>NC_136734.1:15498750-16920000 GCF_936440315.1 Barbus barbus | reverse complement strand
CCCTAAACAGACAAAGGAATTCAGCTGGACCATGTTGCTAGTGAAACAAACAAAGAGAGCCACACCTTTGAACTAGAAACGAATGTTTAAAAGGGGAACAAAAGTTATACTGGTTTCTGCTATGTGAAGCAAAATATACTCAAACAAAAACACTATATACCATATTAACAACCTATATATATATATTAAAGGATGTTTTGTTTGTGACATTTATAAGCTGTTGCATTATTTTTAATCCATGGTAAATCCAGAATGTATAAGTTACCTGATTACTAGATGTTTAGCTCACCTGCTATTTGTGTCGTTTAGAATTTGAGGATCTGTTATCAATGTATCTAACCCAGTAATATCCTCTGTGGTCACGTGTATTTTTGGTGCATATCAAAATATAAGTGTTTGGTTTCTTTAGAAAGCTAACCTTATGAAGAATATTATGGTTGAATGAAAATGATCCGTTTTATCAACCCGTGGTTACAATAACGGATAGAAACTTGCTTGCAATAATTTGTTTTATGTGATGAATAACTGACCAGATAATGTATGCAAAACACGCAGCTACGCAGGGCGGGGCTCTGCCCACAGAGACTCTTTCGATTGGACTACGCGCCAAAAGGGGGTGGACCCCAAATCGTCCCGTTAAAAACGGATACTCAACCATGTAAGTTGGAGTTGGAGTTTGAAAACAACAGGAGGACACGCACGCCAGCGAGTCTCTCGTTCTGCTCACGCGGCAAGCGCTTCAGGCCATAACATCACGGCGAAGCAAAGCAACTAACACAAAGACTCAGTTAAACTTTCAAAGAACTTTAATCCTAAACATCATTACGTCAGAACGAGACAACCAACCACTGAAGAGTGCGCTAGTCACACGACCGACCGAACAGCCAATCCGAACGCGGCCCGCAAAGAACTGAATTCACCAAAGGAAAGAGTCTCTTTGAACCAAAGGAAAGACTGAGTTCGATCAAAACAACTGAAAGACCAAGTAAGGCAAATCTCTTTATTGACTGAAACCGGGATATCTCTCCGCTGAGGGTAAAGATAAAATACTTCTTTGTCTATGAGTTTCCTCAGGTCAAAAGCTAGCATTCAAACCTAAGTCTCTCTCTCTCTTCAGATATAAACAACTCGCTTCCATTGCAACGTATGTGTGTGTTCATGTCTGTTAAATTGTCTGTTAATGTTGTGTTAGAATAGTGAATAAAACCTTGACTTTATTAAGAACTCTTTTGTCTGTGTTATGTGATTTAACATGTCGTAACTATTTGCCAAAAAGGTCGCGTTTACCTATACGCTCTTGAGCTAACTAAGCTAACTCAATTTAACTATTTGATTTATTTTAATCGTTGGCCACGAATGAAATAAACAACGTGTTAAAAGATAACTTGCTGTTATTAATGCTTGCTGGACAAGTCGTTAACAAGGCATAAGTTGTACATTATGATTGATAACAATTAATCATATGAAGATCAACTCTTAAGAGTGATTCCCTAAAAGCTAAATAATAAAATAAAGATATTTTTGTAGGATTAAGGTCTTACAGTTTGGTGGAGAATTTCAAGCTGGCATTAGTTTGATTTGAAAAATTCATAACATATTAAAAAAGTTGTGTTTTTCTATTTTTAACCGGAAAGAAATAGAGACACAGAGAGTCAAAGTTGGTTTCACTATTCTGTAGTTACTTGTGGCAATGTGTTTGTGGAATGAAAGTGCAATGTGTATTTGTGTTGTTTAAAGATATAGCTTAAAACTGCAGTAAGATTAAAAGATGTCCGTGAGACATGTAAGTCGCTCATAGCGCAGAAAAGGAAAGGAGAGAATCTAAGCGTGTTCCTTTTATTCTCCCTCATAAGGCCTTCATAGTGTTGTCATAGTTAAAGTGCGTTACCCACTTTCTATCCCACCTATGGTTAAGATAAATCTCCCTTGGCATTAAACATTAACGTAGCTACTTATTATTTTCTGCCACTTGTAATTCACTAAGGAAGTGAAGTCAGCGCGCGCCACTCAGAAGGAGGGGCCAGATCGCGTCTGTGAGGGAGCATTTTATTGGATCTGATTTTATAGTGTGATAAAATAATCCACTGTGTTTTTCCTGTGAAGTCACGTGAAGTGACACAGAGAATCGGCCCGCCGTGGTCAAACTATTAGATTGATAATTAATCTGTGGGTTAATTTGATTCGGTCTAAATAAATTGAGATTGCAGTACTAGAAAGAAACTAATCTAAAACAGTGCTGTGTGGCTGTTGAAACCTGAACACAGCCTAGGTGTGTCATGGTAACGGCCTGAACCGGAGGTGTCAGAAGACTTGCCCGGAAATGTTCTAGTGCGCACGCGCAGCCGCGAGCGCCATTTTGAAGCTATTGTAAACAAATAGCATAGCATTTGAAGCTAGTAGGTAGCATTAAAGCTTAGCCGAGCTGGTAGCATTGAAGGCTAGCGATTAGCACCTAGCATTTTGTGGGTTTGAGTGCAGTGTGCTATGCCGTGTGTGTGTGTGTGTAAACGGTTAACTCTTTCACTGCTGAACTCTAACTCACGTCACGTGTTCACTTCTGAATGTTCACGTCATTCCTCTCTCTCTTGTGCATCATTCATGCTATCTCTCCTCCCTTTTGAAAAGATTTTTAACAAATACAGATGTCGATAAACTATTGTTAATTCTATAGGAATAGTTATATTCCAAAGCAGTTAATTCTATAGGAATAGAGGCATTTGGTTAGGATTGTTCCTCCCTTTGAGTTAGACACAGTTAATATCAGACCTTAACTTCATTCACCTTGATAAAAGGATAATTAATTCAATTGTAAGTGCGCTCATGATTTTAGGATATCAGTGGGTGAATCGCTATGAAATATTTGAAACTGATAATTTGATTTCATCCCAGATTTGAAATTAAACTCATTTGAAAATAATTTCAGCTCCGGATTCCATATAGACTGATTGAGATAATTATGTGTGCTCTGATAATTTAACAATAACATTAAGATCGTAGTTATTAACTATCAATGTGTTTGATTTTCAGGCCCTGAAAATTTTTAATTTCCTTTTATAAATTGAGATTAATTTGTTTTGAAGGTTCTGATGACACAAGGAATTAGTAACCTGTCAAATTTAGGGATGTGGAAGTTGTAAATTAATTTCATAATTAATTACGAATTGGAAAATTCTAATTAATTTAATTAATTACAGTTCCTGTTTCATATTGGTTTCAGTTGCAATTGTGCTTGTAATTTTAATGACAAACCTCATTAAGATCTTGATACTTAACTGCAACTAGGAAGACTATTATAATATTTTAATATTATAATCAAATATATATCCCTCTGAAAAATTAATCTGAATCGATCCTATCAATTTTAATGATGACATCATGAAAAATTTAATTAGGAATCCCTATTTATAATTTGAAATTCTAAATTCAAATGGCAATTAAGTTTGTTCTGTCTACCTTATTCTCAATCCTTTAGTTACTTAATTAACACGGGAGTTAATTTAAATATACTTTTGCTTAGATCAAATAAGAACTTAGACTTCTAATTAGCCAAACCCTTAGGTGTATCGACTCAACAGCACCACCGTGTGGCCATACTTGTTATTAATCTTGATATTGGGAGTAAATTCTAAAGCTCATTTTTCTCTTTTCTCTCTGTCACTATCTTCTGATTTGACTACTGCTACTAGTTGCTGGGATTTTGCCTGAGGGAAATCATAGACAGAACTATAAAGCTATCAAGCAGGTATTTGGAAACTTGAGAACGGCATTTCAAATTGTTTTCATTTTTACCTTCCTCTTTGTGAAATCCTACCCCACTAGGCTGAAGCAGGTCAACGAAAAGGTAGGCGTCAGCGAGATTTCCAACACACACGAGGAACACGCTAACAGGCGTTGCGGTGTCAATCTTGCCATTACGGGACCAGGGCTGTAATTATTATTATTTTCCTTCACCCCGGAGAAAAATATTAGCAATCACAGACTTACAAAAAAAAAAACATTTTCCTTTCACGATCCTCTGACTAAGAAGCAACCTTCTGATATCAGACTTAACAAAAAAAAAAAAAGGGAAATCTAATATCAGAAAGATATATTTTGTTTGAGTCCCTCTCCCTCATTTTGGCTTAGCTTAACCTTCGCCCTTGAAAAAAAAAAAAAAAAAAAAAAAGAGAGAAGGGCCTTCTTTTACAGAAAACGGTGAAGCATCCGATTATCACCCTGTTCCTCGCTCTTCTGGGATTCTTCATTTTCTTTATCTGTTCTCTAGCTGTTCTACCTGTGTGTGTGTGTGAGTTCAATTTCTCCCACAGAGGCAACGAATTAGAAGCACATACACCCCCCCAGAGGATCACAGTCACAGAGAACCACACTCAACACTAGTACACACTCAACACTAGTATACACTCAACAGTGCATATCTACACTCCTTTGTTTGTGATTTGATTTGTTTTGTTTGGTTTCTTTTGTTTTGTTTTTCTCTTCAAGGTCTGTGTCAGTTGCGGTTGGAAAACTTCCCTCACTCGTCAAAACATGTCTCGCGCAACGGAACATGTCGGTCACTGGGAGGATCTGGAAACATGGCTAAGTGCTGCAACCGACAGCCTCCTGCCTAAGGCCGCTGAAACACTGAAACACCAGACACAAGACCAGCTAGATGAAAACATCACAAGTCTCATGGCACAAGACCCAAGTCAAAGCTACAGTCATAAAGAATTAGCCAAGATTACCGGCTCCTTAAGTCACACACTCATCGCGACCCTCAAGTTGAGCGACAAGAACGCTGCACAGCTCCAGCAGGAGTTGACACGCGCACAACGGCGCATCGAGCAGCTACAACTGGAAGCTCAGGAACGACGGGAAAAACCCGACGAGGTGAACCAAGGCGCTGAGGAGGAAATCGAAAGGCTAAAAGAAACCCTAGCAGCTACTAACAAAGAAATGCAACAAGTCAAGGCAGACTACGCTGATCGGTCCGAAAAGCTACAGTACGCGGAACATCTGCTGGCGAAAGCAAAGGCCGACTTCAGGGACAAGAACGGCAGAATCAAAGCCCTCGAAGCTCACCTGTATGAGTCAAGAAACGAGGTTAGCCGTCTAACATATCAGCTAGACTATGTCAAAGAAGAAGCTGATAGTTTCCAAGAGGAACTCAAGCATGCTTATGAACTGCGCCGTGAGCCATCAAGGACACGAGACGCACCGACCTCACCCCTGCCAAGCAGGACTGGGTCACCTGTTCCTGGACTGACACGTGAGAAAAGGATGGATGGCGTGGAACGGAAACCTTCACCACCTGCCTCTAGAGAACTTTACCTCACTCTACCTCAGCCAAAGGAATCTGCGGCAGCCAGCCACAGATCATCGCACGGCTTGGACCTAAAGGACCTCGACAAGCTCGCCAGAAATATTGGCAAATTCACTCCAAGTGTGCCAAACAGCCAAAATGTCCAAGCGTATCTCCAAGACATCGATTTCCATCTGGAAATGCGACCTAACGTTACGGACAAAGATAGACTCTATTTGCTCCGAACCACATCCAGCTCTGAAGTTCGCAGCTTCCTGGACAGGCAGCCTGCTTACACAAAGACTGATTACCAACTGCTCCGAGAAGCCCTCATTAAAGAGTTCTCCGACCCTGAGTCCGATCAAGGCCTAGTGGCTGCCCTGGAGACAAGACAAGGACGTCACGAACCTCCTCAAGCCTACTACAGCCGACTCAGACGAGCATACTTTGGAACTCGTAACGAACCTGACATGGAAGATGAACTAAACTTCAAAACTCTCTTCCTAAGGAACCTTCACCCCGGCGTAAGCCACCATCTTGGCGTTCTCGCATGTCCACGAACAATGACTGCTCAACAGTTGCGAGACTTGGCGCAGAAAGCCTACTGCAAACAGAAAATGGCCTCGGAAAAGAGCGGCAAAAGCCCAGCAGTTCTTGACTTCAACACTAACAGTCAAGGCCTGGCTCTAGAGGGTGCCCAACGCCAAGACAGTGCCAAGCCGCCACCCAGAGAGTGGAATGCACCCTCGTCCAACAAAGAACGAGACTCCCACGCCAGTACCAGATCTAAACAGAGATATGAACGCTGGGATGGACCGCGTGGACGTCAACGCTCACCTGGACGGCATTGGGAAAAGACATGGGACCAGCCAAGGCCTCATGAGAGTCAATGGGAAAGATCGTGGAACCAGCCAAGCTCGTTTGGAAACTCAAGAGGAAAAAACTCATGGGAATCCAACGGAAACGCCAAGGGAAAACGACAAAGTCACCCTGGAGCGACTAGCCCAAGGAATCGACGAAAGAATTCACAACGATTCCAAGCTGACCGAGCTCAAACTGAAGCCACGCAAGAACAAAAGTCACCACCGTGTTTCGACTCACAAAAACTGATGGAAATGATGATGAAAGAATTCTTCCAACGGAAAGAGGAAGATCGGAGATGGGAAAAGAAAGAGAAACCAGATTCAGCCTGACTAGCGGCCGGACGAGAAGGCAGCGACCAGCTGGCCCAACCAGCCATGGTGAACAGCACTCCTTCATCTCACTCTCAGAGAACTGCAATCACAATAACTTCAGATGGACACAAAACCCCATCTGAAGACCCAGCAACAGAGTTAGACATTAACTCAACACTCAAACCTCTAGATCACAGCAGCGTCCAGCAAACACCTGCTGATGAAACCACTCAAGTTCCTGAAAGTGCTGTCTTGGTCGTCTGCCACTCCTCCGAAGAACACCACATCAGCCCTGATATCCTAACCGTTTCCTCCCAAAATCCAGTCCCTCAACTCCTAGGCGATCTCATTGAGAAAGGTATAGCGAGAAAGTTTTACCTCTCCATCATCATTGAACGACACATCAGAGTCGAAGCCCTTCTTGACACGGGAGCCGACATCACTCTAATGTCCACCGAGCTCCTCGAAAAGGTCCAAGAAAGAACAAAGGGGACTAACAGAACTCTCAGACTCCACAGATGTGAGCTGGACCTCCAAGCATATTCCCACACGGGCCTCCAACTGAAACATGTGGCCCCAATCCACCTAACGGTTGGATCAATGGATCTCGTCCATCCAGTATACGTCTCACCACTCAAGACGTATCCACTTCTCATTGGGAAAGATCTGCTTAATCGCTTCGAACCGCTGATAGACTTCAAGCACCTAAAGATGTGGACACAAGTCCGCGAGCCTCTGCCCTGCCAGTCATTAGACTCCAACGAGTCGCAGTGTCAAGTCACAGACACCACCCTCAATCCAGCGACTGATAATGCAGTAGCAAAGCCTGTACCTGGATCAAGCACAAGCAACAAAGACCAGGACCCACTCCTATGCTCACTGCAAGAGCCTGAATCAAACACAGGCCCCCATCGAGTCATGACTGCAATAGACGTTCAAGGCACATCAGTGTCCGACGCGGCACTAGCCCTGTGGGCAGAGAACTCAGCCATCAGCCTGAAGCTATTCAGCACAGTGAAGCAAAGACATCAGAGCCTACCACATGTCGCTAAGCACAGCCGCTTCCCTCTCAGTCCCTGGGCAACAACCATGGCCACCTCCAAGATCATCTGCGCTCTGGACATACGATGGAACAACAGACAGCTGAGTCACTACTTCCTCGTCATTCCAGATCTACCGCACGACATCTATATTGGAGCGGATATCATGGTCCGGCTCAATGCTTACATTGACACTGTGAACGACGTCATATGGGCTCCTCTGTCACACCAACTGACAACTGCAGTCAACCTCAAGAACCTCCAATCTGGTCAAACCATGCCCGATGCATGCGCTATGATCACGGAGCAAGAAGCCATAATACCTGCCTACAGCAAGAGTGTCAGCGTCCGCCTCAACATGCGACCTGGCCAAACTCTCAACAGTAAGCTAAGCTTCTTCCAACCTTCCAGGACCTGCCTGAAACTAGGACTGACCCTGGAAGCCACACCTCTCATCGAAGTGTCATCTCGTGCTGTGTATGTGTTATTCAACAACTGTACGGCCCAAGACATCCACGTTCCCAAAGCCAATCACCTGGGATGGCTCATCAGCCAGACATTCCACGACTTTGAACTGATGGTACCGGTCATAGGCCCTATACCAGCACATCTAATGCCAGACGAACACGAATACGACGACACCGTAATGTTCACAAAACCTCATGGAATCATTGCCATCACTTCCATTCTGCCGGTGTCCAGAGAAAGCGTCTGTCGATCAGAACTAACAGATGACACTCATCTCGCTGTCTATGCTGTCTCAACACAGCCTGCAACGGAATCACCTCCACAGGTGAACACCGGGGTCCAACGCCCCTCAAATGACTTAACTGCAGAAGAACCCTACACCGGGTTCAACGCACAAATTCAGCAGATCCTGAGTGAGGCGGATGCCCTTCACAACGAAGTGGATCGCCAAGGACTCAAAGACATTCTGCACAAATACCGAGACTCTTTCGCAAAGGATTCTCTGGATTGTGGACTGACCAACATCCACACGGTGCGCATCCCGACAAACCCGAATGCGCCACCCACATTTGTGCGACAATACAAGATTCCAATAGCGTCATATGAGCCAGTGCAAGAAATTGTTGACTCCATGCTGGAAAAGGGGGTCATCAGGCCCTGCAACAGCACATACTCTGCCCCGATATGGCCAGTCCTAAAACCTAACGGCAAATGGCGGCCCACCATCGACTATCGCAAGTTGAATCAACAAGTACCACTGTCACGATGGCCTATGACCCAATTGGATCAAGAAATCCCAAAGATCAAAGGCTCGACGATCCTGTCAACACTGGACGTCGCCTCCGGGTTCTGGACGATCCCTGTCCACCCCGATGACCAACACAAGTTAGCATTCACCTTTGGCAATCGACAGTACACCTTCACACGGTGCCCCTTCGGCTATGCCAACTCACCAGCTGAATTCAACATCTTTCTAAACAAAGCATGCCCTGACGCCAGAGCTAGAGGCAACCTCGTTTACGAAGATGTTTTGATGCAAAGCTCAAGTGTGGAAGACCACTTCAAGGAAATTGATCACGTCCTAAACCAGCTGACAACGGCAGGAGCCAAAATCGCTCTTCACAAAGGACAGTGGTGCAAAACCAAGGTGAACTATGTCGGACTGCTTGTCGGAAGAAACGGCATCGAGCCACAGTCTAACTGCACTCAAGCCATCCAAAGCATAAAAGCGCCGACTAACATCTCTGAACTGCGGAGCTTTCTGGGAGTGTGCAATTACTCGCGACAGTTCATCGAAGACTACGCTGACATTGCCCGACCACTAACCTCCCTCCTGAAAAAGGATGAAACCTTCGTCTGGACGGAAGCCCAGGACACCGCGATGAGCCAGCTCAAACAGCGCCTGTGCTCTGCCCCGTGTCTAGCTTACCCAGACCCCGGAAAAGAATTTTACTTGGATGCTGGATTCTCCAATCATTGCCTCAGCGCAGGCCTATACCAGCTCCATGACAAAGACAAGCGAGTGGTCGCTTATGCCAGCAAAACGCTGCTTTCCCCAGAATGCAAGTACTCAGACTGCGAAAAAGCTTTACTTTGCACTGTGTGGGCTATCCAGCGTTTCTCCAATTACATCGGTGCACAGAAAGTCATCATCGAGACTTGTCACCAACCTGTCACCTTCCTCAACAGTCAACGCATCAGAGATGGCGTGGTGACCAACGCACGCATAGCTACCTGGCTAATGACACTCCAAGGACGGGATGTGGAGGCACGATACGCCCAAAACTACAAATCATCATTGGGCAACGGGCTAGCAGCCTGCCAAAACTGTTCAACGGACACGCTGCACACACCAGCGGAACCCAAAGAACCACCACAACCTCAAATGACGAATCACAGGTACTTCGAGGAGAATGTGTGTGAAGGAATGCCCACAGCATATGTCGATGGCTGCTCCTACAACCACAAGGGCAACTTACAAGCTGGAGCGGGAGTGGTCTGGCTCAACAACGACCCTTGCCCACCGCAACAATTCAACTTAGGCCCTCGCTCATCACAATATGCTGAAATAGCAGCCATCCTCATTACACTGCAAATGGCCGCATCCCACAACATCAAAGAATTCCTCATCTGTACCGATTCAAACTACGCCCGTCTCAGCTTCACCTGCCATTTAGCTGGATGGAAACAGAATGGATTCAAGACAGCTAACAACAAATCTGTCAAGCACCAGGAACTCTTCCAAGCAAGCGATGCCATTGTCACTGAACACGACATTATCGTTTATTGGAAAAAGGTTCGAGGTCATTCACGTCAACCAGGACAAGACAAAGACTTCAATGACCAAGCCGATGCCCTCGCCAAAGCAGGAGCATTACATGGAGAGTCCTGGACATTTCAATCCCACCCACCCAACCCAACGGTGGCAGCCATAACCCGCCGCCAGCACGCCACTGGCGTTCATACCCCCACCTCCTCCCTCGTTACCCTATCACCTCAGTTCGCTACTGACGATCTGCTCACCCTCCAAACAGCGGATCCAACTCTG
This sequence comes from Barbus barbus, assembly GCF_936440315.1. Taxonomy (NCBI): domain Eukaryota; kingdom Metazoa; phylum Chordata; class Actinopteri; order Cypriniformes; family Cyprinidae; genus Barbus; species Barbus barbus. The sequence goes on along the minus strand of NC_136734.1, from coordinate 16,909,488 downwards.
CGAACTATTGCGGCTCACATAGCCGATCCATTATCTCATCCTATTTCCACTTCCGACCTAACTGCTTCCTCTGAGCTCCGCACGCTCCACTCAATCAAGCACATGCTGCATCTGAGAGACGGTGTTCTCACATATGTCCCTGAGCCTCTCACTGCGCCAAAGCTCGTAGTGCCTCACGGCCAAAGGGGGATTTTGCTGACACACGCACACGATGCACCATGCGCTGGACACCACGGTGCCAAGGCCACATACGAAACCCTCAAGCAAGTAGCATACTGGCCCGGCATGCAGCAGGACGTAGCGGAATATGTAAAAGGATGCCTGGTGTGTTGCCAGTTCCAACCGGCAAACCCAAACCACCGAGCCCCACTGCAAAGAAAGGGAATGACCTTCCCATGGTCGGACCTCCAAATAGACTGGGTAGGACCCCTGCCACGGTCAACACGGGGTAACAAATACTTCCTCACCGTGGTCTGCGAATTCACAAAGTGGATAGAATGTCTCCCAGCTCCCAACGATACAGCAGAAACAACAGCCTGCCTGTTAATGAACCACATATTCTCAAGATTTGGACTGCCTTTAAGGGTCAACTCTGACCGTGGAACCCACTTCACCGCTGCAATCATGCAGGAAGTGTGGAAACTCCTGGGCATACAGGCCAAGCTCCACATAAGTTTCCAACCAATGTCCTCAGGGCAAGTCGAACGTGGTAACCGCACAGTGGTCAGCATGTTAAAGAAGTATGTGTCCGCTAATCAAAAGGATTGGGATATCAAACTTCCACTGGTATTGATGGCCGCTCGAGCCACCCCTCACCGGTCCACCGGAGTACCCCCGTTCACATTGATGACAGGGAGAAACATGACGCTACCACTGCATCTGCTGTACCAACCCGGTGACCTGAACCTTGTCACTGCCTACACCACTCACCAGTACCTGGAAGAGTTGCATCAACACCTGAGAGCGACTTTCGCCTTCGCGCAACTGCAGCGAAGCGCAGAAGGTCGTAAAGCCTACTACGACCAAAAGGCCTCTCACCATGAGCTCAGTGTCGGAGACAAAGTGTGGTACTACCGCTTTGCCCAACCAAAGCAGAACACTTCCCATCGCCTGGCAAAAAAGTTCTTACCTCGCTGGACAGGACCCCATGAGATAGTAGACAAGCTCTCACCTGTCGCCTACCGAATCAAAATCAGCCAAGGGCGCAGCGAGCCAATACTTCGATGGGTCCATCGAAACCAGATAAAGAGGCACCAGAGCTCCAGCCGACTGGCAAAGGGGGAAGATCAAGCCCACTGACACAGACCGACACCCATACGCTCTACATCACACTAACATAATTTCTGTTGTCTAGGAAACATATAGCGACCTCGCTTAAACATAACACATACACTCTCTCCTCAGCTGCACTACTAGGGTCAATCTCTAGTAGAGAGGAGTTACTCTACACATGTGACACTCGTTTGCGGCCTCACCTCATTCGGTGTCCTTGTGTCTCTTTGTGTATCTTTTTGTTTGTCGTGTCTCTTTTATGTTTTCCCATTTTCCTTTTCTCAATCCAATTTCCCTTCTCCTCTAGTCCCCTCATCAGGAAACTCCCTTTACAAATGCCTTAAATCCAGGTCCCGAAATTGAGATTGACTCCCTTTAATAAGTCGTTGTAACTCGTTGCGAGAACCGTGGTCAACCGATCCAGGTGACCGGGCCATTCTCCTCAGTTTAACCATTATCGACGCTAATAACATTTACCGGCTCAAAGATGTGGTGAATGTGGGATTTTGGCAAGGGAACACCTATGTCAAAATCCACACTCCTGAAATCGTTGCGTATCACGATAACAACGAACAGTTGTATCTGGCCCCAAACCTAAAGATGTGTACGCTCACGAAGGACATTCACTTCCTTTGCCCGAGTAAGCCTTTTATCCGCGATAATACTGAGGGCATCTGCGGCCTAGAATCCATAAGGCCCGACACTAGCTGCCCCGCCGAAGCGACACCACGTTCTCAAGTTGAGGTAACGCAAGCCGAAATTATCGGAAACCGATGGCTGGTCAACACCCCAGCGCGAACGGCTACCCTCACATACGATCAACACGACACCGCCACACGCATTATCCTACCTAACCAAACTCTATGGATCACGGTCCCTAAGGGCTCGATCCTCCATATTGACGATTTGGCGTTGTACCACCTTACCGACGACGAGTATCAGGCTGAAATCGAAATCTCACCTTTTTTCAAACAGCACTCCTTCACCCTTGATCCAGAATTGGAAGAAAGGATCAGGGAGGAAGGAACACAACTGATTGATTTAACTCCCGTTGATACAGCTTTAGAAGCTATCGCTCGCCTTCCGCCCGCTGGCGCGTCGATTATTCGGTCTTGGTCTGCCGCTGACACAGCGCTTTGCATCTCTACTATTGGAGGATATGTTGTGACTTTGACCCTGGCCTTCCTCCTACACAAACGAGTGAACGCCGTTCAAGGGTCTTGCAACAAATGCACGTCAGGCGTCCCGCGCATTTTCCGACGTGATAAAACTGACCAAGAACCCGAACCGGAGAACTCACTTAACCTGATTGAGATCACGCCTGTACCGCCTCGTCGAACCCCGGACAACTAAACCAATCAAAATAACCCCACTTCTAGTAATCCAGTTGTCTTCTCAAGTTTCTAACCTGTACATTCCAAAATTACCCTGCACCAGGATTCAGTCAGTGATGGAGATGTTGTTTGTGCCTTGTGTGTGCCTGTTCTCCCTGATTCTTGTTCCAGTGCCCGCCGACGTCCACAAACGGGGACCTCACCGAGCAAAGGGGGAATATGTAATGCCTGATCAGGATACCACACATCTAGGTTCAACACATTCCTGATGCAAGGATGAATCAAAGCTTGCATTCCAGCTCAGGAAATTCACGTTTTGTCATTTCGAAAGAAAACAGAACTCCCCTTCCCGGAGCCTAAACTTTACTGGCGCCATATTCATAAATCTCTATCCATTAAGTCGCAGTAAAGGATGACGTGTTTACGGTCGACTCGAAATAGACAATTTCCAGACTTTCCAAACCAAAGACTTTTACGACCCTGCGTATCACGCACATTCCAAGAAAACTCGCGCCCTTTTCTCTGTTGCGCTCCCTAAACAGACAAAGGAATTCAGCTGGACCATGTTGCTAGTGAAACAAACAAAGAGAGCCACACCTTTGAACTAGAAACGAATGTTTAAAAGGGGAACAAAAGTTATACTGGTTTCTGCTATGTGAAGCAAAATATACTCAAACAAAAACACTATATACCATATTAACAACCTATATATATATATTAAAGGATGTTTTGTTTGTGACATTTATAAGCTGTTGCATTATTTTTAATCCATGGTAAATCCAGAATGTATAAGTTACCTGATTACTAGATGTTTAGCTCACCTGCTATTTGTGTCGTTTAGAATTTGAGGATCTGTTATCAATGTATCTAACCCAGTAATATCCTCTGTGGTCACGTGTATTTTTGGTGCATATCAAAATATAAGTGTTTGGTTTCTTTAGAAAGCTAACCTTATGAAGAATATTATGGTTGAATGAAAATGATCCGTTTTATCAACCCGTGGTTACAATAACGGATAGAAACTTGCTTGCAATAATTTGTTTTATGTGATGAATAACTGACCAGATAATGTATGCAAAACACGCAGCTACGCAGGGCGGGGCTCTGCCCACAGAGACTCTTTCGATTGGACTACGCGCCAAAAGGGGGTGGACCCCAAATCGTCCCGTTAAAAACGGATACTCAACCATGTAAGTTGGAGTTGGAGTTTGAAAACAACAGGAGGACACGCACGCCAGCGAGTCTCTCGTTCTGCTCACGCGGCAAGCGCTTCAGGCCATAACATCACGGCGAAGCAAAGCAACTAACACAAAGACTCAGTTAAACTTTCAAAGAACTTTAATCCTAAACATCATTACGTCAGAACGAGACAACCAACCACTGAAGAGTGCGCTAGTCACACGACCGACCGAACAGCCAATCCGAACGCGGCCCGCAAAGAACTGAATTCACCAAAGGAAAGAGTCTCTTTGAACCAAAGGAAAGACTGAGTTCGATCGAAACAACTGAAAGACCAAGTAAGGCAAATCTCTTTATTGACTGAAACCGGGATATCTCTCCGCTGAGGGTAAAGATAAAATACTTCTTTGTCTATGAGTTTCCTCAGGTCAAAAGCTAGTGTAGGATATCAGAGACTGAATCAGACAAAGTGAAGCTGCGATCAGAACATTGAAACATGAGAAGCTGAGATTCCAGAAAGAGAGGCTCCAAGAAACAGGATATCATAAATCTGTCCGGAGTCCTAGCTCCAACTAGCTGAAGCAATCCTAACTAGCAAGCTCTCTTTCACCAAACAACTTGCAACACTGAGGAAAAAAGAAACACTTATTGATAATTCCAATTCAAGAAGGAGACTGTCAAATTGGTTGCAAGTAATCAAGACTGATGTTCACGTGTAAACCTGTGATAGAAAATCATTAGCTACAGACTCTTTCGGGCGTGTCTCCACACATAAAAGACCGTCCAAACCAACATTCCTTCGTTCTCCTTAGAACTATACAAAAACTTTCTTCTCCATATGCACATAAAATCATCCTAAAAGGACATTTTTATGTTGTACCCACATATCATGTTTTAATCAAATAATATGTATGTCTTTTTAATCATTATTGAATAGCTCGAGCCTTAAAGATAAATATTGCATATTTAGTATGTATGAGCTCGAAAATTCATGATGTGAATGTTTCTTCCAATCAATTCTTTGTCAAATGCATCATAGTCTTATTATGAAATCATGTTCAAAAAGCTATACTTTGCCAAAGCCTGTAAAATTCGGACCATGTGACTGATAACAAGCTGATTTATGATGTGAAGAACACACCCTAGCTAAGCAAGGACCGTATCTGGTTGGTCGGGACGTCCAGATGGGACGGTCCAGAAGCTGAGTTTAAAACCTCAGGACATCGTAAATTCCCTCTCTCTCTCTTGCCTTTTACTCTCTCCAACTCTCGTCCCTCTCACCGAGTGCGTGCTGCTCTTTGAGCGTGCTCTGGCCCACGTGCCATAATGAGAAGGAAAACAACTTAGTCTCGTTACATCATTTTATTTTATTATTTTACTTTAGTTTATTTTCTTTCCGTGGAGTTTCGTGTTCTAATGTAAGTTTGCTAAAGTCCAGCTCCGACCCGCTTCAAACTTCAACCAGAAAGAACTCCGCATCCTCAGCCAACGCCCAAGAGACATCACTTCAAAGACTACTGAACTTCCAACCAATCAGACACTTCGGGGAACCCCCTGTCTGCAACGAAGGAAACCCCGTAACACAGGCAAGCAAGCAACGCCTCCAAATTCTGAATTGGTGACTTTAATGAAAATTTTAGCCTCATTGAGAAACTCAAAGCGAGGGTTAAATAAGTGATTGATGGTTGTTCAGGTCTATGCAATAGCACCTATTGCTGTGAACTTGGGATTTCACATTTCCATTCTCTTAAACTCATCCTTTCCTCACTTTCTCTCTTTCTGCAACGTGTGAATGCGTGAATGCTTGTGTTCATGTGTTAGATTAGTTTATGTCTTAGGTTTATATAAATAAAATCTGATTTATATTTTAAAAGAGAAGTATCTTGTGTTTTCTGCTCACAAGTTAATGCCTTAATCTGTCGATTTCGTTACTGTGCTATTTAATAGTGTTTTCACTATAGTTTGGATTTTAATATCCAGTGCAGAGTTTGTCATACGGCTCGTTCAGTGAATCGCCGTAACACTGATTCTGTTCAAATCCCTATAAAATCATAAATGATTCCCTTTGAGCTAAATTAAACTATATTAATATTAATATTATATGTAATAACCTTACACTAGCATTCAAACCTAAGTCTCTCTCTTCAGATATAAACAACTCGCTTCCATTGCAACGTATGTGTGTGTTCATGTCTGTTAAATTGTCTGTTAATGTTGTGTTAGAATAGTGAATAAAACCTTGACTTTATTAAGAACTCTTTTGTCTGTGTTATGTGATTTAACATGTCGTAACTATTTGCCAAAAAGGTCGCGTTTACCTATACGCTCTTGAGCTAACTAAGCTAACTCAATTTAACTATTTGATTTATTTTAATCGTTGGCCACGAATGAAATAAACAACGTGTTAAAAGATAACTTGCTGTTATTAATGCTTGCTGGACAAGTCGTTAACAAGGCATAAGTTGTACATTATGATTGATAACAATTAATCATATGAAGATCAACTCTTAAGAGTGATTCCCTAAAAGCTAAATAATAAAATAAAGATATTTTTGTAGGATTAAGGTCTTACAGCATCTATATTAATACATCAATTTATTTAATACATCAATTACATTATTGTGGACAACAAAAATATGGTACAAAGAACGCTGTTATAGTGAAAATCAATGAGGATTTAGATCATTTTAATAATGATAGAGCTGACTGCAAAGAAATAAATTAAATAAATAAAAAAATAAGTAAGTGGGAAGTCGTGGCCTAATGGTTAGAGAGTCGGACTCGTAATCGAAAGGTTGCGGGTTCGAGTCCCCAGCCGGCAGGAATTGTAGGTGGAGGGAGTGAATGTCCAGCGCTCTCTCCATCCTCAATACCACGACTGAGGTGCCCTTCAGCAAGGCACCGAACCCCCAACTGCTCCCCGGGCGCCGCAGCATAAATGGCTGCCCACTGCTCCGGGTGTGTGTTCACTGTGTGTGTGTGTGTGTGTGTGTGTGCATTTGTTCACTACTCACTGCTGTGTGTGTGCACTTGGATGGGTTAAACGCAGAGCACCAATTTCGAGTATGGGTCACCATACTTGACAATACGTCACGACTTTACTTTTTTAAATATATATTTGTATAATAATTTTTGTAACACTTTATTCTTTTAAGGATTAATTCTCACTATTTACTAGCATGCATATTACTAGCATACTGGTTATTAGTACTTATAAAGCACATATTAATGTCTTATTCTGCATGAGCATATTTAAGATCCTTTAATCCCCATACCTAAACTTAACAACTACCTTACCAACTAAGCAGCAAATTAGGAGTTTATTGAGGCAAAAGTTGTAGTTAATAGTGAGAATTGGACCTTAAAATGAAGTGTGACCAAATTTTGAGTGAATGTTGAGTGTCTCTGCTATGTATCCACTTAAAAAAAAAAAAGCAGCTTGTCCATTCTACTTGATCTTTTGTTTTCTCCACAAGAGAGAAAATCATATATGTTTGGCACAAATGAGTAAACGATGACCAAATGTAATTTTTTTGGATTAACTATTAACTTTACATTAAACGCCAAGCCCAGAGTCACAGAAAGAAAAAAACCCCCATTCAAACAGGGTAGACCGAAATATAAGGTGTGAAATTAATAAAAACAATTCTAAGTGCTTACTCAGTGGGATCAATTTTGTGAAACAGCATGTACTGATCCTCTAATCTACCACCTTCATCAAATCAAACGCGTCATCAGTCGAAAGCCTCACTCCAGCACTACACAACGAAAACATGCCTGGTCCAAAAACAAAAATATTGTAATACTGTAATTGGCCTTACACTGATGTAATCCATTTAAGCCAGGCAGGACACACTGATATCACGAATTATTAATGTGAAAAAAATTATTGATTTTGGTAGTACCTATAAGTTAACACTTAGATGTTGCTGTTGAACCAATCTTTTAGATTCCCATAAGCCTAACATTTAGAAATCAAAACAATTGTCTATATTACTATATTATTCCACAAAGTGTCATTATCGTAACCCTAAAATCTGGCGCAAACAAACAAACAGAAAAAAACCTACACATACTAATACACACGTATGAAATGTACACTTACATAACAATTTTAAATATACAAAAATAATACACATGTATGGATAAACATACAAAAACATACTGTTTGTAGTACCACCCAGTGGCCATAGACATGACAACAAGACATGATTCAATAATATTTTAGCATTAATACACTTTTTATTAAAGTAGCCTATTCTAAAATGTGTTCAGATGAAGGCTTTCTGTCGGAAACAGAAGCAGTCTTTCTGTAAAGGTGGGTCACAGGTGGCTGCTTTTCAGTGAGAAACATTCAGAGATTTCAAACTGAGGTTTTCTTTCTGACAGTTTGATCTCACTGCCTCTTCATTAGATCAGCTGGAGCTTTCAAATGCTGTTTTCACACACAGGACTGCAGTATCAAACTTACTAGACCAAATCAACAGCAAAGTAAACAAAACATCTATTAAAAAGCTATCAGCACATCTCTTGCACAAACAATACACATACACAACAGAGTGCAGTTCTTAGAGCCACTGTCACATTAGCAGTGCATATCAGAAAGGAGTCACAATAATAATACAATTGCCAGTGACTTCATTACCTTGTGGTCCTAATGGCGAAGACATTAATGGCAAGAGCGGAACGCTAATAAAGACGGGATGGCATATTCATAGGTGACATCTGAAATTGCAGTATTTCTGATGGTAATGATAACATTTGTAGTAATTGTGACTGTTTGTGCTGGTGACAACATTACAATATCCTTTACAATAATTACATGTCTGCACTGGAAATAGGAAAAATTGTAATAATGGAGAAAACGAAGAAGTGGAGCATCGCAGACACTCGGCAGAAACATATTTCCTTCAAACAGAACTCATTCCCCTTTAAATGGTATTCATATATTCATAGAAACGTCTAGTTTTCTCAGCGCCATCTCTTGATCTTGCCATCTTTGAAGCCTTTAGATGAAATGAGCTCTTGCCCACTGTGCTGTCAAACATTACCGTGTTTCATTACAACTAATTGAGACATATTAGGGCTGCAACAGATCAGATCCAGAACTAAATGGTATCCTGGAAAACCATAAATAGGCTGTCTATGACAGGAATTTTGATGATGCTCATAAGTTAAACAAGCAGTTTGCATATTTCATCCCTAATATATATAGTCTACGTATGGCTAGGAAATGGAAATGTACTTCCTGAGGTCAATACTAATTAGTGGCGCTTGCCAAGTGTGCTGTTATTTTTCAAAGTGATCAGACTCATGATTTTTCATCTAGTGGATGATAAACTGGCCAGAAAATGCTATACACTGATGCTGAAAGCAGGACCATTTCTAGAGACCAGAATATCTCAAGAGATACTTGGGGTGGGCTGTTTTGAATTGGGCAACCACACAGAAACTGCATGGATACACTCTGACAACAGGCCATAATATCCAAAAGCCTTTTATGGCAATTGTAACAATCTTACATTTTGGTTCAACTGTAATTTTATGAAGCTATGAGAATACTTTTTGTGCGCAAAGAAATCAAAATGTGTCATGGTACTCTCGTGAATGGCGGCGGATGCTAACGCGGAAGAGAAAAATTGTTGAATAAAGTCATTATTTTTGTTCTCGTATTCTCGTAGCTTCATAAAATTATGGTTAAACCACTGATGTTACATGGACTATTTTAACGAAGTCCATACTACCTTTCTGAGCCTTGAATGTGTCAGTTGCGTTGCTGTCTGTGCAGGATCTGAAAGCTGTCGGATTTCATCAAAAATATATTAATTTATGTTCCGAAGATGAACGAAGGTCTTATGGGTTTGGAACGACATGAGGGTGAGTAATTAATAACAGAAATTTCATTTTGGGGTGAACTATCCCTTTAAGGGGAATACCTTCATGCTTATTTTTTATGTAAATCGTACATTTTCAAACAATTCAAACACCACAAGCTCCTGCAAATTTACAACCAATTCTTAATTTGCCAAAACATATAAGCCGGTTTCCATCCAAAGTTGCGAATTTAACTTATGCGCAAAATTGGAATATTGCATAAAACATTTGCAAATAAGCACCATTTCCATCCAATGAGTCAAAGAGAACAAAATCATCACTTTCTGATAAATTGGCACTAAATATCAGTAAGAAAAGAAGGAGAAGCCACTGAATATAGCAATTTTCATTTAAGAATGACCATAACAACATTTCCTCTGGTTAGTCCCATGACTTTATTTATTCAGCAAATGTGTTTTTATCTCCCATTATTCGCTTTAACCCTTTTTCACACAAGTCAAAAGTAACACCAAGTGACTTTTTTTTCAAATTAAAACTTTTTTTTTTAAATTAAAGTTTCAGTTAAAGTGAGTTTCTGATGTGATACTTCAAAATGTGCATAAAAACAGGGTGATGGAAACGTAGCTATAGTTATGTTTTCTCATGAGATTATTTTGGCAACAAGTTTTCCACAGGTACTGGCGTCTGTTAACAGGATGTTAATTATGCACAGCTGAGTGACAAGTCATGTGACTACATTTAATGCATTTAATGCAGTCAGATTTGGAACCCTGATGGCAGTGGATGTGTGGCCTTTAAGTTAAAGGGATAGTTCACCCAAAAATTAAAAGACTATATTTTAAGTGTTTTCGCCCATACACTGGAAGTCAACGATAACGAAAACTGAACATTCTTCAAAATATCACCTTGTGTGTTCTGTAGAAAAACAGCAGTACAGTCATATAGGTTTGGAACAACATGAGGTTGAATAAATTATGACAATTTTCATTTGTGGATTAAGTAGTCATTTAACTAAATATAGACTCCAAACAAAGAATCCTTTCTCATGTAGGAGAGACAAGTTCAGGTCTGACACACTTCATGGTCCTGTCCCACTGGCTTTGTATCTCTCCCTAATTTATAATATTTTCATTTTCTGTATAAAGTGTAAAGCACCCAAAATAAAATTAGACAAAAAGAATAAAAGAGAAAAGAGCAGATGATGCAAACAGAAGCCCTCACCTATTGAAATGTTAATACACAGCTTAACCATTCGCATTCTTACTCATTTTGTTTTGGCGGAACAGCTTTGCATTTGTTATGCACCAATCAAGCCAATGTTATTTGTACAATATTTAGTGCAAACAATTTCATGTGCATGCATGAACAGCTTTGGCAAATCTGGCCCTGTGTTGCACTGACTAATTTTATTCATTCCTCAAAGACCTTACTATATCAACACACTGCCCAGAATTCAATTGTCCTTAATTAGTTTGACATTTCAGGCCTAGCTTTTGCCACAACTCCTATGAGCAAAAGTGAAAGATTATGCTTATGCTTGGCACTAGAATATAAAATCCATGATTGCATTGTGTCCAACATTGTGCTTTTGAAACTACATCATATATACATATTCACACACACATATATATATATATATATATATATATATATATATATATATATATATATACACATATACACATACATATACATATATATACATATATATATATATATATATATATATATATATATTCACACAATATATGCAAGAATTTCCAAACTCCAGCTGCTATTCATTTACAAGAAAAATGGCTCCTAACAGCGCTGCTTCTTTCAGAGAGCAGGTTCCTAAATAGATGCTAATTATTTGCCTCTATACACACTACAAACAGTACTGCAGAGGAAGTGCATTGTGAAGGAGAAAGGTCACGCTATGATGGAAACCAATTTCTGTACCTAGATGAAAAGAAAACAAAATAGAGAAAATTATTATAAGAAATTACCCATCAGACATACTGTCAAATCCATCACATGTTGTACCTCACAAAACATTCAGAGTTCCTTGATAATTTGATTTAAGTCGAGGAAAAAAAATGGATGTTCTCTGTGAATTCTGTAAGGCACCGAGAGAAAAATAACTTGACTCTGTATGTCCATAGCTGCAGTAGTTATTCGCTAGAAAGACACTAGATGAAACACATTAACAACTAAACCTTTCTTTCTACAAATGAATAAATTCAAAATAAGATTATTTGCTAAAAAACCCTGCACTTCTGTGTTTGACCATTTCCAAATTTTTAAAGCAGGAAAATGCTAATGTACGGCTTCAGTAGGCCAGGGTTGACAATTTGTATTTATCCATTTTAATCAGTTCTCATTTTAAATGAACCAATATTGATTCCTAATCCAAAGAATTGAACTTTAAATCTACGCTGTTATCTGTTGATGCATGAACAAAAATTGTCCATTTTATCACTAAATACAAACAATAAACAGTGGCATGACAGATTGCCATAGTCACTTCAGTTCAAGCAGCAGTGGGGAGAGTTTTTATTTCAGTGTAAATTATATCTATAAAATACATAAATTAATTTAATAGTTTAAAGTGTTGTTCATTTTAACCTATAATATGTTGGAGTAATGCACCAACTGGCATGATATTGTGTATAGTTTATAGTTTTAGGGAGATTTTTTTTTCCTTGAGAAAAAAAATGACATGCACCGTCTCTGATATACTTTATATTCAAATGAACATATAGTGAATCAAATAAAACTGAAAGCTTGTGAATCAAAATCGAATCATAAAATACATTTTAGTCCACACGTTTTAATATGGACGTAATTTGTTTTATTTTATTTTATTAAAAGAACAGGTTGAAAAAACTGGAAAACTTCTGATTACTTTGTCATACCCTTTTAAATGGCATAGGGGTGAGTAAACGATGACAGAATTTTCATGTAGGTGAGCTATTCCTTTAAGAGATGGAAAATGATGTGAAATAACTGGAATGGTTCATCCAACAGACAAATTCATTTCAACAACCCAAATGTCACCAACATCAACTTCACTTGTCAGTGAATGAGGACTGCTACAGTAACAAAAAGATCGGGCTTATTATTCTGGTTAAAGGGTTTTATACTCAGTGGAATTTGCACTTTATTTACTAGACGTACAGACTGGAAATCAAGGTCGAAGAGGTCTTGTTACCATGGTGAAGTATTTTCTCATATATCTAAAGAGTGAGTGTGTGGATCAGGTCCAAAGCTGGCTTAGCTGTAGTTAAGAGGCAGAGTGGGCTTCGCCAATTAAGAGGGAGGTGTGTTAGAGCTCAGACTCTCGCTTAATGAAATAAAGTCCTTCAGCCCTAAAGAACATTCAGCTCCAATACACGTTTATTTCCTTACAATCAAGCTCAAACCCAAACACATTCACACCATATTATTATTATTTTTTACTTCATAAATGGTCAAAGCAAGACGCTCTCTTGGCAGAGCAGAAAAATCTATGCCAGCATTTAGTCATTCTGCCCTCTTTTGGAACTCTATAAATGTATCCGTTTTCCCTATTGCCCTTGCTGTAAGAATTCAGACAACTCCTGCATGCACTTACATTGCACAGGCCTCGTCCTTGAGGCACAGAGCAAGCTTCACAGAAAACAAACAAACAGGAAAAAAGTGTCTGAGGTTTTTTATAGTTCAGGTCCCAGTGTACAAATACTAGGGCACCATTTAGGATTCATATGATCACACTGGTGGAAACCTCTGGGGAACATCTAGGAACCCACTTTTTTAAAAAGACAGGGGAACTTACAAAAAGTTCATTTAAGGCAATACACTACAGGCATTTTTATTTTTTATTTTTTTTGGCACTGGTCAATTTTGATTTCAACTCCATGTCAACAAAATGAAACAAGAATTTAGAAACCTGGCTTTATTCAATGTTCAGATTTCTGTTCCGGAAATTAATGCAAATTTGTGCAAATTTAATTAGATAATGTTTCATTTGCATATTTAAACATTTCAGAAATCTTGTAATACAAAACATTTGTCTTAAATTACTATGACTAATCAACTGGGAAATGATGGTGATATGTATTAGATAAAATGTTTCCCCTATCCACCTGTGGTCTCATAACTCCAGAGAATGACAACAATATTGAACAGTATCTTGGAGCTATAGAGAACACACAGATGCTCTGTGGCTTCAGGGAAAAATCATGCAACTACACTCCTCAGATCAAGAAAGATTTGACTCAAAACGATATAACCCATTTAACACATGGCAATTAGCTGTAACAGGAGGCATCTCAAGTAGGCCACTGATAGATATCACATTAGCAATGTACTTCACGCAGTACTAAAGTGTCCTGACCAGCATGGGTTAGTCTTTGCCATTACTTTACGCATGCAGAGTAATATGTATGAGCGTCTGTTCTTAGCAGCCCTCCACTGTGTTTTACCTCTCGCTCATCTCCTGTTCGGAGGGGTAATAGCCACACCAATCACTCTAAGTGTCTGTCCCTAGCATGTCATCTCTCTCGCTTTCTCCCCCGCTTTCTCCCCCTGTAGAGTCTCATCAAAGACAGCCCATTAGTGTCGTAACAGACCTTCATGAACATCACTTCACACATGAGGCTATGGCACCGCTCCAAAACATTCAGTCTTCTCTCTTCTTCATTCATTCAGTCTCTCAAAACATCTCTTCTTTTTCTTCTACATAATATTCTTTTTCAGTCCATTTTATCCCAATATTCTATACCATTATACATTTAGTCAAATATGAAAGTGTAATAATCCTGACCAAGCAAAAGGGAAACATGTGCTAAAGAAACATGCCTAGAAATGAGCACATCTGATTAGTGATGTTAGTGGCGCAGACATTACACACTATACCTTTAAATAAAATGCAGTGAGCCACAGTGTTTTACTTAAAGAAATTTCAGTTTTATAGGATAATTTATAGATTATTCTCTCTGGTGTGCAAGGACGTCTTTCTAGATATACTTTCTAGGATATCTTGGATATCCTATAATACTTCAGCATTTTAGCACAGCCATCTCTCATTTCTGTAACGAAACCTCTATATATATATATATATATATATATATATATATATATATATTTAAGTGGTGTCAAAATTAACGCGTTAGCGCATGCTATTAATTATTTTCAGATTAACGCGTTAAAAATATTTAACGCAATTAAAGCAGGGGCGGGGCTAGGGTTGGCCACCCCATTCGCAACTGCTGCCTCTGTCTCTTTTTTTCTTGCAAAGGATTGCGTTTATTTAGATGCAGAATGTCTTTATGACCACATCAAACGGGAGAAGTTTCAGACACGTGCTCTATACGTCGCCTCCACCCCAGACGCGAGTCAAACAAGCGCGTAAAAGATACTGTGCTCGTATATATATATATATATATATATATATATATATATATATATATATATATATATATATATATATATATATATATATATATATATATATATATGTGTATATGTAAATGTAAATGTATATATATATATATATATATATATATATATATGTAAATGTAAATGTATATATATATATATATATATATATATATGTGTATATGTAAATGTAAATGTAAATGTATATATCTATATATATATATATATATATATACACACACATGTACACGTACACACACACACACAGTATCTCACAGAAGTGAGTACACCCCTCATATTTTTGTAAATATTTTATTATATCTTTTCATGTGACAACACTGAAGAAATGACACTTTGCTACAATATAAAGTAGTGAGTTTACAGCTTGTATAACAGTGTAAATGTGCTGTCCCCTCAAAATAACTATATCAAAATAGCCATTAATGACTAAACCGCTGGCCACAAAAGTGAGTACACCCCTAAGTGAAAATGGTGAAAATATACATTTTCTCTCCCTGGTGTCATGTGACTTGTTAGTGTTACAAGGTCTCAGGCATGAATGGGGAGCAGGTGTGTTAAATTTGGTGTTATCGCTCTCACTCTCTCATACTGGTCACTGGAAGTTCAACATGGCACCTCATGGCAAAGAACTCTCTGAGGATCTGAAAAAAAGAATTGTTGCTCTACATAAAGATGGTGTAGGCTATAAGAAGATTGCCAAGACCCTGAAACTGAGCTGCAGCATGGAGGCCAAGACCATACAGCGGTTTAACAGGACAGGTTCCACTGAGAACAGGCCTCGCCATGGTCAACCAAAGAAGTTGAGTGCACGTGCTCAGCGTCATATCCAGAGGTTGTGTTTGGGAAATAGACGTATGAGTGCTACCAGCATTGCTGCAGAGGTTGAAGGGGTGGGGGGTCAGCCTGTCAGTGCTCAGACCATACACCGCAGACTGCATCAAATTGGTCTGCATGGCTGTTGTCCCAGAAGGAAGCCTCTTCTAAAGATGATGCACAAGAAAGTCCGCAAACAGTTTGCTGAAGATTACTGGAACCATGTCCTGTGGTCTGATGAGACCAAGATAAACTTATTTGGTTCAGATGGTGTCAAGCGTCTGTGGCGGCAACCAGGTGAGGAGTACAAAGACAAGTGTGTCTTGCCTACAGTCAAGCATGGTGGTGGGAGTATCATGGTCAGGGGCTGCATGAGTGCTGCCAGCACTGGGGAGCTACAGTTCATTGATGGAACCATGAATGCCAACATGTACTGTGACATATTGAAGCAGAGCATGATCCCCTCCCTTCCCTGGGCCGCAGGGCAGTATTCCAACATGATAACGACCACTGCCTTGCTAAAGAAGCTGAGGGTAAAGGTGATGGACTGGCCAAGCATGTCTCCAGACCTAAACCCTATTGAGCATCTGTAGGGCATCCTCAAACGGAAGGTGGAGGAGCGCAAGGTCTCTAACATCCACCAGCTCTATGATGTCGTCATGGAGGAGTGGAAGAGGACTCCAGTGGCAACCTGTAAAGCTCTGGTGAACTCCATGCCCAAGAGGGTTAAGGCAGTGCTGGAAAATAATGGAGACCACACAAAATATTGACACTTTGGGCCCAATTTGGACATTTTCACTTAGGGGTGTACTCACTTTTGTGGCCAGTGGTTTATACATTAATGGCTGTGTGTTGAGTTATTTTGAGGGGACAGCACATTTACACTGTTATACAAGCTGTAAACTCACTACTTTATATTGTAGCAAAGTGTCATTTCTTCAGTGTTGTCACATGAAAAGATATAATAAAATATTTACAAAAATGTGAGGGGGTGTACTCACTTCTGTGAGATACAGTCATGCAAAATTAGCAATAGTACGACATAAACAAGAGATACTGGGAGGATTGCAGACCCGACCTGCAACCAATATGCATATGACAAAGTATTAAAATTAAACATTAAATAGTTTTAAAATTGCAAAAAAGCAAATAGGAGGTATCCGTTTAAATTAGCCTGATGAGATCCAGCACCAAATGTTTGTAATCTACCCATGATAATTACCAGCAAACTCCAAATGCTTTTGCAATTTAAAGTGAGGGAAGGGAGTGGAGAAGAATTGTGATCCATAATTAAAGCCTATAAATGATAGTGTGACTAAATAATTGTTTTGTTTCTGTGTTTTTTTATTTTTATCTAATGGACTTTGATGCCTGCTTCATACTGGAATGCAAATCAGGGAATTGGGTTTCAATGGGTTTTTTGTTAGGCAGCGCAGTAGCCTAAAATTTCCCATAGCATTCCCGATTAGGGAGACGTGTCCCATTTAGTGAAAGTCAAAAGGTAACACTACACTGACCCTTTGTGTTGGGAAAAAAAAAAATCCCAGTGTTTTGTCATGCTAAGAGGATGTGCTGGAAAGCTCCCTCCACTTTTAATGTGACACGTTTGATCCGAAAAACAAAGAGAGAAGCTTATTCTCCATCATTCTCCGTTTTTTTTTTTATCTGATTTTAAAGTCTGCAGAAAATCTGCAGAAATCTAGACTTAATACATTTAAATGTGGTAAAAAAAAAAATTTTTTCAAACACATTGCTAATGTTTGTGAAAGAATTCTCTTATGCTCATCAAGGCTGCATTTATTTGATGAAAAATACACTGAAAACAGTAATATTGTGAAATATTATTACAATTTAATATTACTGTTTTCTATTTTAATACATTTTAAAATGTCATTTATTCTTGTGATGGTAAAGTTGAATTTTCTATTACTCTAGTCTTCAGTGTCACATGATCCTTCAGAAATCATTTTAATATACTCACTTTGTGTTTAAGAAGTGAACAGCTGCTTAAAATGAGGAAACCAAGATTTTTTTAGGATTCAAAAGGACAGCATTTACATGAAATAGAATTTTCTGTAACAATGTAAATTTCTTTATTGTTTAATTAAAATGAAAAAAGTACTTGCCAACCCAAAACTTTTGAAAAATAGTATATATTGATTAAATAAATATTAAAGCATCTGTGATTTATTAACTTACAACATTACTGGAGCTACAACTGACTCCAGACCTCAGACAAAAAAATATGTGTACCCAAAATATGCCAGAATTAAAATAATACAACATCACAACAGTCAAAAGTTTGGCTTGTGAGACAAGTCATAATTACAAAATACAATTCCTAAATAGTAAAATAAAATAAAAAAATTCAGCCCACCTCTGATGTCACCCATGACTGAAAAGATAAGGACATTAGCCAAAATATTTAATAAACAAATGAGCAAGGGACCGAGAATGTTAAGCGTCTGGATTTTGTATTCTCCCTCTATTGGTTCAGCAGTTTGTTTTCACCCCTATTTGACCCTGTCTCTCACCCAGGCCAGCACAACCGTATACAGATGCTTTGGGAATTAGGAGGTTGGAGACTAAGGAGGAAGGGACAAAGGTCAAGTTCAAAACACAACTCCAGCACGAAGGAAATGTCATGACGACAAGAGACGACAGCACTAGAGAGGCTATTGTTATACCTCTCAGCATGAAATAGCTCCACTTAACAGAATCGCTGCTAGAGGAAGTCTCGGCTGATTTGTTTTATGGTTGTCCGGGTCAGAATTTGATGTACAAGAGGTTAGTATTGTGTTCACGCATTGTTAGTGCGCATGAACATCCTTGTGAGTACATTTGCAACTAAAGATAAAACTCAAGGGCAGAGCAAAGCATAACTTCACCGTGACTTTCCCCATCCTGTCTTCTCATACGGGTATAACCAGCCATCTGAGCGCCACAGGCAAACCCTGGGCGTCCCGTGGAGATGGTGTTAAATGGATTTGAGTCAGCTCCAGCCGAAAGCCAACAGCCAAGCTCTGTGCACCCATCCCTCATATAAACTCCAGCCCAAATGCATGGCTGTCGGGGCTACTCAGCAACATATCAGCCCACCTGCCTCCAGAAGTGTGAAGCCTACCATGTGTCCTCAAAGAAGAACATTTTTGGCCATGTAGAGGTGTCACGTAGAGCTAAATCTTTTTTGCTGCATCTCATTTAACCTTTTACCCTTCCTCTCGGCTTGTATCTCCCCCCCTTTCCACCACCCCCACCCCCTTAGCTCTTGCTCCTTAATTAGTAATTAGTCCCTCCTTAATTTAGCAGCTGCTTTTATCCAAAGTGAATTACAGTACACTTATTACAGAAACAATCTGCCTGGGGAAACCTGGGGTTAAGTGAAGGATACTATGGTGAAGGTTCACTGCTCGCTGCCAGTAGGGCTCGAACCAGTTACATTCTTATTACTAGCCCTGAGGTTCAGTCAGCATGAAATGGCATTCATAACTCATTTTATTTCCATAATGTGACCGTGGCTGTAACTAACGATTATTTCCATAAACGATTAAGCGGATACAAAATGAAAATTCTGTTTGTTCAATCCACATCCTGCCCAATGTTCTCCTACAAACACTGCGCAAATTGAAGGCTATGAAAACAAAAATGCATGAATGCAATCAATACATTATGTGCACAGAAAGATGAAAACTAGCCTGTGAAGGATAGACTTACAGCCACTATATTTCTGTTCCTCACAGACCCGTTCTCATTCATTTCAAAAATTAAATATGGTGCAACACTGACAGAGTTTCTTACATTTACATTGCTTGTCATAATCCCTTACTGTACTATTATGTGTAGGATTTTAATTCAATATTGACAATTTAAAAGCTAAATTTAATTTACAACAACAAATAATCAACATTTCTGCACTGACATACTCTGTTGTGCATGCAAACGCATTTTCAGTGAAATCTGGGAAGTTTATTGGAGACTTAATGTCAGGATGAGCCTTTTTGCAAAATGCAAATACCTGCATGAATTTATAACATTTACAGATAAGAATATAACTATGAAATTTAAAAGCTATGCACTAGGGAAAATCATCTCTCAAGCACATTAAACAGCACACGCACCCAAGGTCCGTTCTGACGTACCTGACATTGCAACCCACAAGAAGTCTTTGAAGTGTTTAATACAGTTCACTCCTGTTTTTGACAACCTGGGTCATGCACTTTTCCCACAGGTGCTTACTGTGTGACCACCCACCATTTTCAAATGCATGTTCCCCATAAGACATATTTTATTCATTATTGTTCAAATTAGTTAGCACAGCTCACAGGTGGACACCCAGTAAGTCACATGACAATGAAAACTTGATGAATGTAGTACATCCAGATTTCATCCATAATATATAGAACATGGATTTTGAATTGCCACAAAGTAAGTTCTTATTCAAATGAAGTATTTACTGACAGAGTATGCAATTTCAGATGGAGCCTTGATTTAGTGGAAATGCAGTTTTTACGTTGGTTTGGAGAAGGAAGTGGATGGCTGGATGCCGCACAGGAGAGAAATGGCATCTGCCACAATTTTTGTATTTTAGTATTAAAATAGCTGAAGTTGTGGTGTGTTGTTCACCACAACCAATCAAAGCACTTGAAAAGTGATGACCGAGCCACATGTTTTTTTGGCTAACTGTCTGATGCTTTACTATGCTTTAAAGTAAGTCACAATGGCCAAAGCCAATTTATTAAATTCACCCAACCAAATATTCATTAAGCTATCTGTATTTGTGCAGGTGAAATTAAGTCATACAGCTTCGAGGGAGAGTAAATGGAAGAATTTTCATTTTTGGAAAGAACTTTTCTTTAAGAAAGTAAATGGGGTCAAATCTGTTTTAATCACAATGCCACACCACACAGGCAAAATGATTCAGCACATTAAGTTTCAAGGTGTGCCCAACGCTTCACTGAACTGAACAAAACACTTCTGTTCTCCAATTAATTCTGTCCATCAGTTTGCTCACAGAAAATGTTACACAGAGAAATACAATGCTACACTAAGCAAACACATCACCGACTTCATGCTACTCAAAAATAAAAGGCTCCTGCTATTTATAAAAATCACTCTTGTCTTTGTATTGTGTTTCAGCATGAAAAACTTTTACTCGTGAGGGCTTCAACCAGAATACTTGAGCTGGGGTTTAGAGCACTCTAGCCTCAATGTATGCTGGGTATTCACAGAGCTGCTGTGGGTGGGTGTGGGATTTACAGTATGCCCACTCTACCAATGGAGGTGGACTCAAGGAAGCTGTTATGCAAGTCTCTTAAGACAGAAAAGTCAGCACAGCCTGCAGAAGCAGCAGGATGGATGTTCTGAAGAGCCATTTTTGGCATTTGGGCGTTCGTGAGAAAATAAACACGTTTACAGTAAGTGACCAGCAAGGAATCCAGCTGGAATAACATTCCCAAACACAGCCACAACACCTGGGTGAAGAACACATGAGCCAGAATTTATTTTTATTTTTTTAATTAACAAAAAATGTAAAGTTTAATAACATATTGCAGTAATTAGGTCACTTGATTGATTTATCATGGCTTCAAATTAGGCTTAACACACTGAAGAAGGTGAAGCATTATGATTACATTTTAGCACTTTTATTTTAAGTAACGTGTTTTTGGACTTACTCTTTTTTTTTTTAATGAATACTGTGTGTTTATTTTAACTATAAATAGTCATTGGTATAAATTCCTTTAAAAAACACTGGCCATACAATAATTCACATCCTTGAGTAACAAATGTTTTGATGAAAATAAAAACAACATTTCTATCACAAGAATACCATCACAAGAATAAATGACATTTTAAAATATGAAAATATAAAACTATTGCAATAAAAAAAAAGGCATATTGCAGTTTTTACTAAACTTTAAAAAGGTAGTGTGTATATAGGCCTATGTATTCTACATTTACAACAACAATTACCAAACGGTTTCTCTTTGTTTACTGTTGGATTAGTCTTCCAAAAGGTATGATGGTTTCATATAAAATGTAATAAAATAAATGCAAAAATGTTTTATTTAATCAATGATAACTGAAAGCCACTTAAACATGCAACATGGTGAGATCATGTGAAACTATGTAGCATACTACTACCTAAAAATAGTAGGCAGTATACTGTACAGTAGGTTTGTGCGATATAACGGTAGACACAATTACCCAGTAGAAAACACAATCAACCAGTAGAGATGTAGGACTATCGTCTTTATCGTGGTTGCACGCTCACGTGATGTAGATGTGCTACGTGGTCAATAAAACTTATAATTTGCACATATTTTTAAGCATTGCAGTTTATAAACATGTAATGTTAAGCCATTAAAACGCAATCAGCAGCAAAAGAGAACTCATTTCATTATATGCACGCACTGACTGAGTGGCTGATTCTCAGTGCTGTCACAGAGATGCGTGCACATGAAGAGTATTTTCTGCTGCTTTACAGGCATTCAAAGGTTAAATACACACACTTGTATATTTGACACTTGTCATAATGGCCGTCTTTGCGCAAACAGTCATTTAGGTCTTGAGTGAAAGCAAACAGCTGAGAAAGAAAACGCGTGTAACAGTATATTGGATCCGGGCAGCTCTTAAAGTTGTTTATCAAACAACAAGAGAGAAAATCTCTCACTGCTTTTGACTAAATCACTTTGGTAACTTTAAAAGGAAGAAATATATATTTCATTTACACAGTAAACAATATGCAGTTTCATACATTTGATTACTTTATACAATGTATGTAGCATTTTATTTGTTCTACTGTAGTTTTTTTTGTCGTCCTATTGCTTCTTATTAGAATGTTCTTAAATTACGCAGCTTCTTATTCTTATGGACATCAATATTTGGACAAGAAAAAAAGTAAGCTTTTTTTATTTAGGTTAGTATTATTTTTTTGTGATATTGACCCTGGTGACAAGAATTCTGAAATTTCTATGGTATTAGAAATAAAGACCTCATTTAAAGCAAAAATAACTATATTGTGATATACATCGTTACTGTAAAATATATACAGTTGGGCAAGAAAGTATTTAGTCAGCCACCAATTGTGCAAGTTCTCCCACTTAGAAAGATGAGAGAGGCCTGTAATTTTCATCATAGGTACACTTCAACTATGAGAGACAGAATGGGGGGGAAAGAATCCAGGAAATCACATTGTAGGATTTTTAATGAATTAATTGGTAAATTCCTCGCTAAAATAAGTATTTGGTCACCTACAAACAAGCAAGATTTCTGGCTCTCACAGACCTGTAACTTCTTCTTTAAGAGGCTCCTCTGTCCTCCACTCGTTACCTGTATTAATGGCACCTGTTTGAACTCGTTATCAGTATAAAAGACACCTGTCCACAACCTCAAACAGTCACACTCCAAACGCCACTAAGACCAAAG
This sequence comes from Barbus barbus, assembly GCF_936440315.1. Classification (NCBI taxonomy): domain Eukaryota; kingdom Metazoa; phylum Chordata; class Actinopteri; order Cypriniformes; family Cyprinidae; genus Barbus; species Barbus barbus. The sequence goes on along the minus strand of NC_136734.1, from coordinate 16,886,209 downwards.
AGCTGTCGAAGGACACCAGAAACAAAATTGTAGACCTGCACCAGGCTGGGAAGACTGAATCTGCAATAGGCAAGCAGCTTAGTGTGAAGAAGTCAACTGTGGGAGCAATTATTAGAAAATGGAAGACATACAAGACCACTGATAATCTCCCTCGATCTGGGGCTCCATGCAAGATCTCACCCCGTGGGGTCAAAATGATCACAAGAACGGTGAGCAAAAATCCCAGAACCACACGGGGGGACCTAGTGAATGACCTGCAGAGAGCTGGGACCAAAGTAACAAAGGCTACCATCAGTAACACACTACGCCGCCAGGGACTCAAATCCAGCAGTGCCAGACGTGTCCCCCTGCTTAAGCCAGTACATGTCTGGGCCCGTCTGAAGTTTGCTAGAGAGCATTTGGATGATCCAGAAGAGGATTGGGAGAATGTCATATGGTCAGATGAAACCAAAATAGAACTTTTTGGTAAAAACTCAACTCGTCGTGTTTGGAGGAGAAAGAATGCTGAGTTGCATCCAAAGAACACCGTACCTACTGTGAAGCATGGGGGTGGAAACATCATGCTTTGGGGCCGTTTTTCTGCAAAGGGACCAGGACGACTTATCCGTGTAAAGGAAAGAATGAATGGGGCCATGTATCGTGAGATTTTGAGTGAAAACCTCCTTCCATCAGCAAGGCAACGAAGGAGTGGCTTCGTAAGAAGCATTTCAAGGTCCTGGAGTGGCCTAGCCAGTCTCCAGATCTCAACCCCATAGAAAATCTTTGGAGGGAGTTGAAAGTCTGTGTTGCCCAGCGACAGCCCCAAAACATCACTGCTCTAGAGGAGATCTGCATGGAGGAATGGGCCAAAATACCAGCAACAGTGTGTGAAAACCTTGTGAAGACTTACAGAAAACGTTTGACCTCTGTCATTGCCAACAAAGGGTATATAACAAAGTATTGAGATGAACTTTTGTTATTGACCAAATACTTATTTTCCACCATAATTTGCAAATAAATTCTTTAAAAATCCTACGATGTGATTTCCTGGATTCTTTCCCCCCATTCTGTCTCTCATAGTTGAAGTGTACCTATGATGAAAATTACAGGCCTCTCTCGTCTTTTTAAGTGGGAGAACTTGCACAATTGGTGGCTGACTAAATACTTTTTTGCCCAACTTTAATTAATACTCATACTATGATGTAAGATTTTGGTCATATCGCCCACCCCTACTGCACAATAAGCATCAAGTTAGTATTTCATTATGAATGTAGCCTGTGTGTATTTCTACAGCAGGTATTGTTTGTATTATGCATAAGTCAAGATTTTCTCACTGTGTATGTTGTGAAGCCTCATAGTTCTGTTTTGTTTTGTATAAAATAAGAAAACAATCCAAAAGCAATCAAACACTACTGGATATACTACGCAGCATTGTGCTGGAAAGTAAGTGCTCATAATTCAGAGCATGTTGTAAAAAAGATGCTACAATAAGTAACAAGCTAACTATTGATCAATGAGACCCAGTTGAGGAATGCAGGGCAGAGCCTGAATCTGATTTTTTGTAATGAAGACACAAAGCCCCTGAGCAACTACCCCATTAGTCCACAATGTCAGCTCACTGGACACAAAAGCCATGTCTGCTCAATGGGCGCTAATGTCTCATGGGGGTTTGCATAGTGCGTGGGGCAAAAACAAGGAAGAAAAGATAAAACAGCACCCCCTCCCTATTACGCTCTCACCACTTTCAGGCTCTTTCTTTTCAGTCCTCCTCTTTTGCAGCCTTCCTCCCCATCGGCAGGGCCGTAAATAATACATCAAAATGGTAGATGGTCTAAGCGCAAATGAGAGGGTTTGTGGATGTGGAGGCATTTTCTAGGTGCACTAATGATGGTATGTAAGCTTCAGAGCTGAGAAAGAGTTCTTCATCTTTTCATCCTGTTAAAAACAAAGAATATGGGCCTTCAAGCAGATATCCTACATTTCTCGCAGACAAAAGCTCTGGCTGAGATTAAACATGGAGATACATGCATAAACACGTCAGCTTTCTCATTTTGTACCAAACATATTGCCAGACATGACATGAACTGAGAAAAATACAAATAAATATAATAAATGAGGGAGCAAGCATTTGCTTAACGATCATGAGATCGGTCTGTGAGAGTAAACAAACAACACATCACTGTGTGAAAATCAGCACTCATACATTAGCAAACCTGTTTACAAGTGCTGTATAATGATGCAGGGATATTAATGCTTTTTCCTTCAGATTAAGGGCCAGCAGAGAAAGAAGGAATGCTTGTTGTCCTCTGTGAGAAGACTGAGTGAGTGTTTAATGTGATTCAGTAGATTTTAGGGAGCATGGGGCGGGAGTCAGGGATTTCTACCTGTAATGATTTTAGGCAAAAAGTGACATGGCATGTGGCCAAGTATGGTAACCCATACTCGGAATTAGTGCTCTGCATTTAACCAATCCTAAGTGCACACATACACACACACACACACACACACAGCAGTGAACACACACACACTGTGAACACACACGTGGAGCAGTGGGCAACCATTTATGCTGCGGCGCCCGGGGAGCAAAAATGGAATTTATTCCACAAAAATGGAATTTTGTTATTTCTGAGATTATAACTTGATGCAACTCAGTCACAGTTAGAAATATTTACAGTATGTTGCAGTCTATTTCACATTCCAGTTATAGCAGGCAGTTTAAAGAATATTCTGCTTAGTAAGCATTAAGCTGCATGCTAGCAATTCATTCATGGTTTAATGGAACTACTGTGACTGACTTATTCTGACAACTTATTCCTCCAGTCTGTCCTGAGGATGGGTTTCCCTATCATGCGCTGATTCTCCAGACTCTTCCTATTCCCTGAATATTTCCTTGACATTATAGTGGCGCAAAGGAGCTATAAGATTAACTTTGGGTATGTTTACAAAACAATGAATGTTCTTAAAAACGGAAAAGCTTTTTCTTTGCATTTCTGAAATGTTTCCTTTGCGTACAAATGACAATATTGTCAAAGCGATACCTGTTTGCATGGTTCCATGAAAATGACAAATTACGCTGTATTATGCATGTCGGCAACCGATGTCACTTTAAAAAAAAAAAATTATAAAAAAAGGGGAAGGGGTGTGTGGCCAAGTATGGTGACCCATACTCGGAATTTGTGCTCTGCATTTAACCCATCTAAGTGTACACACTGTAGTGAACATACACCCGGAGCAGTGGGCGCCCGGGGAGCAGTTGGGGGTTTGGTGCCTTGCTCAAGGGTCTCACCTCAGTTGTGGTATTGATGGTGGAGAGAGTGTTGGTTATTCACTCCCCCACCTACAATCACTGCCGGACCCGAGACTCGAACCCACAACCTTCGGGTTACAAGTCCAACTCTATATCCATTAGGCCACGACTGCCCCCACATTTATAAAACACTACGGTCTATGCACATACACATTTCTATAGACTGAACACGCAATTTGTTTTTTCACAAATTTGCATTTTCATAGTTTGCACGACAATAACAGTATCGTTTTCGAAAACTTGCACTTTAAAATTCATTTTTGAAAGTTTACATTTTCATTGAAAATGGTAAAACAGCCCTTCTTTCTAGTGCTGCTTTTTACAGTTACCATTATTGAAAGCACCAAATAACCAAAGCTGAATCTTAATGTTGCAATGGATGGATGGAGGGATGGATGGGGAATTTTGAGATGGATGGATGGATGGATGATGGGAGATTAAACATGGAGATACATAAACATGTCCGCTTTCTTATTTTGTGCCAAACATATTGCCAAAGATTATATGAATTGACAAACATACAAATAAATATAATAAATGAGGGAGAAAGCATTTGCATCATGATGCTTAAAGGTCATGAGATCCTTCTGTGAGATTAAACAACAAACAACACATCATTGTCTGAAAATCAGCACTGGATGAGTGGATTTTTATTTCTTAAACTTGAACAAAAACCATAACAAGAGACTCATCATCAGCAGGTTACACTAAACTCAACAAGGAACGTGAGGGCTATACAAATGAACTAATAATTTAACAAGAAACACCTGAAAACAATCAAAACAGGAAACAGTTAGACTATGATTGTCAACAATAATAAACTTCAAAATAAAAGAATGACAAAATAACAGACAAACTAGAACATGAAACTTGATAACATGAACTAAAAACAAAACAAAATCAAGACAAATCTTACATGCATGTAGATGTACACACATATGGAATAAAAGAGCAAGGGCATTTGCATTTGTCTAGGAGTTAAAAAAGATGAGGAATATGAGTGTGCAAGTTGTCCTTGAGTACACCTCCCTCGCTCTCCATAAAGCCACTCGGTGCACTTTCTCCTGCATTTATGCATAAACGCTTCAGCCTGTCAGCGCTCTCCTGTGCTGCCTGAAATACCACTGTAACTGCAGTGCTCACTATACAGGCCAGGATGGTGAAGACGTCATGTCGCCATCTGAGAGTCAACACAACCACCTAAATAACCACCGACAATGAATAATCATCTTTAGCCTCAATCACAAACATGTATTTTGTGTCTCGCTCATATTATGAAAAGAACATCATGTGCTCGAGTAATCCTATCCTTATTTCCACAATAAAACTTAATACACTTCATAAAACATGTTTAAAATAAAAAGGAAATTGGTTTCAAGGGCTTGAAGACAAATAAACTCCAAGTTTGTTGGCAGCCGTTTTCAAATGATGCGATGGAGTGAATTACAAATCCAGAAGCAGAGGTTGCATCAGCCTGATTGCAAAATAATTTACTCCCTCAAAAGTAGTGATGGGAAGTTCGGATAATTTTACCGACTCGGACCTTTGAGTCTCGTTCAGCAAAATGAACGAATCTTTTTTCGAGTCATTTCGTTCATTTTAGCAAAATATAATTCAAATGTTATCTGTTACTTTCCAAACACATCTACTACTTATGCAAACGTTTATCACACTACAAACAATACAAAACTATGCTATAAGAAACAGAAAATATTACTTAATTGTTTACCTGGGTCTTTAGTCTATGATTAGCGCACCACCTCTTATCTGACAAGTCTTCGGGTTTGAGTTGTTCGTTCATCACGTGACAGCCCCATACGCTGAACCAATGCAGCCTGAGCCGGAAAGAGAATTGATTAGTTCTTGATCGAGTCTCGGGTTTGAGTTGTTCGTTCATCACGTGACAGCCCCATACGCTTAACCAATGCAGCCTGAGCCAGAAAGAGAATTGATTAGTTCTTGATCGAGTCTCGGGTTTGAGTTGTTCGTTCATCACGTGACAGCCCCATACGCTTAACCAATGCAGCCTGAGCCGGAAAGAGAACTGATTAGTTCTTGATGGAGTCTCGGGTTTGAGTCGTTCGTTCATCACGTGACAGCCCCATACGCTTAACCAATGCAGCCTGAGCCAGAAAGAGAATTGATTAGTTCTTGATGGAGTCTCGGGTTGGAGTCGTTCGTTCTTTTGTCACGTGACCACTTGCCGGATCAGTACATATCAAATAGGCTACCATAAAGTAAAACTGTATTTTTTGTATGTAAGATCATATTTAAGAATTATCATAAAATTATCAAAATGTGTAATAAGCATTTTCCTAGAAATAAAAATGGTCTGTTCATTTTTTTGAATGCAAACATGCCTTAAAGCATGTTCTAACATATAGCCACAGTGTTATTTTAAAGCTTATTTATTTTTTATTTATTTAAAAAAGGCCTAGCTTGTTGTGCTAATATATATCAAATTTTTTTTCTTTTTTTTTCTTCATTGTTTAAATTCATTTGAGATTAGTTATTCTCTTAGCTAGAAAGCTTTTTTTGGCACAAAAGTGTTATTTATTTTAAAGTTTATTTATTTTATTTATTATTAAAAAAAAAGCCTAGCTTGTGGTGCAGTATTTTGTTTTAGTTTTTTAAGGCTCCGTGGCTTTAGTATATTTTAATTTTCTTGTATTTTTTATTTAAATAGTTTAAATTAATTTTGGAATAGTTATCTTCTTTGCTATAGCTTTTTCTGGCACAAAAATAAACAATAAAAAACAATTCAGGAGTGTGTACAGAGTGTTAATGTCTAAAGTGTCATATGTTACAAAAGTATAGTAAGTAACACTATAGTCCAATCTAAAGGGTTAACTCAAAAGACATAAATACAACAAGGTATTGTATTTTATGAAGATTAGACTAAAAAAAATAAATAAAAACAAAGCATAACAAGTCAAGTCTGCTTTATTGTCAATTCTTCCACATGTACAGTACATACATACAGAGAACTGCAATTGCGTTACTCTCAGACCCTTGGTGCATACAGTTAACATTTAAACACTGACAGTAGACGTTCAAATACAGATAAATACAGTTTAAACATATGTACATAAAACTATACAGATATACAAATGAGGACATTTGTAAAAAATAAAAAAAAGAGATAAAGTGGCATAAGGCACATGGCAGAATAGATAGAGTGCAAACCAGTTAAATAAAACAAAACTAAATGTGCAGGTATATGTGTAGTGCAAGAAGAGGTTAACCAACCCGTTATTATCTTTTTTTACCACATGGTGTTAAGGAAAAGAACCATGTGACAGAAATTAAAAGCAATAATTTGAGACCAGAAAAGCATCACATAACTGTAAGAGTAAATAATAATCATAATAATAATAATAATAATGACTATGTACCCGTTTGTAAGGAAGGTTGTAAATTAACTAATTTCTCTGTCCAAAACTGTCACGTCACATGACAAAAGAACGAACGACTCAAACCCGAGACTCGATATAGACGAACTAATCAATTCTCTTTCTGGCTCATGCTGCATTGGTTAAGCGTATGGGGCTGTCACGTGATGAACGAACGACTCAAACCCGAGACTCGATATAGACGAACTAATCAATTCTCTTTCTGGCTCAGGCTGCATTGGTTAAGCGTATGGGGCTGTCACGTGATGAACGAACGACTCAAACCCGAGACTCGATCAAGAACTAATCAATTCTCTTTCCGGCTCAGGCTGCATTGGTTAAGCGTATGGGGCTGTCACGTGATGAATGAACGACTCAAACCCGAGACTCGATATAGAAGAACTAATCAATTCTCTTTCCGGCTCAGGCTGCATTGGTTAAGCGTATGGGGCTGTCACGTGATGAACGAACGACTCAAACCCGAGACTCGATCAAGAACTAATCAATTCTCTTTCCGGCTCAGGCTGCATTGGTTCAGCGTATGGGGCTGTCACGTGATGAACGAACGACTCAAACCCGAGACTCGATCAAGAACTAATCAATTCTCTTTCTGGCTCAGGCTGCATTGGTTAAGCGTATGGGGCTGTCACGTGATGAACGAACGACTCAAACCCGAGACTCGATCAAGAACTAATCAATTCTCTTTCTGGCTCAGGCTGCATTGGTTAAGCGTATGGGGCTGTCACGTGATGAACGAACGACTCAAACCCGAGACTCGATCAAGAACTAATCAATTCTCTTTCTGGCTCAGGCTGCATTGGTTAAGCGTATGGGGCTGTCACGTGATGAACGAACGACTCCAACCCGAGACTCCATCAAGAACTAATCAATTCTCTTTCTGGCTCAGGCTGCATTGGTTAAGCGTATGGGGCTGTCACGTGATGAACGAACGACTCAAACCCGAGACTCGATCAAGAACTAATCAATTCTCTTTCTGGCTCAGGCTGCATTGGTTAAGCGTATGGGGCTGTCACGTGATGAACGAACGACTCAAACCCGAGACTCGATCAAGAACTAATCAATTCTCTTTCTGGCTCAGGCTGCATTGGTTAAGCGTATGGGGCTGTCACGTGATGAACGAACGACTCAAACCCGAGACTCGATCAAGAACTAATCAATTCTCTTTCCGGCTCAGGCTGCATTGGTTAAGCGTATGGGGCTGTCACGTGATGAACGAACGACTCAAACCCGAGAATGCTGTGCATGCTGTGCATCACTCCCCGAGACGACTCGTTCTTCCCGAGTCACATTAAAGATTCGTTCAAAATTAATCGATTATTGGTTGATTTCTAAAACATTAAGAAATAATAATATTTCTATTAATATTAGCAACAGTCCACTGACTGACCATAATGCCATTTATATTTCGGTTAATTTATCATCAAATTCTACAATTCATACTTCTAAAGCGTTACTTTGGAAATTAAATAATTCCCTTCTTAAATATGATAAGGTCAAGCAACAGATTGATGAGTTCATCCGAATTTACTGGAAAAGGGCTGAATCAGAAAAAGCTTTTGGACGAAACTGGGAGCTTCTAAAATATGAATTAGGAAAATTCTTAAGAAAATTTGGAAGTAATGTAGCAAAACAAAACAGATTAATGGAAGATGAGATTTTCACAGCTGTCTGCTTTATCACTTAAAGAACCATTGACAAATACTCAGAATAAATTAGAATAAACAACAGAATAAATTAGATGAGCTGTATAGAGCCAAAGCTAAAGGAGCCTATGTCAGATCCAGAAAAAAGTGGCTGGAAGAAGGAGAACAGAATTCAGCCTATTTCTTCAGGTTGGAAAGATCCAATGCTATGAACGCGTCTATTGATCGTCTCCAAACAAATGAGAGTGTTCTTGATAAACCTGAGGAAATAGCTGCTTTTTGTTCCAAATTTTATAACAACTTGTACACTTCAAGGTATTGTCATAATTCAGGCAAATCTTTTTTTGACTCTATTAGTCAAAACAAAGTTATTTCATTCAAAGATAAAGAAGCTTGTGATAGTGATATATCTCAATCAGAAATTCTACAGGCAATTAAGAGCTTAAAAAATAATAAAAGTTCGGGCAGTGATGGACTAACCGCTGAACTATATAAGACGTTTGATGAAAAATGATCTCCTTTCTTACTAAAAGTGTTCGAGGAAAGTTTTGAACTGGAAGCACTTCCACCAACCATGACACAAGGAGTCATTACTCTGATACCCAAACCCAATAAAGATCGAGAATGTCTAGAAAATTGGAGGCCAATCACCCTATTAAATAACGATTATAAAATTTTAGCTTTAGTTTTAGCACAAAGAATGAAAGATGTACTTAGTACTATTATTGATGAATCGCAATCAGGTTTTATGGAAAAACGTCACATTACAAATAATATAAGATTAGTTTTAGATCTGTTAGATTACGAGGATCTCTTCCATAATGACAGTTTCATGCTTTTCTTAGACTTCTACAAAGCCTTTGATTCGCTTGAGCATAAGTTTATATTTCAAGCTCTTGCCAAATTTGGGTTTGGAGATCACTTTTGTAGAGCCATTAGAACACTATACAAAAATAATAATAGTGCTATTAAATTAAAATTTGGAACCTCACCAAGATTCAGTTTGTCACGTGGTGTAAGACAAGGCTGTCCTATATCTCCATATTTATTCTTACTTGCCTCTCAGTTTTTAGCCCTGCATATTTCCAATAATAATTTACAAGGTATTTCAGTTGAAGATAGACAAATTCTAATTAGTCAGCTGGCTGACGACACTACTCTGTTTTTGAATGACGCTTCTCAAATCCCTTTAGCTTTGCAATTGATTGAGTCCTTTTCCAGAGCTTCGGGTCTCTGTCTAAACGTCAACAAATGTGAGTTAATGTCAATTAAACACTGTGAAATTCCCTCTATATGCAACATCCCTGTGAAAAATCAAGTTACATACTTAGGTATTGTCATTAATAAAGACCAGAAAACAAGATGTAAACTAAATTTTGACCCTTTAATAGTGAAAACACAAAGGAAACTCAATATGTGGCTGCAGAGAGATTTATCAATAAGAGGAAGAATTCTACTCTCTAAAGCTGAAGGATTGTCTCGACTGACTTATGCTGCTCTTTCCTTGGAGGTTGATAAAGGAACATTAAAAAACGTTGACGGCATGTTGAACAACTTTCTTTGGAAAAACAAAACTCATTACATCAGGAAATCAGTAATAATGAATCCAATAAAACAAGGGGGACTGGATTTTTTAGATTTTGCTACCTTAAACAACACTTAAAATTAACTGGCTTAAGAATTTTCTTAAAAATCCCTCTTCCCTTTGGAATATTATACCCAATTATATTTTCTCTAAAGTTGGTGGCCTGAATTTTCTTTTACTCTGTAATTATAATGTCTCAAAAATCCCTATCAAACTTTCTAATTTCCATAAGCAGATGCTCTTGGCCTGGTCCCTCATATACAAACACAACTTCTCTCCGCACAAATACTACTTATGGAACAATAAGGATATTCTTTACAAGAATAAATCACTTTTCTTCAAAGATTGGTTGGAAAATAACCTTCTTTTAGTCGGACAGCTTTTTAACTCACAAGGCAGACTTTATAATTATTTAGATTTTTTACAGAAATATAATATTCCTGTATCTGCTGTTGAATATGCAATTGTTTTCAATGCCATTCCCTCTGGTGTGTCTTTTCTGTTGCAAGGTTCTGCATTTCCATGGCCGTGTTCTTACTCTCTGAATGTAACTGCCACAATGATTGGAGGTGTATGCTTTTCTGCAGATCGTCAGAAAAATAACTATAGAATCAGAGCTCTCTTCCAGGCTGAGATAACAACAATTCCATATGTAATACCGTATTGGAATAATATTGTGGAGAATATACCTTGGGAGAAAGTATGGACCTTGCCTCATAAGTATCTGCTTACCAATAAAGTAAAAGAAATAACATTTAAACTGATTCACAAATGTTACCCGACTAAAGTCTTTCTTAGGAAATATAAGCCTGACATTGAAGTGAACTGCAGTTTTTGTCATTCTTCTGAAGAAGACTTCATTCATTTGTTTTGGCAATGTACCCACACACAGAAATTTTGGTCGGAATTTTTGGTGTTTATTCAATCTTATTTTGTAAGTGACTTCTCATTTTGTTTTAAAGATGCTTTCTTTGGTTTATTTGAATATTCTAAGGAGAATACAGGGAAATATTACATAATTAATTTGTGTTTTCTGTTAGCTAAATTTCACATTCATAAAAGTTTACTGGCTCTAAACCTCTTTTTTCTTTGTTCAAAGTGGACTTGGATATGTAGAAACTATCCAAAGTTCTACCAATTTGAAAGCTATGAAAACTGTATCTCTGTATTCGTCCTTTGTGTCATCCTAAAAGGTAATTTTATTACCCTTTTTTTTTATTTGTTTGTTACCCTGGCAACAAATCTGTGTATTCTTGTTTTTTGTTTTTTTTAATTTTGGTCTGTAATTGTACTGTTTTGATATTTTGGATATCTGTCATGTTTAATAAAAAAAATAAATAAATAAATAAATAAATTAAAAAAAATCAATTCTCTTTCCGGCTCAGGCTGCATTGTTTAAGCGTATGGGGCTGTCACGTGATGAACGAACGACTCAAACCCGAGACTCGATCAAGAACTAATCAATTCTCTTTCTGGCTCAGGCTGCATTGGTTAAGCGTATGGGGCTGTCACGTGATGAACGAACAACTCAAACCCGAGAATGCTGTGCAATGCGCATGCGCGACTGAACGAATCACTCCCGGAGACGACTCGTTCTTCCCGAGTCACATTAAAGATTCGTTCAAAATGAACGAATCGTTCAAGAACGACCCATCACTACTCAAAAGGACTCGCTTAAAAGTGTGTCTCCTGCATCCTGACCAGTGCTGAGCTCTCTGCAGTTTGTTAAAAGTGATGTGATGAAACAGTACACAAAAAACAAATTCACAATTTGTTAAAAACATTTGTCACAACGTGTGCAACCATTAATTAAAATGGCTCAGTTCCACTCTAAAGATGTGGACATGCGTGCTATGAGACAGAAATTCACCCTGACAGTTGAACGGGAAGCACAAATAATAGGCTGAGCATCTTGATCATTGGATGAGCATGATGAAAGTTGTGTATAAGACCCTTTCACTCAGCAAGGTTTTTAGTTTTTTTTCCTGTGCATGCCTATCAAACAACGTGTGCTTATATACACTTTACAATAGCTTGTCTTAAAACGGAGCCATATACTTTTTTCAAGGGTGTGATGACAGTTTGGCCATGCCCATATAAAACTGCTGTCTACCCAATGTAAATTTAGTAAAATTAAAAGTTTAATTTACTGATTATTGCTTATTTTGAATATATTTGAGGACCCAAAAATGTGGTAACCAAGTTTCATGGTTTACAGTAATATCTACTAGGAATGCATATCTACTGATAGAGTTTAATGTGTTATGTCAGTCAATATTGGATAGTTGAGTTCATGCACAATCATGCTCACGGCCCTTATTTTTACATTTAGATCTTCGCTCATAAAATACTTCTTTAAAGCAAGGTTATTATAGTTAACTAAATAACTTTCTTATTTCTGTAAATAAAATAAACATCAACTAAAATAAAATATGAAAAAAATATTTTATTTCAGCTAGTTACCAAAGCAACATTTCACATTGAAACACATATACATATATATATATACACATATACACACATATACTTATACACACACACACATATACATATACATATATATATACATATATATATATATATATACATATATATATACATATATATATATACACACACATATATATACACATATATATATATATATATATATATATATATATATATATATATATATATATATATATCAGGGCTCCAGACAAAAAAATCGAGTAAGGAGCCATTGGCTCCTATAAAAGAAAAACTTAGGCGCCAAATTATTTTTTTAGGTGCCACAGAATAAAAGTGGTTTATTTTACTATTATCATTTTATCCCCCCCCCCCCCCCCCCCAATTTTAACATTTCAATCATTTTGTCATGTGTTTATGTCTTATCTTTTCTAGGCTTTATCAGCATTTTAATCCATCTTGTAGATGATCAGGTCGACCGGGGGACTAAGGTTCACTTAAAGTGTGAATTAAATGTCTTTTACAACTTGAAATATACAGTCACAAAGAATTGTTCGTTACACAGAATCTGTACCAATATCATGGACCATAAGAATCACTTGGCAACTGAGTGCAGTGCATCCTATAAATGTTGTCACGTCTTTCACACATTCAGTCTGTTTTTCTTCATTAGTAAAATGCAATTTTATAGGAGGAGTTGAATCATGTACAACAGAATAAGTAAAAATATTAATATGCAACAGCGCATAAATATAGCAAAACGCTCCTCTTTATAGCTATTTTTCTAGCTGACTGATGAGTTTATGGACACTGAGTGGTTATTCTGAGGTAAATGTATTACAATGCAATGTTTACAAGCTTTATACATTTCCTCAGTTTGAAACACAATGAGCTTTTACATAAAACATTTCAGTAAGTTGTACTATAGGCTTTCTTATTGCCTACCTTTTGATCATGTTCATTTCATAGTAGTAAATCGAAATATATAATGGATTCACTTGCTGCTTTAACTGAGGTGCTAAAGAGATCGCGCCTGAGCATTAAGTGCGATACTCTCCGCTCGCGCGATCCGGACGCATACACGGACCGTGTGGACGCGGGGTACTGGTGTTTATATTACCCAAAGTGTGCGCTTGTGGTCCGCATTAAAGAGCATCCAAACCGCATAATTTGAATTTCGTAGCATTTTAAAGCTGATACTTTGTTTATTAAAAAGTAAGACAGCACAAAGCTTTTTGCGATTACTGGATGGCAAGTGCGCTTCAAATAACAGGAAGTCCATGCATTAACAGAACACAGCATATAGACTAAGATCTCGATAAGAAGAAGCCATATTAGTAATGATTATAAATGAGAATTGTTGACGATATTGCCAGTATGCACAGAGCTGATAGCTTTACCTGTTGAAGTTTGTTCAAGTTGTGCACGAAATAGACACGGCTTTTCTGCACTTGCACTTTGGGGCGGTTTACACCTGGTCACTTCATGCATTTTTTTCCTGATCGGATAGCTATCTGATCCTGAAAAGACCAGGTGTAAATGCCGTCCGAAACGCATTCGAGACGGATATAAATCCAATCGCTCGAACCACTTCAGGAGGTGGTCTGGGCGAAACCGGACAAGTGTAAATGCATCTGGTTGTTGAAACCACATATGGTAATTTTACTCCTCCCATAATATTAAAATAATAGACGTGTGAGAGCGTTTTATAGGCTATATGGCATGTTATAGTCAGATATGACAGCGCAATGCAACAAGCATCACCGCGGATGAGTAGCGGAGTATTTCTTCAGCAAGCGACGCGCAAACTGAATGAACCTGAAAGTAAGTCGCAGACGCTCAACACAATCTTCTTCATTAAAAGTAACGAGACTAACCTATCTTTCCAGTGCTGATGCCACGCGCTCTCTTGTTGCGGTCTGTGATATTGAAATTAGCTGATAATTAATAAAATTATCCATTGCTTTCATTGACGTGAACTCCGTTATATTTGCATATGAAGCGGGAATTGAAGAACGGATTTATATCCGTTTTGCGAAGACACATTTATGTGGCCAAGTGTAAATGGGGAAACGTTTTAACAAATCATATAGATATCCAATCAGAGAAAATGCATGAAGTGACCAGGTGTAAACAGGCCCTTTCAGGTCTCTCTCACTGCGTTCAGCAGACTGTGAGCGGCAGAGACGAGGACTGTTTGAAACTCTTTTCCAGTAAAACTTTGATGCGCATCTTCTTATGTAAGTTTAATACGTGAACATAACAAAAGATGTGAGTGCAAAACAATCGGGAAAAAAGTCCTTTCATGCAAATTATATATAGTCGCCAGTGGCGACCTCAGCAAAAACTTCACTCGCAAATTAATATTTTTGGTCGCAAATGCGACCATTTTAGTCGCAGTTTGGAGCCCTGTATATATATATTTTATTTTTTTAAAACACTAGAATTATATTACTAGAAAATTGATAATATTGTCAATGATACTAAAATAACACTTAAAGTTCATTTTTAACAACACTAATAATGTAATAGCACTGTTAAATCAATGTAATCTTTAGAATTAGCAAATCTCAGAATGTTTTAATGCCTAAATTCAGTACTAGCATTTATGACAACTAATTTTATTGTTTAGCCTTTACATTTATTGCCCATGTGAGTGAATACTTAATTTCGACTGGACCTTTGAGACTTCTGTAAATGACCTGTTATGATTGGATTCTTCAGCTGATACCGAATTAAAAATTAGTATCTTCTGCTTCCTCATTCACCATGACTGAGTGGGCCAACACCTGTTGCTTTGTAAGCATGGGCTGTCATATGCCTGTCACGAATCCGGTCTGTGGCCTTCCGCCCGATAGCCACCAGAGTTCGCCTCTCCATCATATTGGCTTTCACGCCACACAGCACACTGAACTACAATCCCCATCATCCATTGCACTGACGACACACATACAGCTGATTGCACTATCACGCTCACACCTGAGAACTAGCACACAATCACACACTCTACTTAAACCATGGACTTCCTCTTCCTCTCTGCCGAGCATTGTCCTGCATATGCTGTTCACCCTTCTGTGTTTTGATCTCTCTTGTGTCTTGCCCGTGCCATTTCTGTTTACCAGTGTTAGCTGCCTTACCGAGCCTGTCCTGTGTTTTCTGTTAACCTGTCTGTGTGTATGTCTAGCTCTGAGTCTGGTCCTGCGTATAACATTCTCCAAGTGTTAGCTGCCTCACCGAGCCATTCTGTGTTTTGTAAGTCTAAGTTTAGTTTGTTTTGTTTATAGTCTCGTTTCCTGTTCCCTATCGATACTCCACTCGTACTGCGTCTTGCTAAAGACGCTATGGGAAAAAGCCTTTTTTCTCCTTTACTGAAGCCTTATTCAATCACGCAGTGAAACTGCACGATCATTGGTTCGTGCAGTGTGTTAAAAACGAACCAATGTGTCGGCAGCGGAGCTGCACGAGCCTATGGCGACGGAGCCCGGCAGATCCCGCCAGAATGGGCGGGGTTATCTGGCTATATAATCGGCCGTCTAGCCATAGGATCCTCAGATTTCTTCTCCTTCAGCGACGACATCTCGCCTTCGCTGATCCAAGAAGCCAGAGACCTCCTGCCAGCTGAGACGCCGCTTTCACCGCGCTCCAGCCCCGCAGAAGCCCCGGTCTGTTCGCTGCCGCCATCCGGTGAGTGCTATAAAAAAATGCATATTTATCGGCGTTGTTGCAAATGCCGCAACAGCGAGTGTGGCTCGTGCAGGGAATCCTGCACGATGCAAAAGAGCAGTGAGCGCGCGCCGCCTGTCTGGGTCTCGCCCACGCACTGACTGCGCGCTTACTGAGACAGCTCGTTCGAGTATGAGTCTCGCTCTTCCCGCTCGCTGTCCGTCTCTGTGGAGGCAGCTCCGCTCTCCCGTTTCCCCTCTCTCAGCAAAGCTCGGAGAATGAAACATCAGAGCCACGGAGCTTCCTGCAGCGCTCTGATCCGCCGGTGTTCACACGTGAGAATCAGAGCTCCTCCTTCATTGGGCGGGCCTATTGCGGGCCAATCAGTGGGCAGGGACAATGCTATCGTCCGCTTTCTAAGGGGTGCCAAGAGGCTGAATCCACCTCGGCCCCTTACTGTCCCTACATGGGACTTACCCACTGTGCTGAGGGCCCTGAGGGGCCCTCCTTTTTGAGCCGCTCCAGTCCACGAACCTTTGGTCACTGTCGCTGAAGACTGCTCTGCTATTAGTACTAGCGTCAGTCAAGCGAGTAGGAGACCTGCAGGCGCTCTCTGTGAGCCCCGCCTGCCTGGAATTTGGGCCAAACGACTCCAAGGTCGTCCTAAAACCAAGGCATGGATACGTACCTAAGGTACTTTCCACTCCGTTCAGAGCTCAGGTCATCAAACTCTCCGCGCTTCCTCCCTCCGAGGAGGACCGGGAGTTAATTTTGTGATGCCATGTTAGAACCCTACGGATCTACTTTGAGCGTTCCGCCTCCTTCAGGTGCACGGAACAGCTCTTTGTTAGCTTCGGTAACCGCGCCAAAGGGCTTCCGGTCACGAAGCAGAGACTCTCTAAGTGGATAGTAGATGCCGTTACGCTGGCTTACTCTTCCTTGGGCCTTCAATGCCCCATTGGAGTACGAGCCCATTTGACTAGAGGCATTGCCTCGTCACGGGCCTGGTCTAGCAGTGTGTCTCGTCGTCCACATTTGCAAGGTTTTATAAGCTGGATGTACCGGCCTTGCAGGCCAGGGTCCTATCTGCTTAGATGAGTTTGACTTACGTTGTGGGAACAACCCTAACGGAGAACTCTTGACTGCACGGGCACTCAAGCTCTCTGATGGGTTCCTTGCATATCTCAGCCCTGAAAGTGCTGAGTATGCGAGGAATGCATGGAATGACCCGGGCCGAGCGTGACCCCTACGAGCTCAGCTCGCTTTAGCCCGAGTATACTATTATGCTTCCCTCTGAGCATGGAATGCTTATGGAGGTATTTTACACAGTCGTTCCTCTACCATAGCACGGCGTGATTGAATTGTGTTCCCATAGCGTCTTTAGCAAGACGCAGTACGAGTGGAGTATCGATAGGGAACGTACTCGGTTACTATCGTAACCTCGGTTCCCTGAGATACGGAACGAGTACTGCGTACTTTGCCGTGCCAGGTAGCTGCACGACTCAGTCGTCGCTTCAGTCGAAGTAAACCTGAGGATCCTATGGCCAGACGGCCGATTATATAGCCAGATAACCCCGCCCATTCTGGCGGGATCTGGCGGGCTCCGTCGCCATAGGCTCGTGCAGCTCCGCTGCCGACACATTGGTTCGTTTTTAACACACTGCACGAACCAATGATCGTGCAGTTTCACTGCGTGATTGAATAAGGCTTCAGTAAAGGAGAAAAAAGGCTTTTTCCCATAGCGTCTTTAGCAAGACGCAGTACTCGTTCCGTATCTCAGGGAACCGAGGTTACGATAGTAACCGAGTACGTTTTCTGCCCGTGTTTCCTGGATTTACCCTTTGCCTTGTCCCTTTGGACTCTGTTTGTACCCCTCTTGGACTATTGCTCGTGTATCTGGATTATCTCTCTGCCTTGCCCCTTTGGACTCTGTTTGTATAATTAAAAGTTTGCACATGGATCCGCACGTCTCACGTCTTGTTCACCGCGTTACAATGCCAATGTGCTTGAGGTGTTACTCTGACAAATGTGAATGATAATTTTCTGTCGACAGACACTGGAGTTCCGACAGCTACAGAGCACAAACTCTTACTTCAAATGACCAAGAAAATCCAGTTTTCCATGATATGGCTCTTTTAAAGTGTCCCCAGGTTGGGGAAAAATGAGAACTCGGTGTATTGTTTGTGTGAAAGAACAAACAATTATGAGAAGGTGGCTTCATAAAGGTTTTTGACCCGACATCTACAGCTCAGCTCTTTATTTGAAAAGATTTAACACATCTGCTCTGCAGGCTGTTGTGTGGTCAGTGATCCATCTGCTCGTGCACGTTACAAATGGCTTGCGCGCGAGGACCGCTGATGGAAACAAGCCCACAGCAGAGCATGTACCCTACGCATCAAGCCAAGCGAACAATCATTTACGCTAAAAAATGGTCCTGGGCTCACGGTTAAATCAATACATAAACTACCCAGAGGGTCTCCTGTGGAGCTGCTGAAGTAGACAGGCTGTTTAAGTAATGGACATCATGTGAGGTGAAAGCTCTGACTCAGCGTTCAGTCCTCCACCTAGAGGAAGAAGGCGCCTGTTCTTTTTCTGCCTGCTCTCTCATCATTTCATCTCTTACCCATTTTCCTCAGCTTTGATACGTTGTTCCTTCGTTCCTTTTTTAGCCTTCACTTTTACTTGGACTATTCCTCTCAGTGTTGTCCATCTGTATTCATTTTCTCCCTCTTCCCTCCTTCCCTTTTTTCCATGCCTCACAATCTATTTTTAATAAGTCAGAACTCATCTTCCCTGCAAACAGGCGGACTGCACTGCTAACAGGATCTTGAATGTCACAATGGCAGGGAGAAATCAATCAAGAGCAGATACTGCTCAACAATGTGAACCATGACACGATAAATGCACGCCTCCCATGGTGTGACAAATTAAGTTTTTTTTATTAAGGGGCAATATTTGCTCCACTGGAATCGATTTTCAGGAGCATTTTTATCTAAACGCATCACTTTGTCCATTTGTAATTACTTTTGTTGAACCAAAGAACTCAAATGTAAAGATTAAATTGTTTTTAACGTTGTTTACATGTTTTCTGGTGTTTTTAACATGCTTGAAGACAAACCATGTGCAAAATCAGTCAGTCAACATCATTCCTTAAAAATGCAATGCATCAAAATCAGTGTCCAAATACCCACATTTGCGGTCTTGGCCATTAGGTCTTTCACACTAAATCCAGAGATTTTTCAGAAACCGGTAACACTTTATTTTAGGGTCACTTAACTAGTTGCTTATTAGCATGCATATTACTAGAATATTAGCCATTTATTAGTAATAATTAAGCACATATTAATGCCTTATTCTACATGACCTTATTCTACATCCCTAATCCTACCCAATACCTAAACCTAACAACTACCTTACTAACTATTAATAAGCAGCAAATTAGGAATTTATTGAGGGAAAAGTCATAGTTAATAGTGAATAAGTGTTCCCTATTCTAAAGTGTTACCCAGAAACCTTTACAGTGCAAGTTAAATATGAATAATAATGGTCACACATTACTTCCAAAGTGTGTCCAATTCTCGCTATTAACAAACCATTAACTATGATTTTTGCCTCAAACTCCTCATTTGCTGCTTATTAATAGTTAGTAAGGCAGTTGTTAAGTTTAGGTATCGGTAGGATTAGGGATGTAGAATATGGTCATGCAGAATATGTGCTTTATAAGTACTAATAAACAGCCAATATATTACTAACAGGCACGCTAATAAGCAACTAGTGAGAATTGGTCCTTATACTAAAGTGTTATCATAATAATTAGATATTACATAATTTGGTAGTAAAAGTAAACTGTTGCACATTTTATTGGTGCAACAATGAGTATGTGTATTTGTACAACATTTGCAACTGCTTTTTATCCACTTAAATAGAAGCACCAGAGGTACTTGTTTTGCCTTTTACATAGAGACAACTGAGCTGACATTTAGACATTCATTTTTTAAACATTTTTAGAACACAACAGGCCTGTTTATACCTGGTCACTTCATGAGTTTCCTCTGATCGGATAACTATCCCATCGTTAAAATATCAGGTGTAAATGCCCTCCAAAACGCTTTAAAGGAGGATTTAAATCCGATCGCTCAAACCACTTCAGGAGGTGGTTTGGAACACATTCCATACAAAACTGGACAAGTGTAAATGCATCTGGTTGTTCAAGCCACATATTTAAATTTTACTCTTCCCAAAATTTTAAAATATTGTGAGTGAGCGAGTTATAGGCTAATGCATCCCATCGCCGTGAATGAGTAGAGTACCTCTTCAGCAAGCTGACCTGCAAACTGCCGCAAATTCAACTGAAATTAAGTCACAGGCACTCAACACATAATCATCTTCATTAAAAGTAGTGAGACTAACTTATCTTACGAGTGTTGATGCCGCTATCTTTCCTATTGAGGTCTTTGATCTTGAAATTAGCTGATAATGAGTAAAATGCAGCACATATCTGTTGCTCATTGAGGTGAACATAAAATTTGCATATACCGCGGGTATTGAAGATCAGATTTATATCCGTTTTGTTGAGACACATTTATGTGGCCAAGTGTAAAAGGAACCGTTTTAACAAATCGAGTAGACCCATTAAGTGATCAAGTGAAAAAAATATAAGGCTAATGATACACGGGGCAACTTTGAGAAATTTTGCTGGGCAACTTTTTTTTTTAGCACTTTTGTTTGGGCACTTTGCCACTGAGAATAGGAACAAATTTTTATCTGGATACTTTAGATCAGTTGTGGGCCCTGTGCTTCACCTGGTTGCCCACTGACGGCAACATTAACCAAACTTGCCTGGCAACATTGCTCAAAGTTGCCCCGTGTATCATTAGGCTAAGTGTGTCCCATTTGGTAATGAAAAGTTCTACACTTGTGGTCCTCAAACCTACTTGAACACTTGGGCAAAAAATTGGAAATGCATCATGCAAGTAGACAAGTGTTCAAGTGCAAAGAATGCAAATGTGGGTATTTGGACAGGTCCGGTCTCAAAAGTGTGGAAACCCCCATTTCCCATCGTCACAAATCCTGTCAACTTGCGGGGTGGGGCTTTTTATATTATCATCTTCACCAGTCATAGGTTTTTATTTACAATATTTTTTGCAGCATTAAGCAATGTAGCCAATCTTCTATACCATAAGTCTTCTATGCCATAACTGTGACCACAGAGCCAACACTTGAAATATAGCATGTCCTAAGAACTTCTTTTACAACACTTTTTTTAGGTAAATCTGAAGCTCTAGTCACTACGAGCTGTCATTGTATGGGGAAAAAACTGCTAAACTTTTGTTTTTATTGAATATCCCTTTTCCACAGAAGTTCAATGGATTATGCATGTTGTTTTATTATGACTGCATCACATCACCCACAATTCCCTCTTAGTCCATGCACTGCTAACGTTATTAATCTCCCTTAATCCAATCCCAGACTGGCAACTCAATCCATCACAGCTCACTTTACTGTCCAAGCAGCTGTTTGTTCACATGCATCAGAGTCTTGCCTACAAATACCATTCTATAACATTTGCCTAAAGCCAGGAAAAAATAATCTAAAATCCCAGGTCCAATGAATTCAAACACTGTGACAAATACTGAAGCTTCTGTATTTCGCAAAAGCCAAATTGCTTTCAGGCTGGTCTGCCTGCTAGAATGTTCCCAATCAGACAGGCAGAACTGTGATTAGCCTTGAGCCGCAAAGAACAGATCAGCTCTGATCAATGTCTGGATTTAAACCAGTTTATAACAGTTTTGTGTTTTTTTACAGTGTTTGAGGTTAGGCCTGGACACAAATGATTTCTAACTCTCAGAGATTCAGAATTGAACCGAAATGCCCTTTCCTGTATTACACCGGATCTGAATTGAGGCAGAACACATGATTTGCGATTTGAATGTAAAAAAGCGAAACTGAAATTATTTGAAATTCATTTGAATAGAAATAAATACATGTTACTGTAATTTTAATTAGAAATGTCAAGAAAAAAGTTTTAAAGGGATGGAGGGATGGATGGATGCATTTGCAATTCAGTAGTTGACGATTGGACCAATTGATAGATTTGTATTCTTAAGTGGATGGATGGATGGATTTGGAATTCTGCAGTAGACGACTGGATATATTTATAGATTTGGGTTTGATGAATGGATAAATGGACTCAATTCTGTATTGACTGATTGCATGGATGGACTCACAAGTGGATGATTGGAGGGATGGATGATGGACTCATTTCTTTAGGGGATGTATGGATGGATTTGGAATTCTGCATTGGATGGAAGGAAGGATGGATGGATTGATGGATTTACAATGCTGTAGTGGACGAACGGATGGATTGATCGATTTGGCATTTTTAAGTGGGTGGATGGATGAATGAATGGACTCACAATTCTGTATTGAATGAATGGATGATTTGTAATTCTGTAGCAGATAGATATGGACTCTATCTTCTATAGTGGTTGGATGGATGGATAGATTTGCAATCAATTCTGCAGCATGTAAGATTAAACTGCCTACACTTTTGCACTCAAAAAGAGTTTATTTCCTGTTTATGAAGTTTTTATGTGGCAAGCAGGACTCTGATCACAGTTTCTCAACACTATTGTGAGAACACAGTCTCTATTATTTACTGTTATCTATCATGCCAGCATGCTATGCTATCCAAATTGTCGCCATATCTCTGCCACAGATGCTGACGCTGAGCTCTCTCATCCACAATCCTCTCACTGCTGTTCCCAAAGGAATGCAAAACCATTTTAATATGTGCTGTGTATTATCAATAAACCACAGCCAGATTAAATCCCATCAAACGCTGAGCTCACAATGTCACTCTTCTATTGCTCTTTATTGCATTCAGATGCTTTTGCTACAATTAGAGCATCTTGTTTTGAGTTCCTGAGGGAACAAAGCCTTGAGATGGGGAGGTCAATGTTGAGGGCATTCATGGAGAGAACTGCTCTGACCTGATAAGCAGTCAAAGGCCTTAATTCTCATAATTGACATGTTTATTTAAGGCTGTCATGGTTGTGAAGCTAAACCTGGAGATTTTTAATTCATCAAAAGTGACAGTAAAAACACTCATAATATTACAAAAGATTTATATTTCAAATAAATACTGTTCTTTTTATTCATCAAATAATCCTGACAAAAAAAGTATCATGGTTTCCACAAAAAAAAGCATAACTGTTTTCAAAATGATAATACAAAATGTTGCTTGATACATAAAGTGTCATTATACGCAGATGAAATCATTGTATACATTTCTGATCCATTACACTCTGTCCCCACACTAATGGAATGTATTAACCGATTTGGTAAACATTCAGGTTATAAAATCAATGTTGGGAAAACTGAAGCTCTATCTATGAATACTCGTATTACAACACAGATAAAGTCCTCCTTCTCTTTCAGATGGCCTAAAGAGGGGATTAAGTATCTGGGTGTGGTTATACCGTCTGATCTGAATAAATTATATGACGGTAATTACACAAAGTTATTCGAAAAAGTTAATTCAGATTTAAGGAGATGGAATATACTACCTTTTTCTTTAACTGGGAGAATAGAAGCTGTTAGAATGAATGTATTACCACAGCTCTTATTCCTTTTCCAGACCCTTCCATTGTCCCCTCCGGTATACATGTTCTCTCGTCTAGATAAGATGATTTCTAGATTCATCTGACAAGGGAGGCGTCCCAGAGTCAGGTACAAAACATTGCAGTTATGTAAATCTCATGGAGGCTGGGCGTTGCCGAACTTTAAGAACTACTGGATAGCATCACAGTTGTGAGCCATGGTAGTTTTGGTCGTCCGACTCTGTGGGGAGTAGGTGGTTGGAAACTGATAAATGTAATTCCAACCCTTACTCACTAGCAGCTTTCCCATTTAATGAACAAAAGATGATAAGTATGTATAAACTGGGAAAATGGTCAGAGGTTACTTGTTTGGTGTGGAGAGAGGTCCAAAAGACTTACAAACTTCCTAGGGGGCTTTCTTTGTTAACAAATATAACACGGATAAAGAACTTTACTCCCTTAAAAATGGATTCAGGCTTCAAAGTATGGGCATTAAAGCAATTGCGATACGTCCACCAATTATTTGATGGGGGTTCACTTAAAACGTTTGAACAACTGATTTTTATAGGTATCTCCACATTCAAAGTTTTCTTTTTAAACTGATAAAAACTTCCCCATCAGCAATTGAAACTTTGTTGATTAATGTTCAGAATGGTAATAAGATCCTTAGACCAATTAGTCGTACAGGGCTCTGGAGGACATGAAGAAAGACAACTCACATTATATAAAGTTGAAATGGGAGAAGGAGCTCAAGGTAGTGATATCTGATGAGAATTGGGCTGAAATACATGCAGATACACATAGAATAACATGTAGTAGAATCTGGAGAGAACACCATTGGAAGGTGACTAATCGTTTTTTTTTTAACCCCCCCAAATCGTAGCCTAATTTAATTAAAGTCAATCCAGTGCTTGTTGGAGTAAATGTGGAGAACAAGTAGCAACACACACATCTTTTGGGAATGCCCCATTCTGTTTCCTTACTGGACAAATGTATTTGGTTTCATTGGTAAATTTTTTCAAGTTAATTTACCCAGAGACCCTTTAATAGCTATCTTGGGAGTTAAGACAGATGTAATAAAAAGTTAGAAGAGAAGATACCCCCAACAAATACTCCTAGCTGCAGCAAAGAAGAATATTACAATTAAATGGCTTCAGAAAAGGCCACCAACTTTTGAGGAATGCTTACAGACAGTGAGAGAAATCTATGAGATGGAAAAAATAACGCAGTTTAAGACTCAGAATGAGTCTGTTTGTTGAGCAATGAAAATCCTTAATGAAAAAGCTGGGTGAGATATGAGAATTTTTTACTTTTTTATTTTTTTAAATTGGAATAGCTGGTGATTTGGCTGGTTAATTTTTTGTCGTTCTTGAAGATTTTGATCCCATCCAAGGCTGATGTTCTGTGTTCATTGGTTTTGTGGGTTTCATTATAGTGGTGTATTTTTATTATTATTAATATTTTTTTCCACCTTTCTTGTCTTCTATTTATTTTTCTGAACATTCTGTAAAATGTAGATATGCTACAATCATTTTTTTAACGTACAAATCAAGACACTGTATCTTTGTATGTGCATGTTTTGAAAGACGAAATTGGTTATTAAAAAATAAGTATATAAAAAAAATGTTGCTTGAAATTAAGCTTTGCCATCACAGGACTAAATTAAATTTTTGTATTTGAAATAATTGTAATAATATTTCACAATATTGCTGTTTTTACTGTATTTTGATCAAATAATTGCAATGCTGGTGAGCATAGGAGACGTCTTGCAAAAAAAAGGTATACATATTGGAGAAGAGTTATATCTCTTCCCTGACCTCTTGTGATTGAATCACCAGAGATGGATGTTAAAACAAGTTGTAAACAGGGCTGAAGGGGAAAAAAAAGCAAATAAATGGGAATGACACTAATTTGCTTCCCCATCCTCTCTGGGCTTGATCTGATTTGGAAGTAACTTCTCCCCAGAGTCCTGTTCCACAAACACAACTTTTATATATCTCTTACCTGCAAGCGACCATCACACACAACAGGAGGATATTTCCATTAGCCAGAGGGTTTGTTGATTCACTGAATGTCCTGACAAGAACAAGAGAGCCATACAGTTCTGCTCATCAATTTACATATCCCTTAAGGTAACTGCACTGTTACAAAAATAAATAAATAAATAAAAAATGCAGTTGGATTGTTTTATATTTTGCATACATTTTACATTTTTATTTAATAATAAAACAGAAAAAAAATAATTTTAACAGAATGAACATTACAGATTATTCAAGGACTATGTAAACCTATGTGCACAACTGTAAAGATAAAGGAGGAGATCTCTAACTATGATCCTGTAAATCTGCAGTGAGAAAAACCTTGGGTCATGTACTGAGTGACTGACTTCGATCTGAAAGCTTCCTCCCCTTATGCTGCTCTGCTCTCTGTATAAATGCATGGAGCTGGGGTGTTGTATATCTCTCAGCCTGACAGCTGATCCGCTGGCCCCTGTGCCAGTTTAATATGTGGGTTCTCTCTGCTGGGACTGCCATGCTTCTGCTCTGCTCTGTGCGCACTCTCTCTCATTCCTGCACTGAGAGGAAGAGAGAGGCAGAGCGAAAGAGGGAGAGAGAGAAACTAGGCCTCATCCATCATTTCATTAGACAGCAATGTGGCGGCCATGATAAAACTCGCAGCTTCGGTGGTTTGGTTCCGGGGGCTGAGAACCCTTAACAGGTTCAGATGCAGGAAATTACTGCTGCTTTCTCAAGATACAGACTACAAGGACCTCCAGAAAAAGAGAGTCACAGCATGCGTGTTGTGAGAGAGCGAATGGAAAGTGTG
Source organism: Barbus barbus (assembly GCF_936440315.1). NCBI lineage: Eukaryota > Metazoa > Chordata > Actinopteri > Cypriniformes > Cyprinidae > Barbus > Barbus barbus. The sequence goes on along the minus strand of NC_136734.1, from coordinate 16,859,744 downwards.
AGAGAGGCAAGGAGCTATTCTGTGAACTGTGAGCCCATCCCCTAGTGTATTACATTTATATAGCATCCTAGACCAGAGGGTTTTAAACTGGGGTCCAGAGACTAGGGGTCTGTAGAAAATGTACTAAACTAAAATAAAACAATAAATAACAACAACAACTAATACATCTAGTTCCTGGGACAGGGTGACAGGTCCTTTACATGTAATCTACTAGCAATCACATTGTGGCAAGTGGGGTGGGGCCGAGAGCTGTGGGAGCGGAGCCATGCCGGTGGAGTAAGTCTTAATGAGCGACACCTGCGCCACTCACCAGTCTCGAGTCCCATGAATGATCTCTGAAAGGATAAAAGGAGGAGTGACGACAGTGCAAGATGAGAGAGAACCAGGGGCCTGTTTCATAAAACAAGTTTACCAAATAAGCCAGGTTTATTTAAAGTTAGTCTGATGTATTAGATGCTCTCTCCCCTGCTCTCTCCCCTCTCTGCAGGACATCTACCTCAAACGCTGCAAAAATAGAGCTGTTAAAATCTTCAAGGACTCTAATCACCCTGGTAACCATCTATTCACTTTGCTTCCATCTGGTAAGCGCTTCCGTAGCCTGATGGCAAAAACTGAGAGACTTAGGAGGAGCTTCTTCCCCCAGGCCATCAGGCTCCTAAACTCTAACTCTGTGTCATAACAACACTTGACTCCATGTAATATCACCATATCAATAAGTTATTCATAATTTTTCTCCATGTAAATATCATATATCAATAAGCTTCATAATTTTTCTCTACCTCATATTGCTGCTATTCAAATACCCTGTACAACTTTTTGCACATTATTTTTTGCACATTCCTCTCATTACTATTTGTCAACAACATACTGACCTGCACATTTATATTTATATTTTTTTATCTTATTTTATCTTATCTTTTATTTTATTTTATGTTTGTACTTCTTAATATTTGTATTCTTTATAATTGCACTGTCCTTGGAGCGGACCTGACCTACATTTCACTGCTGGTTATACTCTGTATAATTGTGTATGTGACAAATAAAACTCTTGAATCTTGAATCTATTATCAGTTGATTTGGTTCAAAATAAGTCAGACTAACTGAAATAAGCCTGACTTATTTGGTAAACTTGCTGCAGTGATGGAAAAAACTAAAAAAAGATTTAAACCGATGGTCCTTATTACCTATTTCACTGGCAGGCAGAATAAATACAGGTAAGATGTCTGTTTTGCCAAGGTTTTAATTTTTATTTCAAAATTTCCCGTTGTTTATCCCCAAATCTTTCTTTAAGGAGTTAGACAAACATCTGTCTTCTTTCATATGGAATAAAAGCATTCCAAGAATTAGGAAAGCTTTTTTAGAAAGACAGAAAGGTGTGGGGGGATTGGCATTACCCAACTTTATGTATTATTATTGGTCATGTAATATCGATAAGCTTATTTATTGGGCAGCGCACTTGAATCAGGAGAATAAACCTGTTTGGAACAGGCTTCTTGTGGAGCAGTATCTCTGTTTTCAATGCTCTGTGCCCCACTACTCAACAAGAAGTATCTGCCAAGCAATCCATTGGTGACTAATTCCTTAAAAAAATGGGCCCAGTTTAGGTCACACTTTAAGCAAAAGCAAGAACTTTCATTACTACCCATTACTTCCAATGCATTGTTTCCACCATCCTTAATTGATCACACGTTTTAGGTATGGTTTCGAAAGGGACTCAGATATGTACAGTAAGGGATTTTTTTCAGGGCAGTAGTTTTATGTCATTTGAACATATGGTCAAAACATTTGAAATTCCTAAATCTAATTTTTATAGGTATGTGCAGGTACGAAGCCTAGTCAAAAAATATTTTAATACCCTTTCAACCCCTCCTCCTCATAGTTGGATCAAGGATATTTTCGACTTGAGTGTATCTGAGTGGGGTCTGATATCAACAGTGTACAGTTTGACCCAAAGAGTAGCCTCACCATCTTTGGATTTTTTTAAAGAAACAGTGGGATGAGGACTTTAGAAGTGTAGTCCCAGAGACAGTCTGGCAGTCAGCAGTTAAGCGAATTCATTCAACATCCATTTGTGTCAGACATGGGCTATTACAATTTAAGATAATTCATAGGCTACACTTTTCTAGAAGTAAACTGGTGAGAATATTCCCAGAAATAGACCCGACGTGTTCTAGATGTCACAGAGGTGAGGCTACTTTGGGCCATATGTTCTGGACATGTCTGGCTCTACTAGGACCATTTTGGTCTGCGGTGTTTGAGACATTTTCATATATTTGTGATAAGAAGATAGAACTAGATCCAATAATAGCAGTATTTGGTGTCACATCTGAGAAACTCTTACTACCACCAGGTCAATCAGATGCATTGGCTTTCTCTTACTCCTACAATGGAAGTCAAATAAACCAACACATGTCAAGTGGGTAGAAAAGTATAGAAAAGCAAGTATATAACCAGGCAGTGTCCAAAACCATTGCCTTTACCCCGATTCACAATGGTTAGCTTATAACACTGTTTTCTAATTTGAGTGGTACTGGTAGGAATTTGTAGGAAATTCAAGCATGCTGCATGTCGTTACATCACGTCTGTAAACAAGTTGTCCTGGCTAATAGGCTATATCGCATGTGAGGATCCTGCAGGTGGCAGATCGTTTATAGCCTTTTCTCACAGCAGCTGGAATAATTAAACTTATTTTGAAGGCGAATTGTAATCCAGAAAGGATTATGTTTATGAAACACCTGTGACTGAAATTAAATTATATTCCAGTTTTAAATGTGCATCTGATTGTCGGCGCCGATAGCCTAGTGGTTAGTATATAGCCCAAGTTCAATTCTCATCTTGAGGTCCTTTGACAACCCCCACCCCCCACCCCCCACCCAATACTTTCCCCTCTGCTCTCATCTGTCCTATCTAAAAAAAGGCATAAAATGTATGTTGTGTGTGGCAAGGATGTGTGCGGTATAAATGTAATTCAGACATGCTAAATGTTGTCGTTGTCATGTGACCACATGGGCTAGAATGTTCATTGGATGCTCATTTCAAAATCAGAATTAGAATTAGAACTATTATTAAGACTTTATAGTTACAGTGATGGTTATTGTATCTTCCTTGGTATGAACAGCCTTTACACCCTATGTGTTTTTTGTCCCATTGTATTGCCTACCAGGAGAAATACAATTTAAAGCATCAAAAGTGTCTGTAGCACAAACTATGCAGAATGAGTTACCAAACAAATTCTATAACTCTGGGTTCAAGATTCTAGGAAAAATCCTAACTGCCCTAGTGAAGACAGCATAGCTTTAATATCAGTCCAACATTCAGTGTTAACTTCCTTTCTGTTCTGTCACATCTAACAGTTTGAGTGAGACTTTACCGGTTGGCAAACATTAGGCTACTTCCTCCACACCCCGCTCTTCCAGCGCATTCATTGCTGTCCAAGCACTGTAGCCCAGGGCAGAATGACTTCCTCAACAAGAACTATTAACTCAGCCTGTCAACAGCACACTTGTGCCCATGGGGACTTGGACACTGATGGAAAGAAGCTCTATTAGTGATTATGGGTCTTCTCAGTTTAAGGTATCAAGGCATCCAAACATGATGATGAAAAAGTGCAACTGGATATAGCCTGCCATCAAATCATGATAATAAAAGACCAGTTCATCTAAATCAATTTTAGATGAACACAAAAACAAAAAGTTTAGACATGATGACAGATATGACCCTTATGTTTTCTTTTTTTTTTCTTACCACCAAAACACATTTTCACTTATCAAACTCATTTTAGTGGTTTTAAGATTACAATTGTTTAATAAGTCTTCTGCTTTCACTGTATTTACAGGTCCAACAATTATCATCGTATAAATATGTACTTTCAAAAGAGACAGAAATATTCCCTTTTGGTTGAACTTCATTTAATATCTTCTTCGAGACAGCCTGAGTCTTGCATATGCTCTTTGGCCCATGGGGGCTTTGAAACATGGAGATGATGACGGCAAAGAGAATCACAAAAGATCCACCACAAAACAACAGGGTCTGAAGCAGGAATACAAACACAGAGTCTCTGACTGGGAACTAAGAACACATCTCAATAATGCAGCACAAAAACATGAGAGGGTATTTTCACAAGATGAACTATGTGGGCAGTAAGCAAGAAGATCCGGTTTTGCAGATTCAGCTGTGAAAAATGTATTGAAAGAACTAAGATCTGAGACCAGAAACACTGACATGTTTTTATGTATTTGCAGCTCTAATCACCAACAAATGTTTATGATTCCTACACATTTATCAAGATAATGGTAAAAAATTAAAACAATTTGAATGAATTCTCAAGCCTACATACAATTGGGAAACAGGGTTGTATTCACTACAGACACTAGTCTCCCCATTTCTAGGCTGGTCTGCCTCAGTGGTCCTACAATGCTCAAAGTCAAAATGATTGAGATGGCCAATTAAATTAAAGTAGGCAGGTTTACAGTTCACAGAAGCATAGTGCAAATTCCAGCACAAAGTGTCAATTTAACATTGGAAGAGAGTGAAATGAGATTAAAGTGGCGAAACATTTAATATTTGACAATTATTTTACGGAATGTTAAATGACAGTAATATAGTGATGCAAACTACTCAACTTTTTTCTTAAATTTTGCCATTTAGAATTGAAAATATGGTATCATTTATGTGATTCATGTAATTCCTAAGTGAATGTGATGAGACAAGAAACATTTTGTGTTTTCAACATATATTAGGCATACAAATAAGTGTGAATGTGCATATTTTAAAGGGGTCATATGATGTTGCTAAAAAGAACATTATTTTGTGTATTTGGTGTAATGCAATGTGTTTACGTGGTTCGAGGTTCAAAAAACATTATTTTCCACATATTGTACTTTATTATTGCTCCTCTATGCTCCGCCTTTCTGAAACGCACCGATTTTTCAAAGCTCATCGTTCTGAGAAGCGAGGTGTGCTTAGATTGGCCAGCTATCCAGTGCGTTGTGATTGGCCGAATACCTCAAGCGTGTTACGGAAATTATATGCCCCTTACCATGTTGTTATGCCGTGTCCAGCCACACCGCACCACCTAACCATTACACCATGTCTGCATTTGTGATCGTAGAATCGCCAAACAAGCACTACTCTACACTAAAAGGCACTGCACACACTCAAACATTTGCGTTGTACTGTTCTGGAACAGTGTTATGAATAAAACTTAACCACTGATTTTTAGTTGTGTACTTATTTGGAAGGCCAAACAAAGTACTTTCGCTTTCACAACGAAACACACAGCGTCTCTCCTTGACATGGGGGCGGCAACAACAATACTACAGCGCAAATAAAAGTTACGCCTTCTTTCATTGCGTATATATTTGGGCAGTGTTATACAAATCTTCCCACACCGTGACACAGACATGTGGGGGCGTGTTTGAATGAGCCATTTTAGGGGGGCGTGGCAGAGTCTTAACTTTTATAAAGAATATCTCTTTATATAACTTTACAGATCTCATATATGCACAAACAGCTTGTAGCATTCCAAAGACAAAGGAAAACATGAAATCACATCATATGACCCCTTTAAAATATTTGCAAATAGTTCAAAATGCCTCCTTCCCAACGCAAATAAAACTAATTGTTCCCATTGTTTAAGACATGTTACAGCCTTGTTGTCAAATGTAAAAAGCTAGAGTTAGACTATAAACAAGACTGTGTTTTGTGATTTAGGACAGCTACAGCTCTATATAATGCATTGTCAGTTATAGTACTTAGTTTACCACCAAACGTTCCATCACCTCTTCAAAACCTGCAGTACCATTAGTTACGAAACTCCATAAAATGTTCATGCTGTGAACCTAAACACAAGCCCCATGAGCCTTTGCCATCTACAGAGAAAGGAGCACTGGGCATGCTGAGAAACATGAGTGAGTGTCCATATATGGGAAACATGTGAGGGGGGGGTCTTAAAATAAATGGAATAATCTGCACATCAATGAGTCGAGGCAGGACTGTGGCGGTATGATGAAAAACTACTGAATTTATTGCTTGATGGCCGAGTGAGCACAACACTTAACATGAGACCACCCAAACCGAAGAGAGGCTGCCACCCATACATGACAACAGCTTCTGTCAGTAAATCTGAGTGGAGAAGCAAGAAAAAAAAGATAGATCTCCCCTTTGAGTGATAAGCCAGTGCTAAAAGCATGTCAGAATGATATTTAATATGAATGCAATTGCAAACTTGCAAGCTAGATTGCTTATTTTAGGCGTCCAAGCACAGAACTTGCTCAAAACCAATTATATTTGTACTGTTTGCCAACTTTTTTTCCGGCCATAAAATTGTCTGAACATGAGAAACCATAAGCTATAGAGATCTCAAACTTGGTGGAATGGTTCCAAATTGACAAAAATATCACAACAAATTTGATAAATTAATTCATTGCGGAGATATAGGCCAATATATTTGTGGGTGTGGCCCATAACGACTTACTGCTATATCTTTTGAATGCAATGTTAAAATTTGGCAAAACTTGGTATACATGGACAACAGGAAATTCTGAAGAAACATGACAAATTTCAAGAATTTCTGATTCCTGGGGAAACAGTTTCTAAATTACAAGCCATCTATATTAATGGGAATGACAAATGAAGGCAGAGTTTAATATAACATGACTCAATACATTCCTGTCTGTCTAATTAAATTTTAGAGACAATATTATTTGTCACTCTTAATACAATCAATAATACTTACATAAAGGAAATAAACCAAACATCTCAACAGCCGTTAACTTTATGGTATTTTCTGGAAGTCAGTGGCTGTTGGGATATTTGGTTTCCAGCATTCTTCAAAATATCTTAAAGAAATTTATGCAGGTTTGGAACAGCTTGGGGTTAAGTAAATGACAGAATTTTCATATTTGTGTGAGCTATCCCTTTAAAGTGTAATACGCCTGAATGAGATGAAGAAACAGAACAAACTGAGACAGACTAAATCCAGAAGAACTGTAGCAACGTCTCCAAGACGCTTCAAGAAACCTACCTGCAAAGCTACTGTACTGTTAAAAGTCTTAGGCACTTGTGTAAAAATGCTGCAAAATGAGGATGCTGTCAAAAATAATGTCATAAATAGATTTTCTTTATCAATTAACTTCTATTAACTAAATTAAATCAACATTTGGTGTGAGCATCCTGTGTGTTTAAAGCAGCTTTTGCCCTTGGTGTACTTGTGCATAGTTTTTCAGGTAGCTTTGCATTTAGGTTTCTTGAAGCATCTTGGAGACGTTGTCACAGTTCTTCTGGATTCAGTCTGTCTCAGTTTGTTCTGTTTCTTAATGTCATTCCAGACAGACTGGATGATGATCAGATCAGATCTCTGGTGAAGCACTGGCTGTTGTCAGACTCCTTGTGCAAACAAAAATCTTACTGGATTATTACAATTAATGACAAAATTAATGTGTGGAAATGTAAACTGATATTTCCTACCGACACACTACAGCAAAAGATACAAATAACTGACTTAAAACCCTTTTTTAAAATGAAATAGGCCTACTTTTGAAAATACTAGTGTTCTAATCATTTTGGCCACCACTGTACATGAGTCATTGGTGCTTGAACCCCGATAATCATCACTTATGGCTTCAACAGATCTTCAACAAATCATTTTCTATGCTAATAAACATTAAATGTGCAGAGACAATTAGTTGTTTAATGTCAATAATTACTACTATTTTTCCTAAAAAGGCTTTCAGGAGGCTCCAGATCCTGCCATTGGTCCAAACAAGCAGTGTTGCTCCAAACTCACACCATTGGTTAATTCAGAAGTCAACCAAACACTTAAATATACTCAATGTTGAAAGCAGCACAGAGCCACAGTGTTTATGCTCTATAAGGAATCAATCTACCAATGACTTACTTACAGTTGTCTCAGCACATTAAACTGAGAGGAGAAAGTATTTTAACACTGAAAACATAATTTTGCACATCAACTTTAAAGATGTGCATTTTATAGCTTACTCAGAAACATTATCAAACCCTTCACCTCCAAAACAACAAAGATGGCAGGGCAAACAATGATCATAAATAAATGATTCAGCAGTCAGAGCTGAGTACACTCAGTTATGTACTGAAGCATTTATCAGAAGCCACACACATCACTGCCAAACGTTGCTCCCAAATCCATTCCTTTCTTTCTTTCTGTAATGCCTTGAGTATGGACAGAACATCTTTATCCTCCGCCCTTCAAATTCTTCTACAAATCCAAGAAATGCAATTTATTAATATCTCCTTTCAAATGCTAATTTTTTATCCATACATAAATCATAAGACACAAGGTTGCTTGTGCTTCAGAGAAAACAGAGAGAGAGAGAGAGAGAGAGAGCTTTAGGGTATTAAGGGAAAAAGAGGAAGACTACTGTGTTCTGTATTATCTGAAATGGAAAAGGACTGTTGAAAACAGGGCATTGCAGATGCTAAACTACATTACTTTGGACTTTATATATGTCCTTGTGGGACAACTGAAAAAATGATGTACTAATTAAAATTTAATACCATGGAGAGGTTTGTGTAAGATGTATTTTTAGTAAAAAAATTAAAAAAATATGTATTTTTAGAGGCAGGGTAGAAATGTAGCTTAATTTTAAAACAATTGAAGTCAATGGAAAACCTCTGCAAAGCATTCAAAATATTATAGAATAAAAAAAAACCTCTTAAAATCTCCTTTTACTTCAATCTAAGCACATCACCTTGCAGAGATCTCTGTTAAACATCTCCATTTACTTTTAGCTGTTTAGGAGCATCAGCTGAGATATTAGAGAGATTTTTCCTTTCTATAGGTTGTTTATTGACAACACAACTTTTGCTTTACACTCTTTAATTCCTTTAATTCTTTAATTCCTTTAATTCTTTCATTCCTTGAAGAACCTTTAACATCCATGGAATCTTTCCATTTTACAAAATGTTCTTTATAGTGGAAGTAGCTTCTTTAGATTATTAAAATGCTCGTCACACTAAAAAAAAATGGTTTGCTTAGGAACTGTTTCCTAAAATATTCTTTGGCGAACCCAAAATAGTTCTTCTATGACATGTAAAAACCCATTTTTGGAACATTTATTTTTAAGATACTGTCCTAAGAAATTTGATCCTTATTGGAAATCATGAATAGAATACAACAGGTCTAAACACCTCCTTCCATGACAAAAAAAAGTAACTGAATATTGATGGTAAACCAAGAAATAATAATAAAAAAAATTAAAACATCAGGACACAACTTTAGCGAATGGGTGTCCTCTTTTCTTTCTGACATATTTCATAACTTTCTGTTCAATAAACAAAATGAACACTGTACAGAGCTACAGTATTAGTTCACACGTATTTCACACATAAATCTCCATTATGTCAGGAGCTGTCAATATGAGCCCATTTTGCACATCCATCACAATAAATCCACTTTTCCAATTTATGCAAAGCAATCTGTTTCAGTACAGGTGTTTAGAAAAGAGCTCTAGTGTTTTTATTGCCATGTAGTTAAGGAGAAAATTACATCCTAGGGGCCTTTTACTCCAGGTGACCTTAAAACTTATCATCCCTATGATGGAAAACAGTACATGTGAGGGGCCAAATCTTACTAAATACAAAGTCAAATTGATTCATAAAGTGAAACTTTTTTTTTTTAAAACAGTTGTTAAAAAAGGCTTTTGTTAAATGTGTTTGTTTCAATATCCTGACAGTGTGACAAAGCCTGGTTTCAATCTCAAAAACAATGTGGTATTTATTTAGTATGTTTTGTTTTTTCCTGAAAATAGGTCAAAATGAACCGAAGACAATGGAAAAGATAAAAGTGTGAAATAAAAGATGTAACCTCTTGGGCATTTTATATAAGTGAAAGTAATATGATATGTTTGCTATTTGTGGGTGCAGTGAAAAGACTCTATGATGAAGCTGCTATAGGCAGATGTTCCCCAAGGACAAATCAGCTCTGAATTTACAAATATTAGTGAGGACAGTCTGATAAAGACTGCTAAACACATATTCTCAGTGTCTAACTAACCTCTGCAGAAATCTTGAGCCTTATTTGACACATTCCCCTTTGCTTAGATGGAGTTTTTCAAGTGAGACAGTTTTAAGACACCAGAAAAATTTTTCAACTTTACAAGTTTCAACAAGCTATGTAAAACTATGTTTTCATTTTTACCAGTAGGACTTATCATCGCTAACTGGGATGGTCCCATTTTTATGAGCTTTGAATTATTGAAAACGACTGATGCACTTTGCTGCTAAGAATAGACCTATGCATGTCAAATGAGGAAAACTAGTATGTCCTGCACTGAGATAAGCAATGTTTGCTCTTCTTTCCCATCATAAACAAGGAATGTGCCAAGAGCCATCAATGCCATGTGATTATATATTCTTATTTCACAATCCATGTTTTTTCAAAGCAATAGTGTATAAATCAATATAAGGGTGATTAGGCCTATTCAATTAGGACAAAATGAAAACCTTTCAAAAGGAAACTTCACACTATGATTTTGTCTTTGTTAAAACATCCGTTACATGTCCTAGAATAAAGACCGGAATATAAACTTAACCAACCCACCAAGAGGTATAATCTAATTTGGTATTGTGTTTGATGATGTGGATTCTTGATATTGTGTGACATTGTTATGTCAACTGTTTCACTTTTTGAGATTGCCTTCAAGAGAATGGTTGGTCTTAAAATGGCAAGTGTCAAATAACTTCCAATGTATAAAAACTAAAATATATCCATTCTTTCTAATGTAGATTTTCAAATACAGATGGGTTAAAGCTACTCTCATGACGCTATAAAAATAAAAAATAAACTCAAAATGACATGATATTCAAACTTTCACTATTCTGTCTTGGCAAAGAGGGGCTCCTCTCATATAAAAACTTTTTAGAGAAACTCAACTTAACTAAAATGCTTGGCATTATGGTAAAGTAATTTTCATCTATTGAATCCCAATGGAAAAAATACAAGATTGTTTAGTTTAATGCAACATTGCATTTCCTGTTAACACTATATTTACCATATAAAGGGGAATTTAAAATGATCAAAATCTAACATTTCAACTTTTCAAAAATAAGATATAACAAGTAGGCTAATAAGCATAAATAAATAAACTTTTCCACAGTTTCAATCTATTCTTAAAAACTAAAATATGTTTAAATAAAATCAAAACTTAAGACAGAAAAGCTCCCCTATATAGTTTGTGCAAGAGCCATACGAGACTGATGCTGTACTAATTCTGCAGGTCAGGCTACGTTTTATTCAAAAGTTGCGGTATCCTCAATTTTTATAGCTAATACATTTCATACCGTTATGAGTTAGAGCATGTTTACCATAGATATCCATATCCAACCTACCTGCCAAGAACTTGAAGGAATCTCTTGAAATTTGCCCAGCCCGGCAAAGCTGTAACATCTGTACATATGATCCAGAGACTCGGAGCAGTGCCACAGGAGCCCAAAACTCACGGAGTCCTTGTTTTTCAGATGGTCCTTCACTATCCATGCGGGCGAGATGAAACTGAAACTGCAAATCGCGACCAAGGCGGAGGACAGGAGCACCCAAAAACACCCGACACAGCTGAACATCCTCACGGCGACGTGGGGCAGCGAGACCGGAGACAGATCGATTCCCAGCCCTTTCCAATTCCGATCAAACAGCGAGTGCATCTGGAGCGCGCTCACTCACTGGGTGACAAACATTAGATGAGCACCAGTAATCACAAAAACACATGAGTTACCGATGCCGCTCACACACAGATGCACCACTGAACTACGGAGCATAAGCACGCCTAACTTTTCAATTAAACGTATTTCCAGCACGATCCAGTTCAATAGAGAGGATATTCCAGTTAATTCATCTGAGAGGAAGCAGGTGGAGGACAAAAGACAACCGTCACACCCAGAGCTCAAGCTCTCAGAACTGCCACCAGCAGGTGCTCACTATGTAGTAAGATCTGAATCCGCTCTGTTTGCGTTACTCACAGCCCACATACCACCAGCATCATCCTCAGCTCTGAGTCGTAGCTCGCGCGCTGCAGGAGTCGGAGCTCAAACTTACTGCGCTGCACGCCTTCCACAGTCACATGGATGTGGGCGTCACCGCCACTGCGAGACGACTTTTTGATTCATGAAAATCTGAATCACACAGATTTTATTTTTATTTTTTTCAAAGCGTCAATCGTGTCATAAACTCATGCCATCATTATAGTTTTCATACCCTGCGTTTCGTTCTCTTGCCTAACCTCCTCAACATACACACCGATAAAAGCACACTGAATATAAGATGAACAAGTAAAATTCAGCAACCCAAAAGTATAAAAACGTAAACAACAATAAAACGCGGTATTATTTATATTTGAGGTTTATTTCGTATTTGCGTTCTGAAGTATATTGAAAAAGTGTGAAAGCGTAGCGTCTTACACTGCCCTCTGCTGGTGATTTACCGTGCCGTGGACTTTTCACTTGTGTATGAGAATGGAAACAAATATTGAGCATCACATACAGAGTACAAGCATCATGGACATTTCTGATATATATATATATATATATTTTTTTTTTTCTAGTTATGCTCAACATATCTCACTGACTAGAAACCACCTACAGGGACACATTGATGTAAACAATATCGAGATTGAAGGAAAAGTTATATTTCAATCATGGTTTCAGTGTATATTACTTATATAATATATTTCAATGCTTTTGCGAGCGAACAAGAATGCAATTTCTTTCAAATGCTTTAAAATATTTAAAACATGAACGACTTGATTCATTATTTCAATAATTGAATGTGACATTATATATTTTCAAAACGTGCATACTACAAATGAGAAAATTGGTAATTTCTCTCCAAAACTAACTAGCCAATGAGAACCTTTATCTCTGAGAACCGAAAAAGAAAAGTGACTTTTTTTTAAAGCCTTTTATTTTAATAACACTTTCTTTTTTCAGTTTTATGATTCTTATTTTGTTGGAATTCATTTTATTTCAGTTATGCTCAATACGTAAGCACAAATTCAATTCAAAGTGCAAATCAATAATATTCTGCCTACACGGGTAACTAAACGCTTTGTTTAATCGGACCCATGAACAAAAACAAAACACAAAGACTGCGTCAAGAGACGTTTCAACAATATATGTATTTAAATCAAACACATTTAAATATATTATAGATTAAGTACACATATGTGTCAGAAAACATATTAGTGGTACATAGTACCAAAAGTCTTTTTCCTGTTTCTCGTCCACATCTCAATGAGGTCCAAAGCAATAACTTCATGTCCAAGTACACGTTTCAAAAGGAACAGTCATCATTGAGATTTGCTTAGACAGAGTTTGACATATCATACAAAAAAAAAAATGACAATCACCATAAAAAGAACTAACATTAATATATGGCGGTAAACCAGGAATCCACATTTATACAGAACGGGGATAAACATTGCCCTAGCAGTTCAGTTTGTATATCTCTACAGTCTAGAATCAGATCTGGATAAGGTTCTAGAGGGAGTTCTGCAGTCAGGGAACATTTTCCAGGCCCGAGTTCATAAGTTACCATTCCAGTTTGAACTGTAACATCAGTCACTTCAGCTCCATGAGAGAAGGACAGAACAGTCTCTGACACTGGCTGACTTACATCCACTATGGCATACCGTAAATCTGTAAATATAACTGTACATAGCCACCTCGAGTATTTACGCATTTCTGTTTTTCTGTTTATTTGTACTAAAAAAAAAAGGCCTAAGTGCTTCATAGCCACTCTTTAAAAAAAAGCGAATGAAAAAGAAAGATAAAAGAAGTGTGAGATAAGAATTAAGATGGGGAAGGAAATATTTAAGTCACAGCCACTTTGTAGTTCCCGTGCACTTCCTGTTGGCCGACATGGTAACAGCTAAATGCAACAGCAGCTACGTTCTTAAATTTGTGTCTCAGTGTTTATTCAGTCTTGTTCTGAAATTTTGTTCTGTTCGTCTGCTGTGCGATAGTTCTCGCTTGTTTGTTTACGGGTTTATTCATGCCTTTCAGTTAAACTCATTTCGCTCCTCTTCAAATAATAAACAGAATTCCTTCTGAGCGCTAGAAATGTTGGGGTGGATCATACGGAAAACATATTTTGGCTATTAGTGTTCATATCTAAACACTCACGCTCTCACACACAAACACATGCAGGAAGTCATGGAATGCCTCTTTCAAAGTCCTCACTGATATGTTAATGCAGTTCAGCTCTGTGTTTGTCTTCAGGTCGTTTGCTTCTCCAGTCATTATGCAGAGGGCGACAGGAGGGAGGGTAGAAGCTGCTTCCACACTTAACGAGAGGGTCATAGCTGATGAAAACAGAACAGGTCAGATTCTGCACACCTACCTGTCATTCTAAAATAAGTTTAAATTGACTACTGATCCCAGTGCCGCTACACAATAAATGTTTAGTGTTAGTTCACCCAATAATTAAATTCTGTCATAGTTTTCTCAACCTCATCTTCTTCCAAACCTGCATGACTTTCTTCTAAGGATCTATAAATGGAGATGTTCAGAGGAATGTTGAGACTGCTTTTTCAAATGCACATTTCGGCATATTTAAACTTGCCATAGTTTGGTTTGTTGAGGCATCCACTAAGTAAATTAAGTAAGAGAACACACTAAGTAAGGGATAATGTACTAACAACTGGTTATCGGAAAATAATCCCGGTCAGGTGATAACTGATTTACTGCATGGCTAAAATAAGTTCAAACACGACTAAAATCAAAAGGATAATGTGTTGTACACTCATACCACTTCTTAAACAGCTTTTCATGTACACATCAATAATTACATGGACATGAAATAGTGACTCAAGGTTAACCATTTTAACGTCTCGTGTTTATTATCTTAAAATTCATTAAAGTGTAATAAACAAAATGCCACGCACTTCTTGACTCACTATAATTAACATGAATTCCATTGTAGAGCTGTTCCTCACACAAAGCTTTGCAATGTCGAAGAACTTCACTAAAAATGATTTAATTTGTTACCTGAGAACACAGCACTCAGTATACCGGGTTGATTATGCAATCTGCCTAATATAACTAAACAATTAAGAACTGAAAATTAATTTGTTTTTCTGCTGAATTCCAACAATTTGGTAAAACCACATTGTAGTGCATCGCTATAAAAAAAAGAATCATACAAATTCTATGGAATTGCCTTTGATTTCCACAGAAGGTGGCAAGTGTGTGTTTGGAACGACTTGAATAAATTACAGAATTTTCATATTTGGGTGAAGTTCAAGAAACAAATCTTTATGAATGCAAAGATAAAATAAGATGTACTTTTGTTGCCTTCACTTCAGGGCTTCCCTGGTGTCCCTGCTGCATGACATCATTGACGATCATTTTTGCAATCTTCCATGCCATCTCTTCTTGTGCCTGGCACACCAAAAACAAAGACAGTCCATATCATGAACTATAACCAGCTTAAATCCATTTCCACTTAATAAAAAGACATTAGAAAAGATGACATGTAATTTGAATGAAATAAGCAGGTGCACACCTCATCCGAGTTTCCTTGCACCCATTTCTTCATTGCTTGAGAAAACATGGAACCTGATAGAAAGGAAATAAATTAAGAGCTGGACAGAGCAGTGAATCTTGCTTTTCTCTGCTCTTCAACACAATCACCCCACATCACCAGCTACTTATCGCCATGGCAACACACTCTCTGCACTCAAACTGAAGACATCAAGAGCACTTCAGCATAAGTCAATACAAAACATGTGCAAGTGTGTGTCAGTGAGAGAGAGAAGAAAAAAAGTTCTCAAGAGCAAATGCGCATGTGTGTGTGTGCCTACCCTTGGATTTCTTCACATCTGGTTCTGGCTCAGCTTCTCTGATGAACTGGCCCAGCTCATTCACCTTCCCAAATGTCATTCTTCTGAGATGAAAGCAAAAAAAGCTGAATCTGGATCTGAATCCAGTGTTTTGTGCACAATACCAGGCTTCAACAATAATAATCTTTTTCTGCTGGCCCAGGCATACCACAAAAATGGTACATAATATTTTTAGCTGCCTTTTTATGTGCCAGAAAAAGTAGGTATTTTTACTTTCATCTATGTCAGCCAGTGAGAAAAAATGTTACCTTGATGTATATATTGTTCAACTTTGCAAGGCCTAAAAACATATCCATGATCAATGAATGTTTACTGTAGTGATGGCCTTGAAGCACTTTTTTGTTGAATATCAAAGATGTTTATGTTGTACCAATAAGAGGTCCCATGATGGGAAGGAAGTGTGGCATGAAGGTTTCAACCCAACTCACCCAGCATATGGTCTCTGGTAGAGAGACTCAGGGTCCAGACTGGCGATGTCCACCGTTATCGCCTCATCGAAGTTCTTCAGGATCTTGACAGCCGCTTTTTTAGTACCTTGCTGCAAATGAAGGTGAAAACATTTTGAGAAGATCAGGACAAAGTTAGCCATACTTGCAACCATATTCTTGAAGAATCCTTATATTATTAATAAAAAACAAGTGCATTGGAGCTTTTGGGGAGACCATCAAACCAGTCAATCACCTGGGCTTGTGACCCTTCTGTGACACTTGAGTTGCGGTCGACCTCTGGGGTCCAGCCCTGGCTCGGAGTGTTGGCATTTCCTCCAGTAAACTCATCCACCCGTACAGAGTTGATAAGGTCACTCAAATACTTATAGTAAAGGTTGCTTGACAGAAAGCCTGGCATGTAAACCTGAGGATGGGAAAACAAGAAAACTTCAGAAGGATTTTTCTTCCTAATACCAAGCTTCCACCTTCATCATTTTTTGTACACTTTTATAGAAAAGTTTTGTGGCAACATAACCCACCTTCTCCATGGTGGTCCAGGCCTGTCTTAGTGGAGTGTTGAAGCAGTCTGAGAGAGGTCCACCTTCTCGACAGATATTGGATTCGATCTCCATCCGTACAGAGTCACCAAAACCCAACGGATTTGTGGCTTGGAGTGAAAAATACCTAAGCAGATCACATGAACCGTCATGTCTTCTGTCTACGGAAAGTAATGGTTATGCTGTTGCCACATCTTAAACACTAGAGAGGCATGTGCATAATTGCAGTGTCAAAATCAACAAGCCTATGGGTTGCCTGAATGACTAGTCAGCAACAAGGAAGCTCTGTAAAAAATGCTGATTTAGAGTCATGTCCACTATAAACCAAACAGATATGTTTGCATGTTTAAGTCTGTGGTCAGTAAGATTTGCAACAAGTATGCATTAATTTGATTGAAAGTGTCAGTAAAAACATTTACAAAAGAGTACTATTTTAAACAAATGCTCTTCTTTTCATGTTTTTATTTAATTAAAGCATCCTGAAAAGAAATGTTCTGCCAAAAAAATTAAGAAGCCATGCAATAAGGCATGCTTCTTGGGCAGCAAATCAGCATATTAGAAAGATTTCTGAAGGATCATGTAACACTAAGATTGGAGTAATGGAAAATTCAGCTTTGACATAAGAATAAATTACATTTTAAAATGTTAAACATACATTAAACTAAAGAAAAGTTGTTCTAAATTGTAATGATATTTCACAGTATTACTGTTTTTGATCACACAAATGCATCCTTGGTGAGCATAAGAGACCAACTCCATTTGAATCTTGGTGTAGAAAAAAAACAGCAGTGTAATTTTAGACATTGAGACTAATTTAAATTTTTAAGTTTAACAATATTTACTAAAGAAAAAAAAAAGAAAAAATGGCTAAAAATTAAATTTTTATAAAAATTTAACTTCTGTCGACTAGAGGTCGACAGAAGTCTATTAATCCACTATTTATAGCAACACCACTTTAAAAAAAAAAAAAAAAAAAAAAAAAAAAAAAACTTCACTTCAACTTAATTTCCTAATGAGTTAATCAAGGGAGGGGGTGATAATTAGATGACTAGTTGTTTAATTGCCCATCCTGATCCATCCCTAATAGTAGACTGAAATAATTTGCCAAAACAAAGACTGAACTTCAAATAGGACATACTTGTCATAGAGAATCATGGCATCATTCTGGGCTTCCTGTCCGTCGTACTGGCCTTTCTTGGCAGCCAACTGATCTTGAAGGTTTTCTGCAGCCAGCCAGAACTGCAGCACATTCATTGCATCCTCCTTCTCCATGTACTATATTGACACACACACACACACACACTCTGAATTAGGTTTCAATCCTACTTTATAATCCCTTGGCACTTCAAATGTACTTGGATCAGAAATCCATCAATTTATACGCACACTTGAGCTTTTGGTGCATTCTGCCATTTAGAAAGGTTTTGGGCAGATTGTCGAGCTCAGCATATATCATGTGCTCATACAGCTCTATGCATAAATTCAAGATAAATTCAACTTGAAAGTGTGTTCTAACAGGACACATAATATCTGGACTCAAAACACTTAAATCCAATTTTAAAGCACATTTAAAAAGTAAAGAATATTACATATAATTACTTCTATAATTGAAAGTGCATATAAGAAAGCTAATCTACAGGAAAATTTGGGTTATACAAGTTAAGCTGTAAATGTACAACCATATCTAAAATTGTATTAATGTTGTAATTTCCTTTTAACCAGAGGCTGAAGTGAGTGCCCTCACCTCAGAGAAGTAGAAGAGGGCCGATTCGCAAAACAGGATGTCCGCCAGGAACACAGAACCACTGGTCAGCACCTCGATCTGGTACTTACAGAAATAATGGCTCCGCAAGAACTCACTGAAGTGCCTGTAAAACAAATGCCAGATATTTCCGTGGAATTACCAAACGAGAAGAGGCTGGATAAACAAATACATTTCAAATAAATAAGGAAACATTAGGCCTGTCAATTTATTGTGTCAATTTTGTATGCTTAATTAAAAAAAATAACAACATAAAAGTGAATTTCAATAATATAAAAATGCTCCAAACGTTTTTCTAAATTAACTTTTAAAAAAAAAAATGAAAAAATATAATCACTTTGCCATTACATACAAAACTGAACTATTTTAATAGCTGAAATGGTATCTGATTTGGGAGAAGGGGGAAAATAGACGGGCTCGGGATGGACTCGGGCTGGTAATTCTGTTAAGCTCTCGGACACGGGCCGGGCTAGGGCCTGAGCGTCTAATTTGAGACCCTAGCCACACCAACAAAAAAAACCACCACCCCCGAGTGAATATGCTGTCCAGGGGGCCCAGAATCCGTAGCGGTGCCCCTGCCAATAATACAGCTATAACTTAAGAACAAGCATATTCCCAATCCGACTACAGCTTTTACAACAAGCATGTTCCAATAACAACCAGGTAGCTCTGGGACAAGTGTGTTCCCGACAATACAACTATAACTTAAGAACCAGCATGTTCCCAACACAACCAAGAGCTTAAGAACAAGCATGTTTCCAATACGACTAGACAGAGCAAGTGTGTCTGATACCAGAGCAGAATCAACACTGAACTGACGGCTGCATCCGAAATTGGAAAATCTGCCTTTGAAAGCCATATTTCAAGGAAGGAATGCATCAAGACATGTTGAATCCAATGTTAGCCTTACTTCTTGCCTCCTGAGATACCTTCATTTGGTCGATATTTAAAGGCAGAAAAGATATATCCTTCGCTGCCTTGATACCCACAGTCCTGTGTGGATGAGCAAAATAAAGATGGCATCTGAAGTTATTTCTAGCAAGAAATCAGTATTGAGTAATTAAATATCCGCTTAGTTATCACCAAAGCTCGTTCTATTTTGTTATATATCATTGAACCATTAAGCTGCCTCAGAAGCATGTCCGATATCAGTTTCTTGACCTTCATGAACAAACGTTGACGAGATACCTGGTAGCCCCAATTCTACACCTCGCAAAACCAGTTTTTAAGATCAAAAACAGCTAGGAGAAAAAATGGAATGGAACAACATACATTTCAATCATGACAAATCTCTGAATAGCATGTTAATGTATATGACTGTTAATCATTTAGCTTGCACCATGTAGTAAATTGATGTGAACGCTAGCATATTGCATGTAAAGGACCTGTCAGCTTGTGCCATCTAGAGTTTCGTAAATTAACTACATATGTCTATAAGGCTTTTTTAAAGGGGTCACATGACGTTGCTAAAAAGAACATTATTTTGTGTATTTGGCGTACTTCAATGTGTTTGTGGTTTAAGGTTCATAACACAGATTATTTTCCACATACTGTATATTATTGTTGCTCCTCTATGCCCCGACTTTTTTCAATTTTTACAAAGCCCATCATTCTGAGCGAGGTGTGCTCTGTTTGGCCAGCTATCCGTTGCGTTGTGATTGGCTGAATGCCTCAAGCGTGTAACGGAAATGTTACGCCCCTTACCAAATTGTGATGCCATGTCTTAACTTTTATAAAGAATATCTCTTTGGGTTTGAGACTTTAGTCTTTGAAACTTTAGGGATCTTACCTATGCATGAACAGCTTGTAACACTCCAAAGAGAAAGGAAAACTTGAAATCGCATCATATGACCCCTTTAAGCTAAAATTATACTTCACTTATTATTTTAAAAATGCTTAATGAACGGCCAAAGACATCTCTCTGCATGTTTATACAGTCGGTTTCTTGAGTACATAGGATGTAAAGAATAAAAACTGATAAATGTACAACTTTACAGGTATGGGAGCAATATTTATGAAGGACAAACACGGAGAGTGAAATTAGCTACTTACTGTTGTTCGATGATGGAGAACACAACAGATTGTGCAATGACAAAGCAGTTTGGGTCCACTTGTCCGTCTTCCCCACAGATTTTCGCTAGCAAAAGAAAAAAAAACAGTTTTATTTACTCTATATCTTCTATAACAGAAACGTGAAACACAAAAAAAGAAAAATTAAACATGTATAAATGCTCTCACATCCGAAAAAGCAAAACTGTTCTAGTCCATCCAATCAAAAAGAGTCACTTTAAGATATTTAACATAAAAAATGCACTTAAAAACTGAAATAAGGTGTGTAATGACAATAAGCTTCCTGAAGATAAATCCATAAAACCAGGCCCTCATTTCCTAATCACCCAGTATCGCCTATAAATATAATTATCTTGTTCAAACAGAGAAAAAAAAACACTGGAGTACATCTTCAGCAGTCTAAACAGAGAGGTCATTGTGATAAGGAATTTTCTTACCCACAATATCGTTGCGTATCTGTTCAGTGATGGGAATCGGCCTAGCAGCATCTGGAGATATGTACTTCGTGAAAATGTTAACGGCATCCCTCTCTATACCTATAAATGAGAAAAAAATCAGTATATAAGGAAATTGAAAAATATGATACAGAGGATAAAGATGAAGGACAAATCAGACTCGATCCACAGCAATCAACATCCCTCTTCTTCACAGACTTACAGAAGTGTAATAATTCACATTTCAGCCATGGCTATTCATCAAAGCCTCTTAAGAGTCACTATTAATCAAACAAATGACTAGTACAGTTAGAGCAAAGGCCTAGGGACAAATCTAACATCTACAACTTGTTAAACGTTAATATCAAACTCAAATACAGGATGGGCACATATTTCATACTGAAGAGCATGTCAGTATGCTTGTATGCAGTGTGCTTGAGACACCAGAAAAACTAAAACCAGAAGTATATAGTAACTATATTTATGAAATGAATAGATAAGGTCAATGATTTATTTGAATTATGGTTGACGCTCAGCCATCATGAGTAGTATGACTATGTTTAAAGGTCATGTTGAAAGTGTTTGAGTTTAATGGGGTCTGTGAGATGAGGAATCTCATCAGAGCATGTTTAAATGTTGAAGTGCTTTCATAAAATTCATTTTTAGATGCTGAGAAAAGCCACAGACAGCCTTATAAAATGCAATGACGTGGACAAAGACTTGTTCTTTTTTCAGACACCGAAGGCTTTCGCAGCAGAAGCCATGGGCTGATAGGATCTGACACCCTTTCTAAGCTGATTTGATGTCTTTCGGCTCAACTGACTTTTTCCATTCACTGCTTTTACAGCCTGGAGCTTCTTTGTATTAGCCATTAATGAATACTCAGCTCCTGACTTCTGTTCATTGTAGTCCACTGCCAAGATGCTAAATGAGATCATTTACCAAGCCTGTTCTATAAAACCAATGCTGCATGGATATTAAAAGTCATCGTCTGATACGAAAGGAATATGTTGTAATGGTAAAAGGCCACTAACCATGAAACTTAAGTACAGAATATCCCCTAAGGATATAAAGGAATGCTCGTAAAAACTCAAGCTTAAGGTACAGTTTTTGTTAAATTACTAAGGAACACTGCAAACCATGCAGTTTTGAAGTAGTTTTTTTTTCTAATTCAGCCAGCCAAGGCCATGTAGATGCTATACTGATCAAACATCAAACTTGCAGGTCAGAGTTCACCAAACTTTAACTTTTCTATTTGTATGCAGCTTTTTTATTACTATTTCAAAAATGTATTTATCATTATGGACTTGAAAAGAAAGCCAAGCAAGTATGCACCATCATAAGTATTTAAAACATGTAACTAGGATGCACAACAATAAAATTATAGAAGGAATAGTAGAAAAGATTTAGTTTGGTTTTAAATGATTATAAAAGTTTGTGTTTCTAAGTGTAAAAATAAGGAACATGAGTGCACAAACATGCAAATATCTAAATATCCATGACCACTATTTTTTTTTTTTTTTAAATCTATCAGCCAATAACCAATATGGTACCAATATATCAGGCATACCTGTAATGTTTCTAAACGAGAAAATATAAGCAAAACATCTCACGTTAACTTGAAAATAGTATAATAAAATCACCTAACCTTGCCTGGACAAAGCTTTATCTTTTAACTAGTTTCACACTAAGCTTTGCCTAGTGTTCATGTCAGCATACCAGGAAGGAACACAACATAACTACCTGGAAAGCGAAGGAATTATACAATGATAATAAATAACCAGAGATTCATCAATGTAATAATGTAGGGCCACATTAAGACCTTTTAGACATATTAGCCTATCCATTTAAAAGTGCCTTTAAAAAAAATCATGCTTCAAATTACTGTTTTACATAGTAAATGCAATACAGTAAACATTTCCTGCCTTTACTGTGGTTTACTCTGGTGATCAACAGCAAGCCACAGAACATGCTATTGCTAGAATTTAAGTAAGAATCCTCCTTTAACCCTAAATTACTCAGGAGATCATCTCAGCCAGCACTTGTTAAAAATACCAGTTGGAAGGACTAATTGCAGTAATACAGTCAAAACAAGTAAAACACATTCAACAACGAGGTTACCATAACTTGTACTCACTTTTCATAAGTTTGTCAGAGAGGCCACTAGTAGACTGGCCTTTAACTGGAGTGCCTGTCCTGGAGGAGGGCTGTCTGGTGGGCGTTTCTGATCTTAGGCCCTCTGAGCTAACAGAGTTCCGGTGGCCAATCAGAGCCCCGGCATGAGTGTTAGTGTCTTGGGGGCTGGGGGTAGGAGGTCTGGAGGAAGTCCGGGAGGAGAACGTGTCCTCTTCATCTCCCTCATCCATAGTTGAGGGTCTGCTGGGGTCGTTTGGGGAGTCTGGTGAGTTGGGGGATTCCAGGGCAGCCGCAGGCTCAGCCAAGGTGCTGTGTTTGACTGAGTTGAGGCTGTGCGCTCTGACCCTAGACCAGCTGGTGGATCGAAAGCTCTCAGCTTCAAGCCAGAAGCGGACCAGGTGCTCAGCAGAGCGGGTCTCCATAGACTGTATGAAGTAGGGCATGGCCACATTATCCCGCAAGATCTGGTCTACGGTTTTAGAAAGCCGAGACCGAGTCTCTTGAACCTGGTAGTTGACACTGGAGCGACCTGAAAAGCAAAGACACTTTTTAAACCCCATTGTTACAATCCATATTTCCTTAATGCAGAGACAACATGCTTAAAAACACACAATCACAGATTTGGATGGGTAACAACCAGTTAACTGATTTGTGTATTGAAATTCTGATTAAATTTCACCCTTTTTATATAAACAAGAGGGGAGGGGAGGGTACACAATACCCAATAAAATAATAGCCATTAAATACCACAAAACAACACAGCATAAAACAAAACATACAACCAAACATAAAAAAACAAGAAAAACAATAACAAATCATTAAATTCAACACAGCTAAAAACAAGTTAAAAGCTAAATTTGAAGCAACATAAAATAAAAAAACAAAACACGAAACAAATCAAACCCAAAAATAAAACAAACAATATAAAAATAACTAACAACCAAAAACAACAAAACAATTATAGCAATAATAAAAGAAAGTACCGCTTGCCTGTCCAAAACTCTCTACTATAATCCCAAGGCATTGTTTTATGGTTGCAAGGGAGTTCTAGATTGTTGCTATAGGTGCTTGCTTACAGGTCTAAAGTCAAAAGAGCCCACCAGAAGTCTCCATATTCTGGTATTCCCAATCAGCATATGTTTCAAGTTTAATACTTTGGAATAGATGTTTGTTCAAATTCCCTAAAGTATCAACAACAGTAATAGTGATGCATCTAACTAGCAATTGCTATACAACACTGAACTCAGAGCACCTTTAATGCCTCTCCTTCAAAGCCATGCCTTCTCCAGACCACACCCTGACATCCATTTATAATATACAGTAGCAGCAAAGACTGTTCCATAAATAAACACACACACACAAAACAAATCTTAAAATACAGCCGTGACCTCCATTGAATGCTTTGAAAGGCCACACCTTCCTCTTTCAACACCACAGGACACCAGAAGACGGTCTGAGATGTGAACTCAGGGATCCACACAATGAGTCCAGTATTAGAAAACGCTAAGAACGGTACTGGAGACGAAAAAACTAAATACTAACCTCCTTTGTGTAGGAAGCAATACGTTAAGATTTGACGTTAGAAGCATTGTCTTTACCAAAGTTACCTTGCAACACTGGTTTGTCAACACATACGTTTCAATGTTGCATATCTTTTTAAATGTAAAGGAGGGGTTATGACATCATAACAAAGACATTCTATCCAAGGGCAGATGATAACACAGAAGATGACTTCTACACCAAGTATGATAACCAAACATTCTAAGCATGGCCAAGTTTAAAAAAAATAAATAAATAAAGTTCAATATATCATCATAGTACTTTTATAGTTTCAAAAAAATATTGAATAGTAAAAAATATAATAGTTGAAATGGGGCATTACATGTAATTGTACAGTAAAATACTGTGAAATGTACCATTTTTGAAAGAGAAAAGGAAAAGTGAAAAACTCTAAATTGATATTTCCAGAAATCTATGTGCGAGACTTCAAATATGATGGCTTATCATTGAAATAACTATGCTTCTTCTTAGTATTACTTATGTAGAATTATGTACATTAGGTCTTTGTTACATCTTGTGTCATTAAATTAATGTTTGTGTGTATGAACCTTTGCACCTTTTAAATATTAAACATGTTTTAAGATCACGGAGGCTGTAGGGATCATAAGTCTTCTGGATTTTTTGGAATGACACATTTCTGTTCAAAAAATCAAAAAAGGAAAACTTTCTCATCTATCTTTCACAGCCTCACTTTAATTTGTGATAAGTTACATTCTGTCTTTGACATGCAAGTATACTAACAAAAGTGGATAAAAATCAACTTTTAGAAAATAAAAATATAAGCATTTGAAAAAAAATAATGAATACATATACTAATCATAATGACAAGCAGGTGGTTATGTAATGTGACTGACCTATTTGTGAAAAAGAAGCACTTGGAGAAGTAAACAGACAAATAGGCATGGAAATATTCACAGTCTTCTTTAAAACCAGGTTAAAGTGGAGGAGCTAGTGCAGGTTTTCACCAACCACAGAGCTATGACAAGGGTAAGAGATTATGGCCCTTCACACACAAATCCAGCAGGCCAGTGCGCTGCAAAAGCCATTTCAGTAACAGCTTCACAAAATCCCTCCTCTAATGTGATAATTCCTTCTCCTTCGGCCACAGACACACACAAACACACACATCTCATTTAGTTTAAAACGCTCAGCACAAAACAGTAAGTCATAGATCAAATGTTGCTACCAAGCCCACCTACAGCAGCTTTGAGATCAAACAGTTTCTAATAAAAATTCAGGCTCAATCTCTCAGTTACAGTCTTTAACAGTAGATGGCAAAAAGTCCCTTTGGACATGTTAACGCTACATTTTGAATCGGTGTGTGTGAATCATAGCTGGTGTACCTAAGTCGCCAAAGTGTGCTGCCTCCATGTGGCTCGGCTGTTTTTTGAGGATAGCAGTGCGGCCGCGGGCAAAGGAGTCCATGTTGGCTGAGATAGCATTGATGGCCACATGGCTGGGTCCCGCTGCCTCCAGGATAGCATGATGATTACGGCCGCTAAGAGAGGGGGAGTGTGGTGATACTTGGGCTGGAGAAGAGCACACAGAGCAGGAACATTAATACACAACTGGATTCTATATTTTCCTGCAGTTCCAATCTACAAACCAGCTCCTCTAAGCTTAGTAAGAAATGCTTACCACACGCTAATAAACCTAAGCATGTCCTAACCTAGCCTAAGCCTCAACTGGCTAGTTATTCATTTAAAGAGATCGCTGAAAAATGAAAATTTTGTCATCATCACATGCGGTTCCAAACCTATTAGACTTCGATTAATCTTCTATTTTCAAAGAAAACTGAGGTTTCTGTCCTGTCCGTTTATATAAAAAATTATATAAACATAAATCAGGCTTCTTTTTTTTTTTACATATAAACACACATACATAGAGCACATCACATACAGTAAACATGGAAACATGTTTGAGCTTCTGCGTTTACCATATGTGATGTGCTCTGTGTGTGTGTGTGTATGCGTCAAAATGCTGCTCTTCATACGAAGCAATCATATCTATTCATAACATAATATCCTTACTTGGCAGAGAATTTCCATTAAAAATGACATAGAAAAATAATGGAAAAGCAGTGGAGCATAATGCAAAAATGCATTATGTTTGAACGGCCCATTAGTCTCTCACCTTTAGAGACACGACATTTCCACATGTAGGGTCACAAGGAACTAAAACAATAACCTGTTACACATTAACCTGGTCTACTGTTCTACTTTCCAGCATGTTCTATGGCATCTCACTACAACGTCACAAATCTGACAAAAATTACTATGATGAAAAAAGACCATTATGAAAGCAAGTGAGGCTAGAATCCAAAACACAGTCGGAAGAATGTTGTGCATTCAATATTCATTATACAGAGTACATAATACATATAGAGTATATAAAGAGCATAACATAAGCACAGTATAGCAGCACAGGACTCTCACCTTTGCTGGCTTTGGCATCCGCTGGTCTCTCAGGTTCCTTTCCTTTAGCTATGAGATAAAGAACATTGGATATATAATTTATAATTTACAGCATCTCTTGTTCTAACGTACCTGATTATTCAGCACTTAAGAACAGTAGCCGTCTTTCTTTGACACCCAACAATAAAACAATACGGCATGGGTTAATCCAGTAAAGCCTACATTTTTGACTCTTTCCACTTTACATTTTTCTGCATTATTTGCATGGGGTGAGGCCTTGCGTGGAAAATAAAAACACTTGTTGCAAACAGCCTTGCATCATGAAGCACAAAACTACAAAAATTTCTGTCATCCCTGTCATTATTAGGAGAAGTTAAAGCAAAAAGTGGGGATGATATTTGTCTATACAATGAGCATCATGTATTATATCATTTCAAACATTTCAGTCCTCTGCTGTGCTAATAACATACCTTTACCCACATATCTCTGATGGATGAAGAAAAAATACACTATATTACAAAGACTACACAGACTAAGAACAAAGAGAAGTGATGTTCCTGTTAAATAGGACATGGGCTAAGAGGGCATCCTTCCTTCCCTTAGGGCAGCCACATTGATTAATGCACACTGACTGAAGTCACAGGATACATGTATATGGTTTTGTCCTCTGGGGAGGGATTCTGGGAATGATACGTCACTCTATTCAGTAAAGATACAAAACTACAAATTAATTATTATGGTTTATTAACATGTATGAATATCTGAAGAGAAGACAGCAGCGTCCCCGCCCATTTTGACCATTGAATTCTCACCGGATAAGTATTTTTTCAAAATATTTTATAAAGATTTTTATATTTACTCTTAAGAAATTTCCACAACAAAGATTTCACATGCCTGGAAATCACGATTTAAACTTCCCTGACATTTCCAGGTTTTCTATGACTATGGGAATCCTGTAGAATGTTCTCAAATGAGCGGTTCTTAACTTAGGAGCCTCAACTAACTTCCAATGGCACCCCAATAAGTCTTAAAATTAAGCAAATTCAATTATTTTAGTATAATATTAATTACAGAGGTACAAGAGGTACATATCAGCTTAAATAGGCCGGCCTTCAAACATTGTCTTGGACAAAGGTGCCCTTGGAGTCAAAAAAATTGAAAATCACTGATCTAAGTCCAATAAAATATAATGGATAAAGTTACTGCATTTCCAAAAAAAATAGCTTGTTCATACCATCAGATCAAACAGGTCAATCAATGCCATCATTGCCAAAAAAAAAATCGAAACCCAATTCCACTGTTATCAACTTTAAGAATAAAACTTGGGTTCATTCAGTAGGACTCTATATTATTCTTAAAATCATTCTTGTTTCATTCCATATTATAAAACTCCAGCATGAGGGTTTTCTGTCATGGCTAGGCTAACTGTTAGACGACTGACACTACATCATGCGTGTTACTTCAGCGTTTACACCGAAGACACAACGGGATTTTTAATTTTTCAGTTAGCAACATGAATTTTAACAATAACATGTGACTATAATTGACAAACAAAATCTCAAAGTTCTCATGTGGTAACCTAAAATAACAAAAACCGTGCACCTGAAACAGGAATATCCCATCTCTCTGGAGTAAATGTAGACGGTGTGCAGACGACAGCGATGCATAAGAGGAATTTCATGGCCATAACAATAATAGGAGAGTTTTAATGTCACATTCATGTGGACATGAGCTCAGCATCGGTCCAGAAAAGCCCACTCTATCCGGCGAACATCCCTTCATCATCGAGCGGAGCACTTCCTTACCTTTCCGCCTGAAGAACGACATGATGAATCTGACGCTGTGAAGACTGGATCAGCTCAGAGACAACATCCCGACAGCTCCCGAGTCCCTTCATTCATAACACTCTGTCGCGCACAGCTTTCGCTTTGACCATCCACATCTGCGGTCACTGGCAAAACCCAAAAACGTCCAGTCCCCTCTCAGCTGGCCCGGTCGCCATATTGTCAATAAACGCCTCACTTCCGGAGTGTCTGCGGCACAGCGCTGCTGCTGGAATTATGGGAAAGGGCCTGACAAATGAAAAGACTTCATTCCTGTGCATGCCACATAAGATTTCTCATGTGTAATATCTCTTGGAGAATAGACTGTTATCAGCTGACATGAGATCTCAAGCAGCTAGGAGACATTCTGACTGCTGTAAACAACATTTTGACCTGCATCACTCCAGACATTACAAATGAATCACTGTCAAATCAACTTAACTGCGTAGTACTAACATACTCTAATTTATCATTTCATTAAATATTTGGTATTATGTATATGTATGTGCCTCAAGTCTGCTGACAGATGAGTCTGGTTTGCCTCAAGGATTTTTTTCTCCCTCTTCACATAATCATCTGATATCCTTGCATCTGGTATCCTAATCATCTTTTACTTGCTTTGAGGTGATGATATGTACTTATACAAATGTCATCAAAGCTATATAATAGCAAACTACACAAAATCAGAAACATAAAAATGGAATTAAAATATCAAGATTAGTAAACTTATCAAATGTCTCTTAAAAACTTATAAAATTTTCATGATATAGATTCTGGGTCATTCAGATTGTGCATTGCTCTATAACACTTTGTGAATTAGTTTATTTTATTTCTTAAATGTACAGGGACAAAGTCTGTGATGCCATCTTTTATTTAGAGTACCAATGAATGCAAGACAAAACACTTCACCATTAACATTTTTTATTGCATGAAAATCTTTGAAAATAATGCCAAAATAGTAAACTTGTGCGTTATAACAGAGGCACACAAAAAAACTAAACAATTCAAAAGTACCTCAACTTAACATGTTCTGTCCAAATTCTGTCTAATGTTATAATTTCCCTTTTTATTTTCAACCGTTAAAGTGTTTATCTGAAGCAGTATTCATAGGGAGTTTCCTGCTCTGAGTGTCTTCTCCCAGGAAGAGCAGAGAGCATCAAGCAACATCCATGCTAAAAACACTTTGGACGTCACCGTCATTGTTGCACTGCCCAGGAGTCCAACAAACAGAGAAGAAAAACTGCTGAGAAAATACAAAACCAATTTGAATTAGAAGACAGACAGAAAGACAAAAAATAGGGATAGTCCACCTAAAATTAAAATTTCTGTTATCATTTATGCACACTCATTTTGACTTAATTTCTCCTTTGGAACACAAAAGAATTCTGGTCACCAGACAGTTCCCACTGACATCCACTGTATTTTTTGGCCATACATTGACGTCAATGGGAGCCAATACTATTTGTTTACCAATATTATTCAAAATATCATCTTTTACATTCCACAACACAAAAAAAGTGTCATAAAAGTTTGGAACAAAATGAAAGTGAGTAAATAATGGCAAAAATTTCATTTTTACCTGAACTATCCCTTTAATGTGTGCATTTTGATGATATTACAATAAAATGGCTCTATGCCAGATTATTCTCACCTCTATGATCAGTTCATGCTCATTTCCCCATGGCCTGCTCGATGGCAGTCACAACTGCTTTGAATTTGGATTCGGAGTCAACAAATCCATCTCCATTCTGTCAAAGAAAATATTGGCCAAATGTAAAATATTACAGATGTACTTTGTCATATTAGATTTTAGTACCACACCGGTCAATCAAAAATACTGTACTGTGCAATAGTTAAGACATGTAACTGTACATTTTCACAAACAAGTGCAATTTAAGTGAGAAACAATATGAAGGCAACATCTGCCACATTATGGTAATAAATCATAGCATACTGTAAACATTCAAACACTGTGTGAAGTAGTAACAGTCAGCGACATATTAAGTTATATTATATATTGGTAAGTGCAATATATAAAACCGTGATCTTTGAAAGTAAATCAGTGAAAGATGATTTATTCTTACCTTTTTTGAGTGCACCAACTTGTTGTTTACCTTCACCTCAAACCAGCCAGTGGTTGAGGGTGTGCCCTCACCAGTCTGAGGATGGGAAATGATAATAAAATTAGAAAAATAATTAGGCCCTGATAAGAAAACAATATTTTGCGCTTTTGTGCATTCACATTTAACAATACGCGTTTTAATTTCAAAATTACAACATTATAAACTAATGACAATCATTAAAAACACATACGATCTCAAGTTCGCCTGGGAATTCATCCTCAAGCAACTTCTTGAGTTTGGTGAACTGTTCACGAAACAGAAGAGACAGATGTCATATAGCTGGACGAGATATTTCCACAAGTTAATATATATGATTATATTATATTGATAATGTGTGTAAATAAAACTTACCTTGGGCCTGTACCCTCATCCACCACTAGAGGATGACAACACACACACACACACACACACACACACACACACACACACACACACACTTATTTAAATAACATTCACCTCATTGGTCAAACAGTAATTTGCATGGTAACTATGTTTTTTAACCTATGGGACTGTTTCATGAAAAGAGCGATCTAGTGAAAGAAGAATGCATTTATTTACAGTAACCTTCCTGATTTCAATATTGTAATCTACAAGACATGGCTCGCGAACATGTAAAGAGAAAAGATTTATTCTATGTGGGAAACAAATCAATTCAACTGAACACTGCTGCTAAACAGAGACGCCCAGGTGTTCCTGCGCAACACCGCTCCTGCTCTTGTGATTGTTGCCTGACACTAATTAAAAAAGCTTTAATCGTTATCGTTTCATCGATTTAGTTTTTTGTTTGTTTGTATGTTTTGTTTTTTTAAAGTTCAGTTTTGGCGTGTAGTTTAAGTCAGTCATTTGGATTCTTAAAAACGTTAAAAGACGAATGGCTGAATTGAGCCTCAACAGTGTAACTTTAGCGAAATAAATAACACAATGACCTAACTTACCAGTAAATGATATCAACTTTGACGGTCATGCTGGCAGTCGCTGCGGTTCTTAACTAGATCAAACTGTGGCGAGTGCAGACGCTGAACTGAGCGAATTACTTTCGGTTCTGGAAAATATTTTAATGCTATTTCCTGAATTGTTATGAAAGACTTGAGGCGGAGCAAGTGGCGCCATCATTCTGCACCTCGAGCAGAATAAAGCACACCTCTCGCGAGACTTTATGTACTTCCGGTACACCACCCTTTAGCTTAAAGGGCTAAGGGTGTTTACCAAACAAGGGAATCTTCAGTAGGCTATAGTTACACAATTTTGTCAATTTACAGTTTATTTGCAATCAGCCGGTCATTTTCTTAGCTGACAGTTTAATCATTTCGCGTTTTATTCTGCAGTAAATGAACTTGACTTGAAATATATTCATTAGTTCATAGGTTTCCTTTATAGATCTGTTGTACATGTGATAGTGGTCAGTCATTATTACATATAATAATATACAACCTCTACAAAAGTGTAACATCCCACAGCATGCTCAAAATCATAACAAAAATATATTTTGCTACAGTTCATGAACACAAAGAGCTCTACCATTTAACTTTAATTACTTATTGACTAACAATTTTTTTAACAAACTAAATTTCACTTGAAAAATAATAATTTAAAATGCAATAAGGCACTTTTAAGTGTTGACATTTGTGTGCCTCATAGCAACAGTCTGGAGGGTGTTTCTGCGACTAGGCAAGCAGGTTTCACAGAATAAGCTGTTCTTAACCCTTGGGCAATCTGAACCATCAAAACAACTTGTCTTTTGAGATTTTTTCTGTCTGTGGAGGATTTATACATCCAAAATGTACAAGCAATAAGTGATTTTAGGTATTATACGAGTGAATACATTTGTTTAATATTAATAAAGATTTAAATGTTGAATAAACACTGTCATCATAAACATTAAGACATGCAGACTAATCATTATTGTCTCCGGTCGCTGTGCCAGAGTTCTTGCGCTGTCTTTTGGATGGTGGCACCAGTTGCATCGGTAGATCACGAGGGAGCCCGAAGCCCTCTAACTTTACCTCAATAAGATGGCCGGCCAAAGCAAACTCTTCATCGTCTAACATGCCATCATGGTCCACATCTGCGAGCTTCCAGATTCGTCCCAGAACTGAGCTGGGTAGATGAGTGCTCATCATCCAGCCCTTCACTTTAGACCCACTCAGCTTTCCCTCATGAGGCGAGAGATTGTAAAAGATCTCATCATACTTTGGTTTATCTTTTGATACTACCCATTCTTCATCTGAGACATGATCACTTTCTTCATTGGATCCATAGAGATTAAATGGGTTCCCCACAATAAAAGGTCCTCCTTGCACTAAAAGTCGGTTAGCTGTTTCTTCTTCTTCTTGGCGTAGAAGAGGCATTAGCTTGGCTATGTCAGTGTTTAGGAGCTCATCCAGCCCTGCTAAGAGCTTAGGCTTGAGGGCTTTAAACTTGAAGTCATGACTCATGAGTCGCTCCTGTGTGGGATGTTAGAATTAAGATACTTTTCAGACAGATATCATATATGTTTGCTCAATTTGAACTCTCATGCATATAGTAGGGGCAGAAAATACATTTCATAATGGGCATGCTTGATTGTAAAGTATTTGGACACCTGCATCTTGGTGCAATCTGGAAAATCTCCAGGTGAAATCTGATATCTCTGTTGGATTCTTGAATAGATTATAGGAAGGTCATAGATTAGATCTCTCTTCTTCTTTTCTCTGCAGAAAACTAAAGGCATTTCTTCTTTTAGAGAGCTAATGATATAAGCACGGGCCTGTGGGTGAAGAAAAGAAATAAGAGAAGCCAGATTAATGATTTAGTAGGACTATATCAACTGACTGAAACAAAACAAGCCGGACATTAGTCACAAAGAGTATTTTGTTTTCTCAAAAATAAACCTTTCACACAGTTCATATGTTCTGACCATCAAGAGAATCACACTTGTATTCTCAAAAACACATATTAGAAGAGATACAGGATAATAAATAATTACAGAGATGGAGAAAAATTGCAATTTCTCTCAGTAACCCTCATGTCTTTCAAAACTCATAAGACTTAAGTTTATCTTCGAAACAACAAATGAAGATGTTTAAAGATATGTAGAGATATGTAAGACGTGTAAGGAGATACATTTTCTGTATATGATAAGCATTTAATTTAGACTTTTATTCACAAATAAACATTGATCAACATTTTTTCCCAGTTTTTCTTTGCAGTTTTTCTAAACATAAAGATTGCACAATGACAATTTTTTCAACATTTCTGAATGCACTAGTGTATAGATGACCTCAAGACTAATGGACGTTGGTGCAGATAGCCTAGTGGTTAGTGCACTGACACGGCGACCCGAGTTCGATTCCCGTCTCTGGATCCCTCCCCTCTCTCTCCACCCAATACTTTCCCGTCTGCACTCCACTGTCCTATCTAATAATAAAAAAGGCATAAAAGGCCAAAAAAAAAACCCGTAATGCGCTCAATGCTTTAAAAAAATAAAATAAAAGACTAATGGACATGGTTTAATAGTTCCTGAAGTTCACTTATGATTTCATGGAACCAAATCAAGAGTGGAAAGCACAAGGGTCCTCACCCTCACAAGTCGTGCTCGCTTCACCAGATCATTGAGTTTTCGCAGTGCAGAATTTCGTGGCAGATTCTGGATGTCTGCAAAAAGGTCTTCCTCTTCTTGCTCAAACAGTTTCTGATTGTCTGTCATACGCATTGGAGAGGACCAAAAGGAGCCAATGTAGACCCTCAGAACCTCTGGTGTGCAGAACACCTTCCCGAGTGACCACATGAGTGCGCCATAGACTCGCATCAGCTCCTGGGAGTCCACCATGTCAGCCTTGTTGAGCACCACTCTGAGCTTGTCCTCATTGCCTCGCAATGCCATTATAGTGTGTGAAAACTCATCAGAGATCTCTAGTTTGTGTGCATCACACAAGAGGATGATCCGGTCAACATGCTCTGCAAACCAGCGGATGACCGCTGGTAAATCATACCCTGAAAGAAGAATAAGATGTTGAAGAAATTCACAGGTGTTGGATCAGGTATATGGGACACTTTAGTGTCACATAACGCGCACCAAAGGGCACGGCAATCTTTTAAGGGTGACATCAGTGAGAAGTAATTCAACTCCACTTTTTCAAACTCTTAAAAAACAAAAGGTTCCAAAGGGAGTTTTTGTAGTGGTGCCATAGAAGAACCATGCCAAAGAACATGAATGGTGAAAAACATTTTAATAATCTGAATTACCGTTTCCACAATAAAGAACTTTTTAAAAGGTACCATAGATGTTAAAGATGTCTTTGTGGAACCATAGATGCCAAATATGTTTTATTGAGTACTTACACATTAAGTATAAAAGAAGGCTTAGGTTGTATATTATGATTTGCATACAATTTTGTTTATTTCTTAATTGCCTGCTTCAAGAACTGTTTATGATACTTTGTACCTCTGCTCATTTTGCGTTTGGCCACAGACAGGATCCCTGGTGTGTCAATGATGCTGATACTCTCCAGGACTCGGTTGGGCAGATGCACACACTGGAATCTGGAAAAGTTTCATGCAAATTCAATATCTTTCAAACTGACATAACATGGGAAAAACCCATCCACAGATGCTCCCTAAAAGGGATGCAGTCAGCTGAGCCAAATAATGATGCATTGGCTAATGTTTTCCTCTCTTGGCTATGTCCACCTTTTCACAGGAGTGATTTCTCCTGGCGAAGTCATTTTGACTCTTTCAGTCCAATTTCAACATAGTTATCCCCCCTGTGATTTGTATTTTGCCTTATTGCGTTATTGCTTCTGTCTCACTCACCGATTGAGGAAGGTTGTTCCAAAAAGGCTGAGTTTGTGGAAAGGCTTGTTGGGATCAACAGTTAAAGCATTGCCATGAATAATTCCCTCAATCTCTCCATGCATTATGGCAGTGAAACTGTTAGTTGTGGGCTCTGGGCCTATTCGGCTTCCTGGATACTCTTGTTCAAGAAGATATCTGCCACACATAAGACACAAATTGGGGTGGAAAATGACCCGGACGTTTCTTCAAGAGATTACAGATTACCTGGATACAGATGTGAAATTAATTTTAATGCTATTATGATTATAGTGGTGGCCAAAATTATTACAACACTAGTATTTTCACCAGCTAAAAATGGTTTTAAGTCAGTTTTTTCTATCTTTTGCTGTTGTGTGTCAGTAGAAAATATAAGTTTACATTTCCAAACATTCATTTTGCCATTAATTGTAATAATCCAGTGAGATTTTTGTTTGTTTTCTAATAATTCCACCACTGTATCCACCTTTTTCTTCACTGCAGAAGTAAGCCTATGGGTGAGACTTCCGGTTCATTAGCCTTATAGATAAATAACGATTAGAATACAATGTGCAGTAAACGGTAAAACTGTTTGCACTACAAACCAGTGTGTTCATAATTAAGATAATACATGAAAATAATATTGTAAGACACACAAATTTTCAATATCAAGCAGCAAAATGAACTGGATCGTACATTTAAAAATAGCTGGACCACCGGAAACTAGCCAGACCAGAAACTAGGCCCATAGAATTTATAAATGGCCATGCCCATTTTTACGGCAAGAAAAAGGTGGATAATGCTGGTATTTTGTAAATTGATTAATTAACATGTAACAAAGTTTTGAAGTTAATTTATTTGTAGCACTTATTGTGTATACTGTTCTGAAGCTAGATACAATTATTGCA
Organism: Barbus barbus; assembly: GCF_936440315.1. Lineage (NCBI taxonomy): Eukaryota > Metazoa > Chordata > Actinopteri > Cypriniformes > Cyprinidae > Barbus > Barbus barbus. The sequence goes on along the minus strand of NC_136734.1, from coordinate 16,822,872 downwards.
ATGTTCACCTGATAAAAGTGGTCTTGCCTGTAGAGCACTGACCCACCACAAGTATCATGGGCTTGTTGTCAAAATCTGCATCTTCAAGACTTGATGAGTGGAAATCGGAGAAGTCATAATACTTCTCCAGCGGGAGCAGTTTTTGCCGGTAGAGGGTCTTCAGAGCTTCAGTAACTGTATGAACTTCCTTCAGACATTTACCATCCCTGTTATTCATTTCTTTGCCAGCCATTGAGCCGCTGCACCTCAATAGAGAGCTACTTCCTATGTGTGGATACAAACGTTTATCACTAATGTGACGTAGCATTTGTTGACATTTAATTTGTTGCAGGTGTCTTGGCATGTTAGAAGGGAGAAATCCCAAGATTATAAACATTGTGGTTGACCAACACAAGACACAGAGCGCAGCTGCATTTAAATGAGTCAAAGTCATAAAACCCAAGTACATAATAGTGTAAGAATGTGTCTATTCATTCTTCTGGCCCAAATCCATCCGACCATATTGCAATCAATGCATGGTTTAACTATTAATTATTAACTGACTATGGCATTTAACATTTTAAACTGCATGCTTTCAGAGATCACATTTAACAATTACAATGTAGCTGGACTCACATCAACAGAGCTGTAGAGCTGAACAGATGTGCTCTTAATGGTTACCCTCGACACATCTACACCAGAGGGGAGTTGCCTACTCTTTCTCAGGACTCTCTCAGATTTGCCTGATGGGAAGAAAGTGGGCCAAGTGGGTGGAGTGAGACATTCAGAAACATTCAGAAATGATAGTGTCATGGCATCTGGTGTCTGGAGCTCAGCCTCAGAGCTCATAAACATGCTGGATGTAGACATGGACCCGGAGCCCATGAATGCGTTTAAAGGACAAAAGCGCTCAGGGTGGACACCAGACTGTGGGGATTATTTCATATTACTTCAGAATAGAGACATGCACATGTACATACATTGTTTTATGTTACATTTTGTAATGCATTAAATTGCAAAAACACTTATGTAAGCTTTTATAAACAGCAATATTTGCAGTGCTTAAACAATAATGGGAAGCAGATCTAGTTTTAAGCTTAAATTAAATGCAATCTATCGTTTTAAAAGTAGAATTAGTGAATTTATTTTGCAATAATGGTTACTGATTAACAAAGCTAATCTCACACACACACTTAAATTAATCATATTAAAAATGGCTAAACAAATCATAAACTTAATGCTTAAGCCGGAGCTCTTACCTGTTTACAGCCAGCTGGGATTTTCTTCATGGATGCAACAGCAATTGTAGTTTACTTTATCACATCATTCGTTTTAAATATTGTATTTGTAGGTTCTGGAGGGAGGTGGTATGTAGAGGTCTATTGTGTGCAGAGATCCAATGCTGGATAAAGACAAATCTCCTCCTCCCCAGTCAGAAACTGTAAAGCATCGCCAACCATTTTCCACATCTGTTCAGCACTAACAGTGCATCCCTCTAGTTCTGTCTTCTAATTACATGTATAATTTACTGAGACATTATAAGGGAGAGGTCTGAGTAAGCCTTTAAATCATTAGGCCTTTATTGAGATTATGTTGGTGAAAAGATCAGTCAATTGTCACATACTTTGCTATCAAACTGTTCTCACAACTGTTCAATATAGACTTTGATATAATTTCCCCACATTAATCTGCTACAAATTAAGCGTGAATATATAGTTATTCAATCTATAGTTATCTTTAAACTGTGTAAATCAATACCAAAAACAAAGACTGCTTTTGATATAACTTCCTCCATTAGATGTAACAGTAAGATGATTTGTAACATTAATGGAAATCAGTTTGAATGATGTACATGCGTTTATTTTTACCAAATTATTTTATACCAACCCTCATCATTCCCTTCCACTAACTGCACCCATTTCATTTTAGGCATTTCATTGAAATGTTTTAACATGTTTTGGTTGTCCTCTGCTGGTATTACAATTCAAACACATTCAGTTGTTAGGCCTATTCTATTATAATTCAATTACAAATTATTTCTAGTCGAATTTTTTTTTTTTTTCACTTTTTACCCCTCTGTATCCTGGCAACTGTGCTTATTTTATTTATTTGTCACAAGATGAAGCAGAAACTATCCATAATTTCCTTTTGAAAAGGAGAAGCACACTTTTTTTAAAGTGCTAAATATGTTTTGTATATAACACTGTCCTTATGCTTTAAACAGTAAATGTATTCGGTGTGATTGTCATCAAATTTTTAGAATTTAAATTTGTAATTTTTCTCCCCTCTTCTTTTTCGTGTATTGATTCACCTGTAAATGAAACAGCACACACCTAAAATAAAAATAAATAAGTAACTAAACAAATAAACAAATAATAGAACAATACATGCAAGTTTGTACGTTTTGCTCAATTAAGTGAATCGGTTCTTCCTCTTCGAATCAATTAACTGAATCGGTTCTTCGAATCAATTAACTGAATCGAACAATTCAAGAACCGCTCGCCGCGAGCTCCACTGGCTTTTCTGCGCTATTAGCATTTGAGTAATTAGCAAACTTTTGAGTGGACACGCAACTAGCTTGGTAAATACATAATTTTTTTAAAATCATTAAATAGGCTTTTTTATTTTATATTTATACTTCATGGGATTTGTTTGATATATTACGACATTTTTGTTTGTTAACGTTATGTAGCTTGAGTATACTAGCTAAATTACCTTCCCACCCAGAATTATGAGCTGTTTATCTTTAGGGAAAAATACTTTTACCTATTAAAATGATATCGTTTTACCTTCATTTCCGTTGGTTCAAAAACTTAAATTTCTTTTTGAAATATCTTTTCGAGTTAACGTTAGCTCGCGAAATGTTTTTACGTTTTTGACCTAAATTGATAGTTATGTTAAACCGTGGTTCTAATAAACTGAATTGCATTTCTTTATTTATTACTTATGAATTGCATTTCTTGCCTGAGCAACAGGCTGTTAATGGAGATGGAAGACCCTTCAAATCCGAGTCTGTCTCTGCTCTCATCGTCCAAAAATGTGTCCAGAGAAGCGACCAACATCATACCACCACCATCAGACCGGCAAGACCCAGTCATAGAGTCAGAACTGTGGCCAGACACCATGTCTGATTCAAGTAAGAAAAATAGCAAGTTTAATCTCTGTGTTTTGTATACTTCTGAATGTCCAAATCAGAATTTATGCCTTTCTCATTTGAAACAGATAGCAGACAGACTTCCTCTGTCTGTCCTAAAGAAGAGGATGTTGAGTGTCTGACACCTGTGAGCTCAGGGAAGAGAACCAGAGTCTCTGTGAATAAGTGCCATATTTGTAGGAAAGAATTTAAAACAACCAGTGCACTTAAAACACACCTCTTGATCCACAGACAGGATGGGCCTCATTTCTGTGGCGTCTGTCAGAGAGCATTTAAACACCATCATCAGCTGTAAGTATCGCACATGCTGGCATAACTGATAACTGATTCTCTAGATCAGAGGTTTTCAAACAGGGATTCCCAGGGGCCACAAGGGAGTGCTAGTGGTCTGTTCAAAGAAAACAGAAAACAGTAAAAAACAAAAAAAAAAACAATATTAGGATAATTCACCCAAAAATGAAAATTGTATCATCATTTAATTTTAAGTTCAGACTCGGTCCTGGAGGGCTGGTGTCCTGCACAGTTTAGCTCCAACTTGCCTGAACACACCTGTCTGGAAGTTTCAAGTATACCTAGCGAGACCATGATTAGTTAGTTTAGGTGTGTTTGATTAGGGTTGGAACTAAACTCTGCAGGACCAAGTTTGGTGACCGCTGCTTAAGTTGTTCTAAACTTGTATGCATTTCTTTTTTTTCTGCTGAACACAAAACAATGTAATTTGATGAATGTTTGTAACCAAACAACTTCTGGTCCCCTTTGACTTCCGTAGTATTTTTTTCCATACTATAGCAGTAAGTGGCATTATAGCATTCTTCAAAATATATTCTTTTTTTGTTCAGGAAACTTGAGGGTGAGTAAATAATGACAGAATTTCAATTTTTGGGTGAACTATCTATTTTAAACAAAATAGGTCAAATGTGTCACAGTCAAAAAAAGAGGAAATAATTAAGTAAATAAGTAAATAATTAAATAAACGTGATTAAAATAAGTAAACATTGACTAAAATAATAAACAAAAAGAAAGTGATTGAAATAATAAATCTAATAGTACAGTTCTATAGAAAATAGAAATAATACGTAATAATGTAATTACAAGAGAAACTACATCATTTCCAAATAATGTTTTCCATATATTTATATCTTTAACAGTTTCTTTTAAATTTAAGGGCGGGGGTCTCTTGCAAGAGCATGTTCATAATTGACCAGCTTAACCTAGCTAGAAACCATGTAAAAGACAGGATAACAAATAGGTTTTTTGTATAGTACACTACTGTCTGGAAATATTCATTAATTTAGTACATGTTTTAATTAATCTTTTATTTCTATATTTTCTACAAATATTAATATATTAATATTATTTTCAATTAATTGTTTAGTCAATTTTTATTATATGGCTATCGTTATACTTTAACTCCATGCAATGCAAAACAATACAGATTTGTAGATGTATAAAAATTGATCCAAAAAACACTCAAACTGGCCTTGAGTGATGGAGCCAGACCTGCTTACTATGGCAACCAGTGTAAATTTACTGGATATTTCCTAAACTGTCTGAAAAAACTGAAAAAGTGTGGGCAGTTCAAATTGGAACTGCAGTGTGCCTAAAATGCAGTTTTTTTACATCTTATAACTGTCAATGTCATTGCCTTCTTTTCTTCTTTGCAGCACTTCTCACATGATGACCCACCACAAGAGAAAGAGCTATAACTGCACTCAGTCTGGCTGCCACAAAACCTACGATGACAAAAACTCCCTAAAACATCACTGTGCCTCTCGACACGGAGTCCACCTCACATCTCCTTCCTCCTCCAGCCTCTCTTCCAACTACGACCTGCCGGCTTCAGCGTGGGAGCCAATGGTTAATCTAGCTGCATCCGACTACCTTTTTACCTCTCAACCAAAGCCTGTTTCAGCTCCTGTGCTAAAGAATCCCAGTTATTCTGGAAAACTCTTTGGTTCTTATGACACAGGAGATCTTGGGATGGGACGCCATGCAGAAGATGCCCATCCCTCTCAGGTTAAATATTCAACATCTGCCAGTAAATCTTATAAGGTCGAAGAAAGCAATAAGATGCTAAACTCCACCCAGTGGTCTCTGGGTATTGATGAAAATGAAGAGGTTTTACAGAACCCATTTGATGTCCATGATTTAGAAACCGGTCTTGATTTTCCCGAACCTTACCCAGAAGAATTGAAAGAGATGCTGTCATTTCAGCCTAACAGAAAGGCACCAACCAACAGCGTGGGTTTCCCTGTGAGGCCACGAGCTTCAGTTTGCTCCAAACAGCATTGTCCCATACTGCTGAAACACAGGCTGAAGGAGCCCAGACCTCCGAGCAAGTTAAAGCGACGGTGCACCTTTTCCAGTTTCAGTTACCCCACTGTATTATACCCTGAACCAAAGAGTGATTCTGACTGTAATCTTGCCGATCCTGTACTTGATTCTCCTCCTGCAACATTGCCCAACAGTAGGAAGAGGAAGTCCTGCTCTAAGGACGTCCTGTCTGATGTTCCAACTCCTCCACTGCCTGTTCCTCAGCCCACTTGTCATAAGCGTTCACGACCACGCTCTTCCTACCTTGTCTCACCAAGTCAAGTGGCACTTGCATCCTTCAGTACTTATCTCGGCAAACAGCTTTTACAAAAGGTAGATTAGATTGCACTTTTTCATATGTCGTCATAATCAGTGTTTTACATTTCATTATGTAGGAGCCCGTTTTGAAATCAACAGGAGATGAACCAAATGCTGGTTGCAGGTTAGAAAATGATCACGCTGACTTGAGGGCAAATATGAGTCTATATAGTAGTTATATGTAACATTTTAGAACAATAAAAAAGTTGAAAAATATATATCAAAAGATTTACTTCTTGTTTTTAACGCCTTTTTTCATCCTTGAAATCACAGTTGGATAATTTGCTATTATTTTGTGATGTCCACAACTGCGGGAAACCTAACTATTGCAATTTGGTCTTTTATGGTACTTTTAAAGAGCTCTTTTGTCAGTTTTGAAGCTTGACAGCTGCTAGTCACTAGAAAAGAGTGGCATGAAAGTGAGTGATTCATGACAAAATTAAAATTTCTGGGAAACTATTCCTTTAAAGAGCCGCTTCTACTGTGGTATTGTATGTTTGCTAGCAGACCTTACACAAGATCTTCACAAAGATATTCTGAATCAGCAGGTCTATGAAGAATCAGTTGAGTTTACGCTGGTTTGTTTCTCTGTAGAACATATAAAAGAACTTCATCTGTTCATAGAGCTCAGTCGTAGCCCTCATGTTCTCAGGAAGCTGTTGGAACAAAGGAGGAACATGATTCACAAGCATCCACCTCAACACTGGTGCTAACATTAACTGAAGTATTATTGTGACAAGGACAATACTTACATTGAAACGTAACTATTTTTTTGCCACAGGATGACGGACAGAAGGGGGCTTCAGGACAAAAGTCCAAAGGAACAAACCTGTCCCCGTTGATCATGCCTGTGTCTGTCCCAGTAGGCCCCCAAGCTTCCACACTAGTAATGTTGTAGCAGATCACAATATAATACCAATATACATTGGATATGCCAAGATGACTTGTTATCATTGTTCAAAGTTTCTGTCTTCCCTAGGCCAAGAGGTCACAGACTCACAAAGGTACATCTAAGAGGTCTTGTCATCTTGACCCGTTAAACTGCCTCATCATCCCCAGTCCACCTCTGCCTCGTCTATCTTCCCCACAATGCACCGATAATAAGGAAACCCAGGGTTTGCAGAGAACTTGTGGCATAGGCGTTTTCCCCAGCCAGCTGCGCTCGCCAAACTATCTGGCAGACCACCCGCTGAGCCCTAGTTTTCATCCCCCACCATACACCCCTCAGCCTATGCTAAGTCCTCTCCGTTCTGGGACAGGCCTCTATTCTAAAAACCTACCGCAACTTCAGCCATGCTCATCTCTACCCAGCATCTTTGGTGAGCACTAAACCCATGATTTCAGCTTTGACTCGGATGTCCAAGCTATATTTTCTGATCGATGCAGTGTTAACTTATATACAGAACAAAGAAAAATTATGTAAATGCTTTTTATTGTAGCTCCAACTTCTTGCCAAAAATTTTAACTTTAAAACCCCACAGATGGTGTCTCCTTCCCAATCGACAACACAGCCATCAACATACAGCCGTAAGTCTGTAATAAATGAATTCATATTAAATTAAAAATTTTAATTAGTCCACCAAGTTAGACAGATTATTACAGTTAGAATTTAGAATTAATTACCTAGATACAGATGATCATGCTTTTGTTTGCATTTATTTACAAGACTGTCCATTTCCTTCTGTGTTAATGGCAGTTTCTTGTGTCGTTTAGAAGGATAAACGTAGGTTCACGGTTTCAAGCTGAGATCCCCCCAGTGCGGGACACGCTGTATATGCTGTATGAAGAACACCCTGCTCAACTTGTCTGGACTCCTTGGAAAGATCTCTCTACCAACACAGAAACACAACAGAGGGGTAAACACACCAACACACACTCTTTACTCTCACAGTATCACCTGCCAGGGATCAAAAAATGACAGTTCATTACAAATGAAAGCCTAATGTTAAAAGTTATTCCAGACTTCTAGAAAAATCTAATTACTGAAATCTCCATAAGCATTTTCTAGTGAATTTTTCTAGTTAAGCTACATTTAAAAAAAAAATTTGAGAACAAAATATTTAAGATCCTTATTCATTAAAATTATAAACAGCTGAAAAAAAAATCATGGGGTTTTGATATTGTTGGGGAAAATCAGGTCCTGTGGAGTCAAAAAGGTGGAGAACCACTGGATGTGCCCAGGTTTAACATAAAGTTGCAATTTTACAACTTGCCTTTTATTCTTTAAGCATGTGTAAAGGGGTTAAAAAATGATCACACTTGGTCCTTTCTGTGCTTCAGTCAAAGAGCTGTTAGACATGTGCTGTTCCAGTGTGCTACCAGGAGGAGGCACCAACATTGAATTCACCCTCCACTGCCTTCATGAAGTTCAAGGAAACATAATGGTGAGCTTATTCATCAAACTGAGTGTGTCATTTATGGATGTTTGTTTAATACAGCTCAGTTATTTAACTGTCAGGCAGCACTGGATTTACTCTTAATGAGAGGAGATTTTCGGACCTCCTGGCACCCTCTGAATGATTACCACTACACGGGTACAAACTCTTTACTGCATATCCAAATACATAAAGCATTCACAAGTCCTTCATAAAGTTGATGTCACTCATTGTAATCGGCAGGGTCAGACCACTGGACAGCGCAAGAGATGAAAGTGTTCAAGAAAGCTCTGGTTGAACGCGACAAGGACTTTCAACGGATTCATAACGTGGTATGAAAGTTTAGAAAAAAGTTATTTCTAAATGAATGTTTTTAAATGGTGTCCCTCACTCAGTGCCAATCTATGGGACTTTTCCCATTTCACCAGATACTGGTGGAAATCATACATTTAACAGAGTAGAATAATAATAGCACAGATTTGATGTATTATTCACATCCATAATATAAATAATGGATGAATAACATACTGATAAGCAATACTTTGCGTTAGTTTGTTTAAATCCCTATAGAATACTGAAGGAATGAGTCCTAGAAACTTATTTTTTCATCATTTTTGGGTTTCTGATTAAACACCTGAAGAAAGGTATGTGGTTATTACATGCCTACAAAATATGAGTCTCTAAATACTAAATTGATGTTTGATATGTAGTTGCAGACAAAATCAATATCCCAGTGTGTGGAATATTACTATAACATGAAAAAGCTGAAAAAGTTCAAGCAATGTGTCCGAGCCACAAATAAAAAAGATGAAGGTGAAGAGATCTCTGTAAGTTTCATTTCAGTGCATGGACACAAGATCGGTTATTACATTTGAATATACATAATCTAAAAACATAATTTGTCTTCATGTACTGGTATTTTCCTAAAGGCATTCAAATACACACAAGAGCACAAGCCTGAACAGATGAATGGGAACACAGGACAGAAGACAACAGCTGCTCAGAGTGAGGTGTGTGCCAGGTTAGACACTATATCCTATTAAATATAATATTTCATTTTGTGAAATGAAGCTAAAAATAATACATTTTTGACTCTATCCTGTCAGTATTTTCTTCATAGTAATAAAATGTATTTTTAGGCCATGTTATGGGATTTTTGTTCTAGCCAGATGTGACATAAAACAATCAACAAAACACTTTCATTCCATGAAAAAATATGAGCAAATTTCAAAATGACACATTCAAATTAATTTTACCTTTAAATCCAGGGGTGTAAAGAGCCACAGTTCCCCCTCAGTGAGGATAGAAACTCCAGATGGTGGTTGGAAAGCAAGGACACAGGTCAGAGCAGAAGACTAAAGTGAACTCCGTTCCAACCAGTATTTCATAAAAATCCTTTATGAAGTGTTGAAGTGTGTTTTAGACTACAGTAAATACACAACTCATTGTCCAGAGATTAATATGGACCTTGAAATTAGGCTAATTTTATCCAAAATAAAGTTCTCATCAAAAAAATAGCTAACTTTAAGTAGATTTTTTTTAACAGTTTATTTGTTGTTCAAATTTTGAGAAGTGCACAAGGCACTAAAGTTAATAGTATTTGATGTTTTTAAAATGTACCAGACTGATGAATTTAACATGACAGTGATTCATAAACATTTTTTTTTTTTTTGGTTTTTATTTTCGATGTTTGTTCAACTGTTTGACAAGTTTTGGTTCAAAATGTTCTCTCAGTTCAGATTTATGTCACTACCAATCATTACAAACATACATAGTTTTATAATTCTACTGATTTTTTTTTCCATTTATTATCTACAATCCATTTAACCTATAATAAGGTAATTAAATTGCAGTTTTACTATCTTGTGACATTAAAACAGCTGATGATGTCCATGTAACACTACGTCAATGCATAACATGTTTGCTGTTTTTGAGATCACTATAAGGTGTTTGGTTGTCTAAGCATTTCTTTGTTGTTCTAATAGAACAAATGTTTTACTAGTATTGTTAAACATGTTATACAAAATAAATGAGAACTGAAAAACACCATTTTCCATTGGTGATTCCCAGACTCCAGAATATTTCATAACACTTTAATCTCAACATGCTACCGATAGAATACATTGTAAATTTCTACTGTTGCAAATATGAAAAAGATAACTAACACCTCATTTGAATGTACATATCCCCCATAAATATAAAGGAGGAAGTGATATGTTGAAATGCATGCATGAGGCTGACAGTTCATTCCATCTAATGCCTACAAAACTGTGTAAAGTAACAATAATATTGTAACACTAACAGTATATGCTGAATGAATCAATAATACAAGTTACTGTCTGGTCTGGAAATTGATTGACCAAATTTGATTTGCGGTGTTTCATAAGAGTATGCAGATATCAAATTGGCCTGATGTTCTGATATTCAGAACTGCAGCGTGATTGCTCATATTGTGTAATGCATCAGAGACAAGTTAAAAATGTAGTAAAACGGATTTAGGCACAATTTAGTAAAACAGTACCTACATTAGTCACAAGACAATGACTAAACAAATCCTCAGACCTCTTAGAGACCAAAGACTATATTAAATGAGTGTCACAAATTCCTTGTAAAAGGAATGTGTTATTTCAAAACCTATTTACATAGCAGTATAACTATTTATCGTAACCCTTGTGTCTAAAATAACTAGGTGATTAAAGGAGCTTATTGTGGGATGTGACAACTGTTCAAAGGCAACCTTTAAAAAAAAAAAAAACCTGTTAAAAGGACCTGTATGAATTTCTTCTGTTAAACATAAAAGATTATATTTTGAAGAATGTGGTTAATGAAACAGTTGTGGTCCCCATTGACTTCCATAGTATTTTTTCTACAGGGTGAGTAAATTGAGGATAAATGATGAGTTTATATTTTTGGGTGAACTATCCCTTTAACGTGACTTTGTACATATGTACATAAACAGCGATCATGACTCTTCCTCAGGCACACGAACCTTACTTTCATAGGACACTAGAGTCTGGTAAAGACTTTCTCTGCTTTGGTTTCCACTGACACTGTTCCACTGCTCAATCTCACGTGCAGAGGTGCCACCTTTCAGCAGATCCACATAGTCAGTGTTCTGATGAAGAAACAAAATGTGGTCAAGGTGTTTAGACCCCAGTGTGGCCCTTCTTTGGGTCACAGGGGACTCCCTAGGGGCAAAAGCCCGATTGGCAGACACAGAAGTTGCAGGGATGGACAAGTATTTCCGTGCCAGTCTGGCCACAGCAGGAAAGCGATTCTCCTTGTTGCGCCACCATTGCAGGGGTGAGAGGCTCCGTCGGCAAAGTGGCTCTGCTATATAATTCTCCAGCTGCTGGTGAATCTCAGGCATTCGCTCAGTAGGATCCTCGCCCAGAAGAATATCGTACATGCTCTGGGGGAGAGGACTCATCCGTATACGAGGCGTGAGCTGTAAATCTCCTCTCAGCGGCGAGGTCATACCTGTCCCACTAGAACGTCTTTTACGGTCATTGGCATTCTTGAAAGGTGATCCAACCTCAAGCATGTTTTCATTGGCCTGTTCTGGAGACGATACGGCAACAGAGGGCTCGCTCGGCTGCAGCTCAAGGCTGTCGCCGCCTTCCGCTGATCCAACTGATTCTGGAGAATCTAAAGAAGCCATTGCAGGAATTGGCAAGGAATCATCCAGTCCAAAATCTGTAGGTTCTCCACGTTCATCCACAGTCTCTTCCATTTCCATGTTTTGTCTCCTCTCTCCATTCATTCCTTCGTTGCTTATGAAAGCCTGAACAGATAGCAGCTCTTTCACTTTGTCGTGCAACTTGCTGCGGGCATGTGGGCTGAGAAACCTCAACTCTTTAAAACGCGGGTCCAGAAACGAGGAGAATACAGCAGGGCAGTCCAAAAGAGCATCTTCATCACTCAGACTCCAGCGTTTGTCCATACCAGCACGAATTCTCTCCATAACTCCCCTCACTACTGGACAGGTGCACTCTGCAATTTTCTGCCCCAGGAGCCGAGATACTCCTTGCAGGCACGGCATTAGGGCTGAAATGGGTCCATTGATGTCCTCGCTCAAAAACGATGCAGCAATGCGAACCGTTTTGAGCACGGGAACCAGTTCATGTATAAGACGCCACTGGTGATCTGCCAGATTTGTTGCTATTTTTTGCTCCTCTAGGACAGAGCTTATTACCCACTTGAGCTCCAGCAGACTCTCACACATTTCAATGGCAGTGGTCCAGCGCCCTGGATCATTCAAGACCAGGCTTGCGGACTCTTTATTAACAGCCTCTGCTTTCTGGCTCAGTGCTGTAGAAGCATTCACATTGTGCTGGAAATGTAGGACGATGGCACGAGCATCTGCCAGAGCTTGTCTGACAGTCTCCACACAAAGTCCTTCCTGGACACAGAGTTTCAGGGCTTGTCCTGCACAAAGCAGCGGTGCCCATCCCTCTGGAAGATTACCCGGAGGAGGATGGCTGGGTCCAGCAAATTCTTGCTGATATTCCTGATCAATGGCCATATTCTCCTGCCCCCTGGACTCAGATCCACTGGGGGTGTCATGCACGACACAGAAAACAAAGTTCTCTGGAAGCTGGAACTCGGAGAGGACTGCTCTCAAAGTATCTGCAAAGCTCGCTTGCCCTTTCTCAGAAGGGTTTCTTTTGAATTCTGCTATCGGTCGGGTCTCGAGCACACAACGAGCCAGGCGCCAGTGAGAGTCAACAAAATGCACGCTGACTGTAAGGTAGTACTGACCGTCCCCATCAACTCCACACCCATCTACGGATCGCCAGTATTCGGTGCAGAGGGTCAGACAGTGAGAAGCTAGACTTGTCTGTAGATGCTGCTGAAGGCATTGCTTGAGGATGTGGTAGCGATGCCAAAGTAGACTGCCAAGCAGAGATGGAGAAGGCACAGGGTAGTTAGGCTCTAGGCAACTCAGTAAGAGCTTGAACCCCCTTTCTTCCACCACAGACAATGGCTGAAGGTCTCTGAAGACCATTTCCAAGATAAGATCGGTCAAAACCTCTGCTCGCTTGTTGCTGCAGGCCCTTGTGCCACTGCGGATGCTGCTACCTCCAGCAGTGCTGCTCATCTCTCCTGCAGGAAAATTATACATTAGGCAGCCCAAATCGGTTTCTTGGTGCACAATGGCATTTGAACTGGAAGCACCGCTTCCTGCTGCACAATCAGGGACATATGTTGTCCGAGCAGGTTTGGTCTCCACCATCTCAGCTGTCAGTATTTCTTCCTGCTCCTCTTTGACAGTAACAGGTAGCACTGGTTGAAATGGAGCATTGCCTGTGGTGTTACATCTGTTACCATGTAAAGAGGTCTGAATGTGAGAATGCAATGCTGCAGGAGTGGGGATGCCTGCTTTGTTGTGAGGGGGAACTGCTCCTTCCCGAATGCTGTGTTTGCGTCCTAAGTGTTCTCTCATGGAAGTAGTGCTGTTGTGAAAGGAAAGCTGCCTCTTACAGTGGTTGCACTCAACACGATGCAGACTTAACTGTGTGTAGTGGTTCCACACTTTTGACGTGCGGCGATCAGAAAATGGCAAAAAACGCTGCATTCTCCGACGAAGAATTTGACCGTTGTGACTTCCAGGATGCCTTTGAGATGGGAGATCCATGTCTGTGGTGAAAGAGAAATTTTAAAAATTTACTTTTTAAGTACAACACGATTACACAGGAACTTATTTACTTTGTAATGAAAAAGATGTGATAAAATCTTTAATCCTAAATCCTTAATGTGATGAATCTCAAGAGATTTTGTAACATGCATTTTCATAAAAATAATAAGTCCATGGTTAGAATGTGGTCCTTGCAAACTTGCTTACTGGAGTCAACAAAATGTCACAATTGTACAGAAACCCCAGTGCTGTACACAATCTTTGTAAATCTAAAGAAATAGCATTATCAGCACTGTCTTTTTGTTTATATTCTGACTTAATTGTAGCATTTTTTTAATGCTGTGACTTAATCACAGAGTTTTTCTAATATTTTGTCTTGAAGTGTATCACCTCACCTGTCCAAGTGACTACACAAATTAGTTATCATAATCATTTGTGTGTGTGTGTGTGTTAGAGAAAGAAAGAAATACAAGCTATTTAACTATTAAAGAAATTGTATAGCTAACATATACAAACATTGTAGTTTGGTTTGATTTAGTGTTCACTGTAAAAATGTTTTGTGGCTGCTAAAAAACCTCTTGTACACGTATTTGTATTTGGATATATAAAATTAAGATGTTTTGCAGCAAAATAAATATAGCTTTCAATGTACAGTTTGTTTTTAATACAAATACCTAAACTACTAGTCCACTATTTGTTTTGTCTCAGATGTGTCCAGTTGTAGAACAGTGTCACATAAACTAAATGCAACACTGAAATGCTATAAAAGCGCAATTGTATGATGAGGGAAAGGTGAATTTTGATATTTTTGATTCTGTTACTTGACACCATTTCATTAATTCATCCCCTTTTCGCTTATTTTCCATTAATATCAAAAGGTCCGGCAGTGTGTGAAATTATTTTAACACTACAAATACCATCCATGTAGTATGTTATGTTGTTGTTATTAGTAGTACTTGATAAAACTGTTTAAATAATAATTATACCAGAAAACGGTTGTAAAAGTAGAACAAATTAAAGTATAGCATGTCACACAGCGGAACAATCAAATCTTTTTTTTCGCGGGAATATTTAGAACAAATAATAAGATTTGTATTAAGAGACTAACTCCATGTCAGGTATAGCTCTCTCTTGCTCGTTACAAGAGCGTTTAGCCTGAGAACAATAACCATGCAATATGATACTAATTAAACAATTCCGCTATTATTTACATCAAACGTCACTGGATGTTCTTCCGGGCGAACAAAAGGGCCATTACTTCCAGCTCGTGTGTTACCACCAATAAACAGTACACGCTTCCGCAATTCTGACTTATATAACTCATTTGTTTTCTCGTCGAAAAATAAATCATATGTTTTAAAAATCTCAGAATTCCTGCACAGCCTCCGCTCGTTTGCGACCTGCACACTGGATGTGTTTGGCGCGGTGGCCGCTAGGGATCCAGGGTAAGTTTCACACAGTCGAGGGAAACGAAAAATGTACACCAGTCGCGTTTATATACATCATAACTGCTCGACTCTGCTTGTGTATTTATGATATGTGAATTGTTACATAATATGCAATTATCAACTGATAACTACTAAGAAGTAATAATGTAGAAACCACAGTTTGGTTATTTTGAAAACAACTCTTTTGCGACAACCCCCAGAGTCTTAGCGAATTTACTTCCGATTTCCGCATGATGTGTCAATAAAAAAAATAACTTCATTTCAGGCGATGTGAATGGGATATTGCTTGGATATCATTCCCTACAATATCAAATTTAAAACGACAAAATGGATTATTCTGGAAAAGAAAAGGAGGCTATGGCCATCATGGCTGAGGCAGACAAGAAAATGAAAACGTCACATTCGTTATTCGGACCGTTTTTGGGGTAAATCCATTAATTATGTTTTTTGCACCTCTGCGGTATTGAATGTGCAAATCTTGAACATCGCAATCTAACAAAAATACTAGGTATCAAATGCATTTCGTTTGCAACAAGCAATGTTAAAATATAATTTGAATTAACAAATGTAATCTATACGCAGTGCTTTAGTAATTGCATTATTTGTAATACAATTTTGTTCGCATGTAGCTGTCGTAAATCTACCAGAGCTTATTTTTCCAGATCGCACAAAAGTCAAATCAGTCAGTTAGCCGAGTAGCATCGCATTGCACGTAAAAAGCGTCATAATAAACGGAGTTGCGTGCGCTGAATGTAGCACTTCCCTCTCGCCTTCATTCATATGCAACTCAAAACTAATGCGCACTGAGACATATAGCTCCTTTTGTCTCGATTTGACACTTTTGAAACTCACCCATGCTGCCTTCGTTGGGCTCTTCCGTGCATAGTCTCTCGCCTCCGTTGCTTACAGTGGGGATGTTGAGTCGATGTTTCACTCTGAGGTGTTTTATCATGTTAGCTGTATTTGAAGAGAACTTAAAGTTCGTCTTACACAACCTGCAGTAAACAGTGGCATTGCTCTCATTTTTTATGTAGTACTTCCAGGCTACAGAGCAATATCGGGCCTGTGTTTTCGCACTGATTTCTGACTCCTCTTGCTTCATGTTGGCCATGTCAGGTCTGGAAACACGTTGTGTGAGTGCAGGCGAACGCTGCTAATAGCGCCTCCTATCGGTTTCAGTGAAATGAATGAACCTCCCCTTGCTTTTGCTCATTCTAGGAGTTCCTCCAAGGTCGAGGAGGCCTGTGACTTGTATGTGAGAGCTGCCAACATGTTCAAGATGGCAAAGAACTGGAGTGGTAGGACACTCAGCAACTTGTGCACCATAATGTTCAATAAGCACGTGTCATCTGTATTGCTGCGTTGTTCCTCTGTTTAAGCTGCAGGAGATGCCTTCTGCAAAGCTGCACAGATGCATTTACAGGTGCAAAGCAAGCACAACGCAGCCATGAACTTTCTTGATGCTGGCAATGCGTTCAAAAAGGCTGATCCTCAAGGTACAACTCACACTATTACTTTTACATTATAAGCAATAAAAATCTCTCAGTATGTAGTGTCTGTAATTCAAAAGAAGGAATTCTGTTATGGCTCTCCTGCAACTTTTCTACACAGAGGCCATAAGCTGTTTCTGTCAGGCCATTGACATCTACACCGACATGGTGAGAAAAATGAAGTCTTATTTAAGCATTCAAATACAATTCAACATAATAATGCACTTTTCTGATTAGGGATTTTTCTTACAAATCTGTTTCCACAGGGACGTTTCAACATTGCAGCGAAACACCACATATCTATTGCTGAAATCTATGAATCTGAGTTACTGGACATAGATAAAGTAAGTGGGAAGAGATCTATTTATATAAAGGTGCATATTTATCAATAAGTGGCTCAGATCAATATCGACAGTACGAGTATAAAAATACGCTTGGTGTCAGTAAGATATGAAATTAATACTTTTGTCCAGAAAGGATGCATTAAATTGATCAAAATTAAAAGTAAAGATGTTTGTTACAAAAGATTTCTATTTCAAATAGGCTAAATGCTCTTAAGTTACTGTTCATCACAGAGTGCTGGCAAAATTAGGGTTTTCAGAAAGCAGCACAACTGTTTTCAACATGGATAATAATAATACATGTTTCTTGAGCAGCAAATCAGCTTGATTTCTGAAGGACCATGTGACGCTGAAGACTGGAGTAGTGGCTGCTGAAAATTCAGCTTTGCAAATCACATTTTAAAATACTTTCAAATAGAAAACTGTTATTTTACATTGTAGTAATGTTTGGTTTAAAAAAAAGTTTTTTTTTTAATGCATTCAGATGTACCATAATGACCAAAATAAGAGCCCCTTCTGAAAGAATGTTAAATTGCTATTATTTGTGCACAGAATACTTGTTTATTTGTTTACAGGCCATTGCTCATTATGAACAGGCAGCAGATTATTACAAAGGGGAGGAGTCCACCAGGTACTCTTTATCAGAAATGTTGTAGAACAGTTTAGATTTGAGCACAAAAGCTGTGTTGTAATTAAAAGACTGAATTTAGTATTATTAAACTAAATGAACTCTCTCTCTCTCTCTTTAGTGCAGCCAACAAATGTCTTCTCAAGGTGGCAACCTATGCGGCTCAGATGGAGCAGTACCAGAAAGCCATTGAAATATTTGAGCAGGTCTGTGTTATTTGATCTCCTTTTGAACCTGTTCATTTGTCTCATTCAGCCTTCATGTTGATTGGCTCGTTGTCTGCTCAGATCGGGACTTATTCCATGGACACTACTTTGCTGAGGTATGGTGCTAAAGACCATTTCTTCAAAGCAGCTCTGTGTCACTTCTGTGTGGATATGCTCAACTGCAAGGTGACTGATTTACTCCCTTCCCAATCTGAAAACATTTGCAATGACCTATATGTAACTTTCTGCTTTCTCTTTATTTAACATTTGTTCTCTTCAATAGCTGGCTGTACAGAAGTATGAAGAAATGTATCCAGCCTTCTCAGATGCTAGAGAGTGCAAACTTCTTAAGGTTGGAGTCTTTCTTGCAAATACATTTAAATGCAAGAACAGAATTTAGAATTTGTGATCTCAGATTCATGGTCAACACCCATTGAGGCTGAAGGTGGATGTATTGCACCAATCCTTATCTTTTAGTTTTCCATTGTCTCTATTTATGGTCTTATTGTTTTGTATTTTCTACACTACTGAAAGGTTGTAGTTGGTAAGATTTTTTTAATGCAGTTTAAAAAAAACAGTAATATTGTGAAATAATATTAGAATGTAAAATAAATGTTTTCTGTTTTAAGGTATTTTAAAATTTATTTATTCCTGTGATGCTGAATTTCTTCAGTCTTCAGTGTCACATGATCCTTCAGAAATCATTCTAATGCTGATTTGCCGCTCAAGAAACATTTCTTATTATTATCAATATTATTAAAAACAGTTGTGCTACTTAATATTTTAGGCGGAAACCATTATAGTTTTTTTTTTAAGTATTCTTTGTTTCAACAGATTTTTTGTAATAATGTGAGTCTTTACTGATACTTTTGATCAATGGTTCCTTTCTGAATAAATGTATTAATTACTTTACATAATCTTACCAACCCCAAACTTTTGAACAGTAGTTCAGAGTCCTTGAACATTTTGTGAGACTTACAGAGTAATCAATCACAATTTCACACTAAACAGAAACTTCTTGATGCACATGAAGAGCAGAATATTGATGCATATGCTGATGCAGTAAGTTCTCTTAGTACATCGTTTCATAATTCACTGCACTTAACTGTGGTAGTTCATCCATGAATTACTCCATCTAAATTCTGGATTTCTTTTATTTCATTAGGTAAGGGAATTTGACTCCATCACCAGGCTTGATCAGTGGCAGACCACTATGTTACTAAGAATCAAGAAGACCATTCAGGACGAGGAGAATGACCTTCGCTAATGTGAAGTCATGATTGCAAGCTCATTTCCCATTCTTCCTCTCACTTAACAGTGATTCCTTTCTTACCAATGTTTATTCATATATATGAAAAATGTCACATGCGCATTATGCACATCCCAAATCCTACTAAAGAAATTGTACTTTTATCCCAAAGAACACTGTGAAGTCTTCTAGAATGATACTGGATAGAAACATTCCTTTGTTGTAAATGCAACTCCTCGTAAAACGTGTTACCATTTGCATTCATGCATGTGCAGCTTCAGTAGTTGCTTTATTTATTATTCTTTTACTAATGGTTGTAAATGATTATTTGATTTTCACTTGTTACTGACCACAAGGCTTGTATGTGTCAATATTTATTAGTAGTATTTATTAGTGAAGATAATTCTAGATTTGTGCAAAATTCTATAACTGTGATGATCAGCTTGAATCAGCTGAAACAGTACTAATTGCTATCTTCTTGTTTTCCTCTATGGAGGAAATAATCAAGAAGTAATTTTCTTCAGTTAGATCTTAAATGAAATTAACTTATTTAAAAAACTGATAATGAATTTAGCTTAAATTATTTTTTGTACCAACACAAGGAGTGAATTTGCATGATGGTAATATATTTCGCAGGACTCTAGGAAGTGAGGATTTATCAGTCGTCTTTCCACTTTGTCTGAAGGTGGACTGGTTAACTGTGCAATGAGGAACCAGCTTGGCGTGAAAATGTTTTAGTTCTTAAGCTAATATCAGCTGAGTTTCATTTATTGATGTATTACAATAGGCTCATAATTATAAGTCATACTGCTTGTTATCTAAAATTATTTATATAAGAATTAATAGGCTTCTTATTTATTAAGTTATTGCTTTTTGCAATTCAGTGCTTTTAGTGTTGACAATTTCATCTACATACATGTTCGGATGCTTATGACTAGTCATGAACCAATACAGGAACTTAAGCATGGAAAAAGCATGGCAGAATAAGCTTAATGTAACAAAAAAATAAATAAATGAAGTGTAACACAAAGAATTATGTTTGGAGGCAAGCAGTGGAAGCATGCATTAATTCATCAAAACCTATGTTAATCTTATTTAAAAAAGCTAATAAATTATTTGACTCCCTCCATTTTTGTTGAGTATTCATATGTCAACGATGTGTGCATACATACAAAGACAGTGTTTAGATTGAAATGGATTGTTTAAGGAACTGCACATATGAAACTTCTGACCATCAACACACCTTCTGAAGCAAGTTTATTTTTGTTTTAGTCATCCTCCTCATCTTCCAGATCCTCTGTCTCATCCAGGGCTGCCGTCTGCTCCTCCAGGGCAGTTTTCAAAGCCTGCTCTTCCTCCACACTGGGGTCCAGGGCCTCTGTGATTTCAGGCCCACTGGGGTACTCATTTTGGGGCTGTGGAAGAATGGTTGGGGTGTATGCCTCTCCAATATATTTCATCCCCCAGCCAATGTATATGTTTCCAAACTTCCTGAGAGGGAGCAAAATAATGGCTTGACTCAGCAGAAAAAGCATCAGTTTGATAGAAATTGTTGGACAGACTGTACATTTTGACAAGCAAGGTTCTTACCTGCCACTAGCATAAGCATAAGCTCCAGGCCAGAGGTTGGAGCGCACCACAGCGATGGAAAACTGAGGAATGAAGTTAGAGGAGATCATGGAGCTCCAAGGTGGGGTGTTATTAATCTCTGTGGACAGAACATATTCTGCATTAGAGTTCAAGATTTAAACTGTGCCGGAGGCGTTTAATGTAAATGTTATGCAGTGTGACTGACTCGCATCCTCAGACAGAGGTGTCAGAAGAGGAGGCCCGACTTCCGGCTCCGGCTCATCAGGTTCCTCCTCCTTCTCCTCCTCCTCAGCATCTTCATCCACGTCATCCGCAGACTTCTTAGTTACGTTTACCCACACACAGCGGCCCTAACATTCACACATGTACAGTATTTTGCAAATTTTTTCACAAATAAATATAGTTATTCGTATTTTTTGCTTTAGTGTGCCACTAGGAAATCAAAAGTGATAGTCCACCCAAAAATAAAAATTCTGCCATTATTTACTCACCCTGTTTTGCGTTCCACAGAAGAAAGAAAGTCATACAGGTTTGGAATGACATGAGGGTGAGTAAATAATGGAAGAATTTTCATTTGCGCTGGACTGCTACTTTAATTGTAATAATTCAGTTAAATTTTGTATACAACAGACGTATGATCCACACAGACGTTTTAAAGCAGATTAATTCCCAGCAGGCTGTCTGTTTCTTACCTGTGTAAGTATGTGCTGTATATGATGCACCCATAGATTCAGAGACTCAGCCATCTCAGTTACATGGATGCCCTCAAAGTTAGAATTCTCCTCATAGCTGTCTCGCAGTCCATCATCCTCACCTTCATCCTCCCCAAACTGATAGAATCCCAGAGGACTGACGTGTGTGCCGGCTGAGATCCGTGCGATCTGGGCACGCAGGTAGTTGGTCTCATTGCCAGGAAAGGGAGGATAACTCAAAACAGGAGCATCAAGCCTGCCTGTTAAGAACCTGCGGATCTGCCGTGCTACTGTAATCTGAGCGGGGGTGACCATCGGCAGTCTGATCCACGGCATGCCGGGCTCTTGACACACAAAATAAGTGTATTTGTTAACACCGGTGTGATTTTCTTCCTTTGGCACTGGCGAAGGTGGCTTGTACGTCGATTTGGGGGGAGGATCACCCTGCAAGTAAAGTGCAATCATTTTTGTGAAGTTTGAATGCAAATCTGTATTCATATTTTTTCCCTTTAAGATGCAGTCACATTTACCATTGTTTGGCAAAATTTTGTGGATGAAATACAGTCATTTCAATAGGGTTTCACATGAAGGTTAAGAAGTTACCCACACAAATTTTGCTCATGTTCAAGTTTGTCATGTGAATTCAATGCAAAACTTTGCAGGCAAAAAGACTTCGCTTTCAAACCAAGCAGCTTTCTGTTGTTTAACTCTGCAAATTCCTGTGAACTTGAAAATGAGCAAAATCGTCATAGGGAAATCTTCCACGCTCATGCGAAACTCCAGATCAGACCGATTCCTATTGAAATCAGAACAGCAGCAGAAATTTATCGAGCAACAGTAAATGTGACTGCAACTTTACTCCAAAAAGTATATTTATCCTCAGATTTGGAAAATTGGTCTCGTCTTCCTACTTCTTTTCAGGCCTGTATATCGGTGATTAAAATGAATGTTCTCCCACGTATTAATTTCTTTTCTTCCATGATTCCTCTCACTCCACCGGTTGGCTACTGGAATAAACTAGATGCATGTGTTTCACGGTATATATGGGATGGGAAACGTCCTCATATTAAATTGACTACCTTACAACGATGTAGATTACATGGAGGTCTTTCTTTCCCTATTTTTAGACTGTATGCTCAAGTCTTTTCCCTCCGCCCTTTAGCAGTTTGGTTTGATCCTGACGCTTCTGTGTCTTGGAGAGCAATTGAGGAATCTATTGTTTATCCGTATAAATTGAAGCATCTTGTTTTTTCGGGAGTTCCGCTTAGGCAGTGTAAATCTCAGTTTGATCCCATTGTAACCCATCTCCTCTCTACATGGAGGGGTGTTGAAAGACATTCACAACTAGTTACAAAATGGCAAAGGCATTCGCCTATTTTCCACAATAATAACCTTTTGTCAGGCAGTACTCCATTTCATTGTCCGCAATGGACTCATAATAAAGTAAACACTCTGGGAGATATCTATGATGATAGTGGTTTAAAATCCTTCCAGAATCTTAAAACTCAATATAATCTGCCAGGCAACTCCTTTTTTTTATGTATTTGTGCATTAGATGGGACCTGCGGGCATATGGGGTGCCTTGGAACTCTCAACTGCCTGTTCACCGTTTGCACAAACTAATCCTTCCTTCTGAGGAATCTCCCTCCTCTGCTTCAGTCATCTATCTCTTTCTTCTTGAGCATTCATACAAACCATCTATTCCAACTGTTTGGGCTAAGGATCTTAATGAGGATGTGCATGTTTTATTTTCCGATCAGGTATGGGGTATGTTTAAATTGTCTTCAAAAACCCTAATCACCAAATGATTCATTGGAAATTGCTGCATAGGGTTTACTTGACTCCAATGAAACGTTTTTTTATGAATCTGTCGTCTTCTCCTAAGTGTAATCTCTGTTCCCAAGGAGTTTTAGGCACGTTTTTGCATTGTGCCCCTCTCTCGCACCTTTTTGGACTCAGCTCTCACAGGACCTATCATATTTGTTGGGTACTGAGATATGTTTGACTCCGTGCCATTTTTTCATGAATGACTTTTGGGACTTCACCTTGTCCGTCCAACAACGATCTTTACTGTTAGCTGCTCTCACAGCAGCAAAAAAATTGCTAGTCAACCGTTGGAATCCTCCTCACACAACGGACAGAAGAACCTGCTGTGTATTTGTTGGACATTATCTCAATGGAACGCTCTACTTCTCATATACATGGATCTAACGTGAAAACTGTTTAATGTCTTCTTTTCTAAAATCTTTGTAAAAATTATTTTATTGTTATTTGTTTAGCTATTAATGTGTTTATTATTATTTATTTTGTTATTTATTTATTTTCTAAGTCTACCAAGGGGTGGGATGGAATGGGTTGGGTTTTAAATTTGTACAGTTGCTTTTTGTTTTGTACTACTGTTCCAAAAAATAAGTCAATAAACCGTTAACACAAAAAGTATGATATTTAAATCAGATTTGTTCTTCAGTTGCTATTTTGTGACTTACAGCTTCCACAAGCTCCGTTTCATCCTTGTCCTCGTCCTCCCTCTCCTCATCCTCATGTGTCTGTTCTGTCTCTTCCTCCTCTCCTTCACCTTCTCTGAATTCCCCCTCAGCCACCAGGTAGTTGCCCTGTGTGCCGAGGATCTTGCCCCAGAATCGACAGCGCAGGAGGCACTGTGAGTCCACCAGCTGTTTCAAAGCCAGAAAAACTCTCTGCATCTCCTCTCGCCCCAGACCCACACCAGCTTGCTCAAAGAAGAACGCAAGTTCTCCAACATTCGGTAAAGGAGACTCCACCTGGAAATGATACAGAACAATGTATTACAGAAACTGTTGTATTGTACTAAACTGCCCATAGGAGCCACCACAACACTGGCCATCTAAAGTAAAGTCATCTAAATCTTGTAAGGAGATATGATTGCTCTATTATTAACAGATTTAATTTAGGCTTTTATTTACAACGAAACACACCTACATAGAAAACACATGTTGAAAACACAAAAGCTGAAAGTTTCCATGTTTATCATATGTGATGCACTCTTCATGTGTGTTTTTATGTGAATAAAAGCCTGAATTAAATTCATATGGATTCATTTATGACTTTTACCTTTTTGAATCTTCTAAGTTTTGGTTACCTGGACTTTCAATGGAGGGACAGAAATCTCTCAGGTTTCATTAAAATACCTTAATTTGTGTTTTCAGGAATGAGTCTTAAGGGTCTGAAATACATTTTTGGATGAACCATCCCTTTAAGTCACTCCAAAATCTCTGAATATGATAGCATTATTAGATAAAGAAACATCAAAACAAGTTGCATTTGTGGTAAAGAAAGATTGAAGTGCACAAACACACATTCAAGTATTTCACACACACACACACACACACACACACGCACAAAAGGTTTGTTAGATTTTAAATGTTGAAAAATAAAAATAAAAACATTATATGGAACCCCAGGAGCAGGACCAACATACTCTCTTACCAAATCTTCCTCGTGATCACCTTCATCGCTGACCGCGCGCATAAAGAGATTCTTCTGTTGCTCGGCCAGTAGCAGAGCTGTGGAGGAGGACGGACTGTCTCGCAAGGTGTCCTGTTTCTCCTGAAGGATACCTTCTTTCAGCTCGCGACTCATGTCCTCTATCACATCGACTGCGTTCTCTGGAAGCTCATCCATAACTTTGGTTAACAGTCGCACAAGGTGGTCATAGCTGGACGAAGAGGTCAAATGCATCAGAAATCAGCACATTTCAGCCATGACCATTTTTTGCTAAACATTACTGCTATTGGATGGAGTCCTTGTACAACATTGTCACAATGTTTGAAACCAATTTAGGAAAAGCTTTGTACATTTTCCCTCCAAACAAGCAATATCCTTATATTTTTGCAATAGCTTTTGTAAACTACTGTATAGTGAACGTCAGTAAAGATAGTTTGCGGTTGGATATTCAGATTTCGTTTGGCTATAAATACGCAGTGCGCTGTCATAGACATGCAAATAATACTGCATATCATTCTCCAAGATTTGTGAATTCATATGACAGTGTCCTCCGGGCCGAAATCGGGGTTTTTTTCGTAGGGACCCTTCATTTTATAATGGCTATAGCTCCAAAAATTGGACACTTGGAAGACTGAAACCGGTGTCATCTTCACTAGCTTGATCTGTGAATTTTTTCACAGAAAAGTTTTTGTCCACAGACCCCTTGGTAAGTCCGCAATAAGGAAAGTGAAAGATAGGCGTTCTTCATGTTTAAACGTCTACTGCCAATAAACACGAGTTCAAATTGTGAAAACTTTACGTAAATATAGGTAAATACTGTATATGTTATTTAAGGAAATATAGCAATTGTTCTTTTTACATTTTTTGTATGTTTTTTAAAATGTATCTAAAATATCCAATTATATTTTCAAAGATATACAAATTTGGGTCAGCTGACCCTTCTCTGAGTCATGTACATCACTATTCTGATCTGTGAAAACGTTCACAGTTTAGTACGGATCAGCTGACCCTTCCCTGGGTCACTAACACCACGATTCTGATCTGTGAAAAATTTCAAAGGCAAGTACGGGTCAGCTGACCCTTCCCTGGGTCACTAACATCACTATTCTGATCTGTGAAAACTTTAACAGTTCATTACGGGTCAGCTGACCCTTCCCTGGGTCACTAACATCACTATTCTGATCTGTGAAAACTTTAACAGTTCATTACGGGTCAGCTGACCCTTCCCTGGGTCACTAACATCGCTATTCTGATCTGTGAAAACTTTCAGAGGTAAGTACGGGTCAGCTGACCCTTCCCTGGGTCACTAACATCACTATTCTGATCTGTGAAAACTTCCACAGTTCAGTATGGGTCAGATCAGAATAGCGATGTTAGTGACCCAGGCAAGGGTTAGCTGACCCGTACTGAACTGTGGAAGTTTTCACAGATCAGAATAGTAGTGACCCAGGGAAGGGTTAGCTGAATTTCTTCAAAGCAGCAATCAAGCTCATTGATTTCCTTGGCCATGTCATTGAATAGACAATCATGATCTGATTCTGCATCTGTATTGTCTTCCTCATTCTTATTCAGCTGGTCAGTAAGTTTAATTTTTTTTCGGAAACGCGTAAAAACAGTTGACCGCACATTTTTTTGGTTACTGTGCCATACAACGGAGAGCCACTTTCGGTATTTAAGTGTGTGACTTCCAAAAACTTTTTGGGCAACCTCACTCCATATGATGAAATTCCATGGTATCCTTTTCTCTAGATTAATCTCAGACTTTAAAAACTTTTCAACTAGTCTTTCAACCCCTCCACATTCACTCCAAAGGTCTGGAGCACCATGTTTTAGACCTATTTTTTTGCGTGGTTTTACCATGCTGGTCTATATACCATACTGATTAATCTACCGTGATATTTCTGAAACAAACGTGCAGGATTTACCCTAATTAGGTATTCAGCAAGTATTGTTGTGATAGCCTGGGGTAAAAATATGAAAAAAGCATGAATGAAACCAATGTAATAACCATGCAGTCGCTCTATTCCACGTGTGATGGATCCCTGCGTCCTCTGAAGGAATTAACGCACAAAAAGAATTTGGTCTTTAAAAAAAGGGTGGATATTTATTGTAGCCCTTTTAAAAAAAAATATTCAGAATATCATAGATATTTTAATTTAATTAAGTTTGTTTTTTAATGTGGAAAAATTGGTTAGCACTTCAGTAGCTGTGAAATGTTTACATTACACTTCAGAATAGTGGTGTTAGTGACCCAGGGAAGGGTCAGCTGACCCGTACTGAACTGTGGAAGTTTTCACAGATCAGAATAGCGATGTTAGTGACCCAGGGAAGGGTCAGCTGACCCGTACTTACCTCTGAAAGTTTTCACAGATCAGAATTGTGGTGTTAGTGACCCAGGGAAGGGTCAGCTGACCCGTACTTACCTCTGAAAGTTTTCACAGATCAGAATAGTGATGTACATGACTCAGAGAAGGGTCAGCTGACCCAAATTTGTATATCTTTGAAAATATATTTGTACATTTTAGATACATTTTAAAAAACATACAAAAAATGTAAAAAGAACAATTGCTATATTTCCTTAAATAACATATACAGTATTTACCTATATTTAGGTAAAGTTTTCACAATTTGAACTCGTGTTTATTGGCAGTAGAAGTTTAAACATGAAGAACGCCTATCTTTCACTTTCCTTATTGCGGACTTACCAAGGGGTCTGTGGACAAAAACTTTTCTGTGAAAAAATTCACAGATCAAGCTAGTGAAGATGACACCGGTTTCCAAGTGTCCAATTTTTGGAGCTATAGCCATTATAAAATGAAGGGTCCCTACGAAAAAAACCACGATTTCGGCCCGGAGGACACTGTCATATGAATTCACAAATCATCGTCGTGACGTATTGTCAAGTATGGTGACCCATACTCAAAATTGGTGCTCTGCGTTTAACCCATCCAAGTGCACACACACAGCAGTGAGTAGTGAACAAATGCACACACACACACACACCGTGAACACACACCCGGAGCAGTGGGCAGCCATGCTGCGGCGCCCGGGGAGCAGTTGGGGGTTCGGTGCCTTGCTCAAGGGCACCTCAGTCGTGGTATTGAGGGTGGAGAGAGCGCTGGACATTCACTCCCCCCACCTACAATCCCTGCCGGCCGGGGACTCGAACCCGCAACCTTTCGATTACGAGTCCAATTCTCTAACCATTAGGCCACGACGTCCCCAAATGGAGAATGATATGCAGTATGCATGGAGAATGATATGCAGTATTATTTGCATGTCTATGACAGCGCACTGCGTATTTATAGCCAAACGAAATCTGAATATCCAACCGCAAACTATCTTTACTGACGTGTATAACGTACACAATAAAACCAGACTGGGCTGCATCAAGGCAAGCGTCAAAAAGCTACATTTAATGCATTAACTGCATTAAATTAATGCATTTGTATCTTCAATGCTTTGGATAAAAGCGTCTTCTAAATGACTAAATGTAAATATAAATGTATAAACTGCAAAGATAAATGCACGCTCGGGGCATGTTGTCACAGGGTTTTTCAAGTGTTAATAAATCTCATGTTCCCATTGTGACAACACGCCTGTATCATAACTTAATTTTTTTTATTGAATGTGTTTCGAGCTTGTACGTTCATTCATTTTCTTCCAATAAATGTCCTCTATATCAGAGGTCTTCAACCCTGCTCCTGGGGACCCACTCTCCTGGTAAGTTTATTTCCAACCGGCTTCAGCACACCTGCCTGCAATTTTCAAGCAGTCTTGAGGAGCTTGATTGGCCGCTTCAGGTGTGTTTGATTAGGGTGTAACGTTAGCTAAACTCTTCAGGACAGAAACAGGGTTGAAGACCTCTGCTCTATATGACCAGTTAAGATATATAACGGTGCTTTAATAATAAATTAATAATAACTTAAAAATTAATACTAGGACTAGAATACTCTATGAAGCTAATGTGCTGATGTACTTACAGGTTGAGGTTTGTTTTTGTGCTGTTCTTCATCATGAAAGCTTTAAAACGCGCCGCAGCCTGCAGTCTCTCATTGTTCACCGCGTCCTCGGTCAACTCCATTTTATTAAAACTTACAAACTGTCGCCGAATAATTAAACGTCTATATTTTGTCAGCCTTTATTCTTATGGCAAATCAACAAACCGGCTTAGCGCATTTCCCGCAGCGCACTTCCGTTGCTATGGACTCAGTGGTGTAACTACAACAAGCTTGTTGCCTGGCAACGTCTTTATTCTGATGGGCCGAGTGCCAGGGGGTTAAAAAGTACTCAAAAATTATACTCAAGTGAAAGTACAGATACTCGGTGAAAATTTTACTCAATTAAAATACAAGTAGGCCTACCAGTGCGTGACCTTGCATATGCGGGTAAAATTGGATTTTCTCCAGCTATTGTAAAAAAAAAACAAGCTTACAAACTGAAGCGGTAAGCTCCGCCCACAGAAAAACGTCACTGTTTACTAACAGAAAAAAGTCTATTAAACCATCTTCTCAATGCAATGTGAAATTGCTTATAAATAAACTGCATAAAATGTTTTGACATGCAAAGGTTTGATTAAAGGGAGAAAACAAAAAGCAATGACTATGACAAACACATCTATCTACAACAACAATTAAAATGCAGCTCAGTGGAACACAAAAATAAATCCATACTTTTACACCTTAATGCCACCCCATCTGTATACGACTGTCTTCAGATGAACATGAACTAAGAGTATAAAAATATCTTTCTGCATATAATGTATATACGGCATGTGCAAAGATGATTCTACAAAAACTACACAAAGGGAAGACAACAGTAACCCATACATCCCCTACTGATTTGTTCTTAAGTGGAACAATAGGCTTGTGTAAGAAATATACAAATATGTATTTTATTTTTTTTCACTTTACCATTGTGTTCACTTTGTGGTTTTTAAAACGGTCCCGTACACTTGCATTATATGCATTCAAATCTTTGTGTTGATCTGAAGAAAGCAACACACATCTGGAATGGCATGAAGGTGAGTAAATGAAAGAATTAGAATTTTTGGGAGGAGAATCCATTTAATGAGCCAGATATGATGCAGTGGCCAGAAATATATTCCAGACAGGATATAAGAAATTGAGTTGAATTAAAGATGAGTAACAGAATTAAAAACATACAATATATTGCCTTTTTGTGTCGTTTACCTAACACCCCTGGCTGTAACAATTCTTCTTCTTTTAAATGTTTATTTGGGGCATTTATTGGAGTTTTTTTTCTCCAGCAAATATTGATATATAATTTTTACTGCTAATTAGATTAATGAGCAAATCATGTAATTATTTAGATTAAATAATAATTCATTGACAGTCCTAATTGTTACTCAATATATGATCATAAAACAACTTATCGACTCCCATGCAAGAACATCAACATCACTAACCGTGATTTAAAAATTAATATAACACGCGGTCATTCACACACTTTTTGGAGATTTTTGTAACATCTAATTTGAAAAGTAATCATGGCCATTAAACATGACTTGTTTTTCAATTCTTATCACTGATTTTATTTGCACTCTGTCTTGTGCATTCAGCTACTAAAATAAAGTACACAGACAGCTAATGGCTACAGAACATCAGAACATTCAAAAATAATGAATAAACTTAGCTACTTTAATATGCTTCCTCACATTTGATGCCAAAGAAATTTTGAAGCCAGAAATTTGCCTGATGAAAGTTATAACCGAAGCTGAAACGATGAGCTTGATGCATAAAAACAAACCTCATTAGCGTGCATGTTTGAGCGTCCATGTACCATATTTAATGTAAGATAAAATAAAAAATGGAAAAATGTAACGAGTGATTTTCTATTTGAAGTAAAATTGTAGGGAGTAAAAAGTACTGTTTTTCCTTCAGAAATGTAATTACAAGTAGTCACTTTAAATTGTACTTGAATAAAGTACAAATACCCTAAAATAATACTTAAGTACAGTAATCAAGCAAAATTACTCCCTGCCAAATGTTGTCAAAATGAACATAATAACGAGAGATTGAAGTACAGATACCAGAGATTTGTTTTTCATTTTTACAGGTTGGATATTGCATTTTATTCTAGAAATGAAAACATTGTGGCACATACAAAATCCACTTATTTTCCAAGTAATTTGAACAAGTCATAAACTCTAAAGAAATTAACCAAAATATTCCATTTCATTTTTACTTCTAACTTACAGATACATAGTACACTGAACAAAGCAATATAGAATGAGACATCTTCTCAGAGTCAGTGCATTCATTCAGTCTCATTTCACTTGGCATCAGTCCGCACTGCTTTCGTCTGCTTCTGGAACCACATCCTCAGACTCATCTTTGGGTTGGTCAGGCGCATCCACAGGCATCGCAGCTGACTCCTCCATGGGTTCCTCTGTCTTCTCTGAAATGGAGTCGGACTGTGAAGCCTCCTCAGACACCTCCTTCTGCTGAAGGTTAAAGTCATTAGTCAGCCAGTGCTATTCACTCTTGTACTGGTCTGCATGGGTGCCATGAATGATGATGATGATAATGTTTTACCTGCGGTGCGGCTTCAGACGTGACCTCCAGAGCAGCATGATCTGTCTCTCCTTGCTCCATGGGTTCTTCTTCTTCCCTCCTGGCTGGGATCTGTAGTTGTTGTTGAGGTGGTGGTGGTTCAGTAAACACTATGGGAGTCGGGGCTGGAGGTTCTGCTTGTGATTCTGGTGCAGGCATTGATATATGCTTTGGTACTAGCACCTTAATGAACATAAGTGGGAAAGAAAGCATTTTATTGGTGGATTATCCAAAGTCATGAACATCCAACTAATTTCTGTAATGCTCGTTGTATGTTGTAGAGATTGACCGACATATAATAACCAGTTTATGTGGTCGATAACTGGCAATTCTGATAATTAAAAATTTAATTAGAATGTCATAACTCCAGTGAAAATGAAAGACTTCTCAATGGTGACGTATGTGTCAGACTTCTCCAGTCATTTAGTCTGCCTAAACCAACCCCTTCATTATCGACTGCAAGCTTGCATTCACCTTTGAGAGTAACGTCCACATCTCCAAATGCAAATCATCAACCCGTGATTAGAATCATAAAACCAACCTACATGTTGTCTTCTTTTGATAGTCTGTGACACTCGGATATACGGTACATCACAGAACTGAAGAAAAGATCTATGACTACTTCCCTTTAATTGCAACATACCTCTCTCTCTTCTATTATTTCTGGATGAAGTTCAGGTTGTGGTTCTGGTTCTGGCTTCCTGTTGTTAGCCTCCAAAACGGCCATTATAGATGCTGGAATGTGGGCTTGCTACAGAAACAATAAAACAACACGCATAAATCAAAATCATTTAGAAGCAAAAATGTATAACAGGTTTAATAAGTTACAGGTAACAGGTTTTCTCTTCTAAAAGATGTTCCTCTCTCTACTATTCATATCCATGTTTTGAAATTGCATTATAATACAATGAAAAAAATATTTTTACTGTACGTGTTTCATGTATCCTCTAAAATAATAATAATAATGGTATACATAAATGTTTTTCCATAACATTTATAAATATTATAATAAATATTAAATTAATTAAAAACTTCTTTTATGTCCTTTTCAATTTTAGTTGGTTTTAGAAATTGTTTTTGTTAACATGTTAACATTTATAAATGCAATTTATAATATTATAAAATACTACAATATTAGTACATATTAATATTTTGAATCAGCTTTTGTTTTTATATTTTCAGTATTCAATTTAATTTTAGCTTTAGTCATTATATGTGCTTTTGTCTTTTTATTTTGACCAAGTTTTTTTTGTATTTTATTAACATTTCTAATTTTCATTCATATTTATTATTATTTCAGCTTCGTTTGAATGAATTTCAACTGTTTTTAATAGTTTCAGTTGACAATAACACAGGTGTACACAGTATATACAGATGACAGGTCTCACTGATCATTCATTTCCCAGATAGCACCTATTTGGGATAAAACCTGCAAGTTTTGTGATACACACTTGGTGAGGGGTGAAGGAGTGAACGTGCTGTAGGAGGGGATCCCTCATCTCCGGGCAGCGCTCAAACACACTAGCCAGTTGTGGTGGAGGCAGCTGGAGGAGAACATTGTAGGACTGGGGTTTGGTGCGCTGGCAGCACTTTACAAAGCCCTCCCACACTTTAGGATACTTCCACACCTGTATAATCAATCAAAAGTCAATCAGCAAAAGATTACAATGAGAGATGAGTATGATGAGATTACGTATGAGAACTTGCATCGATAGTGATCAATGATAAAGGGTTCAGTGCACTGACCTGTTTGAGGATGAGTCGGGCTAGGATGTTCATGACGAAACCGGCCAGGCGAGGGTACATAGTGAGGGACTGGATGACCGTACGCATCAGCAGTATGGGGAGAGGGGTCTGCTCCATCAGCTGCTGCATCACCACAGCCAGCACCTCAGAGGTGTACACATTCTTCTCCCCAAAACACAGGTTAGTGGCTACAGAGGAAAAGAAAACAACATGGAAACTTATGAAAAAAAAAACATTAAAAAGAATGACAAGGAAAGCAAAGAGGCAGTGACAGAGTTCCCACTATGTTGGAGCCATTTACATTTTGATTATTAATATATTTAATTGTATAAAAAAAATATGAACTACAATAACTTTAACTAATTAAACTAGAGGTTATATATATAAATATAGGCAGTATTTTATATATTTTAAAATGTTTAATTTTATAAAATGTTTTCTCTTTTTTTTTTTCAAATTCTGGGGATAAAATGAGTAATTATAACCAGGCCATATTAGTATAAAATTTACAGAATACAAAAAATAGTTTTTATAACAACAAATATTTCACCATAGTTTTTTTTTTCTGCCAGTCTTAATATATATTTACTGAAAGAAAAAGATGCAAAAGGTTGGATTTATGTGCAGGGACTCACAAATGAATGAGAGATAGTACCTTTGATGATTGACTTCATGTCACACTTGGAGGAGTCAATGTTGTGTAAGGCAATGAGGAGCTCTCCAGGAGTGACCGGAGACATGGAGGAACTGCCCTCACCTACAGAACAGACAAACAATTAAGTTCACCAGAATTCTATTGATCTAAAGCAAAAAAATTACATTTAAAAGACATCATTCTGAAAAGAAGCTTTCGTCAAAACTATAATACATAATATAAGAAAGCTATATATAAATATAAGCTAAATATATATGTATGTATGTATATATTTAATTATTTTTCTTAATTTGTTTCATCAGTAGCAGCACACATGCACAAGAGAATAAGCAGGTATTACTGTGTTGAGTGCCCAGCAGTCTGTTGAACACCTCCTTCACCACGATGGGATTGAGTTTGATGAGTTTGGGTAGAGCCTGGATCACCTCGTTCTGTTCAACACAATCAAGATACCAATATGAATGCCGTCTTCAAAGATCACTTCTCACCTTTAATCAAGCCGTGCCAATTTTAAATTTAGGGGTAGATGTGATTAACATGTTAAAAGTTAATTACTACAAACAACAGAGATTCATCTTTTCATTTTTCACATAAG
Organism: Barbus barbus; assembly: GCF_936440315.1. Classification (NCBI taxonomy): domain Eukaryota; kingdom Metazoa; phylum Chordata; class Actinopteri; order Cypriniformes; family Cyprinidae; genus Barbus; species Barbus barbus. The sequence goes on along the minus strand of NC_136734.1, from coordinate 16,788,397 downwards.
AAATAAAATATAAAACAAGTCATTTGCAGTTTAGGTCTGGCTTTCAATTATACTCTAATGATGACTAGTTATAATTACTAATTTTATACCCAGAAAGTGGAAAAAATCATAAAAGGCATCAATATCAGCGATACTTGCCTTCTTTGACATAACTAAATGAAAAGATGCCATTAAAAATATTAAAAATATCAGATATTTCTTTTGAACTTATGTTGTTTCCACATTAATTTGCAGATCAAATGTAATTGTGTTTGTAAATTTCAATGTTACATGCAACTAACTGTGATTAATTAAAGAAATCTGTGTGATTAATTATTTTATTTTAAATATTTATTTTTAAGTAGGTCAGATGACATGAGGCAAACCTTCTCCAGGCCATTGATAACTGGGATGAGGAAACGAACATCTGGCACTCGCTTATGATAAAGATCCCTCACCCTCTCCACCAGATCAGGAGATGGAGGCACTGTGAACACGAAACAACCCACAAAGGTCAATATTTACTATACAGAGATGCATATAGACACATTAACTTTCTCTAATTCACACACACACATACCTTTATCAGTGAGTATGTGCAGACAGCGAGTGACCAGCGTCTCTGCTCCTTTAGGACAGTTCTCCACCAGCAGCAGCAGGTCAGGAGAGCTCATTCCCATTCCTCTTATCTATAAAAACATTTATGAAAAAATAAATGAAATGTTTTAAATGCAATCAAAATTAGAGTTTTTTTCCTCTTTTAGTCCACATCTGTTAACTACGGAAGAGGATTAAGGCCAAGCAATAATAAAAAATAAAACCATCTCAAGATTAAAGTCGTTTAAATTGAGAAAAAAGATAAAAATGTTGAGATTAATCTCGTTAAATTACAAAAATAAAGTCGTTATGTTTAGAGAGAAAAACTCATTAAATTTCGAGAACAAAGTCGAAATACAACGAGATGAAATGAACATGACGAGTGTTTTTCTCGACTTTCTCGAAATTGAATGAGTTTTCTCAAAACATAATGACTTTATTTTCAAAATTTAACGAGTTTAATCTCAACATTTTATCTCGACTTTTTTCTCGAAATTTAACGACTTTAATCTCAAAATGGTTTTATTTTTTTTATTATTGCTTGGCCCTAATCCTCTTCTGTAGTTAACTGTGAAGCCAGTTTTATGCTAGTATACAATGATGTTATTAACTCAAATTAAAACTATTAAAAAATTTGGTTAATTGAAATAAAGCTGAAATAAAAATATAGACAAAATATAGACAAACTGAAATAAATATAGATGAAATACTGAAATAAACCTGAATTAAAGCTAAATAATGATGGAAGCACATAAAACTAAAATGAAAATTCAAAAAATAAACCGATTTTATTTTTAAATAAATGCTAATTCAAAATATTCATAACTACAATAGTATATAATTATTACTAAAATAACACTGTAGTGTAGTCCTAAAACACTGACAAAATAACCTTTTAACAAATATATGCATTCAAAATAAAATAAAAACAATGACCCACAACAGTGTCCACAAATTTTTAGGCAATACAAGAAATCAGAACGCCCCCTTTCCCAAAGCCACATGCAACAAGGTAAATAGCGTGATTTAGTTCTGTTCAGTTCCCATGCTATTTTAGTGCACATGACATGTACGCAAACAAATAAAATTAAATAAAAACCTCAAATCAGCAGGATAATAAGACAGAAAAAACCCATTCGAAAAAATTCAGTTTTGGATGAGAGGCATTAGTGGACGAGAAGGTCTTACAGGCTGTTCTATGACCCTGAGCACACTGCGTTTGATGTCAGCGATGGCCTCGGTGTAGACAGCAGCCAGCTCGTGCACCAGACGATGGTTGAGGGGAAGGAGGGAGAGATAGAGGTAAAGGCACTGCCGCACTGTCTCCTCTGTCCAGGGAGCCGCCACCTCTGAAGACACAGAAGGATGGAATAAAGTCAACAGTGTTTTAGGGCACAGTACACTAGAGAGTTCATTTTACACTACTTTATCACAGTATCAAGTTACTTTCTAAATTAAAGTATATTTATTACACAAGTATGAGCACGTACACTATGAATCTACTTAATTATATATAAAAAAAGTTATAGATCTGAAGACTAGGAAATGTCTTTGAACCTGTATCCTCTCCTGCTCCAAACAGAAGAGAAGGTGGGTTTGGGTGAACCAGAAACTGCATGTATGTGAGAGCAAACTTCTCAATGCAGTCCTTCAGAAGTTCCTTCTCATACATGCGCTTGATGAAGCTGAGAGCAGTGGACCGCACCTGAACATCAGTGGGGATTTGTTATTATACTGCTATGAAATTAATTATTGAAATAATGAATGACAGATGCTTAGAGGTTAACCTTTTCTTTTTCGTGAGAGCTGAGGTTTAGAAGGACATTGAGGTACTGGTACTGTCTGGAGGGGCGTTTGAGGATAAGCTCCTTTAATGTGGACATGCCCAGGTAAACACGTGACTGAAAGACAAATATGGAACATAAGAGTTTCTTACAAGAACATTTTATATGTTAATGTATATGCAGATGATGACACGCTGCTTGTCGAGAAGAAAACACTGTATACATGATGGCATCAGAAACTTAGTAGTAGTGGCTGACCTCGTCCTCACAGTAACGTTGAATAACCTCCAGTGCCGAGTCTGTAATGACCGGAGCCTCCAACACAAGCTTGGTGAAAAGCCTGAGATAAATGAAATTCAGGAATAGTTACAAAAATTTTAAACATATTAAAATACACATTTTTATAAGTTCATATTAAACAAGCACCAAACTTGTGTACAGCTGGCAAATTCATATGAAATACATTCGGGAAATTCAAATGTCCTGCGGCGTGACATGTTAAACTCCATCCAAAACCATTTTGGAAATCAGTTCTTATTGATGTAGATTTCATTATCTCATTAACTGAAAAACTACCTGGAATATTTGTACTTTTAAATATTAATTCGTCCCACTGTAGGACAATTAAAATGAACTAATGAAGGAAATTTAAAATGGTGAACTTACAAGAAATAAAATATGCACTTTTATTAGTAGATTACTACAATTTTAACCAAAAATTAAAAAATAGTTACACATTAGGCATCTTTAAATGATACCCATTCAAAGATAAAGGCGGTACAATTCATGACAGGGTCTGCCAAACTGGAGTTTGAGAGTTAATTAAGCTAATAATTAAATATAAAAATGTAAAATTAAAATAAATAAATAATACTAAATACTAAAAACATTAAATATTTTACATATTTACTTGCATGCCACGTGACCATTTACCAACAGAGAACCATTAACATGCAAATGTGTTAAACTATTGAAATATTAACTGAGAGAGGACTTTAAATAAGCATTTGAGGTCAAAGGGATTCATCGAGACTCTCCTAACGTATGCGAGAGTCATGCCATATCTGCGAGCGGAAAAAAAATTGCACCTTTAACATTCTGATGAATTATTTTTATTCACAGATTGTATCATGTTGATTAATAATTTGTGGTGTTATGAGGTGATTCTCACCCATCCCTCTGCTCAGGTTTCTCCTGCAGGCCGGAGAGCAGTGTGAACAGACAGAGTTCATAGCTGTCCAGAGAACCCGAGGCCTGCTGACTCAGGTATTCATTGTACTCGTGGAACAGCAGAGAAAAGGCCAGCTCACTTCTACCTCGCATATCCTCCAAAATAAACTGCAACAAGTCATTTTTCTTCCCACCCTCAAACTGGGTCACCAACCGTGCAAGCAACTTCACACGGACCTGGGAAAAGATTAAAACAGAGATGCGGACTAAGTAGAAAAGATAAAGTGGCTGAGGTAGCAAGCACCCAAAAGCAGACTCACATGGGACATCCCACTCTGTGCAATGGCCTTTTCTGATTGGAGGATCCGTCTGATGGCCATGTTGGTGAGTTTCTCTATCTGAGCCTCTGAAAACGGCTGCACCACATCAGCCAATTTGAACACTTTTTTTCTACCGCTGGCACCTGGAGCTCTGAATAAAGGTGAATGGGGAGGAAAACAAAAAGAAACAATCAATCAAAACAAATATTTATATTTGCACATGAATGAACACAGTGCTGTGCCTGGCTCTGAAATGGCAAACATCTATTTGGCAAGCAAACCAAAATAAAAGTTTGGGTGTTTAACTTTTGAAAAATGAGAAATTATGAAACTAATATTACTACTGCAATTTTAAAGTGAACTAAATTTTTTTATTAAATATTTTTTACAGTACAATTATCACAGCATATTTCTTTTTTTAATCATTTTATTATTTTAGATGCAGAAGAGTCAAAATAGTGGGAATGTAGGCTAAACTATGAAAATAACTTGGAAAAACTAAAAAGTCTATTAAAAAACAAAAACAAAGAGACCCCCCCCTTCACGTAAAGCGCTTTGAGTACCCAGAAAAGCACTATATAAATGTAACAAATTATTATTATTATTTTTTATTAAAAATAATAAAAGTATTTACCCAATATTTGTGTATGCTAAGTTTTTTGTTTTTCAGAGTATCACACTATTATCTTGCAATTCTAAACTGCAAATGCAGCGAGTCACAACCTTAGCATGCTCCACTTGACTAGCACTATTTGGGTTTCTGCCTTTGGTAATAGCTCCAAATCAGTTTCTTATGAGATTGTGTTTTAGTTAGGATGCTGCCATTCACCGTGTCTACACCGGACGCCAAAACAGCTAAAGTCCAGGTGTGCCATAGAGATTAGGGCAGCTCATTAGGTTTTAGAACAGCTAATATTTATTTTCATATTTAAAACTCTTTGTGTGTATGGTTGTACTCTTACTTGGGCTGTGTGGTGGGCAGTATGGGCTCAGGAAGCTTCTTGATCTGAGGTGCCTCTTCAGTGACAGGGCTCTTGAAGGCAGCTGGTTGCGCCCCCACCACTGAGATGGCTTGACCCAGGGACACAGCAGATATTTTGCGGATGATTAGAGGGTCTTTGGAGCTGGACTCACCCGCTCCACTGTCTTCCTCCTTCACCTCTTCATCTCGAGCCTTACATAGCTCCAGCCCTGTGCAGGAGCAGAGTGAAGAGATGATGTACATCATGTAATGTTACGCTACACAAACCCTGTCACAGTCTTTACAGCTGTGCTAACAAAAACTAAAGGAGTTTATCTCTTTATCCCTTCACCTGGTCCCAGTCCAGCCCCAGTCATCTGTGTGGCCATCAGCCTAGCTAAATGTTTGATTTGAGCATCAGTGCCGGCCGATTCTACAGGTGTGTAGGTGGCCTGGAAAGAGGCCGGCATCATATCAGGCAGGTAAACCATACTGATGAGCACCTGCATTGGGACAAAATGTAGAAAATGTCTAAATTAACACACATATAAGTTATAGTAATAAGTAAGACTGTGTGCTACTCATCACACTTCCCAGATTTTTTGACAAATATTTTTTTTGCATAATATATACTTACTGTTTATATTTAGTCTTTTGATTTAGATTTAAATTATTATTGTTTTTGGATCTTCTCAAAAAGTCCCACAATGGGCAAACTGATGTTATTATGCATGCTTGGGAACAGGTTTTTCTCTACACCAGCATTTTACCAAACAGAGTTCACTAGGACAGAGGTCTTCAACCCTGCTCCTGGGGACCCACTCTCCTGGAAAGTTTATTTCCAACCGGCTTCAGCACACCTGCCTGCAAGTTTCAAGCAGTCTTGATGAGCTTGATTGGCCGCTTCAGGCGCATTTGATTAGGGATGTAGCTAAACTCTTCAGGATAGTGGGTTCCCAGGAACTGGGTTGAATACCTCTGCACTAGAGCCCTGCACGAGCCTCAAATTTAGGCCCTACCTAGCCCAGCCCTGGCCCGAGACGCTCAGGCCCTAGCCCGGCCCACGCCCGACAGCTTATCAGAATTACTGGCCCGTGTCCGACCCGAGCTCGTCTTTTTATCCCCTTCTCCTAAAACAGTTTATACTACTGTTTCGGCTATTAAAATAGTTCAGTTTTGTGTGTAATGGCAAAATTATTATATTTCGTTTTGTTTTTTTTATTAAGTTAATTTAGAAAAACGTTTGGAGCATTTTTGTTCGATAAATAGCTTATAAGTTTTAGTTTTTTTAAAGTAACGACCAAGCGACCAGCGGCATGAGCTGATCATAGCCTATGTTTGATCAATTTAGCCTTCTCATACCATCACGGCTTGCCTAAAATAAAATCTATAGATATACTAAAACAGTTCAAGCATATAACAATGTTTAAACGTTAAAGCTGCGCTATAATAATAATATGCGCTAGCCTATATCTAAGTTTGTGCTGAGAGTGGAAGCTAAAGCGCGCTCTGCAGGACAGGCACCAGCACAAACACTTGCATTGTTTTCAGTGGAAACAAATTAAAATAGCCTACGCCGTCATTTATTTATTTATTTTTTTGATAAGAGTAATACATCATTCGGACCTGTAAAGGGGCTACTTGTATTTGTGTGCACTCACAATACCAACAAAACGTAGTGCTTTTATAAAACAAACTTTCTGCCGTCTTGAACAGGAGCGCTTCACAAAAATGAACCGAATCTGAGCGAATACATGCCTCACAGACATGATAAATATATCTATAGAAAGCTTTAAATTATCAATTAGCGAAATAAAAAAATTGAAAACAAAAACTCTTTTATTATAATCTTAATCATAATCAATAAAGATGCATTTCTCTCTAAAGGCGCGTCTAATGAGGAGACGGTGAGTCAGGATCAGCAACTTCATCCTTGCCACACAGACTCAGAAAACATTAGTTTATTAGTAAATAATTCAAATATCTCCTTACTATTTCCCGCAGACACATTCATGGTTATGTTTGCTGGGGTTTTGCAGCAAGCTTTAGCCTATTGCGTGCATTTGAACGCAGAACTATTCCGCTGCGCTGAAGTCACTTGCGCACGCTGCTGCTGCGGGACACTAAACACCATCGAGCTGCTCTCAGTCGCGGCACGGTCTCCTGTTGTTTCCACCAGCGCGGCAATTATTTTCATCACTAATCGATGGATGTCTACAATATAAAAATAAGGAGAAACCCAAAACAGGCCCGAGGCCCGGCCCGCGTCTGAACTATGACGTGAAAATTGGCCCGAAGCCCAGCCCTAGAGGCATAAAAAAGTCGGGGCCCGGGCCGAAATGCAGGGCTCTACTCTGCACTAGGACACTGCAGGGGGTTTATGAGTTGATGAAAATATAATAAATGACATTTAAAAAAATATTAAAATTAAAATAAATGAATGCAGGACTGCACAATTAATTCAAATTAAATTGAGATTGCAGGTATAAAAAAAATACTGATTTATTTTTTATTTTTATGCTGCCTGTCTGAGATTAAAGCATGGCACTGTGTTCATTTACACACTTCCTGTGTTTTCAGTGTCTCAGAGTGACTCGGTTTGCAGAAAATACTACCCCACGCAAACCCTGTTGTTGCATGTTGCTTATTATGTGCATTTAGAAACATGCACCAGGATCCTTATATTTTCACATATGTATCATTTTTTCTTTTCTTTTCTTTTAAAATCTTTTTAGCATTTTACCATATTTATAGCGAGATGCATCAACTAAACATACTTAAAGATCTTCCTGCAGTTTTCCACCAAAACAAATCTTTAGGCTTTTTAATGTTTGTAAATTAAGAATTTGAGACATATTTGCATTGTAAGTTGTAGCGCAAAATACAATACTATAATTATTAAATATGAATATTTTACATTTTAAAATACTTTAAATTTGTACTAATATTTTTATCTTAATTTTTTATAAATAGTTTAAAATGTATTCATTTATTTATATATTTTTTTTAAATAAAACATTAAACAACTTATTAATTATTAAAATTATTATTATTTCAGCATTTAAAGACAAACAAAAGCTTAGCTTAACCATAGTACACACCAGGTTGGCCACATTCTCTGGGTTCAGCAGAGGCAACAGGAACTCAGCAGTAAGATCGATGGCTGATTGGGTGCCAGCGGAGGAGGATGGTTTTGGGGTGACGACTGGAGCTGGTTCTTCTTTATCGTCATCATCCTCCCCTAGAGTGGCCTCTGCAAGCACAAACAAGGCATTATTCCTCTTCAGTCAATCAATGCCAACAACTGACCCACAACAATGACCCACCCAGCTCATTAAAACAACAACTCACCCATCTTGATCCTCTTGCCCTCAACATAGGGCTCTTGGTGGAGTCTCTTACGGGGCTGTATGATGGCTGGCGTGCAGCGGATGATCTCACTCTGAGACATGCCAAGGTCCAGCAGCAAAGTGGAAATCTGGCCCTGGAAGTCCACGCTGCTGGGGTGCTTCAGCACCGAGACCAAGTGCAGCTTCAGGTTCTTGCGCACACTGCTCACTTGAGACTTAGCCAGAGTCGGGGGCAAGTTAGCTGGGGAGCACAACAAAACAGATTAAGAACAAAAGAAAGTAGTAGATTTGTGTTCGACTCTGAATAATGTCAGTGGACGGAACTCACCATGTAGCGTCTCGTATGCCTGCACCACCTCAGACATGAACATGGGCCGCTGTCTGGCCAGCGTAGCCAGTGATCCCAGTGCAGCGGTGAGATTAATGCTGGAGATGGCAGGGTGCACCATAAACTTCAACAACTGCTCCAGAGCCAACTTTCCCTCTTCACACAAAGTGTCTTAAAGCAGGACAGGAGGAAGTGAAGAAGATAAGGAGAGAAGAAATGGAAGCAAAAATAAAGAATGAAAATGTTTCTGTAAAACATTTAAAAGTCTTGACATTAGGGCAGTACGCTTTGGGGGGGTCCAAAAAAAAAGAAAAAAAAAACTGTGATTTTTCGGATAAAAATTGTGAGAAAAAATACAATTCCAGGTTTGCTGTTTTTGGCTGCTAAATTTGTCATTATTGTTATTATATATAAATATGACTTAAATAAAAAAATAAGACTATTAATAATGATTATTATTTTTATTGTTACTAAATAAAAACATTAAAATATGAAAAATGATCTAATACAAAAAAGCTTTATTTTAAGGTGTCCTTGTTACAGTGTAATTATACATGTAAGTACTGAGTAATATTAATGAACTACATGTGCTTACTATATGGTTAGGATTAGGATTTGGATTTGTTTTAGGGTTACTTGCATGTAATTATGCATAATTTATTGTTATTATAATAGTAAGTATGTAACTAGGGCTGGACAATAATTCAATCTCAATATGTATCGCGATATAATTTTTTTCAATAACGGTGATATGATTTTTAAACACATTTCCGATATTTCGATATACATTACCAGTGTTTCTCATATATTGATTTATTTGTGGCGTTTGATTTTGTTGAATAAACATGAGCACTAGACGTTTCAAAATCAAAACGCGTCGCGGGTGTTTTATATGAATGTATCTCTGAAGGGAACCGACTGTCCTCAGAAAAGTTTCGATGACATTTTCATTTGATCTGATAAAGTCGCGTTCATGAGCGGAGCTGCTTTGATTACAGCCGTTACCGGGAATACCGCTAGATCTGCCGCTCTCACAGCGCCTCCTGCTGGCAGAGAATCAGATTGCATTTTCAAGAATAAGCCCGTCTCAAGCGACATGCTTTTGTTGTTGCTCAATTTTTTTTTGGTTTTCTGCAGCAACTCAGAGCACTATTCATACTCTTTATCCTGGCTGAAGCACATTTGTTTCAATCTATAAGAACAATCAGCCTACACTACCATTAAAACGTCTCATCTGTTCACAAAGCCTGCATTTATTTGATCCAAAGTACAGCAAAAACAGTAAAAATTAGAAATATTCTACTATTTAAAATAACTGTTTTCTGTTTGAATATATTTTAAAATGTAATTTATTCCTGTAATCAAAGCTACATTTTCAGCATCATTACGCCAGTCTTCAGTGTCACATGACCCTTCAGAAATCACTCTAATATGCTGATGATCAATATTTAAAACAGTTGAGTACATATTTTTCAGGATTCTTTGAATAAAAAGACCCAAAGATCAGCATTTATCTGAAATAAAAAGCTTTTGTTACATTTATACTCTATTCCATTCAAAACCTTAAAGTCAGTATAATTTATTTTTATTTTTTGGAAAGAAATGATAGAAATTAATACTTTTATTTAGCAAGGAAGCTTTAAATTGATCAAAAGTGATTGATAAAGACATTTATAATGTTACAAAAGATTTGTATTTCAGATAAATGCTGTTTTTCTGAACTTTCTATTCATCAAAGAAACCTGAGAAAATTCTACTTAGCTGTTTTCGACATTACAATAAATGTTTTTTGAGCAGTATATCAGAATATTAGAATGATTTCTCATGTGACTGGAGTAATGATGCTAAAAATTCAGCTTTGAAATCACAGGAATAAATTACATTTTAAAATATATTCAAACAGAAAACAGTTATTTTAAATAGCAAAAATATTTCAAAATGTTACTGTTTTTGCTGTATTTTGGATGAGAATTCTTTCAAAATCTTACGGTTCAAAAACTTTTGACTGTAATGCATGTTAGCCTATAGCTTGAAGTTAAAGATATTAATATTAATAAGGTGAGTCTGAGATGTTTATTTGACAGTGATTTCACATTTCTTGTTTGTATGAAGGCTAAATACAAATAAAAGGTGAATATTATTTGTGTTTTTATTTTTTATATAAAATATGTAGTTTTATAGGAGGAGGTTTCATAGATTTGGCAAATTTATTTTTCATAAGTTTGTAGGTACAGACATCTGTTGCGGCCATTCTTGGCAGTTTTTATTAGGCTTTTTTAAAATAGAGTTCATATCGATATCGGAATTATATCGTATCGACCGAAATTAAGAAATATATCGTGATATAAATTTTGGCCATATCGTCCAGCCCTACATGTAACAAGGACATCTTAAAACATTGGTCTCAAGCTCAATTCCTGGAGGGCCACAAGTCCTGTGATTTGGAGCTAAACTCTGCAGAGCTGTGGCCCTCCAGGAATTGAGTTTGAGACCACTGCCTTAAAATAAAGTGTTACCAAACCTAAAATGTGTGATTATTTATCAATGTGACAATTAAATAGCAATAATATTAGTAATTATTGTTATTATTATTATTAATTCTAAATATTACTACCAAATAAATATTACTATTGCAGTTTCACTGAAAAACATTTAAAAAATCAAGTACTTAAGAAAAACAATACAATCATTTTATTTAGAGTACAATTGTAAAATTACAATATTAATATTTATGATTATCTTAATTTTCAAATGTTAAACCATTAAGTTTTTATTTTGTCGTAAAACCACAGGGAGCCCTTAAAGCTTGACCTTTGCTGGCAACAGTTAATTTCTAAGCACATCTCATTTTAAGTGAAGAGGGTTGGTGCATGTTGCATGTAATAAGCAACCCAAACTCAAATGCAGGGATGAGTGTGAGCGGAGCAGCAGTTACAGCAAACTGAGCCACTCTGAGCTACTGAAAATACTGATTCAGGAGATGCGTGCGTGCCGCACTTCACTCAAACAGGGGGCATATATTTAATTAAAACGATAATCACAATATTGCAAGCCATATTGTTATTTTGGTATTATTTTGATTAATTTTGCAGCCCTATTAAACATTAATGAAAAGAAAAAAAAACAATACAAAATCGTGATTAAAAATGTGATTCTGCTCCTACCATATCGAATATACGTGTGGTCTTTGGGGATTTTATCCAGGCTGATGTCTCCCTCTTGTTTCTTGGGCGTGTCAGAGTCAGGTGTCCGTGGTGACAGAGTGATGATGAGGGACTCTGTGAATTTGATGGCGTGAGTGCGAACTCCGTCGTTATCGGAGTCCAGCAATGCCAGAACATCCTCTTTAATCTGGGTCACCATATCCCAGCATGCCTCCTGCATGTCCGAGACACTCTTAGTGCGCACCAGCCACTAACAGAACAAATACAGAACATGTCACACACTTAAAAATATCAGCCCAGCCAAACAATGAATACTGTATATTTAAATGAAAACTAATGATACCTGTAAAGCCACTTTGTACAGCTGAGTGAGCGTCAGAATGGCCTTCTTCACCACATTCACACTCTCATCTCTCATCAGCATGTTCAGGTTGGCAATCAGCCTCAGCAGAAGCTCGCTGTCTCTTTTACTGTATAAACGAGAGACAACTCTTTAAGGACTGGTCATGAAGAGTGTATTAAGTATTGGAAAGAATTTTGTAATAAAGTGGAGTATGGGTCAGTCTATCTCTAAGTGGTCCAGTGGAGGTTACTTGACCATTTTTATTTTCCTTTATTTTAATTGAGTGATTATCTCTATATATTGTATTTAAAAAAACACCATTTTTTTATTTTGTTTTACTTGGTTTAAATACCGTAGCCATCTTTGTGTCTTGGCCCACAACAAATGTTATTTTTTTCCACTTCCATAATGGGATGGGTTTGAGTGTGCATGCAGAACATTTACAATTTGAGACTCACCTTAATTTTTTAGGGGGGCAAGAAAGTGCAATTTTTTACTTTCGGATTGAGAAGTTACCAGACAAGAAGGTTAGATGTTTACAGATATAAGTCCACTATGGTAGCATCCTGCTCTAGCAATTTTGAGTTTGAGATTCCAACCAACTTTACAGTTTTTGGACCACTTGGGATGGACTGACCTGTATGTTAGATCAGCCAGTACTCACCATGCCTCCTCAATGAACCCGATCACAAACTTTCGCACCTCAATTGACTTATCAGTCTGAAATGCGATGATTTCCTGTAGAGGATGGATAAAAGCAGAAAGTGTGAATGTAATTCCTGTGTCGGCTCCTCTACTTACTTACACAAGCTGGTGAAGATACGGTGCTTACATCCAGAAAATTATCAAGCAATGAAGGGTCCTTGTTGATAATCAACTCCTGCACCTATTAATAAAAGGATAGAGAACAGAACTACAAAATCATAATCATTAAACATCAGATTTTTGTTCACGACAATATAAAAAGGATTTCAAAACCTGTTTGAGAACAATAAGCTTTTCCTCTGTAGAGATGAGGGCTGCCTGGTTTAGCAATTCCACCACCTGATGGAGAAACACAATTGATGCCAAATGTCATATTTGCAAAAAACAAAAACAGCAATATCTAGTGCAGTTACTTATTAGTAATGATAGCCCACTGTGTTACCTTCTCGCTGGTGGTCATGTCAAAGGCTGTGTCTTCCTCCTTGCTGTATAACTGGGAGTCCATGCTACCATGTGCTTGTTCTCCCATGTCTGACGCCATATCTAAAGAAAAGAGCATCACAGGTCTTCATAGAAGGTTCACAAAGATGAAAAAAGAAAAGGTCAGCGCAATTTCACAGTGAGCCTATTTCCATATAAACCTCAGAATTCACTTTCACTATACCTATCATTTAAAGTAATATCTTCTCATAATTCAATGCACTTTATATGTACTTACCTTCTCAGTAGTTTTAATACTTTGTCCATCATTTTATCAAACCTCTCCAAAGGCAATACATCACAGGCAATCATTTTTCCCCCAGCATGGATCATTTCTGAGATTTTACTCCCTTAACATATCGTATTTCAGATCAGTTGAAATTAAACAACCAAAATACATTAAGTGTTCATTTTATTTAATCTCATCTGTCTGTATATTTCAATTACAATACATATTTTTAAAGCCCATTTTCTCAAATTGAGCCAGAAATCTCAGCAGCACTTACATATGTCACACTTTCCAGTTTTATTCTGGAGGTTAACAGAGCGGTTTGTTCATATACAGTATAATTTGCCTGATTCATATAATATTTTGTCATAGTATTTTCGGAGTGATGAAAAGAGATATCTATCTAAAACCCCTCTTGAAAAACCTTTAACTCTAATATGCCAACAAAATGAATTTAGAAACCTGGCTTTATCCAGGATTATATGGATTCATGTTTTGGAAATATATGCAAATTAGTGTACATTTAATTTAATAATGCCCAATCTGCATATTTAAACATTTCAGAAAACGTGTTGTGTACAACACAAACAGTTGTACTTGTAGTACTAACATGTACGTTAATAAACAGGAAGTATAGTGATAATGATATCTATTAGTTAAAATGTTTAACGTGGTGTCTTGCACAAAACAAATAAATACAAGAAGAACAAGAGACCCATCATGGCAGAGATTGCCAGCAAGTTTACCATTTCAGCCATGAGGTTATTTAGGCAAAAATAGTAATTCTGCAAGATGCTCACTACTTTTACCTTACAGAAATACACCGCAGCCATTACAGTACATCAAAGTGCATTTAATTGTTATACATTTCTTTAGGTATTATTGGCTTCAATACCAGGACCACTCTGTTCTGTTACAAATTGACAGAAAATATTATTGCAGTGTCTTGTGTTTTATGATCACACCTTCTGATTACAGATTAGACAGATATTAGTGCATTATGGATTTCAAGAGGTAAATTACTGTAATTAGGTGTTTACTTACACATTAGACAGTAAACAGGAAGTACACTACTTTATTCAGCATCACCAGAGTTTCTCATGCATAATTTGCTGGTTCAAATGTGTAAATTTATTAAAAGACAAATTTAAATTATGACATTACATGTCAGTGGGCGTATGTTTTGAAACTTGCGTGAAAAGAAAACATGTTCAAACCGAATGAAAACACAATATCAGGTTTTGAATGAATGAATGAGCTGTTATAAGTGGGACTTACTCCAGTAAATACTTTAAACATGGGAAACACTGTTTATGATGCAGTTAAAAGTGCAGAAATTATTTTTAGGACTACATACTAGCTCGGGCTATAATAATATCTAGATTAACGTTACTTGATCTTATAAAACAGGCTTTCTGGCTGTCCTAAAATAGCAACTTTAGTAAATGATGAATATCACCCTAAACTCACTTGAAAGAAATTATTTTAAATTCTATAAAATGTGGGGAAATAAAAATCATATTAATAAAACCTGTCGGTTAGCACTGACGCTAATAAGCGATATTTTAGGCACAAAAATAGTTAGAAAACACAAAACGTATTTTACCTTACGCAGGCTTTCTTGTGATAACTTCTCACTTGGGAATTACATATCCATATAATTAATTTTGTTACAAATTCACCAGTGCTAGCAGTTACTTCTGCAAGGTATTCATTTGCACCATTCTAAGAGGAGGAGAATCTACTTCCGGGGTTGAGCGCGAGGTTCATGGGAAATTGAGTTTTTTTTTTCTCCAGTAGTCTTTGTTTTAATCACATTTAAACATTATAACAATACCACAGACTGAGACCAAATTTAAACAACATGCACATAGACATACAGATTACATAACCAAATATATGGTTAAAGGGGTAAACTATATTTGTCTTAAAAAAACATGTTACTGGTTTATTGTTAGGTTTATTTTTTAGCTTGAGGACCCTAAAGTCTTAGGTGACATGGGACAGTCATCAAACGTATGCATTTCTGAATTAAACACTGCATCCTAAGCATCAGCAATAATATTGAGGACACACAAATATTTTAAATATTACTTAATGTTCTTTTATCATTAAACCACATTTCACAATATATCACAAAATAAAAGGCAGATCATCTGTGTTTGATTCAGCAACAAATATTAATGCACAAGGACTGAGAATCAAATTTACACATCATTACTCCAGACTTGATATAGCCTACATTATGAACTGACAATGTTCATCATCTACAGCACCTCTTCATATTGAAAAGGATTAGGAAATGGAAAATATTTCATTTCTAAATTTCACTTCTATTTCTGTAGAAATATTATTTACAAGTAACTTAGAGGTGATAATAAAGTGGACAAACCCATTGACGCATAATCATCACAATCTGAACATTGTCACACTGTAAATCAGTATAGCAGTAACCCTCAAATTTAAAAGACTGTCACATACACTGGTCAATGACAATATTACATGCTTTGACAAATGTTACAGCAGGAGCGTGAACATAACAAATTAATACATTTTTTCCTCTTCAGTTGCTCTGCTGTTCATCCCACATACATTAGTTGCCTTGGTTGTTGTCTTTTGTCATTTCATCCATAAGACATCGCTCTTTCAGGTAAAGAAAATCAAAAAACATCCGTTTCGATGAAAGACCTTGTCCTTCTATGATCTCAAAGATTCTCCTCATTTTGTGGTGAGGTGTTGTCATTGCTCTGATTTCACTTATCTGTTCGTCTGAAATAATATCTTCAAGGTGATCTAAAATGGGATCAATATTCTTCACCTTTTGGATAAGGTCACTTTTTTTTTTTTTTAGAAAGGATACACCTGTAGAATATAGTCATCAACACATTTAATTAATACAGTATTCAAATGTTTGTGAGATAGAAGCTAATCATTTGTTCTGCTACAATTCTAAAACTAGCTGATTCAAATGTAAATAAAATGGTTAGGCTAAGATTATGTCAAGGTTATGTGCTTACACCGCTCATCTGTGGATATGCTCGGTCTCCTGTTTTCTGCACTATAGTCTGTAAGATAAAAACTTCATTAATGTCTTATTAATTTTAAACTTTTGAGATTAACTGTATGAATGATTTGATTAAATTGATCGGTAAACCATTGAATTGTGTACATTGCTTATACGCTAAGGTGGATCAGCACAAGGGTCCCAAATGTTGCAGTCCAGTCTATGATGATTATTACTTTAGGTGGATTGTTGTCATGTCAGTTATTTACTTCCTAAACCTTTACTCCAGTAACACAAACTGTACAGTATCACACTTACCTGTTAGTGCTATGTCACAGCTCCATACAACTTTAACCTTTCCTTTCTTGAGGTTTTCCTTTTTGAGGTGTAAACCCACATCCATCACACCATCTGGCAACTTTATATCAAATGTTGGATAGTAATGTTTCCACTGCTTATTGCAATGAAGTTTTGTGTCCTTAGAAAGTAAAGAGTGGGATCATAAGTTTGATTTAAAGACATCATTTATAAAACTACATTTCAGAAATACTTTGTTAACTTTAATATTGGATTTTTTTTCTTCTGAGATGGCATACAATACACTGACAGTTTTAACATTTAAATGCATTTTTGTCATGAAAACTCTCGGAAGGATTGGCATAGTAATGTACATGACAATGTTAATGTATTTGGTCTTGGCTGAATAGATCTGCTACGCTGCTGCTGCTGTTGCGGCAGAGAAAGCACCGAAACATGCTACTGCCAATACATCCACAACATGTGAGCATGTAGGAAATACTGCTGCTGCACATATAACACATATGAATAACCCCCTATAGGATACATGAATCACCTCGTAGCAGATCTATACAGGTGGAGCTGGGGAAGGTGGAGGGTTTCTGAAGTGCGCCACGAACTGCGCTGCGACTGTCTGCTACAGCAAAACAAAGCCAGGTATTTGAATATTGAGCAGTGAGCTCATTGGCTACCAATACAGAAGAAAACCAATCAGCTGTGCCATGAGATAATGATGTCATTGGGTCAGATTTAGTTAGACCTACGAACTGCGCCATCTAAAGTTTCATGCCAGAACTCTGTATTTTTCAGATTGATAATTAGGTTTTAAAGGAGCAGGTGATCAAGTCTAGGAGATACACTATCAGTCAGAATTTTTCTCAGAATGTTTCTCAAGATCACAGTCTTTTGGTAAGAATTGTAATGACTTCAGTGCATTGATTGAAGCAGATGATTACTTAACTTTCAAGCAGGGCAACCATCCCAAAGTATTTTTCAGGGATCGGTCATTGAATAAAAGTGACATTATAGAACTAGAGATGCATAATTTCCCCATGATATATCAATTAGAAAATCTTAAAAAAAAAGTCCAAAGGTCCAGTCCATACACTGACCATCGGTTGTATCTTTGGCCTCACTGAAGGTCCATGTTCCTCAACAGGATCACAGGACATGCTGTACACACATTCATATTTGAGCATGCATTCACAAGCTGTTTGGATTAATGTGTAATCTTTATTACATTTTTCCACCTGAAAGAAGAGAGAAACGGTAAAGTTGTTTATAAAGGTCAGCCAAAATAAAGAGAAACTGCATTAAATATATATAAATATATATATATTTAAATGACCTCTCTGGGATCCACATTGCATGGTTTTAGAAACACATGCAGCCTATGTGCTTGCTGTAGATAAAATAGCATCACTTGGCCAAGCATCTTAGACCAATGATCTGTAAACCAGTTTGTGATCTTGGAAATACAAAATTTTGATGTTCCTGGGATGTTCACTGTAACATGTGTGCTTGTGATATTCTGAGGTTTCAGAATATCAACCATCTGATTAGAGTAATGTATAACTGATATGAAGTGGCAGGCATCCTCTATGAGATTCAGAAAACAAAATTTTTAAACAAAATTCAAACTGTTTTTTTTGTCATGACCTCTACAATTAGTAAATTTAAAATATATAATAAAATGTTATATTTTTATATTATACAAGATATTTCTTAAAAGTTTCCACTTTGTATTATTCACAGATTACGTTCAGTATCTCATATTATTCATAAGATAGAACTCACCAGTGGAGGTCTCACAGTGAGGTAGTCTAAGTTGAGACAGCTCACCCTGAACACATTTGATATCATACACGGGTCCTGCTTGGTAATAGTTGGCAGGGACTGGACAGTCACTGTCCTGAATAACAGTGCTGTACAGCACTTCTCCTTCCCCATCCATGTTAAAACCAATCTGTGTAAACTCACAATGGAACCATCCTGCATGACTGCACTGTAACCTATTTGATTTCAAAGAAATACAGAATATGAATACAAACTGATACACTCAGTTATCTTACTTCACCTGTCTGTTGACACAATACCTGTATTTCCTTTGTCCCTCTTGAACGATGACATCAGGAGTGAACAAGTAATCGTTCACGTCTAGCTTCTGTGAAAAATAAAAAGTGCTTAAGTGAATTGTAATTGTATTGTCAAATTACACAAATTTACATTTGCAAAGAGATCATTGTAAAATAAATTTATCAATTACTTACACTTAAAATGCCTAAAGGGGATTGAGAATCTTCATCTAAAATGTCTGGTAAGACCAGATGCATTGAATTATTTATCCTTATCATCTTCTGTATCCTCTCTGAAAGCTCTATCCTCTCTGTAATTTCTGGTGCAGAGCCAGAGATGTAGGATTTGTGTCCACATTTTTCAAGAAGCCACTCCAATACACTTCTCTGAGCTCCAGTATACTCATTTATACTAAAGTCTCCCTCCATAAATACTACAATGACATGAGTCCAGAATTTCTCTCCAAGAAAATCCAAATTTTCAAGAATCTCTTTGGTCTGGTCTGTGAAACTGTCTTCACGCAGAGAAAATGCAAGTAGAACAGCATGGGGCCCAAGAGCCTGCTTTTTCCATCTAAGAATCCTCTTGGCATTGCAGATATCAATATCAACCAAGTGCACAGTCTTCTTGTTCATTGCACCTTTGAAAGTCCCACTCCCACTGCCAGCTTTATCATAATTTTCTCCATCAAAAATCAGGTTTAGAACAGATTTTTCACTGAAACTCATGAGCCAAATTCTCATCTCTGTGAAAAGTAGGCTTTCACCTATTTAAGAAAAACAAGCAGAAGTATAAAGAGGCAGCTTACAAGTTACTGAGGTTTGTTTAACCTGGATTTTTTTTTTATAAGTAAATTAAATATCTCTTAAGTACACATTGTTCATCTTGGAGATATGACAATTGCATACAAAGGATGTCATAAAACATGACAATGTTGATGTCCATTTCAAAAGTACATTTACTTTGCATTAGGGCTGTCAACGTTAACGTGTTAACGCCAGTGTTGGGGGTAACGCATTACAAGTAACGCGAGTTACGTAATAATATTACTTTTTTCAAGTAACTAGTAAAGTAACGCATTACTTTTTAATTTACAAAAAAATATCTGAGTTACTTTTTAAAAAAAGTAACGCCAGTTACTTTTTCCCCATGTATTGACTGACAGTGTGCTGTGTGAGCTGTTACTATAGATCTAAATGTGAATGTGCATTAATTCATCCCACTCGCAAAAAACTGATTTATTATTCATCAAAATGAATTAAAACAGTGAAATGCAAACTCAGAATATGACGCAAACTGCAATAATTAAATGTTAAACAACACAAATGTATCTCATTTTATTAACCAATGTCTTTGCTGCTGACCTTTGATGATCCAGTTCAACCATACTAATAAGCAAAAATGACTTTAGATAAACTAACAATTGAACTTCATTGTTTTGTTATTGCCGAAGAGTGTTAAACCTTCTTATCCTGAGTTTTACTTTACAGACGTTTTTTTTTAGCGATATATCATTCATTCATTCATTCATTCATTTACTTTTCCTTCACAAGATACAGGGCTTTTACATTAGTATTAATGTAATTTCTTGTATTAAAAACAATCAAGCCCTGCTCATATTTAAAAAGTAACGCAAAAGTAACGCAAAGTAACGTAACGCATTACTTTCCATAAAAAGTAGCTAAGTAACGTAATTAGTTACTTTTTTAGGGAGTAACGCAATATCGTAATGCATTACTTTTAAAAGTAACTTTCCCCAACACTGGTTAACGCATGTGATTAATCAAAAATGTTTCATGCCTTAATATTTTTTTAACGCAAATTAATCGTTTGATAAAGTTTGACCCCACCTTTTTGCCGTTATCGCACCGCGGAATGTAATATTGCCTGCGTCCCAATGTGCACACTATCCAACCTAAATTCTGTGATATTAGTAATTTTCAGTACTATTTAGGGCAGATAGGGTGTATAGTATGCACATTGGGACGCAGAGATTGTGTGATTATGAGGCGCCGGGCTAGATGAAAGTAAAGGCGAAGAGAGAGAGAGAGAGAGAGAGAGAGAGTGTCCGACAGAGAGAGAGAGAGAGGGAGGGAGAGAGAGAGAGAGAGTGCGCGAGAGATATGTACACTCATATGCAGGGCCTGAAATTAACACCCGACCACGCGCCAAATGCGGGTGAATTTTGCAATTGGCGGGTAAAACCGTCAATCTACCTGCCACATTGGCGGGTAGCCAATGAGAATTGAGTTGTTGTTTTTTTGCGTCTGTTTTTTTTTAAGTCTGCCTTTTCGTTGGATTTTAGCTCAAGGTACAAACGAACGGCTGAAACGAACAACCAACAAAAAGATGAGGATGAGTCAAAGAAAAGTAAAAGACGACGTTTTAATACAAAGTGGCGACAACGGCAAGGTTCGTGAGTGGCTGATTTATGACCGCAGTACAGATTAAATGTACTGCAGTAACTGCCGTATGTATGGCTCAGAGAAAGCGAAGTCAAATCCTTTTGTAATCGGGACTAAAAACTTAAAATTAGAAGCAATTAAGGACCACGAATCATCAAAAAGCCACCTACACACAATAAGTTGCAAAATATCAAAGACTGCGCTTCCGGAGGAGACCGCTGCGGTCAAGGCACTGACGTCCATGAAAGCAGCGCAGTTTGAGAAGATGCGACTTCTGTTTCGGAACGATCACGCGATCGGCAAGAAGATGAGGCCCTTCTCTGACTACGTTTGTGTGTCACAGACACAGATGTGTGTGCGTGTGTATGTTGGGAGTTGGGAACCAGTGAGAAAATGTCCGGTACCCAGTAACTTTACCAGTAATATTCATTTAGTTCTGCTTAACGGTTCCTGAAGGCTGTAATTAACAGTTGCCAGGAACTGTCTAGACTAAATCAGCCATCAACACAGCCGTGTCCGTGTGTGATGTGTTTACATACGAGCTGCGGTAACTTAGGTCTAACTTATATCTGTTGAGTTAGCACGGTGTGTGTGTGTGTGTGTGTGTATACCTGTTTTTCTATCCCGGTGTGACTATGACATATGACTATGTCTGTGACACAGCAAATCAATGAATAAAAAGATAAAAAAATATATAGTCTAATAGTTATTATTACTTATAATGATTTCGTTAATAACTTGACAGCACTTAAATGTGTATTCTTACAAGATAAAGAATAATGTTTGTGTGATTTCTATTTTTCACCTTTATGAGGCAAAAAAAAACAAACAAAAAAAACTGGCTGGTAAAAAGTTACTGTGGCAGGTGGATTTTTAAACAGTGGCTGGTGGTCAAAAAAGTTAACTTCAGGCCCTGCTCATATGTGATAAGGGTACAGTGAACCAGTGTTGCCAGGGTCGCGGTTTTCCCGCACAATTGGGCTATTTTGAAAATACAGTCGCGGGAAAAATTACAGAGCCGTGGGTTGCGTTTTTTTGGGGCTACTTTTATGATGTACCGCAGCCGCCCATAGTGTACACATGTGATTGCAAAAGGAAATTATTACAAACACTCGATGGTGGTTTAAAGTGAGTTTTGAGTAAAAGTGTACTATTAATTTAATCAATTGTCTTATGTAGCATGACGCTAGCTCTAATGCACCTGCAGAACAGGTCCAATTCATCTTCATAATGCATTTTATCATAATACTTCATTCAAGGTCTCAAGAAAATGTTTTGTTGTATTTATTTAGAAATACTTTTGATAATAGTTGGGTAAATGTAAAATGGGATTGAAGGGATGTGGCGTTTTATTGCCAGTATAAAAGCTGATAATGGCTGAATAAAAACAAAAGAATAATAAGGATTATGTCTCATAACTGGCGGAGATGTGAAAGGTTCTGTTTCCTTAAACTAGTTTGTCATGCATTCCTTAATTTCAACACATTTACAGGTAAATCCTAGTATTTTAAATTTCAGTCCAGGACTGTGATTAACACGATTACATTTTTTAATCGATTGACAGCATACTTTGCATACACTGATGCAATTTTATTCATTTTAATTTTTTGCATGAATGGCTCCTAAAATGTAACCTTCAAATTAATGAATATATCATTAATAAATAAGTGAAAGTGACATGACGTGTGGCCAAGTATGGTGTCCCATACTTGGAATTTGTGGTCTGCATTTTACCCATCCAAGTGCACACACAATAGTGAACACACCCCTGGAGCAGTGGGCAGCCATTATTTGCTGCGGCGTCCTGGGGAGCAATTGGAGGTTTGGTGCCTTGCTCAAGGGTCTTACCTCAGTTGTTGGTACTGAAGGTGGAAGAGTGCTGGTCATTCACTCCCCCTACTGACAATTCCTGCCGGTACTGAGACTCAAACCCATGACCTTCGGGTTACAAATCTGACTCGCTTAACAATTAGACCACAGCTACCTAGGTCACTCTCATTAAACAAGATATTTTACAGTGCAATGATATTCTAATAAATATATTGAATAAATGGATTTAGCAATCATAAATACTAAACAAAAGGGTTCGGGACAATGGCCTCCATAAACAAGGGTAATTTGTTTGGGTTTGACCTGCACAATGTTTAATAGAGGAATAAGAAAATAGTTGAACTATTTTGTAAATATAAGTAGTGTTTTGTTTAAATAAATCACTGCATACCAAAAAGTAAACCTTATTCCATGGTTGGGCAACTTCGGTCCAGTCGCGTAGCTATGGGTGGGCCTGGGTGGGCGTGACCCAGAAATGTTCAGCAGGGGAGTTCCCCTGGGACTAGTGACAGCACACACTGTGGTCATGACAGATGCGTTGACCTCAGGCTGGGGAGCAGTGTGCAAGGGCGTAATGGCTTCAGGCCTGTGGTCAGAGTCTCAAAGCAGGTGGCACATAAACCACTTGGAACTGAAGGCGTTGTCCTTAGCACTAGTGGCTTTTCTGCCACAGCTGGAACAACGATGTGCTGATTCGCAACGACGATATGTCTGTGGTTTTGTACATAAATCGCCAAGGTGGTGTGTGCTCCAGAGCCCTATTCAAGCAGGCTGTGAGTCTTCTATTATGGACGGATCATCATTTACTCTCCATCAGAGCGGCGCATATCCCCGGTCTCCTAAACAGTGGAGTGGACATGCTTTTGAGGAATGGAATCCCTCACGGGGAGTGGAAGCTGCATCCCAGCTCAGTTCGGATGATTTGGGACCACTTCGGGAGGGCAGAGGTGGATCTGTCACTGACACTGCCCACTGTTCTTTTGACTGTCTCACTCCCTGCTGATGAGAGATGCTCTTATGTCGTGCTGGCCGAGAGCCAGACTTTATGCATTCCCCCCAGTGAAGATTTTGCCTCTGATATTATGCAAAATCAGGAAAGAGAGAGAGTGATCCTCATTGCACCAAACTGGCCGAAGCAACCTTGGTTTCCGGACCTCATGGAGATGCTGGTGGCTCCCCCTTGGCTGATCCCCCTCAAGAGGGACCTGCTGTCTCAAATGAACAGCTTGATATGGCACCCCAATCCAGAGCTGTGGAACCTTCATGTGTGGCTACTTAAGGGGTCCTAAAGGGGCTAAGCGCCCTGCCTCCCCGTGTGCTTGACACGCTCACTGAGTATCATGCACCTTCTACTAGGCGTCTGTATGCACTTAAATGGGGATTGTTTGTGAAATGGTGCTGTGATAGAGATATCGACCTGGCGAGCTGCCCCATGTTGGATGTTCTATGTTTTCTGCAACACAGGCTGGATAACGGGAGTCTACCCTCGATGCTAGAGGTTTATGTGGCTGCTATTGCTTCGTTTCGTTTGGACGATGATTGTATTCACTTTGGGCCTGGGGACACAGTGTTTCTCTTTTGCCCAGACCGGGGTACGTGCCTAAATCTCTTTCTACCTCCCTTAAAGCGCAGATCATTTCTTTGGGATATATGCTATGCAGCTGGCTGGTCCACACAGAATACTTTCGCCAGGTTTTAGGAAAGGAAAGGAAAGGTTAGGACGTGTGGCCAAGTATGGTGTCCCATCATAGGCGTAATTTACGGGTGGGACGGGTGGGACATGTCCCCACCACTTTTTACCAGGCTCGATATTGTCCCCACCACTTTTAAAAAGTAACTGAAAAATAGATTGCGTAAGGTATATATTAAAGGAAAAGCACCATCTACAAATCGTCACTCTTCATAAACTAATTCATTCATTTAACACATTTTTCCGCCGGTCAGACGCTTTTCAACGTCCTCAAAGATGAATTAAGTCTCGTTGTGAAACTATCGCGAGATACGCGATATGCGTCATGGGATATGTAGTTTCCTTTCCCTATAATTAGTCTACAGATCCTGTACCTTTCTTTTTACGATGTTCGTTTTGTTTGGATACTGTTTCAAGGTTGAAATATTTTATTTGAGATTTTTGAGAAGATTAATTGGACAATATCTCTGGTCCACAAGTCAAATCATCACTCACTGTAGTCATCAAGTGATCAAGTGATGACTAGAAGGTGGACGACGGTTCTTCTTCAACCACGCAGCGAGTTCACTTGAGGCATTGTTAAAAAGTCACAAGTCACGGTTATTATTACAAGTCATGATTAAGTGTTATAGGAAAAATTAAGTTATGTAAGAAGTAAATAATTCATTTTGGGATCTAAATGTTTACATTTGCAATCATAAGCAATATATTGGCATTTGTCCATCATTGAAGGCTGAATAATAGTTAAAGCACTTTTAGGCAACAGGACAATTCTATGTTATGACTCGGATTTTCACAATTAAAACAATAAGTACACAAGTCTTTAGTTCATAGTCCTTTAATTCAGTTTTGTATTAAATCACAGCGCGCTCCAGTGGCCGCCAGAAAACATGATTAGCGACAGTATGTCTATATTCACGTAAGTTAAATATAATATGTTTTCGTGTTAAGCAAAGTAACTTACTGTGCGTGGCTGCTTCACTAAAAAGCTTCTTATATCACTTCCACACTTTCTTTTGGACATTTTGTTGATGTTTTAACATTTATGCTATAGGTAGCAACATTTACCGTTAACTAGCCTTTACATGTGGTGTGGGGGAGGAGAAAATAGAGCTCTTATAAAAACGTCATAAAAAAAGATTTGTTAAAACAATTTCATTTATTTAATTAATAAAGGTAGTTTAACCATTTTAAACACAAATAAACTCTCACTCATGTTTTACACAAGGTTTTGCGTAGTTCAGGATTGGTTAAATTATTTGATTGGATGAGGAAAATTTTGTGGGCTTGTCTTGACTCTTGACGTAATGTTAATTAGAAAATATGCAAGTAATTCAAAGTAGAATGAATCGTAATACACACACACACACACAATTGTGCAATTAATGAATACGCTGCAGCTGAGCTGACCATTTCCAACTCTGAACTCAGTCCCCAAGTAAATTCGGTTATTAAATAAACAAATAGCAAAACGAGTTGTGCGGTGTCCCCACCACTTTTCAAAGCAAAGTTACGCCGCTGTGTCCCATACTCGGAAATTGTGGTCTGCATTTCACCCATCCAAGTGTACACACACAGCAATGAGTAGTGAACAAACACACACCGTGAACACACACCCGGAGCAGAGGGCAGCCATTTTTTCCTGTGGTTAGCAAATGCTTAGCAATGTGAGTGAATGCTTGAAAGGGAACATCTCCGGTTATGTCGTAACCTCAGTTCCCTGAGAGCGGAAATAAGACTTTGTGAAGATCGCCGTGCTTGCTGCTCGATCAGCACTACAGCGTTGTCTTAGAAGCAATTGTCGCTCTTGCCGCATGTCAGTATTTGCATAGAGTAGGGACAATTGGCCAGTTTATTGAACTGGAGTTATCCTATAAGGTTTCAGGATTTTGGAGAAGGGGAGAAGTTCCCACAGCGAATGCTTCACAATGTCTCATTCCCGCTCTCAGGGAACTTAGGTTTTGACAGTAACCGGAGACATTCCCATGAGACTAGCATATTCTCACTGGACCTTACACTACACCTACGTCATCCGCTGGAACACGACTCTCTTGTGTACGCACGTACGAGTTAGCGGAAGCTATAGAATACTGTTTATAAAGTTTTAAATATGGATATTTTTCTTACAAAAATGCATCGATTCGCTTCAGGAGGCCTTTATTAACCCCCTGGAGCCGTATGGGACACTTTTTTATGATGGAAGGATGCGCTTTATTGGACTTCTTTTGGACTATTGAAAGATAACACCCATTCAATGCCATTATAAAGCTTGGAAGAGTCATTTTGGATTTTTTACATAACTCCAATTGAATTTGTCTGAAAGAAGAAAGTCATATACATAAAGTATGTCTTGTAGGTGAATAAATCATGGGGCAATTTTCATTTTTGGGTGAACTATCCCTTTAACTGCCATTTATTCTTATTTTTTAACTTAAGAAAAAAGTTAGGAATATTTGAATTCCCAAAAATTATTCATATCTTTTTTTCTTAAGATTGTTCATAAGACAAAACTTAAATACCTTTCAGGAATTCAAATTCTTGAAAAGAATCTTCATAAAATCATTGTAAATAACTTCTTAAAGATAATTTCAGACTTGTCTTAAATCCCAAATAGTAGCCTATGATTTAATGAATTTATTGGGTTATTTCAAATTAATTGTTATATTAAAGCGTTAACAACAACACTAGCCAAGCCACATATTAATACATAGCAGGACGATTAGGGATGTGCACGAGTTTGTTAATGTTAATGTTAATATAATGTTTACTAAATCCATTATTAAATAGTTAAAATCCAAAATTATCCAAATTTTTAGACAAATCTTTTGACAGTTAGATATTTAAAGTCATTTGCCTTAATTGTGTGAGGCTATTAACAAATGGGACATTATACAGTAGTATGCCTTTAATTTTGGTGACTAGTGCATTTAAAGTAATCCAAAATAATATAAAATATTCACTTATATTTCTATCAATATAAAATAAGGAATAACTCAAATAAAAAAATTAAAAATTGCATTTACCGAAATTGAGTCCATTTGTTAGGGCTCTCTCATAAAACTCTTCAGCCTTGAGTTTTTCACCCTTCACTTCATGAATGAATCCCTGTATGCCACACAGCATGCCGTCATCTGGGTTTTTCAGCCTATTAATACGACGTTCAATCACCGTTTTCAGTTTCTCCTCACACACCTTGCCTTGCTCTGATTCCGGCTGCAGCCTCAGGCCTTGCATGAAATGATGGATGGACAGTTCTTCAGATCTTCTGTTATAGAGCTGGTATTTGCCATATAAACAATGAACTGTCGGCAGGAATTGCTTTTCATTATTTGCCATTTTAAATGCGTTATCAAAACGTATCTCAGCATCTGCAAAACTACCTCGTTGTCCATAGTGCAGTGCTAAATCTGCCATGGCAATAACGAAAGAAGGCTTTAGGGAAACTGCCTTTTCCAGATGCTTGATGCACTGATCTAGGTATTGCTGTATTTCATTAGATTCTTCAACATCAAACCCTGCTTTACCATGCGTCCTATATTTCGTTTCCAGGAATATTTTTTTGCTTTTGTAACACAGAGCCAGTTGATGGTGTATAAAGGCAGAGTTTGGGGTAGACTGCAGGGCTTCTTCCAGTAGAGTAATGGCAGCGTCCATATTTCCTAATTGGCGGCAAAATGTTGCTGCGTATCTTATGACATGTGGATTTTCAGGGGACATCACCAGTGCCATAATCACCTTATTCAGTGCAGTTTCAGATATCTTCCTATCACCTTTGTTATGCTGTATTCTCAAGGCTAGCAACACTAACAGAACAGCATCATCTGGATTAAGCTCTACAGCTCTTTCAAGCTGTTTTATGGTTTGCGAGTCTGAAGAGTCAGAGGTCTGATTTGTTGTACGGTACATTGCAATAGCATAGCCTGCATTTAAATCACTGTCATCTGGGTTCATTTCAAGGGCCTGTCTAAAGCATTCTTTTGCAGCATTTGAGTATTTGTTAGAGAATTTAAGAAAAGTCCAACCCTTTTCTCTGAGCACCTCGATGGAATAAGTGAATCCCTCAGAAAACTTTTCATGGATCCTCTCTAACTGTCTCAAGTAGTCTTCACACATAGAGAACTCTTTCATATGAAAGTGCCACCAGGCAAGGTCTCCATAGGTAACAATAAGAACTTCATCACTGTCTTTGTAGTATGCATTTGTGAGCTGCTCTGATTTCTGCAGATTTGCGAGTGCTTCCTGCTGGTTTCCACAGAGATACTGAACGAAACCAAAGCTGCTGTAAGCTCGTGTTACTCTCGCCTTGTCACATTCCAACTGAATCTGTTCCTCAAGACGATTCAATAAATCACAGAGAACAAAGTCTTCTTTTCTAAGAGACCAAGTAAAATGGCACTCCTGCATAAGCAGTTTGGTTTTTAAGGTACCTTCAAGGCTGAAAACAGAAGGAAAAGCTGATGAAATAATGATTTAAACACGTTCTATTTGTCAAGTATACTTGTCATTCTAGTCATGTATGCACTTGTTGAGCGCTATTTCAGTATGTCGCAGTATGTGAACCATGTATTAAAGCACAAAATAAATGTCCAGTGCTGTAAATCCACCCCTATCCGGAATGCTGGATCCCTGTAAATCTTCAAACAACAACTGAAAACTCATTTCTTTCGGCACTACTTGACTTCATCCTAAACTCCAAAAAAAAAACAAATAAAAAAACCTTAATCTTTCCCTCTATCTTTCTCTCCTTCCCTTACTAGCTTGTACTTATTTGAACAATGACTGAGACTTGGTGTTACAAGCACTTCCTCTGTCAGACTGCTTTTTGTATTCCCCTATTGTAAGTCGCTTTGGATAAACGCGTCTGCCAAATGACTAAATGTAAATGTAAAGCTGAAGAGCAGTTTTTCCAGTTGTTCTTGTAATTCATTTCATGTATACTCACATACGAGCATACAGATACCACAGACATTTAAATACACACACAACATACACAGGTGAAAATGTACTAATATGTTGTTTTTAGTGAGTTAATATTATTTTTTCTAGCACCCTAAGCCTAACCCCAAAAATCAACATGCATATCACTATATAAATGCTTTACTGACATAATGTTGCTATTCTATTTGAAATGAATGTGCATTCAGATTCAAATTCGAAAGTAAAATACCTGTGCAGAAATAAAGACTGTGGACATATAACAGCTTGTGTAATCTCTTAAAATAAAAATACATTCATAACTGCACCATGGGCAATAATTTCAGTGTGTAAATATCAAAGATTGTCTGAAAAACACAGGTTTAACACAATTTTTTTATGGGTGCTTTTTGTCTGTGCTTGTTTCCATGGTGCATATCATTCCTAAAACATTTAATTCAACATTAACAAAAAACAAACAAAACAAACCCACCTCATTTTGTGTCTATCTTCAGTATGTCAAATCATGAAAATGACGGTTTGGAGGAGTGTTATCAAATACGTTTGAAGCTTCTTCACCTCAGGACAGGTGAGACTACACCTGTACACATTACAGATGTGGGAAGAGTTGAGTGACTAGTAGAGTGACTTAGTCTACACTGCTAGGGTGGGGTTGAGAACAATGGAGCTCAGAAACCTTCTTAACAAGCGTCCCTTTCCCAAAATGTAATGGATAATGTCAGCTAAAATGGGCCATCAGTTAAAATGAAAAATAAAAAAAGTATAAGTATATTTGCTCAGTCAGTATGCTGTCAATATCAGTCAGTAACTCCTCTCTAAACAATTCTAAATGGTTTGATCCTTTGTCACGGCATATAATATTGCCACTTGATCTAATAAGTAGGCTGCATCCACTTCTGCATACTTCCCTATACTATATAGTAGGTGAAAAAAACAGTATGTGAAATGAGAAGTATATCTGAATTCACATTCATAAAACAGTTGGTGAAAAAGTTCCTGGATTACCTGCTACAGCCGGCGAGATTTTGAAGTGTGCATCCAGTCAACACTTTGTGAAGCAACACAACTGACACAGGTCACATTACAATGACAACATGGCCGAAATAGTATGTGTGGATTAAATTCATACTATATAGAACATACTTTTGGTTACAATGGTTACAAAGTAATTACTTAATCAAAACAAGTGTGTGACTCAAGAGCGTTTGATTTCAGAAGTGACAGGAAGATTAGGCAGTTGACTTCTTGTAGCTGCCCTATCAGCCAGTAAAGTTGTAGCGTTTGTGCTCAAAGGTACCACCTGAAAACGATTATCTGAGGATCAAAAAAAAATAATAGAGAAAGATTTGATAACTAAGCAAATATTTCATTACTATAAAACTAATTTCTCACTATCAAAAGTTGAAAAAGACCACCACTGACCACAACTTTCAGATGGAACTTTATTCTTTAGTTCTCATGAAATCGAATGCTCAAGCAAAACATTTGGAATAATTGCATTTTATTGTTTTAACTGCATTTATTCCCTTTTTTATGCACATAAAGGCTATATTTATTTGATCAAAAATGCAGTAAAAACAATATTTTGTTTTCTATTTTAAAATGTAATTTATTCCTGTGATGGCAAAACTCAATTTACAGCAGTCATTACTCCATTCTTCAGTGTCACATGATCCTTCAGTAATCATCCTAATTTAACACATTATATGGACTCGCAGAGATGGATTCTGTTTGTATAAACCTACATCTAGGATGGAGTCAGTTTATGAGCCATATTATTTTACTAGTGAAGTCCATCTCACTAGTCTGTTTGGTAGGTTTCAAGAGTAAGGATATTTTGATTTCACAAGCCAATATATCCAAACCTGTACGCACCCACCCTGTTTCGAAATTAAACTAAATAAATTGCTGATTGAGATTAATTCTTTAGCAATGGCTGTCTTAATTGGGTCATTTTTATTTTGTTTCCTGGTCATAGTTAAAAATTAAATAAACTTTTATACCCTGATTTTAACCCTATTTTTTACACTCCTTCCAAAAATATATATGGCTTTACCCTGACTAAGGTCTAGGTGGACTTTCGACATACTAAAAAGATAGGTCACGCAAAAAAGAAACTTCTGTCATAATTTAACTTTATACTCATGCTGTTCCAAACCTATTAGACATTCAATCATCTTCAAAGCACAAAGTTTTCTTTGTCTCCATTGAAAGTCCATTCCACCAAAATTTTGATGCTTCAAAAAGTTAACAACGACGTCATAAAGGAAATCTATTAATTTAGCAGTTAAATCCAAATCTTCTGAAGACACATGGTGACTTTATGTGACGAAGTCTAAATTTAGTCATTTATTCACATAAATATTGATCATCGTACATAAAGCAAATAAAATAAGGTAAACAGAAGCTCAAACTTGCTTGACATTTGAAAACCAATGTGGTTTGTTCTCATTTGTCAAGCATGCATTGTTGGTGGAATGATTTTATAATATCCTAATGTCTTCATTTGTGCTTTGAAGATGAACGAACAACATGAGTAATTGATGACAATCTTTAATTTTGGGTGAACCATCCATCTAACTGTTGGGGTACTAAAACATTTTGTATTGACACATTTAGCATATTAAATGATAAAGGAGACCTGAAAAACAATCCTGACTAGATGATTGGCTCATATTAATCTGACTCACCCTATGGGTGTTTTAGCCCTGGACTTAAATTAAAACACGCTTTTACACTCTTCCTTGTAAATTTGTCTCCTAACCCTATCCATATGTTGAAATACATGCAACAGAATCTGTCTTTTGTTAGCATACGGTGGTGTAAATGATAAATGGAAATAGGATTTAAATATTTTTGAATAAAATGGCTTACTCTTTTCGTCTCAACTTCATAGCTAGCATTTTATGTATTGTAACTATGCACAATTTAATAAAAATTTTCACATGGATATTTGTGAGATTTTCATGCTTTAAAAATTCATGAAAATAAAGATCTTAAAGGGATAGTTCACCCAAAAATGAAATTCCATCATTAATTACTCACCCTCATGTCGTTCCAAAGCAGTAAGGACCTTCGTTTATCTTCGGAAAACAAATGACGATATTTTTGATGAATTCTGAGAGCTCTCTGACTCTCCATAGACAGCAAGGATCCTTACATGATCAAGGCTCAGAAACTTAGCAAGGACATCGTTAAAACAGTCCATGTGACAGTTGTTCAACCGTAATTTTATGAAGCTACGAGAATACTTTTTGTGCCCAAAGAAAACAAAAAATATCAACGTTATTCAACAATTCATCACCTCCGTGTCACCCTATAGCGCCATTTTGGAGAGAATCACATACGTAAAAAGAATTCATCAAAAATGTCTTCATTTGTGTTTGGAACGACATGAGGGTGAGTAATTAATGACATTTTTCATTTTTGGGTGAACTATCCGTCTAAAGGTAATTGCCATACTGCCCCAGTGACAATTCAAAGGTGCAATATTTGCTGTACTCACGTTTCAGCTTTTACATGTTATTAATTTAGACAAGAACACAGAACACAGAATGGTTCGTCTGATTATATTCTCAAATACAAAATAATGTGTTTTGATTTGACAAAACCATATGCAGATTCTGCTTTACAGACAAGACACAAGGTAAAACATATCCACACAAGGAACTAGTTTGGATCATTACTAATCTGGAATCTGGGAGTAGATGTGCATCAGACCAATCAGAGTCATTTTAAAAATGGTATATAAAAAGGAAAATGATAACCTTCACAGGCTTGTGACATCAGAAAAGTGTTATTCAAGATTTAGGTTATTAAAATTTCCAATATGATGTACCTACACAAAAGTGTTACATGGTCTTACATCGATGTGTACATACAGGCATATGATCATACACAGAACAATACCCATATCCATCTACTGCAAAATGTGGTTCTTTAATTTTATAAGATAAAAAATAAAATAAAATCAGTGGTAAAACTATTGGAACACAGAAACACCTTGCCTCTCTTTCGCTCTATACATCAGATGTAAATCTAAGCGAGCAAAGCTTTCTCAAATTTATCCTGCTCAATTTTGAAACATTCAAGCACATCATAGTGTGTGAGCTGTTTGCAGCGGACTAAACCACACATTACTAAATTCAAATGTCGAACCTCTCATCTACAAGTACACAGAGGAAAAAAAGATCAAGCTGTATGTAAACAAATATTTAGTAGAAGAGCAAAAAAGGGATACTTCTCACCAAAACTCAAACAGAGCAATGGAGGGCCACAGAAATGTGGTTACCTTTAAGGTTGGCATAAATAGGGAGAGAATAAACGTTTACAGAGAGCAGGCAAAAAAGGGTAAGACTGGGTAAGAGAAGGAGCACAAAAAAGCCATGAGGAATGCTGCTTTAGGGAATGGGCCGTCTGAAACGGCTGCGATGCTGCTACTACTACTGTGTTCCCTGGGCGCCCTGGCTGCCCTGCTGGTTATAGTTGCCGTAACTGCCGTATTGGTTATAGTACTGGTTCCACTGGCTCTGGTTCTGGTAGTACTGCTGCCACTGCTGAGCGTACTGGGGGAAGTAAGGTACAATGTATAAACATACATGCAAAACATACATACAGCCTTAATGTTCTAATGCATAAAAAAAAAACTAATTCATAAAGGTTCTTGGCATGTCAGGTAATGCAATAAATTGAAATATCTGATATACAACGCAAAACAAATAATTTAAGTTAAATTTATATTGCCCCCTAATGGAAAAGTTGATTTCTGACCCTGGTGACTCTATGCAGTTTCTTCCACAGACTATCTCACCTGCTGGTACTGTTGATTGTAGCTCTGCTGCTGCTGCTGCTGCTGCTGCTGGTTGTAGGTCTGTCCCGTGGGTGCTGGAGTTTGACTGTAGCTCTGGTTGTAGCCTGGGTACTGACTGTAGTTGCCATAGTTGTACCCTTGGTTGTAGTTGCTCTGGTTGTAGCCCTGGTTGTAGCCTTGATTATAAGACTGAGGCTACAAAAAATTTGAAAATAGGATGCAAGCAATGACTACATGTCCTGTTAGATTCAAAAGATAACTTAGATAATCCAAGCCATGTCTTTATACCTGTGATTGGTTGTAGCTTCCAGATGATCCAGAGACACTCTTGTTGTAGGAGCCCTGGCGGTTGTGGTTGTAACTGCCTCCAGACTGCTGGCTGCGGTTGTATGAGCCACCGCGGCCTCCAGAACCTCCATCCCTGTAGTTATTTCCCCAGCGATTCTGGTTATAGCCTCCACGGTTGTATCCTAACAAATTAGTTGACTTATTATCTTAACTTATAGGCAGAATCTGACCATCAATGCAGAACAATAAATAAAGAATAAAATGTAGAGTAAGCTGATCATTAATTGCAAAATAAACACAGGGTTTATCAAAATAACTTATAACCCTGAAGAGTTTTTTTTTTTTATGATTATGCTGGCTGACTGTACATTATCCTGATTATTACATGGTTACTTTCCATATATAAATATGCTGACATGAAACATTGATTTGAGTCAGAATTACTTGAAAATTTTACCTGTATATTGTCGTAAAAACACTATGGTCCATTATAATGTTTAAATAAATCGACCAATACTAGTGTTGTTAAAAGTACCGACAGCAATAACAGTCGGTACTGAAATTTTAAAAATGTCCATTTCCCACTAATATTTGAGCACTGTTAAGCGGATTCTTAAACAGCACTGACTGGCCATAGTGTGAACGCACTCAACAGATATGACTACTATGATTGGCTAGAATGATCATCGCGTCGCGCTCTTCACCGAGTGCTCACACAGAAGCACACAGGAGTGTTTGAAAGTCATATCTTAGTCATATCTGTTGAGCATGTGAACACTATGGCCAATTAAGAACTGCTTAACAGTGCTCAGATGTTAGCAGGAAATGGACGTTTTTAAAATTATATCGGTACCGGTATTACGGTCAGTACTTTTGAAAACACTAGCCTATATTAAGACCAAAATGATGGTTTGTATGAAATGAGAAAGCAAGTCCACGATGTGACATTAGTGTCATTTTTTAATTCAGGTTTATTTTTTTTTTCTCAGGTTTCCCTCAGAAATGGAAAGTTCAAAACGAACATCATTTATTTAAAATATATCTTTTTATAACATTATAAATGTCTTTACTGTCACTTTTTAATATGTTCAAGCTAAATACATACATAAATAAAATAATCATTTACTGCCCCCAAATCTGAAAAGCACAAAACTAGTAAATTCAGGACTCTTACCTCCTCGGTACCCTCCGCCTCCAGAGCCGCCCCGGTTCTGGTAGCCACCTCTGCCACCCTGAGGTCCACCGCGATTATCATAGCGCTGGAAGTTACTACGGCCGCGGAAACCACCCTGGCGGTTATCAAAGCGCTTCTCTGGGGGAGGGCCGGCTTTACGGCCTTCTTCGTTGTACTGCTTGATGAGAGCGTCGGCTTCTTCCCGCTGAAGCTCTACCAATGTCACCCCGTCCAGGAACTCGCCGACTTCGGGCAGCACAAAGTTTGCTGCGGGAGCAGAGGCACGCAATGAGGGACAGAACAGCCGTGCCGGCAAAAGACAAAGAGAATCATTATCAGCACCATACAATGGTGACAGCAAAAATACAGGGGAGGGGACAGAACAAGGGGACAGAGAGAGTAAAAGAGAGAGAACTAGAGCATGTGGTGATAAAGTTAACATGCTCTAGGACAAACGTTGCCTTAGCTGTGTAAGAAAACACTTGTCCCAGAGTAAGAATATGAGGACAATGTAGGGGGATCTTAGAGAATGAAAATTAAACTAAAAACAGTTGCCAGAAAAAGAGTGTTATGATAAAAGGCGTCCCTGCAAATTAAGAAGTACCTAACTGAGGACAGCCGTCCAATAATTTATTCAACGTTTAATAATACAGCCAATACAAACTGCTCGGTTGCTGAAATGAATTGGAGAGCCAGAGCCAATTGCAGCAATCCTTATCCTCAATCCTGATTATCTGAGCTGGTTTGCAGTGGTGAGGAATGGCATGAGAGACAATGTAAGAAAATATGGTTAACAGGGCAGGGAGAGATGAAAAAAAGGTGAGAGGAGCTCTTTTATCTGGCAAAAAGGTTTAACAGAAGGAGGGACGGGTGGGTTCTTCCAAGTCTTAAAAATAAAGAAACAAACAAAAAAACAGCAAAAGCAGATCTGGTGTGTAGTTTTGAACATTTGTTTTGGTTATCCATGGCATTCCTACCTTTCATTTCTAACACAGCATGATCGGGAACATCCTTCCCTTCCTCATCAGTTCGCTTTAACGTTCGATCTTTTAAATCCTCATCCGTGGGACAAATTACAATAGCCTTGCGTTGAAAACCTTCAAAAGGACGCATTTTTCGTCTCTGGGCTGATCCATATACATTTGTCTAGCAATGGTGACAAGAAAGAAGTAGAAGCTGTTCATTATTTGCTTTAGTTACGGCTTTGCGTTCCGTAGGAGGGGAATTGGATTCCTGCAACGATGAAAATGTGAGAGTTTTTTGGTTTTTTTTCATGTCTATAGTTACTGCTCTGGAATGACTAGCGGTTGTCTCTCACAACCCAAACTGACTTACCGTGAATTGGGAAGAGACCAACACAAGGGAGTTTGTGAATGACTGACATTGTACAGGGGACCCTTTCTGTTTCCCTAGCAGTATTAACAGAAGCCGTTCTCTTACGAGACGCATGTTACAGAGAACTTGTGTGTTACTATAAAATACTATAAAAGATCCACGTTACAAGAAATGACATGAAATTAAATTCTAATATGACAGCTTAATACTGGAAGTCTTTTCTCTCAAACTAACCAAACTGTTGGTCATGCTCAAAATGTACTTCCAAACATCAGTGAGTAAGATTTTAATACATTATCTGCTGGTACATATTGTCCAGAATTATTATCTCAAACTTCTGGAGAATATAAATAATCCTCACTCTTCTGTATTTCAATCTCATGCACTGCCTGGGTCCCCTTCCTTACCTTCACTTATCCATTGTTCAAAAGGCCAGCGTGCCCAACACAGACAAACATTTAGTACCCACCGGTTCATACTCACGGACTCCTTAGAACCCATTAGCATGTCCTTTGACCTTACCTACCTTGCAACCTCTGGATCTGTCCGCCTGTAAACTTCAAGCAGGTTAGTTTGTCCACTTACCTGCCATAAATTTTTAAACAAAACATTCAAGTAAAGTTCCAAGTTTATCTAATGAAAAGTTCTCTTGTTTTCTTTACAGTTACCATAGCAACAGAAGGTGTTTTCTTACTCACCAGGCAGTGATTACTTGTTTTTCAACATCTTACTAATGTCATGGACTACTTGTACAGTGTGGCAAAGAGCTCTTTACAACAAGGCAATACATAAAGTCAAAAATATTCATTGCAACATACTATACTGCATTCTTTCCCTGATCTTTTTTTTAACAATTAAGCAAAACAAAACAAATCATAATTCAGCAACATGTTCAGGACAAAGAAAAAGGACTGGAAAAAACAAGTCTTCAGAAACACAATAGGCTAACCAATGCTTTGGACTAGGCTACAGAGAGAACAGAAGTGCATTAATGAACATGTGCATCAGTGAGCAGCAGTGGATGTGGTTTTTTGGGGGGGAGGGTTGAGAAGGAAGGGGAGGGCTTTAGCTGTGAGGACAGCGCAAAGGAAGACAAGTATGGCAGTACCTGATCCAGGATGTAGTTGCGCTTCTTGCGGGCAGCAATCTGGATGAGCCTGTTGAGACACTGCGTGGCCTGCTGAATAAGTATGTCCCAGCGTCCGGCATAGTTGCGCTGACGACGAAGTCCCATGACCTGATGGAAAATAACTACATGTTCCTGATTGGAATAACTACATATGTTCAAAACGATTCATTGGTGGATGGCCTGAACAACTAAATGAGTTATTGGTCTTAACCGGGGTAGGCAACTTTGGCCCTTGAGTTCCGCAAGTCCTGCAAACCATGTTAAAACCAGCTAATCAAGGTCTTAAGGATTATTCAGGCATGTGATCAGCTAGAGACAAAAAAGAAGGAAAATCTGACCACGCTCCAAGTCACACCCCAGCACTTATTATTAAAAATATATATTTTAGCACATTAAAAGATATATCTTATATTGTAGTAATACATACTATTGTCCTGTAAAAAATAAAAAGCAGCATTTAATAATCATGATAACAATATAATATAATATATATATAAACATAATATAATAAAGGACTATAATATATTATAGTAAAGTATATAGAATTTATATTATTATTAAAGTACCTGCCAAAAGTTTGGAAACATTACAGTTATTAATGATTTTGAAATAAATATCTTCTGCTCATCAAGGTTGAATTTGTGAAATATTATTACAATTTTTTTTTTAAGTTTTCAATTTTAATATATTATAAATGTAATGTTATTCCTGTGATGCAAAGCAGAATTTTCTTCATCATCATTTTCTTCACATGATCTTTTAGAAATCATTACTATTTGACTCTCAAGAATAGGGCTGGGTATCGTTCAAAAATTTTCGATACCGATACCTTGAGTTCGATACCGGTTCCTAAACGATACTTTTTTCGATACCAGTTTTATGAAATCAGTTTTAATAAGATCTCAAAAAACAATATTTTAATGTTGATATTTATACAGACTCAAAGCCTCATCTCCTGACCCACTGCACAAAGGAACAAAATATATCCAACACAATAAATAAATAATTTGAATAAAGTTCAAATTGTTTTCAGTTTACACATCTGTTAGGCTACGTTTACGAGTGCGTGTTCATTTTAAAACACATCATCATTTCTATGTTGTTAAAGACTTCAAGAAATTTAAAATCTTCATCCACTTTCATAAGTGGGTGTTTTATTTTCTTTCACCATATGTTTTATTGTTATTAAATTCTGGTGTAGTATGTCTAATTATTTGAATGTATAAAAACAACTTAGTTTATTTAAATTTATTCTTAAAATAGCCTAATGAAAGGTTTTATTTTTCCTCAGAAATTCTGTGTTCTGTATCTGGTTTTCAAATGACGACATAAAACATTAATTTAATTTCTTTAAATTAATGAAAATCAAAGTTTATTTATTTTGGCAAACAAAGGGGGTTTACTATTAAAATAAAAAAATGGAATAACTGTTGTGTGATCATTACTAAAAAAACAAATAATAAAGTTTTAATAATTTTAATAGTAGCCTGGAATACCTTTACAGTTCTGTGTGTATATGATATGACGTTAGTTTTACTCGAATCAAACGGTAAAATGCTCATTAATTGACTCTCACAGCAGTTCTGGAGATGTTGTTCATGTGTTTATGTCCTCATTTAGTTATGCGGCAGACGCTGAAATCACCGCGAGCTTCTAGTCAAACACATCTAGTGCTGCAGGATTATTGGCTCACTGACGGTGATGAGATTAACCCCTTAGGTATCGAAATTTGGTACCGAACGACAAGACGTTTTTCGATACTCGGTGGTATCGAGACAATTCGGTCAGTGCCTAAAAAGTATCGAACTCGATACCCAGCCCTACTCAAGAAACATTTCTGATTGTTATCAATGTTGAAAATTTTGCTGCTTCATATTTTGTCTGGAAGTGGTGATACACTATATTTTTCAGTATTTTTTGATAAATATAAAGTTCAATGAACAGCATTTATTTGCATTTATCAAATATATTAATTACATTTGTTAATGCATTTATTAAATAGAAATCATTTAAAATGTCTTCACTCACTTTTTATCCCTTTCATGCATGATGAATCAAATTTAAATTTCTCTCTCTTTTTTTAAATCTTATACAAATGTTTTAGTGGTATCATTGTTTCCACAAAAATATTAAGCAGCAAAACTGTTTTTAACATTGATAATAATGAGAAATGTCTCTTGAGCATTAGCATATTACAATGATTTCTGAAGAATCATGAGACACTGAAACTTCTGTTTGTAAACAACAA
Source organism: Barbus barbus (assembly GCF_936440315.1). NCBI lineage: Eukaryota > Metazoa > Chordata > Actinopteri > Cypriniformes > Cyprinidae > Barbus > Barbus barbus. The sequence goes on along the minus strand of NC_136734.1, from coordinate 16,747,766 downwards.
CAGATTTATAAATGTTTCTAATGACGAATGTTGTGTTCCCAAATGCAAATTAAAGCGGCTCGGACCAAGCGCGGCTAGGAGTGAATCGAAACTAAAAACAGTACTGTAACAGCAGACACGTAGCACCTCAGACCACAGCCTATTATATAATTACATCACAACCGTTGTGAATTTTATGACAGCACTAGCAATCTCAATTCTCACCACCATTCATAAAGTCACCGGGTCCAGTCACACGTTTCAGCGCTGATTCTACTCTCGTTTGGTGCTTTGAATCATTTGAACGCTTTTAAATGTCCTGCAGAGGGCGCCGCGAGCTCGTGCAGCGCGCTCAAGACCATTCTGTCCATGATGTTTTAGAAAACAATCTTTTCGCAGTTTATTTAGGTAATAGCTTAAGGCCATTTAATGATTTCAACACACCCCCCTCAAAAAAAAACAAAAAAACCTCAGATCTACGTGAATCGCATGGGTCGTACCTCAGAGGTCGGAAAATACGGAAATACGCATTTATATGGAAAAATCACATCCCTGGTTATTAGAAAATTACAGGCGAGTGTATTTGAAATTAGACAGAAGTTAAATTTCAAAGGACAGTGGATCTCAACGGCCAGAGTTGCCCATCCATTTCCAAGATGTCTGTCTAAAATTGTATGACTGCAGCGGTGATTCTTTTAAGTTTGCATGAAATCAAAATTGACACCATTTACTTTGTTAGCTCACATTCTTAGTCTTCAGGCAAACAATTTATTTGTACAAGTTAACGCACAGGAAAAAAAGATATAATATCCTTTTTTGAGGGGAGAATATCCTTACCCACTCTATCCTAAACCAACCCATAGTTTGCTGTGAGCAAGGGATGCTGAGGAGGTGTGCTAAAATAAAACCATAACAGAATATCCTCTATTCAATATTCCAAAATTACTGAGGCAAGGTTGGTAGCTACTTCCAGTTCACACGGACATTAAAAAGGACCTAACTTTCCTAGACGGCTTAGCCATGCACAGCTGCCGTAATAACAGAGATTGTATTCAGCAGGCATACCTTCATCTTATCCATGATAGCATTTGTGCCCAGGATGTTGTATTTCTTGTCAGGGTTCTCTTGAGCATGTTTTATGGCCCAGGTGGTTTTTCCACTGCCAGGCAGACCAACCATCATCAGGATCTAAGAAGAAAACATGGAGTCAACATTTTACCAATATTTTCTTCTTTCCAATGTTTCTTTCTGTCTTTTAAATGTAAACATTTGGTTTACTGTTATGTATTAAACATTACAATGCTATAATTACATAGCTAGCTAAATCATACAGGTTTTGTTGACAAGAATTAATTGTCCAGTCTATTTATAGCCATTTGACACATTACAATAAGGTTGATAATTTTAAAGACATCAAACAATGGCATAACTTTCCAACAAATTTTAAAATTATTAGTCTATATGGAATTACATTATAGATGCATACATTTCAGCCACAGCTTAAAATTTAAAAACAATTATTTTTCATTATAAAATCCTTTTTGATTAGACTACAATACATTATTATTTTTCTTAAAAGTTAATTTCCACATCAAACCTCGCAATCAGCTTTAGTAGCAGGTCCCAGGGTCCCTCTCACTCTCTCCTCTAGGTGAATATTCTGAATGAAGGTGAAGCCCTCTGGCTGAGGGAAAAAGGACTCCTCTCTCTGTCCGAAGTTGAATTCCACAGCACAGTTCTTCACCAACACATGTGGGAAAAGAGCACGCCCAGCCAGTTCCTCTCGAGACACATGGAAACATGGGCCCAGCCCCTTGCCATTCTTGGAGAATGCCATTTCTACTTCCTCACTGCTTTCAAAGTCCTATGGAAAACAATCCAAATGGAAAAGAAGAGAGATATGGTTAATAATAGTCTCTGAGCCCATATTAAGATGAATTATGTGTAATCTAATGTAGAAGAATGAGAGAAAAACATAATTACAATATAGCAGCCAATGATATCATTTTCAGTGAACTTTTCCCCATAGTCTTCAAATTTACAGTTGGAGGATTTCTTGCCAGTTCCTCCATAGCCGAAAGAGAAGGGTTCTTCACCTGTAACATGAAGGAACATAAATGATAATGCAGCATAAAACTAAAAAAAACTCACTTTCCAGTAAAATCTATCCAGCATTTTAATCTTACTAAAGAAAACAGCATCAGGTGTTAGGAAATGCTTTGAAGCAAGGTTATTGTAAGTCTGGTCATTTACCAAGTTGAGTGTTGCAAGAATCCAGGGACCATCCGATTCTCACCACATGAGGGTCAGGCTCAGACGAAGGAAGGTGCTTTACTGAAATTTCCTCATTTATCTAAACAAGGAACAGGACAATAAAGATCTCTGTGACCTATGTCAGGCATTCAAACATGGCTTCAAACTCTAAATACCATCTTTGTTACCTTCATTTCAAAGCACACACGTCCTTTGGTAACACCGTAAGTGGCTCGAGCACCTGCCCACAGGAAGGCAAAACCCTCAATGGTCAGAGGGTAACCACTGTATCTGTCCCGAGCAACCTTGAAGTGCAGGTCACAGTTATCTAGAGACAAACGAATAAGAAGCCATTTTCAGGGGTTACTATAGCAAAGGATACTATGGCAAAGTTATTGCTTTCCTTATTCAAACTGATTTTTTTTCATGAATATATGGTTGACCTGAAGAATGAAAGCTATATCATACACTTGGAAAATTCTAAGATATGTCACTGCTTATCGACACTAGGGGTGTGACAATACACTTAGCTCACGAGATGAGACAAAATAGAGATACTTGGTTCACTAGAAAGAGACAATATTTTAATATTTTTAAGAAATTTTAAATGACAAAATATTTGTCTTTTAATTACAAAAAGTAAAACAATGCAGTTGTATTTAGAAATATTTTAACTAATCTAGGGCTGTAACTAATGATTATTTTGGTAATCAAGTAATCTACTGCTTATTTTGACAACTGAGTAATCTGATATTTTTTAGTAACACAAACAGACCTAAGTGTAAACCAGGCTTTAGTATGACTATTTATATATAAACTAACGATGAGGGAATAAATAATTGGCTCAAATAAAATATCAAAAACCAAGTAATTACATGGTTTTATTGAACAACACTGTTAAAATACATAATGTAATATGCCTATACATAATATGACCATAACCAACTTAAAGTCCGTGTAAAGTCAATATTAAATGTGTGTTCTCAGTTTGTCACAACACAGAAAAACGTGTTATTAACCACCCGCCAAATTTGAATGCTAAAAAAACCCACCAAGTAAATAAAATAAGCTAACAAAATCTTGAAAAAATAAGCAGTATTCTCCGCTCTCAAACGCTGGGGGCGTGTCCACTGGCGGCGCTGAAACCACGCCCACTCGCGGGAAAGCTGCCATTTCTCTCAACTGTCTTCCTCTGCAGCTTATTTAATAAGGAGACAGAGCTGTTTTGTAAATGATCGCAACCAGGTATTATGAATTTGCGTGACGAAGGCATAGCTAGCTAACAAACTGTAGGCTGTAGTAACTAACGGTAATGAGAGTAACTCGCGATTGAGCCGTGAACCACTGATGCTAATGCGCTCTAGTTATTAGGTGTGTTCGACATGAAGCAGCGCTGCAGAAGGATCAGTTTATGAGACGAGAGCGATTCGAAATCATGAGGAGCCATCTGCTTTCTATAGCTCTCACTGTACTTTGATGTCACACACCGGTCAGTCTGTGCAGTCAGTGCTGCTTTAAGTCGAACACACCTCTTGTGTTGAGAAAGGGACCGTGCTCGGTGGCTCGGTTGCGTCATCGAGTCCTGATTAAGCCCCGCCCAAAAAATCCTGATCATGAAAATGGTGAAAAACTGTCTAACGGTCAAACTACACAATTAACTACTACATAGTTCACAGTCTTTGTAACACATTTCAGCAATGCATTTCTAACATTTATAATGGGTTTACAAACAATTCTCAGAATTGACTTTACACGGACTTTAAGTACATTATGTATTATAACAAATACCTGCAGAGGGCGCCAACGCCAATTTGGCCACATGCAAACTCAGAAACTTTTATTTTGAAATCATGATGTACAATACATGGCATATTTAGACATAGGTTGATGTATTCTCCTGTGTTGGCAAAGGTTTAGAAATGTTTTACGTAACAAATCTAGTGGGATAATGCACACTGTTTTCCCAGATGAACATTAAGCAATTCAAATTCACAGCATATGCAGAGGAAGAGTTGAGCCCCTTTCACATATAAGTTGCAGTCTTTACTGGTAAATTACCGGTAAGTTACCCTTAAAGGAACACTCCACTTTTTTTGGAAATAGGCTCATTTTACAACTCCCCTATAGTTAAACAGTTGAGTTTTACCTTTTATGAATCCATTCAGCCGATCTCCGGATCTGGCGGTAGCACTTTTAGCTTAGCTTAGCATAGATCATTGAATCGGATTAGACCATTACCATCTCGCTCAAAAATGACCAAAGAGTTTTGATAATTTTCATATTTAAAACTAGTCTCTTCTGTAATTACATTGTGTACTCAGACCGACGGAAAATGAAAAGATGCGATTTTCTAGGCCGAAATGGCTAGGAACTATACTCTCATTCCAGCGTAATAATCAAGGAACTTTGCTGACGTACCATGGGTGCAGCAGGCGCAATGATATATGATATTACGCAGCACCTGAAAGTAGTCCCCAGCTAGGTAAGCTTTCAGGCGCTGCGTAATATCACTGCGCCTGTTGCACTTATGGCACGGCAGCAAAGTTCCTCCAAAAACAGCTCCATCACAGGAACATATCTCTTTAATTATACTCACAGGTGTCAATGACCACAAGTTTATCATCAATGTCTTCCTCTTCTTCTTCAGCTGGGGGTTGTGGTGACCTTCCCCTATAACAACCAAAGAGAACTATGAGATTGAGCAATAAAAAAAAGAAAAAAAAGAAAGAAAAAAAAAAGTAAATCCAATGAGACCTAAATTACCTCCTTTCCTCACGATGTTCATAGTAACCGTATCCTCGACTATCATCATATGACCTCTTGCGACTGTATGATGAGTATCTATCATCCTCTGATTTGGCCTGTGCATCCCAGTCACCAGCCTGCTCAGCGTTCTGTGGAACATCCTCATCGGCCTTATACTCAGTCTTCACCTCATAACTCTCTGCAAAGATTTGGGTAAATATATCATGAGCTATATCAAATGTATTTATGTGGTAATACAGTGCAACTGTCTGAAGTTTGGAAGTAAAAACTCAATTCATTTTCTCTTTAGGGCAAATTGATTTTTTTAATTGCCACAATTACTGATAAACCTGCTGTGAACTCTTAAGGTTGATAATTGATTGTATATGGTTTTGTTGTTGAAGCCATCTGTTTACGTTAATTCAACTTATTTTTAAAATAATGCAGTTCTTGGTGAAACACTACATTACCCATGGCCATGACACTGTACTGAAAATTACAAAAGACACCAAAGACTCTAAGGGTGCTTTCAGACCTGCAGATCGTTTGCTTTGTTTCGAAACAGGGATTTTCTTCTTGGTTCGGTTCGCTTTCACATGGCAACATTGCAAAGCGTACCAAACTGTGTTTATGCAAGTCACATGTGAGTAAAGCTGTCCTCTTATTGGTCAGAGTTCACTTGTTTACGTTCCTCTGCGTCATTCATCAAGATGGATTGACAAGTTTGCTCTGCGGGCTTATTGCGGCTTTATAGCTGTCCTGGCAAACGCACCACGAATGTAGCTGTCATTCCTCTCTAATATAGCTTTCTCTATATAATTATATTTTCACAGATATATATATATATATATATATATATATATATATATATAATGCAGTTACAGCCAGAGGGAATCGATGCTTCGTCAGGACAGCATTCTTGCAATGCGCGGAGAAGAGTAATTAGTTGCACATCATTTTAATATGAAGAGGTGCTCTTTGGTTTTCAACTGCAATAACAAATATTCTCACTAACAAAATCAAAGTTTCTCACAAATTCTCACTTGCATTCACAAAATAATAATTTGTTACATTTATATAGCGCTTTTTTAAAAAATCTTTTCATTTACATTATTGACACGGTATTTTCCTTTTTTGATATTGTGCAGTTGCTTTGACACAATTTACATTGTTAAAAGCGTTATATAAATAAAGGTGACTTGACTTGGCTTGGCTTTTCTGGGTACTCAAAGCGCTTGACTGCTAGACACGAAAGACACTGACTGCTGCTTTTTATATAACATATTTCCCGTTATGAATTATGATAATGCTTGGTTCGTTGGGTCGGATTGCTTTCTCACCACAAACAAACCGTTTGAATGCGTACCGAGACCACCTCTTCAAGGAGGTCTCGGTACGCTTGTTTGGTCCTCTTTTGGTGCACACCCGAGTGCGATTGCTGCTTTCTCACCTGCCCAAACGAACCGCACCAAGAGGGAAAACGAACTCTAGTGCGATTCAACCGAACTAAATGAGGCAGGTGAGAAAGCACCCAAAGTAACCAGTCTTATACCTTTGTCTTTTTGTCAGATTTTCATATATTTTTTCCTTCAAATAAAAATTTGTAATGTTATGATGCACCTTTTAGCTGTTTGGCTTGGTTTATAGCACTTCAACCAAGACTTTTTTTAAAATCCCTAAGGGAAAAATATTTCCATAAAAATGGAGCGCTAATGCACTCTATAGCACAATTTACGTTAGATCTGACTTAAGACATCATTTGCACAAAAAAGAAGGTTAAACCACAAGCGGTGAATTCTCTAATAGTTGGACCATTTTAACAGAGTGATTGTGGAATTACATTAATAGCTTTACGAAAACAATTTTGTCTTGTTTTCTTCAGCATAATATTAACTAAAGGCACACACTCCAACTTGATCAAGAGCATTATGTGCTAGTTTAATGGGACAGCAGATGTATTTATACATTGTCATTTAAACACTTGACCAGACTTACCGGACTCTTCCTGCTGACTGCGTTTACTTGAGTCTCCTTTTGGGATCTCCCGTGATGCTGGTTCGTCGAACCTCTGCTCACCTTGTGGCTCAGCATGTGAAGGAGTCTCCTCATTCTCCTGCTTCACCTCATCCTGCTTATAGTGCTGCCTGGCTGGTTCCTCAGGAAACGGCTGCTTGGCCTGAGGCTCCTGGAATTCATCCTGGTCATCGGAGTACTGCTCCGTCGTCTGTCCTGGCATTGCGTCTGAGGAATAATCACTTGTTCCAAAACCCGGTATGGGGGTCTCGGTGCTGTCCTCATTGCCTTCGTTACTCTCGTTTCCCTGATCATCAAATCCACCCTGGTAAAGGTCTGTACTGTTTCCATCATCAAACTGTGCCTTGGCATCTTCTCCATAATCTTGCTCCCTGGCTGCAAATTCTGTGTAGAAATTAAGCAGAATAAACATATTTTGTTGCATTAATGTCTAGAACTAATTTCCATGATTCTTCCATGATTCTTTTTTTAATGATGCCAGATTTTTCCTGTTGTAAAATTATTTTTTTTTTTTAGTTTTCCACAACAATGGAAGCACTTTTTAGATACCCCTTTTTGAATGTCCCAGGTGAGTGTCCTGCATCAGAAGGGGTCCCCCTATGGTGTTTGACACGTTGCCAGGCGACCCTAATAAATAATCTCTCCTAATCTCTGACTGTGAAGAACAGCTCCATTCGCAACAACACAGTTTAAGAATACAGCCAAGTCAAAACATATAAACACGCATTACCTTCCTCCTGATCATCATTGCCCTCTCCCGGCTCCCCGGCAGCCTCGTAGTCTTGATCCTGCTCGTCCGATGGCGCAGACCCCGCCGCCTCGGCCTCCAGCGCCGCCTGCAATCGGTCCGCCAGATCCGCCTTCAGCCCGCGGGTGTCCAGGCCTCGGCGCTGGAGCTCTTCCTTCAGCTCATTGACTTTGAGCTTTTTGACATTCAGCCCGCTCATGATTCATGCACCCCTTCAGCAGTTTATTCCAAACTGTGCGCCTGTACAGAGTAAACACACGCGAGGCATTGATTGGTTACTGTACGCGCTCGGCGGATCATCTTCACACTCGCTAAAATATTAGCATGCGTGCTAACAGGATAACACAAGCCGAGACCTTTGCGGCTGAAAAAAACAACTTTACTTCATTTGGTGGGGTATTTAGGGTTTAGTACATTAAATACAACAACGTGCATAGACCAAAATCCATTCGTTTAAGAGTCAAAACAATCTAGTCATGTTTCATTGTATCCACTGTCTGCACACTTAGCATTGCGGCGAACTATGGAGTCAAGTAATTTGCGCGCAAAATCTACCCGCCTCACATGCATAGTCTAAAAGAATCAAATATCATTTTAAGTCACTAACTGAACATACATACAACCTCGCGTGCGCAGAAAACACAATATTTACCTTTTTTCTGTCAGTTTTCCCCTCAAGCAAACTGTCGTTACGATGGTATCGAAGATGGAGGGTGACCGTGGTTACTCACTTCCTCCGCCTCACGACGGTCTGAGCGCTCTCGGTCCTCGCAGCTGATTGGCTAAAGCTGCTGTCTGTCTAACCCGCTGCAGCCAATCATATTCGTCATACGCAGTCTTTCGAATATTCATATAAAAACAACGTAAACTTGTCATATCTTTGTTATTATTCTAAGAGATTTAAAGTACCGCTGTAATTCACAGAGAACTGGCGGAGAATGGGTTTCTGGTAGGAAAATGTACATAGATCAAATTTGTTGAACAAAAATAAAAAGTTCAATTAATTATGTTTTTGTCCCAGATAACAGAACCATGCAACACTTTCTTCCCAAATAAACAAAACTATTAATAATTAGTATCACTCCATATATACACTATATATTTTTGTAATTATAAACTGGAATACAAATTCCAATATTAAAGCACAAGAATTTAAAAAAAGATTGCATTTTTTGTCACACATATTTAAATTTGTATTGTAAATTTTGACTTACGTTTAAAGTTACGTTTTATTTTAGTAGTAGGTATTAATTTGCAAGCAAAAAATAAAACAGTCAAGACATTAATAGATCAATGCGTCAAAATCAGTGTCTGTCTTAAAGTGTTTGTGCAATATTTGTGCATTATCTGATTAGTTTAGAACAAAAGGAATCTGTGCATTCGCTGATTAGAACGACCTCTGTTTCCATCAACTGTGATCGATTAATCTCGTCTTGCAGTCGGTTATCGGCAGAGCATGACTTTTTCTCGACTTCTGTTTACAGCCCTGGATAGTGAACGAGGAAGTGAAGAACTCACGACACAACCGGAGTCATTTTTACAATGGAGAGAGACGCTGGTATAATCAGCTTAATTAAAGCTCTTGGGTGAGTATCGCTGAAATAAGCAACAATTTAAAATAGTGTTTTGTTTATGTCGAGATAATCACACTCACAGCTGTTTTAATATTTCATTAGGTATAAAAGCAGAGAGTGCTTGAAGAAATGTAAATGTGATGAATTACCTTGCCCTCTGCTCACCTGGTTAGTCTCTGAACTAAGAGAAAGTTGTCCTGATATTCTAGGTAACGAATTTCCTTCTCTTTTTTTAGTAATATGAGTGAATAGGGGATTTAAATGTATCATAAATCATTAATAATAATTTAAATAAATAAATTATTTGAATTAATAGACTTTGAGATCTAGTAACAATTATTTACATTTACGTTTAATTCTAGGCCTGCGTGCTAAGAGCAGGCCTAGAATTAAACCTAATACAAAAAAAAAAAAAAACCTGCCAATAAGACAACGTTTTTGCACAACTTTAGTTCAACCATCCTGGTTTTTGTTGTTTTGCATTGTGTTGCATTATGGATAAAATGTAACTGTGCTTCAGGGCATGTTGGTGGTGCAGTTCTGGTCGGGGAGTTGAGGGAAGTGCTGAAGGAGATGTCCTGTCCTCAAAATGCACTTACATCAGAGCACCTTAGCCCACTTCTGCTGTTCAGAGTGACCGGTAAGGTAGGGAGGTGATAGATGACTTCAATCTGTGCGTTTTTAGGATTTTCTACTGTACATATTACCTTTCAATTGACAGAGTTTTTGGTGTCAGAGTTGGCGGCAGCACGTATGCTGACGTTCAGAGAGAGTCATCCAGAAGATGCAGAACAGAGTTGTGAGTCAAATGGCAAAGAGCAAAGAAAATGGGAAAGTCTTAATATGGGCAATAAAGATGAGCATCAGGAAATCAGTCCAGCACAAGAAGATAAAACTAATTGGAAAGAAGTAAATAAATATCTTGCAGAACTCTTTCAGACTCTTGGCATAGAAACATCCTCTCAGATGAGTGATGCCTGTGCAGAGGTAAGAAACATCACCAGTGAATGTCTAGTAATTATTACTAGATATTGAATTTTTTTTGGTGATGTCTAATATATGCAGCATTTATTCAGGTGGAGACACGGCTGACATCACTTCCAGAAGGTGAAGTGCCAGAAGCATTACTGAAGACCAGTCTGAACTCTGAGCAATGGGTATGTATTAACGTGAAATGGTATGTGCACATCTGAAAAAAAAAAAAAAAAACTTTGGAGCAGGAGCATGACCAGAAATTGTTGATTTATTGATTAATTATTTTTGTTGAATTGATGTATTTTTTGCAGTTTAGGCCTACTCGGGTGTATGAATGTATAGTTCACTCAAAAGTTAAAATTTGCTAAAACTTTACTCACAGATGTAGATGACTTTTTTTTTTCATTGGAACAGTTTTTGAGAAATGTAGCATTACATCACTTGCTCATCAATGGATCCACTGCAGTGAATGGGTGCCGTCAGAACGAGAGTCCAAACAGCTGATAAAAACATCACAATAATCCACTTCAATTAACATCTTGTGAAGTGAAAAAACTGTGTGTTTGTAAGAAACAAATCCATCATTAAGGCATTTTAACTTTGAACCATTGCTTCGGGCTTAAATACGAGTCCATAATCCAACATAATTCTTCATACAGTGAACAAGTCCCCTGTCGTCCTCTTACATCAAAATCTACCAAAATATTTGTTTAGACTGGTTTTCACTTGTAAATAGTAATTGATCTGTGCATATTTCTCTTCTGATTCAGACGAGATGGCTTTTTTACTCGATTTTAGCCATAAGCAAAAGATCGAAGTTAAAAACATCTTAATGATATGTTTATTACAAAAACACAGCTTTTTGCTTCAGAAGACATTAACTGACGGACTGGAGTTGTGTGGATTACTTGTTGATTATTGTGATGGTTTTATCAGCTGTTTGGGCTTTCAATCTGACGGCACCCATTCACTGTAGAGGATCCAGTGGGGAGCAAAATCCTCCAAATCTTTTCTGGTGAAAACTTTTTGGATTCTTCTAAAGATGTTCAAGTTGTAATTTTTTTGATTACCTGACAAACACCAAAAGGGACAAAACATTGTTGGCCTACTATTTAAATAGCATTTGAGAGCATTGTAGCAGTATGCTGTCTTTTTGTTCTTTTATGTATTACAGAGTCACATAGACTTTAGAGCTCTATCCCAGAACAAATATTTTCACATTTATTCTTTTCTTAGAAAAAGATTAATGGCATCAACAGAGCTCTCTGTAAGGATTATGAATGTCGGCGCCAAATGATGATCAAGCGTTTCTATGTCACACTACAATCCTTTACGTGGGGAGAGAGGGGAAAGGTATTAAGATGGTCTCTTTTGCAAATCTTCAAGCATGTATTGTAATATGTTTCACTGAGCAAATTCTCCCTATATTCTTTCAAGGAACGCAGTGCTTTACTTTCTTCCATGAAAACCTTCACACCTTCTCTTGAGTCCTTCGTCTCCATTGCTACGCTGTTGGCGGCCAGAGAGGATGAGTCTTGCATTAGGCCAGTTAAAGCAGGGCCTTCAACAGCTGTTCACAAGGTGCCCTTCACCTAAGTTTTGTATCTATAATTCACTTTTTTTTCTCCAGGATTAAATGCATTAAATTCAGTGTTGCAGTGTGCATAAGAAAAGATTTAAAAATGGATTTATACTCAACATTTGTTTCTGCAGGTACTGATGGGCAGTGTGCCAGACAGAGGGGGACGTCCAGGAGAGATTGAGCCACCGATGCCTAGGTTCACCAGTCGCAGTGAGGGAGGAGGTAGTCATTATAGAAAGAGAAGACGAGAATTTTCAGGAAAGAAGAAGAAAAATAAACAGAATTAAAAAAAATGTAGTGCTAGTTTTGTAACAGCACAACAAAAGAGCTTTATGTTAAAAGGAGGCAATATTTCCCAATTAAAATGATAAAATAAGACCTTACTGATCATGGAATATGTAAAAAAAAATATATATATTATTTAATGTTTCAAATTACTTAATGCACTATTTAATTTGATGAACAAAAATGTGATGAATTCATTTCAGTGAAATGTATAAATATGAATGGCTACAAGCTGTATTTACTTTGAACATCCAAGATCTATCATGATATTATTAAAGTAAATTATGTTTCCTCTGAATTATAATATGCATTATTATGATGTCTGTCTTTTTTTATGTGCATTTAGTTGTTGATATGGTAGTTCAGGCAGTGATAGCAATCCTTCAGTGTGACGTGATATTTCATTTAAAACTATTTTAACAAGATCTTAAAATGCGTGCTATATTTCATTTAAAACTATTTTAACAAGATCTTAAAATGCGTGCTATATTTCATTTAAAACTATTTTAACAAGATCTTAAAATGCGTGCTATATTTCATTTAAAACTATTTTAACAAGATCTTAAAATGCGTGCTATATTTCATTTAAAACTATTTTAACATTATTCTAGATCTTAAAATACATGCTTAATGGCCTTATTTGCGATTTAAATTACATAAACAAATTGTATTATGAGTGGCGGTAGATACAATATGATAGTTGTATAAAGTTTTTTACACACACACACACGCGCGTTTATACATGGGTTATATAAATGTTAACCTGTAGTACTAATGTTTATGATATATACCCTTTGCGGTTTTATCTCGCTATGCTAAAGTTAAGATGGTAATACTTAGGTAGAGTTTATAAAATATGTATCTTATTGTTATAATATTGCTGAATACTTTGCTGTTTATTGTTATGTTTGCCGTAGTTGAACTTGTGGGCAGTAAATGGTTAACTGGAGTGTTTGGATTTAGACGCTATCTGGTAACCAACCCTGACAACATGTTAAAACGCGATGAAACTTTGCAACACAATACTGCACAACCGATGCTTTTCATGAAATTATATTTACACTAAATTTTAGGACGGCAATATATATATTTTATATCCTTTGGAGTCGATGAAACCGTACACTTTAAACTTAATAGTAGACTATTAAGTGAAACTGGTTTGTTGTTAGTAGGCTGCTAACGTAATTTTTACGAGTGCCTTTTCCTCTTATAATACTGGATAAATCTAGATGTGTTTTTTTATCGATTAAATTGATTTAATACAAACCAAGCCATGTCTGGAATTCAGCATGCATCCAATCAAAGCATCAAACCTTTTAAATCGTGTGAGGAATATCTCTATGCCATGAAAGAAGACCTGGCAGAATGGCTGGGAGATGTATACAGCATCGAGATTGGCGTGGATAATATTTTGGATGTGTTAGAGACAGGTGCGCTGCTGTGTGCCCATGCAAATAACGTGACACGCGTGGCGGATGATTTTGTGAAGAGGAGCGGACCCACGGAGATCCATCTGCCCGCTTCTGGAGTCACTTTCGTCAGCTCTGCCCATCCAACAACATTCCTGGCTCGGGATAATGTCACCAATTTCATCAACTGGTGTCGAAAAGAGATGGGCATTCCAGGTATGTTTTATTATTTTAAATGTAAATGAGAAGTTTTATATTTGTTTAATATAGAATTATTATTACTCAACAGAGCATACAATTTGTTTGATAGAAAATCACGTATTTGCAATTATGACACTTACCACTAGAGAGTGCTGTGAGCTCACAATCCTAGAGAAACTTGGCAAGGGTTGGGCTTTTTGTTTACATTTAAACAAATTTTTCCTCATTAAAATTTTTATACATAATGTGAATAGTACATTTGATAAATATGTTATATGTTCACTCACATGAGACGCCAGTTATAGTAGTCTAGTAAAAGCTTTACATGGGGAATACCATATATTGAAATCACACAATCAGTTGAATACAATTGTTCTATCTATATAAAGTTTCCTATCCATCTTAACAGACATTTTGCTATAGTGTGAAAAATGTATATTGAATAGCACACTTCTGTAATGACACCAGTAACTGAAAAAAATATTTTTGCTTTATAGAGGTCTACACAACATAAACAAGTGCATGTTTAATTAATTTTGCTCTAGTTTTTAGTGTTTTCTGTTACCATCTTAAACTCTCCCCCTTGCAGATGTACTGATGTTCGAGACAGATGACCTTGTCCTGCGTAAGAATGAGAAGAATTTTGTGCTGTGCCTTCTTGAGGTGGCCAGACGGGCCTCTCGTTTCGGCATGGCTTCACCAGTCCTCATTCAGCTGGAGCAGGAGATAGAGGAAGAGATTCGTGAAGAGTTGCAGGACTTGCCTGCTCAGCCCAAACCACAGAGGAGCCTAATAAACATCCAGAATCTAGATGAGATGGTGATGAATCAAAGATGAATTTCACTTAATGTTTACTGATGTGCTGAGGGCATTGCATTTCAATTAAGAACTGAATCTAAATTAAGCAATTTTTGCATAAAATAATTTGATTCTATTAAAATTATAGAATAAAATTTTGGTTGATGGGCCAGCTGCACAAACATAGCCACTATATTAGAACTATGTGTTAAGAACTTCAGTAAACTTTTCGGATTCAAATTAGCATATGTTTTTATGTAAATGTTTTTAAAAAAGTTATGACCTGTCTTAAAGAAAAAAAAAATGGATGACCTGCTTATAAGAGTAGTCTAAGCAGTTTATGCATTTGGATGAAATGATGCCTTTAGGTGAATCTCACAAAACCTGTCAAGAACATATTTCACATCCCACCGCAAATTTAAAAGACCAAAAACTCCATAACGAAAATAAAACCCACTTTAGTATCATAAAGAATTTGCATTGTAACATGTTTGACAGCAATTGAAAATATTCCCACTCCTATTTTCAGTAATATAAATTATACAATATATAATACACAAATATTTAAATGATAAACTATTCATCTATCATGGTAATTTTAAATAACATTTTATTTATTTATTTATTTTTAATTGTGTCTAGGCAAAATGATTTTCATGACTGTACGTAGTAATGAGAATAAGATTTTTGAATTACCCTAATGAGAATTTAAGAGGGGAAATATGATTAATTGTAAAGAAAATACATTTCTGGCATTCTATATATATATATATATATATATATATACACATATACAGTGCCCTCCAAAAGTATTGGAACAGTAAAGACAAAATTGCTCTGTTGACTGTGGAGTCAAGACATTTACAAATATGATTAAAAGATGAATCAGAGACAAAACTACAGAATGTCACATTTTATTATTGGGTGATTCAACACATAGATGTTTTACCAGCTAAGAAGTTCAGCATTTTTAGAGTTTCATCCCTCTATCTGATGTGAGCATAAGTATTGGAGCAGTTGCCTCACAGGTCTTTCTAAGTGGTCAGCTGTGTCCTGTTGCATTAATTCTTCAGATATTAAAAGCAGGAAATGTGTCGTATCAGTTATATCCATTACTTCTGTATTCTGAATCTTGCATTTGATGATGACACACACAAACCAGGATGAAGATGAGGGAGCGCGACTTTGAGAGAAAAGCAAGCAATTTGGATGCTAAAAGAAAAGAGGAAGTCAGTTAGAGCTCTAGCAAAAACAAAAGGGCATGGAGAAATCAAGAGTTTGGAAACCACCAGCGACACCAGCAACCAACAACGACCTGATCGGCTGAGAAAACAACAGTAGTTGATGACAGACAAATCATAAAAGCTGTGAAAATGAACCCTAAAAGACGTGTCTGTAAAATCACCAACAACTTCCAGAAAGCTGGGGTGAAGCTCTGACAATCTACTGTCCTCAGGAGACTTTGACACAGAATTACAGATGCTACACAGCAAGATGCAAACCTCTGACCAGCACTAAAAATAGAAAGGCAAGATTAGAGTTTGCAAAAAAGCACAAAGGTGAGCCAGAGGAGTTTTGGAACTGTGTTTATGGACCGATGAGACAAAGATGAACCTTTATCTAAGTGAGAAAGCAAAAATGTGGAGAAAAAAAGGGAACTGCAGTGATCCCAAGAATACAGCCTCATCTGTAAAGCATGGTGGAGGTGGTGTCGTGGCATGGGCATGCATGGCTGCCTCTGGAACAGGCCCTCTCAACTTTACTGATGACTTAATGTATGATGACAGTAGCAGAATGAATTTGGAAGGGTACAACACCATCTTGCCTACCAATATTCAAGAAAATGCCTCCAGATTAATTGGGAAGTGCTTCATATTGCATCAGGACAATGACCCAAAACACCCTGCCAGTTCAGTCAAGGAATTTATAAGGGCAAAGAAATGGAAAGTCTTAGATTGCCCAAGTCAATCTCCAGATTTAAATCCGATTGAACATGAATTTCACGAGCTGGAGAGGAGAGTAAAGGCAGAAACTCCCCAAAACAAGCACCAACTGGAATTGGCTGCATTAAAGGCTGGGAAAAGTATTTCAAAGGATGAGACCAAGAGTCTGGTGATGTCTATGGGTCACAGACTCACTGCTGTGATTGTGCGCAAGGGATCTGCAACTAAATAATAGCTTTTAATCTTTTATATCTGCCTTATGTTCAACTGTCCCAATACTTATGCTCACATCAATGAGTGGGATGGACTCTAAAAGTGCTGTTCTTTTTATTTGGTAAAACATGTATGTGTTGAAACGGCTAATAATAAAATGTGACATTCTGTAGTTTTGTCTCATATTCATCTTTTAATCATATTTGTAAATGCCTTGACTCCACAGCCAACAGAGCAATTTTGTCTTTACTGTTCCAATACTGTTTTTTTTTTCTCTTGAAGTCTATTGAACAGTTTATGTGTCACAGTCGCTGTTTGTTGTTATTAGTCATTTAGCAGATCCTTTAATCCAAAGCAAGTTGCGTGTAAGTATACTTATTACAGACTCAATCCATCTATAATTAAGTGCTTTGCTCAAGGGCACAATGACTGCAGCACATCACTTGCTCTTTCCAGTGACTGAACCATTACACCCCCCATAACACAAACCCCACTGTTATTAAACAGATATGGCATGCAAGAAAATATCTTGGAAACAAGGACACCCAAAGGGTCAAAACTTAACATCCATCTATACCTATAAGATTCATGCCTCTTTTTACCATTTAAAATGATTTGCAGGGATAGGAAAAAGGAGAGGAACTTTGAATTAGACTGCCATATTGATTTGTGGCTCTCCTCACTGATTTATGGAGGCTTTCAAAGTGGCAGGTTGCATCTGCTTAGAATACCCTGTCAGAGGTGTGTAGGTCATGCCAATAACATTTCTGAGTTTGTGTGTGTGCAGGTCCAGCTTCTGATAAGCCGATGCACCTGCCCATCCCAGTTCCCCATGGTGAAGGTATCAGAGGGCAAATACAGGGTTGGAGACTACAACACTCTCATATTTGTGCGGGTACTGTATATAAAACCTCTTATTGTCAATTTATAATTTTTCAAAGCACTACTCTTGTTCCAGCATAGACAAGCAGAAATATGTGTTGATCCATCATGGTCAATAAAAAAAATACTTTACTGTCTCAGAAGCTTCGTTGAAAAGAAATGGAAGAGTGTTTGTTTTGTGGATATGATAACAAAAGATAAATGGCTCAAACTCAACTGTTTGAGCCAACACATAAAGATGTGTGTGTGTGTGTGTGTGTGTAGATTTTGAGGAATCATGTTATGGTGCGAGTGGGCGGAGGATGGGACACCCTGGAGAACTATCTCGACAAACATGATCCCTGCCGCTGCACTTCTCTCTGTACGTGGATATGAAAACAAACACACACCTACAACTACCTACAATTATATAAACAGTAAAAGGTTTGTGGTTGTTTACCGTGTATCTCAACCCAAACATTTTTGGGTGAACTATCCTTTTAAGATTGCCATTATGAGGTACATTATGAGACATTGTAGTGGGATCATGCCTAGTGGCATAGTGTTTGTATAATCTTCATTAATATTTCATTACATCTCAACACTTGGAGCATATTAAAAGAGCTTCTTTAAGGACTTGAATAAGTATTTCCTCTCTTTTTTTCTCTTTCACATATACATATCAGTACATAAGTTGACCCCACGTCCAGGTACTCCGGTCCATGAGATCAAAGAGCGGTTAACTGTAACACAACCTGATGGCCAGTGTGCTTCTCAGACCACTCTTATGCTGAGCCGAACTCAGTCCCCTCTTCGGCCGGTTGTCTGGACCACTTCAGCCGCCTACAGAGCCCAGAGAGGAAGGCCCTCTCCTCCACACTCCTCCTGTTCCCCCGACCCTGAACATCAGCCCAGCCGCCGGAGAAACAGCCCCTCTCCCAACAAGTAAGTTCCCGATGGGAGTAAACTCAAAGGTTGTCTGCTAACATTGATATGAAACACAATTTCAGATTTTTATTGATTGGGTCATGAAATGTTGGCGTTTCAGACCACGACACATTCATACTTGAATTCCGGTTTGATAAGCATTACCAAAATAGCTGTTTAACCTTTGGTGCTATGACAACAAATATGGTCTATTTTGATTTCATGCTGACGATGTCAAGTCGGCATGAAATGGAAATTCACAAATATCATCTTGTTGATGATATTGTGAATGATTCGTTCATGCATGTGCAAATTTTCAAATTTTTAATTTTTAAACAAAATATCACAACTGGATCTTTCGGTGGAACATCAGATTCTGTCTTTTGACATAATTAAATCCTATTAACTCACATTCAGATCTGCCTCCATGAATGGTGATGCATAGAACCAAGTCCCTGCTTATTTATTTATGTTTTTTCCCCTCAATAATCTATTTCATCTCGTGTATATAACACAATTTGGAAGAAAACTGAAATTATATTTCTGTTGCTACTTCAGATAGATTGCAGCTTTAAATGAACATTTTCTTGTGTATATAGTCAGAACTTTTTGAAATGCGATTGGCTGAATAAAGAATCTTCCCCGGGCATAGAGCTGGCTAACAGGATGATAGAAATCCACTTAAATCCACTTGACTCCCTTGGATTGTCATAGACAAAAGAGGTTTGAAAACCCCAACAATAACAACACCTCGAGTCTTAAGGAATTAACATAGCAAGACAGAGTTTGTGTGCAAGACAAAGATAGAGACAGTTTTTTTTTTATTTATTTTTTTATTTAACTTACAACTGAGCATGGCTCTTCAGCAATTAAACAGTCACTATAGGAAACAAACTTGTTCCACTTCATGACATCTCATTAGCAATGTCACACTTTTCAGCAAAGATCTTTTCAGGCATGTAATTACAGGGGCTATTATTTCATATTATTATTACCGTAATCTCTATCACACATGCATTTAGTGTTGGCTATTAAATTGTTGTATTAAAATGAGTAGAATAACCAAAGGACATTAACATTCATGCTTCATTCAAGAAATGAACCATGTTAATACTGTGCATTGATTTGTGCGGTAATGTATAGTAACTCATAACATGAGGATTTTAGACTTCTATTTTATTCATAAATTTGCAACCATGATCACAAATGACTGTATCATTAAAACCATTATCTGAAATTATATATTATACTCACATATTATATGAGAGTTTGTATTAATTGCTGTCATTTACCGAATTTTAAAATATTGATAGATAACTTAGTGCTTTCTGTAATTTCTTGCATTGGCTTTCTTTATAAACCCAGTCAGTAAAGTATAACAAGAATTATAAGTAAAGAAAATGGTAGAAAAGTGGGAACTTTGTGATGAGAAATGAGCAATACAAGAGATTTCAAATGGTAAAATTGTAAAATAATTTAATATTGCTGACAAAATCAACTAAATTGACTAAAATTACTTAAATTGTGAAAGTAGAATATAAAGCTAATGCTAATAACAAAAATGCATTTGCATTTACATTAAATGGGGTCAAAATCAGTCCCAGGCCACCTCAAAATGCAGAAAACTCATGCTGATGCCACGTCTGCATGGGGCCAAAAATATACTACTAGGAGTGGGCCTGCAAATAGGTTGTTTTAATGTATGTGCATTTTATCTAATCCCTTCTGATTATATAAAATGGAGTTTGGAAACTACCATATGCTTAATAATGAATATTTGTGTCTGTAAATACATCATACTATTAGCAGCTGTTGAGGAAGCACAGACTCACTGACACTGACAAGGTTCTGTGTGGGTGTTTTTCCAGATTAAGAGAGAGACAGAGTACTCCATCTTGTGTGTACACTTTTGCTGACAGTAAAGACAGCTTGAAAACAAACTCCTCCAGCAGGAAAGGCAGAGAAGCAATAAGGGCGTCAGCAGCACCTCGTCTCACGAGCAGTCTTCCACGGGCCACCCATCATCCTACCACACCACAGCCTGAGATACAGCGTCCTCAAACTCCTCTAGTCCTTCAGAGGAACGCCAATCAAATCCAACCCCAGCAAGTGCCTGAGAAGAATCTGGGACAAACATGGACCAAATCACAGTTTGTTTCCAAACTGAGACAAAATTCCACACTTGGATTAAAAGGACGAGAGAACCAGGACAAAGCGCACCTTGTCTCAGACCCACAAGAAAGTCCAGGAAGGACCTTTCAGAGTCCTCAGAGAAATACACATTCATGTTCCAAACCTCCAAACATTACCATTCATGAGCCAAATGACAATGGGGGTCCCAAAAAGAGTCCACATTTTATCCGTACCTTTTCTCCTTTTAAAGGGCTAATGGGGGCCATTTCAGAAGCACAACACACCAGACCTAGAACACCAGTTAAGATCTCTCAAGAAGAGTCTCCAAATAAAATTAAACAAATTCTGGATATAAATGAGATAGGCAAAGCTGAACACAGAGCAGATAGATCAGTCAGCAAGAAGGTACAGCACTTGGCTGTACCGGTGCAGAACATTGTGCAGTCTCCTCACATTAACAGCTCAAGTAAATCTTCTGAACGCTGCTTTGATTCTCAGAAGTCTCAAGGAAATTTAGGAGGTGAAGAGGGAGTAATTGAAAGAAGTTATGTCTTCACTTTTCCTCCTCTCGGCCCTGTTCAGGAAGCCATCCTCTATAAGAGCCTAGAAGAAGAAATCTTGTCCAATCTACAGCAGCTAAGCGTTGACTCAGAAACTAGCACTAGCTCTGATGAGAAGAACCATATGAATCCCAACAATTCCAGAGAGATCCCATCTGACCACTGTAAAAGATCTAACAGATCAGTTGGGTGTCTTGATCGAGCGACACCCAACAGTGGAAACAGGGCTTTTGATGCAGTCATTGCTGAACTCTCTGGTGGCCAAAGGAAGTTGGAGAAAGTGTCAGTTGAGAAGTGGGTGAACACTCTTCAGGGTCTCAGAGGGAGGGTGGAAGAAGACCACGTTACCACACATCACCTTAAGGTATCTAAACCTTGTATGACCAGTTCTTGGTCCTCATTGGGATCCAGTATGGATTCAAAGGAGACTGCTGAACTTGTGAAGGTGCCATTTGACAACTCCAATGCTGAGAGCAGTTTAGGAACTCAGTATGTAAAAAAACAGAGTTCTTCATTCAGACAAAGGAGATCCTTAAGGAAGCCAGAAAGAGTGCCATCAATCTTCAAGCTACAACTAAAACCCTGTGTGCGACCAAGACGTGATCACAGGTCTGACCGAAAGCCTTCAAAGATCCCAACACCAGTTTTCTACAAAAGAACAAGCAGTAAAGAAGTAAACTCTCACAACCAGAGAGGAAACGATTCCCAACATGGGCTTCTTGGCACAGACAACCCCTGAGGAAAAACAGTTTTATGATTTTAGAGTTTACTGAAAATTTGACTACCAGCTCAGATGAGCCATATGTTGGTTTTACCTGCTAAAAATGCACTTTTCCGAAAAGCCTTTAAGATCAGTTACAAAACTCACAGCACTTTCATCAGAGCTTGAAGTTGCCTTAACTAAAATTAGACCTGTTGGTGGCTTGTTGATTGTTTGTACATATATTGTTTACACATATATACATACTGTACATCAAAAAGTACAGTACATAAATTAATTAACTTGACAACAGAAATGCCATAGCAAAATATTGAAGTATTTTTGTTGTTTTTCATTACTCTTTAGTGTCTAGTTAATTAATGTGTAAATGTTAACTTCAATGTCAATATGTTTACTTCATCAGTTCCACTCTGTCCTACTCTGTAAAGTCTATTTGGAAGAATGTTTCAACTGTTTTTGTCCGTTATGAAATTTAATGGGGTCCAAAACAACACAAGAGCCCGCTGGCTTTGATAGTATGGACAAAACACTAAGACAGTTATTTATTTATTTTTTTAAATCTCTTTTGGGTTCTACAGAATAAAGAAAGTCATATAGGTTTGGAATGACATGAGCGTGAATAAATGTTGACAGAATCTTTATTTTTGGTTAGACTATGCTATATCCAGAGCTGTTTAACATTTAATTTGGTTTTGACTTATTAGACTTTAGATTAAGGTTTGCAAAGAGAGTCGTCTGAATTGATATCCTTTTTTTTTCTATGAGCATTTCTCCTCATTGTCACACTTGGGCAGTAGGGTGGCCTGTAGATGTGACGGATCAGATGTTCCATGTAATCCGGTGTCTCATAGTTCAGGATGATGAAAGACAGGAACTCCCATTTACAAAGACAGCCCCATTTAATTAAAACCCATACACTGACATCGGAGCTATGTGATTGTTTGCCCCATCAAAATTCATGTCCATGTACAGGTTTGAATTTTTATGTTTTACATTTTGTAACATGCTGTAAATATGTCATGACTGGACAAGGTTTTTGCCCTGTATGCTATTTATTCCTGTCAGCTCCACCAAGCATCCTGCTAGCATTTCTTCCTTGGCGTTTTCCAGTCACCTTGTGCTTCAGTGTTTTGGCTGCTGGTTTTATAAATAACTCTTGGCATAAGTCTGGAGCTAATAATAGCCTCGTCAGAACTGCAGTCTGTCACAGTACAGCAGCTGTGCTCCCTTGCAACTTTCTTCTCCTTGTTCCCTCCCTCCAACCCCAGTTCCCTTTCATCCCCCGCTCCCACTTCCTTAACATCCTCAGACTCCTGTCAGTGGAGAGGGGCACTTTGAAGATATCCTCAGAGGACTGTGAGAGCATGATACTGTGAGGACCTCAATTTTGTGGACTCGGGTTAAAAAGATTAAATTCGGTTTTTTGGAATTGCGCAGAATCTCAGCCAATTATTTAGAACGTAAAATGAAAACATGCTTCCATTTGTCATGTTACCTGAAATTATTCTTTGATTATTTAAGGATTAATGAACATTAGTAAGCCTCACCAGCACCAGTCGTTCCTCAGTGAGCCACAATATTACGCACTGCCTCGCTGATGAATCACACAGTGGGGAAGTCGTGGCCTAATGTTTAGAGATTCGGACTCGTAATTCAAAGGTTGCGGGTTCGAGTCTCAGGCCGGCAGGGATTGTAGGAGGGGGGCGTGAATGTCCAGCGCTCTCTCCACCCTCAATACCATGACTGAGGTGCCCTTGAGCAAGGCACCGAACCCTCAACTGCTCCCCGGGAGCTGCAGCATAAATGGCTGCCCACTGTCCGGGTGTGTGTTCACGGTGTGCACTTTGGATGGGATAAATACAGAGCACGAATTCCGAGTATGGGTCACCATACTTGGCCGTATGTCACTTCACTTTCACTTTATTATTACTGTGTACATTTAGTGCATTGCATAAACAGCAGGGCAGATAGATTACCTCTGAAGAACAGATACTGATGAAGGTATTGATTTAGTACTCATATATCACATAGACGAGGATGCTTTTTCTGTGCCCAGTGTCCATTTATTGAATAATGTGCTCTTTACATGTAGACACTTGTATTGAACATGTATTTGATCGGACTAGGGGTGTGTAGCAGTAGCTGGTCTGTATGTGCAGCAGAGATGTGGTGAGTTATATTTTTAGTTTGTTCCTTGCCGCACACAAACATCGTCCAAGCCTCTGCGTGACAAAGTGGGTTTCACAATGTAAGACCAAATATTTAGAATACATTTACATTGAAATCTATTTCCCTCTTTCCTTTATGATTTAATATGTCTGCACCATTTCAAAGTGGGACAAATTCTCATACCTTGGCAAAAATTACATTGGGATAAGACACAGTATCAAGTCATACCCTAAAGGAATAGTTCAAAATCTCTCATTATTTACTCATCCTCATCCTCATGTATGTTTAATTATTTTCTAGTCAATATTCCATGCAACTGCAATGAATGAATCATGCATTTCATGCATCAAAAGGAATGCAAAAGCACCACAAAAGTGACTGACTTATGCACCAGTGTTAACTAAAACTATAACTATTACAAATTTTGTTTTCAGTAATTGAAATGGAGCTGAAATAAAATATGAATATTAGATGAAAATGAAAAACTGGTGAACTGTGAAATGTTGCCTATAGCAAACTGAAACAAGTTTATTTTGAAGTACTAAATCCAAAACTAGAATAACAATAAAAATTCAATTCAAAATATTAATGAATATTACAATAGTATAAAAAATAATGCTTAAATAATAATGTACTGCACTATATTGCAAGTCTTATAAAGAGCTTTGTATCACAAACAGACTGAAATTCAAGTTGTTATTCACTCAAAAACTTCACATCTACCCAAGGCCCAAGCTCCTGGAAGTAGCAATGTCCAAATTATGAATGAACCTTTATTCGATCTTTTCAATGAATAGGTTGATCTAGTTCATAAAACTGTTTTTAGAGGGTGTGCACGCTAAAATCCACACTAACTTTCAGATCTTTAAAAACGGTCTTTGCTGTGGAAAAGTGATTATTACCACATCAGTGTCCAAGCAGACATATATGCGATTAAATATCCGAGTAGATATTTAAGAATTTTTTTGTTGCTCATCATTCTCAAGTAAAGGATTTGGATGTAGATTGCTTGTTAATCAGATTAATTGGGCTGCGGTTACAAGTTCAACCATTCAACTGTACACAATTTCAAGATCATTTGCGATTTCTAAATTTAACATCTGAAAGAGAAGTGTATGCATGTTTTTGTGTGTATGTTCATTCTCTGAATCTCATATATGCACATTAGAGAAATGATCGTATGATCAAATGTAGGACAGTTTCTATGTAACATTTTATTATTGTAGCCCCTGGTTCGAGTTCAACTCAGCTCAACTCCTGGTTGCAGCAGAGGGTCATCACAACTCCTCCAGCTCACTGAAGAGGAAGATTTTTGGTGAATTCCCATAAAATTCCTATATAAAGCTATTGTATGGTATTGGAGCAGTATGGATAATTTTTTTGAATCCCTTTTGAAGCTAGAAAGCTCCCCATTGTATGTAACTACATGGAAAAGAGTGATAAGTACATTATTAAAATTTCTCTTTTTGTGTCCCACAAATGACAGAGAAGTCAGATGGGTTTGGAACAACACAGAGGTGAGTAAATTATACCATTTTAAACTATCCCTTTAAAAACACAGAAGTATCCATAGAACATAGATTCTTTGTATAATTTGTGTTGTGTGGTATATTGCAAAATCAGTGCATATGGCACCTGAGCTGGGAAACACTTCTGCTTGCAGGAACTGGAAGATTCTTAAGCTCATAAGCATAGAGGAGCGTCTGTGTGCTGTCTTGGCATGAACGTAAGCAAGTGTATTAATGTAATATTAAAGCTGATTTTTGTTGCCTTTCACCAGCCATTTGGCAGTTTGGATTTCTAAGATAAGAGGCAGAGACGTTGGTTGTGTTCTTCCAGGCCAAAAGCAGAGACATCAGTTTGAAGGCTTAAGTAATGAAGCAACAGGGACTTCCTGTTATAAGACCACATCTGTCTGTCCATAGTTCAAATCCCAAATGTTAAGTTCCTTGGCATGAGGGTTATCACAGCTCTTCCAGCTGCCCACACAATAACGGAGTGTCTATAGCCATAAACCACTTTAGAAAGGGCTCTGTAGAAGAGAAACGGCGACCTCACATTAGAACGCATCGCTCTCTCCTGAGTGCCCGCTGGAAACGGATGGTGGCATGGACGTGCTTGCAGCGGGCACAACCCACGCTGCGAAGAGCCTCTCCGAACAACAGTAAAATGTGCCAGTTGAACTTGGCAGAGCACTCCACATATCCACACTTCCAGCTCTTTCGGACTAAGTCAGATACGCTGTGTCGAGGGATGACGCGACCTCGCTGCAGATCACGCTTGTTGCCGACAATCAGAATGGGCGTCTCTCCAGAGCCCATGACTCTGTGGAAAGATGCACACATGCTATAAATATAGAAAGCAAAAACAATTCTAAGTACAAAGATGGCTCAAATCTAATAACATTCCACAGACACCACAGAAAAATGGATGTTATGGATGTTAAAGGTTCTTGATGGAACCAAAATGACAATGACAAAAAAAAGAGAAATATTATAGTTAATCCAAAATGAAGAGAAAAAAGTCATCATTTACTCACTCGACTTAACTCATGTTTTTTCAAACCTGTATGTCTTTCTTTCTCCTCTGGAACATAAAAGAAGATATTTTGAAGAATGATGGTAACCAAAGAGTTTTGTTCTATTTTATGGACAAAAAACACTGAAATATTTCACAAAATATCTTCTTTTATGTTATATGGAATAAAGAAAATCATACAGGTCTGGAACAACATGAAAGTGAGTTAGATCGTGTGTCCACAAAAGCATTTTTAGCCAGCTGAAAACGGCTAGCTGTGAGACGCTTTGGTTACTATGATACTGATTACAGGCACAAGTAATGTGGCAGACACATATTAATATTTGTAGTAGTTTGGGAATCCCATCTGGTACAGACATCATTACTCGGAGACAAGAAATATTAACGTTTCCTCCATTGTTGTTCAGTCGTAGTACAAGCAGAATGTGTGACAGTTGGTCGGAGTGGTATTAGTCCCGCCCCTCCACTGTGATTGGTTAGCTGACTAAAAAGTGACAGCGATGAGTGCTGCGTTTTACCCAAAGTTGAACATTCTTCAACTCTTGGCGTAAAAAACACCCGAGCGCCCAGCGCTTAGCTTGAAAAGATGCTCAGCACTTGTAACGCTCCTGGCATTTTAAAAAATGATTGCATTTAAAACAATTGAAAAAATATGCTAGCCTCTGGAAAAAAATGCTTTGGTAATGATGCCAGAATTCAAATTTTTGGGAGAGCTACATTTAAAAAGTGAATTCATCATTCATATGTCAGGTCATCCTTATGTATTTATGTGATTCTGGTTGCTTGTTTGGAAAAAAAGTCTTAGTATTGTTAGTTCACTATTTGACGTTAGGAGATATTTTAAAATTAACACACAAAGGAAGGGCTACTGCTAAAATGTTTTTGTTCCCTAGTGGAATTTAATAAAACAACTAGGGATGCACAATATAATTTTACCATTTTGTCAAATAATTTTTTTTTATTTGACAAAATAAAAAATCTACCTACAATCCACCTACCCCACCTACAATCCCGGGCCGGCGGGGATTGTAGGTGGGGGGAGTGAATGTCCAGCGCTCTCTCCACCCTCAATACCGTGACTGAAGTGCCCTTCAGCAAGGCACCGAACCCCCAACTGCTCCCCGGGCGCCGCAGCATAAATGGCTGCCCACTGCTCCGGGTGTGTGTTCACGGTGTGTGTGTGTTCACTGCTGTGTGTGTGCACGTGGATGGGTTAAATGCACAGCACGAATTCCGAGTATGGGTCACCATACTTGGCAGTATGTCACTTCATCTTTAGCTCATCGGTGGCTATAAGCAGCCTCCCGCACATATTGTGTGTGCAGACTGCTTCAGTGGCAAGTTATCAGGAAGTGAAGCCGTCATTTGTACAGGGAGCTGGGCTGCTCTATCGGCCTCTCGTCCTGTCTCCAACAGAGAGCAGAGATCCCGAAGAGCAGCTCATGTCTCCTCACTTATCTCTGTTTGAGATGACCTGTGCCTCTGACAGCTCTGAAAAAAGACAAATAGATTTCCAATTGTTTCACTTCACAGAGGCTTTCCACAGAGCTGCACCGGACTGATATAAACTGGGCAGGAAAGCTAAAAATAGATCTCTTCTATTGAAAAAACGGCGAACCACCAGCTACAGTTCTGTTTGTCCAAAGATGTGGATTCATAACAGAACAGAACAGTCATTCAAAGCTGACCTCAGAAAACATGCCTGATGTGTGTTCGTGTACTGATAAGAAGATTGGATCATAAACACAATTAGCCCCAAACCTCTCTAGACCTCATGCTGTCAGTCACCAGGTGACTCTGGGTCTTGAATTGACAGGAACCACCAGCATTGTCCATCAGTCATTGCCTGTGACAGACAGCTCTGTTCTCTGATCTCTGACACACTCAATTCATCCTCAAACACAGCAGAGTCCCTCTGCAACAGAATTCATTTATTACTGCATTCATTCTTCATTCATTCATTCATTCATTCACTAACTCAATCTATTCTTTGATTCATTCATTTAGTCATTAATATTTAGCTGATTTGACTGTCAGTCTGGTTTGCTGTGCACTGCAGCGTACATCAATTCATCTTTCACTGACATGATCTGACTGAAAGGCAAGGACTGTAACATTAACTGCCATTGGGGACTTACAAACTCACAGGGTCTGTTCCAAAATCGCCTGTCTACGTCCTAACCTTAACAGAATCCCATAGGCGTCTAATTAGAGATGCTCTACATAAGCAGAAACTCCACACACCAAATAACGCTCCTCCAGTGAAGCTCTACAGCCACAACTGTTTAATCACAATAATTCTGAAAATTATGATTTTCTTCATAGAGATAATAATAGCAATAACTTATAAACCTTTCAAGACATATTTATCGTGATTGTTAAGTGATGATATGTGCTTCTGTAAAAGCCACAAGCCAACTTGTTTTCAGCCTGATAAAAAAAGGAAATAAATGTTTGCCAAAATCCTGTACAACTACACTCCTAAAGAAAAATCCACCAATCGGAGAAACTGCTGTTAATTTATTACCATCTCACTCTCTCTCTATACACTCACCGGCCACCCCTGTTCAACTGCTTGTTAACACAAATGTCTTATCAGCCAAACACACTGCCAGCAATTTAATGCATTTCGTACATGATCAAGACGGTCTGCGGAAGTTCAACCCAAGCATCAGAATGGGGAAGGAAGGTGATTTAAGTGACTTTGAGCTTGGCATCTGTTGATGCCAGACGGGCTGGTCTGCGTATTTAAGAAACTGCTAATCGGCTGGAATTTTCATGCACAACCATCTCTAGGGTTTGCAGAGAATGGTCCAAAAAAGAGAAAATATCTACTTAGTAGCAGTAATGTAGGTGAAAATGCCTTGTTGATGACAGAGGTCAGAGGAGAATGGCCAGACTTGTTCAAGCTCATAGAAAGGCAACAGTAACTCAAATACTTGCTTGTTACAATTGCATTGAGTTGCATATGTACTATACAGGTAAATATGGGTAAAAAGGCCATTTCTAATTTCTATTTATACTTTTAGCGCTTGACATAGTAAAAAAAGATGAAAATACATGAGACACTTTGGCACAATTTTCACACACACACAAAGAAAATTAAAAGATAATTTAAGAAGGCAACAAAATGTTGCTGCCCAGCTTTTGAAACAGTCTTCAAGGTCATTATAACATGCCTATAGTGCCTTAAAATGCTGTACATTATTGTACATTTTGGACAGCTACTATACATAGAACCTAAGAAATATTTACAGAGCTCATTACAAAACTTCCTCTGAGATGAGGTAAATGGCTATTGTTTCACCAAAGATTAATTAACTGTCTTTCTTTTAATTCCTCACACTAACAGGGTCTGTCTTATCACAGCCCACACTCTCACTTCTGTTGGGTATTAGCAGATCAGATCAGTGAATCGAACAAGGCCATCCTCTGCGTATTGTACGGTAGAGGCAGTGAGGCAGTGTTGGGCCAAGGTGACTTAATTGTGTTCTGCCTGGATCAATAAAACATGAATGTTTGTCACCAGAACTGCCTACCTCACAGCTCAGACCTTGACGCAAGCGAAGCATGACAGCTGACGCCATTGATTACGATAAATCTGCCTCTGAGTGACAGGCTCACCGCGGACGCCCACACTGACCGTTAGAGCCAATCGGTGACGGAGCTGAATTTAAATAATGATGAAGCATGACTGTCACTGTGTGTATTACTCTGATACATAGGGCATCTTGGATCCTATCCTCTTTCTGCAAACCAATTTGTTCTCTCTTTAGCAATTCAAATTTATATACCTCAGAAATAATTTTTTGTTATTTTACTTAAAAAAGATTTTTCTCATCTTTAAGCATAAATCTCACAAACCCTAACTGTAAAGTAAAGTAAAGTCGTGACGTATTGTCAAGTATGGTGACCCATACTCGAAATTGGTGCTCTGCGTTTAACCCATCCAAGTGCACACACACAACAGTGAGTAGTGAACAAATGCACACACACACACACACAGTGAACACACACCCGGAGCAGTGGGCAGCCATGCTGCAGCGCCCGGGGAGCAGTTGTGGGTTCGGTGCCTTGCTCAAGGGCACCTCAGTCGTGGTATTGAGGGTGGAGAGAGCGCTGGACATTCACTCCCCCCACCTACAATTCCTGCCGGCCGGGGACTCGAACCCGCAACCTTTCGATTACGAGTCCGACTCTCTAACCATTAGGCCACGACTTCCCCCAAAACTGTGTACATAGATATATGCTCTGAAAACAAATCAAATTATATTATATTATATTGCGGTGATACAAGCAATCAAGCAGTTGAGATATGCTGAATAGTACATATCGTCTTACCTATATACAATGAATGTTGATAAAGTTGGATGTACTTATAAATCCAACTTTATATAAAGAGTTGGGTGGTAATAGAGTTGCATTTTGTGATAAATTAAAAATATCAGGCAGTTGCAAATTGCTATATCACTTTATTTGTGTGTGCTGTATGTATGCGGATAAAGTTATGTCATCTCATTTTATAAATAGAGCTGTGAAATAATAATTTACATTTTGTGACAATATAAATATATATTATTAAACCTTCAGCTTGTTTTAATGATGTTTTATATATTTTAACTAAATAAAAAATACTGCCTATTAATATGGTTTCTTGAATTGTATTAGTTCATTTTACTTGTACAAACACACTATTTGGTCTTGGATGGTACAAGACATTGTGTAACAAATTAGTCTCACATGTCAAGTGCAAGGGATGCTCAGGTATGTATGATGTTGACTATAAAACACCAACGTATTTAATCAGAGCAAGAAAAAATGAGTTTTTTTCAAACAATAATGTGATAATGAATTAAGGCTCCACCTCCCCAAAAGTGTTGACATATGGATATCAAGTCAAACAGTGAATGATATCAAAGAGATATCAAACACGCATTAGTACACAGCCAAAACAGTCACAATTAGGCATCATCACCATCAAACCTACTCTGGTACAAAGCAAAAAGTCTCTGAGGCTTTTGAATTGGCTTTTGATGATGACATTATATGCCCTTTGCAATCAGCAGAAGAGAAGGGAAGGCATTTCTGTTGATTTGGATCCAAGAAATGACCCAGTGTGCTGGCCTATGATACAGAAGGGTCTCGCCTTTTGAGTATAATTACAGCAACCATCAAACATTGAAGAAAGAGAAAAGAAGAGTTGGGAAACATGAGGGAGATTTAGCAGCACAGAAAATAGCAGGGAATAGACAAAAAAACAGAGGTGTAAGCAGATGAAGCGCAGCAGGAAGACAGAAGGGTGCAAAGATGTAAAAGTGTGAAGGAATAAAATGAGGCTTATATTCCCATCACGTACCTGGTCTCTAAGATCTGCTGCCGCATGGTCTTGACATACTCAAAGCTGTCGAAACAGCAGATGTCATAAACCAGAACGTAGACATGAGCGCTCCGAATGCCTCGACAGCAAACATCTGACCATTCCTGCATAGACACAGAGCAACACAACATCCTGGTCATGTGAAACAAATCCAAATTTCACTTAACCTTAGCCTACTGTATCATATTTCATACAAATGTCTAAGTCCTCTATCAACATGATCAAAGCTTTGCTGAAAAAAACGTTATACACAATGTACTACATGCTTTCTGTTGTCTGAGTCTGATTGATAGTTTATTTCATATTCATATAATTCATTCATATAATTAAATCCACTGCTAAATCTACTTATTAGACTAAAGCAACTGTAGCAACTTGATAATCCATACATTTATTAGAAAACGTTAAAATTTAAGTATCAAATATGATACATCAGGCTTTTAAGGCACATTTGTTTATCTCTCAATCATCATTGTGTTTTATTGCATTATACGTTTTAATAACAAACTACACAGCTTTGATCAGAAAACCAAGCATTTCAATATCATCTTCTTACAACATATTATTGGGAGTGACAACTGATATTTATATGCATTTTATTTAAGTAGTTTGCTATAATGTTCTGTTTACTAAATCTATGGTACTAAACTTCTCATTGTTTTACATTGCAAGCTATCATAATTTCATATAAATATCAGCAACTGCACCAAATTTGGTATTTCAGTTTGGGCCTCTGAATAAAATGTAAGTTTCCTCCTCAAATATGAGCTCCATATTCTCCTATATCATACTATATAAGATATAAAAGCCTGATTTATCAGATATGATACCCAAAAACATATTTTATACAGTGTCTAAAGTGTCAATAAACTGTTCCATTTAAAAAGAAAAATAGAATAGGCTTTACAGGGTTAATACAAGTGTTCAACTAATACCACTAAGCATTCATAACATTATGAGTTTCAGATTACTCATGTTCAGATGATTCATTCGGAACCTTTGAACCTAAACTGATTAATATGTGCTAGCTTACAACTGATTGGTTTGAGTTAAAACTCAAGGAGATAGAAGTGTAAAACAGGTAATACATGTAAAAACAGGATAGAGGATGAGTACCCTATTCTTATTCTCCCCATCTATTTGTGTATATCGGCCATGCGAAGACAGATAGAGGGCACAATGAAGGCACATTCAGCAATTTACAAACAAATGATATGTTTTAGTAAAAGGTGCTTTTTCAGATCAAATCTGTTACTTTGGTTATAATGGACATGGTTTGAGGAGAAATGCTAGCTTTTGCAACTGAAGCAAGAAAAACAGTTAATCAATTAGTTAACCCAAGCTAACTTCTAGTTCACTGACAGGAAACTCCAGTTAGGAATAAAATTATAGATGTAAAGTTATGAAAGAATTGTCTCTTCCCATTGTCACTAATTAAAGCACTGAATCATTATGACACCACAGAGAAAGAAAAGTGAACTGAGACAAAAGGCCTTGCTGCTCAAGTGCTCTTTTATCCTTTCGAGCTGTCTGAAACGCAGACCATGTTACACAGAACCATGTGCTTTCAAGCTTCTGGTTCATTATAAACCAGTCTACAATACTAAAGCACTCAGTGAGCATAAACTTACAGAGCCAATATCAAAACATTCTGCTTAATTGGCCCTTCACAAAGCTCTTCCACCCTCTGACACGCTACGTCTGAATATCTCATAGGACTTAGAAGATTTTGCATGAACTGTGCAATTTTTATAAAATGACCGATTTATAAATTTAATCATGGATATATGATTAAATGAAGCATTTCATTGCATTGCATGTCTTTGCATGTCATTGCATTATGCCTATAAAAAATTTAACAGTTTACATAGTATAATTGTCCAAGACTACATATCAGAATCAGCTAAAAAATTAAGAATTCTCATTTGATAGCAATTACACTTCATAAAAAAAGTGTGAGCAAAACGTGTGAACAACATACTATTTGTACAGTGAATTTTATTGCTATTATTGTTATCTGAATCAATACCTATGCAAATGAATATGAACACGTGACTTTCACACACTCACATTACAAAGCTTGTTGAATAAATACGTCAGCAACAGTTACCAAGGTAGGACTGGTAACAAACATTAAGGCGATCTACATTAAGGCGATCTTAAGGGTCTATAGAACAGAGTTATGTTTTAAATAAAAAAACAAACAAATAACTATCATAACTATCATCTGTTGACACACATACAGATGATTTTCAAAATATCTGATGTGAAATATTTGAGTTGATATTTAGATCTGTAGACAATCTTGTCACACACTGTAAAAAAATGTTTTCTTAGATGTTTTCCCTAAAATGTACAAAGCCCCACATATGACATGCAGGAGAAAAAGACAAATCCATGGCCATAATTTCACTTAAGAAAAACAAAAGAATGAATTAGTCATTTTTAGGCCAGAACAGGTAATAGAATAGATCCCTATTATAACAACAATACCACTTTTTTATTTTTTTTATTTCTGCAACTCTAGAGACACAGAGCGTCATTTTCTCTCAGACTTCAACTGTGGAGATCTCATTAGTGATTTCCCTTCCCTATGGGTGGGTTTGTTTGGGTACCTCAAATATTATAAACCTTGTCCTGACAGAGGGTCAGGTCAGAGTCATATTATTAGACTCTGTCCAGGGTTGTGGTATGTTGGTTACTGTACCTGTAGAGAGCTGACAGGAAAGCTGCTGATGGCTGGATAATCTGTGATCTGAAGGTCATGCACATGACCATTGAGCACTGCGGCAGAAAGATGCATCCGCCGTGTCTTACTGGAAACCGCCACCTCACTGTAGTCATCGTGAAGAAAGCGCTGCACAATGGCCGTCTTGCCCACCCCCTGAGCTCCCAGCACCGCAATCCGGAACGGAGGGGGTATTGCCCTGTTTCCGCCTCGCCCCCGGTGGGCCGCCCCACCCTCCCTGCTCTCGCAAACAGCTGGCCAGTGCATTCAGAGTGGCACATGGGCAGCACATAGTCCTGACTGAAGTACAGAAAGCAGTGTTGGCCACAGCACAGTCCCATTCACAGGCCAGCAGCCACTAAGAAAGAGAAAAGTGAAACCGAGAGAGAGATGACAATGCCAATCAAGAGTCCAACGCAAATAAAAACAGAATAAATGAATCATTTGAAATCAAGCCACCTTTATACTGCTTTATACAATAGAGATTGTTTCAAAGCAGCTTTACAGTAATAACAGGGAAAAAAAACAGAACCAGTGACACGAAAAACATCAAATACGAGGCAAATCCAAGTTCTCCTGTAAAGCAGCTCTACAAAGACAACAGTGTCATTATTCAGCTCAGTGTTGGTTCAGCACTGCGTTTCCCAAAAGCATCGTAAGCCTAAACTGATCGTAGCTCCATTGGTGACAACGGTTCTAAGATAAACTTAGGCTTATGATGCATTTGGGAAACACAGCCCAGTTCAGTTCAATAACTGTGTTAAGTTTATCAATTATAAACAAGTTCAATTCAGCTATAAACAGAAGAAAATAGTGTTGTTATTGACTCGTTATCATTCGATGTGGATGCAGTTTAGTTCAGCACCACATAAACTGACACATACATCTATCCAAAATCGTTCACTGCAAATGTATGATTGATTAATAGGTATCTACTAGTAACTAAGAAAATAGTTCAATTAAAAACAGCAGCTGAGTACTGTGCAATTCAGAAAGCAAAATATTAAAATAGCAAAATAAGATGCAAAGAAAAAGAAGAGAAAACACAAAAATAAACATATACATAATATTATTAATAAATACAAAACTTAAATAACAAAAAACGAATACTAAAAAAACTATATTAAAATAATATATCATAGTCTGTTAACTTCATGATATGTCACAATGTTCCCATGATATAAAGCACTTAAAGTGGGTTGGGATGATTTAAATAGAGCAAAGATATTAATAGAAATCGCCACACATAAGCAAACGACACAGGCAGCAGCACCTCTATGTGTGTGAGCTATTCTTATAGAGCTACTGCAGGGGGCAGGATGAATGATGCTAATTCAATAGTTTACTATGAACCTTCTCAGTGTCAATCTACAGCGTGATTAGACCAATAATAATGGACATAATGCTTATGTAACGTATTCTCTGCATCCTATAGAATAAAGACGCACTTGTCATGTACTTGCTCATTTACTCACATATATAAGCGCTAAATACCTGTCTAAATGCCCCACCCCATGATATCCAACACTTTATCATTCCCATAAAGCTTTTTAGATTTGAAGCAGGCGACTGTCGGTTCGAGCGTATCGCGAGCGCAGCAGCAACGGCTCTGGTGACTTACCTTATGCGCAGGTGAGAAGTTGCATTCTTCGTAAGGTTCGGGCTTCTGAACACCTGCGCGATCTTTCTCGACGAGTTCTCACTCTCTGCTCGCATTCAGGTGCAGAAGTAACCCTCAAACTGTCCTCTTTCGCGTCATGTGGACCTCGCGCACAGCACTGCGCGCGGATGTTCGCCCGTGTTAACAGACAGATAAATCAACGCTTGCGCGTAAAATCAGAGCGCTGGACCGCGCCGAGGCGGGTCAGCGTCACAGGTTAATTGAATTTGAAAAAAACTGAGAGCTCTGCTTTGTCTATGGCAAGCCTCGTTGACATTTATTCATTAAAACAGATGTCTGTTAAATCTTTTACGTTGGTTATTTTTTATTTGTAAATTAAGCATGAGAAAAAAAATGTTTCATGGCAGAAGCTGTTATTACGTATTGATCTTGAGTTTTAATCAAATTAGGTGCGTGTGTGTGTGGGGGGGGGGGGGGGGGGTGCTTGCCATAATTGTCAGCAACATTAAGTCTTAAGATTTTAAAGATGCATCTCTGTTATGTGATTCTGTAAGTAAAGGACTCTACAGGACTTTAATTGAAGCAGAATATAGTAGACTATAAATTCAGGCTGATAAATTCTATTTAACTGGCCTATGTTGTGAATAATGAAGATGAATAGGTTAAAGCAACATGTTATGATGAATAGCCCAAAGATTATGTTTGCAATACATCTAATTCATGTAATTATTAATAAAACGAATTACAATGAACATTATTAATCCATGAATTACAATAATTCTTAAATTTGATCTTCAACATTTCACTGACGCCTTCTTAGGGACCAATTCTGTGGGGCTCAACTTATCCTAAAGGTCTCAATTCAACTTTTCATTTCAAAGTAAAAATAATTTTGTTACTTTACATGCTGGGTCATTCCGTGTCAATTCAACCAGAGGTTCCCGGCTCCAATTTTTGATTTTGATCATATTTTTTCTGAAGAAAGATAAACATGTATAGTGATAAAAGCCAAAATATTAAATGTTGTGGATCGATATTTACTGAGTAATCCACTATGTTTTAGAATGGCGTCAAAATGGCAATTTTCACCTGAGATTCAGAGCCAGATTACAGGGGATTAAATATAACTTCAGAAAGATGACATCATCATAATGTTATTTATACACAGAGATTGCTAGGTCTGTTAGTATAATCTTTTGACTTTAGATGTCTTTGTTGCATTTTGTGCCAACGGTGACTATTCAAAAATGGGAAAAGAGCACATTTCAAGTTTTTCTCCAAAGTTTGCATGCCTGTAACTCAAGAAGTATTAAAGATATCTTTATGCCCGTTTAGATATTGGGTCTTAACAAACTTCCCTTTTGGCATCTTCATTTCTAAGACCTTACATGGTTCAATTCCAGAGATATTGGAATTTCAATATGGCTTCAGGAGTAAATTGTTAAACTGTACACATTTTCATTAGTCAAAAACCAAATGTGGGTCACTTTGAAAAAATATGACACTTCTTTTCTTTTAAAGAGGAATGTCTGAAGAATAAATAATGTTTAAACTAGAAATGTGTCTTGTTTCCTTCTGTCAAAACAACTGCATTAAACACACCTGTCTGAGTGCCATATTCTTTTTCCAAAGTTTGAATGCCTACAACTCAAGAAGTGTTACAGATATTGCAATATGATTTTAGATTCTAATTCTTAATAAACTTTTCTTTTGGAATCTTTATTTTCAAGACCCTACATTGTTCAGTCTCAGAGATATGGGGGGTCTTGATGAGGGAGGTCATGTACGGGACATATCAATTAAGCCCAAAATACAGGACATGCCTGCTAATATTTATTTTTAATGAGCCGAAAAGAATGCACATCACACCTCTGTTTATCAATTTGCACTGGCTACCAATAGCTGCTCGCTTAAAATTCAAAGCATTGATGTTTGCCTACAAAACCACAACTGCACCCCTTTACCTACATTCATTACTTCAGTCTGCAAGTGAACATTGCTTTATTATACCATCCCAAAGAGGCACAAAATCACTTTCACAGACTTTTAAATTAAATATTTCCTCCTGGTGGAATGACCTGCCCAACTCAATCCGAGCAGCCTCTTCAAGAATCGGCTAAAAACACTTGATCTTCTATCTTTATTCGACCCTCTAACTCTTGCACTCTCTATTCTAATTCTGTTCTTTAAAAAACTTGCCCCTTTTAGACTTGCACTCTATTCATTTACTAAAAAACTAACACTAGCTTCTCTATTCTTTTTCTATTCTATCTATTTCTTTTCTTTTTATTTATTATACAATTATCAAAAGCAAAATAGGCCTCTAACACTAGCTTGCTCTATTCTTTTTCTATTTATTATATAATTTAAAAAAAAACTTGCTACGTGTACTATGTTAAGCTAACTGAGACTTGTTATAGCACTTGTGTATCATTGGTCTTTTGTTGATTTTGATTGCTTCCATTGTCCTCATTTGTAAGTCACTTTGGATAAAAGCATCTGCTAAATGACTAAATGTAAATGTAAATGTAATATGGGACAGCTGGCATCCCTATTTACTGCACAAATGTAATTCCATCCAATTCTTATAAAGTATTTTATAATAAAGGCCTTTATTAACCCCCCAGAGCTGTGTGGAGCACTTTTTTGGGACTATTCAGAGCCGATCCTCCCTATACGCAGAATACACAAGCTCTCAAAGATGATTTCATTTTAGTTTCGTTTCTTAATTTGGCCAGCGGTTATGAAAACATGAATGATCATATTTTAATGCGGTGCGCTGTCACCTTTTCTACTGAATAGAGTCCCACACCCATTCACTGCCATTATAAAGCTTGGAAGAGCCAGGACTTTTTTTTTAAATATAACTCCGATTGTATTTGTCTGATAGAAGAAAGTCATATACAGGATGGCTTGATGGCGAGTAAATCACGGGGAAATTTCCTATTTTGGGTGAACTATCCCTTTAAAGCAGCTGATATGGTCATACAAGATATTTAGGCCTGCAACCTTTGATATTGAGTTGTTCAGGGACTCATTATTCCATTTCGTTTTATGTTAAGAAATTTGCAGGGAAAAAAAAGAAGTTGAAAAAGAGATGACGTTTATTTTTTGCCGAGTTTATAAATCCACATAATTCTTTTATTCAGTGACAACAAAATAGATCATTTAATCTCAAAACCTTTTTCAAAACCTCAAAACATCACATTTTTTGTTGATGTTCAGATAAAAAGTCTAATAACATTAATAAGAGCATACATGTATTGAGGTGATATTTAGTGACATCTGTCAAGTCAGAAGTGA
Organism: Barbus barbus; assembly: GCF_936440315.1. Taxonomy (NCBI): domain Eukaryota; kingdom Metazoa; phylum Chordata; class Actinopteri; order Cypriniformes; family Cyprinidae; genus Barbus; species Barbus barbus. The sequence continues at coordinate 16,708,089 of NC_136734.1, read as the reverse complement.
AGGGGTCTGAGTGTGTGTTGTATCGTACCTGTCTTAAACTACTAATAAGGAATAAATGTTTATACGGCTTGCCATAGATGTCCGTCTCCATGCGTAAATACGCTGCGCGTCATGAGCGGTAAATACCGGCGAGTAAATACCAGCACGCGAATGAAGAAAACCCATCACTGCCGTGCTGCAAGTGGACACACTTATTACCTCAAAATCGATGGATGCCAGTTTCACATAAGTAATCTTACCCCTCTCAGCGGCTTCTGTTTATGAGTGACTGTATCGTGATTGCCCATTGTCATTACTATCTGAGAATGAATACACTCTGTATCAACATCCTGCGAGTACAGCGGCTGTCTCTTAGCAACCTCATCTTTCCTTCTGTTGCTAAGTAACCACGTGGTTGTTACCTGTTCGCTTCACGTCACTCATACAGTCAGTGGCTGTATGTACCCAGGTGCGACAGTACTTCAGCTCAGCACTGTTAAAAGAGAGCAGGGTTATGGCTAATTATTAATCCCATTTATTTACTTGTTGGAAATCACGGATGCCGTGTCCTCCGGGCTAAAGAGGAGGGAGCGTGTTATCAGCGTTCAGTTCAAAAGCCAGCATCTCTGATGGTATGGGGGTGCATAAGTGCATACAGTATGGGCAGCTTGCATGTTTTGGAAGGCACTATGAATGCTGAAAGGTATATAAAGGTTTTAGAGCAACATATGCTCCCCTCCAGACGACGTCTATTTCAGGGAAGGCCTTGTGTATTTCAGCAGGACAATGCAAAACCACATACTGCAGCTATTACAACAGCATGGCTTCGTAGTAGAAGAGTCCGGGTGCTGAATTCACCTGCCTGCAGTCCAGATCTTTCACCTATAGAGAACATTTGGCTCATCATTAAATGAAAAATACATCAAAGACGACCACGAACTCTTCAGCAGCTGGATACCTATATCAGGCAAGAATGGGACCAAATTCCAAAAACAAAACTCCAGGAACTCATAACCTCGAAGCCCAGACATCTTCAAACTGTTTTGAAAAGAAGAGGAGATGCTACACCATTGTAAGCATGCCCCCGTCCAAACTATTTTGAGACCTGTAGCAGGCATCAAATTTGAAATGAGCTCATTTTGTGCATACAATTGTAAAAATGTTTTAGTTTAAACATTTATGTTCTCTACGTATGTTCTATTGTGAATAATATATTGGCTCATGTGATTTGAAATTCTTTTAGTGTTTAAAAAAAAACAAAAAAACGTCCCAACATTTAAGGAATTCGATATAAACAGCAGTATCTTTAGACTGCTGACATCCAACATAGTATGTGTGAAGAAGTTATATGTGTAACTTGTTAGTATGTTAACACTTTGGCTGAAGTTGAACGGATAGTGGTTCTACTTGATGGGAACATGTTAAACTTTATGAAATATTTAACATAGGATGAACTAAAGCAAACTGAGTAAACACCACTTAATTTAGACATGTCCAAATAACTTCATTCAATCACATGGAACCACTGACCATGATTGACAATTATTTTTTGTCGTCTTGGTTTGCTCCTTTATGAACTGGGTCCAAGACAATATTCAAAGGAACCACTTGTTTTTACTTACAATAAGCCAATTCATATATATTATAGAAGTTCCCCATTACATTTTCATTAATATTTATTTTGGGTTTTATTACTTTAGGTCTAGAAATCAGTTTTAAAATTCCAGGTTTTTCATGACCGTATGACGCCATTTCTTGAATAAAAATGACAGTTCCTGGGGAAAATAACAAAATGAAAATAAGAATAATAAAAAAAATTATTCAGAATTGTTGTGTTTTAAGCTTTCTTTTTGTCTTATTTCTTTTTGTCTCATTTTGCGGCATCCTTGGAAGTTTGCTGAGGCCCGGCCCCCTGATTGAGAACCACTTAGCACAATGAAACGAAAATTAAAGAGTCTTGAGACATGTTTACACACTTCACCTTTCTGAGTAACTGGAAAAAAAAAACAGCCAGAGACTGAACGTCCAAAGACACCAGTATGACGCATGATGAGTACGTAGACAAACCATTACAAATTGTTCGAGCGCATCTCAAGAATGAACCTCGACTGCCCCCTAAATCTCTGTGCATGTGCTGTAAGAGCTGTTCAGTATTCAGTGTGGGCGCTGATGCAGACCTCAGTGATTACGACATGCCTGCGTCACCTCCAGCACAGAGCTGATCTCACTATCCATGACATCATAAACTCAAAAGATGCATTCAGCTACTTTCGGTGAGATAGATGTTATATATTGATAATATAATACAATTGTAATTCTTATATAATTATATATCATATTGTAATTATGTATAATATGGTGATCTGAGAAATACAGATGAACTGCATAAGAACAAAGATAGTGAGGTAGAATACACACTGCTGACTTTATTTTGAATTACCATTCATAAAATAAATCTGAAACAATCTGATCAGTTGTTTTGTTCAATTTCTTTATGTCAGACATCACATTTCAGTACTGATATGCACTGTGATCACATTGGCAACACAGTAATCATTAAAACTCATATTTGCACATATAAGGGTTACTGTCTTAATATTTTACCTTCTTACACAAGTGTTCTACTGGCAGATGTTTATTGGACGCTGCTTACATGCAGGTTCACAGGCACATTAGCAACTATGGCAACAAAAAAAGTTCACATTTAGTCACCAGCACCACCATGAAGACTAGTACAGTTTCAGGGAATAAAACAAACTCTACTCTCTTTTAATTGCATCTCTATATGTTAGTGTGTTAGTTTGAACCAAAGCTGAGCAAGGTTGTATACTAATGTTGAACAGATATTTGTAACACTCCAAGAGACCAAAAACATCATCACAAAACCTACTCACTTTCACAAGCACAATATCTCACATATGGATGGATTTAGTATGGGAATGAATATCAGATGGCCCACTTATATAAGATCGATAGAAAACATGTTTCAGTCTTTTCTATCACATTAAGTTGATTCATAGCAGTTCAAACAATATAAGACATTGATGGAGTGTTGGCATGTTCATACAATGTTAAGATGAACAAGGTATAAAAAACATTAAAAGGAATGTGGCATTTTTGTGTTGGTCGAAGCATGCAAGGCTAATATCAGATAGCTGGCACATTGCAAGAAGCAACATTGCAGCATATCAGAGAGTAAAACAAAAGCAATAATGCCAAAATCCATGATGTAAATGATGTCAAAATGGTAACTATTTAAAGTAACTACAGTGGTTTTTAAGTGGTTACCATTAAAACAGGATAACATTTTAAAGTACACATTTCTGTATGCCAGACATCTGCTTCGTTACATTCCTTTGATGCTATTTATAGATTCAACTTGTACACTTTTTCCTTCTTTGCATATGACCAATACAGGGCGTGTGAAGGTGAAGTACTGACCAAGCACTTAAACAATAATAAAAAAAAAACAATCACACTGGTGCTGTGTTCCAAAATTCCCTTCAACACTTTATCAACAACATCAAGACATTTGGCTAGAACAGAACATGATTTTTACATAGTGGGCACATGGAGTAAACTGGTACCTATAGATGGATTTAAAATGGCAGAAAACCTGGAAAGCTGGATTCTGCGGACACATACGTAGAGGGAGAAAAGGATGATAGAGACGTTCAATTCTTCAGAATGGCATCGTACATCTGGTACACATACTGAGACACCTCTGGAGCCCTGCATTTCAGAGAGAGCTAAAAAAAAAAAAAAAGGAAAGAAAAAAACAAGCAATGAGTAACTTAAAATTAAATGTGGAGTGCTCTATTAAAAATGTGCAACAAAGTGCTTGTTTTAGGACAGCGAGTCATACAAACAAAAAGTTTAATTTTATGAAAAGGAAAAAAAAATGTCCTCATAATCAAACATTGACAATTATTAATATAACAAATAAAATGAAAGACTAATAGGGCAAAGGCAGAAACAGTTAATAATAGCCACAAATGTTCATCCTCTGCATTTATTGTGATCAGATAACAGACCTGAGCAACCTTTTGGGTCATGACCCACCACTCTTGAGGGCAACATGTATACAATAAAACAGTAATATGTGCCATGAATGACTGCTGTAAGAGGTTTTTCTTGTACTGGAGTTATAGCTGTTTTTTCACCATTTCAAGAAGCCTTGAGTGAAGACAGACAAGTAAAGCGCTACCCACTTAAAAACTGAAGTGTTACAATCAATGTTCCCTTTAAGCCCATAAGACGATCTGCACAGTATCAGTATATAGAGTCAAAAATGTATATATGCATGCATATATATATATACACATAAATACACACATATACACACACACACATACATATATATATATATACACACATATATACACACACATATATATATACACACACACACACACTCATACATATATATACACACACACACACTATTTGAGTAATATATGCATAACTTGAGTAAAAAGTGGACCTGAGAAGTTTTTGCCCCTTTTACTTTAAATGACAGCAACATGAACTACACAAGTTTGTGTCAAGCTGATAATCATTTCAGATGATCCAAAGAACAAACATGGCAAAAAATTCTGCCTGTCTGTACAAAGAGCCACATGATCAATGTCAGAAATTCACTTATTTGATTAGTGATCCAGAAACAGTGCAGAATATTTCTTATGCATTTTATTTTCCAACATTTCTTAGTTTAAATTTTTCAAAACCCAAATATGTTTTTGCTGGTTTAAATTAGATTCTGAAAGTGAGTCACAGACTTTTGGACTACACTGCATTTAGTTGACCCCTGTTCAGATATATTTATTTATTTATTTTACAGTCTGCTCTTGTCCACAGACATGATAGCATGGAACGGATCCTATGCGCAAGTCGGTGCATACCACAAAACGTATCGGACCCCTTTGAATTCTACAGACTGCTATATTTTATATCAATATGGATGAGATTGTGGCTGTTATACCCTGTCAAAGCTCCAGCTGTGATATAAACAAATGCTATTAGCTATTTAAAAAAGGGGACGGGGCTGCTTGATATGTCCCGTCCTGTCTTCCTGTTTCAGTTAAAATGATGTAAACACATAGAATAACGCTGCCTGTTTCAAAGCACTATAGTGAACCTTTAAAAAAAAAAACGGTACAGTGAACACTGCAATTGTAACTATATTCACCCTGAGAAGCAAACAAAACCCCCCTCAGAAAATTCACATTTCTTTTTGGTCAATGAACGCTTCCCTTTAAATGCCACTATATTTAGACTGACAGAAGATAAGTTGATAAATCCAATTGATTGCACGGAGTAATTCTCAGACCACCAGGAACATAATCCCACGTACAGCAGGGCTTGTATTGTTTACCTCTACTTGAGGAATGTGTTTCCAGAGGCCTTGGCTCTTGGCAGACAACAGCACTCCATCACCGGCTGTTAGGTTAAACCGCGCTGGCTCGATGGAGTCCAGTTATCATCTGTTCAGATCAGAGCCAGCTACTGCCAGAATACTGAGAGCCGATGTCTCATTAAAAATCAATTGTCTGGGATCAAGTAGGGTTTCTGATCGCACTGAGCCGACCAGGCCTCAGGGGGCCACAGGCAATCAAACTCAGCATTGGTGGCTGAACGGATGCCTTCTGAATAATCAAGAAGGGTCTACTGGTAATCAATAGATTAGTCTATTTAGCAGACTCTTAATGTGACCGCCAACTTCCCAACAGAAAGAAAGAGTCCATGGCTGTTGAAACTGAAAGCAGCTGCCTAGCTGGTCAGTCAGTTGAGACTGGTTTTTGTTCTAAGGACTACAATGCTTATTTCTCACTGGAAATAGAATCACAAGTTGAAAAAAATTACATTCATGAATTATTTCAACTCTTTCATCAGATGCCATTCTTATTATTTCCACCAACTGCCAACCACACACACAGGATTGTGGGAAATCAGAGGCAGTGAGCAATACACCTATGCTGCCTTCACAAAAACAACATATAGAAACAGTGAATCTGGATGTGTTCTGACGTCTGTGTTCCTGCACTAATTATAAAGCACAACACTGCTAATGAGTCTATAGCATGAAATGGAGCGAACTCTGAGTTGGTTCTTTATAGAGTTTGCAAAAAAGCACAAAGGTGAGCCAGAGGAGTTTTGGAGCTGTGTTTATGGACCGATGAGACAAAGATGAACCTTTATCTAAGTGATGGAAAAGCAAAAATGTGGAGAAAAAAAGGGAACTGCAATGATCCCAAGAATACAGCCTCATCTGTAAAGCATGCTGGAGGTGGTGTCATGGCATGGGCATGCATGGCTGTCTCTGGAACAGACCCTCTCAACTTTACTGATGACTTAATGTATGATGACAGTAGCAGAATGAATTTGGAAGGGTACAAAACTATCTTGCCAACCAACATTCAAGAAAATGCCACCAGATTCATTGGGAAGTGCTTCATATTGCATCAGGACAATGACCCAAAACACCCTGCCAGTTCAGTCAAGGAATTTATAAGAGCAAAGAAATGGAAAGTCTTAGATTGCCCAAGTCAATCTCCAGATTTAAATCCGATTGAACATGAATTTCACCAGCTGGAGACGAGAGTAAAGGCAGAAACTCCCCAAAACAAGCAACAATTGGAATTGACTGCATTAAAGGCTGGGAAAAGTATTTCAAAGGATGAGACCAAGAGTCTGGTGATGTCTATGGGTCACAGACTCACTGCTGTGATTGTGCGCAAGGGATCTACAACTAAATAATAGCTTTTAATCTTTTATATCTGCCTTATGTTCAACTGTCCCAATACTTATGCTCACATCAATGAGTGGGATGGACTCTAAAAGTGCGGTTCTTTTTATTTGGTAAAACATGTACGTGTTGAAACGGCTAATAATAAAATGTGACATTCTGTAGTTTTGTCTCATATTCATCTTTTAATCATATTTGCTAATGTCTCGACTCCACAGCCAACAGAGCAATTTTGTCTTTACTGTTCCAATACTTATGGAGGGCACATACATATATATATATATATATATATATATATATATATATATATATATATATACACATATACATATACATACACACACACACACACACACACACACACACACACACACACGCACATATACATACACACACACTCCCCTCCAAAAGTATTGGGACGGTGAGGCCAATTCCTTTATTTTTGCTGTAGACTGAAAACATTTGAGTTTGACATCAAAAGATGAATATCAGACAAGAGATTTAAATACCGGCTTTTATTTCAAGGTATTTACATCTGGAGCTGAGACATAGCTTAGAAGATATCACCTTTTGTTGACTAGGGATGCACCGAATCCAGATTTTTGGGGTTCGGCCGAATACCGAATCCACTGTTTAAGATTCGGCCGAATCCGAAACCGAATACCGAATCCTACTCGCATCCTTAGTTTTAACATCGGCGATGTTGTGTACTGCTTAGGGTCCTTGCCAAGAGGGCTGCATTGGGATTGGGACCCGCCGGGTCCCGCGGGACCCAACGCAAATCTCGCGGGAGCGGGCGGTTTGAACTTTGCTGCGGGCGGGAATGGGCGGCTAATATAGCTCCGATAGCCCAGGCTATATTCATCTTCCCTACCAGTGCGTCAGAATACATGCAGGTCAGGGAAAGGAACAAACATGAATCTCTTTAATAATAGCAATACAATACGTTTTTTTTTCCTGCGGGACGGGAGAAGACAAAATCAATGCATCTCTATTATCGTGCGGGAATAAATTCTCAGAGTTTTGCGGGAGCGGGCGATAATGGTCAGAAATTCGGCGGGACGAAGAAAACAGTCCCGCGCAGGGCTCTACTTGCCACCACGAGACAAATTGGCATTGCAAATTGAACATAAAGCTCGACTTGAATCGCCTTCTTTTGGTTTAAAGTATACTGCCAAACAAAACTTTTTTTGCTTACGAGTTCCATTTTCAGATTCTTACAGCCTACTACATTCGAACGGGTCCTATGTAAACACCTTCACGTAATCAACGGCCGTGTGACGTCGTAGCGCAAGTCTAGGGTTCGGTTTCGGTGGAAAATAAATCTAAGGTTCGGCCGAAACCGAACCCCGTCAAAAAGCCCAGGATTCGGCCGAATCCGAATCCTGGATTCGGTGCATCCCTAGTTTGAACCCACCCATTTTTCATGTGAGCAAAAGTATTGGAACATGTGACTGACAGGTGTATTTTGTTGCCCAGCTGTGTCCTATCACAATGATTATTCAAACAATAATTAGCACTGAATGTCTATGCTCAGTTTCAGATTTGGGTTTTGCCTGTTCAAACTGCATTTATAGTTAAGAGGTGTAACCAACATGAAAACCAGAGAGCTGTCTATGGGTGAAAAACAAGCAATTGTGAAGCTGAGAGAAGGAAAATCAATCTGAGCCATTGCACACACATTGGCCATAGCCATTTCAACCATTTGGAATGTCCTGAAGAAGAAAGAAGCCACTGGTGTACTAAGTAACAGACATTGAACAGGTAGCAGTTCTAAATTCACATTAAACCACAGCTTCGGGTGGAATCGATCCCTTGACGTTATTGGTTTGTGGCGTAGCAACCCGAAGGCTGTTTTAAACCGCATTTCTGGGAGTGCCATTGGGAAACTACAGTTTTAAGGAGAAAATACTCAGCAATGGTGTTGATTAATGGAATGGCACATGGTTAGTCTAGAAGCATATTAAAAACACCACACAGACAAATGAACAACATAAAAAAACTTTTCACTACAGGGGGACTTTAAACCCTATAGAGCATGCCTTTTACCTGCTAAAGAGGAGACTGAAGGGGGTAACCCCCCAAAACAAACAACAACTGAAAGAGGCTGCGCTGAAAGCCTGGAAAAGCATCACAAAAGAAGAATGCAAAAGTTTGGTGATGTCAATGGGTCATATATATATATATATATATATATATATATTTTTTTTTTTTTAAGTAAATGAATAAAATAAGAATAAAATTAGGTAACAGAATTTCTACATAAATATTTGTAACGCTGAATGAGAATGGAACCTATATTTTCACAAAAGTTATTTGAAACTTTAATAGCCACTTGCATTTAATAAGTTTTCTATGTATATAAAATAAATTTTGTAAACTTAATTTGATGCAGACACCAAAATGAGACGTCTCGTCTTTGACCCATACACAGTATGCATTTTATCAGTAGTATTTAGTATATTAATATTATTATAATATTCGCCTAATTAATGGCACATTATCATGTTATTTATGTTTTATATTTTGTTTAATATAAATGCCAATTACTGCATTTATATATTATTTTTGTGTATATATTAAACATTGTGGTCCAAGGTTGATACAGCCGGGGTGTGGAGATAAGCGCTCACTTCTCTAGAAATGCCCAAACAGCGTGCGTCTCAGATAGCCTCTGTCAACCAAAATCCAGCTCCTGGCCTTCCCGAGTGGCTCAGTTTCTAAGCCCGGCGGACCGCGTTTTAACTAACAGGAGAAGGGGTGAAGGCGGGTCTCTGGCGCCTCAAAACTATTTATGCCTTCAAAGTACTAGAAGAATTAATAGAATCAAATCCAGAACCTTTAAGTTCTTTACGATTTCCATCCGTTCACTACCTGCACAGGCAGCGTTTTTCCTGACCATCTGCCGTGTACACACTGTCTCTTACACAAACACACATTTACACATCACTGCATGCTTAGCAGCGAGTTGTGAAGATCTGAAGAGGGATTTTCTGTTTAGCTTGTCAAAGCCAGTTTTAACCAAGTGCTTGGTGTTAGATGAACAAGCATTAAAAACTGTTGAATATGATGCTGTAATTTGTCTCACACTCACCCCCATTATAACAATGTCACTGTCGAATGAGCAGCTGGAGCTTATCAATCTCCAGTGTCATGCTGTTGCCAAGGAAAGGATCACTGCAGGTGCTCAACCTGTGTTCTGTGCCTCACTGAGCAAAAGAAATTTCAATTCACCAGGCAGAGCGTCGAGCAGAGCGCTGCTGTTTGGCCCCACATGAATTATAAAACATGCAAGTACAGACCTCAAACAGATGAGCAGCACTCATTTCCATACTCGGCATCTCAATTTAAAAAATGCAACCAGATTTGATACCAGATGAGAGGTTTGTGAAGCACCGTTCATACTGATTGTCGCTGCTGCTCAAAGGCTGATATGAATGATATAATATGACGTTTATATGTACCCACACTTAAGGGACCTTAAAGAGATTCGCTTGACAATAAAAATCGTTTCAACAATGTAATGTAAAACCTGTAAGAGTTTTTCTTTTTTGTGTGAAACACAAAAGGATAAATTTAGCAGAATGTCCAAGCTGCTTTTTTCCCACACAATGAAAGTGGATGGGGAGCAGGGACAGCAGTCATTGTCATTCATATTCATAGGAAAAGAGCAGCTTGGACATTCTATTTAATATGCTTTTTGTGTTTAACACAAGAAAGTCTGAAAATACCACACGGTAAATAAAGTATGTTTAAAAAAAAATGTAAACACTTTTAACCCTAAAATGTCTAAGTGTTTATATATATATATATATATATATATATATATATATATATATATATATATGAGATGCGAAGATGTGAATATCACGTGAAATGTAGAAACTAAAGTTTTTTATATATTTTTACGATAATACATGAAAAACGACATTATTATTATTAATGCTATTGGTAATACGGTTTCACATTATTTAACAATGAACAATACAGTCCTTCATTTAATAATCTTAGCTAGTGGTCTGAAAAATATACTGCTCTTTGTTATTTCATGCTAGTCAATGCATTAACTAATGTTGCCAAATAATACCCTACTGTTAGGTGTTATCTTTTTATTAATATCATCATCATCTGTAAGCAGTTGTAGCACTCTGCAACTTCATCTTTATTAGAATTTACACCATACCCAAGATATGAGTCTGTGGTCACCAATATACAATGAAAGACTGGGAAACCACAGAATAATACAAAGATTATTAAATCATTTTTAAAGTTTTGTTCTTATTGTTTGCACGCAACTAGTGTTGTCTGAATCACAAGTGAAAGTAACCACTTATTAGCTGGTTCTTTTAAAGAATCACACAAAGGCCTCTGAATCCGTTAAACAAATTACTCTCTGAATCTGTTAAAGGAGTTAGTGAATAAACAGCTGATTCACTTATAGACTGTGTGTTTACTCAGAGGCAGCCACACTGTAAAATAAACAAAAAAGTAGACTAAATGTAGTGCATTAAACTCTAGGAGAGGAGAGTGCTGCCACTTATTGAGATGCTGTAACGGCATGTATGCATGTCACTGTATGTGAAGATAATTCAGGAACGTTAAATAGCACTGACACAAATGAATAATTATTTGATACGACAGAATCAAAGGGCACTGGGGCGCCATGAGCTAAAAATGGGGATCAATACTCCACCTGTCGTGCGACAAGCCTTTTCCGAATGCTCCTGTTCATTTAATGCATTAGGCAAGCAAGTCAAGCAGAAAGCAAGACTTTCACGGTCATAAATTTATCATGTTTTAAAAGCCTGATCTTCAGAGCACTGAATTATATAATAATGTGCTGAATCCTTGGAGTGGATTGGTGTACAAAAAAGAGAAAAGACAAATAAGCCAGGTTTGACATTAACATAGTATTCTGTCAAATTTAGGGATGAAGGATGTCCTTGAATATGTTCTGGACTATGTCAAAAGCATTTTGTCTGTCAAGGGACAAGATTTATTTTGCTCTTTTGCGTCAAATTGGCATGCGCTCCTCGAGGCAGACTTTGTTTGAATACACAATAGGTCAATCTTTGTGCTGTGAGCGATTACCGTGTAATTGGGATTGCCAGGTTGTATGCGGAGTTCGGCGAGGATCCAGATCCCATTGGTAAGTTTGAGCGACTGATACAGCATGTCCTGGCCTTCTACGTTCCTCTTGGCAATGGTGTAGATGTTGTTGTTCTGCAGTTTGCCTGACACCATATCTGTCAATACCACAGACGCATGATTACCAAGATATTCACATAAGTCTCTCACTAGAGTACAGTTATCAGCAGAAAAGCTACAATTTATCCATTTAAAAAACAACAACCTTGAATGGTCTAATGAGCACTGGTTACGAGTATTTCCTATGTAACAGGAATGGACTATACTACATGGAAATGACCTGTTTGTACTATGGATGAACGCATTGAATACACTCGGAATGGAGACATTTCTGCCAGTTTTTTCACAATCAGCTTATGGTTGGCAAAGAGCATTAGCACAGCATGCAAAGTATGAGCATTAGCACAGCTAAAGGCACATAATGAACCAAAATTCACTACTTTCTACTTCCTTGTTGGAGACTGGTATTTGAGCAGCAACACACAGAATTGCATCATCCTCGAAAAAGGCCATTCATCTTTCTCTTGTCATTTGGGTGGAAAAAAAGGCTTTGCCTACAATCATAAAATTATTCTAATGAATTCTGAATACTTTAAAATAAACTTACATTTTACCAATTTAAAGTAAAATTGGACTCGCTACACACACACACATAGGCATTATCTAAAATAAAGTTGAAAATAAAGTTTACATGTGATTATTAATTACATTTGTAATGATTGGGAACTTCTTCCAAATTTATTTATACAGCCCTGCAGTGTTACACCTCAATTTCTTTCAGGAATTTTCAGCATAAATATACACCTCCAAAAATTTGGGTGACATTCTCAATCCATAGGATATTTTATTGTTCAAAATTTTGTCTTGACAAGTCACAAGTTAGGGGGGGGGGGGGCACCGACAAACACACGAAGTAAACATAAAATATATAATATAACAATAATATTAAACAAAAACCTCTTATTCCATTATAAGGTAATCTACTTCATGTAACTGACTGTCCTAAAACTACTTTACACATCATACCATGAAACTCCTGAGTGACGCTGTTCTAGAATAAATCACTCCTGAGCCATATCATTGCATTTTGGGAGCACTGGACGGCATGGAAAGAGAGAGAGAGAATGATGAAACCCTTGGCAACAGAGATAGACATGCGCTGAAAGACAAGGACGCAAGAGCAAAGTAAAGGGGCATAATAAAACACAATGAAGTGTTTGAAGAGGGAGAGAGATGGATTGGGGAAATAAAAAGCCATAAGGGTGACGGACAAAGAAGATGGAAAACATTTATACACCGAGAGAGGGAGGTCCGAGGACGGTGGCAGTCAGTGTGTGTTATATAAGCCACAGAATCAGGTGATGACAGCTGGTGTTAGCAACATGGGGAGTGTGCTGTGACTCACTCCAGTTCACACTACTGCTGTCAATCCTGAGAGTCTACCTTCACATTACACAGCATACACAGAGCGGCTCATGACAGGAGAGAGAGGCAGATGAGGAGCAACACAGTGCAATATTAATACAGATTTTCTAAAGAAAATGCAAAACATGTCGCTACAATGCTAGGGTTTTGTGGGTGGCTGCCAAGGCATTGCTATGCGGTTGCTTAAGTGTACAGAATTATTTTTAGCACATTGCTATGCGGTTGCTAGGTGGCCCACCTGTGATATTTCGGTCAATTATGGGATATTTTCACCCATTTTATCACCTGCCAGGTGTCAACTGCATATCTAACCGCTTAGAAAAGTAATAGCACCTCTCTCCTCAACAAAGCCGCATGATTTGAGGTATCATTCACATCTGTAGTGAGTTACAGGCTAATGTTTATTACTCTGGGTTAGGGATTTCAAAAAACCCTTAACCAAAATATGAAAAAGAGTTATGGTGATACTTGTCTCAGTAAGCACCACTAAATATGAGTGTAATGTATGCAGTTGTGTAACAGATGTTATTGCGGTCACATCTTGCAGCAAAAATGATCATCTCAATTTTTGCAAACAATTTGAATACATAACTGGCAAAAAAATGGTAAAATATAATTGTCACAACAGTTTTCAACACTGTTAAATATACTAAATGTTTCTTGAGCACCAAGTCAGCATATTAGAATGATTTCTGAAGGATCATGTGACAATGAAGAAGTAATGGCTGCTGAAAATTCAGCTTTGCCATCACAGGAACAAATGACATTTTAAACATAAAAACAATATTTATTTTGAATTGTTATATTTCACAAGATTACTGTTTTTACTGTATTTGTAATCAAATTACAAAAATCTAAATTTTGAATTGGTCTAGTAACATCAGTGACAGCTAAAAAGTTCAAAATAAATGCATCCATAAATGTAAATTATTAGAACGTCCTGCCCACACCAAAGATGAGAACCTGTATGAAGCAATTCAATTATTTTAAATCTTTGTAATGTTCATGTACAGGCAGCAATTAATTCTGCAGCATATAAATGAGGTTTGTAAACGGTTGTAAAACATTAACGCTGAAAACTAATTAGTGATGTTTATTTTCTGCTGAATTAAGAGCTGAAATTATTCATAATTAGGAATCTGTTGATCCACGGACAGGAGCGCATCTTATCCTCCTGGACTCGAGAACTGATAAAGAACAAATCAGCCAGTCTCAACAACAACAAAATGCCAAACACCTTCCCACTAATTCAATTCTACGAGAAAACATTCAGTCATTTACAAATAACAGCAATGGAAATGGTGTAGGAAAAGGCATTCTGTTATAGCCTGCCCTCATTTGTGCGCTCCATTACATTCACATTGTTATTCAAGTCATGGCAAGCAAGAGCCAATCGGCGTCTCACAACAGCAGTCGATTATTCTCTACATGCTAATAAACACGACTGAAACCAAACTGCATGATTTCTCCTCCCAAAACAAGGCATCAAAGGAAAAGGGGGGAGGAAATCAAAGCTGGATTTGTCAAACTACTGCTGTTCTTGCATGAACTACATGTGACGATCAGACCACAAATACTTTATACGGCTGTGTGTCGGGTGTGTGCTTGCTAAAAAGAGAGCAGATGAAAGCAGGGAAAGTGAGATGGTGATTAAGGCACCTCTGGGCGTCTGATCAGTAATTCCAGAGAGTGAAACAGGCTCTCTGTGCTGGTCCCGGTGTTCGGTGCTCCTCCACCCCCCACGTCTGTGTCTGTATGCTCAAATTGGCTCCAGGTTGATGAATACAAATAGCGAGCTGATAAGCCTTGAAATAAACCAGCTCTGTCAGAGTCTGTGCACAACCCGCCACGTTCCACAACATTTTAACATTGACACCAGACTAAATCATTAAGTATGAATAATAACAGAATGGTGGGAACTCTTTTTTTTCTTCCTTTGGCGTCAAGAGACCCTTTATTATTATTATTATTATTATTTTATTTGAAATGCAGAGGATGTTGTGTAATAAAGCTTCAAGCAAACAATTAAATTGTTGGCTTAATATCAGAGCATCATGAAGTCACAGTCATAAATCAATAACGTATGCGATTCAACATTGTCTGTGACTATAATGAGGCCTGTGCAAACTTTAATACCAGGAGTGTAAAAAAATGTGAGCTCCAAGGCGTTAGCAGCCGTTCAGCGTTCATAAATCAACCATCTCGGCCAGATCTTCTCGAATTTGCGCTGGCTCTGATGTCTCTATAGTGGTTAAACATGAGATATAATTTGTTTTGGGTAAATCTAATGCACAGTCTTTGGTCTCATTAATCTATTATTTGTTTCAGAGCAAATAGTTTTGACAGAGCAAAATCTCATCATATTATATTTTATGTAAATTTAATGCTGTAAGAGCACTGTCTTTGTACTTTTGACTGAAATGCCTAGCAACTTTTATGATGGCTGTTGTTGTTTATTGCATAATATTATTCCATGGTCTGTCTGAATACTGGATTCTGATTGGCTGGCAGGCATGCAGTAAAACTGTTTAATGCACAGGTAGTTCCAAGTCAGTTTAATCACCATATCATATTAATGGCTGCTTTAATTGATGCACACAAACCCACACACATCACTTGCACACAAACAAACAAACACACACACAGAGAGAGAGAGAGAGAGAGAGAGAGAGAGAGAGAGAGAGAGATCGCAGACTGCACTGCTCACACACATAAACTTGTCGTCAACGCTACCCCGTGATTTTTATAAAAAAATAGCCCAATACTAGATTGCCACCTCAGCAACGAGGTGGTAAAATCGCTGTTTTTAAGGTAACGCACACAGCAGGTAATGCACACACAACTGTCATCTCTCTCTCGATCAATCAATAATCGATTGAAATAAATGCTATAATTCATTCAAATAAATGTGATCTTACCACATTGTTTCATCTCTGTCTGATCTGATTTGAAGCAGGCAAAATGATGAGCTAACAAGCCATAACTGACGAAAATAACCATCATTTGTACCCATTCGGTCAAATATTGCGCTGCAAAGAGCAATACTAGTTTTAACTTGTCTATAACTTGACAAATGACCAGGGAATAAGCATTATAATCAACGGCTTGCCGTGCATTAAAGGATTTTAAATGCACTTCACGTTGGGTGGCTCTTTGCCTCCGCGTCGTGCATTTAAAATCCTTTAATGCACGCCAAACCGTTGATTATCCCTTACTTATTCAACTCGTGTGATATCGCTCTTATATAAACTTGCACCCCAAGAAACATTTCTTATTATCAATGTTGAAAACTACTGTGCTGGTTAATTTTATTAAACCGTGACGCAAACAAATATAAATCTTTTGTAACATTATAAATGTCTTTACTGTCAGTTCTTAAAAATGTAATGCACCACTGCCGAATTAAAATATATGTATGTATATGTACACACACATACACACACACACATTTCTTACTATGTGCAAGTTGTTGTTTTTTGTTAGCATGTCTGTTTGGCTCCGTGTTATTTTTTTGGGATTACTGATAAACTAATGTAGTTTGATTTGTATTTATCTATTTTAAAGTTGGAATAATGTTTGTAGTTTTTTTTATTATGTCTGCATAGGTTTTTTATTAAGTTTTAGTTTTATTTAATTTGATTTATTTTAGTACTTCAACAAACTACATGGAAATGAAAGAATATATATATTGAATGTATAAATATGTGTGTGGTTGTACATACACCTATGTAGTTGTTTTTTGGTGTTTGGCTTAGTGTTGTTAGAATCATTATTGTACTCTTATACCTTTTGTTTTTTAATATTTTGAATTGTTTTTAGCTTTATTTTTAGTTTTTCATTTAAATTTTAAGTTTTGAAATTTTGTTGTATGCATTTGTCATTTTTATGTAATTTCTTTATTTTTAAAATGTGTATATGTCGTATTTATAAAGTTTTAGCTTTTAGTTTTGGATCTGTTTTAATACTACAATTGATTGCTTCTGTTGTCCTCATTTGTAAGTCGCTAAAATTTTGCATAGTCGATAAAAGAGTCTGCTAAATGATTAAATATAAATTTCTATATAAATTATTTCCATAATTCGGGTTGTAAACTGGCTTTTAGTATCCGGGCATATTTTAGTATTTTTCCCATAAAAAAACATGAAGTTGTTTTTCAAGCAGACACACTTTAGCAGGTTGCAGCTATCTGTATCAGGTGCCAGTTTGGATACGGACAGAGCCCAAATTACAAAGAGGTATGAGCGCTCTGGCAAACAGATCAAAAGTCCTTTCCAGTTACCCTGCTATTTGTAAGCTTTCCTCGATTCTATCCACCTTTGATTCAATGACCACTGATCCATACATCACAAAACTCCTCTATACAAACTCACGAGTCATGCATGTTGAGGGCTGGATGATCTCACCTGCGTTTAAGTGGCAGTCTTTGATCTGGTACTGCAGCTCATTCTCATTTGGAATGTCCTTCCATGTGGCCAAGAACACCTGACGCTCTGTTGAGGAAAAGTTTAAAGATTATCACGTGGTAATGGCCAAACAGTGTCTTAAGTGAGTTCAATCCTAGTTCCATCCAATCAATTCACTCTTTTATTAATCCTAAACTCAATCAAAACCTCAGTGTGAAACAGTGTGCTGTTTTTAGATCGAGCATGTGTGCGCAGAGTGCTTGTACCCATTTTGCCGTCCTCCACGAAGAAAACGTTGAGAGGAATCAGCGTGCTGAAGTAGAAGACATCAATATTGTTTTTCACAGCCACCTGGAGTGAGAAAGGATGAGTGGTCAGACTTTAAATACACTTCACTATATAAGGGTCTAAAACGCCTCTGCAGCCCGACTGCATTTTGATGCTATCTTTATTCACCAAATGGAAAAAGAACTTTCAATTGCACAGAAAGGGACAGAAAAGGGAAACAAAGAATAAAGGCACAACAACAGATGAGAGGGGTGGCAGAAATCAATGGCTGCACCCCGCTGATGAGTTCTTTCATATTTTACACCATGTAAATATTATTAGACTACAAATCGAGCCATAGAAATCCAATGAATAAATTATGGCATAACTGACCTCTATACACCCAGTGTGTTTTTTGTTGGAAAGGAAGATCATTTTTATTCTTGGTTGGACATAGAAGCACAATTGGCAGATTTTTCTGTATTTTCGGATTGGTTTTAAAAATAGTTTTAAAAAATGAAATGAAAATTTCCAAAATGAAAATTTGCTCAACCCCAGGCTGCCCAAGATGTAGATGAGTTTGTTTCTTCATTGGAACAGATTTGGAAAAATTTAGCATTACATCTCTTGCTCACTTGCAGTGAATAGGTGCCATCAGAAACATCATAAAACATCATAACAACACACAAGTAATTGACATCAGTCCATCTATTAACATCTAATGAAGTGAAAATCTGCATGTTTGTAAGAAACAAATCCATCTTTAAACTGTTTTACCTTCAAACTGTTTCTTCAAAAATGAGTCCATAATCCATAACGCAGTCCTTAACAAATATGGCACTGGATATTGATGTGAGAAGAGGATGGGCTTTTTTAATTATTATTATGAATTATGAACTCAGGCCAGAAGTTACAGTTTAAAGTTAAAACACCTTAATGATGGATTTATTTCTTGCAGCTTTTCAATTCTCAAGACGTTAATAGATTGACTGGAGTCGTGTGGATTACTCGTGGATTATTGTGATGCTTTTATCAGCAGTTTGGACTCTCATTCTGACGGTACCCATTCACCGAACGCTAAATTTCTCCAAATCTGTTCAGATGAATAAACAAAGTCATCTACATCTTGGATGGCCTGAGGGTGAGTTCATTTTCAACAAATTTTCATCTTTGGTTAATACTACCTCCTTAAATAATAAGTAAAAAAAAAAAAGAATAAAAAAAAAGCACACTTGGATGAATCAATCAGAATAATTTATAACATGCATGTACAAAATAGAGAGGTTGGATTTTTATTTTATGCCAAATAAAAATTTTCTGGAAAAGGGCGGCTTGTATACTCATCAAAATGCATCTTTTTGTGTTCCACAGAAGAAAGAGACTGGTACGGGTTTGAGAAGACAGGACGATATTAAATACACCTGTTTAATTAACTTGGACATGGGTCAGGTCATAGCATCTCCCGGCCACTCAAAGGGCATTCAGTTGCTGTTTACAGTGATGACTCTTGAGCTCATGAGAAAGCTGAACTCATTAACACAGGTCATAAACACTCTGCAGGCAGCTCAGCTTAATACCCAGATGCTTGATACTAACAACAGTGAAGAGGAGAAAAAGTCACAGAAGGTGATCCTTAAACAGGGGACACATGAAGCAAAGAGCAGGATGTCACAGGCAGAAAATAGAGGTGGAGGAGGAAATATGCTGGGACATCGTGGTGTAAATGAATTCTAAAGGAAGGAACAGTCAGAGCAAACACTGTTGGACGTCCATCTTAAGATAAACCAGCACACTGGTGTTAAACTAATGAGGCAGAAACATGTCGATATAAATCATATGAAACGATGATGATTCATAATGATATCTGTATCTGATTGATTATCTGCATTAGTAGACTAGATGCCGTGGGCAAGTACTCATTATCTAGAGTGTTTTAAAAGGCATGAAATTGAATGTTTTGCAGCCGCTGTTCACACAAATGATCTCAGTATCTAATGAAGCACGTGGGGTTAGACGTCTGACTCAATCGTGCGTGCTGTGCAGTTGAGAGTTTGGAGGTTTGGATACACAGAGATGTAATTTACACATTAACTGCATATTTGTAAGGTGTTATTTCCTGTGGGATGATTAATGCATGTAATGGATTCTAGGAGGACCCAATGGGCGTGTGTGGATGTGTACGGGGGGGGGGAATACATGGCAAAAGGCAATAACGCATTGTACCTGCAGGTTGTTGAGTGGGTCCATTTTCATCACAGGGCCGATGGTGTTGAGAGGGAGCGAGACGTCGATGCTCTGGCTGGGCATCAGTGGAGTGTGAACGGGGAGAGGTGTGGTGGGGATCACTCCAAAACTAGAGACACAACAAAAAAGACAATAAAACATATGTAGATAGTCTCTATTTGCTCTATGTCATGTATCAGTTACAGGAAAGCCATATTAACACTTGGCAACTAGAGCAAAAATTAGAGTTACTGGCTATGTGGCCTATAACTTTTAGGATTCAAAACAATTCAGGGTTTAAATCTACGTCTAATCAGAAAACATTTGAACAAGTAATCAAGAAACTTTTCTTTTTATTATTAATGTTGAAAACAGTTGTACAATTTTATAATTTTTGATTAATTATTACATTATAAATATCACTTTTGTTCAATTTAAAGCATCTTTGCTATGTAAAAATAGTCATTTCCTTTAAATCCTACTGACCAAGAATATTTTAATCATAGTGTATTTTAAATGTCATTAAAATATATTTCACAATATAAATTTAAAAATCTATTAACAAAAATTCTACATACATTTATTTATTCTAATTTATAAAATATAATATATATATATAAAATGCAATTATATAGCCATTTATATTATATTTGAATTATTTAATATAAAGATATTTGAATTATTTCATATAAACTAACAATTACTCAAATTTAAAAGCTTCATTCTGTAAAATGGTTACAGGAAAATATGCCACAATGATCACCATCAACTATCACAATGACTGTAAACAGAAACACAAACACAGACCTGTTCTTGTTGAACTGGATGGCAAAGTCAGTCATGTGCTGCAGGGCTTTATTGATGAAGGACATGTCCATGTACATGTGACCTTGACGCCGAGAGAAGGTTCCAGATATCTCCAGTCCTTTTGCTTTGACTGCTGGCAGCCATATCTTCACAAACCAAAGAAATGAGTATTCACAATACATTCTCTAATTTACAGTTTGTCTAATTAATTAAGTAAGGCTATGATCTTCTCTAAGAGGATAAACATTCTAAATTGAAGGGCAGTTAAATAGAGGAGTCTGACATTCACCTAATCTCACTCACCCAAACCCTGTTGCCTACAAGAACTGAGCTGGCATCCACAATTAAACTAAATCAGATTAAAAGAGACAAACTAACACATATATGTGTAGCACGAGGCTCTCAGAGCTCCAGGGGAATTGGAAGAACTCTACAAGGTAGTTTATAAAGTATCCTAATAAGAACTAATTGTGCTCTGTCCTACTCTACTGACCTATTCTGGCTCCAATGGAGCTCTTATTAATGATGTTGCCC
This sequence comes from Barbus barbus, assembly GCF_936440315.1. Classification (NCBI taxonomy): domain Eukaryota; kingdom Metazoa; phylum Chordata; class Actinopteri; order Cypriniformes; family Cyprinidae; genus Barbus; species Barbus barbus. Next base: position 16,686,558 of record NC_136734.1, on the reverse strand, counting down.
GAGATGTTGTTCCCCCGGGAGTCGTTCTGCGTGCCTGTATTTATGTAGCACATGAAGTTAATGCTCATGCTGGAGAATGAGAACAGACTGAACTTCCCTTCTTGAAAGGCTCTTCATTATGAATGAAATGGCTTCTAGTGAGATATGCCCTGGTATGCTTCTGGGATGTGAGTGCCCCAGCTGAAACCAGTCCTCATAAGGTACTGAACTGAAACAAGTTTAGGCTAGCAAGAATTGGATTTGGACAGGTTCCGGCTGTTTTGATTGGCTGGATGTTAGAGAAGTAGGGCTGTATACCTTGGAGAACCTGGCGATACGATACATACCTCGATACACAGGTCACGATTCGATACGTACCTCGATACAGAGCTGTCTCGATACGATTTAATACAATGTGACACGATTCGATACGATTCAATAAAAATACATGGGCCAGAGCCAATTAGTTAATGCTGAACACATTTACTCAAACAGAACTCTGCATTTTTCTTCAATTTATTGAAGACAAAAGTGCATTATAACAGTGCATTTTGCTTAAATATTTGCAACTTTAAGTGCTCTGATTAATTGTACACAAATTGTATTAATCTGGAAATTACCACAAGTCAACATTTAACTTTCCAAGGGTACAGTCTGAGCTCACACAAGCACAACATCTTCTTCTTATTATTCTTAACTTCTTATTAAATCTTCTTATAATTCTTTTTTGTGACACCATGTACTGCCATAACATATTTCACTATGAAATCGCTTAAATGCTACATCTTGCTTTAACATTTTCCATGAGTTTTTTTGAAACTCGTGGGCGCCACTGCGCCCCCTAATGGCTGGGCGGAGTATCGATACTAAAGGCTAGAATATCGATACTGTATCTTTTTTTATTATATCGGTATGTATCTAAGAATCGATATTTTGAGCACACCCCTATAGAGAAGTAATATAATAGATCAGAAAAGGGTGAGGGGTTATGGTTTACAGTTTAATGTTGAGTAAAACTCACAGTTTTAGGTGCCACATATCCTCCTGTAGCAATGGACATTCCTGAGGACAACTCAAACAGGTCATTGAGGCCGCTGCTGAGCGCAGCAGGTGTAGGAGATGGCGCAAAGGTGTTGGGTACCGATGACGGGATGAAATTTTGGCCCACCTGCGTGACACATTGAGTTCATAAGACTTCGGAGTGTCAAAAGAGTTGAAACTACTCTAGCAAGCATTTTTGTAATCTTTCAAGCAACAGCAACAGGATTTCTTCATGTAGGCGATACCAGTTGTGCAGTTGTGTTAGGGAAAACCACACTACAAGTCAAACGTTTGGAATAATTGCAGTGTTTTTAAAAGACATCCCCTGTGCTCACTAAGTACACACTGCAAAAACAAATTTATTTTAAATGATATTGTGAAAGAAAATAATATTAAAGGAACTGTTTTCTATTTTAATATATTTTAAAATGCAATTTTCCTGTGATGTCAAAGCTGAAATGTCAGCAGGCATTAAGTAGCATGTGATTCTTTAGAAATTATTCTAATATGCTGATTTGGTGGTCCAGTTATTATCAACTATCACTGGTGCTCAATTATTAATAAATGAAATAGTAACTGCTGTAATTATTTGTGGAAACCTAATTACGTTTTTGCTCCACAAAAATATTAAGCAGCAAAAATGGGTTTTCAACATTGATAATAATGAGAAATGTTTCATTCTGAAGGATCAGAATGTGACATTGAAGACTGGAGTAATGGCTGCTAAAATTTCAGCTCTTTTACATTTGAAATATATTTAATTCCAAAAATATTTCATAATATTAATTTTATTAACAAATCAAATAAATGCAGCCTCAATGAGCATAAGTGACTACTTTCAAAAACATTTGAAAAACTTAGTATTCCAAACTTTTGACGAGCAGTCTAAATAAGAGCAGTCCAAGGAGAAACAAGGCATTAAGGTACCCCCCCACCCCCCCAAAAAACAACGATACTTAAAAGTCAAAAGACAAAGCAGGTTATGTTAAACAGAAGTCTTTAGAGAAGTTCAACATATCACCTAAAAAAACAGGGTGGATTTTTGTGCATGCAAAAGAAAGAAAAAGCAGAACACACAGCTAGGTGCTACTCCACACAGGCTATTAAGAATCATATAAATAGCACACAACATGCTGAGTGCGGACAGACGGATACGAGCGGAGAGAGAGAGGAGCTCACTTACTGCAGGACTGCCCCCAACACCTCCTCCCAGATCTCCCCCGAGCTATAACAGGGAACAGAAGACCCATTTCCAGGCCAACAAACAACATGAGAGAGACAGAGAGACATGTCAAGGATCCATTAATAACAGAGTTTTCCTGTTTACAAAAGACATCACAAACAACTTTTAAAGCCTGCTGTTTCAAACTTTGTTTTTGCCATGGCTAAAATCAACCTCAAAATGTAATCTTTGAGACCCCGGCTGCCATTAATTCAGCTGTTGACCAAGACTGAGACGAGTGAAGCTGATGACAGAGGCATCCCAGAGAAGAGTTGAGCAGCGCTCCCGGGTTCCTTTCATAGGCGGAAAGCAACAATTCAGCTTGTGTATTAACAAAAGTTGTGGAATTTAAGAAAAAAATGATTTGTGAGGGAAGTTACTGCACTGAATTACTGAAGAAAAAAAAAAAATCCACTAGACTTTCTGAACAATATGACAGAAATATTTCCATAACCTGAGAGAAATATTGCTACAAGAGCTTTTTTTACAGTAAAACAAATAATACAAACAAAAATAAAAGGAATATTATAAAAGGCAAGACTATTTTATCCATTGACAATAATTGGACTGTGAAATTGTTTTATATAACAGGCGGTTGGTGAGGTTGAAAATAAGAGTTTCGGTGATATCAGCAATGAAGGAAAAATGTTTCAGTATATCAAAATATTCAATTTTGATGAAAGACTAACATTTCTTTTTGTTTGGAATTTGGTTCACCGATGCATCATGCACAATAACACTATAAATGTTCATTTAGAAAGAAAACAGAGTCAATGCTGCTTTTGTCCACATTCCTTACTGACCTTCAACCGTACAATCCCCTTGATTTTCACAGTGAGAAAATGAGCAAGATTAAACAACCATGCCGCCTCATACACAGCAGGACACAAATCACAAGCGGAGCCGTGAAGTGCAACAAGCAACGTTTAGGGTACGGGAGAAATAATAATTAATTGGTTACATTTATATTGCGCTTTTCTAGGGAGTCAAAGCGCTTTACATACAAGGGGGAGATCTCCTCAACCACCACTAGTTATGGATAGAAACAGAAATGGCTATGGATGGTTATGTCAAATGCAAATATTCTGAACCAAATCTCAATGGATAGAGAAAAAAAAGAAACATTTGATGCTTTCTGAGTCATAATGTGATTCAGATTAGACATAGACTTAGAGACCTGTTAAATGTCAATGTGCATCTGATATGAGCTATAGAGGCCGTTGAGACCATGAGGTTCAAAATGAATCCCTTCAGGTGCTGAGTCCGCAGTGTTCATCTCTTTGAAACACTGACGACCTTGAGCAGTCAGAATGCTCTGCAGACTGTTCAGTGTTTAACATTCCTCGGCTCTGAACTCTGTCTCCTTGATAAGCATGACGAACACATTGGTATTTTATTGGAATGACTCAGTCAGCAGAAGTATATTCACTGTACTGAATACAAAGCTTTGTGTTAGTGTTAAGCTGCGAGTTACGGCCAGGTTTAACAGTTAGGTGGAGGGGGGGGGGGGGGGGGGGGGGTTGCTAATTTATTTGACAATCCATTCTAAATCTTGTATATTCCAGTCTACTTTGTAGAAATAATCAGTTTTCAAAATTAATAATATTAAGAAATGTTTTTTGAGCACCAAATCATCATATTAGAATGATTTCTGAAGGATCATGTGACATTGAAAACTGTAGTAATTTCCATCATAGGAATAATTTCAAAAATACATTAAAATAGAAAACTTTAAAATTGTTACTTTCACAATATTTTTAGTGTTTTACTTTCATGTTTGATCAAATAAACGCAGAGTTGGTGAGCATAAGAGACTTTTCAAAAAAAAAAAAAAAATGACCAACCCCAAACGCTTTGAACTGTATGTATAAGAGAATAAATCTAGGTAAGTGACTAGTCTGCCAGTAAACTATTGTGACCCAACTGTAAGTTCTTATCTTGCCAAGGGCACAAGAGCCAGCACCTTGACTTTTCCACCACCAAATACTGATTTAACTGCTGACTCTAGCACATTAAGTCTCAAAACCTGAATTTTGTTATTTTGCAGAGGAGTAGTTCATGAGGAGTATCACTGAGCAGGGAAACTCAATTATGAGCCTATCACTAGTCTAGAGACGGGATCACAAAACCTTTTCTTACACCCTGTTGAACACAGCTTGAGCTAGAACAGCATCTTCACACAGCAAGTGGCATGCCTCTCTATCCTGGTTTATATAGAGCACCCGTGCAAAGCTCTGACACAGTAACTCCTCCAATTTGGGAGAAGATTGCACTGAGAAGCAGCACCTGCGCTGCCCAGATATAAACGCTTCACATGTGCCATGCTGGAAATGCCTGCAAGATGCCTGCTTGACAAATCCAATTATACACAAGGAGGAGGAAATAGGACTTTTGTGGCTCCAGAAAAAAAAAAGAAATTAACAAATCGTTTCTGGATGTGAAGATCCTGGCATATGCACACAATATTTCCAATAATATTCATTAAAGGGACAGATCACCCAAACATTTCTGTCAGTATTTATTTACCCTCATGTCATTCCAGACAATACAATTTTCTTTAGTGGAGCACAAAAGAAGGTATTCTTGTAAGATGTTAAATTTTGAAACATTGAAATCCATTAAATTATAAAGCATTCTTTGGGAGCAAACATAATGGTGTGCCAGTCTTTTTGCATTTTATTTTTAAAGCTCAAGAGCCATCATTTACTGCCATTTGTTTTGTTGTAAATAAGTTGTAAATACATCAAAGATTATTGGAGTATGTCACACAATTTCACATTTAATTCAATGTGTTAGTTGTCATTTCTTGTAATTAAATGTGAACTTTACCAACTATTTTTGAGTGCAAATTGTGTTAATTCCAAATTTTTTCAGTATATGGAAAAGAGCAGCTTAGACATTCGGTGCAATATCTTAATTTATGTTCCACGGAAGAAAGAGAAATATTTTAAGGTGATGTTGTTACAGTGTAATTACACAAATAAGTACATATTACATATACTTACTATTGGGTTAAGTTTAAGGTTAGTTACTTGTAATTATATACAATTTATAGTTATTACCATTGTTAAGTACATGTAACGTAACTGTCATCTTAAAATTGAGTGTTAATGCTAATACTAAAATAAGTGTAAATAAGAAACTATAAACGTTTGAACAGATCCTGACCAAAAATGTAAATGTTCTCTTTACTTCCCCCAGGAATTGTGTATGTGTGTGTTGAGTGGACGATTTTATGTGGGCTGATGACTGTGTATAAAGCGGCAAGACTTTCAGCTCTGGGGTTCTGGTGCTGTGGCTTCAGCGAGTTTAGGAGAGCAGGGCCGGTGGCTGGTATGATGTAATACTTTTGAGCTCTCAAACAAAGTCAGAACACTTCACATACCACAGTCTCTCCACTTCAACACATGCCAGTCCTACAACTATAATCAATGCTCAAAATAATATTAAAGGGGCCATAATTTATAATTCAGCAGCATGATATTTTAAAAGGACAGGCACATCAGATTGAGACTTTTGCAACCACTGTATGTCTACATGCATCAAACTCTTATCAAAAGAGCAGAGCAAAGAAAATAATTTCCATTATATATACACCATAAACTGTATAGTCACGATCACCCTTCAGTTTGCTCCATTATTATTCAAGTTTGGATTTGCAGTACTGAGCAGCATTCAGCACTGTGTCAATAAATGATGAGCGCTTGATTGGGAAGTCAGAGTGCTTACGCAATCATATTCCAGTTAAGAAGCGCTGACCTCGCTGCTGTTTCACCCTGTTCACTGTCATCAGACAGAAGCTTGTGAGACGTGGTGGCCATGGTAACGAGTGTGGTTATCGCTTAAATGTGAAATATTCTGCTGCATTCATTCATCTCACGCTGAGTGGAGTGCCCTAAAACCTTTAAACCACACCTGCACCAGTGAACATGCTATCCAGGCTGAACACAAGTGAAAAACTAGTGAAAACTGTTGCATGTGCATACCTGAGGACATGATTGCGGCAAATGTTGCTGAATTACAAATTTCAGCTCACTAGTGAAGCAATATAATTATGAAACATACTAAATATGTAATTATTGAAAATAAAATGAATGGCTAAAATGCTAAATCATTTCCACTCTTTTGTTGAAAAAAACAGCACTCCCTTCATATTCACAATTAAGCAAGCATAGTTTCTACCAAAATACCATGGTTATTATAATACAGGCGTCACTACTGTAAAATCATAACAAATTGATATGAAACTTCCTTCAAACAGCATTTCTTATTATAAAAAAAATAAAAAAATAAACATTGACAGAATTTAAATTTCATATAAAATGTCTTGTATACATATTTTGTATAAAAATCTAAACACTTTTAAAATAAATTACATAAATTTATCAAATTGCCACTGAGATAAGAAAAGTCTTAAGCCTCGTTTTCAACGAGCAGTGTGGTACAGTACGGTACAGTACAATTTGGGACGATACACACTGATCCAGCTTGTTTTTCCACCGCCAACAGTATACTTACTTGAAATCAAAGCAATCAAAAGACTTCACGCAAAGAAGAAAGCACAACATTGTCTGTATGTAGCCTATGTGTATGAAAATATATAAAATTCTAAAATAAGCTTTGTGTGTTTGCACACTTTGATGTAAACAAGCTCAACACGCATGAGCAGCTTGGTGGAACAAGTGAGGAATACGCTTCATTCCCCTTGTGTTGTCATTCTCCTTGTAGCAGTGCAAGTAACTATTCTCTGTCAGCCAATCAACGTTCTGCAGGGAGTCTAGTTCCACCTTTTAGGTACCGGACTACTGTGCTAGGTACCACAATGGAATGATCCCAAAAAAGTGTTACATGGTTCGCTATTTTGGTACCATTCACAACTTGTCAATGGAAACAGAAATAATTGCATACCGTACTGTACTGAACCGTACCTCTCGGTGGAAACAAGGCTTTAGTATCAAAATTTTGCTAGATAAACATTGTTTTAAAAGCGGTTTATATATTTGTGCTGGAAAACAAAATAAAAATACTGAATAATAAACTGATTTTTGCATACTGTACTAACAATAACTGAGGTAACCATGGCACTCCAGTGGTTACCTTTGGTTATCATTGTAAATAGTTAAAATAAGGATTGTTGGATATTATACAAGACTGTAAAATACACCAACAGAAACAGAAAATTATAAGAGAAGAACACGCACCAAACTGTCAAGACCACCTCCGAGGAGATCCACAGCGCCTATCTGCATGGAAGACCCCTGGGACACGTTGACGGGGGGACCGAGGTCCAGATTAAGCAGGTCTCCCAGAAGGTCACCCTGAGATGGAATGACTTGGGGTTGATCGATAGAAGCAACCGGGCCGGCACTGACTGGACTCTCCCCGGTGTCGATACTACAAAAGAATGATGATACACAGTGAGATGGGTAACACGAAGTGAACAAAGGATTCTTCATTGTTCTAGTGGAGAGAGGACAACATAGTTTCTGTGTGGCACTACTTTCAATGAGTCCCCCATTGTATTACTGGACTGAGACGGATTCAGACATCCTTTTTCGAAAAACTGAGAATCACACATAGTAATAACACAAATAACATGGATGCCAGACCTTTACCATGACTTTGTGATTTTGAGTTCTTTGTGATAATTAAAGACTTTTTAAACCATTTTATAGAGCTCACACTCACAAAGAGCCATTTTTAGTCAATGAACATTTCAAGAGGGTTAGCTGTATTAGTACCTGCCGTGCTGGATGGGCAGATGTTTGCGGTGAATGCCATGGCTTCCTTCCACAAAGGCATTGGGGGGTTTGTGGTAGACGGAGGCCAGCGAACCGATGTGGCAGATGAGCTCGTCCAACAGGGTGGGCTCAATCAGGTCTGTTTCCTCTGAAATCAAAGGTTTCTCAGACAGCACAACCTCTTTAGCGGTCACAGGGTCAGTGGACAGCAGACGCCAGTAGATGTAGCCGCGATCACGCAGGTCAGGGTTATCAGAGTCCTGAGGAGATGAAGAAAAAGAATAGTGTGAATGGAGAGGAAATGTGACACTGACAGCCAGATGCTGAGCTCTTTTTGAGATTTGACACTTTTATCCATCATCTGCATGTGAATGTAATATTTATGATGGTGTGGATATGTACTGATGCTGATGGACAACAATGCCCAATGCTGTATACAATAAGCATAAGCATGCAATTGTCTTTCATTACAAATAGATTCAAATAAATAATTATTTCATATAAAGTGTGCCAGCATTTGTGACTAAAGACCAAACAAATGTATCTGTGCCATTTTCAGCTGCTAATATCAAGTTATAGTGTAAAACTACAGTTTATTATGCCCAAGCGCATCTCCATCTCACCTGAGTGGCCAGACTGAGCACTTGCTGAACCAGCTCCTGAGTTTCTGAGGGCTTCTTCAGGAACAGCTTCACTATGGCTGTCAGCAGAGTCAACTGGACCTGAAAGCAACAATGCAGCGGATGCTGAATCAGATCCCTGCTTTTAAACAAACTATATACTGTATACAAAAAAAACAACCTGAAAACAACTGACAAAAACAAAAACACCGCCACCCAAACAAAACAAAACACACGTAAATAAACCAAACCAAAAACAAAATAGAAAACAAACTAAAAAATACAAATATGAAACCTGAGTGCTTTCATCATGGAACCCCTCAAGGAAACTCTCCAAGAGCTCATCTGCGTTGTCGATACGCTCAGCATATTCACCCACAATCCAAATCATGGCAGCTCGAGCGTCTGGCTCATCCAAAGAGTCCAGGTTCTCACACAGAGTGGCAATTATGCTCTCATACCTGCGCAGACAACAGAGAGGTGTTTCAGCTGCCCATTAATTATATGTTCTTTCATTCTACATCGACTTTTTATTTTTCTTTAGATAGACAATCTAATATATACTCAATTCCAAAACATAGCGAGTTGCATACACAGCATTTTAAGGATCACGGGTGGATTCCTCACAAGAAGGCTGTTCCAAAAGATAGGTTGCTTAATACTCCTAAATGACCTAATTTTAGTCTAATTCTAAGGCAGCACGGAATGCATACTTTACAAAACATACAATCCCAGAATACACTGTGTCAAGCTCAGTGACAAAAATAAATCCAAAGTGGTGGAGGAAGAGTACTAAAAAGTTTCAATTAAATTAGTTGAGATGAGAGCGGTGGACTGACTTGTTGGGGTATTTGCGGAAGATGTCCCTGATGACCACAATGGCCTCTTGCACAACGTAATTGACCTTGGTCTGGATGAGGTCCAGCAGAGTGCTTACACAGCGCTCAGCAGATTGCTGTACACACAGATAGAAAAAGAAAACTCAGTCACAGCTACACATTACAATGACAAAACTCATCACAGCACTACAACAATGATGCACAATGAAAAAAGCAATCAGGTTGCTTTAGAAGAGAAGATATTTTCAAACATTTCTCTATGGAACGAGGTGACATACAAAAAGATATACAGGGCTGAACAAAGAGGCAAGACATACCTCCACTTTGATGGCACAACGGCCGATGGCTCGAACAGCTTTCCGAACAAAGTCTACATCCACTTCAGTGGCATACTCTTTCAGTTCAGCCAATACCTACGGAAATAAACATCATTTTAAGTGGATTTCTATAGAAATCAATCGTTCTTCTGAAACGAAAGACTGAATGACCTCCACAAAGAAAAAAAACAGGGAATGGATACCTCTGTCTCTCACAAGGGTATACGCTTGGGGGGAAAAGTTCCAGAAGAGTCTGATGTTAACATTTAACATATGGACATGTTTATGGGGCTAATAGCTTAATATAAGTAAATGAAAAGTAAACAGCAAAGAGATGCATTAGAATGAAATGCAATGAAGTAATTTGTTGTCATATGCAGTGTAAGCACAGCTGTCAATTTACAAGACGCAGCTTAGAGCTTGATGGGCTTGCCGCTTAAGCATGTTTTTTTTTTGCTAAACACAATAACAGACCGTCAATTAATAGAAAGTGTAAGGGACCATATTCCTTTTAGACAAATAGGAGCAACGCAATTAGGAGAATTTGTTATGTTTTGCCATTTAGGCATACTCATACAAAAAAGATGAAATCAAATAACAGCCCATTTGTACATCAATTAATTTTGCAGTGTTATGTACCATTCAGCTGAACATTTAATTTTTCATTTGAAATAAACTGTTGATTTGTTTTCCAATTAATGCAATATAAATCCCAGAGGACCGCGGCCAGTATCCTAGCAATATTGTTTTGTTAACATCATAGGAAATTTAGGACTTTGCAGATCTATCAAAGAGACTGTGATCTCTATATTTACATAAATGACAGTGAAAATCATTGAAGATAATGATGTTATTACTGCAGCTTTAATTAAGAGTAAGAGAAATACCTCTGTTATTTGAAACTTTTAAAAGCCTGCATTAGCTGGCTGCCTCTGCTTACTAATGAAACTAAAGATTCTTAAATGCCCAAACTTGTTTACTTCAGACCATGATAATAATCATGTGATACATACACTGTAAAAAAAATGGTATGAGCTATCTACTTAAAAAAAAAAATTACGGTAACATTTTAAAGATTTTAAGGCTTGATTTTTTTTATGGAATCTACCTGAATAAATCATGTAAAATCTCCTGAATTATTTAATCTATGACAATAAATATAATATTATTAGTGAAATGTGCTCAGTTGATACCCAAAAGTCTGTGATTTTGAGTAAGGCCTGTTTGTATTTGACTGAGTTATGTTGTACAATTAAAAGACAAATTATACAGCCAGACAGCTCAAGCAGAAACAAACTTGTTACTGCTCTAGCATTAGCAAAGCTACTGCCCATTGAACAAAGCATCATACCTCATAGTAGTAGTACATGCACTATAAGCTCTACTCTTCTGCACAATGGTAGTGATAGAAACTTCAACATAACAGAAACTCTTTCAAATGTCAAACATAATTGAACATTAAACATTAATAGATATTTTCCTTTACTCAAAAACACAAAGGAGCGCTTAGTTTCAATATTTACTCTTCATATCTTCATATGCAAATCAGGCTGGGAATTAAAAATCACTGCCAAAATAAAACTGTAAAATTTAAATGAAGCTCTTAAAATAAATAGGTAGCCTTCTTTCCTTATTATTTTTTTTTTCAGTTTAATCAGTTCCTCAATTCAAGTCTCAAAACGGCTTGTTTCCTTAAAAGATGAGGAAAACATTGGTTTTATTAGTGAACAGTTCTCAATATTTTCTATACAAAACTGAACCACAATTTCTTTAATAAAATATACATACTATTTTTAATTATCACCTACATTTTTTAAATGAAAATTACAAGACTCATGACTCTTTTTTTAGAGTAGTTTTCTTGTTGAATATCCTGTTCACACAGTGTTTAAAGCTAAGAGTCAAGAGTTTGAAATACCTGGGCAATGTTGGCATGAGAGGCCAGGCGGATCATGATATCCAGTTTCTCCAGTTTGACATAGATGGGGTCATTGTACTTGACAAAGAACACTTTGATCTCTTGCTTCAAAATCTCAGGCCTACAGATAGAGAGAGTTTGAGGCTCAGTCAAAACATTCATATTTGCTAAGCAAACAGACAACTGGACAATATTGCCATCTAGTGACAATACAGAACGTACTCATGTGTAAAGACACTGAGTGATTAGCACAACTATTAAACTACTGCCACAGAAAACAATAAAAAAAAGACTGAAAAATATAAGGAGAGCAGTCTAACCGTTTCTGCACAATAAGGTTGATGTTCCTCAAGGCCACATATTGGACCTCGGGTTCCCCAGACAACAGCGTGACGAGGGGAGGAGAGAGCTTCTTCAGAAGAGTGTTGTAGTAATCAGAGTCTTTGGGCAGGAGCTCCAGAAACTTCATCAGTACCTTCACCGCTGACAACACCACAGCTGAGTTAGCATGAGAGAGACGTGGAGTCACACGCTCACAGATACTAAAAGAGACAGAAAGAGGGAGTTCAGAAAGATAATCTGGTGGGTTTTTTTTACAGAAAAGGTTTACTATCTTTATTTTCAGAAAAAGATATTTTCTATTATTGAGCCAGTTCCTGACAAAATTGTTCATCAATAGATTGATCGTGGAAGACAAAACCCCTATTAACAACAAATTGTTGTTTTGATTAAAATTGTATAATTGGATCTGGATGATTTTAAAATGTTTCACTAGTCAATGAAATATAAAGTGTGGAGTACCTCAAGGTTCTATCCTGGATGCTTTTTTTTTTTTATGTCACTTTCATTTGACCAAAAAAAAAAAAAACACTATATACTTCACTCATATAGCTAGTTATAGCACATTTCGCCATGTGATTTCAGCCATACTGACAAAATTGACATGTGGGGTTATCACAAAAATATTATTTTCTCTGAGGAGAAAATAACATTACAATTATTTTAATACATTACTATTATTTAATATTAATATTAATAAATAACATTCAGACAGAGAAAGAGTGCGATTTGTTGAAATGTCTTGGACTGAATAAATCAATCCCTGCATTAAAAAACAAATCCTTGATTTGAGTTTCTTCAGTTTGATCTTCCCTTGAATTTCCTGTTATAATCTATGCAATTCATAAGCACTTGGCGTGATCTGTATTGAACTATTCTTCATGCTTCTCTAAAAATTACATATGAATTCTATGAATAGAATCAAAGAAACGTTACACCTAGAAATTAAAGGCAAGTCTCTCCTTCCCCTTCCAGAGACTTATCCCATAACAAATCTGTTTATCTGTTAATAACAGCCTGAAAACGAAAATGACTATCATGTGAATAAAATCTCAGCTCTAATAAAATTTCATCTTAAAATAAGCCTTTGATGAAATTAAATGAATGGTAACAGCTCACTCGAAGGTAGCACTAATAATTTTTATTAGCTGTTCTACTTGCAATCTAAAAATAAACAGCAATATTATCATATGTCTGGTTTCTGGTATATGCAATTAATCTTCTTTGACAATCACAAGTACAAGAATCAGCTTGTTGACATTTACCGGGTAGAAAATTGATCTGACATGTCTGAGTTTAACCCGTCAAAGCAGACAACAGGCTTTTTACTGTCTCTAATCTACTTCTTTTTTGTAATGCAAATTCAGAGTAACAGGACAGAAAGAAAACCTGTAAACTACATAACTGCTCCAGACTGTTAAAGAGACCAGTTTTCATAAGATTTTAGATACTGGTTGCCACGTATACTAAAATAAACTAAACTAAAATAAAGGGTCTAAAGATATCTGTTTGCCTGTGCAGTCTCTAATTAAGCAATGTGCAATGCATTTTTTTAAATGTAGTTCTAATGAATTTTTCCATAAAAATAAATGGTTTAATGTTTGAAAATGATTTGAATTGAAAATTAAGACAGCTATAAATATTAGTATTGTTGTAGGTTTACACTTGGGCTGTAAAATAAATTATTATTTTTATATTTTACCATTTTATTATTTTACGTAAAAATTTCACAAGAGTCATTTATAATTTTTGTTTTTATTTAGTAAGTTTTATTTTTTAATTAATAACAGTAATAATAATAATGACAACAATCATTATTTTATAGTCATATTGATAAGCTATAATCACAGCTTTGGCCAAATTGTGAAGCTCTACAAAGAAACAAAGCAAAAAAAAAAAACAATTATTGCAATTGTTATCAGAAAAATCGCAATCGCAATTAGATAATTTCTCTACAAATAGGGCCTATTTTAAAATTTAACTAGGTATGAAAAATATGCTATATAAATAAAATAGCCTTGGCTAAAGGGTACAAAACCCTGTGGAGAACACATAAGATACAAAAAATATATGTATATATAAATAAAATTAAATTATTCGCTCTCCATAATCTCCATACACCTGTAGAGATAAAGAAACCAGTGACTATGAGGATTATTATCCCCTCACCTCTGGGCCTCACGCTCGTCTTTGGGGTTGTAGTTGGAGAGACAGTCCAGGATGAAGATCTGGCCCCACTCAGTGCATTCGTTGAGGGCCGTCAGGAGCTTATTGATGTTCTGAGGATTCAGGTCCAGAAGGTTGCTGTTGGGGTGAGACTCGCTGATCTCGGACAGGGCAGCAACTGCATTAGCCACAACCTATGTGAAAATCAGATATCAGTAAATAATTGTGAATGGGGAAGTATGCATTTAGGACAATTAGATCAAAAGTTTCTAACCATGGGGTTGGAATCAGCGATCAGGTCCCTGAGAGAATCCAGGAAGCCCTGGTCCTCCACCATCTGGGCGTTGATGTCATGCAGTTTGGCCACACACACTGCAGCGGTCTTCCTCACATAGGGGTCTTCATCCTTCAGACACTTTCGCAGAGGCTCGCACAAGTACTCAGTGATCTTGTCCACACGGATACAGCCCATTGTACGCACAGCCAGAGCTCGGATCAGAGGGTTTGGATCCTCACAGTCCTAAAGAAAAAAAAAAAGAATAACTTCAGACCTCCTGGTGGAATTTTACAAAATTATAGTACACTGATGTCCAATGTTCCCTCTAAGCTGCACGCGCACACTTCTTCCACCGCAGCCATGCAGAGAGATAATGTGCCGCGCACACGCAAAAATGAGTTGGGAAAACCATTTGATTGTATTCTAGTAAAAAGAAAGAATTGCAATGCTCGGGTAAACCGCTATAGAGTTAGAACCGGTGAATGCGGTTTACAGGTTTCATAGAAAGAGAATGATGTGCGCCAAATGAGACGCTGTAAACCGAATACTTCAATGGTTGCGGACGAAATAGCTCAAATCGAGAGCCAACGCAAACGCAATGACATGTGCAATTAAACGTCCTCATGTATTAAAGAAGAGTGCCTTGATTAAGTGCTGGAAATAGCGGATGATGGGCACAGAATGGTAACATTTACAGTCACACACAGGTGTATTGTGCAAACTGCACTTCAAAGGGATGTTTAGATACCTATATAAGAATTCACATGTTCACTTTTTTATATTTAACTTACAGATCTCAGTTTAAATGATTCAGTTTGTTTTCTATTCTCCTCTATCAGTTTTGCTTCAGTTGTTTTGATATTATATTATATTATGTTAGGCCTATGTTATATACCTAATAAACAATTGACCTGGTTTTTTTAAATGGAGTCACTTATGCTCATCAAGGCTGTATTTATTTGATAAAAATAAAGAAAAAAAAAAAACAGTAATATTGTGAACTCTTAGGCTATTGCAATTTCTAATATTGGCTTTCTATTTTAATATATTTTAAAATGTAGTGTATTCCTGTAAAGCAGCGCTGAATTTTCAGCATCAGTACTCCAGTCTTCAGTGTCACGTGATCCTTCAGAAATTACTCTAATATTCTGATTTATTATCAAGTGTTGAAACTGTTGTGCTGCTTATTATTTTTGGGAACCTTTTTTCTTTGATTCTTGATTAGGCTAATAAGTTAAAAAGAACAGCATTAATTAAAAATATAAATATTTTCTAACAATATAAGTCTTTACTATCACTTTTTATCCATTTAACACATACTTGATGAATAAAAGTACTAATTTAAAAAATAATAAGAAATAAGAAAGAAAACATTTTGAATAGTGTATATTGTAACACAACATTTCTATTTTGAATAAACACTGTTCTTTTTAACTTTTTATTTCTCAAAGAATCCTGAAAAATATCACAGGTCCCAAAAAATATTAAGCAGCACAACTTTTTCTGACATAGATGATAAATCAGCATATTAGAATGATTTCTGAAGGATCATGTGACACTGAAAATTCAGCTTTGCTTCTCAGGAATAAATTATATTTTAAAGTACATTAAAATAGAAAACTATTGTTTCAAATTGCAATAATATTTCACAATGTGAAATAATATTCAGTATTTTTTTATCAAATAGATACAGCCTTGATAAGCCTTAGAAATTTCTTTAAAAAAAATGTACTGATCCCAAACTTTTGAACTGCAGTGTATTGTACAGTAAAAATGTTTTCTCAGGTAACCTAAAATGTACATCATTTAGTTACATCAAGGATCAAATCAAATATAAACAGCACATTAAAGTTAAAAGTTACACACTTTTTTGTGTGCGTGCTGTACAGGTCTGGTATAAAGAATGCTTTTGCTCAGGTGCCCGAAATGTCCGCCCAATAGAGAAAAGGGAACATCGCTGATGTCCAAATTTGATCCAAATTTTAACAGCAATTCTCACCTTGACAAAGCTGTTAACGGCCATGATGGCCATGTCAGGCTGACTCTTGGCATAGTTCATAAGGTAGAGGTAAACCAGTTTCTTCAGCTCCAGGTTATCAGTCTGCATGCAGTTTACCACATCTGGAAACAAGGAACTAAAGAAACAAGGTATAAAATGTATTAGCATAACTATGAGAGTCAAAATAATCATCTTTTAAGAAATGTGGGAAGTAAGAGTGCATAGCTGATTCAGTAATGGTGATAAACGAGTCAGTCAAAGCACCTGACATCCTTGCCCACTGTCATGGCTGCAATGACTTTCTTCACTGCCTCTTTCCTCTTCTCCTTCTTCTCATTGTTCAGCTCGGCCTTCAGCTCAAAGATTTCACCTGTAACAGACAGTAACATGGTTAGTGCTCATCTGGTCTGACGTTTTCAGAGGCTAATGCTTATACAAGTTCTACGGAGCACAAGAGTAGTATTAAATTCACAATTATTCTTTACAAAAGTACAATATATTTAGTCAGAATAAACTTTGTTTACTATTTTAAATATTTACTAGACTAGTTATTAAAATAGCAACATTTTCACTTTTAAATTAATCAGAAATGATCGCTACAGTGTTCTTGATACAAATGTAGCTCTAATACCCCTAAAATAACCTGGAAAATCAACACTTAATATTGACCGGTGGTGTGTCAGAGTGC
Organism: Barbus barbus; assembly: GCF_936440315.1. NCBI lineage: Eukaryota > Metazoa > Chordata > Actinopteri > Cypriniformes > Cyprinidae > Barbus > Barbus barbus. Next base: position 16,669,412 of record NC_136734.1, on the reverse strand, counting down.
ATCTATGCAAACTGAAAAGATAGAGGAACCGTGTGTCTCTTCTACTTGGGTCATTTACAGAAATGAGCGTGCAAACACAGAGACATCATGCATATTCAAAGCAAGGGGCATGTGCCTTTCAGATTTTTGATTATTGCAGGAACAGAGTTGATAATGCCTCAAACTCAGTGGCTTCTGGTGAAATTCACATTTTGTCATTTCAGTTGTAATTTTTCTTGGTTCATTATAAAATAGCTTTATCATCTCAGAATTTCAGTCCGACCCAAATTTATATCCCTAAAGTATCATGACTCATAATAAAGAACGAAATACCAGAACTGAACCTACATGGTCTAAAACAACATACAGAAAATATCATATCAGTAAGTTTAGTAAATTGTTCAGGGGTTTTAGATCAGTTCTTTTTAAACCCTATTACCTATATTAACAAATTTAAGCTCTTTACTTGCCTTTTTTGTTGGTGGTAAAATACTTGGAGTCAGTCATTCTGACAGCTTCTCAGATCTGAAGAGGAGGAAATAAAGCACATTTACATATCAACATGCATAAAAGCAATAATATAATCTCAAAATATATTTTATTGTCAGCTGGCAATTTTCATGAAATTAGAATACAGATACAAATATGAAACATGCCTGTAATTCCCATTTTACACAGGAAATCATCAGGGACAGTTATGTGTAGACCACTTGCTACATGAGCATACAACAACACAGTAACTCAGCCTTGCATTACAAAGGATTACATAAACTGAAAATATATCTCAAACTTAATAAGTTACTTGCAGCTATACTTCACAAATGCAATGATTAATTGGGCGCGACAAAAATGATCCAGCTATGCTAGGCTAGTGAAAACCTTGGAAGCAGGACCTTTATCGACTGAAATACAGACATCTGTCCTATCCCAATTATAATGCAAACAAGTGATGAAAACACAACAAATCAGATACGCACAAGGGATGTCAGAATCGACGCAATATACGAAAATCTTCGGTTACTGGAGTACTTCCCGGCGAGATGGGAGATGCGGTTGCTTCCTCTGCTTTGGGTCGGCGCTGGAAGATGGAGCACACCCGGAAAAACAAAATGAAGCGCGGAACCAACGAACGAGAAGAGCGCGTGAGATCGGAGCCGCACTGATGTTACACCGGAAGCAGACAGAGGACCTTAGAGTAAGCAATCATGCACCACGCTTATATAAGTGCGCTTTATACAAGCCTGGCGAGTTTATTACATCAGTTCACAAGATATTAGATACAATGCTGCAGCAGGTAATATGTTGTTTGTCTCAGATTGTGTGGAAACCAGTGGGCTACATAAAGTCAAGAAACCTAGACTAGATTTCAAAATATTTGTACATGTGCCTAAAGAGCCTCCCCTTTTTTCTTTTGTTTAATTTTGTTACATTTTATCCTTTGAACGCTGCCGACACTACATTGTTTGATTGTATTGTAGAAGTATGGCATACTGCACAATCACATTAAGTTATATCATTCCTTACTGTACTGTAGTTGGTTTTTTTCATTGGATAATTAAACATTGACGGGTCGTAATATGTATAAACGGACTATTTCACCGTAAAATATTTGTCTGTTAATCTGTCATTGAGTCTTAAAATTAACAGCTTTCTAGAAAAAAAGAGATGGTAGGAAACCGACAAAACTGGCTTTGTAAAAAGTTTTACTGATTTATTTTGCTTCATATGGCTTTGTGCGTATGCTGTAAAATAACAGTGATCTAAACCATAAAAGCCATACAATTTCTAAAATTGGCCTAAATATTCAAATAGATATTCATAAATACTATTTATTCAGATACTCATTTGTTATATGTAATACTATATATTTAATAGTATTATAAAATGTTTTAAACATATCTCTACACATTATATAATCAGCTTATCTGTAATGAAAAATATATTGCAATAGTTTTATTAAATCGCTTCTTTTCTCTGTATGGCTGGCCATCAAAGGAATGTGATGGAGTCAAAAAAAAGGAGGCTGTAAAAGTTTTTTATTTATTTTTTTAACAAATTAAATAAAAACACAATTTAATACCATGAAACTGAAATTATGTTCAAATATTCTAGCTGAGCCCCCAGCGTCAGTTTTTTTAGGTGACCGTTATTTTAGAATGTTTAGCCTTATTGTTTCCATGGCGACACGTCATGCTTGTCATGTGACACACCGCAGCCACAATAGCGCTGTATGACACATGGATCAATTTTATTTAGTTTTTCCTTTTAGTTTTTATTATTAATATTCACAAACATACGCACTATATTATGAAATATCTGATATTCCGAATCTGAAATATGTGCAAGTAAATGTATTTGGTACTTTAAACACTTTTATAATGACCGTGTTAGTTGATCTATAACGGGTGATGGGTGCCGCCATGTTTGTTCGCACTGAATTGCTCTCGGTTACTCATGTAAGTAACCGAGAGCAATTCACACTTCGGTTCCCCGAAGTGAAATACATTTTCCTTGAATACTACTGAAGCCTTGTTGACTCACACCAGTGAAACTGGCCAATGGTGTTCAAGCGCGCGAAATATGAGCGGGAATCCCACTCTATATAAGGCAATGCTTGAACGTCATTCATTCAGAATCTTTGACTGAAGCAACTTGGCATTTTAAGATCCTGAGCTCGGTGACACGGCAATAAGAGCAATGTCTTGTTCCCTCATTTCAGGGAACTGAGGTTACGTGAGTAACCGAGAGCGTTCCCCTTCAATTTGGTCACTCTACATTGCTATGGGAACGTATAAAATCCCGCCGTGTCACAGCAATGGAGCCTGGCTCGACTAAGTATGTCAAATTTCACATCCGGAGCCGTAATGAGAGCGGCAATGATATTGGCGCTCTTGGTAAACACAGCTCAGGTCTACAGGACCTAGGGTAAACGTACCTATTAAGCTCACCAAAATCTACATTGAAACATTTTTAGTGCACAAGATACTGGTTTTGGTACAAAAAGTCATGTTAAAATAAAATATTAATCTCTCACATAAAAATATTTAATTTTATTTTAAATGACAAAAGAATTTTGATTAAGATATACATCATTAAATACAAAAAGTCTGGCTGTGCTTAATGGGTACATTTGTGTACCCTTTAAGCACACCCCTGTTCCCATTAAGCTCACATAATATTTTAATAAAAATTCTTGTTTATGATATGCGAGAGGATTTGTCTTAGCGTAAACATTTTGAACAAGCTCTTTGAAAGCGCACGATTCAGCAGTCTCAGGTCTAAGATTGGGCAGAGTCCGCCGTCTTTCTTTGGCACCAGAAAATAACGACTGTAGAAGCCGCTCTCGCGGTCTATGAGAGGTAACTTACTGCCTCTACAGCGCACTTTGCGAGAAGATTGTGTATTTCCTCTTGCAGAACTGAGGCATTCCGCTCCCGTACAGTGGACATTAACACACCGTTGAAATGGGGCGGTCTACGGAAGAACTGAAGTGTGTAGCCGTTCTTTATTGAATTCATAACTCACTCTGATACCCCTGGCAGTGCCTGCCACAATTCTGTGAACTGTGACAGCAGGCGAGGCGGACTGTGCACCGTGAGGCATAACTTGCCGTTGAGGGGCGGGGGGTTTAATACCACACGCGTGTGAGAGTGAGTGATGGGGGAGAGGGGAGTGAGAGGAGGAAAACTGCCCTGATATTGAAGTGAGTTTTGTATGTTTTTCGACTTCATTGCACTGCATAGTGGAACAGTCAAAACACAAACATGACAATTGCTCTCGCCACCCGCAACAGGCAGGGGAGCCTGGTGAGTGAGCACACACAGGGGAGCGAGTGGACTTCTTCAGTGGCTCGTCGTCGGCGTTGAGTGCAGCTTTCCTCCTCCGAGAGACAGCATCAGGAATGCGGCTTCGATTCCGGTGCCGGTGGTCTGCCGTTTCTGTCAGGGCGGGGTCTCTGGCCCTTTGAGCCCTAATGGCGCTTCGGCCACGGTTGTCTTGACTTCACCGCCAGCTCCTGTTCACGCCGAACAGTAGCAGAAGAGGCGTGCGGTCTTCCCGCATACTGTGCTGAGGAGGAGCGGGAACATGCAGGAGGTTTCGCGCCGGCACGCTTTAGCAGGAAGTGGCTAATGGCTAACGTCTCCACCGCCGTTTCGAAGAGACCTGAGGGATTCACGGGAGCGTCTAGAAGGCCCATTTAAGTCGGTCAGAGTAAGCCACAGGTGACAATCCAGATTCCCCATATTGCGGCCGATCGCTCGAGCTGTCTCCTCCGTCGCTCCGAGGGCCAAATTCGTGGCGCGTCAGAGCTCTTTAAACACTTCAGGGTCCGGCCCGTCCTCATCCAGAGACTTGAGCAACTTGACCTGATATACCTGGAGTATCGCCATCACGTGCAGTGCTGAAGCTGCTTTGCCCGCCGCGGACAAAGACTTGCAGGCGAGGTTTGCAGTGGCGCGGCAAGGTTTAGAGGGGAGAGACGCGTTGTTTCTCACTCTCCAGTTCGCTGCAGCTGAAGAACAGAGATGGGCAGCGACGGCTTCTTCCACGGGGGGGGTTTGACATACCCCACTTGGTCAGCTCCATCCACAGAAGACAGGAGGGAGGATCCTGTGGCACTTTCCTCCTTGGCTCGAAAGAGGCTGCAGAGGAAGAGCACGGCAGAGCCAGTTGGGCGAGTTCATCGCCATCGCCTGAGAGTCCAGAGACTCATATCCCCGCAGTGGGGGCAGTCCGACCCCCCCAAGCGGTGCCTCTGAATGGGCGCAACCCAGGCAGAAGACGGACTATTCGTGGCCATCAGAGTTCGATTGGCTCTGCACAGGAGAGGCAATCGCAAGTCATCCTTGATTCTGAAGCTCACCAGAACACAGCAGGGGAAGAGAAGGCGTGTCCTCTGCAGCGTGTATCACGGTGAGTAGTCTTGCTGATAGGCTTCTTGCTTCTCGTAGAAGTTTGGCTGAAGAAAAAGATTCTGAATGGATGACGTACAAGCACTGCCTTATATAGAGTGGGATTCCCGCTCATATTTCACGCTCTTGAACGCCATTGGCCAGTTTCACTGGCGTGATTCAATAAAGCTTCAGTAGTATTCTAGGAAAATGTATTTCCCATAGCAATGTAGAGTGACCGAATTGAAGGGGAACACAATGTAACATCCATAACACCGTACACAATGGAATGCGCACATGTGAGTGGGGCTAGTGCCATCTAGTGGTAGCTGATTTTCTTAGGCTCAGCTGCGTGTGTATCGCAAAGTTATCGTATGTGTGAATTGGGCAAGGCTAAAAGGGTGGAACGAAAGTCTCAAAATTCAAAATAATCAAATAGAATGGACTCAGAAGAGATGTGAATGAATGCACGTGCGTCGCCAGATCCACAAATGCACATTTTAATCGCTACATGCACAAATTATGATAGTTTAATACAAACTATAACATTTGTATTCAAAAATGTCTCTATTTGATCAAAATGCTGCACATTTTTCAAATCGTGTGTACACATTAATGAATTGCACTGGGCCATGTTCATTGGTAGTTGTGTGTGTGGGGGCGTCGTGAAATGCTGCAAACTGCGAAAATGAAATCTCAAAATCCAAATGAACCAAACAAGATTAACTGGAACAAGATGTCAATAAATGCACGAGTGTCACCTGATCCACAAATGCACAGATTCCTTTTTGCATGAGCAATTTATGATATATTAATACAGATAACATTTTTAATCACAAACATGTCTGTATTTGTTCAAATCGCTGCACAATCATTTAATCCCGAATTCCACAGACTTAAATTGAAAGGCATTTGTTTGTGGTTAGTAAGATACATGCATAAAATGTATGCAGTACATGGATAATTGTGAGTGCATCTATTAATAATTTTGAGTCTAATATCATCCGATAGCGATCTGTCTCTGCGCCAGCTAAAGCGAGAAAGCAGATTTGAATTCAGCAGTTGATGATGTGATGCACTGAACGTTCTAATCACACAGGTGTGATCGTACGCTTCAGGGACCAGCCAAGACTGATCGCACCCGGTGTGATCGTACGCTTCAGGGACCAGCCAAGACTGATCGCACCCGGTGTGATCGTACGCTTCAGGGACCAGCCAAGACTGATCGCACCCGGTGTGATCGTACGCTTCAGGGACCAGCCAAGACTGATCGCACCCGGTGTGATCGTGCGCTTCAGGGACCAGCCAAGACGGATCACACCCGGTGTGATCGTACGCTTCAGGGACCAGCCAAGACCGATCGCACCCGGTGTGATCGTACGCTTCAGGGACCAGCCAAGACGGATCACACCCGGTGTGATCGTACGCTTCAGGGACCAGCCAAGACTGATCGCACCCGGTGTGATCGTACGCTTCAGGGACCAGCCAAGACTGATCACACCCGGTGTGATCGTGCGCTTCAGGGACCAGCCAAGACTGATCACACCCGGTGTGATCGTGCTCTTCAGGGACCAGCCAAGACTGATCACACCCGGTGTGATCGTACGCTTCAGGGACCAGCCAAGACTGATCACACCCGATGTGATCGTGCGCTTCAGGGACCAGCCAAGACTGATCACACCCGGTGTGATCGTGCTCTTCAGGGACCAGCCAAGACTGATCACACCCGGTGTGATCGTACGCTTCAGGGACCAGCCAAGACTGATCACACCCGATGTGATCGTGCGCTTCAGGGACCAGCCAAGACTGATCACACCCGATGTGATCGTGCGCTTCAGGGACCAGCCAAGACTGATCACACCCGGTGTGATCGTGCGCTTCAGGGACCAGCCAAGACTGATCACACCCGGTGTGATCGTACGCTTCAGGGACCAGCCAAGACTGATCACACCCGGTGTGATCGTGCGCTTCAGGGACCAGCCAAGACTGATCACACCCGGTGTGATCGTACGCTTCAGGGACCAGCCAAGACTGATCACACCCGGTGTGATCGTGCGCTTCAGGGACCAGCCAAGACTGATCACACCCGGTGTGATCGTACGCTTCAGGGACCAGCCAAGACGGATCACACCCGATGTGATCGTGCGCTTCAGGGACCAGCCAAGACTGATCACACCCGGTGTGATCGTACGCGTTAAAGGGTTAAACTCACGTGTGAAAGGGTTAAAATGAAAAAAGAATGATTTTACATGTGGTGCATGTAAAAGTATAGCTTTCTCTAGTCTTCAAATCCTGAGGTCCCTGGCAAAAAACGTGTAACTTTATTTCTGAATGCAAAATTCTGAAACTTGGAAAAATGCTGCTCCAAATGTCTTCCTTCAAAAGATACCACAAATGTGCAAATATTTAAAACTGCATTTTCTGCATAACGAGTTGTGCCTAGGTGTTGTGTTGTAGGCCTAGGTGTGCAGATGTCTGTGTTTTATTGGTTGTTGTCTCTCCCCATCCTCTCTACACCAGGGGTATTCAATTAAAGTTCCAAGAGACCCAGTATCTATATACTATGGATAGTCGTTACAAATTAGGATATTGGGAGGGGTAACTCGATTTATGCACCGCCGTCACCTGCCTGTCATCATGTGCGTTTTATGTTACTTCCTAAATGTAAGTGCTCTTCATCATTCTGTAACAGTAAACATGCTTGAGGTGGTTTAGACAAGACCAGTGATTGACAGGAGGTGTGTAACTGCTGTGTGTGATATGAACTCACTGTCAGAGAGAGGAAGCGTAGCATAGCTGGTATTGTTTTACTAATCCTGCATTGTTTTATGTTGAAAAGAATTGAGGTTTGCCACTGACTTGTCCCTCTGCCTAGAACGCAACTGAAAGCTTCTTCAAGCGCCTCCATATTTAAAAAACCGCGGGAAATGACGGAATATTTACGTATATTTTTACAGCTGGTCTATTCGCACGGGATTAGTATTGCTTGAGGTAATTTCTCCGGACCATTTTACAGAAGGTAAAAATCGCCGTAATCCGTTAAAGACGGATTAATTTGGCAAATTACAACTATGCTTGAAGACGTGCAACGGCTGTGCTGGGAATTTTTTTTTTAATTCGCTGACTATACAGCAAAATCGGGCAATATTGTGTCTAAAATGTAAGTAACTTAATTTCAACTTCTTGTTAAAGGAAATCCTGCATAGTACAAGTCCGTAGCATGTTATATAGTTTTCATTTCCTACATTTCTTTGTTTTTTAAACTTTGAAAAATTATTTGCATTAAACAAGAAATACAATACCTTGTTTTAAGCAAACCAAACTTGCTCACAGTCATCAAAAACATATGAAATAATTAAATTGCAAGTATTGCTTCTGTGGAGGCTCGGATTCGGCGTTCTGTTAAGAATGGATGCGTTCACGTGTCCGTAGACAAGCATAAACTCACGAGTTTCAAAGTAAAACTCTGAGTTGACTTAAGACAGCGCTACTATTATTTCTTGTTGGAAATGTAACGTTTTTTGTTTCTTTGTTTGTTTGCTTTTAGCAGAACTACCACCCAACAATCACAATTCACACTTGAAAGGAGAGGACAGTGAGAACTTGAGAACAAAACAGCATGAGACTGAAAAACAAAGAGGTTGGTGTCTGTTCTTGATTCTTCATTAGGCAATTGTAAATTCTAAAGGCCCTTTCACACAAAACATGAACTGAACCAGTGTATTCCTATGAAAGCCATTCATGGCACAAGCATTTTATTGAAGCAACCCTGTTTTTATACAGAGTGTGACCAATCCAGTAAGTTATAACTTATGTCATATGTCCAGCACTGCAGCGGGTTTCTGGTAGTGTTAGCCCACTGAGATCAGACTTGAAGTTGCATTTTTGCAAAATAATTGTTTGAAAATAAAGACAATGAAGATTAGAAAACAGGATGTCAACTCATTAAGCAAAAAGAGGGTTTCTCATAAAAGCAAGGTATTCATCCTGAAGTCTCTCTTCCATTCAAATCCATAAAAAAGGTCCCTGGCAGTGAACCACCATCTTACTCATGTTACTGTGTGTGTGGGTGTGGGGCGTGCAGTTGCTCTCTACCAGGTGACGAGGGGGCCTCAACAAACTTCCAGGGGGCTTCAAGATGCAAAATGCTTTAAAATTTGCTAAAAACAAATATCAAGATGACTGCCATAAATTTTTACTTTTTTTTTTTTTTTTTTTTTTTTTTTTATCCCTGTGGAGATATTGCCATATTTCTGAGTTAAAAGGACATTCAAAAGATTGCTCCGTTTAACTTTCTCATTCTTATGCTAAAAGTAATGTAAAAAGAAAAGATGTTGCAAGGCAGCTGCAGTATGTCCCTGAATTATTGTTTTAGCATCTAGCATGACAAATCATGCTCATAGAAATGCACATATTTGTGCAGTTATTACACATCAAACATGATAACATAAGATGTCTGTGTTGTAAGTTTATTAACTGTGGCGCTCAATTTAATTGATATGTTTTGATTTTGATGTAATGGTATAATATGTTTATTTTAGACCTGATGGAAGACAAGAAAAGAAAAAAAGAAGCCAAAAAATCTGTCAATGGCTCTCTTCAAACGAGAATTCGTTCTAGAGAGAAGCAGAAACACAAAAAAGCCATTAGGCAGCAGGTGAGGATCCACGCTGAAGAAGATAAACTGTACACATGTGATCAATGTGGCAAGAGTTTCGCACACAAAAAACACTTTAAGGAACACATGAAAATCCACACTGGAGAGAAGCTGCACACGTGTCACCAGTGCGGCAAGGGTTTCAAACTCAAAGGCCAACTTGGGATACACATGAGAATCCACACTGAAGAGAAGCCATTCACATGTGATCAGTGTGGGAAGAGTTTCTCACAAAAAGCTCACCTTAAAGAGCACATGAGAATTCACACTGGAGAGACGTCGTTCATATGTGATCAATGTGGGAAGAGTTTTGATGTCAAAAGAAGCCTGTTATCACACATGAAAATCCACAGTGGAAAGAAGTCACATGTATGCAGTCAGTGTGGGGAGAGTTTTAGATGCAAAATAGATCTTAGGCAACACATGACAATCCACACTGACTACAGGCCGCACACATGTGATCAATGCGGGAAGGGTTTCACACGAAAAGAACACCTTCAAAGACACATGCTTATCCACACTGGAGAGAAGAATTACTCGTGTGATCAGTGTGAAAAGAACTTCTCTCTAAAGCAATCCCTGAAGAGTCACATGTTTGTTCACACTGGAGAAAAGCCACACACATGTGATCAGTGTGGGATGGCTTTTACAAGTAAACGAGGCCTTACGGCACACATGACTATCCACACTGGAGAGAAGCCGCACACATGTGATCAGTGCGGGAAGAGTTTTGCACTCAAATACTTGCTAAATATTCACATGAGAATTCACACCGGAGAGAAGCCGCACACATGTGAGCAGTGCGGGATCAAATTCACACAAAGATCACAACTTATGGTACACAAGAAAATCCACACTGGAGAAAAGCCACACACGTGTGATGAATGTGGTAGGAGTTTCACACATAGTTCCACGCTAAAAAAACATCTACAAACCCATTCTGAACATAAACAGTTTTACTGTGATCAATGCAGCAAAGGGTTTCATCTGGAATCAGGCCTGAAGAACCACCTGAAAGTTCATGCTAAAGTCAGAAACTATTTCTGTCTTTTGTGTGACAAGAGTTTTATTCTGCTGAGTGTTTTTAACCTTCACCAGAGGAGACACGGCTCTGTGAAGTCTTTTATGTGCTTTGAGTGTGGGAAGTCCTTTTTTACAAATACTGAACTGAAACAGCACCAGACAAGTCACACCGGAGAGAAACGCTACAAGTGTTCACACTGTGACAAGGGATTCTCTCTTTTTGGAAACATGAAACAACATGAGAGGACCCATACTAGAGAGAAGCTGCAAACGCTGCCCTCCAAGTGAGAACAGTTTTAGTAAATTAGCTTCTCTACACAGTCATACAAGACACAAATGTATGAAATCGCCTTAAGCTCTCTTCTATATAAATCTGCCCTAACCAGCCACATTGAGTGTGAGGACGAGGATGAGGATCAGTATCATTCAAAGTTGTTGCAGCTGTGAACAAAGTTCATCTTCATTCCCATTAGTTTCAATTGTGAACTTCACACACCCACAGAGACGGTGTTCCTCCCAAAATAAGTTTATTCTCAAGTTTCACGTAATTTTCTTATGCATATATATTACTCTGTTTATTTATTCTACTTTATGCAATTAGTTGTTTACATAATGTTCTTGTGTTCTCATATGTAGTTCAGGAAGCTGAAGCAAAGACTCTTTTTAGACAATTTTAGAGACATCTGATATATATTGTTAACTTGTTTATCATTGTATTTGGAACATCTAGCTATTCTACCACTTATGATATATTTACCATATTATGATGCATGTTGTAGCTTCTATCAAGTAGTTTTGCAAATGTTAACCACTTCTGCTCTTCTCTTGAGATGTTTTAGTTATCTCTTGAGATTTTTCCTCATTGTTTTTACCTTTACTTTATTTTTGTATTTGTTTCAATTACTCATTGATTAAACTATCTGTTTATCTAACTTTTTGTCCATTTTTATTGCTTGATAATTCTACTTGCATTAAGAATAAATTCCTTCATCTTAAACAGGGGCAATTTGGATTGAGTTTCATCAAATGTACAGCACATGCCCACCAACTTATGTGTCCGAAGAGCCTAAAGTCACCGATATACCTCAGGCAGAATTGATTAAGGAATAACCACATATCTATGATCGGATGATTAACTGCCCTTTTAGTCTTTTCTGTCATTTTTGTTGTGTGTGTGTGTGTGTGTTGTGTTATTGAGAGGTAAACACACAGCACATATTTATATACTCATCTAAACACCACTCCCTGTAGCACTGGGAGCATCACAATGTATGTGCAGCTGATTCTTTTTAATGGTGAGCGAAGAACAAAGAACTTAGCAGTGGGTATACTGGGGACTTTGGTGCTGCCTCTTTGTAAATCTGGAAAACTGTATTACTACAGGCTATTAAAGGCCATCAACACAAAGTGCACTGTATAGGTCTATCAATCTTGCTTCTATGGCAGAAACGTGCCAAATCGAAACTTGAAATGTTTACATGGTGCCCACCATAAATATTCTGTAGTTTTGTCTCATTCATCTTTTAATCATATTTGTAAATGTCTTGACTCCACAGCCAACAGAGCAATTTTTTTCTTTACTGTTCCAATACTTTTGGAGGGCACTGTAGATCCATAAATACATTTGTGTACAGTATGATAAGTTATTTCCACAGCTTTCTGTCATGCCTCCACATGAAATGGCATCTGGTCAATGCGCACGTCTACCACAGAAAGCAAGCAATGTCACACGGAACCAAGTGAATGTGAGACAAAATCAGACTATGAAGAAAGATCATCTTACATCATGCACATATTCTATAATATCTGTAAGCATTTCAAACCATATTTCATGTGCATTCAAGAGAATTCCATTCTCTGTTTCAATTGTTGCGGAGTAGCTTGCTTTTCCTATCAATATAGTTTGAACTAAACTGTACGCAAATGTATACTGTTTACACAATTACATATGCAGGCATGTGCTGTTAAAACAAGATATAAAAATAACTGTTTTAATGCACAAAGTATTTGATACCTGCTGAATAAATCAAAACATTTTTAATTATATTTATTATTTAATGTCATTTAATAACCACATTAACTTTGCCAGAATAAACTGGCAGATCTTTAATGTAATCTTTGACATATTTTGTCCTATGGCTTTTTTTTTCAGAGCTCATGGAACAAAATATTTTAAATAAATTTGAACAGAAGTCATAGGCAATAAATTATAGCTTTAGTCATATATAAATTATTATAGCTCAAAGAGCCCACATTTTCTTGTGCATATAGCACTATTAGTGGTACTATACATTTATCTTTAAAATAAAAAATGTATGAAATGCATATAGATTGAAGTTTGACATTACTATCTGACGTTGTTGCGTTTAATTTTTATTGAGAAATGTAGTTTTCTTGATTGTTTCAGAATCCATTCATTAGAAACAGTGGAACAGAGTGGAATAATAAACTACCCCAGCACAGTAGGTGGCAGTATGAACCTATTTTGTTGCCTTAAAAGATGACAGAAGAATAACGCTAGTAACAGGAAAAAGTATTGCTACATGTTGCATCGTGAGTTATTTTTGTGCAGTGTAATTTTCTGGCCAAATTATCTTGTTTAATAAAACGATGAAAATATTACAATTAAGAGACTCTTAGGACTAATTATAAAATATTCGCTCGTTTTGTTGTTGTCTGACCTGTCCAGTTCGCCGTGCTTGCTTCCATCAGCACTGATCCCAGAGTAATGGCAGAGCGAGGAGCACATTTAACAACAGCGGCTCCAGCTCAAGACAGACCCTCCGTATTTGAGGTTTTAGCTCAGGACTCTTTGATGAGTGCTGTTAAACCTGCATTACTGCATGCTGTGAAGGTATGCTGCTCACGCATTTAATATATATCTTGTACTGCATTTACCACTACTGTACAGGAAATTACATAATGGTAAAAGATTAATCTTGCTTCCAAACATCTATCTTTGCCTCATGCTCTAATATACCTGACAGATTGTAAAGTGAATCACAAGAACTTAACCTGTGTGCGAAATACAATACTAGCAGTATATGTATACTGTGCCCATACACACCGAATACCTTATGTATTATATATATTACTTTATATATTATATATTATAATGTATTATTATATATATATTATTTGTCATAATGAGCAGCACAAAATCCAAGAACACTCCTTGCATCCCAATGTGCATACTATCCATCTTATCTGCCCTAAATAGTATTGAAAATTACTAATATCATCACATAGAATTTAGGATGGATAGTATGCACATTGAAACCTGTATCCCACAATGCAGTGGGTTCAACTTGACCTTTCATCTCCAGCGAGAAGAATGAACCAGGCTGAATTGGACTGTTTGAAGCTATTTAACACAAGATTGAATTTAAAAACACAAAATAACCACACAAATTTGTGCTTCTAGATGCCACAGACCCCCAATTTGGCCCCAAATATGATCTTTCTCATGTGATGGATCCATCTATGAAGTGAATTTGTACTGAGAAAAAATAATATTTTATTATACATCTATAACATAATTAAATAAATTTTATAATTTTTTTTCCTCTGAACTTTTCCATGGACCCCCAGTGTACTGCTGCAAACATACTTCTATTGTTTTACATATATATATATATAATAGTAATAAAATAAACTTTACAGTATTTACTGGCATTGAATAACATTGATGTGTAAACCCTGTCTTTGTCCACAGGTCCTTGCTACCTCTAACCCCGCTTTCTATGGAGTTCTTTGGAGGAGGTTTGATGAGATTTATGCTATCCTGGACGTGTTATTGCAGCATCATTTCCTTTCCCGCACCAGCGCCTCATTCTCTGAGAATTTCTACGGTCTGAAGCGTGTAGGAGAAGACAGCACACGTGCAGCTCATCTGGGACTCCGGCGCAGACAGCACTGGCGCTCCTTGTTCCTTCTGGCCCTCCTTCCTTACCTACACACCAAATTGGAAAAAATCCTGGCTCGACAGAGAGACGAGGACGATTTCTCCATCCGCTTGCCTCAGTCCTTCATGCAGAAGTTGTACAGGGCTTTTTTGGCTGCGTATCCCTTTGTGTGCATGGCTTGGGATGGCTGGGTCTTTTGCCAACAGCTTTTGTATGTTTTTGGCAAAACACGGACACATTCTCCGCTCCTGTGGCTGGCAGGAGTTAAACTCTCGTATCTCACGGCTAATGACATACACAGCCTTGATCTTAAGCCATCGGGCCCAGCACTGAGCCCTAGTCGAAGGTGAGTTTATTTTGAGTCTCTGCTACATTATGTTCTTGAGGTTTATAAAGATGCTTACTTAAAGCAAAAATCTCTCTTTTCAGCTTTAGAGAGAAATTTCAGCACTTGGTCTCTACAGCGGTTGGTGGTGTGGCTGTATCTCTGTCAACCAGCCTCTCGATGGGAGTGTTTTTTCTGCAGTTCCTGGAGTGGTGGTATTCATCCGAGAACCAGAGCACCGTTAAATCCTTGACCTCCCTTCCAACCCCTCCACCACCTCTCCACCTTCACAGCCAGGAGACGTCACCCACACACATCAAAGTCTGCCCGCTCTGCAGGAAAGTGCGCACCAATGACACCGCGCTGACCACATCAGGCTATGTGTTTTGTTACAAGTGTATATATGTGTATGTTAAAGCCAATCACAGATGTCCCCTCACTGGCTACCCTTCAGGACTGCAGCACCTCATTAAAATATACACACCTGATGGATAGAGTGGTCAAATCTGTTTAATTTTGTTTCCAAGATGCATTTTTAATGTGGAACTGTCTGATTTGACATAATTATCGTACACTGTTCAGGTGAACAACAGGTTTAGTGTTAATTGTTATCCTAAGTAAGGCTAAAATGCTTTTTATAAGGTACTAGAATTAGTTTTTGTGATACGGTTATAATGGAAAATTAATTTGTGAAATGTGTAAATATTAAATTTGTACAGATATCATCATTGCCGACTCATATTTAAAGTTGCAATGCAATGAAACTAATGGCAGATATTTTCTTTCTTATTGTGACATGCATTCAAATGTAATAAATTACTGGAGAGAAAAAAAAACAGAGCAGGGACTGCTGTGCACCAGTTATTAAAGCACAAATTAAAGCCTTGGCAAACTCTTAAGTTGATGCAGAAAGTCTTAAATCCATAAAGTCATGGCATTAAACGGTGCATGCAAAAAATACAATGTGACCCCGGACCACAAAACCAGCACGGGTATATTTGTAGCAATAGCCAACAATACATTGTATGGGTCAAAATGATACATTTTTCTTTTATGCCAAAAATCATTAGGATATCAAGTAAAGATCATATTCCATGAAGATATTTTGTAAATTTCCTACTGTAAATATATCAAAACTTAATTTCTGATTTGTAATATGCATTGCTAAGGACTTCATTTGGACAACTTTAAAGGTGATTTTTTTTTTGCACCCTCAGATTCCAGAATTTCAAATAGTAGTATCTCGACCAAAAATTGTCCAGTCCTAATAAACCATATATCAATGGAAAGCATGTTTATTCATCTTTCAGATGATGTATAAATCTAAATTTAAAAAAATTGACCCTTATGACTGGTTTTGTGGTCCAGGGTCACATATTTGTCTTGTTCTCCATTACAAGTGTTAAATCAAGATATATTTACTTAGGATGAAAAATGGATTTCTCAGAAATTGTTCACAAGTGAGATTTTGTATGTCAGTGGAATATGAAAATATCCCCTTTGAATTATGTTGATTTTTCTGAGCCCATTTTTTATCTGAGCTCCCAGATATTTCTTCTCGTTTTAATCATAAACACATCATTTTGATCAGTTTCTCAGAAAACTTTTTTTTTTGTAAAATGAATTCAAAAGTAGGCTAATAGAGATCTGTTGGAACTTTCGGTCCCACTTTATATTAGGTGGCCTTAACATCTATGTACTTACATAAAAAATAAGTACAATTTACTTACTGTGTTCATATTGTATTGCAAAACACTTTTGCTGCTATTGAGGTGGGATACAGGTAAGGTTAGGGACAGGTTTGGGGGTATGGGTGGGTTTAAGGATGGGTTAAGGTGTAAGGTATAGGTCAACAGTGTAATTATAAATGTAATTACAGAAATTAATTACAGATGTAATTACATGCAGGTATTTTTCAAATATAAGTACGATGTAAAAACATGTATGTACACAATAAGTGCATTGTATCAAATGATTACTTTAAAAGTAAGTACATAGTCGTTAAGGCCACTTAATATAAAGTGGGACCGAACTTTCAAACTTAGAGTTAAAGTGTGTGCTCACTGCTCCCTTACAACTAATCGATGTATTCCCTTCAAATTATTCCTTACATTTTCTTTAACTGGTCTTAAAAAATTCACTAAAAGTTTTACATTTATCTTCATAAAACCTGCAGAAACCTTGTCAGAGAAGGTCTACTTATGGCATTTTGTTAAAACATCACAGTTAAAGAGTTATTTTTTAATCTAACATTTACAAAATGGTGAAATTTCATGTTATGCTGACCTTTATTCACATGTATTTTACAAATGTGTAATGCCTCCTGTCAGAAATTTACAGCTGAAAAAAAAAAACAGTGACCAACATGCATGCCAAGAAAATTTATATGAAGTCTTGACTGGCAGATTAATTGTGCAAGAAACAGAGAGATGACATTCTGAAAAAAAAATCAACCAAATGATCGAATCTGTGACCATATGTGCCTCCAACAGCACAAGGACAGCTGAGCTCCTTACATCACTGATTTGATTACCGATGGAGGAAAAACAAGGTGATTTTGCTGTAATAGAGCACTGCATGGAAAATGTGTTTCCTGCCAAAACCAGGAAATGAGTTTGCGCTTTACCACTTGTGGTTTCATTGTCCTGAAGTCAGTAGGTTTTTTTGAATAGATTTGTGGTTAATTGTCATAAATAAGGTCTCTGGATAGTTTCATGTTTCCTTCAACAACAAACTAATAGTAATTTTACTTGTCTTGGGGACATTAAATATAATTTGTATGAGATGAATCAAAATATCATTTATTGATGATAAACTCATCTACTCATAGTCTGCTTTCACAGTCTCATTGTTTATAATCGCACTCTTGCAAAACTAGTCTTAACTCAAACTTCCCAGGAAAATTTATCTTAAAAACGGAAAGAGTTGTTGGAAGCTTAGTTATGGTGAGGTTGACGTCATGTGATTTTGGTGTTTAGGCTTCAAAACTAAACATGTATTTATATATTTGTTTATTAGCAAAAAGCATGATGAGATGTGTTGGCCAGAGAGCTGCTTTTCTGCAATAATCCATAAACCAATGGGAAAAAATTCTGGGTTGACCTACAAAAATACATCACTGAAGTGCCCTATATACCTACTTCAGGGATGGGCAACTTCAGTCCTGGAGGGCCACTGTCTTGCAGAGTTTAGCTCCAACCCTAATCAAACACACCTGCTTGTAGCTTTCTAGTGATCTTGAAGACCTTGATTAGCTGGTTCAGGTGTGTTTGATTAGGGTTGGAGCTAAACTCTGCAAGACAGTGGCCCTCCAGGACCGAAGTTGCCCATCCCTGACCTACTTATAATGTTTAAGTGAACCGGGTGGTTTACCAAATCCAATCAGCCCAAAAATAAATCAAATACATTGTTTTGAAGCAAAAGCTGCAATCTAAAATTCAAGCCTCTTTACGGTGGGTCAGCCTTGTTTTCTCTATGCAGATTTTTGTTTTGCGCTAAAGACCTAGAACTTTTTGTTGAAAATGTGCAAGACATTATTGCATTTTTTGTATTTGAATTATATAGTCCCTTTAGATTTTACAGATTTGTAAGTTTTTTTGTTTTTTGTTTTTTTATTTAAAATCAATCATAATTTACACGGTTTTCATCCGTTTCCAAACGGGAGGTGGCAACAGTGTTGCACTCAGGGGCCCAGGACATTAAGTGTTGAGAATACAAGAGTGTTTAAACCAGCATGTTCACAGAACTGGTAGATTGATATTCTCAGTCTAAAAATAGGGCCAAGGAATTTTCCCAAACCCACGAGACCCTGTGTTACCACTCCCTGAAAACTTCCTGAAATACTGCAGCATTACTGAATGTGCGCCACCACTAGACAAATTAAGGACATTAAAGTACAGAGTTATAAACAATCTTTGGTTTAAGGCCCTAAATGGTTTAGCTCCTGCGTACCTAACTCATCTTCTAGCTACAATCCAACCCGCTCCCTAAGGTCGCAAAACTCTGGACTTTTGGTAGTACCTAGGATGGCAAAGTCCACTAAAGGAGGTAGAGCTTTTTCACATTTGGCTCCCAAACTTTGGAATAGCCTTCCTGATAACGTTCAGGGTTCAGACACACTCTCTCTGTTTAAATCTAGATTAAAGACACATCTCTTTAGCCAAGCATTCACATAATGCATCTTATAATCTTGTACTGCAGTTATATCTGATCAAATGTACATTATTATTATTCTTTAGCTTGGGTTGAACAAATCATTTTTGCATAGATGGAACAGCAGCTACGCTAATTATGTCTCTATTTGTTTCTCTGTTTAACATCCCTAGGAATTACAGAAGCTTCAGTCTGGATCCAACCCTTAAATGATCTGAGATGACCGAACACCTGAGAAAAGATGATGCCTCAGATGGACCTCAGAGGATGCCAAAGCTCAGACAACATACAGAATTACCAAATTTTGCCATAAGTGAAATATATTAAGGTTTGCAACGATTTGTTTCGTAAAAAGCGCTATACAAATAAACTTGAAACTGTTTTTCAGCAGCAGCTTCATACAAAACCACTGTTTGTCAAGTCATTGACTGATTAGGTAACAAGGAAACTGCTTTTGCCTTTCAGTCGTTTATGGTTTGTCTAGTCATAGAGGCCTCGTCTGCACACCTGTTCACACTTCATCATCATTAGCCTGTGGCGTAACACAGCTTCACCTGAATTACTAATCAAGCCCAAGGGATCATCAGCAATTTAAAGAGTTAATTCATGTCACTGAGAGGTTAAGCTGCTTTTAAATTCCTGGCTGCTAATTCATTCGGTTTGGACATTTGTATCTCATCAAAAACACTGGAAACGAGCGCTTTTATAACAGTTCAACCCACATTAAATTAATCAAACAACAGTTTTTGTAGCTTTCTGGACTGAATGGGGATTTTATGAAAATCTAGGGTAAAAAAAAAATCATATCTCTTTGCAGTCTAATTAAATGAGTCAAAAAATTGTGCTTTTGTCGCTTTGGAGAAGCTGAGAACATCACATTGTAGTAAAAATGTTGCAAAAAGTATATGTTATCTGGGTGTTTCATGTAGAAAATTTGTAAACAATGCACAGTATGCAGAAATATCTTATTCCAAATACATATTTCTAGAACAACTCCACTCACCATTAAACGTTTGCTGTTTTTTTGTTTTTGTTTTGAAGGTGTATTAAGCATTTAGCACTTTCCTGCATTATAACTAGATGCATACTTGCTTTAATCTCATTTGCAATGGCTTTCTTAGCC
The DNA here is from genome assembly GCF_936440315.1 of Barbus barbus. Lineage (NCBI taxonomy): Eukaryota > Metazoa > Chordata > Actinopteri > Cypriniformes > Cyprinidae > Barbus > Barbus barbus. Next base: position 16,649,356 of record NC_136734.1, on the reverse strand, counting down.
AGCGTGTCTCCATGTAGTTGACTGCAGCCTCACTTCATGTGTGCCTGCCAATCACAGCTGTGAAACCTGACCTTTCACATGCTTCCCAGGAGCAACGGATACTGACCAGGATCAGTCTTATGCACTAATGTGAATCTCTCACAAACTTGTTCAGCCATATTTGACCACAAAATTTAAATTAAACATGAGGTTTTGATTTCGCATGAAGAGAAAATGAATCCCATTTCTGTACTGTAACATTTAAGCACATTTCTCAAGTGACTGTAATTAATTTCTTCATTCTGTAGTACAGCAATCTTTACAAAAAAAAAAACGATTCTTAAAAAAAAAAAAAAACTTTTAAACATTAAAGATGGTACAACAAAATACTGCAGAGATGTATAAGTAATTAGCCATTTTAATAAGATCTCATAATGAACATGAGATTTGAGTGGTACGCATTTTCATGACTCATCCTCTTAAGGTTGTCTGCTGATTCAGACAGTCATTTATTGTAACAAGATAATATGAACGTCACAAAGAAAACAGCAGTCTGTTCTTGAACAGATCACAGAGGCATGTCAAATGTCCACAGAAATTATAAATAAAGATTTGAAGTAAACAAAATAGGTTGTGTTTATTTGTGCATAAATTAACATACAAGTACAGACAGAGTGTGAAAGGACATGCTCAACAAAATGTTTCGGTAATAGCCAGCTACAGGTTCTAGATGCAAAAACTAAATTTCACACTAGATATGCGTTTATCTACTGATAGTGTGGCACAATGCAACAGAACTATCAAAAATGACACTAACAGTATTTTTCCACACATACACAAAAAAGAAATGTACTTTTAAAAGCCCCCACAAGCAGAGTACACACAATTTTGGTCAAATTCACTTGTCTGAGCTATGAAACGAGTAGTGCTTCACTATGCCTTGTTACAGAATCGACTCCTAAACATACTATTAACTTAATGCTTAAGGCATGAAGCAGCAAACTATAACTCGGTGTTCTGAAAGACCTACAGCAGATGAAATCAGTCTGCATACTCTGAAAACAAACCGGACATCATTTCCATGGACTATACTACAAGTGCACTTTTGTCAGTTTAATCATTTAAGGCAGGCAGAAATTGGTCTGACTTGTTTTCCCCCTGGAATGTTTTCCTCAAATTGACTTAAATATCAGACATTATTTTGAGCTTGACGATAGGACTGTCAACTTGGTTCACATTAAACGGTTTCAGCTCGGCAAAGCTTTTTTGTCTTTCTCAAGTATTTTTATAACTAACTGTGCCCATTAAAGTCATGTGTTGGCGCAAACCATCATTGACCCTGGATATTAACATTGACAATGTAAACTTCTAGTAGCCCACAGGAATAACATTCAATTGGCCTTGTGTGAAATATGGATAAAAACCTTTGTGCTTGACAAGTGACAGTGCATTATATGGCACATGCAAAACCTTCAATGAAATACAAGTGCGCAATGAGTCTGGCTAAAGCGTATAGATTTCACACCCGAGCTAAAAATACTGCACTACATATAGGCCTAGTACGAGTGATACTTCTGTAACAGATTTAAGATAAATCCTTTTTTGGGACGACAATTCTGCAGGCTGGAAGATTAAAGTATTATAGATCCACTACTAACACACACAATGTATACGGAGTGTATAATTCAGTTTTTGTTTTCTTAAAGGGAAATGAACATTCCGTCATTTACTCACCCACACAAAGCGTTAACACCTTCTTACCTGTTATTTTGTCCATACAGTGAAAGACAACAAAGTCCCATGTTGTTTTGGACCACTGACCTTTCCGGTATGGACAAAAGCGGTTTAAAATATCTTCTTTTATGCAAAAGAAAGTCATAGAGGTTTGAAACAGGATGAGGATGAGTACTGATGACAATGTTCATTTTTGAGTGAACTATCACTTTAAACTGAAGCTCAAACAGGCATGTACATTATATTGCAGTTAAAGATACTCTGGCAGTGACTCTGGCAGCTGTGATCCATAATGGATCCAAGACCAACTCGTTTGGTCTCATTATCTGTGGCACACTATCGATCCAGGACGGAACCGCAAAAAGGAAGAGAAAAAAGGCAAACGATATTAAACCAAGCCACTCTGTGATCTCCATTTGTATATATTAAGAGGCATGGAAACAGAAAATGGCACTTAAAATCAAGTAAAAAAAAAAAAAAAAAAAAAAAAAAAAAAAAGACCTACAGCCTAAAGAAATACAAAATAAATAGCCCTTGCGGTATAAATCTTGTAAACGTGCGCCTTTTTGCTGTAAATCGTTCTCAGTTTCTACACAAGTAATCCTCCCACCAGGTAACAAGGCATTTCCTCTACGAAGAAAACAGAAAATAAGCCCGAAAGACTCAAGGAGGAGTTTTAATGTGCTTGTAAGCTTGAAGAGTCAAGCGATGGAACACTGCGCGAAACGAAGAGCATCCCTGGTTCTCACACTGCCTGCAGGCCTCGCTCGTGGCCATCCAGCTGCACCTTGATTTTGTGCAGTTCCTCGATCTCCTGATGGTGCCGATCTGTTTTGTGCCGCACTAGCGAGCGGTAGAAGTGAATGGTGAACACCACGAAGATCAATCCAACTGGCACCATGATGATGGTGGAGGCCAAAGCCGCCTGCCAGCCGCTGTGGCCGGGCTGAACCACAGGAGAGCTGCAGTTCTGCTTGAGGGCTGCCAGGACTGACACGGGTTGCGCCCCAGAGTCAACCGGCAAGAACTTTATCCAGCAGAGGAGCACCACCTCTGCCAGGAACAGAAGGATTCCCAAAGCGGTGGAAAAGCCCCAGGCCAGCTCAATATAGTGGTGCATCCTCTCGTGGGGAGACTCGGAGACAGAGTTGAGATTGTGGATGTTGCTGACGGCTTCCACGTTGGGCAGGATGCAGGTGCTGATGAGGAGGGCGAACAGGTGGACGGCGACCAGCACTGTGGTACACACACTGAAGGCAATGAGCAGGAACCGGGGATAGTTGTACTGCATCTCCAGCTGCACCTCCACCATGGCCACCTGGTCACAACCACATTAGAAACAAAATAAAACTGGTAATGCTTCCGTAGAATGTTACAAATGGTTTCCATTTTCAAATAAATGCTGTTCTTTTGACCTTTTTATTCATCAAATAATCCTGAAAAAAGTATCACGGTTTAAAAAGATAATAAAATAAAAATAAATACATAAAAAAATTAAGCACACAATGGATTTCAAACTTGATAAGAATTTTTTTGAGCAGCAAATCATAATATTAGAATGATCCTGTGACTCTGAAGACTGGAGTAATGATGCTGAAAATATAGCTTTGCATCACAGGAATAAATTCAATTTTCACAATATATATTTCACAATAATACTTTCACTATTTTTGATTGAATAAATCAAATAAAAGCAGCCTTGGTGAGCAAAAGAGACTTCAAAAACATGTTCAAGTCAGTGTTCTTTTATTTATTTTAATTAAATAAAGTGTTTATTTGCAGAATTCCCAAACTCCCCCAAAAGAAAAAAAACTACAAAAAATAAATAAATTTTACTACACTATCCATAGTCCTGAATAAAAATCCACCGATTAGAAATGTTGTCGTTACTACAGAAATTGAGCTCAATAACTATTGCCCACTCCCATGAATCACTGCAAATGATGCAGCTGGCCTACACGCTCTTGACTTTTGTTTTTGTTGGAATTTGTGGCTTTTATTAGGAAAGGACCGCATTGTAGACAGGAAGCAAAGTGGGGGGTGAGGGTAGGGTTGGGATCGGGAAAGGTCCACGAGCCAGGACTTAAACTCGAGTGCTACTCATAGCGGCTATTGGGGCCGACTACACACTCTTGTTTATGACTGAATATTTTGGGATAAACTAAAAATAAATTGTTTTACACTTCAGTCAAATACCATAAATCACTTACTTACATATTCTATTGTATCCTAGAATAAAACAGCTAGGATTATAATAATTGAACTAGCTAAAGTCTTTTGTTTGCATCAAATAAAGGTTTGTAATGTTGCAAATCATCTCAGAACTGCTTGGTTTCATAACGCTTTACTGAAGAATGTTTGAAGTCCCTATGGAGAAAATGAATGTGAAAAAAACTTCCGGTCAAGTGGGTGGTCTGGTCAGTGATATGCTCCATCTTGGCCAAAAGTGGTTAGAGACAAAGTTCCATCGGACAATGGTTCAAGACAATCTTATCTTCAAACCATCTGATGCTTCTAAGAATTTCAACAACCCACACCCTTGTTTGAAGTTTAGCAACAGTTTCCTGATACATTCACTGAAATACAATCCACAAAAGAGTGTGGCCACGACAAGAGTCACGTACATTTGATAGCTCACACTTATCACAGAGGGTCATATACTCACCATGGCAAAGCCAGACAGCAGGGCTGAGGTTCGGCTGGAGGCTTTGAGCTTGGCCCTGCTGAGGTACAGCTTCCTCCATGAGAGAGCCTGGACCGAGTGGTGGTTGGAGGTGACCAGCTCCAGATAGCTGCGCCGAACCCAATCCCTGTAGTCCATACCACCGCCATCCTGCAGCCGGTCTGAGCCCCCGGGTGCGGGGGAGCCCATTGGCACACTGAGCTCACTGCTCATAGTAACTGTGAATAATAGTTTGTAAACATAAGATCATATAATATAACATATAAATATATATATAGCAGCTAGAATGTGCAATCGCTTTAGTTATTTTAGCTGTACAAAAACAGTCTGTTTATTGCAAAAATGGAATTTGTTATAATATTATATTCATTTATTATCGTAATCATAAACGTAGTGCAAATTGTTTTACAGTTCACTGCACTTTGTTATTCCTCTAGTTATTTGCCTAGAGAGGCTAAAGAATTCTCTCGCACATTCACAGAAATATGTGACCCTGGACTACAAAACCAGTCATAAGTAGCACAGGTATATTTGTAGCAATAGCCAACTATACATTACACTATACATGGGTCAAAATGATAGATTTTACTTTTATGCTAAAAGTCATTAAGATATTAAGCAAAGATCATGTTCCATGAAGATATTTTGTAAATTTCCAACCATAAACACATCAAAACATAATTTTTGATTTGTAATATGCATTGCTAAGGATTTCATTTGGATAAATTTAAAGGTGATTTTCTCAATATTTTGATTTCTTTGAACTCTCAGATTCCAGATTTTCAAAAAGTTGTATCTCAGCCAAATATTGTCCTATCCTAACAAACCACACATCAATGGAAAGCTTATTTATTCTATATAGATCTTAATTTAAAAAACATTGACCCTTATGACTGGTTGTGTGGTCCAGGGTCACATATAAGGAGGTAAAAATAAGTAATCTTACTTTCACAACAAGTACCAAAAACGGACCAGATACGGTGGTGTCATGCTTTTATATTTTTTGAATATGTATCATGATAATTCCATGGTATACTTTGAAGAACATTGTAAAAACCATGTTATATGAATAAGTTAAACATTCAGTGGCATGGTATCTGCTACCATTGTTACGGAAGATCTACATGTGATAAGATGGCAGAAATTTTAAAGATGTGAAATGTACCTGATTGACCTTGCCCTGCTTTAGGACTGGTTTTCATACACAATAATACATGGTTACTCTTCAAAATCATTATATAAATAAAAAGTATATAAAAAACAAGTAAAATAACAATAATAAAAAAATCACTTTTAAACAGGCCACAGACTTATCAAATACCTAAACTAAAAACCCAACAACAGATCTTGATATCTTTTTCTTCCCCGACTGCTCACACACAATAACTCTAATATTATCTTAATCCTCACAGACATCTGCATCACACATACTCACTTTTAATTGCACTGAAAGCAAATACAGTGCATCTGTATTGCATTGTATTCTACTACAGCCTGGTAAAACATACAAATAGAAAACAGAACAATATTCTTTCTTATCAAACTCATGCAAGTCCAGGGCTGTAGCTAATAGTGTTCAAGGTGGAAACAATTCATTAGGTCCGGTTAACATGTTATTTTAAAAATGATCAGGGACCCAGCGTTCCTCACTATGGCCCTGACTCTGAGTCTAGACAGAAAATACAACCTGATTGTCTACATGCATGTGATACCCATTTAAACAGAGAGGAACATGTTGCATTTACTGGTTCCCAATTCCTTTATAAAGCAGAATGACTACTAATCTTTCTAACCTCCCAAGACTGACACACAGATTGAGTTGTATAATCAAAAATACAGTACAAGTATAAATTTAGTATAAAATTACCTTGAGTAACAACAAGATTAAGCCAACTAAAGCCAAGTTCACACTACAGGACTTTACACGTCGGCAGATCGCTGTGCCGTTCAGACTACATGACTTGATTGTCTGTCTTTTAGTCGCTGTGCCGTTCAGACTACATGACTTGATTGTCTGTCTTTTAGTCGCTGTGCCGTTCAGACTACATGACTTGATTGTCTGTCTTTTAGTCGCTGTGCCGTTCAGACTGTGTGACTATGTAAATTATCCGCAACCAGGGGTTACACACTACACAAGCTGACAACAACTCTGTCACCCAACTACTGGATTCTGTCCCTAAACCATGTTTTGTCACGAAAACACGCGAAAATTGACCGTTCGCAAAGAGCTTGATTGGTCAGATCACCTCTCAAATCAGAACCACTGCTATCCGCCATCTTGCCTGACAGCTGGCCAGTCTTCATAGAAATACATGTTAAAACGGGGTGAAAAAAATATAACTAAATATAAATATATGAGGAGTGTTAAGCTGTGCTGTTGTTGGCTGCCATGGTAAAGGCAATAAGCTGAGGTATTTAAAAGTGCTTGTTTTGCTTACCAGAAAATCTGCTCATGCACTGCATGCATGGAGTTAAATGCTGAGTGTTAAATAATAAAATAATATGTTAAAGTGTGCTCTTATCATTCTGTGGACAAAATCCCGTTAACTTAAAAATGACTCGATTTAAAAACAGAGTCCTGAGACCTTGTTTCATATCAGCAGTAACCTGCTCGGTCTTCTCTGTCGGTGTGTGGTCAGTTTCCTCTCTGATCTGAGATGTGTTTTTCACTGCGTGAGAACAGGAGTGTAGTGTGAGTGTTTGTCGGTCATGGCAACAGTAACTATTGGTGGTTAATAAAAAAAATAGCAGCCAAAAGCCTGTGAAAGACGCTTATGTGCAAAAATATAAGCCTTTTCTTTAAGCGAAGTTGCTGTTGTTTTTCTTCCAGTGACCTCAACCCTTGCCTTGCTCTTTCATTGGCTGTAGCTCGTCACCACACCTGGCACCACGTGATGTCGAGTCGGCCGACAGGTCCAGATATTTGGCATGCTAGATATATTTGTTTGGCGTCAGCGAGCGTCTTTGATGCATCGTTGTGTAGTTCACACATAAAGATCGCGGAGCGCCCATCACCCGCAGATTTTCCCCCGATTACAGCCCGACCTGTCGGCGAGCTCGTTAAACTTGCAAATCGGGTTTAAAATCCTGTAGTGTGAATTAGCCTGAACTGAATACAGGAAGATGATATATTTCCAATTGTAGTCTTTTACAAGTGGCACGTAAAGATCATGGTACATAACTATGGTACTGATTTAGCAACGCTGTATATCAAAGAATCGTTATATTACCATCTCACACAATCACTGTACCAATGGCACACCTTCTTCTCAAGTCAGATCATACAGTGGAGCCACAACACATTTCAAACGCTGCCCACATTCCTACAACAGCTTGTGGTTATTTTTAAAGATGAATGTAGCTGCGGTGTGTTGCTTATGTAAATAGGCAGCAAATGAGCGCCACGTCAGACGCGAAACGCATCCTCCGCAGAATAAAACTGCAGGAAAAACTGCTGCTCGTCAACAGCCGCTGTGCAAATATAGACGTCTAAACAAGGGGTGTTTCTGTGAGGTCGACTTATTAACTTGCAAATTGGAGCACAATGAACGTCAGGCCACAAATGTGTTTCTCAGCACACACAACTTCGCTTTCACGCCACCACAAGCACACAATATGAAACAGCATCACACGCACAGCTGCACTCAAATCATCTTTGCGCTCGCGTCCAACTCACCTTTTCTGCCGATTACTCTCTGTGTTCACATCCACATGAGAGCTGACACAGACAGTGGATCTGGGAGAGAAACAGCTCTTTTCCTCAGCGAATCATTCATTTGAGTCGGATCTTTATAATGTATCGGTTGAACAAAACAGGTTCACGAATCGAATCGTTCGTTCACGAGTTGTACTGAATCAGTTTGTGCGGTTCTCGAGTCACTAATGAAGTGAACTGAGAACCGTTTCTGCGATGACTCATAACGAGACAATACATGTATCGAAAAACCAACAATGTATCGATGATGAATTTTCCGTAGTGTAAATACAAATTATATTTAGGTTCTATAGGACTTCATGTGCCGAAGCTTGGCTGCGAGAACTAGGGAAACATCAATTTGATACCATCAATTTAAAAATGTAATAGAAAAAATATAATAAACAGCAATATGTTCATGAACATATGTTCGTTTAGAACAGGTAATAATAAGGTAATGCTGCTTGAATTGAACCATTCGAAAGAACCGGTTCGCGGAAATGAATCAGGCTTCTGTAGCCGTCACGTGACCTCCCTTACGTTCTCCGTGTGCATCACGTGATGAGGGTGTGCCTCTTCATGTCCAGCGAAAGTGTTGGTTACGTCGGATTTTTTTTTTGCCGATTATATGCTGAAGCTTTTCTCCAAACTACCTTGAATCTTTTAAGTAAATGAAGTCAGTTTCCGTCCTGCTCACATAGATGCTTAACTTTAAGCACAGTTCTCCAAAATTCAACAACCTGAAAATGACACAATACGATCAGTGCCAGTGCATTAATTTAAAACCAACAAACAACAACAAAAAAAGGAGGAAATCAAGAAAGAGACACAAATGTTTTCATCCAGAATTTTATAATGCCCAAAAAACTGCGTATTTGGCATCTATGTAATCCAAACTCAACATCAAAAAGAAAACAAAATACAATAAAATGATCCCATCTTTGATATCATTCTGGGTGCGTCATGCCACAATTTGGCCTTTTATATAAACAAAGGAATATCTTAATATGTGCATGTTAGTCCTTCTAAATCATCCAAAACCTACTGTACATCATTCATTACACTGAATGGTTTAAAGTCAAAGGTAATACTCAGATTCCTCCAGTAGGGGGCAAACTAGGGCAACAAATCTGCAGCTCTTGAGAACAGACAATGAGCAGAAAACACACGAAAGCTCCTTTTCTTGAAAATCCTTTCAAAAGAAGAGAAAAGAAACCACAGGTACAGCATTACAAGACAAAATGTTACGGTTTACTGTGAACTCCTCCAGTATTTCTATAGAACTTTTGTCATTTGGGGTAAATTTCTAATTAAGGTAAACAGATCTCATGGTCTCTCAGTCTCAAAGTTGGCATCCTTTTAGAAAATGAACTAAACAAAATGATCAAAAGACCAGGTGCGTAGAATTTAAAAACATGCATTCAAACATGAACATCTCTATAAAAACTATTTGCTGAAGGAAAAAAAAAAACAAACAACAAAAAAAAAAATTCTACGCTGTGCTATAACCCCAAGAGGCTTTTTAGCAAACAATTTCTAGCATGAAATCTACAACACACTCGTAAGCTCATATGGTTAATGTGAAATGTCAAAAGCAAGACTGACAACATTTTTTTAGTTTTTCGTAAGGCAGTCAATCTCGATTCAGAGTTCATAGAAGATTTCTGTGTTCACCACTGGAGTGAACACCACATCTCCAAAAAGTTAAAACAATTCACTCATATTTCTGAAGAAAGGCAGGATATGGCTGTCTGGAGAGCAACTTCTGCAGGCGGCTGGAGTGTAAGGACTCATGCCACTGGTGACAGTAACACATTGGATTTTAATAATGAAATCACTTTGTAATTTTAAGTCTGAAAGTTTTACAGAAATCACAGTGCACTACACACAAACAATGCAGTGCAAATCTCAAGCATGACACCCATAATCTGCAGAAAACATGATCCAAAATGTGATACTGATGCACTGACAGGTAATATGAGTGAAAGGACAACGGTTGAACATCTTGGTTTTGGTTTGACTTCGAGCCTTAAAATCTTCAGTGTAGAAAATGACCAAAATCTCTACGAATAGACCATGACATCAAACTCTGAAGCTCTCTCCTTTGCCATCAATGTGCCGGAGACGCAGGTAGACGTCTGTGCCGATGCCCTGCATCGACTGAATGGTCAAGGAACCTCCCAAGTATTCGGCGTACGCCCGAGACGTAGGCAGGCCAAAGCCAAACCTGGAGGAGAAAACAAGTGGCATCACTGAGATGTTCTTCAATCCCATTACAGATCACCACAGTGCATCCTAATTTATCAAAAATCCTTAAATAAACCTTAAATTGTGCCAAATAAACTAGTCTAAGCAGAAAAACATTATTTTAATTAGAAGACGCCAGTTGCCATCTGGCCTTTTGTTATTGTGATTTGAAACTGCTTGTAGTGAGGAGAGCACTTTAGCTACTATACTGATCTTGCAAGAATGCACAGAATCTGCAAAGTCAGCTGGTGCATGTGGACAAGGCATAAATATTTACTCTTGAAGAGGTGAAAAGCAGGTTACAACTGAAAAAAGAGACATGGAACAGTCCATCAATAATTTATATAAAAACCCAACCTTAGCACCAAGCCTTTGAAGCAGCTTTTAATTTGAGCTTGTGCTCTTTTTCACATAGGTCTAGCTCCTCTTACCCATGCATGGGTCCAGACTGGGGGCCGCTGTTGGTTATGCTGTCGAAAAGGTTGCTCATGCGGGGATCCTGTGTGCTCTGTTCAGCTGTGCTGAAGTGGTAATCCATCACCTGATCCAAAATGCTGTGAGGAATGCCACCGCCACGGTCTGAGATCCTGCATACGAACATTTTAGGCAAATCGGTTTCATTTACTTGTGCAATGCATTTACATATATATTTCCTCAAACAATTTCTATGACAAATTATTATCTACATTTACATTTATGCATTTAGCAGACGCTTTTATCCAAAGTGACTTACATTTTATTCAAGTTACAGTTTTTACATTTTTATCAGCTCTTGCTTTCCCTGGGAATTGAACCCATGACCTTGGTGTTGCTGGTGCCATGCAGACTATTTGACTATTTAATAGTAGACTATTTGAGCTACAGGAAAGCCATCTGATTCTTAACCAGTCTGAAAATCAGCCTGAATGGCCAAGTGGATTTGAATTCATTACAGGGTAAATAACTCACCCCCTCGAACATGAATGAAAATCAGTGTTTAATAATATGCGAGTGAGCCTTTTAGGGTCCATTCAGTGCAGTTAAATGAAAGGTGAAACATTTGTGTCAGCCAAAACCCTTACGCTTATTTGTCTTTACTAAGGATTTGTTTAATTTATTATTAAATAACACCTGATTAAATTGTATTAGTAATAAATAAGCTGCACAAAACATTTTTCCTAAAGTGTTGCTTACATTTTTGAAGCAAAGTCAAAATTAACAAACTTGAGACTTTGATTACTACATATACACTACCATTCAAAAGTTTGAGGTCAGTAGGATTTAAAGGGATAGTTCACCCAAAAATGAAAATTCTGTCATTAATTACTCACCTTCATGTTGTTCCAAACCCGTGAGACCTTCGTTCATCTTCAGAACACAAATTAAGATTTTTTGATGAAATCTGAGAGCTTTCTGACCCTCCCATAGACAGCAAGGATATTACCACGATCAATGCACAGAAACATAGCAATTCGCTGAATGTAAACAACGCTGATTATGTTGATTACGTTCTGGGGTACTCTCCAAAATGGCGAAGACGAAGAATTGTTGAATAAATTATGCTATTATTATTTTCTTTGGCCACAAAAAGTATCCTTGTGACATCAGGGGTTCAATCATAATTTTGCAATGCTACATGGACTACTTTACTAATGTCCATGCTATGTTTCTGTGCGTTGATCGTGGTAATATCCTTGCGGTCTATGGGAGGGTCTGAGAGCTCTTAGATTTTATCAAAAATATCTTAATTTGTGTTCTGAAGATGAACTAAGTTCTTACAGATTTGGAACGACGTGGGTGAGTAATTAATGACAGAATTTTCATTTTTGGGTGAACTATCCCTTTAATGTTTTGAAATCAGTCTTATTTGGTCAAAATAACACTGTAAAACCAGTAATATTGTGAATACAGTGTTCCAATTTAAAATAGGTGTTTTGTATTTTCAAAGATTTATTTTTATAATTTATTCCTAAAGCTGAATTATCAGCAGCTGATACTCCAGTCTTCAGTGTCACATGAACCTTCAGAAATCATTCTAATATTATGATAGTAGGTGCTCAAGAAGCATACAAACAGTTAAGCAGTCTAATATTTTTGTGGAAACCATGATACATTTTTGCAGGATTTTTTGATGAATAGAAATGTCAAAAGAACAGCATTTATTTAAAATAGTAAAGATGCTTTAAAAGATTACAGCCACGCTTGATCAATTTAATGTGTCCTTGTTGAATAAATCTATATCTTTAAAAAATAAAATCTTACTTGAAGCTTGAATGGTAGTGTACACACATTATGCATGCACATATACATACAACAACATAACTTTCCTGCTGAAATTGTAAGGTGAATGATCAGGTTTCATAAACCTTTAAACTTCTAAAAACTGTGTAAACATCAACTAGAGCCTGAATTTACATTGGACCAAAAACCTAGAAACAGAGGACTTTGCATCCTCATTTCAGACATCCACCAAACACCACTGAAACCAGTCAATACAGACATGGAGATTCATGCTTTCCATAAGTTTAAGGTAAAATAAACATTGTCTGAGTAAATATGCTCAGTGTGGAAAGAGGTTTTAACCAGACTGCTGAGTGTGCACAGTGGCATAATGGACCTGGTTATAAAGACAGGAGCATGATGAGGTCTCTGTGCAAAGAAGAGCTCAAAGGCTAACTATTTCCAGGAAAAAGCATTAATTCCATTCTGCTGAGTTTACAGTGGATAAACCACACCTAAAAGCCCAAGTGTCCATGTATTCGTTCAGACAGGCAATACTCAAACAGTTTTGCCAAGAGATCTGACTCAGCTCTCTTTAAATTTCGTACTCCAAACAACAGGAAAACTCAGCATGAACCTATTGTATTTAAAACCCAATTCAAATCTGTTTCAGTGTGAATGGTCAGATGGCAACCCAAATGTTTTGTTTTTTTTAAGAACTCATGTGTATGTAATGTCATACAATGTATCATCATGCAGGTGTGATGTGGTTCAATAGCATTAGCTTACAGACTCACCTTATGACAAAATCGGTGTCATTGTTGGCGATTGTGACCACAACATCAGGCACATTGTAAGGAGTGTCCAAGTGACTCTCCATTGTGGCCCTGATGAACACAAAAGAATCCATTCATGAGCAATCTCATATGAACTACTGAGTTTTCATCATGAGTTTATGATCAGATGAGGCCAGAAATAACTGTGAAAGCTCTCCTTTTTCCTCTGACTAAGAAACATGTTAAAACATAAGTTTTGTGAGCAAAAAAATTGCATGCGACAGGGATTTACCCAAGACAGTGTAAGTTTCCAACAGCGCATCTCCTCTTTTAGCATTAAACTATTGTCAGGATCTACTAAAAGACAGGTAATGAAAATTTTTGATACATTGCTGGATCAATTTCTCAATGAGAACTTGGATTTATGTTAAAAAAAATAAGCCAATACTACTACAGGCCAGGGCCCGTATTCACAAACCATCTTAAGGCTAAAAGTAGCTCCTAACTTCCCGATTTAGGAGAAAATCTTAAAAATAGTGGGCGTGTCAGTCTTAAATTTAGGACTCCTACATTTTTATTTTAAGAGTATTTCACAAAGTGTTTTAGTGCTAAAACTAGGTCCTAAATCTGTGAAACGTTAGGAGTAGTGAATAGGACTCCTAAGTCTCTAAGACCAACTCACAGCTATCCTAAAATGGCTGTTGCCGGCAATCTGCCTCAGAATATAAACATTTGACGATAATGAGCCTTTAAAATGGGATCACCTTTAAGGTTTGAAGGTTATCCCAAATCAAACTTTTCCTTTGATTATATCCTTTTCATTAACCAGCTGGGCAAGAAGTAACAGATGCTCTTGCGTCCAGTTTGGTTTTCTTTTACGTTTGCATGTCTTACTATCAGCCATTATTATTCCATTCTGTTAATTAAAAGGCGGTTTATATGCATCCGCTACAAGAAGCATACATGTAAGAGACTGACAATTAGCTGAACACATATTTGTTTAATTAGTGACACTTAGCCTGCGTGTTAAAATCTTTATTTGAATGTGGCACTTAACATTCTTTTTTTAAACCTTTATTTGGACATGGCAACATAATATTGTGCTCTACAATATTTCTATGAATAAATCTCTGACGGAGACCCCTCCCCTCTCCTATCAGCCAATCACTGTGTGCATAGTTAGTAAGCATGCTGACATGATCCATAGCAACAAGGTCAACCCCGCCCTTACTCTTAGCTTAAGACTTGTGTAGTTATGTAGTCTCTATTCCTCAGTAGAAGTTGGTCTCAGCAGCTTTGTGAATAGGTTTTAAGAGAAAACTCTTTTTTTTCTAAACTTTTACTGCCATTTAGGAGAACTCTTAGTGAGAAGATCAAATGTTTTGTGAATACGGGCCCAGATCAGTCCATCACTGTCCAGAGTAATATTAGGTCATATTAATATTTGAACAAAACCTAATTAATATTCATAAGAAAAATGTTGTGAAGTCAAACTTTCACCAACCAAAAATTCTTCATCTGCCACTGTCCCTACTAATTTTAACACAAAGTCATGCCCATGACCAGAAATCAAAAGAATGAGGGATGTGATGAGTATCACAGTCTGTGTCTTAGGTCACTCTCAGTAAAACAACTGTGACTTGCTCTTCTGCCAAGAACATGCCGTTCTCTAGTGACTGGCTGCAGATGAGTCTGATCCAAACGTAAAGAACCATGAGAACAACACAATACAATACAGGGCTTTGGAGGTATTTGAGCCAAGGCTTAAAAGTTCTTTATACTTATTGTAAGAGATTATTACTCTGCCATTCAAAAAACTCCTGTTCATGGTGGTCGTACTATAACAGATGAAGTGCGTCTAAACATTCCATGTAAACATACTTGTTTCACCCTTGCTTGTGCGTATTGTGTGAAAGTTAAGAGTTTAGCAGTCCTATGTAGTCATGATAACTTGCACAGACAGGGTTAGTAAACAATTTAATTGCACTAGTCTCATGTTACCACACAAAGTTTAAATCTTCTGGCTATACTTTTAAAAGTAAAATTTTTATCTCAAAGCAATATATTGTTCCCTGAAGACTGTCATCATGAAGTGAAAATGATTTGTTCTTTTTAAAAGCAGAGGAACGAGTCAAATTATTTTTTGCCATAGGTGACGTAAGTTGCTGTTGATGGAGCTGAACTTGTATTGAATCCAGAACATTCCTTTTGAAAAAAAGAACAAACATTGTTATTATAATTTTAGGTTTCTACCTCATTTCTAGAATAACTAAAGACCTACATACTCCTCCGCTGTACAGAGACACATATAATAAAATGTTGGTTTCAGGTTGGTTTTCAGCACACTGCATTATTTTGAGAGGCTTATCTGTATTTTGGAAAGCTTACCACAGTCATAGAAAACCTGTATCATACCATTGAACTTGGACTGAACTTGGAAGGCAGTCTGTGTGGGTGACCTTATACGAACGTTAGTAAGGGTGCAAATATCAGAGAGAGAGAGGGGGGGGGCGCTATACTAGGACAGGTCCTATAACAGGATTTTCAGCTTTCTTATGGATACAATTATAAAGACTTCATAGGTGTGTCCTCATCATAGTAGCTTTCAACTAGATTTTTAGGTTTTATAAAATGTTATATGGGCAAGTGTGCATTTTCTGGGCAGTTGTTAGGGCACTGTTTCGTAGTTGCTTATTGGTCAAAAGTCAAAAAGGGGCCCAGTCTCAAGTCCATGAGACACTTGCACTGATTTTATCATCCAGCGGGTAAAAAAATAAAATAAATCAGCAACAGTGATAGTTATGCATGTCTAAACAAGCTAAAAGAAGTTCAGGAGGTCTGTTAGCAAATTAACAGAAAAATAACCAGCTAAATTAATAAATTACCAGTGAAGCCACTTCAAAATTCTTTGCTTTAAAATAAGTTTGACATCATAAATCAAGATAAATGTGTTATGTAAAACCTTTCAAATAACCTTAACGATTTTCATTGAACCTTTTTCAGAATTAATATTATTTCACTTTGACCTTTTCAATAAGGATTTATTTAACTTTTCATAACTTCATTGTATCTGACGGCTGGGTCACAGTGACCCACGCTTGCCATAACTGCCTCAGATTGAATGGCCAGCAATCCTGCATAACCAGGAAAAGTTCCAAACTCAAATTCCATTCCAGGCTTCTTGCATAATGTGTCTGAAATGTAAGTGACTTGTTTTTCCTGGCATTTCACCAAAGGATATAGTGTTAACACAAGGTTACACCACAATAACTCCATGCACTGACAGACAGGAGAAACTGCTTACACATATGTTTGGTTGTAGGTCATGCAGTAACAGATACCACTGTATTATCCTGGTAAAAGTTCAATATTGTCCATATGACCAGCTGCTAAGACAACACTCACTACAGTCCAAATAAAGCAAATGCTTTAACAGCAAATCTGACTGTCACAACAGGACTAGATAGTTAAGATGGCATAGTAGAACGGGAGGTGTGTCGTGTGCCACATTGACCTATATGTGACAGGAATGTTACCTCATGGCGTTCTTTAGCAGCTCAGGCAGGATGTAGTCCAGCGGCAGTGGAATGAAGGGAAATCGGGAAGCCACATGGCCATTAATGCGAACCTTTGGAGAGTTCCCGTACTGATGTTCACAGAGCCGCCTGAGAGGAACAGAGGAGATCAAGACATTACACTACCATTAAAAGTCTTTTAAATAAATTTGGCACAATTTATTTCCAAACTTAAGCATATTTAAGCACAATTCTTTAAATGAGATGTTTTTAAGATAATGAGAAACAAAATTAATTGGTTAAACAACTGGCATTATACATAAACAAACAAAATTGCACAGAGAGAAAATGAGGCACATGGCACTGGTTCTGCCTCACCATGTTATGCAAGTACTGGCAAATTAATTGCTGTCTTGAGCATTTCATCTAGTCTAAAGCTATTATTAAATAATTTGACACTAATTAAAGGGAGTGTCTCATTCATAGCCAGCAAAATGTGGCCTTTGTCTGGTGTTTGAGGGAAGGCTTTGATCATACCACTGTGAAGAGGAACAGGGCAGCTCTGCTGATGCAACATATTAACTGTCAGACTCTCATGAGATAAGCAGAGCAGCCTGACCTCCAATCTTGCTTAAGATCACAGAGAACGTTTTATAGGACTGTAACAACTAATTGATAATGAAACTAGAAAATTATTTAATATAAAACCACAACAAACAGAATATGCTGAAAACTGGACCAGAATTTAGGTTGAAAGTCCGCTTAGTATAGATGAGAAGAAACTGATCTCTCAGATCAGAATGAGAACACAGAGATACTCTGTCCATTTGTAGGCTGAAGGAATGAGTGACTGATTGGAAAAAGTGAAGTAAAATAAGAGTAATGGTGCAGGAGTAAGTAGTCTCAGCCTCAGACGTCATGCCCATGGACCGTTGGCTGAACGTCTGATGAAAATGGCACACAAAAGTGGAAACACTTCAGGAGTTCCGAAGTCGTCATCGGATTGGTTGAATTATACAGGATTTCCAAGAGGCATGTGTCGCATTCTTTAACGTTCCGCCTGGAAACAAAGATGCCGTGGCGCCAAACCCTCTCACGTAAGAAGAAAGCTGTCATGTTTATAACTGTAGCGGCGAGCGCTTATCAGGATCAACTAAACGCTGGATTTTCAAAAGTATGTGAAATATTTAAAGTTTGCGGCATAGAATCTTTAAAATACGTCCAAGAGTTTTACACACCAGTCTGTTATCGTGGCGACATTTCCACGCCCCGAAACGTGATTCTGAACGAGACGAGCTATGATTGGTTGTTTGACATGCCTCAGGGGCGGGCTTTGGCCAATGAAAGGTCTGAAGGTCTGGCCATGCAAGACATAGGCGTATGAGGCTTTAGCAACTGCACATTCCTCAAAAAATCGTGACTGCATACTGCACACAACCTGCATTGTGACCTGATTCTTTTCAACAAAGAAATAACCAGGAAGAATGTCTGCCATTTCAGCAAAAGCCTCTAAACTTTCAACCAGGTTATTAAGAGAAAAACTGAAAGTAACTAAGACACTACATTTACGCATTTAGCAGACGCTTTTATCCAAAGCGACTTACATTGCATTCAAGTTACAGTTTTTACATTTTATCAGCTCTTTATGGGGAACCATGAAAAAGACTTTGCTGTGTTTTGATTCTGTTCAAGACTGTGTTCTGATTGGATAAATGTAGTTCAAGTAATTCTCTTACAACAGAAGCAAAAAAAAAAAGTTATGGTGACTTCCTCTTGTTCAACTGTAAGATCAGTCATTTACATGAGATGATTTATGAGGCAGAATTTACAACATGCAAGACATAAATGGATAAATGTTTGAGTATATGATCATTTTTAGGAAATGTCAAAAATAATGTTTAAAATTTTTTATTTTTTTTATCCTGGTTCAGTTGCTGACTCATCATGGAATGCAGTAACTGTATTCACCATAAAATATTTTAAACTTAAGATTTCTTCACAAAAAAACTATTTCTAATATATTTTTCTTAAATTTTCTATTTCAGAATAATAGCTAGAAATTACGGCACAATAAATTCACAACAGTAGCAAACAGTTAAAGAAATGTTCATCATCCACTACAAATCATTCCTGGACTGTTGACACGTTAAACTCATAGTAGTAGTAAATACATGTTTTGCTCCCACAGCAAATGTTAGACAGTAGTTAAACTGTGACCTTTAACACTCATCTTGGTCAATCACAAATGAGAACTGGGCTTTGACCCTTTTCTTGGGCAAACAAAGCACGCGCACACACACAGTGCTGTAAATGGAGCTGACTCTGCTGATAACAGAACAAAAGAGCTCAATAACCTCTTAAAATAGTCCTCAGGTCTTAAGCACTCACATATGCAAACAGACAACAGGATGCAGGCAGATGGCAAACAGAAGGAAGGAAGTTAAAAGGACTGCACACTCACCGAGCAAAATCAACCCACTTCTCGATGATCTTTTTAGGGGACAGGCGGCGGCATATAATGCCTACAAAATCAGGCTAAAATAGTGCAAAGAAAAATAGTCAAGTAACAAAATCATACAGTAAGCATCTGTACTAATGCTGGGTAATGTGAATGTAATAACTGTGCAACCTGCTTTTATCTGTACAACAACAGGCATGATTAAATTACAGCAATCAACTAGAAAATGTGCTTCCTGTCCTGAACCATTATAGCTCTCAAGTGACTCCACAAGTAAGCAAATATATTGTACGTTGCAACAGGGCTCTTTGTAATATGACAGCAGTTGTATATTTAGTCTATGCATGTGGGTAATGCAAAAATATTGGTGGTCCACTTGGCTGCCTCTAGGAGACATTTACGTCACTGGACAAATTACTGAAGACTCCATTGCTCTTACTGCTGTGATGTGATCATGGGTATTTTAAAGGGCACCTATTACACCTCTTTTTACAAGATGTATTATGAATCTCAGGTGTCCCCAGAATGTGTCTGTGAAGTTTCAGCTCAAAATACCAGATCATTTATTATATCATTTTGAAAATGCCCAATTTGAGTGAAACAGGCTGATTTAGTCCATTTCTCTTTAAAAGCAAATGAGCTCCTGCTCCCCGCCCTCTTTCCCAGAACAGGTCTGTGCAATTTTAGCTCTTATCTCAGATCTCTGCCAAAAAACATCTGTTTGGTTTTGATGATATGTATATCACGCTGAAATCACTTGTTTTAAAGCTATATCAGTTCAAATTTCTGATATACTTTTTTCTGGATGCACACATCCAAAGCACGCGAACAGAGAGCGTTGTGTTAAAAGTTCTCTATCACACAAGTTTATATTAAAAAGGCGCTTAAGTTATGTCTGTGAAGTTAAACAGCTGGGAAAGAAATCGAATGTCTATATTAGATCGGTGTATTAAGTGACAGCAGCATAATATACAGTACCTATACTGACCGCTGTTTGGGGCTACGTTGTCAGTCAACTATCATAGGTGGGGCCGGTAAAGTGTGATGTGACACTTTACGGATTCTGTGATTAGTAAGATCTGAGAAACTGCTCATGATTTATAGAGATTTAGAAAAAAAAAAAAAAAAAAAAGGAGCGGGTGGATTTTTATCATTATAGGGTGGTTGTGTACACACACTGCCAACACACATTTATGTTTAAACACGTAAAAATGAATTTTGCATAATAGGTACCCTTTAAAGAATAACTGGAAAGTTTCCTAATATGGATTTTTATACTGTACATAGAACATTTGAATTTATCTAGTGCAAAAAAAAATTTGAGAGCCATCGCTAATTGCTGGAAATTCCCCTAATACTGTAAGAAATGGTGGTGGTGCTAAAATATTAAGCAAGGGACATACATTATCCTCATGCAGGGCAATGTGGTGTGTGGCCAGCATGCGGATGCCCAGACGAGACGTCAACGTTGTATCCAAGAAATTACGAACCAGAGTCTCGTCCTGAACAAATAGAATAACACATAAATAAATGAACAATGAAAGAATGAAAGAACGAACGAACTAGGTCCGATTCACTGATAGTTAAAATAAAAGTATAATATGCACCATGCAGAAAGATGCTACAGTAAGATTATTCTGTTGTTAGTGAGCTTTATTTGAAATCTTACCATTATGTGTTTACGACATTCCCTGAATCCTTCAGCTAACATGGTGACAACATCTTTGTTATCATCAAGAAGCTGTTTTACAAGTTTGCTATAACGAGCCTCAGTCTCCTGGTCTTTTATCTGAAGATAAACGTTTGCAGAAAAGGATGAAAAATAACATTGGTTAGGTTAGCAAAATAATATTAGTTGTTAAACTTTAATCTGTAAAACACAATTTACAGTCATAGCTAAAATTATAAAGTTTGGTTGGGTAATCATATCATGTGTTATTTTCCCCAAATATGTGGCTTCTTACCAAACAAATAAATGGATCCATTTACACTAACAGAAAATGGTTTTAATACACGTTAATGAATTTGTTTCTTGTTATCTTTACAATCTTTTGATGTAAATGTTGCACTTGAATGCTTGAAATATAAATTGTGTTACAAAGAATTCCAAAACGATGGATGGTCAGGAAAATAAATTTCAGACAGTGGAGATGAAGCCCCTTCAATATATTATTGACAAAATATTTAAAAATTCAGCATTGCCATCACAGGAATAAATTACATTTTAAAATACATATATAAAATTACACTCCTACAATATTATAATGAGAATTTTACAGTGTTTTTGAACAAATAAATGTAGTTTTAATGAGCACAGGAGACACCTTTCAAAAACATTTTTTAAAAATCTGACAGACCCCACTTTTGTAGTGTACAATTAGTGTACATTTGTGTTATTTCATAGTTTGGATGACTTTACCTTTACTCTAAATTGTGGGAAAAGGCAAAGGTAACAGAATGAGAAAGTGTGGGCCAAAATTTTGACTCATCATGTACAAGCCACTACAATAATTACGGCAATCCCTTCTGTTTGTCATATTTCCAGTTAGCAGATGTTGTGCAACATAGACTTAGTTCACACTGCAGGCTAAAGTGGCCCAAATCCGACTTTTTTGCCCAAATGTGACCCATATCTAATTTTCTTATGACAGTCTGAACAGCACAAATCCGATTTTTTCAAATCAGGCCCAGGCCACTTTCATATGTGGTCCTAAATCGGATACATATCCGATATTTTGCAATGCGACTTCAGTCTGAACAGCCATGTCGCATTTCATGCGATTTTTACATCATTGAAATGTGACAGACGTCGGCGGGAAGATTAAAATCACAATGGCAGACAATATATAGACAATAATAATCACTTCGTTATTTAGGCTCCGATTGCACATTAACTTAAAAATTGCTAAACACACGCTAACATGAGCAGCATTCATTTTTATTTCCACAAACAGTGCATCTGACGTCACGTCTTCTTCGGCACATGTGGTTCACTTCAGGGCCGTATATGGTTCACACATCAGATTGATGGCAGTCGCATTTTAATGACAATGTGAACAACAACACACACACAAAAAAAAAAAAAAAAGGGATTTCAGCTAAAAAATCCGATCTGAGCATTAAGACCTGCAGTGTGAACCCAAGTCATAGGGATTTTTCATTTGAACTCACATTTGCCATAATCGAGAGCCAGCATTTTACATAGTCAGTCGATCAACAAAGACTTATGTTTCACTGGTGAGAGGTGATACCTCCACATGATCTTCTACTGCGGCTCAATTAGTACACTAAACTCACAGGCCTCTCAGGTTACAGAATTAATCATGGAAATTTTGCAAGCTGGTCAACAGTTGACTAGGCTGTGTATGAATTAATATGTAGAGGTTTGGTCATCTTGTACTTACAGCTGGGAAGTCACTCAGCAAGTGGTAGGCCCTGATATAAAGCTCGTGCTGTGGAGAAAGAGAGAATGAATGAGTACAATATATGGGTAACAAATGTGCTAATATGGTGCAGTTCCTGAAGATGGTGTTCCCAGCCTTCCCCGAATCCCATTCCTGGCCCCTCACCAACCCTCTAAGCGCGCATGGCTAACATTCTTCTATGGATTCGAGGAACAAATGAAGGAGTGACTCGGAAACACAGAAACGTGCTGAATGTTGAATGACCATGATGGAGAAAGCAACTGACTTATAGCCAATTTTCACTTACAACAGTTCAACAAGGTTGTGATGATATACAGTTGGGCAAAAAAGTATTTAGTCAGCCACCAATTGTGCAAGTTCTCCCACTTAAAAAGATTAGAGGTTAAAAAAGAGAGAGGCCTGTAATTTTCATCATAGGTACACTTCAACTATGAGAGACAGAATGGGGGGAAAGAATCCAGGAAATCACATTGTAGGATTTTTAAAGAATTTATTTGCAAATTATGGTGGAAAATAAGTATTGTACACAGCAAATGCACAACTTTTTTTTTTTCAATACTTTTTCGTTCTTTCTTTATTATTGTCAGCATTGAAATGGATCAGATTGAATTGATAAACAAAAGTTCAAAAGTTCAACATAATAAAAAAAAAAAAAAAATTTTGTAACATTATATGTATCTTTACTGTTACTTTTGGTTAATTTTATGCATCCTTGCTGAATAAGGGTATTACTAACCCCAAACATTTGAATGGTAGTGTAGGCTAAGAATATTTTTGACTTGATGTTTATTTACACAAAAAAAAAAAAACTGATTAATAAACTAATTTTTGCAGGGGAGCATTTATTTTTAATTCTGCAAACTCAATTGTTTTGAACACCTCTGAACTCAACTGGTGAGCTCAGAAAACAAAACAAGCTATAGACAAGACTCTTTTCTGAGGCAGATGTGGGTAAAAGTTCACAGGAGGAGGAGGACTTGCTGAAGGAAGTAAACAAGGAGGAGAAAGGAGAAGGACCCTGTTTTCTCGGTCTGCTTATTCCTAGGTGATTGTCTGTTTGTTTTGTCTGTTAGTGGACCGTGAAAGCAAGAACTGCCTGCAATGTCCATTATGTTGTTTATGTTTTTGTATTGTAGAGATGAACAGCTCAAGGAGGCCAGGACATCTTGACATACAACGTGGTCCAAAAGTCCACACTGAACATCTTGGAATCTAAGAATAATTACGGCTTTAAATAAAATTTAAACCATGCTGATGATCATGATCATCAGGTTTTACACAAATATGCGGAGTTCATGCAGCTCAAGTTAATAATAAGCCTTTTTACTAGTGGTATATGATTTTTGGACACCGATTTTGGAAGAGTAAAAATAAAACAAGATTTTATTTATTAGTTTATTGTTTGCATTATAAACAAAAAATGACAGCAGACGTCCAACCACTTGTGCAGCAAGCCAAGTTTACAGCCAACATGAAGAACAGCACCAAAAAAATAACAATAATGGTTAAGCATAGTTAAAAAAAAACAAAAAAAGGTTGTCAGTCAACCTCAAATCATTTAGGCTACTGAAAAGAGTGCAAAAGATACACTACTGTTAAAAAATGTGTGCTTTTTAAATTTGATTGAAAGTAGGCTGCATTTATTGGATCAAACATATAATTAAAAATTGGCGAAATATTATTACAATTTAAAATAACTTGTCTATTTTTCTATTTAAAAATGAACATATTTTAAAATGTAATTTTTGTGATGGCACAGCTAAATGTTCTCAGTGTCACATAGTCCTTCAGAAATCAATCCAGAATTAATCACAGCTGAATATAGTTATGCTGCTTAATTTGAGGAAAGAGAACCATCTATTGATTAAAGAGTCCTGTTTTTCAGGATTCTTTGATTAATAGAAACTGCAAAACAACTTCTGTATGTGATATAAATATTTTTTAACACCATAAATGTCTTTACTGTCATTTTTCATAATGCACCTTTGTGGAATTAACATTTTAATTTCTTAAAACTGACACCACAACATAGTAGTGTACTTTTTGGAGATAAGAATAGAAAAGGTATGTTGATTTTTCTGCACTAAATAATACCCATGCTTGTATTGACAAAGCCCTTTTTCTGTCCATCAAAAATCAATACCGGGACTCTGCTTTAGGGATTCAAGCAAAGTTACGCTCAGTAGGACATCACTGCAGAACACTAGGGGTAACCTTAACTGTCACCGTCCCGTATACAGGACACCTAACTTTACTTCAATATATTACCATTAAATCCTAATCTAATCATGACAAACTATATATCATTGGAAAGGTCTAAGTCTCCTAAATAGATTTTTTTCCATTTTTTGTTGTTACAAATTATGTAGGAACAGTAATAGATTCATTTATGACAAGAAGTGCACCAAGAGTCTATGATAAATCTACATCATAACAGGCGTTCTGACCTTTGTCACAAAAGGTCTTTATTTCCTTGCCCTATCACATGTTTTAGCAATCATCATATGTTATATACCATTTGAAAGCTTAAAATCTCAAAATTCATCCTGTGGAAACCATTTTGAAATCGGACATTGCATTACCATACAAATGGTACTTCAAAATGTTTTAGCGGTCTCCTCCCCCTTGGGGGGGGGGGGTCATATTTCAAAATGTATTACGGTCTTTTAGAATCAAAACTTTTTATAATCTTGACAAAATACATATCGTTGGAAAGGTCTGAGTTTATTTTGTTATAAATGTAATATTGAGAGAGAAAGTGATAGATTTGTGACAGAAATGCATCAACAAAAAATTCAATGGAGTTTGAATGGCACCCGGTGGCTGTTTTTGGTATAACGCCTAAACAAAATTGCATATGAACCTCATTTTTTTTAGATCAACTTCAAATTTGGAACATAACTTATGTACACATATGGCTTTAATTTTATAGCAATTGTAGATTTTTAACTTTTTTTAAAATATTTATTTTATATAAAATAAAAATAATAATTTGTTTTACAGTAAATTTAAACTTCTATAACTTTTTAATACTTTATTTTATTTTTTTTATTATTTCACTTCTGTAATAATCTGCTAATTGTCTTCTTTAAAAAGAGACCAACCTTAGGTCTGTATTCAAAAGCGTTCATGAATTATAATAATTTAAGTTTGCATAGTGCACTTTTTCGTGAATTTTCAAAAATGGGGATGACAGTTAAGGGGTTAATAAGACTAACACTGAATCGAACACGGTCAGTTCAGTTCTCTGTTGAACACTATGCCAACCAGCCCCAGCTCCACATCACATAATATCCTCTCGGAGAGCTTCTCCAACAAACCAGCTTGTAAGGGAGACGGTAACACTACCCATCACAACAATGTATGATAGAAGAGAAATCCCACAGAGATGTAGGGGAACTCACCACTTGAAGAATGGTTGGGTTGCAGCCGATAATGAAGGGTAGGCTACGGAAGCCCTTAATGCGATGGGCGATACGGACAGGCAGCTCTTTGTGTAGATACTTGGCACTGCTCTGCATTGAATCAAATCACACACAGCTTCATTAGAACTCAGGATTAGCTCTTATAATGAACAATTCTCCAATCCCAAGTATTTTGTGGACCGGGTACCATGTTTATACCATGGTATGTGAAAATGTTAATTAACAGCAATATTACATATATCAAAGTATCACAGCATTACCATTTAGCACATAAATGTATCATAATACCACCACTACTTGTAAAAAAAATGAAATCAGATGTATCCCATGACAAATCAACATAATGATGCTGAACAGACAAAGCAGTTTATGTACTGACAAACGCCTAGTTTTTAGAAGACCGGTTCCAATGTGGGCTGAAATAAATGTAGGACAGAGGACAGGTGTAATTACCAGGATATGTTGTCCATCAGGAGACTTGCCTGCATACAGCATAGTGGCTGGTGTCAGTCTGACAGAAGGCTGTGAAGACAACATTACTCTTAAAAATAGCATATACTTGATATGATGTAGCTTTATCTGGAGCATATAAATGTGATTATACATGGAGTGATTTATGGGTATAGTTACATTTATTAATAGGCCTGTGTGTAAGTGAAGGGAGTGCATGAGAGTTCAGCAGCAAAGGACAAATCCATATTTAATATTTTCAATTCACAAGATTTAACAGCGTAAAACACCGTTGGTTCTCGTGTGCTTTTAAACACATGAAAGAATGAATATGACTTGATCATGAAACATCATCTTACTATGACATATCATTGAGAGAGAGAGAGAGAGATGCATTTCATGGAAGTAGTCTGCTATGCTGTTAAAAATATATAACTGAATTACAAATTAGGAGAATTTCATCCAGCCTTTTGACAAATAAAATGATAAAAGTGAGGTGTTTTTTTCCTTCATGAGTATGAGCCTCATATCCTCAGTATATCACACTATATAAGCCATTAAAGAGTTACAGGGTTCATGTTCCATGAAGGTAAATGACAGAATCGCCATCTGGGAGTAAACCATTCCTTTTAATTGTTTACAATATGGAAATATTCATAAGGAACCTATTAGTACAAAAGCAGCAGTGGCAGAGCGGTAATCACATTGGGTTTTGTTGAGTCACTAACAGATTCCCCAGTGAGATGCTCAAAGTAGGACAGGTTACATGAGGATACTGCGCACACCAGCATGGCTTAACACACGATGATGTACATTTAGATGCACATGTTTAACATAAAACCAAGAATTTGAAATAATAAAATGAATTTACCAAACGATTGGCACATTTATGAAGCCTGCTGCCCTTGGTGTAACCCGTGACACCTAATACTAGATGTTTATCGGCCTTGATGTAAGATACAGCAATCAACACACAGCTTAAGCATTCATTACAAAATAATAATAATAAATTTTACGATTAAGAAACAAACAAAAAACACAGCAACAACAAAAAAGCAACTAACTTTCTATTTAGTGCACTGATGCACTAGTGATGCATCCACTAGCTGGTTTATGAAAAAATGAAAAATTTAAATTTGAAAAGGCCCCACTTTTAATGGTTATTGGGTTTTAGGTTTTATCATAGAGGTTATTAGCTGCTAAAGAGCTAAATAGCATTTCAACGGACGTGGTGTTGTGCCCATTTTCGACCCCCCGTTGAAACCACAACCTGAATGCCTAATCCTAACCCCACTCCCACCCCTAACCCTACCAATACTAGGGGGGTGGGGGTTGTAATCTGGCGGGGGTCAGAATTTGGCACAACAGTGGCAGTAAATACTAACTTATCCTTGGACCACTGAAATTAAACATTTGAGACTAGTTAACGTAAAGTAAACTGCAAGTGTAGTAGAGGCTCGTAACAACACGAGTAATCCCCAAAAGTGGGATCCTTAGGCCATCCCAACCATGATGGATGGATGGAGACCACGGCGCACTGACCTTAACGTACATCGCGGGGGTAAATAGACTGCAGTTAATGGAAACTTGTCGGGAAATTGAAATGGTGACTGACCTTCTCGGCAGACGCATCGATGGCAGACTGGTTATAGAAAGACGTAACGGTTTTGGACCGCTCCCGGGCCAGCTCAGTGTAACTGGACATGGACGATGTGGATCGAAACCTCCTGTCGCTGAGCGGAGCGACTGCTTTGGCCGGTGTGGACAGAAAGAGCCTGGTCACGCTGATCCTGGAGGCGCCGCTGCCCAGCAGCTCCATGGCCTGGCCTGTCACACGACCACGCATTTCTACACTTTGATAACGCAACTAACAAAATTCAATCCCCTGCCCGCAGCTTCAAAATCCGTCTACCTCGCCAGCCTATAGAGCGAGTGCGTTCGTGCACAAAGGCACGTCTCTAGTACCATCTCGTCTCTAGATGTCAAATATCCGTTTCTTCTGGCGTTTATCTGAAGACCCTTGTGATCAGCCAATCAGCGATCAGAGGAGGCGGGGCTGTGGGTCATCACGACCTCAGCAGCAACTGAAAGCCAATGAGTCACGCCGTAGCAAGGACAATGAGACAAGGCAGACAGAGCAGGGTGTACTTCCTTTGACTAACACTCTCAGATTATGCTATGAAATGTATTATGTTGAAGCGAAATAAACATAAAAAAGCAACCCCCCTTTTTTCTTTTCTTGTTTCCTTCTTTCCTTTAATGCAAACCCTGGCTTATATATAGTTATTGTAAGCCATGTATGCTGGCTTTGTTCTACAATAAACAATAAAAAAAAGCAAGACTATTTTATATATTGTGCTCTGTATGCTGATGTAGATATAAATTCAAGTTTCTGTTCAAATGATCAACGCCCATTAGCAATTAGGGGAGATTGGGGTAAAATCTGCAATGTTGTACTTAAAGTGACACCCAAAAAAGTGATTAATTTTTTTACTAAGTCAGGTTGTTCTAAACCATTTAGATTTATTTAGTGGAATGCTATTGAAACATCTCAGTCACTCACTGTTTGCTTTTATTGTATGGAAAAATATACAATGACACTGAAAGATGACTGAGACTGTCAGTCACTGTCATTATGTTTAATACAGCCTTGAAACATGATGGTGGGTTCTTTTGGTGAATTGTTCCTTCAAGTTTTTCAACAAGGGGAAATGAGAAAGACATAAGTAAAACCAATACTCCATATTAAATGTAAAAGAAGGAATCTCATGATGCATACATCACTCATTACATCACATGGTAATATTTACGGCAAGCATGAAGTTGCATATGACAGCTTTTAGGAGCTCTTCTGAAAAAAATTGTCACTGGTAAATGATATAATGCAATGTAATGAAATATGTGATTTTTTTTTTTCTTCTCTTTTTCATAGCATTTAATGCATTATTGCCGCCCCCTCAATACATAAATCTTGGATATGTTATGAGCAGCAAGCATAGCAACAGTTGGAATTTGCATTTTATTTTTTTATTTTTTTTTAAATTAGAATTCAATAGATATTCTTAATTCAATTGTGAATGAGGACACAACTCTGCTGGGCTGAGTTTTACTGGGTTATAGAAAAAACTTGAGAATAACATAACTGAAAATGAACTTATGCAAAAGCTCATTGAACTAGCCTTTTCATTTCACAGCTCAGAGTGTGTAACAAAAACATATGACAATTCACAATTAAAATAACAAAGACACTGATTAAACTCAAAATTTATTTATTTGAAATACTTAGTTTTTCTATTCCTCGACAAGGGAGAATTATCTCATGCCGATATGAGGCAAAAATTACGCAAGAAAATTCAAAATGAGAAAATATACGTAAATGAGATACCAAAACAAGCAGAAAAATATGAGGAGATGAAGCGGATACATATATTTTGAGGCAAAGATAATGCAAGAAAATTCTAATTTCAAAGTTCCCTCTGGCTCTGCTGGGGTCCCTCATCTCTACGACTCCAGCTTGGTTTGTCGTCCCAATGGCACCAACAGGGACTTCTGGGCCTTTGGCTACATCTGGACCCGCTAACCTTTTGGCTCCACTGGGGTCCTTCATAATATGAGAAGATGTGAATGCGCAAGTAGAAAACATTGATGACTCTAACATGAGAGGAAGAATGATCTTGCTTATATGTAAGCCAAATATACTCGCAAAATAGTCCAAAATAACTAAATACCCATGAACGAGATGATGGTTCGTTAATCCCTCTGGCTCTGCTGGGGTCCCTTGTCTCTATGGCTCCGCCTTGGTCTATTGTCCCTATGGCTCCAACATGGACATCTGGGCCTTTGGATGTTTCTGGACCCTTCAACACTTAAGCTCCACTGGGGTCCTTCATATGATGAGGAGATGATACGAATGCACAGGTATAAAGCATTGATGACTCAAACATGTGAGCGAGAGCAATGTCACACCAATGTGAGCAAAAGATGATGCAAGAAAATTTAAAATAGGAAAATGCACATGAACGAGATGATGAAGACAATAAATGGAAGGAGATGTAGCGAACACACAAGCGTGAAGCACAGATGACTCAAAAATAAAAGATGGTTCTTTGATCCCTCTGGCTCTACTGGGGTTCCTCGTCTCTGTGGCTGCACCTTGGTCTGTTGTCCCCCTGGCTCAAACATGAACTTCTGGGCCTTTGGCTGTGTCTGGACTGTAGTGAACAACGGCGAAGATGGGAAGACTCCTTTCCACACAACACGTGGAAAGTTATGTTCTGATGAGATTAGGCGTATTGACAATAAAGGATGCCTTTTGTTTTACCATAACAACACTACCTCTTGTGGAGAGGGGGGTTAACATTAACATACACCAACCCCCAGGCAGGAACTGCCTTAGTCTCCCTCAAATTTATAATTCATGGAAGGATAAGGATATCAGCATTTCATGGATTAAAGACTGATCCAATCACCATGTGGTCTTTCACTGATCACAGTTCTTCATTCTTGAGCAATATGAACAATCACTCGCTACCTCAGACTGACCAACCCGGATTTACCTTGTGGAAAGGGGGGTTAACATTATCATACTGTAACCCCCACCCAGGAACTGCTTTGTTCTCCCTTACTCTTATCAAAGTGCGAATGATAACAAATTCCCCTCACAGTTTTGCCATGTGGTCAAAGCCACAAAGGAAAAGCACATCTTTACATATATTTTTACACAAAAGGGACACACACTTGACTAAACCTTCCTTATATAAATTTACAGAAATTTATGAACATAATGAGTGCTATGTGTGATACAACCAGGTATGCAACATTACCTATTGATGGATATACTGTATGAATCCAGGGGTCAATGCTCAGCATTACCCATTGGTGTTTGGTCTTCATATTTTCAGCACAATGTGTAGGTTAAACAGGAATTGGTTTGGAAAGGGAATTATGCATAGGAAACACTTTAAAAACATGGTTCCAAATTTGGACTTTAAGCTATGCAAATAGATCTCATGCCAGAGAGAGGCCATACCATGGCCAGTCAGGATGCTGGATCTGACAAGTGCCAACTTGTAAACCCCATCTTCTCAGGGAAGGAATAAAAGGTTCTCTCCAAGTGTGCTAAGTGGGGTGGTCAACCTGCGCCAAGTTATGCTAAGCTAAGCTGTTCCAAGGAGAAACAAAGAAGTTCTGCAAGAAGCGAGTTTGGGGAGTTCGGAAACTGCTACAGCAACAACGACCACAAGCTCCCCCCTCTTGAGGAGGCGGTGGCTGCACACCTGCTTCCGCCAACGAGCCATGGACTGAAGACGGCAACGCATCCTTCAAAGCCCTGCAGGATGATGTTAGTGCTCGCCAACAGAGCCTATGTAGCGGCTGGAGAGGCCGGTTCAGCCCAGTATACTATGTCCGTGCTCCAAGTATTTCAGGCCAGACTTCTCCAGGAATTTGCTCTTTTCTCCATGACGAGCCTAGCCGAGAACGCGCAGTGATCTCCGAACGGCCACGAATTTGGCTCTGCGCACTACCAAGGCGACGACGCAAGTGGTGGGCAAGGCCATGGACAACCTGGTGTTGGTGGAGCGTCACCTGTGGCTGAACCTAACTTACATCAATGGCCTTCCTTGATTCCCCGGTTTAGCCCAAAGGACTCTTCGGTCCAGCTGTGGACGGCTTTACAGAGCGCTTTACCGAGGCACAGAAGACATCACAAGTGCTGCGTCATTTCCTGCCTAAGCGCTCCAGCCCGGCAACTGTTTCAAGCCGCCCCGAGCCAGCGTCCACTCAGCCTGCAAAGCTGGCGCACCTCAGCTCTTGCGAAAGCTGGAGCCGGGTCTTCAGCAGCGCCCCAGATCGGCGAAGAGGTACCCCTTCCCCAAGCGGCAGGGCCCACGTCCTCGCGTAACACTGGATCCTGTGCCTCAGAAGCCGTCCTGATCTGCATGCGGAGAGGAAAAGGAGAGGGATAATTCTCGCGGACCCCGGAATCCCTTCAAAGACCTCTGAGTGGTGGAGGTGTTTTAACAGGGCATGTCCTGTCATTCCAGTGTGTGCCACAAACCACCGCTGTGATAGCGGACCCACATACAATAAAGAGCAAATTTCCTCTCCCTACCCTCACACGTCAGTTCTCCCCCCCTGTTGGCGTGCGAACTGTCATCAGTAAAGCCTTCGGGCAGCGAGCAGTCATTACTAAAGGTAAAAACACTCACGAAGACCAGCTCCTCGCACGGTGAGCTGCCCTCTACGAAGATGTTCACAAATGTAATTTCTCCCCCTGCGGGCGCCGATGCATCATTGATAAAAATAGAACCTCTTGCCTCCTGGCTGCCGGCTTGAAAAGCCATCCCAGGTGTGTCGAGTTGGGTTCTAAAAACCATAGAATGAGGATACTAGCTCCAGTTTGCTCGCAGGCCGCCTCCATTCAGAGGTGTGGTGCAGACCCTCGTGCAGGACAACAAATCTCATGCTCTCCGAGCCAAAAACACACACTGCTTGCAAAGGGTGCTGTGGAAATGGTCCCCTTAGCGGACAGCGAGTCAGGCTTTTATAGCCACTAAAAAAAGACGGTGGGCTCAGACCGATTCTCGATCTCAGACTTCTGAATCGAGCCTTCATGCGACGGACGTTCAGAATGTTAACATTGAAGCAGATCCTCACGCAAATTCGGCCCGAGGACTGGTTCCTGTCTGTGGATCTGAAAGATGCTTACTTTCACATCCAAATAGTGCCCTGTCACAGAACGTTCTTGAGATTCGCTTTCGAGGGAATGGCCTATCAGTACACATTCCTTCTGTTTGGACTGTCCCTGGCCCCCCGCTCTTTTACAAAGTGCGTGGAGTTTGTTTTTGTGGGCTCTTTCCCCTCTGAGGCAGATGGTAATCTGCATATTGAACTACCTCGACGACTGGCTGATGCTAGCCGACTCAGAATGGCAATTGATCACTCACAGGTCGTTGTTGCTCAATCACCTAGAGCGCTTAGGGTTGAAAATCAACCCATCCAAGAGTTTTCTGTTTCCCAGACAACGAGCATCCTTTCTCTGTCCCATACCTGGCGCCTGGGCCACACTCATGTCAAGGTAACCCTTGGACAACTTCTAGCCTCTTTCAGTCAGCCGTTCAGCTAGGGACGACCTCCAGGAGGAAGGTGGTCACGACAGACGCTTCCAGCTCAGGCTGGGGGCGCTCTGCACGGGGGAAATCTGGTGTATGGCTCCTGGACAACCCACGAGCGATGCCTCCATATCAACGGCCTCAAAATTATGGCTGTTTGTCTGGCCCTGAAGACCTTCCTGCCAGCCTTAAAGGGACATCACGTCTTAGTCTGGTCGGACAGCACAATGGTGGTGCGCATGCGCTGATTTGTGACTCTGTGTTTTGAGTTTGAACTCCATCAAATTGATTCTTTATCGTCTATTTTCTATCTTAAAAACAATTTTATACACTATCATTTTCGTTTCTATAACGTGTGAATATATCCCCTATAGCATTCTAAAACAAAACCAATCAGAGCGCCTCGTTATCACTAGTTTTATTTTGATTTCTCGAGTCTGCTATTAGCTTATAGCTCGTTAGCATCAGCAGCGTGGCTGGCGCTAATCTCGCTTAAATTGCTAATACTCTATTCACACACCATTGTTTCACTGTTACTTGCTTAAATGGCGGATTTGTGTCTACCTTTGAGTGCAGGTGAGGAAACATTCGAGCTGCATTCGGTGCAGCTGGAGCTGGAGGCTGTGGAGAAGCAGATCCGCGACCTGGTGGAGAAGCAGGCCCAGCTGAGAGAGCGGAGAGCCGCGCTGGAAACATCCCGGGATGACGCTCACAAGTCCGGGGTAAGTATACAGCACGATGCTAACATTCCCACCACCTCTACTCCGTGTGTTTCTCTGCACAGACCCTGTGCACCCAGGACGCAATCTTCCCAGATGTCCTTCACTCCGGCGCCGGGACGCCATGGACCCTGGGTGCACCAGCAGCGGAAGACGCGAGCCAGGCCCCGGGCGACGACCTCTCCGCCTCCGGTCTTCGAGATCTCCACCACAGCACTCCTCCGCGAGATGGAACACGATGCTGTGATCGTCGGAGACTCCATCGTCCGGCACGTCCGTGCTACGTTAGCTGAAGGTAAAGTGCACATTCACTGATTCCCCGGTGCTCGTGTTCTCGATGTTTCTGCGCAGATACCCACGATCCTGAAGGGCGACGAGAGCATTGGTGCTGTCGTGCTGCACGCAGGGGTTAACGACACCAAGCTGCGGCAGACAGAGACACTGAAGAGGGACTTCAGGAGCCTGATCGAGACGGTACGCAGCACATCGCCCGCGACGACGATCATCGTGTCAGGACCGCTTCCCACGTATCGACGAGGACACGAAAGATTCAGTAGACTGTTTGCTTTAAACGAATGGTTATTGTCATGGTGTAAAGAACAGAAACTGCTCTTTGTTAATAATTGGAATCTTTTCTGGGAGCGTCCTAGGTTTTTTCGTGCTGATGGCCTGCACCCCAGCAGAGTCGGAGCAGAACTCCTGTCGGACTACATCTCCAGGACGCTACGCTCCATCTGACTAGTTAGCCAATTCTCAAATAACTGCTATGACTTTTGTTCTACCCACTTAAATGATAGAAGTACTTGCGTTGTCCAATCTATACAGACGGTGTCTGTTCCCCGAATAGCGAGGTCAAAATTTAAATTTAATGCAGGATCTAGAAAAAATCTGATCGTGATTAAACCAGAAAAACGCAAAATAAATGAACAAAAACTATTTTTAAAGCTTGGGCTCCTAAACATTAGATCACTCGCACCCAAAGCAGTTATTGTAAATTAAATGATCACTGATAATAATTTTGATGTACTCTGCCTGACTGAAACCTGGCTTAAACCAAATGAATATTTTGGTCTAAATGAGTCTACTCCACCAAGCTACTGTTATAAGCATGAGCCCCGTCAGACTGGTCGTGGCTGTGGTGTGGCAACAATATATAGTGATATTCTTAATGTTACTCAGAAAACAGGATACAGGAGGTTTAACTCATTCGAAATACTTCTGTTTAACGTTACACTGTTAGATATGCAAAAGAAATCTCTCCTATCTCTTGCTCTGGCTACTGTGTATAGACCGCCAGGGCCATATACAGATTTCCTAAAAGAATTTGCAGATTTCCTCTCAGATCTATTGGTTAATGTTGATAAATTGCTAATTGTCGGAGATTTTGCCATTCACGTTGATAATACAATTGATGCGTTAGGACTTGCGTTTACTGACCTAATAAACTCTTTTGGAGTCAAGCAAAACGTCACCGGGCCCACTCATCGTTTTAATCATACGCTAGATTTAATTATATCGCATGGAATTGATCTTACCGATAGAGATATCGTATCTCAAAGTGATGATGTTACTGATCATTTCCTTGTGTCGTGCATGCTGCGTATTACTGATATTAATTATATGGCTCCGCATTATCGTCCGGGCAGAACTATTGTTCCAGCCACCAAAGACAGATTAAAATAACCTGCCTGATTTATCTCAACTGCTCTGCGTATCCATAAATACACATGAACTAGATGAAATGACTAGCAACATGGGCACTATCTTCTCTAATACATTAGAAGCTGATGCCCCCCTCAAATTGAAAAAGGTTAGAGAAAAACGTACTGCGCATGGTACAACAGTTATACCCATTCTCTCTAGAAAGAAACTCGTAATCTTGAGCGCAAATAGAGAAAAACTAACTTGGAAGTTTTTAGAATTGCGTGGAAAAACAGTATGTCCAGCTATAGACAGGCTCTAAAAGCTGCCAGGGCAGAGCATATTCGCAAACTCATAGATAATAACCAAAACAATCCAAGGTTCTTATTTAGCACAGTGGCTAGATTAACAAATAAACACACGCCACCCGATCTAAATATTCCCTCACAGTTTAATAGTAATGACTTTATGAATTTCTTTACTGATAAAATAGATAACATCAGAAATACAATAACAAATGTATATTCTACTGCATCTAGTATTTCAGCTTCATTTATTGCACCCAAAGAAAAACTGCAGTGCTTTACAACTATAGGACAGGAAGAGCTAAATAAACTTATCAGTGCATCTAAACCAACAACATGTTTATTAGATCCTGTACCCACTAAACTACTGAAAGAGTTGTTACAGACCCAATGAAAATCTTCCGTTTGTGTCTAAAATTTTAGAAAAAGTTGTGTCTGCTCAATTGTGCTCCTTCTTGCAAAAAAAAAAAGATCTCTATGAAGAACTTCAGTCAGGTTTCAGGCCTCACCATAGTACAGAAACTGCACTTGTTAAAATTACAAATGACTTGCTTCTTGCTTCAGACCAAGGCTGCATCTCATTGCTAGTATTACTTGATCTTAGTGCTGCGTTCGACACTATAGACCATGACATACTCATAGATTGATTACAAAACTATACTGGTATTCAAGGGCAGGCTTTAAGATGGTTTAGATCCTACCTGTCCGATCGCTACCACTTTGTTCATTTAAATGGGGAGTCATCTCAATTATCACCAGTAAAGTATGGAGTACCACAAGGATCTGTCCTAGGTCCTCTGCTATTTTCAATATATATGTTGCCCCTTGGTAATATTATCAGAAAATACAGGATTAGTTTTCATTGTTATGCTGATACTCAACTATATATCTCAACAAGACCAGATGAAACTTCTAAACTAAGCTAATAGATACCAATAATTTCATTCTATTAAATTCAGAAAAGACAGAGATATTACTTATTGGACCAAAAAAACAGTACACAAAATCTCTTGGATTACAATTTGCAACTAGACGGATGAACTGTTACGTCCTCTAAAGTCAAAAATCTGGGTGTTATATTAGACAGCAAATTGTCCTTTGAAAATCATATTTCCCATGTTACAAAAACAGCATTCTTCCATCTTAGAAACACTGCCATCTTCGAAACATGCTACCTGTTTCTGATGCAGAAAAGCTAGTTCATGCATTCATGTCCTCTAGACTGGACTATTGTAATGCACTCCTATGTGGTTGTCCTGCATCTTCAATAAACAAGCTACAGATAGTCCAAAATGCAGCGGCTAGAGTTCTTACCAGGTCAAGAAAATATGATCATATTACCCCAATTTTACAGTCTCTGCACTGGCTACCTATTAAGTTCCGTATCATTTACAAAATATTATTACTTGCCTATAAGGCCCTAAATGGTTTAGCTCCTGCATACCTAACTTGTCTTCTACCATGCTTCAATCCAACCCGCTCCCTAAGGTCGCAAAACTCTGGACTTTTGGTAGTACCTAGGATGGCAAAGTCCACTAAAGGAGGTAGAGCTTTTTCACATTTGGCTCCCAAACTTTGGAATAGCCTTCCTGATAACGTTTAGTGTTCAGATACACTTTCTCTGTTTAAATCTAGATTAAACACACATCTCTTTAGCCAAGCATTCACATAATGCATTTTATAATCTTGTACTGCAGTTATATCTGATCAAATGTACATTATTATTATTATTCTTTAGCTTGGGTTGAACAAATCATTTTTGCATAGATGGAACAGCAGCTACGCTAATTATGTCTCTATTTGTTTCTCTGTTTCTGCCACGGGATTAACATCCCATGGTAACTAGGAATTACAGAAACTTCAGTCTGGATCCAACCCTTAAATGATCTGAGATAACCGAACACCTGAGAAAAGATGATGCCAACACCTCAGAGGACCTCAGAGGATACCAAAGCTCAGACAACATACAGAATTACCAAATTTTGCCACAAGTTAAATAAATTAAGGTTCTGCAATATATAAATATATTGTGGAAACTTAATTTCCTGTAGAGCTGCTTTGCAACGATCGTAAAAAGCGCTATACAAATAAACTTGAACTTGGTGGCCTACATGAACCACCAAGGCAGCCTCAATTTACGTCCCCTTCACCGGATTACTCACTGTCTCCTACTTTGGGCACAGAAAGAATTCCTCTCACTACGAGCGGTTCATGTGCCAGGCAGGCTGAACCAAGGAGCGGATATGTTGTCAAGAGACAATGTAGCGCCAGGGGAATGAAGACAACATCCCCAGATGGTTCAGATGATTTGGTCAGTTTTTGGCAAGGCAGAGGTGGAACTCTTCTCCTCCAAAGACAACTGTCACTGCCCAACCTATTTCTCAAAGCAGCGGGATGCTCCTCTGGAGGTATCAAGTTTGGTTCCCAGAGATGATCCAGTTGCTGTCTGCAGCACCGTGGTCAATACCACTGAGGAGAGATCTTCTCTCACAAGCGCAGGGCAAGATTTGGCATCCCCAGCCGGAACTGTGGAGCCTTCATGTCTGGCCGCTCGACAGGAGTCTGATCGACTCCCAACGAGAGTCACTAATACCATTTTAGAGGCTAGAGCTCCATCCACACGGCGCCTCTATGCCTTTAAGTGGTTAGTCTTCAGTGACTGGTGTTCAGCACGTAATCAGGATCCTATTTCATGTGACGTGTCCAACATGCTTATCTTTCTACAAGAGCTGCTGGACAAGGGGCGCACCCCTTCCACGCTTAAGGTCTATATGGCAGCCATCGTGGCGAATCACTCACCCGAGGCTGGCCGGACTATTGTCAGAAATGAGTTGGTTGTTAAGTTCCTTAGAGGCGTTCGGTGGTTCAATCCTCCTCGCCCTAAGACTGTACCGATTTGGAACTTATCTACTTATCCTTGGGGGCCCTCCCTTTGAGCCGCTTCAAACAGCTGGAGTAAGGGTCATGATGCTCAAAACCGCTCTGCTTTTGGCCCTAGCGTTCATCAAGTGAGTGGATGACTTGCAAGCCCTGTCTGTCAGCGCTTCCTGTCTTGAGTTCAGACCCAATGACTGTAAGGTTGTTCTTCAGCCACGCAGCGGCTATGTACCAAAGGTTATCTCCCTTCTAGCCCTCCCTGCAAAAGACAGTGATCAAGGGCCTAAATTGCTGTGCCCAGTTCAGGCAATGCAAGTATACTTTGAGCGTTCCAAGTCATTTAGACAGTTAGAACAGCTCTTTGTGTGCTTTGAAGGCCGCCCTAAAGGGCTGCCGGTCACAAAGCAAAGGCTCTCTCATTGGATAGTAAAGGCTATCGCCTTAGCCTATGCCTCAGCGGGCATACAGTGCCCTATAGGTGTGAGGACCCACTCCACAAGAGGAATGGCCACCTCCTGGGCCTGGTCCAGCGGAATCTCTATTGGGGAGATTTGAGCGGCCGCTGGTTGGTCGTTGCGGTCTACCTTTATTCCCTGCCCTGCAGGTGCGGGTACTATCTGCTTAATGCTACGTTTTTCTTATGACAAGCAGACCCCAGATCCCACTCGGGTCTCTTTATAGCTCAGGCTCACGGGGCCGACACCGAGTGTGCCTGAGCTGAGCTCGCGGAGCAGGCTTAGTTCTGCTTCTGCGTATAGCACGGCGTTACTGGATGCGTTCCCCAAAGCAGTTGTCAATGACGACGCAACAGGAGTTACCTTTCGATAGGGAACGCTCCGGTTACTCACGTAACCTCGGTTCCCTGAGAACTAGCCATGCTGTAGCTGCACGCAAATCGATGGCTGTCGCTTCAGTCATTGATTCTGATGAAATGGCACTCTGGGCCGACTTTTATAGTCTATAAGGCGATTTTTTAAAGTCGGCCCCCTCTCTTTGGTGGCCTCAAGCGCCATTGGTTTGTGCAGTTACACAAACGTTAACCAATCTGGCTTCAGTAGCAGAATAAAAAGGAGTTTCCCCAAAGCACACGCAACTTTATCTCAGGGAACCGAGGTTACGTGAGTAAATGGAGCGTTACTCTTGTCTATCCCTTTGTTAATAAAACCCTTTTTTTATTACACTTCTTTTTTATTACTGTCTTCTTTGTGTTGATAATACAGTAAAAAGGCTCTACAAGTTAACGACATCTCACAAATCTTTCAGATTGGTCAGACTACAACTTCCTATAATTTAATTGTAATTCTTATTTATTCAACAAGCTTCCATGATTGTTCTTTATTGTCAAGGTGCAGTTCCTTGGTGTCTCGTAAAATAGTATGACCAAGACTAAATATTAATATTAATATTTAAGCCCAAAGCCATTACACTGTTGGTGCTACTTAAATCTAAGATCACCGCATTTAGTGGTGCCCCTCTTAGGCAATTTAACAACTGATATCACTACAGGACCCTCTAACCCTTTGGCTCAACTGGGGTCCTCCGTAATATGAGGAGTATACGTGAATGCGCAAGTATAAAACAAGGATGACTCAAGCATAAGAGGAAGAACTATCTCACTTCTATGTGAGCCAAATGTACTCCAAAATAACAAAATAATCCAAAATAACAAAATGCCCACGAACGAGATAATGGTTCGTTAATCCCTCTGGCTCTGCTGGGGTTCATTGTCTCTATGGCTCCACCTTGGTCTGTCGTCCCTCTGGCTCCAAAATTGACTACTGGGCCTTTGGCTGCATCTGAACCCTCCAACACTTTGGCTCCACTTGGGTCCTTCATAATATGAGGAGATGATACGAACGCACAGGTATAAAGCATTGCTGAAACATGCGAGCGAGAACAATGTCATGCCAATGTGAGCAAAAGATGACGGCACAGATGGCTCAAATATAAAAGACGGTTCCTTGATCCCTCTGGCTCTGCTGGGGTTCCTCGTCTCTAAGGCACCACCTTGGTCTGTCGTCTCCCTGGCTCCAACATGAACTTCTGGGCCTTTGGCTGTGTTTGGACCCTGTAACCCTTTGGCTCCACTGGGGTCCTCCATAATATGAGGAGAAGACATGAATGTTCAAGTACAAAACAACTATGACTCAAATATGAGAGGAAGAACTATCTCACTTCTATGTGAGCCAAATATACTCGCAAAATAAAAAAAAATTATGGTTTGTTAATCCCTCTGGCTCTACTGGGGTTCATTGTCTCTATGGCTCCACCTTGGTCTGTCGTCCCTCTGGTTCCAACATTGACTTCTGGACCTTTGGCTGCATCTGGACCCTCCAACACTTTGGCTCCACTGGGGTCTTCTTAATATGAAGAGATTATGCGAATGCACAAGTATAAAACTCAAACATGACAACGAGAACAATGTCATGCCAATGTGAGCAAAAGATGATGCCAAAAAAATTCAAAATAGGAAAATACACATGAATGAGACGATGAAGACAAGAAATGGAAGGAGATGTAGCGAACATATTCCAACACTCCACTGGGGTCCTCCAAAATGAGAGGAGATTAACTTTTAGATCTTGGGCTGCATCTGGACCTCCACTCTTTTGGCTCCGCTGGTGTCCTCCATAATATGTGGAGATGACGCGAATGCACAAGTATAAAACATTGATGACTCAAACATGAGAGGAAGAACTATCTCTCTTCTTTGTGAGCCAAATATACTCGCAAAATATACCAAAATAACAAAATACCCATGAACGAGATGATGGTCCGTTAATCCCCTCTGGCTCTGCTGGGGTCCATTGTCTCTATGGCTCCACCTTGGTCTGTCGTCCCTCTGGCTCCAACATGGACATCTGGGCCTTTAGCTGTTTCTGGACCCATCAACACTTAAGCTCCACAGGTGTACTTCATAATGTGGGGAGATGATCCGAAAGGACAGGTATAATACATTGATGACTCAAACATGACAACAAGAACAATATCGCGCCAATGTGAGCAAAAGATGATGCAAAAAAAAAAAAAAATAGGATAATGCACATAAATGAGACGATGAAGACAAGAAATGGAAGGAGGACTCATAGATAAAAGATGGCTCATCAATACCCCTGATCTGCTGGGGTTCCTCACCCATACGATTCCGCCTTGGTCTGTTGTCCCAGTCCCGCTCAACACTCTTTTACCAGTGTGAGCAAAAGATGACCCAAAACATTCAAAATAGGAAAATGGAAGGGGATGAAGCGAACACGCAAGTATGATACACAGAAGACTCAAATATAAAAGATGGTTTCTCGATCCCTCTGGCTCTGCTGGAGTTCCTCGTCTCTATGGCTCCACCTTGGTCTGTCGTCCCTCTGGCTCCAACATGAACTTCTGGGCCTTTGGCTGTGTCTGGTCCCTCTAACTTTTTGGCTCCACTGGGGTCCTTCTTAATATGAGGAGATGATGCAAATGCACAAGTATAAAGCATTGATGTTTCAAACATGAGAGGGAGAAAAATCTTGTCCTGATGTGAGCCAAAGATGATGCTAGATTATCTTTTCAACCAAGCCTAAGGTTCGCATTTGTTGTTACAGATATGATACAGCTAACATGCAGTGAAACATGCAATCATACATCAATAGCTTTAAAGTGCCTTCA
Organism: Barbus barbus; assembly: GCF_936440315.1. NCBI lineage: Eukaryota > Metazoa > Chordata > Actinopteri > Cypriniformes > Cyprinidae > Barbus > Barbus barbus. The sequence goes on along the minus strand of NC_136734.1, from coordinate 16,606,472 downwards.
TACCCTCTGTGAGCAAGCCAAAGTGGCAAGGAAAAATTTCCTTTGGTACAATAAGTGGGGAGTGCCAGCTCTTACCTGTACTCCCGAGAGTAGTAACCCAGGCAGGACTGTCCAAGTATGGGTCTATTCATTCAGCCAATGTGACAGCTCTGTGCACAGGTGATCCTTGGAAATGACTGAATCATACTTCGCAGTGTATATGAATGGTTCTCCAACAATGACATTTAAGATCCTACAAATGATCGTTCTGTCCACTGATACTGTGCTGAGAACAACTTAAAAGCCACAAAGTAATAAACACATTAAGTTACATAAGCCAAGTGAAGTCTCTGAAATATATTCTAAACATATCTATTAAATAAGGTTTATCAAGGTTATTTTTGATTTTTCTTATAAAGACTTACCACTGATAAAAGATTTTTGCCTTGATCACATCCAGAGATTTGTCAGAAGTAAAAAGGCGAGGCGTTATGAATATTTTTTGTGAAGTCGGCTGCATTAAAGCAGCAGGAAAATAAATACGAGAGAAGTTTATCTTAAATTAACCTCTATGACCGGTCTCATGTTTGTTTGAGATCTATAAAAGGTTATAAGAACTATTTTCATATCGCAGGCAGCGGTCAATAAATACTCAGTAAGCGCGCTTACGCTGTGACGTCACAAAGCGGGAGTTTTTTTCCCCCTTTTTCTCTCTGGCAGCTAATTAATGTTAAGATGATAATATGCATATGTAATACCTCTTGCTTTTGAGGCATTAAATTGATAAAGCGTTAAAAAATAGAGACCAAAATAAGAGATGACAAAAAAGAAACGCCACTCAATGTTAGGAAATCTCCAAAATCTTTTGAAAACAATTGGGGCTCTTTTTTGGAGCATTTACCTTCTCGTTGCAAAATAATTGCAAGAATGTACATTATTATAATTTTTTTAGATTTGATTTGATTTTTCATTAATAATTAAAACAGCTAAATAGATTATTTCGGAGTTGTGTCTTTTCTTCTTTCTTGTTAGTTTTGCTTTTGTTAAAGAAAAATGACGTTTGTAATGTTGTTTATACAATATATGGTTTGTTTCGCATTACATCTGAAAATAAAACTATAAAAAAGAAGAAAGCAACAACAAAGGGGACTGCAGTCTTATGTTAAAAAAATGTGTGTAGCAAAAAAATCTAAATGCACCAAACGACTAAAACTCCAGTAAATTTACAAAAACAGGATAACAAATGAAAGCAGGCTCATACTACATACAGAATACACACTATTATTATTATTAGGACACTTACATTCACAACTAAGAGTGAGGCATAAATGGGAATCATTTGAATAATATTGTGTTATTTTACTTCATATTATGATGTTTACTCAATATGGTATTATTTTACTCAAAAATATGACGCATGGTCATGAAAGTAATCAATATACTGATTTATATGTTGAGTTATTCCAATACCGGATGTCCTAATGTAGAATGCAAGTCTGAGGGCCTATACATTGAGCAGTACAGGTGGTTCCCATTGGATTGTACCAGTGAATGCAAATAACGTTATGAACTTTGGGTGATTTCCAGAGTATGACAGGTAAACAAGTTTGGTGTATGTCTCATGTGACCTCCTTATTGGCGGCTGAATAAAAGTGGCTGATCTGGCCAAATTCCACCATTAAATAATTGGCCAGGTGGGCTGGTAATAAATTGTGGCAAACCAGACAGGCATAGCCAAATAAAAACCAGAACTACCAATTATGGTAAGAAAGAAAGGTATAAAATGGATGCGCGGACAGACAGAGAATTAGATGCGGTTACCGTTATCTCGGCTTTGTTACTTTGTTTAATAAAGTCTTATTTTGACATCTGGAACTCTGCTTCTCGAGCTTCATTTACTACACTGGAGAAATCCATCATTGGCTTCACGACACAACAATAAGAAAATGGTGTATGACACCATTTTATCAATTAAAACAAAAGCATAAGAAGTCATGTTTTTAACAATGCCATTCATTCTGACAATCTCTCAAAAGTATATTTTTAAAACAATGTTTAAAAAAACTAAAACAAAAGAAAAAAAAATACTGAAAGACTTAAAATCACGAAAGAGGTTACAAAACAATTGCCTTTCACCTAGAAAAAGTCATCAGTGTCACAAATTTAACATGATGGCTACATTAGTTTCTCTCTCTCTTTGAGACAATAAGTCTTTAAAATAGGTGAATTAGGGTGTCTGATTTCCTTTTTAACTGCTTTCCTCACAGAACCATGAGGAATTCAAATTGAGTCCAGAAATGCAAAGCAATGAGAAATACTGCCAGCAACTGAACATTTCTTTGTGCTCATTGACTCTCTCTCTTCCAAACCACAGCCATGTTCTTGTCAGTAAGGGCAACCAAGTAATGTAGATCAGGATCCATGGCAATGCTGTTAATAGATGGCCCTTCTAATGCACCCATTTCAGCTCTAACCGGTGACGGCCACTCCAGCACCTGAAACAACATGAGCAAAAGAGGAAAATGAGATCCAGGGGCTCTATATTCAAACATTAACAGTAACCACTCCTCTAGAGTTAAGATGTTAAAAGACAGGACACCTTCTAAAAGGATTTAATACTGTAGCTAATAGGATTATTTTAGTGAGAGATAATATCCGACTGGAGTGGAATATCATCGTTTCTGCATGACAGAAAATGGTTAAATAAATAAAACAAAACTGTGAATACATGCCATGTTTTATTTGTCACATGTAAGATTATCATTAATTCCCCAATCCAAGATTACCTCAGTGGCTGAGATTATTTTTCCACTCTTGAACTTTTCCATCATGGTGTCTGTGATATGGTACATCCACAGCCTTCCTTGCTCATCCCCACATACCACATAACCATAACCTACAAGAAAAAGAGTTCACACCAGATTTTCTGCATATAAAGTAAAAAAGTAAAGTCGTGACGCATTGTCAAGTATGGTGACCCATACTCGAAATTGGTGCTCTGCGTTTAACCCATCCAAGTGCACACACACACAGCAGTGCTAATAGGATTATTATATAGTGAACAAATACGAACAAATACACACACACACACACACACACACACGGAGCAGTGGGCAGCCATGCTGCGGCGCCCGGGGAGCAGTTGGGGGTTCGGTGCCTTGCTCAAGGGCACCTCAGTCGTGGTATTGAGGGTGGAGAGAGCGCTGTACATTCACTCCCCCCACCTACAATCCCTGCCGGCCGGGGACTCGAACCCGCAACCTTTCGATTACGAGTCCGACTCTCTAACCATTAGGCCACGACTTCCTCTATATCTGACTCCATATTTCTGGGCTGTTTGAATGTGCATAAATACACAAAATTCTCACCAGTGATTTGGTACATTATTATGAGCACTGGTTATTCTGCATATTTTAGCAATAAAGAAGAAATGTAACAAACAATTAATAAATAATTAGGTTATTTTCTCTATGCTGACATTTGACCAAATTATAAGGCTGCACGATAATGGTAATCACAATTGTTTTGCTTAAATTATAAATCACAATTGCCATTTTTGAATGTCAGCTTCCATGGTTTTATATCATCTAGTTTTTTGATGTATTATTTTTATAATATAAATGAACACTCTCTACATTATGAAAACTTGTAAAACGAAAAGCTTCTCTCAATAGCTAAACCAGTGAAATTCCTAATATTAACTCAATTCCACATTGTTAACCCACTTCTATTAAAACAAAAACAAAAAAAAACAGCAAAAATAAATTTGTATAGTGGCACAGATGTTGCATGCATTTATTCCACAAGCAATATAGTTACAAATAATGTTCAGATGTATTGCAGTTCATAACGGAGGCCTGCTCACACATCCCAACATATGTTGCTTGGAGTTTTCTGATCATTAGCACTTTTTCTCAGAGCAGGAGAATGGGAAGATTGAGCTCAACACTGGCCAAAATCTTGTATCCAGTTATCAACAAAAAAAAAAAAAAAGGTCTGATTGTGGGACCTAAACTCTGGCAACTACAAGCCTGAAAGCTTGTGGAGGCTTGTTAACAATTCAAGATGAATCAAATCTCAAATTAAACATTTTCAGCAGGCAAATATCGCAGATGATTATGTGTTTATTTAACTGAGAAAAGTAGAAATCATGATCACAATTAAAATAGGATTTGTCGTGCAGCTCTACCATATGACATTTCATTCAAATATCATGAATACCTGGACAGGTGCCTAGAGACAGGTATGGGATCTCAGTGCTGGACCACTGCAGCTCTGCCAGCACAACAGCTGGCACCGCTTTCTTTCTGCTGTTCCAAGATGCCCGCGTGGCACTCCAGCTCCACAGGTAGATAGAGCCCTGCATGTGGCTCTTGGATGCTGGGAGGAAATATTACAACCATCATTATTGCCTTCAGCATCAGACAGAAAAAAAGCCACAGTGTGTTGAGAGTAAATTTAATAGAACGTAAACCTAACTACTATATAGCTATATCTATCTATTTTTTTTTATATAGTAATTCTTTAAGGTCATTTTTCTGGTCATTATGGTGTCATTACAGTGCTAATTCAAACAGAAAACATACATTATATATTATAATCCTACATTTTTCTTACTGTTTACTCACCCACTATATCATCTGACAGGAAGCTCAGTCCGTCAATAGTCCGGTAGGTGTTCTTCTTGTCCTTTTTCTTGTAAATTGGAAACACAATCTCCATCTCCTCGTTTCTGAAAAAAACATGTAAATTACAATAAAGAAGCAGTTTCTCTGACCACACACACACACACACACACACACACACACAGAACTGATGGAGAAATCAAACCTTTTCTGTGTGTTTTTACAGAGCTGGATATCAAAGATATACAGCCCGTCATCACAGCCTGAGAGGAGGTGTGTGTCTGGAGATGTGGGGAGCAGAGAGAGATGGAGAGGAGTGGAGCCTGTCTCCAGGACTAGCAGCTTACTGTGAAAAAAAATAAGAAATAAAACAGTTATGGAAAAGTTTGTAACAATGTAAATGCACATTTAGAAATGCTAAATGAAGTATTAAAAAACGTACTGAACAATAAATTAGAAATAACCTGATTTTAAAGTTGTAATCACGATCCAGTCCTCCAATGTCCCACAAAAATATCTTATTTTCATACGTCCCAGCTGTAATTAGAAATAAAGTGATTTTTAGTTACAGCTATATAGCTCAACTAAGTTATTATTTAGTCACTTTGTGTTCACTGTTTGCTTCACTCACTGAAGAGAAAGCTAGCATTGCATGGACTGAAACGCATAATGGAAATGGCACGTCGACTGGCACGAAACTCTCCAAATGCCAGGTTGACTCGGGGATGGATAAGCTTCACAAGACCCTTCTTACCCCCAGCTGCCAGGATACTGCAGGGACGGGCAGAGCCACCTGTCCTGGACATCAGCACTGTGGACCATGCTAGTGAGAAGAACTCCTACAAGACAACAATGGATGCAACATTGAATTTACAGGAACTGGATGCCAGTCAAACGCAGCCTGTTTGCGTTTAACGTTTGCAGAACAAGCTAGGTTGGATTCGGTGGCATCAGTAGCTATGTTCAGAATGGAATCTCACTACATGCTGTACAGAATACACTGTGTATTTTTTAATAGAATATGGAAAAGTAGGCATTATGCCAGCATTATAGCTGTTGTCGTGCCACCCAGTTCATCTCAGGAAGTTTAAACCATCTTAAAATCATGTTTTAAAAAATTATTTGTATTCCTTCCAGTATGCTCTAGACATCAACCAATAATTGGTTTTACCTATATTACATGTAAGTATTTTTCTTTATCAGATATTTTTGCTGTTTCAAATAATTGCACAAATTGAGAATCTTCAAATATTGAAAAATCTTCAAATCTTTAAATAGTGGCCACAAAATAAGAATTTGTTTCCTTTACCTCTTTTTAGTCAAAGGTGACCACGTTGTTCTAATGTGTTTCTTTGTTTTGAATTAATTAAAACTAGGAAACAAATTACTACAATGTGGCCAGACTCTGTCCCATAATAATGTTAATAATTCTTCAAACATGCCATTCTTAACAAACTCTAATGTTGTATAATTATTCCTGTAAACTTAGTCTCTACTCATTAACTGTAGTTTAAAACAAATGATTGCATTTATGCAAAGTTGATAGACTTATTTATTTCTCCATTTAAAATTGTATTTTGTCTGCTGTTAATTTTATTGTTGCTGTTACTGCTTTTGTTATTATAATTAAAACAAAAAAAATATTGTTGTGATACGAAAATAAAACTTTACAAGTACACAAGTAAAAAAAAAAAAAAAAAAAAAATGGTTCTGCATGTTGGTTATTAGACATAAACATACAAATAATCACTTTAGGTTATGAAAAAAAATCTATATTGGTCTAGAATGTTCATTACAAACAGACCATCACGTTGTGCGCATTGCATTGTGGGAAAAAGTATTTCTCTGCATTTTGTGGCAAATGTTGGGTCAGCCATTATCCAATATTTGCATAATATGTACAGGTACATACTGCAGTATGTAGGGCAGTCGTGGCCGGATAGAGAGTTGGACTTGTAACCCGAAGGTCGTAGGTTCGAGTCTCAGGTCCAGCAGGGATTGTAGGTGGGGGGAGTGAATAACCAACACTCTCTCCACCCTCAATACCACAACTGAGGTGAGACCCTTGAGGGAACCCCCAACTGCTCCCTGGGCACCGCAGCATTGGCTGCCCACTGCTCCGGGTGTATGTTCACTACTCTGTGTACACTTGGATGGGTTAAATGCAGAGCACAAATTCCGAGTACTTGACCATACTTGGCCACACACCACTTCCCTTTCCTTTCCAGTAATAGTAGAATTATGAAAATAGTAGAACTATAGAAGTATGATTTTCTAAATAACCAGTGTATTCTATGTGATACAAAAACTAATTGGCCTATTTAACTAAGGCACCTAGTGGTCAGATAAGGTACTGTACAGAACTTTGCACTCACCTCACCGGGGACCTTGTATTTCTTCAGCACATGTCCTGACTCACAGTCAATCACACACAACGTTTCCCCTCCACATGTGGCGATTGTCCGAGACCCACCACTGATACCTAACAGATTAAAAACAATGCCATTCGTATATTAAAAACACATTGAAGCATACAACTGATTCAATTTAATTGAATCACTTGATAGTGCTCACCTCCACCATTGCATTCCTGCGGGGGCTCAAAAGCACAGGACCAAAGCGGAGTGCTGAAGTCGTCGGGACTGTCCTGTCGACTGTGACACTGCAAGACATGGAACGGCTGCAGACTCACCGGCTCCTGTAACAGCAGGGGAGAGAGACGGCCCTTAACAATGCGCTAGTGACCGTGTAATGAGCAATCAACAATAGACTCAATACAAAGTTAGTAAAAACAGCAACATGAATCCACAACTTAAAGAGTGATTCTGTGACAATTCACATGCAAATACAAGAATCCGGCCCAATAAGGAAATTGTTATGACACAATCCTTTGTCAGAATGTTCATTAAAGGTAAAAAATTCAGGCCAACAAAAAAGGAGTGTCCAAAATACAATTTTTTTTTTCCTGGAAAAAAATCTTTATTTTACAAAAAAAGATTATGCCCAACTACGTTAGGTTTTCAATAATTTTATACTTCTGAGGCTTCTTTTCTTCATAACTTCTTTATTTTGAGTTTTTCATTTTATGCCTCCAAACAAATACCAAAATTAATATGACTTCAGTACATTTTTAGTTGCTTATCATAGATGTACATTCAAGTTACTTGAAGACAGACAATAGACAGAAAACAGACAAACTGTTTTCATAGACAGAAAACAGACAAACATCGCCCGTGACTCACCTGAGGAACTTTGAGTTTGGTACGAGCAGTTTTCTGAGGTGTGTCGGTTTCTGTTTTGGAAGTTTTCTGTTTGCTCTGTTGAACTGTTGTCTGATCTTTAGCCGTTTTTCTTGGGCTCTCACATTTAGCTGGTCTTGGTGTGGGCGTAGAGATGATTGACTTTGCTGCCTTTCCGGGGCTTTCAACTTTGCTTGCACCTTTCTGAGAAATATTTTCCAGGCGGCTTGATTTCCTTAGACTACACTCTGGGGTGTCTACATTGGTCATTCTGGCTTGCTTTCTGGGGCTGGGGGTCATTATAGGGTCAGTCTTCTGTGGAGTCTTCATCACTCCAGTGGATTTTCTAGGACTAGCCTCAACTGGAGCTGCACTTGCCAGTCGACTTGACTTTCGTGGACTGGCCTCTGCAGCCACCTCGGAGTTGTTTCTGGTTCTTTTCTGAGGACTTGTAATAATGTTATCACCAAGATCACGAGTTCTTCTCTCTGCAGGAGCCTGTGTCATGTAAAATAAATAAATATTGATTTATTGTTTTCAAAAGGTTCCCTCGATACAGCATTAAATTTCGATGGAAGAAAGCATTTTAACTGTATGAAGCCTAATGTATCACATCTGACACAAAATTCTAAAATTTGCTTAAAAACCTGTTCTGCCTGCTGACTGAAACTGAACGTTTTTAGGGCTTTTTAGTATAATTATAAAACTACCTTCAGCTCGTGGTTTGTGTGTGTTTCTGTTGTGAAATCTTTACTGACTGCTATAAAATAAGCTATGAGTACTATTTCTAGATTAACATGTACTGGACCGAAGCAACTTTACTTGATTACACAATATTTTTTAAAAATCATGTTAAAATGTGAGCATTCAATGATACATCAGGGTTTTAAGGAATGTTAATTTGTATATCCCTCAATTATTCATGTATTACAGTGCATCTTAAATTTTGCACCCACATTAAACTTTTAAACTTAAATATTCTTAAGACATTACTAGGAGATACAGAATGACAACTGATATTTATAGAAATTGTATGCAAGTAATCTGCTGCAGTCTTATAAATATAACCTTGATTTACAAGCTATCAGAAGTTGATCATGCTTTTTGGACAGAGACTGCACCAAATGACATATTTTGCTAAGTTTGGGTCACTGAACAAAATTAAAGTGTTCGTCCTTAATGAAGTATGAGCAAAAAAATTATCCTATATCATACTATAATGAGCCATAGATGCCTGATGTATCAAATATGACACTCAACAAAATGATGCTGATGGCTTTACCTCATTCTCCTTTGTTGGAGGTGTGTCTGTGACCCTGCCTTCTTCTTCACTGCACGTCAGTGACTTTAAATATTCTTTTGCAATCATTTCAACCTAAAAAAGCAGAAATTACATCAGCTGAAATGCAACCACATTGAAGTAGGGTGATCATACATTCTCTTTTTCTCGGACATGTCCTGGCCAGGACTCCTAAATTGCCTAAAATGTCCAGATTTTGGCTTTGTTTTCCTATTGTTTTTAAGCTTGCTGTAGGTTTAGGCAAGGCAAGGAAAGGCAAGTTTATTTATATAGCACATTTCATACACAGTGGTAATTCAAAGTGCTTTACATAAAAGAAAGTGAAATAGACATTTAAAATCAATAAAAACATGGAAATAAAAATAATAAAAACAAAGAATTTTAAAATGATATAGAAAATGATTTAAAATAAATTTAAAGAAAATGATTATACATAAAATGTATTGCAGTCAGTTCGGACATATAGCACAGTGCTCATTCAACAAATGCACAGTTAAACAGATGAGTTTTGAGTCTTGATTTAAATGTGGCTAATGTTTTAGCACATCTGATCTCTTCTGGAAGCTGGTTCCAACTGCGGGCCGCATAATAGCTAAAAGCAGACTCCCCTTGTTTTGTGTGAACCCTTGGTATTTCTAACTGACTCGATCCTAATGATCTGAGTGGTCTGTTTGGTTTATATTCAGTGAGCATATCAGCAATATATTTAGGTTTAGTAACAGTTTGACCAAAAGTGTGCAGACATTGTACATAAGCAACCAATCGTAGCATCCAAAACGGAGACCGGTCTACAGAGAATGGTCAAACCAAAGCAAACACATATGGATATAATGTCTATGAGGACTGTAAAGAACATGTCAATAGGAAAATAAAGCCAAAACCCTGACCTTTCAGGCAAATTATAAATCCGGGCCAGGACATGTCTTGGAAAAAAAGGACATATGGTCACTCTTGTGAATTCCCCACAATTTAGATGACCTATGAATTCAAAATCTGTGTCAGGAGCAGTGTAAACAATATTCACGCTAGACTACCCACCCTCCACTTTATGTATTCGCTCAAGGAATTAGGGCCATATTTGATTTGGGTGCAAGCAGTGTTAACAAAGCCCTTCTCCACAGCAGCCAGACTTTGTGCCGTAATGGGATCAGGGAGACTGAAGCTTCGTTCCCACACACCAATCACCTAAAGGTTGCCAAAAAACACATTCAAGAAACACTGCATAGACAAACTGATATGGTTGAATGTGATAAGTGGAAGAATCCGTTCTCACCCTCTTCATGAGGATCTCGGTGCTGCCATGGCGAATATGATGGGCCGTAGAGCTGATATCCTTCCCATTGAACATCCTCAGCTTAGGTAACAAGAAGACCACTTTGTGTTCATCATTTACCTAAAAAACCCCACATAAAACAACTCATGGTTAGAACAAGACCCATAGTGTCTAAAATGCCACAAATAATGCTGTGGATGAAAGCAAAACAAAATATGACTTTTGACATGTTAAAATGTGAGGGTTGAATTTCAAAGCATGATTCTCACTGTGAGGTAGAGGTTGTCCTCCAGTCTAAGTTCCTCTATGTTTCTCAGGGCTTCCAGAGACACTACGTCCTCCATATCGTTGTTTGAGCAGTTAAGGATCTTTAGGCAGGGCAGACAGAGGCCTCTGGGAATCTCCTGCAACATGTTCCCAGACAAATCCAACTGCTCCAGACTACACAGTTTAGATAGCAGAAGCACAGGCAGATCCTCGCTCTTCAGACCCATGCGTGAGAGACTGTACAGAACAGAGAACACATGAGTATCAGATCATACATTTTAAACAATTCAGTTTTTAACATAAGGGCATTAAAACAGTCATTTTTATTCTTTAATAAACCATAACAAATCACAGTGTGCCTAAGAAACACAAAACAGCTTTCTTACTTGAGAGTCTTGATCTGCTCCAGTTTGCTTGTCCTCGGAGAGCTTTTCTCCAGCAGTATCTTCTCTGTTATTTTCTCCATGGCTGCTGCACAGTAAAAGTTCAGCCCTTATAAAAGTGGGCTGTAATGATAACAGGTTTCAGAGACTTCTGCTATTGGATGTTTAGGTGTCAGAAGGTCACGCCCTGTGGGGTCTCTGAACACAGGAGACTAGAGAACATTATTTGCATCCAATAAATACTTAAAAAAAGCTAAGTAAAAGAAAACGTGTGGTAAAGACTATAAATTAAAATCTTTAAAGGTTTAAACTTACAAATTGTTTACGCAAAGCGAATTTGAAAATGTGAAATAACTAAGTAACGTTAGTTTACATGTTTGTTTTTTTTAATAATCTATTTATTAAGTGCTTTAGACAATCGATTGCTGAATTCGTAACTGCATGTTCATAGTGCGGTTGCGTTTAGTATTATAAATCAAAGTTTCACAGACAAATTTATTTGGGGTTTAACGTTAAGTCGATTTAAACAGCTTACCTCTAATGGACATGCAGGGCAAGTGATCTTTATTTGCATCATGTGGACACGTTTTCCCGCCAAACTACATATGAACTTTGACCAGCTTTGACGTGTAGTTCGGTTTTGGCATCACTATTCCGCCATATTGAGTGTGGCACTGCAGTCAGAAAAAAAATTGTGGGTGCAGTTACGGCTCGGAAAAAAATAAAGTAAAATAAATATTTCAAACATAATTATAAATAAAAAAAAAAGTGTCTTTTATCCAGTGGGGACATTTCCATTTTGTGGGCCACAATAAGTCTTAAGTTATTTAAATGTAGTTATATTGATTAATGATTTAATGTAAAAGGCTCATAAATAATAGGGTATCTTTGCTAAACCTCGGATTACATTATATATGGCATGTCTCCGCTCAAAATAACAGGGCATAAAACTATTTTAAAAAATGACAGGTGGATCCTCTTGCACAAACTAAACGTGTCCAGGCACTCACATAGTAAGCAAAGTAAAAAGCATTTATTCTAATACATTAAAAGGACTCCAATGCGTATCAGCCAAAGCAGGGGCCTTCATCAAGGTATGCTTATTTTTCACATTTTGTTCCTTTTCTGGAGCACCCATAGCTTTGCCTGCGAGTACCTGATGCGCCCCTGCTCAAGAGTTTTTCTTTGAATAAAACAATTTCACTTTAAGGGAATGGTTAAATCATGGATACATAAAGACATCTCATATCATATCCATTATTCATACACAGAATAAAAAGAATATTCATTTATTCAAATTAAGAGTTAAAAATAATCACTTTACAGTTGTGTGCACAGAAAACTGTATATACATTCACATATCAAAGTAAAGGCAACTTATAAAGGTATACCCTTAAAGCGCCGCGCTATATCTAACAACTCTGAGCCCAGTTTCTCCTGCTCTCCTCCCTGTAGAAACTCCTCAGACAGCTCCCGGAAGGTGCTGCACACTCTGCGCCCCTGAATGTCTTTCCTGTGGATGGCATGTTTCCACCGATGACGTGCTTCTCCATAGAGTACAATCAATGATCTGCGTGGTAAATGCACAGCCACTCGCACTTCTCCATCGTCCATGTCTCCCCAGCCTCGATCTAAACTCATCGTGAGGACAGTGTCTGAGAGCAGGTTAATGGTGACCAGGTGCTCTCCCCACAGCCAGCTATCATCTAAATGAGGGTCAATCGCTGAGCCTCTGAGGGGATCATAGTCTAGGTTGCACTGCTCTACTGGTTTGAAGGAGGCCAACTGAGGGACCTTTGACATCCTGTCCACCAGGTGACGACTGATAGCAGGCAGGCCAGTAAAGTCTCCCACATGGACACGGCGCTTCTTGAAGTTTACCTTTGGCCCAAAGTCCTGTGTATATAATATTGTTATATGGATGCTATTACAATAATACTGGTTTACAACTTTTATAACCTCACATTTGCTGATAAACTAAATTTCTGAACCAATCAGCAAAAACCCTAAAAGAAATAAAATGAAAAACAAAAATTGAAAAAAACGTATTCACAATGTTTTCTATCTTATAGAAGCTTGTTTATGCCACAGTAAGAAAAAATGAAAAGGTAACTGACTTTTTTCTCACAATGGACCATATGCACGGAGCGCTATTTAGAACTTCCGGATAAAGATAAGCCAGCTCCTAATCTTCCGGTGAAGCTCATTTTATATGTGCTATATATAGGTAGAGACTCTCACAGAAACATCTCCTGCCTCATTCTTATCATAAACTGAGAAACAAAATAATTGCAACACCGTAAATAATGATTTCGGAATTAACATACAGTTTCATGTTATTAAAGAACTTTTATATGCAGAGTCTGGTAATCCCAGGACAGTACCCACGTGAGTATAACTGTACATTTAAATGCTGACAAATAAACACTATCGTAACTGTTTAGGCAGTTAGGTTAATCTCTTAAAGGACAATGTAATGCTATTCTCGATATACCTTCATAGCCATGAACACATTTTTAAAATCTTATAAAATTTTAAAGCATTTATTATTTCTTAACTCTGTGCGATATTAAAGGTTCATTTTTCATTCATGAAGACGACATGAAGAAATATGGTAAAAACGTGTCTCGGCGAAAAATATACTTTTTAAAATGAAAATTACCATTATAACCAGGAGATGGCAGTATAGGATCAATCATTGGCTGCAGCTGCCATTTCAACTTAGTTTTTCACGTCTTTTGATTTATTATAAAATAAATATTTTAACTAATTTAGAACTTTGTCGCAATGAAGTATAAAGTATAGCAAGAACAGGAAGTCACAAAGTCACAGCCTATAATGCCAAATTATTTAAATATAGTCAAATACAAATTAAATAAATTGGTATAACAAATAATGCATTCAATATTTTGAAATGTTTAGATTTAATTTAATAACTAGGCTACATTAAATTTAATCCAACACAGACCTGTAGTTTTGTTAGTCTGAATTTAGTCTGAATCACTTAATGCACAGCTTTATTTTGACATCGGCTTCATTCCGTTGGCACTGTCAATCATAGCAATGACTCGCGCCATGATTTAACGGATTCTCTCGCGTAAATTTAACATTCGCATTTTGTCATTCCTGAAACGGAATACGTGGACGTTTGGTCATCTTAGACAAACAAAACGTTTCTCCTAATTGTGAATGGATTATGTAGAGAAACCGAGCAAAGGGCGCTCCTCTTACGGCACAGTAAACTTGACCGGAAATGACTGAGCTGGCTTATCATCAACCAGGAAGTAACCGTGCATAAGGTCCATTCTAACTTTATCTGAATTATTCTGACATTCATAACCACTTACAGATCACATTGCTAAGAAATAAAAGGTTAAAGGAATGTATTTAAGTAGTTCTTTTTCTTGTTTTTTTCCCTCATTCACCTGTTTTCGACGGCCTGATTGAGACTCTCTCCAGACATCTTGATCCATTCTAGCAATCAGTTCCCTCTCTTCATCTTCTGATACAAAATACTCCCACAAAAATATTCCAGCAAAAGCAAAGGACTGTTGAGTGCCACTTTCCTCCTCTCGGACTGCTGACTTTGAAACTGGATCATAGGTGAAATCATAGTGGATCTGCAACAGAATATATAATTTTTTTCATATATATATACACTACTGAGGTTAGTCTGTTTTTTGTTTTTTTTAAGAAAACAACAATTGTTCAAGGATACATTAAATTGATCAAAAGTCAGAGCAAAGACTTTTAAAACGTTAAAAATAATCCTTAAATTTATCACAAAAATATTAAGCAGCACAACTGTCTTCAACATAAGAAATGTTTCTTGAGAATCTGCATGTTAGTGATTTCTGAAGGAACACGTGACACTGAAGACTGGAGCAATGATGCTGAAAATTCAGCTTTGACATTACATTAATTACACTTTAATAAATTCTAAATTAAAATAGAAAAATAACTAATATTTCACATTGTTACCGTTTATTGTATTTGATCAAATAAATTCAGCCTAGGTGAGCATAAGAGAATTAGGCTATTTCAAAAACATTATTACTGTCAACAAACTTTTGAACGGAAGGACGTTTAGCTTATTATTAGCACAATTTTGAGAGTCAGGGCAGAAAACGGTCTATCTGAACTTGAATGGAGAATATAGTCTTTGGTTGAACTCAAGTCTCTGCTGGTGGCGATAGACAGCGTCCGCTTATTTAAGGACAAAATCCGCGTTCAAGACGAGCGCTTTTCAGCGAAGGGTTGTGGACTCACCGGCTCATTCTTCTGTAGTACATGTTGTTTAGACTCCTCCGCCTCGCATCTCAGGCATGTCCTTATTCCTTTACAACCACAGTTACTATTCTGCATCTCTGCATTAGCCATCAAGTTACATTTGTGCATCATTTTAATGCGTCCCCTTCGAAACAACTGAAGGTCCCAAATAGTTCCCACATTGAAAGCCGAGAGTTGAACAAATCCATGAAACAATAAAGCCACAATGTTCAGATTCAAATAAATACAAGTTATTGTATTTCATTACAAAAGTCAATTTATTAATAACAAAATTAAACTACACAAACTTGGTGTGCGATGAAATATTTTCAAAGAATGTTCTGATTTGACCATTTCATTATAAGAACATGTTTTATTAGAAAATCAATATTGGAGGAGGAACTCCACAGATCTTAACCTCATTGTTGTTCTCGATCTCTTATTATCTATTATGAGAGCTTGTCAACTGACCTCATAATATTTCATGAAAATAAATAAATGGGAATATTGTAGCCCATTAAAGAAACAGAGTTCTCAAGACTGACAATTCAGTCCATTGTGAATTAGTTGTTGTGATCCAATGGAGTGTGATGGTCTTCATTCTATTCCCTCTTGTTTGTCTTTGATGGCAACCTACAATAGCAAAAAAAACAAAAAAACAAAAGTAAATTTCTGGAATATACAACAGACTTCTCAACAAAACAGTTCTCGGTCACTAATAACTGTGCGGATTATTTGTACTAAAACAGGAGAACTTATGAAAAATTCTAATTTTCAACAAAGATTTGTTCTTAACCTGGTTCTAATGTAAATTAATTTGTAGTATTGTAAATGAGCGGCCACATGCCTGAGGTTAATAATCTGCATAAAACATGCCCAAATCATATCTATATACAGCCTTTCGCTACTCTTAGCAAACATACGCCGCTCTCTAAAGATGCACTAAGAGTATGTACAGCAAGATATTCAAACAATGCCAAGTAGGCCATCATTAAAACCAGTTCAAACACAAACACTTTTAATGCAGACCCAGATTACAGAGCTCTCATTTGTCAGCTGCAGCTATATAAATGTATTTGCATTTTTTACGCAGAGAAATCTCACAGCTCAAGCTACAATGCAGCTTGCCCTACTATTTTACTGTATAAGATTAAATATATAGTATAAGCTATGTACAATTATGATTTCATCTTTTTTAACACAATAATAAGACCACCCAGGGTATATGATTCAGGTTTAATATAGTTACTTAAAACTAAAATCAAAACAAATATATATATATATATATATATATATATATATATATATATATATATATATATAAAAGGTTATGTGAAATAGGTAACCAATGATCAACAAATCAATAATACTAAAATAACACTGGTGTTGCATATCCAACACCACCACAACATACAAAGACAAGAGAGCCACCTTTAGGTTCTACCCCTTGTATTCACTGTCACAAATAGAGTACCCAGATACTCTATTTGTGAGTGTCACCAAGTCACAGTTTTATATAAATGTACATCATGTCACATACCCTGAATCGCTCCTCCAGAAGGGACAGTTCACTGATCAGATCAGTGATGGCATTAGTGAAGGCTTCCTGGGGACTGTAGTCTGGTGTCGTCTGAACACGGATCACTATCTTGTGCTCCAGAGGATGAGGAACCTTATATCCAGCAAACAGCACCTGAGGGTCCTTCAGCAGTTGCCTTACACAAAAATGTCAAAGGTTGAATGCACAAACCAACAGAGAACCACAGTGATCACAATGACTCAGATATGTTTGGCCTTTAGATGCTTGTGCACTTACGACCGAATGATGTTCCCCAGTGTGTGATCCTCTTTATTCAATGTAAACAGACATGCATTTGGCACCTTGGTGTCTTTAACTATTGTGATCCTGAAAAGGAATTTGAACAGGAATATTTGGTGATTGCACCCCTTTACAAACAGTACTGTGAGGGTACAATAGATGTTGTAATATGGCACTTTGATATATACCTAGTTATTTCCATGCTATACTAAAAATGTCATGATGGTACCATGTTCAAAAACGTTTGTTTCTATATGTACGTGTATATAGTAAGAGAAAGAGAGAGGGACAGAAAGAACACAAGAAAAAAATATATATAATTTATGTCTAGTGCATAGTCTGTAAAATATGCACAGTGAGGTATTTAGTCATGTAATGAGTAAAAAAGCTAGTCAGATTACTAGTTAACATGTTTTGTTTTACACATGGACTTACTATCTGTCGTTAGCTAACAAGCTAAACGCTTTGCAAGCTAACTCTTGTATTCCAGCTGGCTGACTTTGCTTCATTACAGATTTTAGTTAGTTCAGTTAGTATCACTTAAAAGTTAAAACTGCGTTGTACTGCACTTACTTCTTTTCTCCCTCAAATAGCAAAAACGACTCGAATGCCGGTGGCGCGTTCATCCTGTTTCAAAACCAGAAGCGACGATGCTAATGAATGATGGACACACACAGGACGCATGCGCATTACACAGCGTGAAACTGTCAGTATTTAAGTGCAGTGTTTAGTGAAGTTCGCTGGAGGGCAGCGACGAGCTGTAGATAAATTACTTATTAAAAATGCTTACGCTAGTCTATATTTGACAATTTTCAAAACTTACACAAAACTTATACCTAATTTTGACTTATCACCTAATTACTTTGTTATGATAAGATGGTTAATTGAAGTAATGACTAGTAACGTTTTAAAAGCTGTATTTATTTGTACATTATACATATTCTACAAATATGTTTTTAAAGGGTTGTAACAGCTCTATTTAGAACTTTATTGTCGAAGAACCCCTTTTATGCTGAAATGTTCTTGTGTTCCAGTTTAGGGTTCTTTATTCCCGCCTTTTTTTCCTTCCCTTTTTTCCAAATCTGTAATGTCTAAGCCACCTCATTACTGATTTTCTGGGGTTTAACCATCCAACTACACAGATTGTCAATACAGTCTCAACAGGTAAATAATTAAATTCTTTAAATGTCTGTAAATTTAACGTTTGAACTGTAACTGGGTTCCTATCAGTCTTGTGTTTTCTCTTTTTATTTATTTGTTTGTTTCTAACAATGTTTAGTTGAGGATGCTTCCTTTTCTCCACTAAGCAGGGGTGGATTATAGAAAATGATTATTAGGGTGGTAAGGACTGTGAGGCAAACAAGCATTCAACCATCTATAGCAGGGGTAGGCATCGTTGGTCCTGGAGTGCCGCTGTCCTGTAGAGTTTAGCTCCAACCCTAATCAAACACACCTGGACAAACTAATCAAGGTCTTCAGAGTTACTGGGGCTACAGGCAGGTGAGGGTTTTTTCAGTGTTGGAGCTAAACTCTGCAGGACATCGGCACTCCAGGACCGACGTTGCCTACCCTTGATCTATAGCCTACTTAATCTATATTATCTACAACCTCTGTACTATAATTAAAAATATATATATAGCTGCAGCAGCAATCATCTGGGTCCTAGCACCTATGTGCATGTTTAGCGATCTAGGTCTAACTGAAATTAATCTCATGATGTGGTTTAGGAAAGTCCAACTTGAAGCTTCATTGAACTGATGAAACAGGTTACAGCAACACAACTGTCAAAAAGAGCAACCGACTTTCAAAAGAAATCAAAATAACCTTCTGAAATGTTTACTGTCATAGGGCATGTGATCATAGTATATGTGGTGCAAGTGTGGACTTATATTAAAATTAAGACAAATCACATAGGAGGTCAATTTCAAATCATTGTGAATATATGATTTGCAGCTCAAAATGTCACCTCAAACATTTACAGTTGGGCAAAAAAAGTATTTAGTCAACCACCAATTGTGCAAGTTCTCCCACTTAAAAAGACGAGAGAGTAATTTTCATCATAGGTACACTTCAACTATGAGAGACAGAAAGGGTGGAAAGAATCCAGGAAATCACATTGTCTGATTTTTAAAGAATTTATTTGCAAATTATGGTGGAAAATAAGTATTTGGTCAATATCAAAAGTTCATCTCAATACTTTGTTATATACCCTTTGTTGGCAATGACAGAGGTCAAACGTTTTCTGTAAGTCTTCACAAGGTTTTCACACACTGTTGCTGGTATTTTAGCCCATTCCTCCATGCAGATCTCCTCTAGAGCAGTGATGTTTTGGGGCTGTCGCTGGGCAACACGGACTTTCAACTCCCTCCAAAGATTTTCTATGGGGTTGAGATCTGGAGACTGGCTAGGCCACTCCAGGACCTTGAAATGCTTCTTACGAAGCCACTCCTTCGTTGCCCGGGCGGTGTGTTTGGGATCATTGTCATGCTGAAAGACCTAGCCATGTTTCATCTTCAATGCCCTTGCTGATGGAAGGAGGTTT
Source organism: Barbus barbus (assembly GCF_936440315.1). Lineage (NCBI taxonomy): Eukaryota > Metazoa > Chordata > Actinopteri > Cypriniformes > Cyprinidae > Barbus > Barbus barbus. The sequence goes on along the minus strand of NC_136734.1, from coordinate 16,586,776 downwards.
TCACTCAAAATCTCACGATACATGGCCCCATTCATTCTTTCCTTTACACGGATCAGTCGTCCTGGTCCCTTTGCAGAAAAACAGCCCCAAAGCATGATGTTTCCACCCCCCATGCTTCACAGTAGGTATGGTGTTCTTTGGATGCAACTCAGCATTCTTTCTCCTCCAAACACGACGAGTTGAGTTTTTACCAAAAAGTTCTATTTTGGTTTCATCTGACCATATGACATTCTCCCAATCCTCTTCTGGATCATCCAAATGCTCTCTAGCAAACTTCAGACGGGCCCAGACATGTACTGGCTTAAGCAGGGGGACACGTCTGGCACTGCTGGATTTGAGTCCCTGGCGGCGTAGTGTGTTACTGATGGTAGCCTTTGTTACTTTGGTCCCAGCTCTCTGCAGGTCATTCACTAGGTCCCCCCGTGTGGTTCTGGGATTTTTGCTCACCGTTCTTGTGATCATTTTGACCCCACGGGGTGAGATCTTGCATGGAGCCCCAGATCGAGGGAGATTATAAGTGGTCTTGTATGTCTTCCATTTTCTAATAATTGCTCCCACAGTTGATTTCTTCACACTAAGCTGCTTGCCTATTGCAGATTCAGTCTTCCCAGCCTGGTGCTGGTCTACAATTTTGTTTCTGGTGTCCTTCGACAGCTCTTTGGTCTTAGTGGAGTTTGGAGTGTGACTGTTTGAGGTTGTGGACAGGTGTCTTTTATACTGATAACGAGTTCAAACAGGTGCCATTAATACAGGTAACGAGTGGAGGACAGAGGAGCCTCTTAAAGAAGTTGTTACAGGTCTGTGAGAGCCAGAAATCTTGCTTGTTTGTAGGTGACCAAATACTTATTTTAGCGAGGAATTTACCAATTAATTCATTAAAAATCCTACAATGTGATTTCCTGGATTCTTTCCCCCCATTCTGTCTCTCATAGTTGAAGTGTACCTATGATGAAAATTACAGGCCTCTCTCATCTTTTTAAGTGGGAGAACTTGCACAATTGGTGGCTGACTAAATACTTTTTTGCCCAACTGTATCTCAACACTTTTTCATTTTTATAATTTATTTCTATAAATATGTGTAGCCTAACATATGCTTGCAGTTTAGGTGTTTGTTCTATTCACACCACAATAGTGAATATGTGCTTTTACAGAAATTATATATTATCTTGAAAATGACAAATAAACTCGTCTCTTCATTTTAAATAGATAGAAATATATTTAATTGAAAACATGTTTTATTGGGGTCTAAAATATTATAAATATAAATAAATATATTTAATGATCTATAAGCATTTCACAGATATCAGTGTACACTTATTATATAAAACTATACTGTCAGTAAACCATTCATACATATGAACTAAATCTATGGATTTATTTTAATTCAAAGGAAAACAACTGATAGAAAAAGATTAGATTTAAAAGATTCCTTATCCTGTGCCCCCTATTAAGGTTCTGGCTCCTTCTAGTGGACAGCATTCATATATTGTCATCTTTCAGTTGAAATGGCTTAGTTTAGGATTGTCCAAGGGATCCAAGTCACCTTTCCAATTCATCCAGTTACTTGCACCCCTAATAACAAAATATCCAAGGCACCAAGACGTTGTCTAGACAAGTTTGTTAGAGTAGATCTACCACCATATACATAAATTATTATAATTTATTATTGTTTAACAGGTGTGTTGTGCAGTAAAAACAAAAACTAATGCTGAATATCAGGGTTGTGCAACAATCAAAGTTTTAAAGGAATAATTCAACTAGTTAATATATACTATACTTCTAATTGTTCAGCCACAGACATGACAGGATCTCTTGTTCTCATGACCTATTGATTGAACTCATGGAGTGTTTTTACTCACTCTCTTTAATTTTAACATATGATTCACACATTTCCTAGTTAGTGTCGACATGGTGAGTAAAATGTAAACTGTGATTTGGCAATTCGAAAAGTGTCCTTTGAGAAAATGAGATAATGGACATTCGTCTTGGATTTTTGTCATTAAAGCACAATAAACCTCAAAGCAGTTCCTAGAGGTTATTAGTCATTACATTAGTCAGTATTTATAGTAATCTATGAAAAATAGCAATGTAAGCACTATCTAGTTATAGTGTAGACTGGGAAAGACCAAAGCAGTGAGGTTTTCCCAATCTGCCCATTTGTTTTCTTAATTCACCTGTTTACAAAGTTAATAGTTATATGAAGCTACTCAGCTGCCACATTTTATCTGGAGGAGACTGTATAAATGCAAGAAGATTGAGTTGTTATCATAAAATGATTTTTAATGATGACGGTCTAAAATGAAGTGATGTCATAGTAAAGTATGAGTTATATCACCCACACAAAGTCACACGAAAAAGGAAAATGATTGGGAGGAAAGGGAAATGAGAAGTTATAAGACAAACTGTACAGACATCAATAAAAAACAGTGGAAGTGAAGTGGGTGACTCACAAGAAGTGGGTGTGTGTTTATGTTCGGGAGTGTGTTTAGTGTGGGTGAAGAAATGTCATGAAGGAATCATGCAGACCACGAGTCTTTCACATATTTCTTCACTTCTTCCACATTTGATGGGACTTCAATAATGATCAGAGCCAAAAGTTCACTTTTTATTATTTTGTTAATGTGGTAACACACCTTTTGAAAAATGTCACTATCACAAGGAATCTTATAAGATGTTCATGAATAGCAGTATTTTTCATTTATTTATTATTATTATTTTTGGTATAAATTTGCTGAAAAGCTGAACATTACTTAAAATGACTGCTTTTAGAAACAAATAAATAGTTTGTAGTTACAATTTAACAATAATTATATATACAATAATTATTATGAATAAAATATTACCTACAGTGACAAATTGAATGGGTGATTTTAATATAAACTGGGAAAATAACTCTGACCGGAAAAAACTTAAAGACATAACAGACAAATTTAATCTTATCCAGTTAGTTCTTGGTCCTACCCGCATCACTCACTCCTCTCAGACGCAAATTGATTTAATGTTTACAAACAGACCGGAAAGGATAACAAAATCATACAATTTATTAACAGGTTTATCTGACCATAATATAACTTTACTGGGAAGGAAACTCACCAAAAAGCGTTTTAAGAACACAACCACAGTGAAACAATATTATTTGAGTATTCCTAAAAATGATATGGATAAATTTAAATCTGTTTTAAATTATATCGATTGGACTGATCTCTTGGCCGTTGAAGATGTAGAGAACAGTTGCAAACTGTTTTCAAGCACTGTTAATACTATAATATCCTCATATAGCAGAAGAATGACATACAGACCAAGACAGAAAAATTCTCTACCTTGGCTCAATGAGGCTCTCTGGAAACAGATGAGGGACAGAGATTCCTCTAAAGATTGCACTTAAGTCAGGACTCAGAAGTGACTGGTATAGCTATACATCACTCAGAAATAGAGTAGTAAGCAACATAAGGAAAGCCAAAGCAGATTTCTATATAAAAGTATGATGATGCAAAGGGAGATGGGAAATTGATTTGGAACAATCTTAAAAAATTAATTGGGAAAGATACTCAGCCCTGCGCACCGGCACTTGAACTGAAATTAAATGGAATCATAACCAGAGAAGATGACATTATAGCAAGCACTTTTAACAATTTTTTGTCCAATCAGTTGAGGAATTGGCACAGAATTGCATTGCTAGTAATATAGTGAGCATTCCTATTGATATTGACAAACCTGTTTTTAGAATTGAGGAAATTAGTGAATTTGAGGTAGAGAACACCATAAATTCATTAAGGAATTCAAAAGCTAAAGATGCATTTGGCCTTGATTCTGTATTTTTTAAAACTCATAAACAGTCTTTAATTAAACCTCTTACACATTTAATTAATTTATCCATTAAACAAGGTATTTTCCCAAGTTCTTGGAAAACAACTGTGGTAACCCCCATTTTTAAGGCTGATGATAAAACACTGGTGGAGAACTACAGGCCCATCAGTATACTACCTGTAATATCCAAGGTAGTAGAAAAATGGGTGGTGAAACAGCTGACTACTCATCTTAGTAAAGGCCTTACATCATTGCACCCGATGCAGTTTGGCTTTCGAAGTAATCACTCCACAGAAACCGCCAACTGCTTTTTTATCGAGAATATTAAAATGAATCTAGATAAAAGAGGGGTGGTGGGTACAATATTTTTAGATTTGAAAAAAGGATTTGACACCGTCGATCATGACGTTCTTTTGTCAAAACTATCCTATTTAAATTTTAGTGGAAATGCAATCGAATTGATGAAATCATACTTAACTGACAGAAAACAAAGCATGCGCATTAACAACACTCAATCTACATATTTAAACTGTAGAATAGGTGTGCCTCAAGGATCTATACTGGGCCCCCTTCTGTTCAGTCTCTATATAAATGACCTGCCTACTGTTTGTCCATCTGTACATTTACAAATGTATGCAGATGACACAGTTCTCTATGTGCATGCTAAAAATAAACAACAAGCTGCACACCAACTGACTGAGGCCATGAGCAAGGTATCTATATGGCTAACTAATTCATGCTTACACCTGAACATAAGTAAAACAGTATGTATGTATTTTACAAAACAAACTACGGTGACTTATGACCCTGAGGTAATTCTTAACCAAGAGAAGGTTAGAGTGGTATCTGACTTTAAATATCTGGGAATTATCCTAGACTCACAACTCTCATTTAAAAAGCATATAAAAAAGGTTGCCAGTATTGTTAAATTTAACCAGGCAAATTTTAAACACATAAGATCATACCTACCAATGAAGGCCGCAAAGCTCTTCTTGCATGCGATGATCTTCTCACATTTTTCTTACTTTTTAACTAGCTGGTCGCAAGCCAATAAAACAACATTGCAACCATTGGAGTCACTCTATAAACAGACTTTAAAGACCGTAAGGGTAATAGCTATCATCATTGTCACATAATCAAAAAACATAATATGTTTAGCTTTGAAAATTTCAGATACTTTGCTGATGCCTGTCTTGTCTTTAAAATACTCCGTGGGATTGCTCCACCACCACTGTGCCAGTTTATAAAACAGAAAGATAAGGTCAATAGAGTAACCAGAGCAACCACCAGAGGGGACTGCATAGTTCAATACCGACAAAGTAGGATTGGAAACACAGCCTTTTCTGTCAGAGCCACAATTTTTTGGAATAGTCTGCCCAATGAGTTAAGGGAGTGTAATAGTCTCTCCTCTTTTAAAAAACTGCTTAAATCTTGGATTAGAGACAATTACAATTGTACCCATATATCAAATATTTAAGTCCATAAATTTTTTTATTATTATTATTTTTTTTTTTTTAAATAAAATGTATATATTGTATATACTGAAATTAAGTTAAGGGTTAGGTGAGGTGAGCAATATATTGTCTGTTTGAGGGTATGCTTATATTGTTTTAAAATTCCTGCTGTATTTATTACATTGCTACTGTATTAATTAAATTTATAGTGTAATTTTATTGATTTTTGTATTTTAGGGTACCTGTTAAGACCTTGCTAGGGACAACAGATGGAAACTAGCACTTGTAGCTAACTCTGGCTTGTTTACAGCAAGTAACTTGTTTGTTGATCAATGAGCATTGTCCCTATCAAATAAATAAAATAAAAATGAAATGAAATGAAAATGTCTGTAGTGTAGTTTTGTTTTTTTCCTTTCTTTTTTATGATAATGACCTCCAAATGATCCCCTTGTGAGGGACCCTCTTCCAAAAATATAAATGCAGCAATATAATTTGTAGAAAGACCTATGTATGTGAGGAAAGAAACTGAATAGAAATTAAATGTGACCCTGGCTGCATTACTGTGTTCAAGTCATCCTTCATAACGTAAAGAACATGATATCTTTAATATTGACAAGTATACAATATAGTAAGGCCATGTCAAAAATTGAAATTATAGTGAAATTAATGGTTTAAATCAAACGTTGATGCTAGTTATCTCATAATTAGGTTTTGAGACTTTAGCCTGGATTTCACAGACAGGGTCACAAATAATCTGCTTTTATATAGTAACTGTATACTGAAGCCAATTAAAAAAAAGGCGTTATGTTAAATGTATAGAACAGAATTCTATTTATGCACCACTTTTCACAATAAATATCTGTCCAGAGCACTGATATTTATATTTAACCTATGGAAGCTGAAGAACTTTTGCATTTTGTGGTGTGTGGTTATGTATGTCATCACAATTCTTCCAAAATCCCCTGTGAAATCTTCTTGAGAAACTGTCACTATAGGAAAATAAATGTGAAAATGATTATGAAGCTTTTATAAAATGCAGTGTGGTGTTTCATCAACATAAGAGTCATGTCTGTTTCCAACTAGCAATATTCAATTATATATAACAACAAAGTAATTTGAAGTGATCAAAAAGAGGAATAAGCCATAAAAGGCCATGACCACTTGAAAAGAGTTTGCTTTTACATTTGCTTCCTTCTCTTTTTCAGTAAAAAAGAAACTCTAAAGACAAATATGTGAACGTGAGGAACTGCTCATAGAGAATGTCTGCATTAACTGTAAACGAAAATAAACTATGAATAACAAAACAATGACATATTTGAAGAGGTTATGCCAGCTCTCTATAAAGCATAATATAGATTAACTATATATATACAACCTGTGTGTGTATGTATATATATAAGATTACTCATAAGTCTCATAAGATTGCATAACCCTTGCAGAATATGCAAATATATTAATAATTTTAACTAAATAAGAGGGATCATGAAAATTAGATGTTATTTTATTTAGTACTCTCCTGAATAAGCTATTTCACATAACAGATGTTTATATATACTCCACAAAACAAAACAATAACTGAATTCATAAAAATGACCCCATTCAAAAGTTTACATACCCTTGAATATTAATAATCGGTGTTGTTTCTTGGATGATCCACAATTGTTTTTCTGTGTTGTGATAGTTGTTCATGAGTCCCTTCTTGGTCCTGAGCAGAACTGTCTGCTGTTTTTCAGAAAAATCCTGCTCCTGCACATTCTTTGGTTTTCCAGCATCTTCTGCATATTTGAACACTTTCCAACAGTGACTGTATGATTTTGAGATCCAACTTTTCACACTGAGGGCAATTGAGGGACTCATACACAGCAATTACAAGAGGGGGAAACATTTACTGATATTCAAGAAGGCAACACAATATATATATCAGGCTTTAACAGTCATTTTAAGGTTCACCCAAACATGTAAATCCTATAATCATTTAGTCACCCTCACGTTATTTGAATTCTTTGAGTTTTTTTTTCTTCTTCTTCTGCTGGACACAAAATAAGATATTTGAAAGAATGTGTGTAACCAAACAGTCTCTAGTCCACATTGACTTCCATAGTATTGTTATTTATTTTTTCATGCTATGGAAGACATTGGCTACCTGCAACTGTTTGATTACAAACATTCTTTAAAATATCATCTCTTGTGTTCAACAGGAGAAAGAAACGCATACAGGTTTGGAACATCTTAAGGGTGAGTAAATAATGATAGGATTTCTATTTTTGGGTGAACTACCCTATAACTCATTAATTTTTGTTTTTGTTTTTGGTCAATAGTATGTAGCATTTTTATTGTTTAATTGATTTATTGTAATTTATTTTCCACATTGCTCCTTTAGCATCTGTCTAGAAAGACCACTGCAGTTTCTTAAATAGGATTACAATCACAAAAATCTGTACAATTAACACATGGGGTCCCTTCCTTAAACATTTCTGTAAACCTTTGTGTGCCTACGAAGTGTTCTTTATGTTATTCTGCATTTAAAGGGGGCTCCTAAATAGTTTTATAGGTGTATATCAGGAGTGTCAAACTCAGTTCTTGGAGGACCACAGCCCTGCAGAGTTTAGATTCAACCCTAATTAAACACTACTGGTCCAACTTATCAAGTCCTTCACGCTTATTTGAAAACTACATGGTCGGTGCATTCCAAATGGGATATATCGCGAAACCAATCATGACCGCCATATTGAAGGGTCGTTCCAAATCGAAGCGCTCAAAACTAGCCCTTCGGAATGAAGGATATGAAGGGTACAACTGATGGACACTTCGGGCTCCCATGATCCCCGAAGCAGAAGGGCACTTCAAGAAACAGTTGTTTGGTCCCCTGCCTACACCCTTCAACCCTTCGAAGCTCTCACTCTGGAGGGTAAACCCTTTGAAGGGATTAGGGCATAGGGATGATCCGTTCCGAATGGAACGCAGGGGGTATGTGTGTTGGAGCAGGGTTCGAACAAAACTCTGTAGGGCTGTGGCCCTCCAGGAACTGAGTTTGACACCCCTGGTGTATATTGCTATAATGCCAAGGAATTTTCTGTTCTTAGGCTGGGCTTGGTAAATCTTAATTTACTTTGATTGGCTGACTGATTAAATCAAAAAACTAGTTTCCATCATATACATTAAATAAAACGTGTATTCTGCAAAATAGTGTCTAGTGTAAATACATTCTTTGTCATCCAAAATATGTTAATTATCACACATAAACAAGTTAAATACACTTACTGTAAAATGTTAAACCAAACTAATTCTGGAGTTTCCTATCTGTATTTCATCATCAGGTTTTGATGACCAGAAGTGAAAAGGAAGTGCTTGAATGGTCGCCCCTCCCACAGTCAAAGTCCATAATAACTCCATAAACCACAGGCGATCATAACAGCAAAGCAGACTCTCTTATATCTCTTCAGCTCATTGTCAGACCTCTGTTGTGCAGGATGGCTGAATCTTATGTGCGACATGTGGAACTGTTAGGCTTTGAGAAAAGATTCTTCCCCAGCCAACACTATGTAAGTAAGCTACTCCAAAAATTGTGAAGTACAGAAAACAAGTAAAGTGTTTTGAATGTTGTGAAGGATGTTTTAGCTATGAGATAAAGTAAAACGGTTTCTTTTTCATTTCTTGTACTAAAGGTGTACATGCTCCTGGTTAAATGGAGTGATCAATCTGAAAAGCTGGTGTACAGACGCTATCCAGAAATCCACATATTTCATGTAAGTCTCATTTTCAATTCTTTACAATTGGAAGTATAGTGTTATATTTCCCCTTCCCCTACCTGATTTCATATGGTTTCATCACTGCAAGCATTTCCTGCATTTCTAGTCATGCTATGTAAAATTTGTATAAAATGATTTTCTGTAACCTATAATCATTCCACAAGTAGATAATTGATAAAAAAAAACTTATTTTTTATTTTTACAGAAAACTTTGAAGGACATGTTCCCTATTGAGGCAGGAGACATTGACGCAAAGGACAGAATCATTCCCACTTTACCAGGTAAAGGCTTTTGTGATTGAAGCACAAATCTTTAGCTCATATTCGACCCACTTTCAAAAAGAGCAAAACGACATATCATAAATGATTTACTAAGTTAACAGCATCTACAGACTTATGGCAAGCAATAAATGTGTCATCATAACGTGGTAGTTTCATTTTTCAGACAATACAGAAATAGGTTTTGATTCTCAATGTTCCTATGAGAAGAGGAAACACCTGCTTAATGTCAAGCATATCAGATATATCCGTTTATTATTTTAGAGATGATGAAATGTGCCTGACCCGTAATGTTAAAACAGGTCTATTTGCATGCCATGCATTTTTGTTTTGGGCTTTTTGAGTTTCAGTTCTGCTAAATATTTTTTATGGCAGACAAGCTGTATTTTCTCTGGACTTTCCAGCGTTGCAGGCAAGATAGAGATATTGTAACAAAGAGTTTGTGCAACATGACCTTACCACAGAGTTTTCTACAAGTAGAGAGAAGGATTTCTCACACTGTAACACTGACTCAGTGTGTAGTGTAGTAGTAGCTTATATAATATACAAAATATAATATATAAAAAAAAAAAAGTGAAGTGACATACTGCCAAGTATGGTGACCCATACTCGGAATTCGTGCTCTGCATTTAACCTATCCAACGTGCACACACACAGCAGTGAACACACACACGGAGCAGTGGGCAGCCATTTATGCTACGGCGCCCGGGGAGCAGTTGGGGGTTCGGTGTCTTGCTCAAGGGCACCTCAGTCGTGGTATTGAGGGTGGAGAGAGAGCTGTACATTCACTCCCCCCACCTACAATCCCTGCCGGCCCGAGACTCGAACCCGCAACCTTTGGACTACGAGTCCGATTCTTTAACCATTAGGCCACGACTTCCCCATAATATACAAGAATTACAAAACGTGTCATATGCAGTATACACAATGTACTCAGCTGTAGCAAGCAAAATTAATTTTGGAATCATAAAGTCAAAAGAGTTTGTGCAACATATGTATGCCATACCAAGTATTAAGACAACAATACAAGTGAAACGTTCCATCTGATGTAATTAATCTGTAATTAAATCTCACTCAGCTCCTAAATGGCTCGACAATCAGAAGACGACAGAGACGAGGCAGGTGACTCTCGCTGAATACTTTCGTTCTCTTCTCAACTTGCTTCCGAAGATCTCCCGCTGTCAGCTTGTATGTGACTTCTTCAAAATGCGGCCTGAAGATGAAACTCCACCAGCACCACATCCGTAAGTCTGTCTGGTTAAAGTTAGCTGGAGCTCTGGCTTAGTGGTTATTCACATGCTCTGATGTTTTTAGCCAAAGTGGTTATGACAGTACATGATGTTCACTGATCATGTCCTTTCTATAAATTTAAAAAGGCCATCAAATAAAAAAATGCGAAACTGCAACTGTGCTTTTTTACTACAGAATACAGTATTTACAAAAAAAAACATTATTTTTTTACTTTTATCTTTCTCTAGATACAAAAGAAACGAGACCTTTGTTATGTCCACAAACAGAGCACGGAGCAACACCACATCAGGTAAGATATAATTGATCTGCAAATGCTTTATGCCATTTCCCCAAAGGTTTTATAGCTGTTGTTCTTTTTGCAGAAATCACAGGGCCTATCATGCTTGAGAGCTACAGAGTGATTGCAGACTACAGCAAGAGCTCAAAGTATGAGCTCTCTCTAAAAATGGGAGACATGGTGGACATTGTGGAAAAAAGCCCAAATGGTGAGCAGGATGTAAAATATGGCTGTACTAAAACATGCATTTTATTTTTTATTAACAATTTTAATTCAAAATACAATGAAATTTGAAATTATATACAATAATAAAATTAGTATATACATTACTATATATAAAGAAATGTATACTTTTATACTTATATAATCAGCAAGAACAAGATTAATTTGATCAAAAGTGACAGTAAAAACATTTCTACAAAATGTTTGCTATTTTCTTGCCACAGAAATATTAAGCAGAACAGTTTTCAACATTGATCGTGATAAAAAATGTTTTTAGATTTGCCATCACAGGAATAAATCTCACTTCAAAATATAATAAAATAGTTATTTATTATTATTATTATTATATTTTTTATTAAATAAATACATCCTTGGTGAGCATAAGAGACTCCTTTCAAAAACATTTTAAGAAATCTTATACCAACCCCAATCTTGTGAACAGTAGTGTATAATATATAATATATATGTTAAATTACTTACTAATACTCATGCAGCTCATGATTTCATGCAGGGAAAAGCAGATCTGAATTGTGATGTGATCTGATGTTTACAGGCTGGTGGTTTTGTCAGTGTGAGTCCAGGAGAGGCTGGGTACCAGCTTCATATTTAGAGCCTCTGGATGGAGCAGATGAATCAGAGGAACCAGAGCCTAATTATGCAGGTTAGTATGTTTTGCTATGTTTACTGCCACTGATATGAGCCCCAAAACACTATTTTGGGAATGATTAATTATGCTGTTTGGATTGAACTCTACAGGAGAGCTCTACAGAACCACTAAAGGGTATAAAGCTGTTGAAGAGGATGAATTGACTCTCGAGCCAGGAGAGATGATTGAGGTCATCCATAAACTTCTTGATGGGTGGTGGGTGGTCAGGTATGAGTCAACCTCTCCAAATTTAACGTGATGGGGTTTTGAAACAATCGAAATACTTGCAGTCATTTGATGAATCATAATTGAATCAGATTCCCAAATGTCTTATACAGGAAAGGAGAAGATACAGGCTACTACCCATCTCTATTCCTGTGCAGGACGGGAGAGAGGAAAGAGGTGGATGCTGAGAAGGATGTGGTCAGAAGAGCAACACCACCACCCAGAAGGTAGCGCAATAGGTCTATGAAACGCCACACATAAGATAACAATAACTGAACACTTTGGTTGGTCATAATTTACAAAATATCAGATTAAAACTTTCAATTTGTTTTGGCCAACAGGTCTACCATACGCAATGCCCACAGCATCCATTCTAAGGGACGTCAGCGAATCAGTCAGGACAGCTATCGAAGACAGAGTCGACGGTTCTTACAGCAGCGAGGAAGACTAAACTCCCAATCCAGGAATGTGACGCGATCTCCACTGCAGGAGAGGAAGACAAACAGAGGTGTGTATTCTCCATAAAGAAACATGTCAAGCGCTTTATAGTGGGATATAGCAGACAGATTATATATTTATGCAAACATTTTTTCTTCTTTATTATATATTTTTGCTTATATATGAACAATAATATTTCATATATATAATATTTTCATATATATATATATATATATATATATTTTTTTTTTTTTTTTTTTTTTTTTTCATATAGATTTTTGTGTACTGATTGTAGGTTTTAATGAATTCTGTAAATGATTCGCTTAAAATGTATTCTGTTTGTGTTTATGTAGAGAATATCGTAAATTCAGGCTCTCCTCAAGCAGAAGGTCTGGATGAAAGTATTCCAGTCATTCCTCCTCGGCCCAGTCCTCAGCTCATTCTGGAGCGCTGCACTGAGAACACATGCAAGAGAATCAGCATCCATGAGGCCAACTGAAGCGATTGAGATATAAAGTGATGATGTGTTCAATCTTGACTTGAATCTGTGTTAAAATGGTCACAGGCATTCAGATACTTGTTTATACAAATGCTCTGTTCATTCCTGCTTAGGCCAGAACCTGTTATAAGCTATGTGTGTTAGACATTTTATAGTCATCCAGCTATATTCCAGTATGCATTTTTATGACTTGCTGTGTTTGTTACTATTCTTGATGTTATTGTAAACATTGACAAATAAGTAAATAAATAATAATAATTGCAAATCAAATGCATGGTGATATGATATCAAGAAAAATATCCATTGGTACTGAGAGATGGTCAGGTAATATAGTACATGATTAACATATTTATGCTATAACTTCCTATAAAAAGTACTGTGGCATCAAATGGTAATGTCATATTAATTTACCACATGCCATAGTAGCCTACTACCAAATTGCCTGTCCAAAAACCCTCGGCAGTGCCATGGGTCTTCAGGTACTTTCTGTAAGTATTCATACTGAAGAGTGGCAATGCACTTCTGACAAACTTTGCTTTGTGTACAGGAACAAAATTAACGAAAAACAGAAGTTACTCGAATATAATTGAAAACACAGGACACGTCCCTCCCCTACCGGTTATTTCGACAGTTACTTTACTAGTTTGTTTGTACATCAGTGGGCACAGTGGAAAGTAAAGGGGAAAAACAACAGAGAAGAGACTATTTTAATCAGATTAAGAACAGGACACAGTAAATTAAATATAGGACCCTTTATATGATTGTGAATCACCCAACATTATTTTGTGATCAGAGAAATGTAGAACATGTTCTTGTGTATTGCACAAAATATGAAGTTAAAAGGATGATCTTGGAAAAAAATCATGGCGGAAATAGGATTAACTGGACGTGGATTAAAGAACATACTGGAATGTCGTAGAAACGGACAAGGAACTAAATATTGTATTTGTTTTTTTACTAAAACGGGACTAATATCAAGATTATGAAAAAACAAGATGCTGTGCATGGGAAGTAACTAGCTCCAGATGATGGCGGTAATGTAACATCAAGGATGGAAGCTGCCGTTAAAACCAAAAGAAGAAGACGTTTGTGTGTACGTCATGCGTCACAGTTCATACGGCGAGCTGTCATGGCTGCCTCCACAGGAAACATGCCAGAGCAGCATAAAACACAGAGTAGACGAATTTCACATTATATTACTGTATATGTTTCATTTCAGCCGCCGAGCCAGATATGCTCATGTGTGAATCATATTATGTGATAGGAAGTATTTGAAGCGGTGTGTCAAATAAATTACAGAGGATTTTTCGATCATTGAGCGTGAGTATTGAGTTAAACCTCCAAACAGAGTAGAGTACAGAATGCTCTGGTATTATTTAGTAATACAATGTACTTTATATATTTCATATACATATATTCATGTACCATGGTGTTTACAAGGTGCTCCATGATACCTGTGACCAAAAGTCGTGTTAATATTATTTTAAGTAATATTAAAATGTGATTACCATGTGTATTTATGGTTTTTACGTGCTGCTTATGATGAATGCTACATAAATAGATTTAAAATCATGCTTATGCCATGATATTTCATGTTAGTGTTGGATACGTTCATTAATATTCAGTATTGGTATAAAGTATATCTGAGTTTATGTTGTAATTTTGTGTTTTATGCAGGTGACTGTCATAATGGCTTTAGTCAGCCTTCGCTCCTGTGGCCGTCATGGTTTTCATTTGGGTCTCCGTGCGTATGCCACTCGACCAGTTGGCACCTCAAGAAAGCGGGAGCAGCAAGATGACACCCCCGTGTTTCAGTATGTGGGGCAACACAGGAAGCCCCAAGGGAAGGTGTTTGTGTGGGGCTTCAGCTACACCGGAGCTTTAGGGATCCCTAGCTTTGTAGTGCCGGACAGTGGAAGAAAAAAGCCCAGGAAGTACCAGCTCACACCTTACCGCCTGGATACTGAACAGAAGGTGATGTTCTACCCTAACTTAAACAAAAAAAGTATCCAAAAATGTGAAAAATATTTTGAACACTGCTGTTCAAAAGTTTAGGGTTGTTAATATTTATTTAATGTTTTGAAGTCTTATGTATCTACATTTTTTTTGTTAAAAATACAATTAAAACAGCATTATTATGAAATATTATTACAATTTAAAATAACAGTTTTCTATTGTAATATATTTTAAAGTGCATTATATTCCTGTGATGCAAAGCTGAATTTTCAGCAGCCATTACTCCAGTCTTTAGTGTCACATGACTCTTAAGAAATAAATCTAATATGCTGATTTGTTTAAAAAAAAAAAAAGATTATTATCAAGGTATTGCTTAATATGTTTGTGGAAACTGTGATGTGTTTTATAGAATTCTTTAATGAATAGAAAGTTCAAAAGGACAGCAATTCTTTGCAATCTTTTGAAATGTTTTTACTGTCACTCTTGATCAATATATTGTGTCTGGCTGAATAAAAAAATTTTTTTTTCCCTGGTAGATTTCCTCAGCAGCCTGTGGATATGGCTTCACCTTATTGGCATCTAATAGCAGAGATCTGACCAAATTGTGGGGCATGGGCCTTAACAAAGACTCCCAGCTGGGTTTTCAACGTACTCAACATGACCGATGTAAGAAACCCCAAAATACCATTGCACTCCTGTCAGTAACTCATATGCTCTTGGTAAAGCATTTTCAATAGTGGTTTGAAATGATCATCACATTAATTGCATTAATGGACCCTCCAAGGTACTTCAAAAATACTGTAGTTTTGTGAGACTTTTTTGTTGGGGAAGTAGGGTTGTTACAGTAAAATTTTTCATCTCTGTCCTTCTCTGATGGTAGCTAATGTGAAAGTGTTCTTCAGCACTTCCTACTGAACATGCCATGGGAAGATTCATGTAGTGGTCTTTGATGATCAACTCAGTTCCTCTTTAAAGGAATGAGCTGCCAACCGAATCTACTGGAACTATCAACAAACTAGTGTTGTCACAATACTGGAATTTCTAACTTCGATACGATACCTTGAAAAATATCGATACTCGATACCATTTTCGATACCACGGTGAAAAAAAACTGCCACAATATTAAGGGGGTAATTTTTTTAATTTAAAGATAAATGTAACAAGTCGAGAACATGCGGTATATTTTACATGAACAAAAAAATGTACTGCATTTGTTGATTTATTTTTTAATCTTTTATTAATCTTAGTTAAATGTTAATTGAAACTAACGTTTACTAATACATGTACTAATTAAAATCCAAAGTTCTATTTGTTGATATTCTCATTTGCTTCATAACCAAAATATTTCCAGATATAGGGCCCTATGAAATCCGTTTTATTTTTCCCCAAATTCCGTTAAAATTTTTTTCACTTAAATTTTTCTGGATTCCGTTTTTTTTCCGTTTGAATTTTTCTGGACTCTTTTTTTTTAATGGTCAAATTAAATGCTATTAATCTAAAAGCATGTCTAATTCATTAAAATCATGAAAATTATACAATTTAACATTTAATTTATTAAAAGTGTAACAAAAATGACACGTTTAGGGCCGTATGAAATTTAATTTTTTTCTCACCTTATGTTTTATTGTTACCAAATTCTGTGTTTTAGCATGTCTATTATTTGAATGCATACAAACAATTTTTATTTATTCTTACAGTAGCCTTATGAAATGTTTTCCCCCTCAGAAATTCTGTGTTGTGTATTTCAATTTGACTGGATATCAGATGAAGGCATAAAACAATTTTAATTAATTTATATTTGAATTAATGAAAATTAAACATTTAAATTTTTGGCAAATGAAGGGGATTTACTATTAAAATATTTTGTGATTATTTCTTTTAAAAAAATGAACAGTAGTAGTAAGTAGTAGTATTATGTACATTCTACTAAATAATAGTAATATATCCTATTTCTGGCACACGGTCTTTAATAGGCTAAGTTAAACCGAACTTTTATTTTGATGGGTTGCCGTGAATACTTTTAAAGTTCTGTGTGTGTATGATATGACGCTAGTTTTACTCAAATTAAATGGTAAAATGCTCGTAAAGTGCCTTTCAGATCAGTTCTGGAGATATTGTTGATGTATTTATGTCCTCATTGAGACGGCAGACGCTGAAATCACCGCGAGCGCCACATTAGTAAACACAACCGCACGTGCAGCACATTCACACAGAGACGCGCAGAACATGCAGGATTCATATTTAAATCCACTTTTGCAGCTTAATATTTACAGATACTAGTCCATATCGCGATTTGATTTAAGTGTAATGACCTACTTTTGATTAATTCATCCAAACTTTGACAAATTCCGTGACATTCCGCGTTAAACTGTAAATTCCTACAGATAGCGCCCCTGCTGTGTTCTTTAACAACCAGAGCAGTCATCTTTCTATTCACTTCACTTTTGCTATTTAACCAGAGCGAAGGAGACGAGTGCGGTCACATGTGGTGCTTGTCCACGCGCCTTTGGAGAGAAGTGAAAGTGACAGCTCGGCTAGTATCGGTGTATCGATACTTCTGGAAATTAATATTGGTACCGTTCAGATATTTCAGTATCGATATTTATCGAAATATCGATATTTTTGACAACACTACAACAAACAACCTTTTCCTCAAGCACATTCCTAAATCAGCTGCTTTGTCTCGTGTTTGCAGATAAGAGTTACGACTATGTCCTGGAACCGTGTCCAGTGTCTCTTCCACTGGTGAACCCTCAGGAGACACGAGTGCTGCAGGTCTCATGTGGACGTGCTCACTCACTAGTGCTCACAGACTCTGAGGGAGGTCAGCAAACACTGCTTTGTCGTATAACATTTCTGAGTTGTATTGTCATTATAGAGCACCTTTCTTTAGCTGAGGTCTTCTCAAAATGATTAAAGTTGTATTTATAGGTGCTCAGATTCTATATAAAGTAAATGAATTTCCAATCAAATGAAATCATTGTGCTCTAGTGTGATGAGTCCTTCATGTCTCTCTTTCTCTCTCATTAGTTTTCAGCATGGGTAATAATGCTTATGGGCAGTGTGGGAGGAAGATTGTGGAGGATGAAGTGTACAGGTTTGTCCTTCAGCAGTATTAGTCCAGTATTTTTCACCAAAGGACTCGATTTCTCATTATGTTGTGGTGGCTAAACCAAAATAATTATTTTCCCTGTATCCCATTAGCTTTGTATTTTAAGTGCTGTTTGTCTGTTTTATTTCATGAGTTGCTTGGAGTGAAATGATTATTCAGCATTAGGGGGAAATGCTCGTCATTGTCCCTTTAAAGTTTTTGTGAGTTTATGATTTGAGCAGTAACATTAGAGGCAATACTATCAACTCAAATACTAACCATTTTATCCAAGAAGAGCATGATATGTACTCTGGTTTCATTTGCTAATGATATTTCTGAGCATAAAGCTTAAGCTGCTTTTATTGAAATTTTGAGAATGGCAATCCTTTTCTTCTGTTTCCTGCAGTGGCAGTCATGTTGTTCACAAGATTGAGGGCTTTGACAGTCGAGTCACCCAGGTATGTGATGACATTGGTACTTTAGCATGAAACAGTACATTGAGTAATTCATAGCTGATGGTAAATGCAACAATATCAGCATTTAAAAATATTGTTTACAGACATTCTTAGTAGTTATAATAATTCCAATTAATCTACCTTAATCTAATTGAAATTTCTGTTTGCATTCTTTTGATGGAAATTCACAGGTATAAAGTTGAATCTCTGAAGTCCTATTCAACCCAAAATCAAAGAAAAAAATCTTTAATTACCTTTAAAAAAAAATTCTGGGTTGCATTCAAACATAACCAAGCAGCATTTTTCGACTAAGGCTATTCTTTCAAAAACTTAAAAATCTTACTAACCCCAAACTTTTGAATGCCAGTTTTTGTTAAATTATTATAATTTAGTTACAATTATATTTTACATAAAGACCATACAAACTGATTTATACGGTGGCCGAGAGAGCTCAACGTGCTGCAAATAGAAAAAAACACCTGCAAATTAAGAAAACAACTTCATCGATTTAACAACACACGTGCTGAAAATACTCACAACACACAAAAAAACTTTTGCGCTGCAAATAAAATTCTTTATTTGTTTGTGTTGTGAGCATTTGCAGCACCTGCTGTCAAACTGATGATGTTTTCTTGATTTGCTGGTGCTTTTTCTATTTGCATGTGTTTTTGCACCATAGATTTAAGGACCATTAAGATCCCTGTGACTCCTAATGGAATATGAAAAAATATAAATGTTATTGTAATGTAAAAAAATAAATGGTATTAAAATTGTAAAGTACATTTGTCAAAAAAAACTATTTTGGATTTTTTTTGTATTACTTTTATTTTATTAATACATTTTTCTTTTTTTTATTATATTTTTCAGAAAATGAACAGGGTGACATTTATTTCCTAGGATTAGGATAATGAGAACTTGGGTTTATATGTATTTAATTACTACAAATAATTACCAAGGTCTTAATAAGCTTAATTTTCTTTATGCAAAATATGATTTATTGTTATTTTTTTGGGGGATTTGGGCTGAAATATCACCTGGACCTTTTTTTGTGAATCTTACGCCATCTGTCCTGCTCCTCTCATCCTGTAGGTGGCTTGTGGGCAGGATCACAGTCTGTTTCTAACAGACAGAGGCTCGGTGTATGCCTGTGGGTGGGGTGCAGATGGACAAACAGGTTTGTTTCACCATCCGTCTGTCATTATCTTTGTCTCTTTTCTTTCAGTCCCTCTTTTTGTTCCACTCCATTATGAAACCCACCTCTAAGCATTTTCCAAAAAATGTATCCAGACAACACTCGGTGACTCACGACTCATACTTGTACACATCAGACCATGTGACCCTTCCCTCAGGATTAATGTCTCTGGTATGTATTTTAAGGTCTGGGCCATCACACCAAGGCCTCCTGTCCAGTACCCATCGGAGGAGATCTGGCTGGGGTCAAAGTTCAGCAGGTGGCCACATATGGAGACTGTAGTTTGGCCGTGTCCACAGATGGGCAGGTTTTTGGTTGGGGAAACTCAGAGTACCTGCAGCTGGCCTCTGTCACCGAGGCCACACTGGTAAAGAGCACAACTGGTTGTTCACTGTCATAGAAGAAACACTTATACGGCGTTATATATGGATAAAAAAAAGTCCAGGCTGAGCAGCTCACTTGTAAAGTCTGATTTTCAGATTAGCTCTCCACGGCTGCTGGCCCTGACGGGTGTAGGTCGAGTCAGACAGGCGTCATGTGGAGGAACACAGGTGGCTGTACTGAACGGTAAGATCAGACAAACAACCCTAGAGTTTGCTGGAACAATTCAGTGCACTTAAAAAATGAGCACAAGTACTATGGTGCTCTCTGAAGTACAATGTAAATAGTACATGAATATGATAAATAGCACAATAAAATATTTTATGGCGAGTACTTAAAAATAATATTAACGTTAATATTTTATTTCAAGTGATGAAAATGTTTTGTTCTGGTTGTAGTTAATAATAACCCTGATGCTATACAATTTAATATGCTAGGTTTTGCCTTCTAATAGATTCTTATTCTAAATCAGTGTTTTCCAAACTGGGCTTTGTAAGTTGATCAAAAGCTAATTATTTAATTAAATCATAAATATATCAAATCATTTTAAAATAAAAACAAACAACAAACACTTAATAAAAAAGCTGAAATATTCTGTGTTGTCATGGTAGCAGTTAGTAAAGAGAACATGCAAATGTGTCGTATTCCTCAATTGTAAGTTGCTTTGGATAAAAGTGTCTGCTAAATGAATTAATGTAAATTATTAATAAAATCTCAAGGGATGTTTAATTTTTTTTTATATATATTTTCAAGGGGATAAACAAACATGGTTTATTTTAGCTTTTAAGTTTTGTTTATAGAAATAATGTTAACTTTTTATTATCAATACAGTGACACAAGGTAATATATTCAAATACTTTGAAATATATTTTCTTCCAAACCTAGTAATAATACCTGATCCCATAAACAATCATAGTACTTTTGTGCTTTACCCACACACACACGTGTATATATCTATATATAAATGAATGAATGAATATTTTAGAGACAAAGTGGTTATGTATGGTTTATTTATATATGTGTGTGTGTGTGTGTGGTGAATGAATATTTTATAGACAAAGTGGTGACATGGTTTGTCATTATCTTAAAATGCTGAATGGATTTGAATATTTGAATGCATAATTCAGCTGTACAGCTGTTGAAAAACATAGATTGTTGCTTTGAATGATCTTTTCTTTGCAATGCTTATGTAACAAATTAAATGACTCAATCTCTGTAGAGGAAGGAGAGGTGTTTGTTTGGGGTTTTGGAATCCTGGGAAAAGGCCCAAAACTTTCCGAGTCTGCTATCCCAGAAAGAGTGCCAGCCACGTTTTTTGGGAGGTCCGAGTTCAACCCTACAGTGAAGGTCTCGTCCATCCGCTGTGGACTCAATCACTTTGCAGCCATCACAGGTAATCTACAGTCAAAACGTTATTACTTTGCATGTACATTCACTCAAGATATTAAATGTTGTTGTATTGACTATGATTATGAGATTCTCCTGAAGTGATTTTGGAGATTTTAAATGTGCTCTTAAGCAGTATACAGTTAATGTTCTTTCCCCTGAAAACACCTGCTACAAATGCTTGCATAACCATGGTGGTATTAAATCCTGTCTGTTTCCTGGCTAACATCCATGTAAATAGAAGGCTGAGTTATTTGCTGCATGAATATTGTTTTCAGATCGAGGTGAGCTGTTTGTTTGGGGTAAGAATGTGAGAGGATGTCTCGGCATTGGAAAACATGATGACCAGTATTTTCCATGGAGGGTAAGAAACCAAAAACATTGCATTCTTTCTTTTAACATGAAAAAGTGTAGATTGCAGAGTTTGGGCTGCCACTTGTTTTGTTTTTTTTGACCAAAATGATGACACAAAACGCTGTTTAATTATTCTGCTGAATCACAGCTAATCACAAAGATCAAAATTTGCTTAGAAAAGCTCCCAATGAACAATTTCAACTCGTTGCATTAAGTGAAAACATTGAATAGACAAAATATATACTTTGTTAACTGTAGTAAATTAACAGAACTTTACGCAGTAGACATTAGTTGTTCATCTGTTTTCTTTATGCTAATGCTTGTCATTTGTTTTAGGTGACAGTGCCAGGCCACGTGACGGATGTTGCCTGTGGTGTTGACCACATGGTGGCGCTGGTCAGATCAATCGTATGAGACTGTCGAGGCAAATTTGTACTATTATATCAAGCACTTCAGCGAACACCATCAGAATGCCATGTTTCATAATTTCTCCAGAACATTTGGACTTGTTACAGGCCCTCACTAAGGAGTCTTCATGTCACTCTGCATCAAGCCAAGGCTGTACTTAAGGTAACATGGAAATGCGACACCTCCTTTGCTATTGACAGTGCTGACCTCAAAAATAGACACGAGTCTAACGCCTAAATAACTCCAGACCTCTTAAAGAGTCTTATGTTGGCTACTTGGACATTTTGGAAGTTTGCTCTTAATGATACATTATCACCTGAGGTGGACACCGTATGTTCAAGGAGACATTGTCTGTGCTGTTTCAAGATCTGCTTTTTTTGTTTAAAATCACACGGAATTGTCAATAGGCAAAAAAATTGGATCTGAAAACTGTACAGCTACATGAAAAGTATATTTAAATTAAAATGCATCTGGCTTTACTGTGCTGTAGAAGAGGTTTTTGGCAAAGCACTACCTGTCTTTTTTAAAACTTTCCATGCATTTGTGATTACTGAATTGGAAACAAACTATATATTGTAAATTAAAATATTAATTCATACCTTTTGCGTAAATAACGGTTTAAAAAAAACAATGAATGTGGTTTGCCAGTTTTACTTTGAGCAATTACTAGATGATTAAATATTTTGGAGCATAAAATATAATCAAATATTCTGAAAGTGTGTTTTTTTAGGCCTGGAACATTTATTATATATAAATTAATTGTTTTCAGGTCGCTGCAAAAATGAATAAATATAAAGAAGCAACTTAAAATGGATAATGATGTTTTTGGAGGCCTTAAGAAGACATGCAAAAACAAACTTTGGCTTAAGCCATTTCAGGGACAGAAGATGCAATTTGAAGTTGCATTGAAACTCTTGTATCCTTCAGAATCAAGTACATGCTTTATTTGTACCAAACTGTATTGATAGCTCGCATAAGATTAAAGTACCAATTATAAAGCAGTATACATTCTCAGGGAAAAGGGGATAGTTGAAAGTCACCCTCTTTAATGTGCAAACATAAGGGACAGTTCTGACCTACACAAAGTAGGTCAAAGAAAAAAAAAAAATCATGGTCTTTTCTGGTGTCTAAGCTGGTTTAATCAATTTCTCCAAATCAATCATTTGTATGGGTAGTTAGAAGAAGCTTCAGCAAATATCATCCCACAGAAATCATTTGTAAATCACAGATATGACTAAATATATCCTCAATTGGCACATGGTCTAGCAGTCGCATGGTGTAAACCCCCACTGTACACTTAAGGAAACATGGCTCAGACAGTGAAAAAAAGAAGTGACAATTGAAAATCAAATCCAAGCTGGAAAAATATATTGTTTCACGTCAGAGAACTGTAATTGTCAGAGAACAAACAGGTCACCCCTTCTTAACACTGATAAATATATGGTTTCTACAAATTTCTGCTTAGGAGCTGATAGAAGAAAAGTTTGCGGAAAAAAGACACCCATACTCGTGTAAAGAGCAACAAGTGACCCCTTCAAAGAGAAAGATACTCATCTCCGGTATTTCACATCAGAAGAGTAAGATCTGTAAGATAGATCTTAAATAAAGTGCAGACAAGGGGAGCTTGAAGGCCTAAACTAACGCCAGTGTCTATGACAGCTGACCTTAACTAACATTCAACAAACGACAGGTTTCCCCTAACAGTTCCTCTGTGAATGAAGAGACAGCTTTGCGAAATATTCGAAAGAGCGAGTAGTGGTGAATACTAAAGAGACATTTCATCCGATCGCAAGCATGCGACGACTCTAGGGCAGTAATAAAAAGCTACGTCCTCAGTGGAACGAATTTAAAATCAGAATACAGTAAACTGCACGATTCGTGTACTTGTTTGTGTGTATAACCTAAACAAGTGCGTGTGAACAAAAATGATTTGACCTCACCTGAATCCTTGATTCCTATCTCTGTGCACGTTCGCTGCCAACTCGGCAGAGACAGAAAACCCATTGATTGTACTCTGAAGGCAAAAACAACAACAACTAATTCATTACCCAGCTACTTGGCATTGAAATGTGAATATAGGATTGAGGTGAGGGGAAAGAAACAAAACCTTTCTAAACAAAAACGGGAAACTTTCCGAACGAGAGTAAAAAGCTTCTTTCACAGACTGAACTTGTGACTGGACCATTTGCAGAAATAAAAAAACAACAACCCTGAACCATCAAATTGCATCCCAAAAACATCAAATTTTTAGACAAGGGGCCTGTTTATGCCCCATGCCTTGGCACTGCGAGGGAAAACAAGAAGGGGGGCAGGAAAAAGGAAATAAATCTCGAGAAACATTGGAGTACATTCTGTGTCCTCAAGGAGGAGAACCTGCCACTAATACATAATGGTTATTTGCAACGTCTTAAAAATCGGTAGCTAAAGTCCAGGCCCTGTTGCCATGGTAAAATGATGTGCGGAGGAGGAGTGGATAAGAAGAGGGGTGGGGGAGAAAGAGGAGAAGAAAAACAAAGGATTCACACCATCGCAGGGTCCCTGTGGAGTTGGGTGGGGATTAGGCTTTGCAAGAAATGGACAGGAAGTGATGCTATCACTTAATACTGACTGCAAAATTAGAGTCCCCTCCCCCTCACTTATCCATTCCCCTTCCCAGAAGCAGTCCTCAGGTAAGCTCTTGGCACTTTTAAGAGTTTGACATAAGAAATCGAAATGTTTTCTGGGACGTGGGACGCCTAGCCAATCGCAGAGTCTCACTGTCCTGTGCTCTCATTGGTCCTCAAGGCTCCGATCACGCTCTGGATGTTCTCCTCAGGCACCTGCATGGACACAAGATGTTGCTGGTGTTAAAGTTCACCTTTGCTAGCTGAATATTTAGTGACGGGAAAGTGGTGGGTGCTCAAACTCACCAGAGCATGATCGAACTTGAAGGTACTGATATAGTAGGCTGGAATGTCAGCAGTCGCCAGCGGTTCAGATATCTGAGCCACAATGCCACATTCATCTGATGGAAGACAAACTAAAATTCAGCTAACCAAAACTTTCAAATGCACTTAGTATTTTTTAGGTAGTTTGAGCATGAAGATGCGGTCACATTTACTGTTGTTTGGTGAATTTTCATGGGTAAAATCCAGTCATTTCAATAGGAATGCATGCGATAGGGAATTTCACACAAGGGCGAAACATTTCCCCGTGTAGATTCGCCACATTGACCAACCGACAGCTGCTTGGTCTGACTTCTGTGTGACTCACACTACACTATAGTATAGTATTGACAACAGACAATAGATCTTTTTTTACCCACTAAATTTTGCCGAAATTGTTAATGTGACTGGACCTTAAACTTTTTACAATCAAGGAAAATGTGAATGCTATCATGACAAAAGTATGTGGCTAAGCATTTGTTAAAGCCCGTTCACACCAAGGACGATAACTATAAAGATAATGATAAAGATATAGTTCTAAAAATCGTTCTCAGTATTAAAGAATAGCAGAGTCCATACCACAACTATAACGATAAAGGCACAGAGAAACAATATCGTTGGAATCACTTCAGAACGATTTTTTTCCAGCTGATGAACGATAAAAACATTGCCACCCAATCAGAATCCATCCTGCCATAACGAGCTCGAGAATTTAAAGCGACAGACGCGCGTGCGCTTAGAATAAACAGACGATATCGTTCGCTGGTGTGGACACTAATATCGTTATAGTTATCGTTCTTGGTGTGAATGGAGCTTTGTGTTCTAGTTTTTTTTATTTTATTTAGCACATTTCTAGGGTACTCTGGGTGGTTGCTTACTAACCCAAATAAAAACATCCAACCCCCAAATTCTAATCCTCAGATACTGAGGAGATTCTCATAATAACAGCAGGCTGAGTTTTAACCTGAACTCACCGAATCCTAAGGGTTGTCCTCCGATGCGGACCATTTTCCAAAGCTCTCCTGAAGCACTGGTGAAGAGGACATTGTTTGGAAACCTGACAGGAAAAGAGCAGCATGTAAACCATATGCAGTAGTGATAACAAAATGATACTGTACACGTAATCAGAAATCTTTTCATCGGGCAAGTTCTATTTTAGCCACACACACAAAGACATGGTGATTCAACAGGCTTCAAGCTAAAAGATTGGTATTTTTAAATGGTTGGAAAACTCTGATGAAAGCACTGCAGACAGTTTAAGCGCCAGAGTCAAAAGACAAAGAAATCCATTTTACAATTCATCCAGGTCCAATATTGCAGTGTACATACAAATTGAATGTTTCAGTTCCTTAAAGTCAACATGAAATTACATTTCAAGGTTCTTACTTCTGTGAAAGGGACTGTTTTCCAAAAATGTAAAATTATCATCGATTACTCACCCTCATGTCGTTCCAAACCCATAAGACTTTCATTTATCTTTGAACACAAATTAAGATTTTTAGGGAAACCTAAGAGATTTCTACCCACAAAACCAAAACTCTGATTCTTCAAAAGGTTTGTAGAGGTAGTAAAAGTAATCCATACGAATTGATCATTTTGATAAAATCTTCTGAAGAGACACGATCACTTTATATGATCACTTTTAATACAGATTTAATTTTGGCTTTTATTTCAATAAAATAACATTGATCAATTTGTAACAACATGAGGGTGTCTAAATAATGAGAGTTTTCATTTTTGGGTGAACTATCCCTTTAATGTGATATTTCCATGTGAGCAATGAAAAAACACTATGGATTTTTGGGAATTATTTGGAAAAACGGGTGTTTAATACAAGTGTTAGGTGGCTGGAAGAAATAGGTTGGAAAATAATAGTAGGGTATATTTATACAAAAACAAACCCTTTCTCCTTTGTAATAGCATGTACTGCTGATTCATGCACAAGACCAGGGGTGTGTATTGAGAAAGTAAATTGGGTCAATTGTGTTTTCATTTTGACAGAGTGTTAGATGCAGGGCTGGGTGGTCTAACCTCCGGGTGGTTTGCTCATCCATAACTAGAGAGATGTAGCCCTCGATCAGCGAGAAGGAGAAAAAGCGGATGTGTCCAGCATCCTCGCTCTGCCCCTCGGTCTCTTTCGCTCTGTAATGAAGCGCAGCAGGGATTCTTGTTATTACACAAGCTTCATTAGAGCTCAACTCAGCTGATGCTTTCACAAGGAATAGTGAAAATGGGAGGTGGAGGAGTATGATAAAGGGCAACTCTGATCTGATCTTTCCCTCTAACTGTTGGCCTGTTGCCACTGTCTGAGTAGTAAACAAGTTCAGCCACTATAAGGAAGAGCAAAATAGTACAAATACACACTGCTCATTTTGTTTCCAGTCTTTTCTCCCCTGTCGTCACATAATGCACTCCCTACAGCGACCTGTGTGTATCATCATCATTCTCTAATAGATCTGGCAGATGGCTCTCGGTTACTGCCATATGTAAGCCAGGAGGAGAAGCCCGCGCAGAGCTCTTACCCGCCCGAGTAGAACATGACGTCCATGAGCAGCGTGGCCACTGAGGGCAGCGTGTCGGGGTCCAGGCTGGTAACGCAGAACATGTTACTGGGGCTGGAGAGAGGGTGAATGATCGGCCGAGGGACTGAAGAAAAGAAAAAGCGAGTTGATAATGTTAACAAACTGGGGTGTCAGTCAGGATGTTTCACGAGGGAAGGATGTGTGTGTGGATTTAAGGACTCAAATCCTTTCACTGAAAATGCTATAAATAATGTGAAAAGGACATGATCAGTGATTTTTATGTAATATTTCTATATAAGAGCTTTCTAAACTGATGTTTTACCATGAATGTACCAAATGTGCATTACTGTTGAAGGAGATGCTATTTAAAGTCAACATGGCATTCACAAACAGATTTACTACTGCAATGTAATATTTTTGAAAGCAATAGTGAGGGGACAAAATTTGAAATCAGTCAGATTTATGCATCAAGAATTGACTGGATCATGAAAAATGGCCACTTTCAATCCTAGAAAACCACATCTGAATGGGGGTTTGCAGTTAACTTATACACAATAATACCAGGAATATTATTATAAAAGTGTCAAATTGGTTTCATGTTGACTTTAAACAGAACATACAGTGGTGTGAAAAAGTGTTTCTGATTTTTTATTTTATTGCATGTTTGTCACACTTTAATGTTTCAGATCATCAAACAAATGTAAATATTAATCAAAGATAACACAACATGCAGTTTTTAAATGAAGGGTTTTTTTTTTATGAAGGGAAAACAAAATCCAAACCCACATGGTCCTGTGTGAAAAAGTGTTTGAATAAAGCCATTTCTAAAGCTTTGGGACTCCAGCGAACCACAGTGAGAGCCATTATCCACAAATGGCGGAAACATGGAACAGTGGTGAACCTTCCCAGGAGTGGCCGGCCGACCAAAATTACCCCAAGAGCGCAGCGACGACTCATCCAAGAGGTCACAAAAGACCCCACAACAACATCTAAAGAACTGCAGGCCTCACTTGCCTCAGTTAAGGTCAGTGTTCATGACTCCACCATAAGAAAGAGACTGGGTAAAAATGGCCTGCATGGCAGAGTTCCAAGACGAAAACCGCTGTGGAGCAAAAAGAACATAAAGGCCTGTCTCAGTTTTGCCAGAAAACATCTTGATGTTTGATCTCCAAGACTTTTGGGAAAATACTCTGTGGACTGACTAGACAAAAGTTGAACTTTTTGGAAGGTGTGTGTCCCATTACATCTGGCGTAAAAGTAACACAGCATTTCAGAAAAAGAACATCATACCAACAGTAAAATATGGTGGTGGTAGTGTGATGGTCTGGGGCTGCCTCCAATGTGGCTGAATTACAACAATTCTGCCAAGATGAGTGGGCCAAAATTCCTCCACAGCGCTGTAACAGACTCATTGCAAGTTATTGCAAATGCTTGATTGCAGTTGTTGCTGTTAAGGGTGGCCCAAGCAGTTATTATATTTAGGGGGCAAGCACTTTTTCACACAGGGCCATGTGGGTTTGGATTTTGTTTTCCCTTCATAATAAAAAACTTCATTCAAAAACTGCATGTTGTGTTTGTGTTATATTTGATTAATATTTAAATTAGTTTGATGCAAAAAAAAAAAAAAAAATCAGGAAGGGGGCCAACACTTTTTCACACCACTGTACCAGCGAGCACAGAAAAATATTAAAAAGGCCTGTCTACATAGTATGTTCAAAGGGCACACCAATAATCGACTCAAATGTGACAGGCAGAGGCTGATGCCTAATCACACCACAGACACTTTTAACAGGTGTTTCAGTGTCTCAGTGAGATAAAAAGTTCAAGCCTTTGCATCATGGTAGTCAGATTTAGCAAGGAGTAGGTGAGCTATTTTCTTTGAATGTGCAAGATTTCCAATTCATAGTCCCTACCAGTAAATAACTTCAAAAAGTTCAGTAAATGGTAAAACTGTGCTACAAACCAGTGTGTTTATGATTATGATCAGGGTGCGATTTGTAGGGGGGGATTTCCCCCCCTCTGGTCTATGCATCCCTGCCTCTGCTGAATAATTTTTTTATGCCTATAAAATTAAGATAAAATTATTTGTGTCCTGTTCTGAATCAAATGATTCACAAAACGCGATCCGATTGGAGCGCTTCGAAACAGTGAATCATTTTGCGGCGCAATGGTTTAACTGACTCGTAATTAACAGGTTAACCTGTTAACAACATTTCATGACGTGACACCCATTTACTTGCCTAAAAAGACGGATTTATGATGTGCATTGTTAACAGATTACACTAACATTAGGTTAGGCTATAATCTAACCCTGGAGCATCCCCCCATAAAAAAGCATCCCCCCCTCTGCTTTTTTCACAAATCGCACCCTGATTGATTATGATTATAAATTAAATACTTTATAGCATAAACTAGCATTATCATATAATCAAAACAGATTCTGATTGTACAAGTAAAATAACTGGAAACCTCACATTTGAATGACAAATGGGAGTCAAAACTGATCTACTAGTTTAAAGGTATAGTTCACCCAGAAATGAAAATTCTGATTAATTACTCACCCTCGTGTTGTTCCAAATCCGTAAGACCTTCATTCATCTTCAGAACACAAATTAAGGCAAAATTGCTGTCTATGGGAGGGTCAGAATGCTCTAGGATTTAATCAAAAATACCTTAATTTGTGTTCCGAAGATGAACGAAGGTCTTTCGGGTTTGGAACAACTTGAGGGTGAGCAATTAATCTCATAGAATTTCATTTTTGGGTGAACTATCCCTTTAAGTCTCAGCAACATCACTTGTTACTGCAAAATGCCTTTTGTCGACACACCCTCAGAATAACAACAGATGATTACCCAGTTTAGGCTTGACAAAACCATTGGTGACACCGGTACTGTTGGCAGCAACTGTTTCTCCATTGACAACCCTCAGGAGAGTGAATTCTGAAGACAGCGTGTGCATGACCATGGGCAGGTCCCTCTCTCGAACCTATGGACAGAATCGTATGAGAATTTTACATTTAGTAAAAATACTACAAGTGAGCTATCGTCATGAAGATTGAGTGAGCTCAGTTATTCAAAAGACAGAACAAATAATCAAACCATTAAAAGGGTTTGCGGACGGTGGCAAACCCTGTTAGATAATATACACTCGTGATGTACTGTG
Organism: Barbus barbus; assembly: GCF_936440315.1. Classification (NCBI taxonomy): domain Eukaryota; kingdom Metazoa; phylum Chordata; class Actinopteri; order Cypriniformes; family Cyprinidae; genus Barbus; species Barbus barbus. Next base: position 16,556,099 of record NC_136734.1, on the reverse strand, counting down.
GCTTCTGAAGTACAGATAAGAAATGCCAAGCAAGTTAGCAGAATGTGCTACTTCTGAACAGAGTACAGGCACAAATCTTATCAAGCTTACTTTTCTGTATCTCTGGCGGAGATGTTCAGATGTTTCAATTTATGAAAACCGTATGAACGTTCAATAGAGCTCTTCTTACAGAAACACAAACATGCACTAGTAGAAACCCTAAATTTAGACTCCGCTTCTGCCATTTCCTTCAGTAACCAAAACCAACTGACTCAAACACATCACAAAAGAACGTTCATTTGCATTTCAAACACCACTACCAAACCCAGAATACATTACAGTGAAAACAATACATAAGGATGTCTTTAAGCAACCAATTAAGCTGAAATTCATAGTATTCCAGTGAGGCCCTGATGGGTGCACTAAATAAGCGCCACACAGCATTTCAAGGGTAACTATCCACGAATATACAGTTTCCTTGGACTATTTTACGCGCTTATAAAGCTCTAGAGAAACATTTTCAAGGTTCACATCGAACCATTACTAACCATCTCGTGAGAACACTAACAAGAGTTCAACAACAGCAAACATTTTACACAGATACAACAACAGTAGGGCTGGGCAAAATCTCACAATATATGTATAATATACTATTTAATTTGGCTGGCAACACAAAAGTAAGCAAATCACAAATACAACAATTTTAATGTGCTTTCAATTTGGCTATTAGGTTTATGTTGTAATGGTGTCTCTAAATTTAACTTTAGTGACTTGCTTCTTGTGTTCATTTGGTGAAAATATGGTTTGAATATTTTAACTACAGTTTGAATTTTTGCTATATTTTACTACTTGCATTAAGTAACAATGGTGGTTTGGTTGAAATGATGGTTAACCTTGTGCTTAAGTAGGCCTAGTTTTAGGTTTAATATTAAGAAATGTGCACAAATATAGTACTCCAAATAAAGTTATATTATCATTGTTATATCAGTAAGTCTCAAGCTATATGTCAGTAAATATGTTAATGGCTTTAAAAATATTTCTAGATATTATATTTCCCCCTAGTAAAAACGTAATATATTTAAAATGCATTTAATTCATACTAAGTATAGTTCAAATCTATTTAGCTCAGCTTTACACAAAAGTGAGTACTTCCCAGGGCTGCAAAGCTTAAACCCATCAACAACTCCTCTGGAAGACAATATTCTCTTTCACTTTTTTTTTTAGTGATCCAAACGAAGGAGACATCTGTGTGCTCTAGGCCTGATGGGCCGGATACAGATGGGTATTTCTAAATTGCTCTTAAAGTTTTGAGTAACCAGGCCAAGAGCGAAGGACAGGGTGAGAATGAGAAGGAAATGGCCTCTCCAGTGGCTGAGCACAGGAGGCAGGTCATCTCCTCTCTTTCTATAAAGCTCTGTGATTATTCCTCTGGCTGGGAGCAACTGGTGTGGAACGTGAACTTTCTGGTAAATTCCACCAAGAGGCTGCTGATCCACAGGCTTTATCCTCTTTACATAACTACCCCCAGATTACCTTCGCTCCCACATTGCTTGCTATTTTCATAAACAGGCTCTGGTGATCGTTCCACCACTGATAGACTGGCCATGTGTTCACAAACACACAAAGTAGAAATGTGCCGAGATGACAGCAACTGGCTGTGGTCATGGAACATGGGTTGGTTAAAGGAAAAGAGAAGTGATGATTTGCTCAGGATTTACTGCATGTATAGTTTAAAGGGATAGTTCACCCCAAAAATGAAAATTCTCAAGTAGTTCCAAACCTGTATGAATGTCTTTGTTCTACTGAACACAAGGGAAGATATTCTGAAAAATGTGAGAAACAGAGCAGTTCTGGGGCACCATTGACTTCCATAGTTTTTTTTTCCCTACTATGGAAGTCAATGGTGCCCCAAAACAGCCTGGTTACAAACTTTCTTCAAAATATCTTCCTGTGTTCGGCAGAACAAAGAAATTCATACAGGTTTGGAAATACTTGAGGGTGAGTAAATGACAGAATTTCTGGGTGAACTATGCCTTTAAGTTTGAACATATAATAGCAATTATGAGACAATGTCATATACCATGTACTTATATGAAGACATTTTCAACTTGTGCAATAAAATGGAGAAGTTGTGAATCTGTATTTTAACCACTAATATGCTTGTTTTCAGAATCTTTTGCAATAGACTGGTTTGTGTTTGTCATGTATATACTGCAGTTCTTTTTCTCATGTTATATTTTTCAACGCGGAAGTAAGCCGTTTTCTGTGAATGTGCAAGACTTCTGGTTCACTAAGCGATATAGGGAAATAAGAATAACAGTGCAGTAAATGGTAAAACTGTTTGCACTACAAGCCAATGTGCTCATAAATAAGATAACACATTAACGTAATATGGTGAGACATAACAGTTTGCAATATCAAGCAGCAAAACAAGCCGTTTTGAACAGCTAAAAATAGCTGGAAGCAAATGACACCGGAAGCCAAACACATTAAATTTACAAATGGCCATGCCTGCTCCTACAGGAAAATAAGGTGGATAGTAATTTTTTATCCTTATATTGATTTTTACTACGTCATGTGTGGATTCATATAATTTCCTACAGTTCAAGTAATGAGGGTTGTCTAAGTAAGTATAAACTCAAGAATAAGTCAGAGACGATTCTATGCGATGCTATATGAGCCAAAAGTAAAGTGAATCACACAAGAGAGAACAAAACGTTTCCCACAGACTTTATCTAGGTCAGGGGCGTTAAATTAAACTTAAAAGAGGTCCAGTCTCTGTATTTTCTATCCCAGTCTGGGGATGGAACTTTTTTGGAATAGTTATAAATTTCCATGTGATCAGCAGTAGTACTTTATAAAAGAGTAATAAAAAACTCAAAATAGTCATCAAGGATTAAGATACTGAGCCAAAGCTGTGGTGTATAAGAATATTTCTCAAAAAACTTAAATATTTAATCATCAGTTGAGCCAAACTGGATATAAATATTAAAATGTAAGATCAGCTGTTTAATCAAGAGTATTAGCATATTGTTTTTACATTTTAGCATTAGCAAAAACCAAATCACCAGGCTAACTAGTAAATTCAAAGTATCTCTTCTTGTTTTTATACAGTTTATGCTGCTTGTCTATCCATGCTAGAAATTATGCAATTCAGGGGTGTCCAATCCTGCTCTTCACGAGTGAAGTTCCTGCATAGTTTATTTTCAGCCAGCTCCAACAACATTGCCCAGATCTTTCTAGTAATCCTGAAGACCTTGATTAGCTGCTTCAGGTGCGTTTAATTAGGGTTGGAGCTAAACTCTGCAGGACACTGGCCCTCCAGGAACAGGTTTGGATCAATGCCAGTTAGAACATTGTTTATGATGAAACGCTAAAATAATAATTCTAACTGTACTTGAAAAATTTTGCGAAAGGTTCCATTAATTTGTCACAAACTTGATTCAGTTTAATGGACTGAGTCAAATACATTTGATATTGCTGCATTCTTGTTTCTACAGTGTTTTGACAAAAGGATCAAGTTCTTGTGCTGCTCACAGTCACCACTGTTGTTCAAATAACCAAGTAATTTTTTTTAAATCAGTAAGGCAACGCTTTACATTTTTAACTGGGGGGGGGGGGGGGGGGGGGGGGAGCAATGTACAATGAACAAAAAAGGCTTAAAAGCACCAACTCTGGAGCTAGATATTAAATATTACAACCCTAAGCACTTATGGCGTGAACCGCTCTGTTTGATTGCATTGCTCACTTAAACTGTAGAAATGGTAAGCCCATTGTCTCACAGTCCAGCAGGAACCAAGCTAACTGATGACCCCTGAACTAGGTTTAGGTTAAAATCCCTGTTTTTATTTTTGTAGTAAATATAAATTATGCTTGCATGTGAATTTCCTTACTTATATTATGGTGTCATGTGCTTCTTTGTGTGTCAATTGTTTTAATGGAGAAAAATAATTGACTAAAAAACAACTTAATTCTGGTGGAAATGCAAACAGTACATAAATTTGGAATATAATAATAAGGCACGTATTTCCTGCTCTCTATAGCATCTGTGACACTCACCAATATAAAATCAGTCTGGTATGTTGACAGCATGAACACTGAGATATTATGGTCTGCCAATGGGGCGATCACTGATTTTGCGATTTTTGTTACTCCGATTGGTTGAGAGCTGGTGGCGCTCCCGCCCCCGGACACCACATTAAGAGCCAACCACGTTGCATCGGCCACACTGAGATACTCAGACTCTGGCAGCTCTGAAACAGACAACAGAAACGAGTTACCAATAGTTTTGTTCTGTTTTCTTGGAAAAATAAGATTTTGTTGATGTTTAGCACTTTGAGAACATTAAAATGGTCTCAAAGCTAACAAACTTGAATTGACAGCACACAAATATGAGGGAAGATAGGGACCAAAAAAAAAAACAAACCATTCTACCACTTTCATGCTTCAGATTAATAATTCTCCAGAAGAAATATGGCCAGAAAAGCTGGCAACAAACCCACAAACTTTGCAAATTTCGCAACACAGAGCTTCTGGTATCCATGGCTACAAACGGGTTTCACCTTGGTAACCAGTGTGTAATGACATGGATTTACTCAATCAACCACAAAACCAAAGCCACTGACAGCTCAGCCTCTGGTAACCCATAATGGAAATGTGTGTGGGGGGGGGGGGGGACCACTGATGGAGCGATATGTGGTCAAACATTGGCAGCAAGTCAAGCTACAAGGAATTAGAGAATCGGTGATACTTAACATGACTTAATCTTGCCTCGCTACACTAAACCCAGTGCACTCTTAGTAAAAGAGTAACCACAAGACCTACCTTTAAAGCCATCTTCATCCACGATAATGGTGTAATCCTCCGGAGTTTCAGTTAAACTAAAGAACTTACATCTGGAAAGAAGCAAAGAGAGAAAGTGATGGAAATTATGAGCCAAGAAGGAGCAGAGTAATGAATAGAAGTTAATAACGTATTCCTGAGAAGCGTCTATGAACATCAATTTACTCAGCCTCACAGAGATCACAGGCTGCATGCAGGTCTTTTGCTCAGGCTTAAGGATTTAAAGAATTAAACTAACGCATTATTGAATGGACAATTTAGTAAGTTAAAAAAAAGAGAGAGAGAGAGAGAGACAAGGACCGGAACATCAAAAGAATTTAGACAGTAAGTCAAGTACCACTTTCAAGAAAAGTTTTAATTTAATGATGTAACCACTGATCTATCGTAGAGAACATGCATACATACATAGTCATTATATATAGATCAGTGGAACCAAGAAGTAAAGATGTTTTTTCTTTATTTCTTTCATTTTTGTATATCAATGAGAAACAATTCATTGAGAAATACCAAACTTTAGTGCACTGTTTTTGAATGGACATGAAAGATAGAAGAATAACCAAGACTCGCTTAGAGAAATCCAAAAACTACTAAACTTAGAAAAAGAACTTGCACCAATTTAATGATTCTACAATGTCATGTGGTATAACCATGACGTAAAAAGTTTCCTTACATAAGCTTAAGTGTAAATATCTTAATCATTTTCATGTTATAAATATTTTTGGTCACTTTATTTTAAAGTTCCAATTCTCGCTATTACAAACCATTGCTATATGACTTCTTAATAGTTAGTAGCTGTTAAATGCAGGTATTGGGTAGGATTAGGGATGTAGACTATGGTCATGCAGAATATGTGCTTTATAAGTACTAATAAACAGCCGATATGTTAATAATAGGCATGCTAATAAGGTTTTCGAGGAGTTGCGCCATGTGATCACATGTGGGGGTGGTGTGGCTATATTTGTAAAGTCCCTCCAGAAATGGTCAGTTACTGCGATAACTTTGCCTTTTTTCCTCCCCAATATTAATATTGTTAAAATACCCCCCAATGAAATAATAAAGGATTATGCAAAATCTAAAGTAGTTTTCATTTAAAGAAACTTCTTTTTTTCTTTATTATGATATCAGGGGGACAGCCGTATCACCCTGACGTTAATCATATCAAATTAAAAGCTTTTATCAAATGCTCTAAATGAATCATTCAGGAATATAATTGTTCAGCTAAATGCAGATTTTATCGGCTTTTCACGCACACAGTATAATTTATTTCCCCAAAGATGACAAAACAGAAAAAATATATCTATGCTGAATGAGCCTGTGCAAATATAAGCCTACATACATTTCTGCATAAATGCTAGGCAGGTGCAGCTGGTTCATAACGCTGCTCGTGCACCCCAAACGACTCCAGACACCAGGTAAGAGGAGTCCTTATTTATGGGCCTGTCCACCCACAGTGTATCATTTTGCCTCTGGGGGAAAGCAAGTGACTTGTTGACTCCGGATAGCAACATCTTATCTGATACCGCCAAAGTGATGCTGGGGGGGGGCTGGGTTTAAAGGTTTTTTGCAAGCTGTCTGACATTTCTGGTCCTGTGTGATCATTTGAAATCCCCTTCAGCCTAAAGGTGAAAGGACACAGCATTGCAGTGCAGAAAGATATCTAAAGTATGGTATTATTAATGAAGTACTGCTTGAATTGTTTTATTTAAAGCAGGGATAGGAAAATAGGAAATGCTCTGATGCTCTGCAATAGACTGACTCACTTATTTTTCTATGTAAAAATCCACCTTTCTGCAGCACTAAGAATTCATTCAGCTTTGAACTGAATTTGAGTCACCGAGTGAAGAGAGAGATGTGATAGATCTACACTAATTTGAGTCCTGAGATGAGCAAAAAAAAAAAAAAAAAAAAAAAATCTAAGCAATAATCATAGAGGCAGGTCGTATGCCCTTAAATCAGAACGAAACATTGGAAATTTTCAACAGGCTATGACTCACTCGCTCAGAGCCTCTGCTCAGAAATGTGCTCCTAACAACCGTTCCTGAGGTCTCTGAGGACAAACACGTTGAATCTTCATTTCAAACGTACAACCAAATAATTATTGATTCCAGCAATTTAGCTAAAAATGTGTCTACCGCTTCCTTTTTATTTCCATTTTTAGGGAAGAATCCCTGAATTTATAAGTTTTTGATTTATAAGTTTTCTGAATTTTCCTGTTTATCCGGTAATTTTGCTGGAAATAAAGACTGCTTACCTGAAGTCTAAAAACATCACATCACCCAGTGAAAGCCACTGGAGCAGAAGAACTATTTTTTTATTATTAGTGTTATTATTATAGACAACACAATATGCGCATTTGGTTCACACCAAAATAAAAAATCCCCCTCATGTTGTTTGTTGGTTGGTTTGTGAACTATCCTTTAAAATCAACATTCAAAGTTTAAACAAAATCAAAATGATTTGCATTTTACTCCTGTATCGTTATGTATTTCTGAGTAAAATGAGAAGAATGTAGGCCTATCCTTGATTTTATCCACTGGGAATTGATTGTATTGTGATATGGTACAAACTAGAAGAGAGCCAGATGGTTGGAGGGGTTAAATGGAGTTTCAGAGGTGGAGAAAGTTAATACTCTTTGATTTAGCATTACAACAACATTTTGTCTTTGGAATAATGCGCACCAAAGAATTCTGTACAAAAAGCCCAAAAGCAACCATTAAGAGAGTAAATAGGGCCAGTTATTATTATTGTTTTTTAATGTCGACTGAATGCTTAATACTAGACTTACTGAAATTCAACAGATCGACACCTGAAACACTGAAAAATACATTCTATTTTTAACACGTTTTCATAACTCATTGACATATGTTCTTGTTTTAAGTACACACTCAATTTTATTACGTTTCTCAGACAACAAGACTTAAAACGTTCAGTTTGCATCTCAAGTAAACTTATTTTTATTTAAGAATGTTTAGATACACATACATATGTTTAATAAAGCACTAATATATTAAAATATATTTAGTTCTTTTGTTTTGTTTCAATGGTGACACTGCATTTGGTTAACTGTGTTGTTTCATTGTATCTTCCTGAGCAAACAAAAACTCCTTGCTGGACAAAGAATGAGCCAGCACAACACAAGGGCTGGCAACAATGTTTCAAACTGTAAGCAACTATTCCCAGAGCTCCCCTTGTGTTATGTGCATTCTACATCACTCTGAGACACTTCACAAACAGCCACTAAATAAGTTGATTCAAGCTGTGCCTCTGCGACTGAAAAACAAGCGTGTCCTCCTATCCCCAAGTATAAAAGTGTTTGCCAAATCGGAATCAATTTAAAGATTCAAAATCAGAAAAGAAGCCATATCAAAAATGCTATTTCTACTTGAAATTGCATTTGTATCCAAAAAGCTCTTAAAACAGATTTTCATGGCCTGCCGGGCAAGACATACAGCACTGAATACAATAAAAAACCCTGAAGCAATACTGTCCACAGCCAGATGCAAACCACCAGGAGGAATATGTCACTGCAAACACAACCTGAACGTTCAAAACAGCCCAGCTGCAAAGCTTTTTACTGTGATAAATCTTCAATTCGCAAATGAATAACCCTGCAATTGCAAGCAGACCTTGAATATTTTTGCGGAGATGTTACTTTGCGATTTTCAGTATTTTTCCTTTCGATCGGAGGTGATGTCATCATTGCTGTTCCAGGCTCTGAGTCATGACAAAACATCTTTGATCTCTAAAGTAAAGTTTCCTAGTCAAACATGTCCAACTTGTAGTTGTTGACTGATGTTATTTATATTATTTTTTTTAATTGTCAAAGCCAGTATCTATCACGCTTGGGCTACTTGTATGGTATTGCTTAATTGCAGTCTCTTGAATGCAGAAAGACTTTTTCAAAACAAAACTCTGAACATTACAGCCATTACAGGCATAGAACCAATAAAGCATTCTGAACTGTCCTGCAAAATGAGATTTATGAAACGCAAGAGCAAGTAAACAAGCAAAATAAAAGGGGCCTGAGGGGAATTAGGCCCCTCATTTAAACCACTGAATTTTTTTAAATAAAGACACTAACGCAGACATGCAAACTAACCACTGTAACTATCTAGATGCCTCTCTCTCTGTGTCCACAGTCTAACAAGTCTAAATGACTGAGCAGGATGTTTCTCCCCGAGGTTCAGACTCAGGAGCCGGACTGGAGAAACACAGCAAGGGTGCATTTGAGACTCTATGAATAGATGGTCTTTCACAAAGACCCTCATCTGAGGGTGCATCAGTATGAGAGAGACCAGCAGCAATGAATGTGCATTACCAAACACAAAAGGTGGTAAAAGCACATTTCTGTTCACAGGCAGTGAGCCTATGCCGCAAATGCATGCAAATCATGCTCAGGCCACAACTTTTCCCTCCTCTTCCAGTTGTTTACAGGTTTCCACCAGCGCCACCGAGTGCAGTTCAAACGGATCGCTGTCAAACTGATAAAAACAGGTCAGTTTTTGATTAAAGCACCGAAAGGATAAGCTTCAGATCAAGTCATCAGGATGCCCCCTTCATCTGTATCAAAGCCGTGATCGTGCATTGAGCATCACAGACGGGGGGATTTAAAGCAACATCCCCCTCTGTATATTTTTACCGCCGCACAAGAAGAAAAACAACCCCGAGCACGTACACACCCCTCTACCGTCGAACCAACTTCAGCGGCGACCGCACAGACAACCATTACCGCTCAACAAAACACCCATGACCGCTTGCTTGGTGATGTCATGCGCCTCTTGCACGGAGCAAATAGACATTTGGATTAAAAACGGAGAAGTGCATCTGCCTCCCATAAGAGGTGCTTAGCGGTAAGCTAATGTAATTCCGCGTCGGATTCTTCACGAAGACATTTAACGCAGTCATTACAGGTTTAACACAACGCAAACTTGATTCGGGAAGCTACTTACCTTGTTTTAGAGGGCAGAAAAGCTAGTTTGATTAATCCGTGAGTGCAAACCTGGATGCCCTCTTTCGCTATACTTGCTACTTTTAAACTGTGCTCTAAAATGTGCAGCTCCATCTTTTGCGTCTTCTCATTTGTGGTACATCTAAAAATATATAACTGCCTATTCCGTTTTTGATAAAACTAGAAAGAATAAATAACTAGAGCTTATGGACAGGGCTTTAAAACCATCAAACGGAGCGGAAAGGAGGGGAGAGAAAAGGAAAAGTTGTCTGCCGAGGAAAAGAGAGTAAAGCGGGGTGAAATAAAAGAAAGCACAACGAGGTAAACGGGAAGGGAGAAAAAAGAGGACTGTCGGCCCCCGTGTTTCCACTCCGACAAGGATTGGAATGGGCCAGCAGCTGGTAACAGTGAAACAAACAACCTGTCACTCAAAAAGGGGGCGGGACGAATTAGGCAGGAAGTGCATGCTGGGAAATGTAGTTCAGCTATACAAAGTTATGTTTTTTTCTTTCTCTGACACACCAATTTCAGGTCTTGGCGTCTCTATTAATGAGCTGATGACCTGATTCAGGTGTGTTTGATTAAGGAGACATGCAAAATGTGAAGTATCGGGGTGCCTCCAGGACCAGGTTTGGGAACCACTGCAATATAGATGATCTTATACCTCCTTCCTCACAGGGCCTAGGACAATGTTAGTTTGATATAAATTTTGATAATTTTATCCACCATGCAGAAAACATACTTTAAGATTTTTTTTTATTAAAGTAGTATTTTAGCATTAAAAGGCCTGCCTTAAAATGGTCGTTTCCAAGACTGAGGGTGACCCAGTTAAACCACTAACGTGCTAGATTATAAAGTATGTGACCTTTTCTTGAGCCTAAACAAAATCTTGCTAATCATTCACTGTGTAAAAGATGTGATGGAGGATTCAGTCAATATCAATCCGTTCTGTCTTTATCTAAACCAAAAAAAGTAGGTGGAACTTTTGTTCCTTTTTCAAGATTAGAAGTGGAATGCAACCAAATGTTGGAATTTATTTATATACGAATGGGAAAAAACATACACAGTAAGAATGTAAATTATTTGTACATGTAATAATCATGACACCCATTAATTGACCCAGTTCCGGCCCAGAGTGCATCATCTAATACAAGGAGGCAGAAGTTTAATAATTCAAAAGTGCCGTCTATTGGTAACCAGGGCCGGTGCTGCAGAGTCATAACACAAGCATTCTTTGTGTGCAGCTGTGATAAGATCCCTGGGACACTCTGATCTCTCACAGGGACAGGCATTGTTCAGTTCAAAGGACAGCACTACTCTTTAGATGCTATTCCTTTCAGCATTACCACTCAAAACACTGAGTGGTAAGCTTTGGACTTTGACTTATATAAATATCAGGCATGTCTGTAATGTTTTTAAATATATAAAACTAAAGGACATTAGTCCATCAACAGTATTTTGAACTGAGAATCTTTAGTTTCATAACCAAAAACTGTTCAGCCAGTGGTGAGTATTTATCTTCTGTAATACCCTTCATTTAAAAATTTTTTTTTTAAAAAAAGGCTGAAGAACCCAAACGTAGCATCTTTCATCTCAAGGATCAGTTTTACACCTGTCATTGAAGACAAAAGCAAAAAGCTTGACTGTTTGCATATGGATTTAATTCACGAATAAAATGGCTTATAAAAGTTCATCAAAATTAATCTTTAAAGTGAATAAAGTAGTGTATTCTGTTGCTTGGCCTGAACAATTTATCTTTCCCAACCAGACGCTTTATGAACAAAATGCTAAGCGGAAAACTACACTAAGACTTTCCCCAAAGAGCAAACACCGCAATAGAACATTCAAGCACTCACAAAAAGGCTTAGTTACACACTCAAAGGCAGCTTGTCAAAGCAGAAGTGGAGCAGTAAAAGTGGTGTTCTGCAGAGAATCCTTTAATCTGAACCCCATGACCCACATGAAGCCCTGAGAACCAATCTCCTACCGGCATCACACTGGCTATGTGGCTTTGAGACTTCAAATCTTAAATGTTATCCTCTCTAAGGTGAGCTCTAGTAATGAGAAAACTCTAGTTTAACTGCTAAATTACATTCTCACTGAAACTGTACACATTAGGAAATATTTGGGACTTCACATTGGTTCACCCTTTCTGAAAAAAAAACAAAACAAAAAAAAAACCCTTCAACCACATCTTTTATACTTAATTTATTGAAAACTACCACAAAACACTCCAAAGCAGAAGCTTAACATTTCCTGTGCAGTATGATCTCCTCACCAACACCAACTGTTAAAGACAAAAGTAAATTGCATTCATATTGACAGTGCTAATAGAACATGACAATGATATCGCTTTAAGTGAATCAGGTGTTGCCCTAAAGACAGCAAGCAGTTTATTTAGCAAAAAACCTGCAAAACATCTCCCAGGGCACTGATGTAGGATCACAGCGTTAAGGGTCGCCAGTGAAAAGAAGTGGCTGACCCCCTTTGAAAGTAATCCAAAGATGTGGAGCACCTCTCACCTTCCACAAAAAGTCTGGCTGGGAAACCCTTCACTCCAACACCAAACCTGTAACAACAAACAATTAAACATGCACAACCTCCCATTTTGAGTTTAAGTGCATTTAGGGAAATGTTCCTAATAACTCCCAACAGAAGTACAACTGAAGGGACTCATTAGGATGGGTTTTAATTTTTGGTCATGTCCACAGCAAGTCAGGAACCACGTATCCTAAAAGCCTTGGTATATGACCAAATTTATCACGTACATGCAACTGGGAAACGTTCAAGAACAGATGCCTTACTTTTCATCTTGCAGTACTGCAAGAACGATCAGCTGCCAACATTCATTCTTCAATCTAGTCATAGGGGACCTGTGGGCACAACACTAACACGTCAGGATTATCAAGACACACCGAGCTATTGAAACAATGTCACAAGGCTTCTAAAAGGAGCAAGTCGCAGTGTGTCATTATCATCCCAGAGAGCGTCTTGGATGACTGCGGGGGGTTGTAAAGGGCTGGGGCATGTTGAGTATGTGGGAAAATGCAAAGCACACCAGTGATAGACCCATTCTGCACTGCACTAGAGAGGCCATGCAGGAAAGTTTACATCAAAAAGAGCTTGGCTTCCATCTTGGGCTGCTTGATAATTTGGTTTTAGTTCAAATAATCAGACACTACAAATACTGTAGTTCAGCCATCTTTACATACTAACAAGCAGCACTTAACTCAGGATGAGGCTAGAGCTGCACGATTCTGGATAAATTGAGAATCACGATTGTTTTTTGTCTTAAATGGAGATCACGATTCTCCCACGAATCTGAACTAAACAAAATAATGTGACAAAATATTAGTTGCTGCAGTCTATTTAAGGGTTTAATTTAAATTATTTATTAAACATCTATATTTAATCTATAATACAGTGTGGCCCGGTTTCACAGACTAAGCCAGGATTAGATCATAGTTCAATTAAGACATTTAAGCAATTTTTATAAACATGCTTAGGAAAAAAACATTACTGGTGTGCATCTTGAGACAAAACAAAGGTACTGATATATTTTAAGATCAGTCAGTGCAAGTTTATTTCAGTTGAAACAGCTCAGACTTACATTTTAGACTAGGACTAGGCTTAAACCTTGTCTGTGAAACCCTGGGTATATGCATTTAAAATAGTGCATTTAATACTCATTTTTAGTATTAAAATGAAAAACTGGTTTGTATTAATGATTCAATGACTCACTCATACCTCACTTGTTTCATTAATGGATGAATCAGTGTTTTTGAACGAATCTCGAATGAATGATTCAATGACAAATAAATTTTTTAACAGTCCCTCGTCACCACCTAGTGGCGAAACGATGCAATCGACACAAACGTTATTTGAAGCTTCACTTACTTTCAAGAGATGAGCGTCTCTATTTTGATCGCTACCATAGACCTCAATGTTTGTAGCCGAACTATAAGCTTGTATCCCAGTATTTCTATGAATGACTGCAAGTCAGAAATACTGTAGTTGAAAAGACTGAAACTTTTTCTTACCTAAACACGTTAACTGTCTGCTCTCTGGATCAGCAGCAGCGAGAATGCAGATTTGAATGTTCCGGTATGATTTTTTCAAAGTTTTAATAGACACGGGCAAATCGCCGTCATTTAGAAATTAGATTGTGTGGGTATTTGAATCGAGATCTTTTAACGATTAATCGTGCAGCTCTAGATGAGGCCTTGTCTCGACCACCGCCAGGACCGAACAACAAACATGAGGTCCAATTAGAGCGGGTGCCGAGGTTCTCTAGCACTGGCATTTGAACATTCCAGTCAGACATACAACTGGATGCAGATACCAACAGTGCGGACTCATGTCATTTCTAATAAACCACTTTAACATTACAAACCTCTAATACACCACCAATCACCAAAAAAAGGGTAGTGTGCCTTCTAGTGGACATCCTTCAGTTCACACCTGCAAAGTGGAAATTTACAGAAATTAGATGTTTGCTCTTTGCTATGCCTTACAAATTAAGGTACATGCTTTAAGCTCATTGAATGTACTGCAGAATTTTCCCACAAAGCTAATGATATTAGCGACATGGGTAAAGCGATACTACAGACTTGCTCTCCGAGGCATTTCCAACGACTACGCTCTACTGAGAGGGGCAAGTCGGGATAGACCTCACTTTAATAAATCAGTTTCCCAAAATGCATTATCATCAAGTGGAAAAATTCTAAAAGTAACATTTACCATTAGGACAAGCTTCCTCAGCTACAAATGATGCATTAATTCACAGGATTATTCACCCACATTGTGTTCTGGAGCCTTGGAGCCTGAAAGTAGAGGGAAACATGAGAAAAGAATAGCATGTCTACATTTAAGCAAAATGAAAGGGAGTCTGAGTGTTCAGAAAGGCACATCCTCTTTCATGGTTAATAAGAGCAGTTGAACATTAATGCCAATCATCATTACAAAACTCTAGTAATTCTTCATTATCCCAATAAATTCTTACCTGATTGCCCAGTCCATTCACAGGAGGACCATTAATGTCATCCGAAACCTGAAAGCGCACACATCTTATTTGAAGTGACTCGTAAATTATAAAAACATGCACATTTTCTGTGGTAAAATGTCTCTTCTCAGTAGTAGCACTGTTATTTGGTGGCCACAACAGTGAGTTGCCAGAGAAGGGAATTGTAATTTTTGCACTGCACTAGTTCCTAAGCCCATTATGGCTAGACCGTGACTAGTACTGTGCACTTACTTTCTAAAAACCGATCCAAACCACTTACCATACTGCATATGTTGGTTACTACACACTTCAAACAACATAGAGATGCCTAAGAATTCCCTGTTGGGAGAAAAAAAACAACATCAGTCTTCAGATCGTCCCAAAGTACAGCTGTAGAGACATGATGGGAATATACCAGGCCTCATTGTCATCACTGTAACGATTCTACAATGATGAAAGCAAACCTGGTGTTGTTCTAGCCAAGTCGATCGAGGAATTTGCCCTATTTGAGAAATTCCACTAGTGATGATCTGCTTGGCAATCTACGAGATCCGACAAGTCTTTAAACACGTGACCCCCACAAAGACCAAATCACCCACAATGGATCAATATAGTGGAAGATAATTAATGCACTTAACAAAAGTAATCTGAAAAAGTCACTTTATAGTTCAGTAGATTTCTCCATGCACACGAGCCTGAAGGAGTATTCACCACGTGGTGTAACTCAGTCTACTATTCGCTAGAACGTATTAAAAAGTCTTTGCGTCAAACCTATGCAATGTTTCCATAAACAAATGTAAGAGAACACAACCTAGATGACTGAAATGCGGAAATAACACACACAAGTACCTGGTTTTAAGCATGCCTTCCACACGCACACTCGCAGGCGGGTTGAAGCTGAGAAGGACACCGGAAGAAAAGTGTCACGTTTTATATGTGACTTTGCGACATTTTACGCCTCTGCGCTCTCCTCTGCGTTTCTGTGGTAACGTTATGCAATTAAAATGGACAAATCTAAAGCGCGAAGTATTTGAGAAAAATACATTTTAAATAATGCAGTAAACGATGTTACATTAATAGTTTGACATGGCATATTTTAACATAAAATTGTGTTGAGAGATTTAATGTATATATTGATTATTATTCTGTTCAGCGGAAAAAATTATCTGTTGTCCATCTTTTTTTGTAATTGTAATACACAAAAATTAAATAAAAACAATTAAAACTATTTAGTTGCTTGTTCGTTGATATAATAATAATGATAATGCGAGACACGTGACCTCACTCACTAATTGTCGCGCCAGTGTATTCACTCGCAAGTACCTTGACCTTTACTGACCTGTGTGACTAGCAAATTATTCTTTCATTATGGGGGTTTGTATGTCAAGAAAAGAAATCCCTGATGAAATTTATCGATATTGGTCTGCTGTAGCATCTTCTCTTCGCCTCGGCTGGCTTGGGACGAATAACGTGAGGACGGTTAGTGTTGCTGGTTAACGTCAGTTGAAGCGAAGTAACGTTAGAGCAGTTGTTTATTATTGAACAAAACGAGCTAGCTAGTATGCTGAATGTAATAATTAAGTTGGCAGTAAGTCAGAGTTAGTGTCACTAGGGGCGTGGTGATATTGAACAAACGGTTTGTAAAATAAAATCTCCATTGTGTCATCAAGTAAGTGGCTAAGTTACCATTTTCAAATTGCTTTATTTTATTCAGGAGATGAAAGCGTGCCAGCTTGCCCTTTTCCCTAATCTGTTGAACTCCTCAGCTGTAGAAGAGGATATTCTTGGCCTGGAGGAACATCTACGAGAGGTAACGTAGACTAACCATGTTCCGCACAGATGCCGTTTTAGCGCCGATCGCT
Organism: Barbus barbus; assembly: GCF_936440315.1. Taxonomy (NCBI): domain Eukaryota; kingdom Metazoa; phylum Chordata; class Actinopteri; order Cypriniformes; family Cyprinidae; genus Barbus; species Barbus barbus. The sequence continues at coordinate 16,539,466 of NC_136734.1, read as the reverse complement.
GAACAAATACTTCCAGGTCGTACATAAACTATATATCTGTGTAATCGTCATTTTCCCCTCTTCCACCTCCAATCAAGACAGAGACGCACCCGCAGTTTGTTTCAGTGAGATTCAGGGGCGTAGCCATCATTTCAAAAGTGGGGGGGACGGAATGTCTAGTGTTATACCTGTTTTTTTGTTGTTATTTTTTTCAGTTAACCCTTGTCTAATTGACAGGTTTTATTTTTAATCATACCTTTTTGCTTAATATGCTTTATGATTATATTATTATATATGATTATAAAATAGAAGGAATAGAAAAAAGAAAAAGAAAGAAAGAAATACAACAGCTTGTCACTGGGACAGTACCCTTAAAAGCACATCTTTGTACCTTATTTACCTCAAAAAGTTTCATAGTTGTACATTGCGGTTCATATTGGTATTCTAAGGTACTAATGTGCACCTTTTTGAGTATAAGTTACAACGATGTCCTTATAAGGGTACTATTATTTTCATATTTCAGATTGTATTTTGTGAGTGTTGTATGTAGAGTACATGGCACACAGTAATGGATACTTGCACATTCACATACTCCTTTATTCTGTTCTGTTCTATTATACATTAGTCTGATTAGTCTATGTTAAAATAAATATCTTATCATAGACAATGCTGTAAATAATCTTTACCTCTGAAGCCTCACTGAAACTCTCTGCCTCATTCACTCTCAGCTCTGTATTCACTTCTGCCTCTGTCTAGCAAATAACGTAGTGTTTGAAACATGTACATACAGGGAATAGTGACATACAGAAGAAAATAACTAATTACTGCTGGACAATAACCAATCATTTGTATCCTAAATTATTTTTTAACACTTTAGAATGGGGAACACATTCACTATTAACTATGACTTTTGCCTCAATAAACTCTTCATTTACTGCTTATTAATAGCTTGTAAGGTAGTCGTTGTAGTTGTTAAGTTTAGGATTATGGGATGCAGAATATGGTCATGAAGAATACAGAATTAATATGTGCTTAAGTACTAATAAACAATCAATATGCAAGCTAATAATTACCTACTGTAGTTAAAAATGATAGCTGAGAAGTTGTTCATCATACTAATGTTATTTTTTATTTTTCTATATTTGACTAATTATGTGTTTTCTATGATTGGTCCATATATAATCCTACAACAGCCAGGTGTTAAAAGCCACTCTTCTCACCTGTCACTGTGTGTCGTCCTAATTCTGTCCTAACAGACCTAGGCTGACTGTTTCTTGTTCATTCTTGATAACACATAAAAACGTAAAGATGCAATAATGACAGAGCACCCCTAAACGAAGATCGATCCTGTATCAGATCAGTGCTTGCATGTTTGATTGAAATACATCATGTAGAATTGGCAGAGTTAAACATGTCACAATGCTGCAAACGCTGTAAAATCTCAGTTCAACATGATCTTTATTCTTATTTGAAGGGTTCTGATAACATACATACATAACATACGTGTTAAAATAAAAGACACGTTACAAAAGAGTTACGGAAAAATACACTGAAAATAAATAAGTGCATGTTTGTCCAGGCAGCTTTTTATTTCTCCATATAATGAACATCAAAACTTGCTAATTATTCAACAAGAGCAATAGGCAGAGTCACTGAACATTGTGCAACACTATTCGGATCCCACATGACAACTTACGCTGCTTGACTTCGTAAAAAAGGAGTGAAGAGTTTCTTGCCGCTTTGAACTCATCTCGACCTCTAATGAATGATGGAGACAGCGCGGGACCGCGGGCGCGAGCCTGGGTATGTCGTGACGTCACAAACTGAGTGACTGATTGGCATGGAAACGTAAACGTCATGTATAAATTATCTTGTCTCTTTGAATTTTAAATCATTCTGCATTTATATACATTGCTCCATTAAAACCTCAACATGTCGAGAACACAACTGTCCAATGAAAAAGTGCGGGGGACAAATTTACTTTTTATAAAAAGTGGGGGGGACATGTCCCCCGCGTCCCCCGCGTAATCTACGCCCCTGGTGAGATTTGAGTAAGCTTGCTAGGTGCGCCACTGCGCTTGAAAATGGACGGACACAACTAGAGCAGTGAAAATGTACATTTCTATTTCATGTTTCTCACAGTACTACAGTCTTTACGAAATGAATATCATGTTATCACAAATGGTTAAATATGTTCCCTTCTATTGAATAAATGTTTTGAAATTTTAATTTTTAAACGTCGATTGCGGACGATGACCACTTAGCGCCACTCTCACCTGAGACAGGTCTCACCTGTTTGCCCTTCATTCTGCGTGCAGTGATGATGTTTATATTCATAAAGTGTCAATTAAGTTAACATTACATGATTTGAATTTTAACATTTTAAGTTTTTAACAAATTAAACCTGAAATATAACTCAATTGATTATTTCAAAGCCAACTTTTTCCTTAAAAAAAGGACGTTACGTTGTCTGTGCACAGAAAAACACACGTTACACACACACGTTGGTTTTTGTGGTTTATGGGGACTCTCCATAGGTGTAATGGTTTTTTATACTGAACAAACTGTGTGTGCTATTGTCCTACACCAACCCTACACCTAAACTTAGCCCTCACAGGAGGCTTTGTGCATTTTTAGATTTTCAAAAAAACACCATTTAGTATGTTTTTTTTAAGCCTTTTGAATTACGGGGACATAGGCAGTGTCCTCATAAACCACCTTCATATTGTAATACCTCTGTCATACCCATGTCATTATACAAATTTGTGTCCTCATAAACCACATAAACACACACACACACACACACACACACACTATAGGCCTAAATAGGGCACACAATGTTTAGTAATAGTATTTTTAATCAGTTTAGTGTCAAATGTAAATAGTAGTAAACACACGCATCTTGATCATTATGTTTAGAAGTTTTCGCATTGTTTTTTTTGCTTTTTTTAATTTTAAAATCAGTGCAAATTGTTTGCCCTTCTTGTCTTCAGAGATATGGAAATGTTATTCACTAACGTTTCACATGGTTGATGCTTAACCCACATGCCATAATTAATATCATGACACAATCATGCCTAACTCGCATGGTCCTTTATTAAAGCAATTAACTTACATTTTAAACAAATAAAAAGGTACTCATCTTTTTTATGAATTTTAATGATGTTTTCATCATTTAAAATAAACAGCTCATAGTTGAGCAGTTAAATGTCCATTTTCGCCGATGAAATCAAGTTATGCGCGCTGTACGGAACATCAAGCCTTACCATTTTCCGTACACTGGCGGAGGAGGTACTTTTCCCCACTTTTCTCAAAAACTATTGGTCCTAAAGACATCAATCAAAGTGTGGACTGTGTAATGGGTATTCCCCCAGAGAAGGATCACACAAACTTGCTTGTCTGTCTCTCGACAATGTCGAACTTTTAAATATTTGCTATATGGTAGCTCTGGTATGTCATTTTATTGTCAGTTCCATTTTATCCAGATCTGCATCTCTATTTTGCAGTTAGTGCATTCACAGTGGTCTCTTGAGTATACCATTACATACTACACATAGGAAAAAGTACATCTTTTTGATTCCTTATTTGTATCAGCAGTATAGAGGGAGATTGCAAAGAGCCTTAAGTGAGATATTACTTGGTTAGTTAGTCTAGGTCTAACCTGCATAATACAAATGTCAGCCTGAAATGTAAGTTAAAGGACTACACAAATGAATATAGGATCAGGACGAAGATGGTTTGACCACCTCGTGCAACCTCACAGGATTTTGCATGTTAAAAAGCTAATTCTGTACTTGTTTTAAACATTAATTGGTGTTATCAAAGGTTATTTGTTATGTAATCATAGCCTTGACTCTATCTATCAGTGCTCTCAAATCGATTAATTGCAATTAATCACATCCAAAAATAAAAGTTTGTGTTTACATAAAATGTGTGTGTACTGTGTATATTTACATTTGTATATAAATTCATACACATACATGTTGTTCAGATATTGACCAATAAAAAAATTGAAGTATTAATAAAAATAAATAAAAGTGTAAATAAAAACATCAAAAAAGTATTAGGCTTAAAGGGTATATTCACCATAAATGTATATTTGTGGATTTTTCTTATGACAGGGTGCTGATGTCTCAAGTGGTGATGAGCGCGGTCGGACGCCTCTTCATGTGGCAGCAGGAGAAGGCCATTTAAACGCTGTTCGCTTCTTGCTGCAGCAGGGAGCAGATGTGAATGCCACTGACTGTTATGAAGAAACCCCACTCCGAGATGCCATACGCTGCAAGTACTTAACACGTTTGTGTGCTTTACTGGAAATACATTTCATAACAGGGTCAGAAATGAACTTATCCATTTAAGGGGGAATATTTGCCCCCTGGAATTGATTTCAATGGGCATTTTTTATAATTAACTTTATTAATTGTTTCTGTGTTGTTTTTATATTAGTTAAATGTAATCCGTTACTGAAATATATTAGAATAATATACCAAAACAAAAGCCATATTTTTACTGTAAAAGTAGAACCGAAACCATATCTGACATGACATTTATTTATTTACTTACTTTACTTTAAGTCATTTAGCAGACACTTTTATCCAAAGCGACTTACAAATAAGAAAAAGTAACTAAAACTAAGTCAAAACTCTGTAAATACTATACACACACATTTAAGAAAATAAAGAAATTAAATAAAATAGACAAATGCATACAGCATTTCAATACTAAACATTTAAATGAAAACAAAAAAATAAGCTAAAAACAATTCAAAATATTAAAACAACAAAAGGTATGAGTATAATGCTTCTAACATAACAATAAGCTAAACACCAAAAAACAACTACATGTGTATGTACAGCCACACACATATACATACATATAAATCATTTCATTTCCATATAGTATGAAGCACTAAAATAACTACAATTAAATAAAACTAAAACTGAATAAACAACCTATACAGACATCAACACTGAGCCAAACACACATTTTAAGACAATAACAACTTACTTACACATAGTAAGAAATGGTTATAAAAACTGAAACAGAAGTGAAACTAGTAGGAAAGAGGAGAAATAAAAAGCGATACTTATATCCTTTGCCGGTGTCCCTGTCTGGTGGAGTCGCACGGTGGAGTCGATGGTCTTTACACTCTTCGGTCTTCACACGACGGCTGCTGCGACCCACTTTCCTGTTTATCACAAAAAATGGCCAAGCAAGTGCAGACACTGACAAGATACGCCATACAGTATGAGAACAAACACGATTTCAGCAAGTCTCAACACAGTTTTTACAGACTGTTTAATGTTGCTCAAATATGGCTTACATGTATTTACACTACAAATGCATAATATATATTAAATGGACTACATAAAGAGTATAAATTATAACATTAAAAAACCCAGGAACTGCTTGCATGGTAGGGCTGCAAGTTTATGACTACATTTTTGTTGTTGATTATTGTTCTTTATATTGTAAGAATGATTATTAATGTTGATTAATATCATACTCCAGCTATACAGTTAGGAACCACTTATAAACATTTATTGCTTTTTTTGCATTATAAAATCAAGACTTCATATTGCTTATTGTAGTAGCTTGAAAAACAAAACAGCTATTTAAACGGAGTAAATTATATACAGAAAGCAAGCATAAAACACTGAAGCACACTATGCACACTTGAAAAAACTCCTTTTATAAGCATTGAAGCTGTCTACACTGTGAAAAGAATTTCTTACATTGAATTTGCACTCATGGTTTCTAATGCAAGAATTTATGAGTGCAGAATTCAGTCAGTGATTGGCCACTGCAGTCATAAGTTTAACAGAAATATGTGCGATTCGTAAAAATGCTGCCAAAAAACGCATACAAATAAATGTGATGCGGTGTGAACAGATCTAGAATGTAATGCCACAGTCACCACTTTTCACATTTCACTTCAATCGCAACAGAAATTGTGCAAATCTTCTGTTAATTTCCAACCCTGTTGCATGCCCACGTTTACTGATTAACCTTTTAAATCACTAGGAGTTTGGAGGTGGTGGAGCTGTTAATTTCTGCAGGGGCACGTTTAGAAAAATCCTCAGAGGAACTTGGGGTTGAGATGTGCTGGTAAGTGGGATTGTGTTTTTATACAGAAGTTAATTTCACAAAAGAGGGCACTTGATAAAAGGTGTCTGCCTGATGAACATGTTAACTTTAATAGCAATAATTGCAGTCTCCTCAATATGGATTGTGCTTTTCAGTCTTGCATTCCTTGGAGACATAGAACAGATGGAGGCGTGGAAGAAGGCTGGAGTCAGTTTTAACGTTTCTGATGCTCATGGTCGAACTCCCTTACATGTGGTGAGGGTTTCTCAGACATGTGAAGTAAATGTTGTTCCTATGATAAGCATCTAAGCCTGGCTCTTCTTTCTTCATTTGCTTTATTAGGCAGTGTGTACCGATCAACCTGAAATGGTGAAGTTCTGTATCCGCAATGGATCGGATCTTGAGGTATGGACACAAAGGGTTTAAAACAGTGGTTTATCTCTCAAAGGTTTGAACACATACATTTTTTTTGGCCAGTATTTCAGAATAATCTCAAGTTATCAAAACACTTAAGATGCATGCTAGGTTTTCTAGTAGTCTTAAGGCAGTTCCCATATGCTAGGCACTGTTGACTGCTTTTCCATCACTCTTCTTTTCAACTCGCCCAATTCAACAAATGTAAATTAAATTCTAACTTTTTGTTGGGAGAGTCATACTGTGTGTATATTCACAATTTATATTGTCTACAAAGAAATTTCAGAAGGTTTTAAGGTCATGAGAAAGCCAGATGTGTCCTTACTTATGGATCTATCGGGATATAAAAGCATCAATGTACCTGTAATAAAAGTAATTTTATTTCAATCTTTTCTGAAATGACAGCAAAGAGACAGGTTCAACAACAGGCCTATAGATGATGCTCAGAGACTAGGTTTACAGCACATGGTGGAGCTGTTGAGTTATTAGGCTCACTGGCTGAACCAGGCCACAGATGGCAGGAAGCCCAGAAGGAACAGCAGGTGTCTGTACTTTTAAGAGAGTTCAAAGTTCTTTGTCATGTTTTTCCAGATCATAAAACCTTTTATACAAAAAGGTGTTAATTGCAATGTTCAAAAACATTATTATAGAATGGAGGAAGAGGTTCAGGTAAACTTTTTTTTTGATGTTTTTGGCACAACTAAAATAGGTTAATGAAACAAAGATTCCTAACATTTATTTTTTTTAAATCATTTTTATTCAATATTCTGTTTTTTTTTTTTTTTTTTTTTTTAAGCAGAGTTCCAAGGGCACAGTTTTCTTCCAGTTTGATATTAATGTCAAAGACAAAAAGAGGTGAACTCATTTTATTTGTCTACTTTATTTGATATGGGTTTCCAGTTCTGAACATGTAAATAGCAAATATCATTCGCCATAGTAAAAAACACTCTAGATATAATACTTGAACATTTTTGAAATTGGACAAAAATGAAAGTAAACAACAGATTCTGGTGTCTGACAGCACTTGATAATGACTTTATAATTAAAACCTTAATGCTTTCAGTGGTTCATTGTTTTCATTTTCACTTCAGGTGACTTTTAACAACAAACAAGACGTGCACCAAAATGAACAAAACACAACGTGTTAAAGATCTTTATAATATGGTTTAAATAAAGAACGCACAAGCAATTTAAAATGTACAACGAGTGAGGCAGCAAACAAAGCCAATAGGGTTCTTTTTAGTCTGACTGGTTAACACTACCAGATGCCAGAATCTGAAGTTATACAAGCATCCTTCACCTCAGCCTTGCACCCATGCCTTCAACGGCACTATCACACAGTGTAAGGATACCCATAATGTGTCTTTAAGAGGCATATTCCAAGAGACAATGTTTCAACAGTGTAACACAGACAAGAATATAACTATGCCATATGTATTGTATCATTTCCATATTAAAAGCTAATTTCAATCTCTGTAAAGTGAGTGGTGCAAAAACACACTGTTACAAAAGAAAAGGCACGATAATTCGGCCATTCGGTGCAAGATTAAGGTGAACCAGGAGAAGAAATATATTGACTTCATCAGAGAACCACTATCATATGCAAACAATTGCCTGAGAGTTAAAATGATCAAAACAAGACAAGATTTATTTTTTGTAACATGCAGTCACATGTCCAGTCAATAGAGCAAACTGACGGGCAATGCGATAGCGTTCAAAAGTACAAAAACGGTCAGAGAAGGAAGGCTGACATCCAAGAGCGGAACTCTCTTTTTACAGAGGAGAACAGCAGTATCAAACATTAAGCAAAGTTATTTTAATGACAGCCCAAGAACATTGCATGCATTTTTATGCCATAGAGTTTGTGTACAAAAGCAAAAAGATTACAAAAATGTCACAGGTGTGGCTTGCACAATGAACTGTCAGAGATAAGGTTTCTCAGTTGGTGAACATTGTAGGGCTGTAGACTGTTCTCCTTGGAGTTTCAACGTGTTTAATAAATGGCCAACATCTGAAGTCTTATCTCCAATCTAGAGTTCACTTTAATGAATAAAATCTGGTAATGAGGGAAAAAAATACCGTAATAATATTTACGATAACCACTGACGGCATGCTAAATATGCAATAACACAAAGGTTAAAATAATACACTGGTTATAATTTAATGACACAAAATTAAAAGAAACATGTTAAATGACTTTAACACAGTATTTAAAAAATATATATTTAGTCTTCTTTAAAATGCTCAAAGGAAGAATAAGATAAACATGCCATTAATAAATCTCAAAACAATAGTTTGTCCTGTCCTGTCCATTTCATTTTTTTTTGATTTACAGACTGAAAATGTTTTAGAGTAAAAGATGTTACTGCAATGTATGAATTGGCTTGGGCACAGTGTTTAATCCAAAAATCAATAATCAATCCATAGTATTAATTTCTAGAATAGAGCATTTTCTGCATTTGTGTGTGTTCTCATGTAAACTGTTTTCTCTCAATAAAAATGGCTATTGAAACTGCTGTGTGCTGTCTTAATGTCAATGGCACACTGGTCATTTGCAGTGAGAGTACTGAAACTAAAAGGTAAACTACATCCATTAATTAGACAAACTAGGAGAATGGGCAAATAAAAACTAACACATTTGTTGGGAGTTTATATTATAAGATCTACAATTCTTTAAGTTCCACCAACCAATATAATCTTCACAATCATCTGTCTGTAAAATACAATTGTGTAGTTTATACCCTGGCCTTAAGATCGGCATCAGAAAGGTTTTGGACTGTAAACAACATTGTTTTGGAAAGTGTATTTTCAGAGCCCCTTTGCTGCCATGATGCACACGTGTAATGATACATTTACTCACAGCTAATTTCTGTAAACAGGATTCTTGAATACACATAAAACCTCAAGAGAACGGCGAAAGGGAGCAGTAGAGTGTGGTTAAATATTTGAAAACAGGAACTGATCTCTTGTTGGCTGTCGGAACAACATCTCTCCATTTTCAATGAGGTTGTGCAAGCACAGGGTGATTAAAGACCCTTATATAAGCCCAAAAGCCACATCAAGCCACACAATCAGACTGCAAGCTCAACACCAGAAAAAGTACAAGAGATAGAGCAAGTGTTATGTGTGAACAGATACTGGCACCCATCTCTAAATCAGTGGACTGTTGGGAGTGTTGATCCATCCATCACAGGCTGCTGGGCTTTACATGGACATCATGTAGGAAAGGGGCGGGCATCGGGGCATCCACTGGAAAGAGCCTCTCAGTCATTGTACCCTGAACCAGGGAGTTCATTGGTTAATGTGTGCCAGCGCTCGATTTTCTTGTCCTTGTTTTTCAGACAGTCAAACCAGTGTTTTAGCCTCTCGCCATTGGCATTTATACCTAAAGAGACTCCACCTGGAGAAAGGATGGAAATGTTCATAAAGACAGCTAAAAAATAAACAGGTAAATAGTTCCCCATGGGGCTCAGGCCTCAACTATATAGATGACCTGCTGGAGAGAATTTCAGGCCAGTTGACAGTTTGATTGACTGGCGATCTGACCAATCATAACGCTCAATCTGCCAAATTGTCTGACAAACAAACTAGACGGTAGTAGATTAACATCGGTGGACTTTGAAAAATTGTGTGTATTGACATCTTTCAATGGTTGTATTAGATTATACTGTTGTATTAGGTAATACTGTATTAGAAAAACAAGTGTATTTAATTTGTATCTATTGTATTTGTCTCATGATTTGTAATGTGCTTCTCTAATTTATATAAAAAAAAACTATGTACAGGTGCGTGTATGTATGTATGTATGTATGTGTATATATATATATATATATATATATATATGTATGTATGCATGTATATATATACATACATACATATATATATATATACATACATACATACATATATGTATAGAGTATATGTATAGTATAAATATATATGTATAGTATATATATATATATATATATATATATGTGTGTATAGTATATATGTATATATATATATGTATATGTATAGTGTATATATATATATATATATGAAATAAAATTTCTCATATCATGGTCATATGTCACCACCCTGTCCTGTTTTGAACCTGGCAAAATCTGGTCACCTTACATGATCAGTTCATTTGCCACTTAAACAGGCACTACTAAAGCTGAGACCTTGTTTCATACCAAAAGTAATCTGCTCACTTGTCTGTCGGCGCGTTGTCAGTTTCCTTTTTACTCAACAATGTTTTTTTTTTTACTGTGTGAGAATGTATGGTGTGAGAGCGCCACGGCTTGTTAGACAACAAAGAGGGGTGGGTCTTTTTGCAAAGGGTCAATTGGGTCAACATCTTACATCTGTCTAATTATAGTAACTTATTTTATTAGACAATTACATTAAATGTCCTTTGCAAATATAGTATTCATTTTGTTAATGAATAATTTGATAAAACAATGTAAAAATTATACAGTTACAACAAGAAATGTAAAATGATTTTGTATGGGTTGATGTAAAATTGAATGACAGATCTTAATGCAAACAGTAAAAATGAAAAATATAGCCTAATAATAAAGTGATATAAAATAAAGATATATAAAAACAGATTTTATCATATGTGTAAATAGTTCCTACCAATGAAATCATTGGATTTGCCAATGTCATAGTCCCAAACGGTCACCTCCAGGGTCTTTTTGCTGAGGTCAGCATACTTGATCTCATAGAAAAACTCCTGTTATAGAGAGAATGGAATTAGCATTTATAAAAACAAAGTGAGATACAGAGTCAGTAAATCAGGCATTGGTCAGGTTAATTTTACTTCATTGAATTCAGGGTTGAGGGTCTTCTTTTTGACAGCTGTCTTGTGCTTTGATTTTTTGTTCTCATCTGGCTTGAGATACCTGAAATACATTGGTGATATAGAGAGAGAAAAAAGAGATGCATTTAGTTTGATCTTTTACTAAAGGTTAAGTTGACTTCTTTCTGGCAGATGCATAATTCTGAAATAATTGCACCATAGCAAAGGCAGTAAAATTGGGAGCACATTTGAAACAAATGCAGAATAGTGTTGTTGTATGCAACATGTCAGTATGTCCACTAGAGGGCATTGCAGCTCCTGTGTATAAAACACGGAGGGCTGAAAGAAACAGCCATGAAAGGACAAACAAAGGTTCATTGCAGGACATTTTCACCATTTGCTCTTGGAGCATTTTTTTTTTTAATTCTTAAAAAAAAAAGATTAAACAACCGCACTTCACTTGTCTGCTGACTTCGAGGTCATTAAATGTCTCATTGCGGCCCTACTCCTGCAAGCCCTCTTAATGAGGGTCCCTTGCTCTTTTACCAAGACCACCAGACAAACAGACAGCCAACAGACTGATTAAAGAAGATCCAGGCAGTGAACCCAGCAGCCTAATAATCACAGCCTGCGTCTTATTTTGTAAAGGCAATAATTTAATTTCCCTAGGTATTTATGTAGAATGGCATTCTTTATTTTTATCCATCTACGAATCAAACAGAATTCATTGAATAACAGAGTAAAAAACTGAAATGATTCAAACAGTGTTCTGTTCAGGATAGTACAGAAATGACAGAAACTTGTAAAAGGCTCATTTCCCTTGAATTGTAACAGTCTCCCTGGAGCTCTCTTGACAGGGAATGACATTTGCTCTTGTAATAGTGCTGCTGGACAACTATTTTATTCAGCTTTTCTAGTGACTAAATGCACCTGTAGTGTAAAACGAATGAAAAAAACATTTAATTTGTGCGTAGATATGCAAGAAAAACAGAGGAATGATTGATCTGAAAATTGCAGATGGAGACAAACTGATGACACAAATGCACAAGATTTGCACTGTTTGTTGAAACGACGAATAAATAATTTAGTATTCAAAGCTTTTGTAGAGTCAGAACCAGGCTGGTTAAATTGACCAATGTTTGTACATGTAAGAAACAAATCATAGTGCCGCTCTGCTGTAATCCCTCTATAAGTCGTTGGATTCGGGAAGCGAGGGAGTTGAGAGCTCTAATCCCCTCTGTGTGCTGACGCAGAGATCACTGCTTCATTTCACTCAACACATTCCAGTCCTCAAAATACACATGCATTTGCATTCCTCCCTATCAAAGACACAATTCTATTTTGATATTAAGCGTTGACTAATGGTTTAGATACTTGTGTTTGGCAGGATGAATGGATGTGCTAAGGTTTTTGTTATAAACATATGTGCACATACATACATCCAACATTGTAGGTAAATCATTTAGCAAGCGGTTTATCCACAGTGATTTAATGGTACATTTATTTCAGAGATAATCCCTTAGATATTTGGGGTTAAGTGCCTTGCTCAAAAGCTCATAGCTCATTCCTGTGAGATAGGCTTTATGTGGAATGTTGCATGACCGGAAAACAAGTCTCATTGCATCTGCATGTGTTGAGTTAAAAGAGTCATCGGATGCAAAATTCACTTTACAAGTTGTTTGAACATAAATGTGTGTAGGAAGTGTGTGTACACATCCATCCTATAATGATAAAAATCCATCCAGTGTTTTCTTTAAAATCCCCTCTCTCAAATCAGGCTGTTCTGAGATTCCTGTCAGAATGATGTAGTTTTGTACAGGTCCCTCCCACAATAGAGACCAAATAAGACCATCTTACCTTAGACCCGCCCTAAGTGAGCTGAGAGCTGGCAATTGAGGCGTTTTGTTGTTGGATGTAATAATGAATATAGCAGTTGTCATTTACTCTCGACATCTGAGCCGCTGAAGATGCAGAGGATTAACGTTACTTTCATTTTTGAAAGGAATACACGATCCCCGATCTACATAAATGCACCTATGGTCACGCGAATCATTCGGGATCCAGCTTCATCTACAGAAGAAGTGAGTATAAGGGTTTTTATGAATCTTTGCAAATTGCCTTTCCTAATAATGTGTTAGTTAGCCAGTTTTGCGGCTAAAGTAAACAGCACTGCTCGTCACCCCACGGAAAAGAGGGGCGGGGTCAGCAGAGCTCATTAGCATTTAAAGCAACATGGACTAGAATGGCTTGATGAAACCAGAGCTGATTTTGACAGGGTAACGATGATGTTTTTTACACTACCATCGAGAAATTTAAACCAAAGTATGTTATAGACGTTTCATCAAGACCCTAAAGAATCATATCAACTTGTGGAAAATGGGTATCCGATGACTCCTTTTAACAGCAGTATGAACTGACAACGATATCTAAGAACTTTGAAAGTAAGGATTGAGGATTCGATTAGAACTACAAACACGCATAAAAAGTATTTAAAAACTACAAACATGGCAATTAAGCGAGACCGACAGAGGCAGAGAAAGGGGTTTGAGTGATAATCAATGTCTAACCTGATTAAAAATATTTATTTAATGTTGTGAGCGTTATATTTAATCTGCAGCAACATTGTGAACTTTAATAATTATACGTTTAGTCATTAACTTTTAAATGCATCATTATGCAAACATATGAAGAGAGTTCTCGGCATAATAGACCCACGACTGGCAGATCAATGTGCCTCTTTCATTTCTCTCCAATACGGTAGGATATCAAATTAAACGAAATGTGAATTTTGTTAACTTTGATAAGATGATTGACAAGGCAGTTTAAACAGTGACAGAATGCACGTAACTGCAACAGAGCGTCTATTAAAGAAGCAGTTATGATGAAGTAGTATGTCCTAAAGCTTGCCTACTATTCTGCTACATACTCAAAAGTATGTACTTTTTCTTCACAAAAAGAGTGCATACTTTAAGAGCATAGTATCAGTAAGCGAATTGGGACGCAGCATCTCTTTGAATAGGTGTGGCAGATTGTAGACTCTGAAGTAAACGCTCACTGATATGATTGGCTAACAGTTGTGTATGCTTGACAGCCTACATCCTTCACAGATAGACGCTGCTATGATTTGGGTTAAAAATGCATAAATACTCATATCAAATAATATGTTTTACAGACAAAGCAATAGTTATCACAAAGTTACTCACACTTGTGTTGCGACATTACTGTCAGATCCAATATAGCTGGCACAGTATCATCTTTTTCAATCTTTTATTCAGTCTTTCTGAAAATCCTGCGTCAAATTGTGCCTTGTTTGTAAAAGAATCCGCGGTAAAACGAAGTGAAAAAGTTCTTACTGATGCGGTCTGGAACTTTTTCCCCCACAACTTTGCACTGCACAGCGTCTTGTCTTTGGAACATCTTTATCGTTTGGTTTCTGCGTAGACCTGCATGTTCACCATTTGCAAACACTACATGCGCAAATTGGTGGGTGGGGCTAAACAGGCAGTGATGTAGAAGCAGGCGTTGATCTTCCTCTTCAAACCCACAACCTTCTGGTGTTCACCCAACAAGATACTCTACCCTCAGATCAGCACTTGAAAGTCAACTTGAAATGAATATTCACCCCATTTTTTTTTAAATGCGTAAGTGATCTTTGTTTGAATGATTTGTCTGTGCATAGGTTTAATTTTTTTTTTTACATTGTTTTTGTCTCATCATTTTAATGTCAATGAACTCAACAGAACATCTACCATTACTTCCATTTTCTGTGGTGCATCTAATCTATGTAGGCAAAATCTCTCACATATTATTTGTAATTTTGACAAAAACATTGATGTATTCTAACTTGCATAAAAAGATCCTGTCTTATTGTTATACCACAGATTTGAGTCAACTAACTATACGAAATTCAGCAACAGGAAGCTGGATTTCCTTTGATATCTGTAATTCACATACTCTTATATGCATGGATCTTCTGTTCCACATGAAACGTTTTCACTAAAGCAAGTTATGTGAATTATTTTTGTATTCCTGCACAGGAACAGCTGAACTGTGCTTTTGGTACAGTAAAAACTTACGTTTTAACATAGGGGTCAGAGAAGCCATTGGCATCCATGGCAGCGAGATGGGCACAGCGGATGATGCCCACCACTAAGCCACACTTCTGAGAGCTGTACTTCAGAGAGATCATGATGCGCCCTCGCTCCTCCAGAGACTTGTCATCTGTCTTGTCAATCTATGTTGAGATACACACACACACACACACACACACACACACACACACACATAGAAAACACATCTGTCAGTCCGATGGCTAAGAACTATAAAGAAAAGGATTGATGTAGCTTGTACATAATATGAATAAATATATATTTTTAAGTGGAAATTCTATGAATCTGGTAGCATTAATTATCAGCTCATAAACAGGTCGAAATGTCTACGTCCCGAATTTATTAATTCGCTCAATTCGTTTCATGCACCGCTCTCTTCTTTCCAGTGTTGTCTTGTCTAGACATTTTATGGCAATCTCATCTGTTGAATGTGAGGTAAATCTTCTCTCTCTCTCTCACTCTCACAACTTTGTGGACCCACCAAAGCCGTCAAGCATGAAGTTAATTAGCTGTGGAGAAGGCGTCTAGGTTCATCCCCCACACACTGCTGTCTCATTTCCGTCCCCACTGGAGATCACACACTCTCTCTCTCTCTCTCTCTCTCTCACACACACACACACTGCAGAGTCTCTTCACACAACAAACACACTTCGTACTGTTTGCCAGCTGGTGGAGTCACTCACAGGCCTAAGAGCACATCCCAAGTCAGTCTTTGTGTTTAACTTTTGTCACTTCTACCTGTACTGCAGTCCTGAGAGCAGATCCCAGATCAGTCTGTGTGCTGATCTTTCAGGTGGGTGACAGATAATTAATGGATAGAAGTGAATAGAGCTAAAAAAACTACTTGTATAACTTTTCTAAACTTACTGGGAAATCTCATAATGTCAGGGTTGGAGAGCATTCCATACCTGTCAAATGTAATTTTAATGTCATTTTTTAAATCGAAAGACTGATCTAAATCGACGGTGCTTATCTTTTTAAAACTGACTCATGAAGGCTGAAAAGTAACTTGGAAAAAACGAAAGACTTTAGGGAAACGTTTGTCATTATATAACTGTTTCAGTTCTCCAGTTTGATTGACTAAGTGGTGTCCTATAGGACTGATTTATATATATATATATATATATATATATATATATATATATATATATATATATATATATATATATATATATATATATATATATACTGGTTTTGTCACTCTGCTCATCTGTGTTTGTGTGTTCCAGACACACCGTCAGCCTGTGCATCAGGGGCATTCGGTCTGTAAATCTGAGAATGTTCTGCATACCCAAGCCATTTAAATGGGTTCAGGACTGGCTAAATATTAACATTACTATAAATATATTGTCATTTGAGGTGGAACATAAGGCTTATAAAATAAAATGCTTGGTATAAGTAATTATGTAAATTATTTCTTTGCCAAACAATGGTAATTTTAGGCAAATCTGTGCTGGTTATGGAGGTACAGAGGAGTTTAGCTCCAACCCTAATTAAACACATCTGAACCAGCTTTAAAGACTCAATAGAAATTTCCTGGCAAGTGTTTAGAAGCTGATATGAGCTAAACTCTGCAGGACACTGGCCCTTTAGGTGAAGGTTTGGACACCCCTGGATACAAGTAAGTGGATTCACAACAGCTCACCCAATTCATGACAATATGAATCGTCATTATTGTCCGGGATTTTCATCCTTTGTTGGCAATGTGGGTGATTTAATGCACGAGAAAAGCTGTCCATGAATTGCTAGCCCAAACAGAAAAATGCACTGATGCTGCCAGATAGGTTACCAAATTTATTATTATTATTTTTTTTATATTTATTTTTGCCCTTTTTGCCTTTATATTGAGAGTATGTATTGACAGGAAACAAAATGGGAAAGAGAGAGAGGGGGGTGGGATTGGGAAAGATCCACGGGCCAGGACTCAAACCCAAGATGCCCATGTCAAGGGTGCTGTCATGAGGCTATCGGCATTGACAAATCACATTTGGTAAAAAAAACTTGAGTAAATGAACAGAAATGAACGAAACTGTCGTAACTATATATTTTCATTTGCATAGCTAATTTTGAAAGTCCACTGAAAACTTATCTTCTAATTTTTGGCATAGAATATGTTGATGAAAGTACTTAGCAACATGCTTGAGCAAACTAATAAAAAAATATTTATTGTTCTATTTGTTTTCCTCCTTTATCATTGCATTTGTTTTCCCAATGCTTGACAAGTGTTGACATGCACGTTCTTAAACAAATTACGCTTATTAAGCTGACAACAGGTGGTCATGTAAATGCATTTTCCTTTATTGGGCTTTTACTTGATTGCCATATGGTCTTAAATGGCTTAGGAATAAACTTACTGACACGTCTAGATTTTTGCCCATTGCCCTGATTTTGCCCGGCATGTAAACACCTAAACCTGTGCTCTTTCAGCTGATTGAAGTGCACAACGTTTCCCTTCTCCTGCTAGAACATATAAAGCTGTGGTTTGTGCTGATTCAAGCAGAGGTGTGTAATATGTGATATGTAACAGGAATGCGTCCTTTCTGCAGATTTAAGCGCATTCACCCAGAGCGGGTGTTTCGCTTTAGGGGAGGAGGAAATATATCATACACTGACTCTTTACTAACACACAAAATTCTAAAAATGTGTTCTCATCTCATGCAGCCGAAGAAGTGGTAGAAACTAGTTACAGAAACTGTAAACATTAGAGTATGTACGTATGTACTTAGAGTAAGTTTGCTGCTGACATTTTGGCATACATTGGGGTTTTTAATGTTTTAACATCACAACTATCATAATAAATAGAATACGTAAGTGGAATGTGTGGATTCTTATGTTTTGACATCATCACCAGGAAATAACCCAATTAAAAAAAAAAAAAAAGTAAAAGTAAAACCGGTAAAATTGGTTATTTCATTAAACTGATTTTTGGTAGTCATCAGCAAATGGGTGTAAAAGAAAACATGCTAATTGAATCAGTCATTTAACTGATTAATTCAAAAACAGAATCATTAAAGTGCCCCTATTATGGGTTATAAAAGGTTCATATTTTGGTTTTGGGAGAGGTTGACATGCATACAAGGTCAAAAACACTTTCATTGTCTTATAATATGGATTTATTTTTACCTTACTTGCTCAACGACTCCCAAACGATTCGCTCAATGATTAATTTTTACAAACCCCTCCTTTGTGTGACGTTAATCTGTGGTGATTGGTCCGATTGGTCTCATTTTCATTTCATCAAGTCTGTAATGCCTGATAAAGCAGCATTTGTGAGGCAGTGCTGCTTTTTGTACAGCGTTACCGGGGAAACCGCTATTTTTATCGCTCCAATAGCGGCACCTAGTGGCAAAGAATGAATTTGCATTTTCATGCAGACCAAAGCGAAAAGACCAACAAGTGGGCGGGCAATATGCTAAGGTTTCATGTTGACGTCAACATTAAACAGCTTGGGATTCATTTTAAAATGACTCGTTTCAATGATTCAGAGTCAACTCTCTTTTGAGAGACGATACCTTTATACACGGTGCTATACACAGCTTATACACAGCTGTGTTACACACTGCATGAAAGGTAATTTTCAAAAATTCATAATAGGGGCACTTTAAGGAACAAAAGACCACAACATTGTGTTGGTTGGAGACATGCAATGGTTAATTCTGCTTTGACTTCTTTTGGAACTCTTTAGTAAATGGTAATATTGGGTCTAAGTTACTTAAAGGGTTAGTTTACCCAAAAATGAAAATTATGTCATTAATTACTTACCCAGTTAATCGTTCCAAACCAGTAAGACCTTTGTTCATCTTTGGAACACAAATTAAGGTATTTGATGAAATCCGAGAGCTTTTTGACCCTGCATAGAGAGCAACGCAACTAACACGTTCAAGGCCCAGAAAGGTAGTAAAGACATTGTTAAAATAGGCCATGTGACATCAGTGGTTCAATTGTAATGTTATAAGGCAACGAGAATACTTTTTGTGGGGAAAGAAAACAAAAAATAATGACTTTATTGAGCAAATTTTCCTCTTTTGAATCAGTCTTTGTTATTTTTGTTTTCTTTGTACACAAAAAGTAGCTTCATAACATTACGGCTGAACCACTAATGTCACATGGACTATTTTAATGATACCCGAGGAACGAAGATCTTATGGATTTGGAACAGCATGAGGGTGAGCAATTAATGACAGAATTTTCATTTCTGGGTGAACTATCCCTTTAATATCATCAAAGCAATATCACACTGCAATCTCGTGCTTACAGCCAAATTTAGAACAACAGTGTTCTTGCTCATGTGATATTGAGTATTGATATTGTGATATTGAAGTATTGATATTTTGATATTGAAGTATAGATGTGACAAATAAGCGATAATGCACATACATCTGATTGTCATCACAAACTAAACCCTGTCAGGGAGATCAGGACCTCGATGCAAAGTTATAATATACACTGGCTGGATGTACATTATCCCACTTATTACATGGTTACTTAGCATATAAGTAAATAACTGGACAATATTGATTTGAGTTGGAAATATTTCCTAGCAAGCCAAGATAGATGAACCTTGGAATGTCGAAATTGACCGATCAGAATCAAACATTTCAGAGAGCCGCGTAATAAATAGCAATAAACATTCTATAAGTTTAACATTGATTCTATCGGCTACTGAGAATGTGAAGGTTTATATGACCCCTGTCTTTCAAGCAAGATACTCTGATAAAAGATACTATATGAGATCAACCCCCACCACCCATTACCTGCTCATCCTGTCAATCCATGAAGCACTTTGACACAGTAATCATGCTTTAAAACCTACATCCACTACCCTCAAATGAAGAAGACATGCCTACAAGTAAGTGTATCAAATTGCTTTCCTTAACATTTTCCTCCTCCTCCTGCCAGACCATATAAAGCAGTAGTTTGTGCTGATCCTAGCAGAGCTGCGCCCAGGTACTGACGAAAGACTTCCTGCTGAGCTATAGCTTTAGTTTGTGACTAGGGTATAACATTTCAGATATAAGGTATGGCCCATGTACTAACACATGTGTGGGACTGTGTCCCTCATACATTCATGGCTGTATATTTCCAATGAAACAAAAATGCATTCCCTCGAGGATATGGCAGGTTTTGAATCAATCGATACAAGCTGCAATTGTTAAACCATTGTTAGTTTTCTTCCAGCAGCAAGCAGCTTATAGCTTTATCACATTGTATTGTTTGCTGGTGTTTGTAAGTCTGTCATGTTTGTCTCAGATCGTTGATGGATGTGAGGATGTTGCTCCAATGATAATTGATTTCTAATTACTATGTTGATTCTAATGAGAGTCACTTTGGACGTCCTAATCAATTTGATATCTGAATCTCCTTATGTAGCTTTCAAACTTCCCTCAATTTCTCCATCACTCACAGACAACCACACTGATGATTAGCACAACTGAGCTCCTTCCGTCGTCAGACTGACTCATTTTCAGAGATGAACTCTAAAAGACTGTAACTCACAGGAAGTTGTTTCTCCAAACAGTTGCTGAAGTTCTTTGTCTGGTTGGGTTTGAGTTTCTTCAAGGGGATTCGGGTTTCACCAATGAATTCGTTGTGGCGGAATTTGTCCTCGTCACACACTGAAATCCTAGATGAAAACAAAAGATTGCCTGTGAGTTCTGAGTTGTAGATTTGACATGTAAAGGAATTATACAGCTGGTGAGAAGACTTTCATCACCATGTTAATCTGATGTACCATTTCAAAGCTTTCAAAATACATTTATACTTATCTCAAACTGTTCTGACCCTGTCTGAACCTACTAATAAAATCTGTACTCCGTTCAGTCAAAGAAATTTATGGAGGAGTACATATCCACATATCAAGTCAAGTGTTGAAAGAAAGCATTAAAAACTGATTCCCCACCACCTGTGCTTCATAACGGTTTTGAAAAGCACTTATTCTCTGTCAAATACATAGTGTGACTGCAACCAATTATTCAGTATATCCTATATATTTAGAATCCATAGCAGAAGCTCCATGGGAGGATCTTTTTATCGGTGTGTGTTTCACCATACTTGGCCACATGTCACATCCTTTCTTTTTCACTATAGATGTTCATTTGCATTAAGCTTGCTCACTGTGAAATTAGTTTTCTGTGCTATTTGCAGCGTCGGCAAGAACCACTTGATATGTGGGGGTAGGAACAAAGGCACGGCTTCTTTTAGTTTTGCACAGGTCAATAATAACATTTGACTGGATGCAGATGAGTAATTCACATAGGAAAAAAGAACTTACTGTTGATATCTCTCATTTACAGAAAGAACAGATGGCCAGAATAACAACAAATCCATGTGTTTAAGATGGTGATGAATTGGCCAACAGCAGAAAGAAGAATTATTTCACCAAAATATGAAAATCTTACTATTTACTCACTCTCATGCCATTTCTTTCTGTTAAACTGAGATATTTTGCAGAATATGCTAGCTGCTCTTTTCCACATAATAAAAGTGCATGAAGTCCCAAAAAGGACATCAAAAACACCATGCGCATCGTGTTATTCAAAGTTAGCTAAATCTATATGACATATGCGAGGGACAGACCAAAACGCAAGTTAATTACTGAAAAGACTGTCTTCTGCTTAGGCTCTGAAATCTTATTTAAGCTTTTGCACATTCAAACCTGGCATGTCATAAGTACGAGAACCAATTGAGCTTATGTGATGTTTATTTTCCTGTGGCTATGTGCCATCCAATAATTTCTCCTAAATACAATTCAAAGTTTAGTTAGTCCATCAGTTTAACAATTTATTTAATTTTAAACAGGTTTAATATACACACACACATACACACTTAAATGAAAACCAGACCCCAGTGTTTGTAGAATATGTGTTTGAAATGTTTTGGTGAATGAAAGAGCTAAATAGCAGGTTCTATCCAGTGCCTCTCAAGCCAGCATTGCTGATCCAGACAGTAAAATTCAGACATATTTTCACTCTAGACACGTTTACATGTCTCAGGTTCAGTCCGCATGCTTAACACCTCATAACATGACTGATTCCTTCAACTCCATCTTCAACAAATATCATAAAACTCCACAGAAACTGTGTTAGAAACAGACATACAAGCATATAGGGCACTTTACAGAGTAGTCTGTGATGGTTTATGATCTAAAAACATTTTCATATATCAGGATGTCCAACAATAAAATACATCAAACAGACTAATGTAGAAAAGGAGATTCTAGGATTTCATTCTGAGCAGTGATGTATTTGGTTGCATTTTATTTTATTATACAGATGAGAGAAGAGGAGCATGAGAGCTGAACTGCTACCCAGTGCCACCTATTTTAAAAGTTCTTAATAACTAGTAAGGAGAAGTCTCAAATTGACTCGTAAAACTAATCAGATTTTTAGGGGGGCTGAGATGAAACACACTAGGGCCAAAGCCTGTCTTAATAAGGTCTAGCAATGTCTACGCTTCAATCGATTTGAGTTACACAGCCTTAATAGTCAATAAGGTAAGGAAGAACACCGAATACTGCCCTATCCACATTGTTTCCATTTGTTACCTTTTCACTGCTTTAACAATGAATTCCTGAATGCTTGTTCTATTCCAATCTGGAAGTTTATTTGTATTTGTAACTTACCATAGCTATTCATTGCTAACTTGTTCAGGTTGGCTCAGTAGTTCTGCTCTCCAAAGTCTTTTCAGGTAAACAGGCAATCACACTTTGTTTTCCCAGCAGATTGATGAAGGTCTTGAATGAGGCACGGGCAGCTACAGCACCACTCCGGCATGTTCAAAAGGTCTGGTTAATAAAGCCACTTTCCTCTCCTGTGTTACATGTGGATATGACTGTGTCCCCAGACGGCTATGTGTGCTGGATTGCTCTTCATGCTGTTTCCAGAACAGCGCTTTTTCTGTTTGTTTTGATTATGGTTGATTACTGTAGTGCGCATGTTTAATGCTAACTGTTCTCTTGGATAAATGTGCAGGGAGTTCTGGGATTTTTCTACAATGCTATTCTCACAGGCAATCACAGTACATTGTGTTTTTCGGCATGAGCCAGATATGTATGTCTAGACTTAAATTTGCAAAAACAATCCTGCATAATGAGAGATATAAAAGTTCTGTTTAGTAAGATGTAAAAGCAATGGTCCTCCTTACTAAAATATATTTTGTTTTAGAAAGAATTTAATACTTTTATGCAGCAAGGATGTATTAAACTGATAAAAAGTGACAGTAAAGATATGTATAATGTTACAAAAGATTTACATTTTAAATATATGCTGTTGTTTTGAACGTTCCACACAAATAATCCTGAAAAAAGGTTTCCACAAAAATATTATGCAGCACTTTTGAAACTTCTTTAAATATTTATAAGAAATACAACTTAAGAAACAAATCAGCATATTTAGATATTTAGATTTAAAGGATCATGTGACACTGAAGACTTGAGCAATATATATATAGTTTTAAATCGTACTATTTCACAATATTACAAAAATATATTCTACAATGCAGCATTCCAGCTTTGTGAATATTCAGATATCTGTCTTGGCAAGTATTCACACAAACATACTCTGTTAAACTGCTCTTATAGTTTTAATAATCAATTTATTTGTAATGAATATATTAAACAGAAAACTAAATTGATAAATATATATAAGGATATGTTAATATGGTTGGAACATTATATTGGTTCATGCTTTCATTCATGAAATAATTACACCATGTCAGTCAGTTAAATTAAATTCCCACTAAAAATATAAGCAGGAAGTAAAATGTCAGAGTTCATGAAGACGGCCAAATTGTAATATCCAAACAGTGTAATAGAAAATTAGATCAGGCATATTTTGAGCTAAAAGTATGCTGAGAGGGAAATGAATAAACTATGCACATTTGCCTTAGAGACAGACTCGTTATTTGAGATTGGAAGAGGCTGGGGTTCCTGCGTTAAAAAAAAGCTTTCTGTTGTAGTCCTCTTTGTTTTATTATTCAGAGATAAATCCCGTTGTGTCATAAAATAAGAAAAATAAGAGGTGAAGCACATCTAGCTACATCTAATTGTCTGTAAACGTTCCAGAAAATGTGTTTGCAAATAGTATTTTTGTATTTTTAAACAGCAAGTGCAAATTAAAAGGCTTTCTCGGGTATAAAGGCACGAGAGGTGAGCCACTTGTGTGGGTAATTGAATTTGATTCAAATTCTAGTTTGATTCAAACAGAGTGGGCAATTTGGCTTTGAATAGAGCTGTCACTGTCTGAGACGATGTTGGCAATGGAGGTATGCCTTTTCAGATCAATCACATGCTTTTCATAGCTACGGGAAGAGTTCAGCCCACCATTAAAACACCACTTTGATGTTCATTGGCGACACATGAAGATTGCCGGAAAATGAGGTTTGGTGAATAATGGGAAAGACCGAATGCTGAAGGGAGATAACACCTCAGAGCTTCATTGTGTGAAAGTCTGAAAGACTGAAGCCTGACTTCGTGTTCATGTCTGACTTACACTCTGTAGGAGTGCTGTGGCTCTCTTTGTGAAGCTGTCCATAAAGTTTTCCCTGCAGATGAGATGATTTGAAGATTGTGAATAATAATGAATTATGCTTAAATGTGACAATCTGAAAGGTTAAAGCTCTATGAGATGCTACATACAAAGGCTCCTGACTGCGCATATCACATGTCCGGGTCCTATAAGGTTTTTCAGACTTTTTCATGCCAAGGATCTCTAAATAAAATCAAATTGTTGCCTTTTTTTTTTTTTTGAAGCATCACTATATAAATTATAAAGGCAGCTATATATTTTTATATATAAAGACTTATACTGTGTGAGAGAAATATTAAGTCTGATTTTATAGAAACTTTTTTTAATTATTAAATATTTGTTTTATACAAAATTGGATTTTATATTGGCTAATTATTAAATTATTATCTGGAAAGTAAGTTATTTTTTATTAAATAATATAGTATTAATAGTATTTTGTGTCTTTTTGGAAATCATAGCAGATTTGGTATTTATTAATTATTGATTTAAAAAGGGCTGTATTTAGAAATTAGAATTAAACTATAATATCAAATTTGACATGTTAAAAATGATTGTGTTAAACATTATAATTATGTCCATATTCTTTTATGTACATATTTTCTTTGACATATCTAGAAATACATTATGTAAAACATTTAGGTAACACTTTATATAGGGACCAATTCTCACTACTAACTAGTTGCTAATTAGCATTAACATATCATTAGTACTTATAAAGCACATATTCTGCATCCCTAATCCCACCCAATACCTAAACCAAACAACTACATATTAATAAGCAGCAAATTATGAGTTTATTGCAGTAAAATTAGTTGTAAATGGATTGTTAATAGTGAGAATTGGACCTTAAAAAGTGTGACCATTTTTCCTTGCTCTCATATTTTCACAAATGTTATAGCACCCCTAGTTTGAAAACCTCTGCCCAACACACATGCATTATATAAATAATTATTTTAAAGTATATTCATGCAGTGTGAATATATTTCAGATGGTAAAATGTTTTCCCAGTGTTTCCATTATACTTTCAGCACAACAGCACTTCGAGCACTGCTTGTATTCATGTGACTTGTCACACATTCACATTAGCCACGTTTACTTCTTGACTAACCTATACATTGTGAGAAAAAAAAAAAAAAGCATAGATTATTGGAGTACATTTTACAAGAAAATAGTATTTCAATCTTTCAACTGCAAAATTTCACTCACGTTTCAATGTGCTATTGCCATTTCTTTTTAATTATATTTGTTTCTGAGTGAAAATTGTTTTCTACACCATTATTTGCTCATTATAGTAGAATGTTAAACCTCTGTTTAAACTATGTCAACACTACTCACTGGAGCACAGAATGCCAGTGTAATTTAATGATGACGTTACAGAGGAACTGAAATAGAAGATTTCTCTTCCTGTTAGAGAGAACGCCTTTGTCTCTTTTCATTTGTACCCTCCTTTCATCGTGATCAAGAGCAAACAAGACAGAGTCAGACATAAGACAATTTTATCACTGGTGGGCACAGACCATCAGGGCTTTACTAGACAGGCTTTATTGAGAAAATTTAAGGAGTTATAAAGTGCCAGAACGCTGCAAGAGGAAATAATGAAAATGTAGTTTTTGTAAACGCTAGAGGTGAGACGCTTAATATGCCAGTATTTGCAGTTTATTTACGTGAAGGACAAGAGCGACTGTGAGGGGAGACTTTTGGTTTCCATGGAAACTGGCTAAGACAGCCCTAAAGAAAAGCGACGGTGAATCATCAGGTGGGTCCTCCTCGATCCAGATGTCCACAGACGCACACAGACACATTTCTGTACTTCACCTCAAAACAGTAAACATCAGTGACAGATTTCAGTCAACTGGTTAGTTTGTCCGGATCACTTCATCATACAGCCTCATCCCAAAGGAACTCATTTAAAAACAGCACAAAAAGCTTTTAAAAAAGGCTGAAACCCTCATCCCAGGCCTCAGGTCAACCGTTCAAACTCTTAAATCACCCAGCTTCATCCCATCACCACCTCCCTCTAGCTGTGTTGAATGAAGCCGTTACTGCAGCGTTTAAGCACAGAAATGTGACCTTTGAAGCGCAGACTCTCTGCCTCATTAATTCACACTGAGTCCAGACAAATCTGGGAGCCTCCAAACCCAGGGCTGCAATCTTAGCGGGAAAAGTCTGTGACTCACACAATAACTGCCTGCTCTCACTGCTCTGGCCTGTCTAGACGACTCCACCATGAACCTGGTGTCGGTGTCAAACTTTTTAGCGTCTTGCAACATCAAAGTTGCTCAGGAAAAAGAGACTGCCGGTCACATTGTTCCGTCTCATCTCTATTAGGAGATTTATTATTTGAATTATTATTTTCCTAACTTAACTCACAAACTACAATTTATCTGCCATCATTTGTACAGATATAAATTACATATATTTCTTAGTTTTTTATTAAGTATATGTTTAATAACTTTAATAATCAATTTTTCCATCGTTTAATTAATTGTTTTAGTGATCGTTAAGAAAATATATCTTTTGTATTTCCTCAGAGGGGGTGTAGTCATTTATGCTGTGCACTGTATATATTTATATATATAAAAAAGATATAGTTTGAATTGCATTTATTTAAAATAATGAATCAACTGTATCTGAAAAGGGTGCACACCTCAAAGTAATCAACTGCTTTGATACTTAATATTAACTAAATCGTTTTTGCATTTATATGGTACTAATTACTTTAGCTGTCAGGCATAATAAAATGTTTAAAAGCGAAAGTGTAAGCAAAAACTAGTATAATTATTTGAAATGGGGTTCAATCTTTTTTTTTTTTTTACTAAAATATAGTAAGCAGATGAAGAGTCAAAAATTGTTTTCCAAAACAGCCAATCTTTTAATTCAGTCACACAATATTTTATAGCATTTAGTTCAATTGCTCTTGAACTTGCTGCCAATAATCCTGATAAAAATGAACAGTCTAAATATCTGGCATTCAAGTGGTCCTTTAGACAGAAAAAAATATTAATTGTAAAAATCACATTAAATAATCTTATTTAAAAATGTAGGGAAATACAGTTGCCCCCAACGGTATCCTTGACTATTGTTCATGGTCTTAAAACTAAATATTACAAAGCCAAATAAAAAGTATTTTTATAGTCAGTATTTGGTATTCCAAAGAAATTCCAATGATCCAATAAACTATGAATTCCTAATTAGATGCAAGCTCATTTGGCCAAAGTATTGGGACATTAGTTCATATTTTCCACCTTCCAGAGTATACTTTTCCTTTATATACTGGGTGTATCTGAGACAGAGACTGATGGTTTGCAAGCTTCATTTCTAACGGAAAACTAATCCATATTAAGTAAGAGTTAATCAACACCAAATTGAAATCTGATTCCCATTTAATGCTTTGTCAGCTCATATACATTGTTAGCACTGACAAAGACCAAAAAGTGCTCTTTCAGTAATCAATGGCCATTTTCTGTAGTGACTTGTATTGCAGATAGCATGCGCAGCACTGAGGTGAATGTGTGCACGACATGAGTTTAATTAGCTACACAATACTATTATTTTCATTTACTGACATTTATTCCATTAACCACGAGGAAATAAAATTTAAATGTCCATTTATGTGTAAAACTTGTACTTTTGACCTCATTATCTGACACATTAAACCCTTTTCTTACATTTGCAACATTTAACTAGAAAGACAATGGCAAGTGGGTTCTCTACTCAGGCAACTTGGTTAATCTGCTTTTAATGGATTTGAGGGATATTGTGTGTGTAACACAGCTGTTATGTAATGATACACACAAGTGGAGACTAATGTTCCTCTGTGGTGTAATTTTTACTGCCACTTTGTCTGTGCTATTATCCTAATGCAGCATTTCAATCACTGCACAGGGTTTCAATGCAAGCTAAACAATCAAGCTCTGTAAAAAAAACAACAACCCATTTTGCAACAGTCATGTTTGTAAGGCAGTAAAAGGGCCAATGACATCTCATCTGGAGTGAAATCACCAGGCAACACTGTATATGACTTAAACAGTGTGGCCAAAATAAATAATATGACATGAAAAACTTTAAAATGTTTGCAAAGGTGAGTCCTGATAGGTTGATTACCAGTTGGCACAGAGTCTAAAGGCCTCTAGCAACTGCCACTTTGAATTACGACGCAAGGTAAATAATGAGAGTCAGGTCTAAAGAGTCAGGTTACAAAACCTGTAAAAAGTTTGCGTAAAATGTCTTGCATATTATTAGAGTTAACTATTTTGTATTGTAAAGTTAGTGTTTAATACATTTATTTATTTACTTTTTATTTTTATTTCCTTCCATATTGACAGTTGCAACACCACATATCCAAATGCCCATCCAAGGATAGATGCTAATTGAACTAGAATCTGACTAAACAAAGCCCACTTGTAACCAAGGCCAGTGCACATCACTCCCTACTTTTTACACCCAAAAACACTGGCAAAACTAAATGAATGCTCTCTGTACTCCTGTTTCTGTTGGCAACAGTTAAACATGTTGAGGAAACTCTAATGGCATCAGCAGCCAGCTAATTGGAGTGATTAGATCCTGATAATTGCTCTGCAGGGTCACATAACGTCCAAGGAATATAATGCCATTTTACAGGATAAAGCAAATACTGTTCTCTCAATTTACTGTCATACATCGGAACAGGAACAGAGAGGTTTCATGGACACCCCAAACACCAGATCTAAACAGATCAGTTTTGGAGGACTGACTGAGAAGTAAGTTTCTCCCTCATTCACCAGTCCTTCAACTGGAGGCTTTTTATTTTTATGAATGCCTTATCCCACTATACTCTATTCAGCACTTGTATGGCAGCGATCCAAGAATCATTGAAGCTGTTGATGGCAAATGGTTATTCAGCTTGTAATTAAGTCTCAGGTTCAGCACCGCATGGGGGCCTGGTGTGGGCCTGACCCACCCAATTACAACTGGATCATGGGAATCATGTAACCATGGACACTTAATTAAGAAAACATCTACATTCGCTTTTTTCCTTATTAAAGTAGGATCTCAGTTCAATCACCACTGACATTTTTAAAAAGCCCTCATTAAACTTATTAAGCTGGTTTGCTTTGTGTTCCGCTTTCTCTACTATCCTTTTCTTCTGATCCCATCTACAGTATATGTCATAGGAACAACGTTTTCCCTCTCAACATGTAGCAAATGCATCTTTTAGGGTAATCAACCCTTTGCTACACTCTAACAACCAGGTCACTTCTTTACAATGGATAAGCTATTGTCAGTAGGCTTGACATATAAAAGAAATGAATGTATAGATTCTGATTGGGTACCTGAGTGTTTTGCGAACCATATCTTCATCAGTTATCCCATAATACGTTAGGGTCTCACTCCAGACGGGGTTGAGAGTGTTGCGTAGGGTCTTTGTGCGGAGCTTATTGGCCTGGAAGAGATGACAGATTTGCTTGTAGATTAGTGGTTGTGTTTACTGGCACTAGTTCGCTAAATGAGCACAATCTAAGAAGAAGCCAGACCTTCCAGATTCGAAACTGGAATAAAATCATAATAATAAAATGACATGAATCAGGGTTTTAATTTCTGCATTTAGACATGTACCACATTTTAATAACACGGTTAAAAAAGGGCAAACCTCATTTAGAATGAATAGAAAATAAAACAGCTCATATAATATTTAGTTTGACCTTCCAAGGTTGGCGATCACCATTTTATAAAGCTTAAGCACCTTCTTACACCATTTATTGAAGAACCGTTCATGGCAAAGTAGAAAGTGTCTTACGGTGATTAAAACAGGTGTGATTAACGCAGGTGATTAAAACAGGTGTGATTAACGCAGGTGATTAAAACAGGTGTGATTAACGCCTGTGTCTTTGGTTCATCAAGTACATCTGTGATCTGTTTCCTAATCATAATGGGTTAACTCAGACATCCTGTCCCATTCAATTATTCTGTAACCCTGTGAAGGAGAGTTCAGTTGTACTGTAGGACATATGATCCATACAGAAGGAGAATGACTTAGAGGAGTCTTATGTTGTCAGTAGCTAAGTGGATTGTTGGCAGGGTGAGCAAGAAGGGTTGCGGTCAAAAACAGATGAATTATAATGTGAAGCATGATGATAATTGTAGAGCACAGAGGTTGTTCAGTGACAAGGAAGATCTTAAGGTAGTATTTAAGATGCTGAGATATTCTATTTTATTAATAATAATATTAATATATATATTCTTAATAATTTATTGATTAATTTTCTGTTATCCCGTGGAAGGAAGTTTCTTGAGGCCCCCTAATGGGTCCAGGCCCTCTGGTTGAGAACCACTGCCTTAAAACAACATTACTACAAGGCTCATTGTATTGTATAAAACAATACATCTCCAAGGGGAGAGTAGGCACATACCTTACTAGCTCCAGGCAGCAAGTGCAGCTTAACATAGGGATCTGACAGCCCATTGTGATCCATTGGTTTGAGCCCCTAAGGGAGAGGGAAAGAAAAAAAAAGTGTGACTTATGAAAAACAACCACTTTTAGACATCCTGTGAAGTCAACAGCACGAAGCACCATGTCAGCCTGATAGATTCCACAGGCTGTAGATATCCAATTCACGTCAAACTCCTGCTTTTCTAACAAGACGTACTGTTTCAGATCCGGCCAAATAAGCTAATTAGAAACACTGGAGGTGATGTCGTGCCATGACAGCAGAGCACTCTCCTGAAGCTCTTAGCTTTCTATTAACATGAATTTTAGTATGGGCAAAAAGCTCAAGCACTTTGGGCATAAAAAGCCCAATCGTTGCATGAACACGGCAGAAATATCAGACGTGCAATCATCCAAAAATGAATTGTGTTGTTGGTGCCTAAAATAATAATGGATGTTGTGTTTTTATATAATGTTCAGGTTTGTCTGATGCATGTTTTTGAAATTTTCTTTATAATCAGATTCAACCGGATTCATTATTAAGTATGTTTTTGAGCTATTTAAACAGCCTTGGGGTCTCTGAGACCCCACACAGAACTAGAGGGTTATGAATGAACTACAAGCTGCGCAGGATTTCGAGTAAATATCAATACAAAGCTAGACAACACTGTCTGCTGTCAGAGAGTCTACAGGCAAACATTGATTTAATTGAAAACCTCTGCACCACCTGACACCCATCATCTCCTCTGCGCTACTGCTTAATTACAGTCTTCGTGGTGGGATTCGGTGAGGTAGCATTGGACTTTGGATTCGTACGGTTGCGTAGATCTTGAGGCTCATCAATATCCCAAAGGGTATTAATGAATAATGCCATATAAATTAGATATTTTCAACACTATTAAGCATTACATTCACAGTCAGAGAATAGCACCACTGTCTCTCAGAAACCTCGAGGGGAGTGTTTTTGATTAAGGGAACATGTTCCTCACAAAGTCTGGTTTTACCTTTACGGTCCAAATAATGGTTTTCAGTTTAGCAGTCTGCATAATGCAACTTTACAGCATGATTTGAGGAAAGTGTTCATTATCTTCAATAAACAACAGTCAAGAGAGAGCTTTTGCACTAATAAAATCAAGTTTATTCCCACAGAGTGCTGCTGCTGAAAGAGCTTCAGGTCCTTCCAGAAATGTCTGGCACGAAGTCATATTTCTTTATGGGCAAACATTTGTCTACTTCTTATAATGCTGTCTAATATATATATATATATATATATATATATATATATATATATATTAGTGGTGTCAAAATTAGCGCGTTAACGCTGATTTAGATGCAGAATGTCTTTATGACCACATCAAACGGGAGAAGTTTCAGACACGTGCTCTATACGTCGCCTCCACCCCAGACGCGAGTCAAACAAGCGCGTAAAAGATACTGTGCTTGTAGCGCGCGCTCTTCAAATACACGCACAAAGGTGCCGGTGCGCGCTGTAGCCTATATCATTTCATATCATACAGCGAAAGAAACTACGTGCATGCAATGTCGTAGTTATGCCGTCAGTTAAGGCATGAAGTTACCAAAAAGGCGATTAAAGCTGCCTTAAACTGTGTGCATGCATGCAATATGTTATATATGCGTCACATTTAAGTACATGTCTCTGAAATGGTTTTAAAAACTGTCCTGAGGCACCCCAGCACTGTCTCCCTCATCTAAAATACCCAATTCAACTCATCCGCTCATTAGTTGAGACTTTCAGACCTGAAGTGAGTCAGAAAATGTAAAGAGATTTGTGAGAAAATAAGATGCATGTCAGATCCCCATCACCTTCAGCAGCAGCAGCTTTTAAAGCAATAGCAGGCAAATAATTTAATAACCAGCTGCTGTGATGTCTATTAATCCAAGAACAAAAGAAAAAAGAGCAAATCAATACATTTTATAGTTTTAAGGGGTTCATCTATATTTAATTTAGAATTTAGTGTTTGGTAAGTATTCATTTTCTGTATATTTCTGCTGAAGGGCACAGGTTGCTAAATATGTCATTTATTATAATGGGTTCATGTGAAGATTGTTTTAAGTTCACTTAAATTAGACGTTAAGTCTAATAAATGTTAGAGACATCAGTAGTATTGATATCAGTGATGCTGGCCTTCAATCATAAAAAAGATACCATTAAAGAAATATTAAAAATATACTGTCTTTATGTTGTTTGTACATTGTACATTTGAAGATTGTTTATTTAAAAACTTGAATGTTAGGTGGGGTTAAGCGTGATTAATCACGATTAATTTTAGAAAAATGTGTGATTAATTCGTTAATTTTTTTAATCGATTGACAGCACTAATATATATATATACACACACACACTATATTGCCTTCTAAATTAACATGTTTGACTACTTTAGTAATTTCTATGAGTACAAATCTTAATGTTTAAACATATAATGATATTCTAGGGAATTGTGTGCTTATAATTTTATAGCAACAGTTTGGACAGGATTCTTTTCTATTCTAACATGACAGTGCCTCTGTGTATAAGGCATGGTTCAAAAAGACATGATTGATTCAGTCAGTGTGGAAGAACTACAGAAAGCCAAGTCCTGATCCCAGCTGAACACCTCTGGTGTGACTTTATATGCAGACCAAACACCAATGACTTGTACATAAGGGTACTATCATTTTAGACGCGTCCAAAACTGTTGCAATAGAGATGGAAATGCAATTTTTAAATTCATGAATTATGTTTCCATCTTCGTTGCCACAGTTTTGTTAGTGCCTTTTTCTGTTCTAAAGAAGAGACACTTTGTTCTAAAGAAGAGACCCAACACTTTTGTCCTTATAGTGTCTATACAAGTCAGTGGTGTTTGGTGATGAGTTTTTGGCTCAAGGTCTGCATATAAAGTCACACCAGAGGTGTTCAGCTGGGATCAGGACTAGGCTTTCTGCAGACCAGTCAAGTTCTTCCACACTGACTGAATCAATCATGTCTTTTTGAACCGTGCCTTATACACAGAGACACTGTCATGTTAGAATAGAAAAGAATCCTGTCCAAACTGTTGCTATAAAATTATAAGCACACAATTCCCTAGAATATCATTATATGTTTAAACATTAAGATTTGTACTCATAGAAATTACTAAAGTAGTCAAACATGTTCATTAGAAGAGGGTGACCCAATACTTTTGGCAATATAGTGTGTATGTATATATATTGTAGTTAGTATGTTAATATATTCAGTTCCTGTTTAACTAAAGAAAATAAGAAAATAACCTAAAGCAGCAGTTCTCAGCTGGTCTTCTGGCCTCCAGCATTTATTGATATTTTTATGTCTGTATATTGAAAGCATCATGGAAACCTGTGCTGCAGATCTTAAATCACTTCAAACAAGAGCACAAAAATATGGAACATATTTACCTGATCATAAATGTTAAATTTGACAGCAGCACTAATTCATCTACAGTGTATCCATATTTTTCAACATTAAAACACAGAAATAATTCCAAAGCCTGGATGTGGGTCTCTGATTAGCTTTGCAAAGTGGAGTATGAATGAGGGAGAATTTCAGAGTTGCTCAGACTGCTCAATTGGATTGACGTGTGAGCACGACCACTCCAGGACATAAATGTTGTTTTTCAGTTATTGCTGTGTATCTGTGACTTTGCGCTTCTCATTGTCCTGCTGGAAAATAAATCTTTTGCCAAGCCAGAGATATCTTGCAGTCTTCATCATGTTTTCCTCTAGGATTTGCCTGTATTGTACTGCATTTTTTTTACCCTCTACCCTCAGAAGCCTGCCAGGCATTCCCACAGCATGATGCTGCCACCACTGCGCTTCACTGTGGGGATGGTGTGTTTCTGATCTGCAGTGTTTGGCTTATGCCAAATATGCAGTTTATTCTAATGGCTAAACATCTCAATTTTGGTCTCATCAGACCACTGAACCTTCTTCCAACTGGCTTCAGAGTCTCTCACATGCTGTGCTGAGACATTTTTCTTTAATAGTGGATTTATCTTTGACATTCTCCCAGTAAGATGTAGCTGGTGAAGCCCTGGAGCAACAGTTAAATGTGCAATCTCTCCAATCTCAGCCACTGAAGATTGTCAATCCTTCAGAAGTCCCTATTTGCCTTCCGGTTAGAGGTGGATTTATACTACTATTATACTTTATTTACTTGCTAAGTGGTACTGATCACCCTGAATAGTATGATTTTTTTATTCCTTACTTTTATTCAGCAAATGTATTAAATTGATCACGTCGGCAGCGTCTGGGTCCAAAGTAGTCCTGACACACCAAGCCGACGCTCGACGGCCAAGTAGCACGTCCGTTCTGTGCCTTTCTCACAAGCACTGGTTCGCCAGCTGAACAGCCAATCAGAATGATCAGATGCCCCGACTGACTGACAAGCTCCGACGCCGATGTCGAATCGTCCGAAAAAAGCAGACGAGGACCAAGTTCAGCCGACGGCGCGGAACACACTGAGAAAACTTAGTCGGCCGACGAACAAAAACTTAGTGTGTACCAGGCTTAAAATGCTACAAAAAGACTTATACTGCTCTTTTGAACTTTATATTCATCAAAGAATCCTAAAAATGTTTTCCACAAAAATATTAAGCAGCCACAGTTTTCAACATTGATGATAAGAAGAAATGTTTCTTAAAGGGATAGTTGTACCAAAAATTTAAATGTCATTTACTCACCCTTAACAGGGCTCCAGACAAAAAAATCGAGTAAGGAGCCATTGGCTCCTATAAAAGAAAAACTTAGGCGCCAAATTATTTTTTTAGGTGACACAGAATAAAAGTGGTTTATTTTATTATTATCATTTTATTTTTCCCCCCTATTTTAACATTTCAATCATTTTGTCATGCGTTTATGTCTTATCTTTTCTAGGCTTTATCAGCATTTTAATCCATCTTGTAGATGATCAGGTCGACCGGGGGACTAAGGTTCACTTAAAGTGTGAATTAAATGTCTTTTACAACTTGAAATATACAGTCACAAAGAATTGTTCGTTACACAGAATCTGTACCAATATCATGGACCATAAGCATCACTTGGCAACTGAGTGCAGTGCATCCTATAAATGTTGTCACGTCTTTCACACATTCAGTCTGTTTTTCTTCATTAGTAAAATGCAATTTTATAGGAGGAGTTGAATCATGTACAACAATAAGTAAAAATATTAATATGCAACAGCGCATAAATATAGCAAAACGCTCCTCTTTATAGTTATTTTTCTAGCTGACTGATGAGTTTATGGACACTGAGTGGTTATTCTGAGGTAAATGTATTACAATGCAATGTTTACAAGCTTTATACATTTCCTCAGTTTGAAACACTGAATGAGATTTTCCAAAAAACATTTCAGTAAGTTGTACTATAGGCTTTCTTATTGCCTACCTTTTGATCATGTTCATTTCATACTATAGTAGTAAATCGAAATATATAATGGGTTCACTTGCTGCTTTAACTGAGGTGCTAAAGAGATCGCGCCTGAGCATTAAGTGCGATACTCTCCGCTCGCGCGATCCGGACGCATACACGGACCGTGTGGACGCGGGGTACTGGTGTTTATATTATCACCTTTCAGGTCTCTCTCACTGCGTTCAGCAGACTGTGTGCGGCAGAGACGAGGACTGTTTGAAACTCTTTTCCAGTAAAACTTTGATGCGCATCGTCTTATGTAAGTTTAATACGTGAACATAACAAAAGATGTGAGCGCAAAACAATCGGGAAAAAAGTCCTTTCATGCAAATTATATATAGTCGCCAGTGGCGACCTCAGCAAAAACTTCACTCGCAAATTAATATTTTTGGTCGCAAATGCGACCATTTTAGTCGCAGTTTGGAGCCCTGCCCTTAAGTTGTTCCAAACCTGTATGAGTTTCTTTTGTCTGTTTTTGTCTATTTTTTTTAAGCATATGGGTAACTAAACAGTTGATGGACCCCACTGACTTACATAGTATTGATTTCCATACTGAGTCAAATAGGGTCCATCAACTGTTTGGTTACCCATATTCTTCAAAATATAATTACAGTGGTGTGAAAAAGTGTTGGCCCCCTTCCTGATTTTTTTATTTTTTTGCATGTTTGTCACACTTTAATGTTTCAGATCAAACTAATTTAAATATTAATCAAAGATAACACAAGTAAACACAACATGCAGTTTTTGAATGAAGTTTTTTATTATGAAGGGAAAACAAAATCCAAACCCACATGGCCCTGTGTGAAAAAGTGCTTGCCCCCTAAACCTAATAACTGGTTGGGCCACCCTTAACAGCAACAACTGCAATCAAGCATTTGCGATAACTTGCTATGAGTCCGTTACAGCGCTGTGGAGGAATTTTGTCCCACTCATCTTGGCAGAATTGTAGTAATTCAGCCACATTGGAGGGTTTTCGAGCATGAACTGCCTTTTTAAGGTCATGCCACAGCATCTCAATAGGATTCAGGTCAGGACTTTAACTAGGCTACTCCAAAGTCTTCATTTTGTTTTTCTTCAGCCATTCAGAGGTGGATTTGCTGGTGTGTTTTGGATCACTGTCCTGCTGCAGAACCCAAGTTCGCTTCAGCTTGAGGTCACGAACAGATGGCCGGACATTGTCCTTCAGGATTTTTTGGTAGATAGCTGAATTCATGGTTCCATTTATCACAGCAAGTCTTCCAGGTCCTGAAGCAGTAAACAGCCCCAGACCATCACACTACCACCACCATATTTTACTGTTGGTATGATGTTCTTTTTCTGAAATGCTGTGTTACTTTTATGCCAGATGTAATGGGACACACACCTTCCAAAAAGTTCAACTTTTGTCTCGTCAGTCCACAGAGTATTTTCCCAAAAGTCTTGGGGATCATCAAGATGTTTTCTGGCAAAACTGAGACAAGCCTTTATGTTATTTTTGCTCCGCAGCGGTTTTCGTCTTGGAACTCTGCCATGCAGGCCATTTTTGCCCAGTCTCTTTCTTATGGTGGAGTCATGAACACTGACCTTAACTGAGGCAAGTGAGGCCTGCAGTTCTTTAGATGTTGTTGTGGGGTCTTTTGTGACCTCTTGGATGAGTCGTCGCTGCGCTCTTGGGGTAATTTTGGTCGGACGGCCACTCCTGGGAAGGTTCACCACTGTTCCATGTTTTCACCATTTGTGGATAATGGCTCTCACTGTGGTTCGCTGAAGTCCCAAAGCTTTAGAAATGGCTTTATAACCTTTTCCAGACTGACAGATCTCAATTACTTTCTTTCTCATTTGTTCCTGAAATTCTTTGGATCTTAACATGATGTGTACGCTTTTGAGGATCTTTTGGTTAACTTCACTTTGTCAGGCAGGTCCTATTTAAGTGATTTCTTGATTGTGAACAGGTGTGGTAGTAATCAGGCCTGGGTGTGGCTAGAGAGCCTGAACTCAGGTGTGATAAACCACAGTTGTTTACGGGGGGGGGGGGGGAACACTTTTTCACACAGGGCCATGTGGGTTTGGATTTTCTTTTCCCTTCATTTAAAAACTGCATATTGTGTTTATTTGTGTTATCTTTGATTAACATTTAAATTTGTTTGATGATCTGAAACATTAAAGTGTGACAAACATGCAAAAAAACATTCAAATCAGGAAGGGGGCCAACACTTTTTCACACCACTGTATATGTTAAACAGATGAAAGAAATTCAAACAGGATTGGAGCTTGACAGTGAGTAACAGATGACTTAATTTTCATTTTTGAGTGAACTAATCCTTTAAGCACCAAATCAGCATATTAGAATGATATCTGAAGGACTTCATGGCACTGAAGACTGGATTAATGTAGCTTTGCCATTACAGTAATAAATAAGAATTTACAATATATTGCCATAAAAACAGTTATTTTTAAAGTATCACTTTAAATTAATTAGTCTTTACTGTATTGTATGATCAACAATGTAGCCTTTAAGCAAAAAGGATTTCCAGAGATCTAATGAACAAAAAAAAAAAAAACGGTATAAAAACTAAATTACGTCAAAAACAACTAAATACGAAAAGACCATTACTTTTAATAAGCACTGCTCATAAAAAAATAGCACTGAATCAACTTTCACCATTTTTCTGGTCAGAAAGCCTAAGGTCTGATGAATTTCAGCATTTAAACATCACAAGCTAAAATGAGTCACAGATAAACTGATTTTAATATAAATTCAGCATATTGTGCAAGTATGTATCCATGCTTCAGTGATGCATTTCTTTTCCCAGCAGGCTTTTTTTTCTCTCTCTTTCTCAGGTAGGGCTCCTGGGCGGTCCTCCAGATGGCCCCTCACACTCATGTGTGAGATGAGCAGATCTCAGAGGGTCAGACTCTCCAGCCTAACATATAAGGGCTGTCAGAACCACAATCCTAATTAGTTATTTTCTGCCTCTGTGAGCTATACAGTTTAAACTCGTCAAAGAGGCTTGCTTGGGCTTCACACCTCTCCCCATACGGAAATGTAATATATGACATATATGTCCCTATATCAGTAGTGATGTTGTCATATTTGTTACACATAAGCCAATATATTATTATCACATATATCCATCTTCTGGATATATGTATGTATATGTTTATAACATATATGAAATTCCCATAGTAAAAATTGTATATAAACATATTTAAAGTATGTATATGGTTAATTTTTATATGGTATTGCATGTTATGACCATATATGTTAACAATATATATAAAAATGGTATATTGTATTATATGATATGACCATACATGTTAACAATATATATCAAGATTTTATATGGTACTATGTTTTGACCATTTGTTAACAATATATATTGAATTTATATATGCAAGTTTATTAGCCATATATGTCTAAAATATACTGCTCATTGTAAATCATATAACAAAATTACTTTTTGCTTAACTTTATTCATTGTTTCAATTCAGTTTGTAACGCGCTGAGTTAGGTTGAATGTAAAGGATAGCTCGCCTAACTCAAGTTGCAGAAAATCAGTTAACACGGGTCGCATTCCACATCTCGAGCTTTATACCTCTGTCAACAGCGTTACTTATTTGAAGGAAAACTTAAAATGAGCAACAGAAATGAAAATAAAACCATCGGACATCTTATTTCACTCGTTACAAGTTTTCTGG
The DNA here is from genome assembly GCF_936440315.1 of Barbus barbus. Taxonomy (NCBI): domain Eukaryota; kingdom Metazoa; phylum Chordata; class Actinopteri; order Cypriniformes; family Cyprinidae; genus Barbus; species Barbus barbus. The sequence goes on along the minus strand of NC_136734.1, from coordinate 16,499,065 downwards.
GGAAAAAGTAGAGATGAATGTGTAACGTTCAAAAAATTGCCAATAGGCCTAAATGTCAATGATTGGATGAGGTACTTGTTGTAGAAAAAGGAATGTATTGAGTTATGGGGCGGGGGGGGGCACTTAATTGAACTTTGTCCATATGCGCTCTCATCATTGCGATTATTGTAATTGTACTAAAATGCAATCCATTATACTACATGCGCGAGTGCGAATCAGCGCGATTGTGCGTGAACCTCACGATACCGCTTCTACTCATGCGCCGTAATTCAAACAACCGCGCCAACGGCAGAGTCTGGGCAATGGCTGCTGTCAGCTAAACAAATAGTCATCTGCGTTAAGATGTTTTTCTTAGCAAGTGGAAGCATAACAGATGTGCCAGCACCATCACATAAAGTTTAAACGACAATGATTTCATAGACGGGCACGAAGACAGACCAACATCACTGAGTGGAGCACTGGATGAAACGACCTTGAATGAGCTGCAGCGGTGCAGGTAATTTAACTTACACTAATTTAACGCTTTATTAAAATTCATATGCTAATATTACATAGAAACTAAGTGTTACATGATTGTTTTGGACTGCAAGAGCCTCTGTCCCTATACAGATCTGTTTAAAATATTCCCTGTCAGTGTTTATGTTATGATTACAGCTGCATTCATGTGTTTGGCAATTTGCTCACGTAAAAAAGTTCATTTTAACCATTTACTATTGGTTAGCTTAATCTTTATAGAGATACTGTAAGCTCATTGTTTTCACTGGATAAGCAATGCAGCATTTGAAAATTAATTAAAGCTCTCTGACAAAAGTAATGGAGCAAAATGATAATGTTTATCTCTTGAGATGTAGTCTAGTCTAGACTATAACTATAAAGCTGCACAAAATGGAATTACTCAAATACAAGCACCTTGAATTCGTACAGTACTGTACTTGGTTATATTGCGCCAAGTACATTGACATGTCAGTAGTGGGCCTATCGTGGGTGCAAAATATTACATAAAGGTACAGTACACTAAAAGATGTGACTTTGGGGTTTTGAAAATATGGTTAACCTATGGTAGTCAATTTTGTTCATATCTTTGCTGATAATTGTGCTTTTCTTGTTTGCGTCCCTTGAAAAGGTAATGAGTCCAGAAAGACAAGTCCAGAAATTCTCAGAAAATAGAAATGGGGGCTGAACCTGCAGATTGTGGATGGCAGTGATGTGAATGATGGAGCATCTACACAGAAAAGGTTACACATTGTATTGAAAGCAAAACTAGCATCTGCAACATACATGTAAACAAATCAACTGCCCTTTTTAATTTCTTTTCTTCAGGCCAAAACGATGCTCTCATTAGTTATAATAAATATCAACTATTTATTTCATTGATGCTAAATAGCAAATGAAATTGTAACCCTAGTTGTGAACTCTGTCACTGAACACTTGGGTTACTGTAGTATAATTCTTCATGTCTGTAGAGGCATATTATTTGCATGGGCATGTAGGCTGTGCTTTATTGTTGTTCTGCCTTGTCTTTAAGAAGGTGGAGCTCAGATCAAATTGTATCTGGGGATATTTTACAACTACTTATAATTTATAATTATTACATAAATAATTAGTATTCTACAGTCTTTTAAATCATCTTTACCATTTTAATACTCAATATACACTACTCACAAAAAGTTATTTATGGAAAATGTAAAAAGTTCATGCTACAGTGAAATTAGATCATGAAAGTAGGGCATTTAAATAGAAGCATGCAGTGGTAATTTCTTCATCTCAAACAAACGGTGGTGGCTATACCACAACAAAAATGCCAATGTCTCAATAACTTGTCCTTGAGCATCAATTACAGTTTGACAGCGATGTCTCATGTTGTTCACAAGTCGGCTTATTGTCTGCTGAGGCATAGCATCCCACTCTTCTTGAAGGGCTGCCCTCAGGTCACAGAGGTTCTGGGGTGCAGGGTTTTGACCCTCTGCACAATGACTCAGCTGATCCCATAGGTTTTCTATGGGATTCAAGTCTGGAGAATGTGCTCCACACTAACCCTAACACCACCACCTTCAAAGGCTCATCTGTTGACAATAGTGGTTGATGCATAGCATTCTCCTTGATGTCTCCAACAGCATTGGCCATCATTTCTGCTCAATATGAGTCCACCTTCATCAGAGAACAACACTGGTTCTTCATCCAGCTCAAATGCTCCCAGGACCATGCAAGTCTCTCTGGCCATTACAGTCTGGGCAGGTGTGTTTAGTCAATACAGAACTGGCCTACACTTTGTTAATGGTACTGTGACAAGCCAATTCTGTCTGAATAACAATTAATCCAGTCATTGTGCCTCTGATTTCATCTTCATGGACGACAATGCCCCAGCTCATTGAGGTCACACCATCAGGGAACGGCTGCTGGAGGCTGGGGTACCTAAAATGTAGTGGCCTGCACTTTCTCCAGACCTGAATCCCATAGAAAACCTTTGGGATCAGCTGAGTCGTCGTGCAGAGGGTCGTAACCCTGCACCCCAGAACCTCATTGACCTGAGGGCAGCCCTTCAAGAAGAGTGGGATGCCATGCCTCATGCCACATTTTTTGCTGTGGTATACCCACCACTGTTGTTAGCTTTTGTTTCAATAAATAGTTTTAGATGAAGAAATTACCACTGCATGCTTCTTCTTAAATGCCCTACTTTTAAAGTCGTGGAAGTCGTGGCCTGATGGTTAGAGAGTCGGACTTGTAATCCAAAGGTTGCGGGTTCGAGTCTCGGGCCGGCAGGGATTGTAGGTGGGGGGAGTGACTGTCCAGCGCTCTCTCCACCCTCAATACCACGACTGAGATGCCCTTGAGCAAGGCACCGAACCCCCAACTGCTCCCCGGGCGCTGCAGCATAAAATGGCTGCCCACTGCTCCGGGTGTGTGTTCACGGGGTGTGTGTGTTCACGGTGTGTGTGTGCACGTTGGATGGGTTAAATGCAGAGCACGAATTCCGAGTATGGGTCACCATACTTGGCTGAATGTCACTTCACTTTATATAATATCACTGTAGCATGAACTTTTTACATTTCAGCTGAAAGTCAGATATCCCTAACTTTTTGTGAGTAGTGTATTTGTCATCTTATATGTAGTTAAACACTTTAAGACATAGGCACAGTTCTAACTTAAAAGCAAAATTAAACTTTGGTACAGTGTTGGATTGCAAGACTTAAGCAGATTAAATGTATATATTTTAACACCATATTGACTAAAATCAAGTTTAGTTTACTGTACCACCCAACACTACCAAAATGTTGAGCACTTCCTGAAATACATATAGGGTTCAAGGCAATTCAATTTTTAATATGATACATTTAAGTGTAAACGTAATTCTGGGCCTAGTAAATCAATTTATTGTAATTATATTATAAAAACCTAACTTTTACTCATTTCTTACAGATGCAGTGATCTAGAAATTTCTTCACCAGGGCCCTCTTGGGGATGGCAATAAACCAAAAACTAATCAAGATATGGGAATACAAAACCGTAGACCTTTAGCTGAACCAATACAATTGGTTGATGTTCTGTTTCTTATGCCTTCGGTGCTTTGATCAGTTATATATGTAATTGTTTCTTTTTTTCTTTTTGATTGTGCAGCTCGATAAGATTTTTTCTATTTAAATAAAGACTGTTTACATACATGTGTTACTTTTTGTAGCTTATTGCATCATTTAAAATTTTAGGCTTAAGGCATGAAATGTGCAATGCACTGCAACTTTGTAGATACGATACATACAACCTGTATTAAAACACGTCACATGTAAATAATTTGCTATGCATATATGTCTAATTTGTATATAACAATTTAAAAAGACATGTATCTCACATATCAATAATTATATACATTCCATATATGGCAATAAATGTATTATACATACATAAACATATTTTGTATGGGGTAGACTTATATGTCAATATATGAAATTGTCCCATTTTCTAATAGGATTCATATATGAATAGGGCATATATAAAACATGTATTGCATATATGGGTATTTCGTATATGCACATATATTACATTTCTGTCTCTTCACTTTTGTTTAGCTTATGGGTACGTGGAGGAAGTGCATAAAGACATAAATAATCATCACTTTTGCATTTAACACAACAACAGCGTCTGAGAAATCAAACAAATGAACATGAGGGGGTGTGAGAAAACTCTCAAACTGTACAAAATCATACAAACTGTAGCTTGGTAAAGAAGACTCAATAAATGTGGGACTGTGATACTAGTGTATTGTTAAAAAATGTTCAGAAAAATAAAGAAAACTACATTACATCTAACCTTTTTTTGTAAAAAGCACCATAAGCATGACCAAACCAACAGTAGAAACAAGTGGTTGGGATTTCTTCCATCACAAATTTTCTTTCATTACTGGAGCAAACGAATACATTTCTAATTTAGGTGCTCATTACAAATACTCGGTCAGGCTTTATTTTAAGGTCCAATTCTCGCCATTATCAAACCATTAACTACAACTTTTGCCTCAAACTCCTAATTAGCTGCTTATTAATAGTTAGTAAGATAGTTGTTAAATTTAGGTCTTGGGTAGGATTAGGGATGCAGAATATGGTCATGCAGAATGTGTGCTTTATAAGTGCGGTAACACTTTATTTTAGGATCTCTTAACTAGTTGCATGTTAGAATGCATATTACTAGAATATTAGCCATTTATTAATACTAATTAAGCACATATTAATGCCTTACTCTACATGACCATATTCTACATCCCTAATCCTACCCAATACCTAAATTTAACAACTACTTTACCAACTATTAATAAGCAGCAAATTAGGAATTTATTGAGGGAAAAGTCAGTTAATAGTGAATAAGTGTTCCCTATTCTAACGTGTTACCATAAGTACTAATAAACAACCAATATGCTAATAATAGGCCCTCTCACCCCAAACCCTTGAACACCATTGGTGCAAAAAGTTGACATGTCAGGCCACTAAAACAAACAGAACAGACATACTTACAAGGTTAAAGTCAAATGAGTAGGATGTCTGAATGCTCAGCACTCTAAACCAGCAAACACGGATTGTTTTCTTAACATTAGCGTGTGGTTATGATTTGATTATATTTTTGTTCATATTCTTGGAATGTTCTTATAACCATAAACTATTATTCCCAGAACATTTTTGGGGAGTTTTTATTATAACCTATAATAAAAACTTTAAAAGAATGTTAAATAAAGGTTGTTTTTAAGTTTTTGGGTCACACTTTATATTAGGTGGCCTTAACTACTATGTACTTACATCAAAAAATAAGTACAATGTACTTATTGTGGTCATACTGTATTGCAAAACACTATTTCTGCTATTGAGGTGGGATATGGGTAAGATTAGGGGCAGGTTTGGTGGTATGGGTAGGTTTAAGGGTGGGTTAAGGTGTAAGGGATGGGTCAACAGTGTAATTATAAAGGTAATTACAGAAATTAATTACAGATGTAATTACACATAATAAAAAAAAAACATGTATGTACACAATAAGTGCATTGTACCAAATGATTAATTTAAATGTAAGTATATAGTACTTAAGGCCACCTAATATAAAGTGGGTCCAGTTTTTGTTTTCTATAACCATTAAGTAACCCGTAAAAGAACATTACAGAGAGGTTAAAAACAGTGAATGAGTCCTTTCTTGGTTTACCAGAATAGAATGTTAGGACATTTATTTTAAGAATGCTCTGGCAACCAAAATTGTAAGCTGTCAACAAGGCAATTGTACACTCAGCAAAAACTGTCCCTATGAGGGTACAATTATGGCTTATGGCTCGTTTCCACCAAGCAGTATGGGTCAGTATAATAGTGTAAGGTACAATTTGGGACGGTACACTCTTAACAATAAAGGTGCTTAAAAGGTTCTTCACAGCGATGCCATAGAAGAACCATTTTTGGTTCCACAACGAACCATTCAGTCAAAGGTTCTTTAAAGAACCATCTCCTTCTTATCTTTTTATAATCTGAAGAAGCTTCTTTCGCCACAAAGAACAGAATCCTTACTCGATAGGCATGGTGTATGCCAGAAAGTTGTGATCGAAATAATTCTTGCACGAAGAAAACGCTACATTGTTTGTGTGTATGTGTGTGAAAATATAAAATGATAAAATACACTGTAATTTTTTTTGTGTTCGCGCACACTGATGTAAACAAGCCCAACATGCATGAGCAGCATGGAGGAACGACTGAAGGATACACTTCATTCCCCTTGTGTTGTCATTCTCCTTGTAGCAGTGTAAGTGACGATTCTCTGTCAACCAATCAACGTTCTGCACTGAGTCTAGTTCCACCTTTTAGGAAACAGACTACTGTGCTAGGTACTTCAACAGAAGGGTCCCAAAAAAGTATTATGGTATGGTTCGCGATTTTGGTACCATTCACAAGTTCTGACAATGGAAACAGAAATAATTGCGTATCGTACTGTATCGCTCGGTGGAAACAAGCCTTCAAAACAGTTTGTGGAAGTACCTTAAGGGTACATATTACTATACTTTAAGGCACTAGTATACACCTTTGAGGGTATATAAGGCACAGAGTTGTCCCATTGACAAATGTTGCAGGCCCTGATAGGTATAGTCTTCATCTAATTCAGTACATAGTAAAAAAGTACAGGAATTCAGACAGCCTGGGTTTACATTGACTGGGAAGTCAACCATAAAACTGGCCAAGGAGAAAGTGTTTTTATCAATGAAAAAAAAATGCCACACTTCAGCTTCGACAAAGGCTTTTGTCAAAAATTTAGACATCCTTCTCGTCTTTCTCTTTCATTCTGCTCTTTAAATTATTAGCTCCTGCTGTTGGCCCATAACAGAAAGACCCGTGCACACCGGTCTCATCAGAGCTACAAAGCAGTTTTCAAAGATCCACAGGTCTGCTCGGCTCTGTGATTGTGTTTGCGAGTATGTTTGTGTGTGCGTGCAGAGACTGCAGATGGTCGTTCTCTTTGAAGGTGCTGCAGGCTGAAACAGCCTCTGAGGTCCAGTTCACTATAGAAGAGGACTGACGCAACCATTCACAAAAAAATACGTATTTGTTTTCCCATCTCCCCAATGCCATAAATCCAATTCCAATATAGCTACAGCGCTTCGATTAGGCAAACACCCAGGCATATGTATGCTTTTGAGGGTAACAACTGAGTTATCGTCACTCAGTGTTGAGCCAGGCACAGGCTGTAATTCAGAATTTGTCTTGCGTTTCAGGGCTGTGTGACATATGGGTGTCTGGTAAACTGTGGCCCTAAGGTTCCAAGCAGATCGATAAAGAAAAACGGCAGCCGTCTGATTTAACTCCCTGGGGTCTGAGGGTGTTTTGGGGACCTGGAGAAGTTTTGACCAGCCCTGACATTTGTGCTTTTTTCAGTTGCTTATAAAAATATAAATGGCTAAAATCTAACAACACTATAAACAGCACAAACAATAATATGTTAGCAGCATTTATGTACATGATTGTGTTTTTGAGAAAGCAACGTTTATGTGCGGTTAGTGAAAAACAAAATTTTTTAAGTCACTGAAATAAGGCCATAAAAAACATACAGAACAATTGTTCAAAAGACTTGAGAACTGGATCTTGTAGCCTAGAATTTTTGCTTCAAAATAACGTGAAAATCATCTTGTTTATTTGCTCACAGAAAACAATATATTGATTTAAATTTTTCAAGACATGTTTTGTGATCAAAAGCCTATAAGCGAGGGAGTGGCAATGGCCTTGAATATTAAGTGATTTTCACCTGAGAGACAAAGGGCCCTCCCCTAATGGCCCCATAATGGCCCATCAGTGTGACTGTGCCTTTGAGGCAGGTAAGAGAGAATGTGAGGAGATTGAAAAAATGTTTATTTTTTATTTATTATTATCTGTATTTTATTTACAACACAGTATAATCAAAACATACATACATAAAGGTCAAAGACACATTTATTGTGCACACTGATCTAACCACAGAGATGTGAACCGACTTTAACTCATTCCTGCAACAGATTCTGTTCAACAAGTGAAACAAGTAAATCGTACCTGATATTTACGTGTGTTATTTAAGTGTTTCTGCTACTTTTCATGGATAGAAAAGATACTTTGAAGAAGAAGAAGAAAAAAAAATCAGTAGATTGAAAACAAATACACTGATATTTTACCATAGAATATCAGTGTATTTGTGTACAGTGTACAGAATATTTGTTTTCAATATGAAAACAACTTACTTCATTTGAAAGTAGACACTTCAAGCTTTCTATAGATATAACTCCCATATCTATGTGTTCAGAATTCGCAGAGTTACAGTTCATTTTAGTGACGCGCTTCTAAAAGCAGTTCACGGAGATGGAGAAGGCAGAGAGCGCACCCTGTTTGTTTTCTTTATTCTTCAAAAACACAAAGTTTAGTTGTTATTATGAGTGCATACAAATAAATGTAGACCCCTTACAGATTCGAATGGTGTAAGGCTCTTATCTGTACGATCAAAAATGGCAGAGGAATTCAAGCTCTTTTCTGCCTTGTCAGGAAAATCTTCCACAAAACGCGTATGTCGACCCCAGAGGGTTAATATGGTACAATGCTGACGCACCCCATTCTCATAGGATACTGAAGGTTGTGTTAAATACAGTGGAACTAAACTGTTCATCAAAGTTCTTTCTGGTACCTGCAAGCTGAGTGGAGGGGAGCGAGTGGGCGTAACCTTAACACGCTTTTGTAATATCCCAGCTGACCTCGACTATTCAGGATAAGCGTAAAACAGAGAAGCGGAGGTCTCCTGAGAACACAGCTAACAATAAATGTGTTATGGGGCATCCGATTGCAGTGTTGCTGGTGAATGGATGGTTGATCATAATTATGGAGAAGCAGGAGAAATGACCAGTGTGAAAGGAGATGGGCGGCATGCATCAGCGAGTGTGTGTGAAAGCCACGTGCGCACCCAATCATTCACAGCGCTTTACTTACTGCTGCCACACTGCCAAGTACGGCATTTCCCTTCCCATCTCCCCATCAATGGCTAACCAGTCAGATCTGTTTCATCTGCCAAATTATATCCCTTTATTCTTCAGGATAAACATCCTGTTGGAGATGGTCTGCACTTAAAAATGAAAGGGGCGAGATTCTGTAAAAGGAAAAGGGCTGGTCGAAATCAAGTGTGTTTCACAAGAGCAGATGGAGGTTCCAGCACAGATGACTCTCAATGGGTGAGAGCTGTACACGCTCCAAACGCCACTGAGCCACATAGCGTATAGCCATGTGCCCATAATGCATTACGGATAAGCATTAGTACAGGGCTTGAAAAACACAGGGAAGGAGGAAGTGAGAGAGTAAATGCTAGAGTAACATCTCAATAAGCAGGACCTTTTGAATTTTAACACTTTCTCCTATACCAGTTTAATGTGGAGAGGCCAAATAGCCATTTGTAGCTTGAACAGTGTAAACTGGGCCTCTTTCAGAACATTGCTATTTTTGTCTGAGTGGTGGAACATGTCAACAAATGAGCTTGGATTTTTTCCAGAACTTTATACTGCTTTGCAGCGTTTGGGCGATGAATATGAATGATGTTTAAAGGGATAGTTCACCCAAAAAAAATTATGAAAGAAAATTGTAAAATATTACTCACACTCATGTCGTTCCAAATCCGTAAGACCTTCGCTCATCTTCGGAACACAAATTAAGATATTTTTAACGAAAACCGAGAGCTTTCTGACCCTACATAAGACATCAATGCAACTGACACGTTCAAGGCCCAGAAAGGTAGTAAGGACATGGTTAAAATAGTCCATGTGACATCAGTGGTTCAACCTAGGGGTGGGCGATATGGCAAAAATATCATATCACGATTTTTTTTAGAAATATCATGATTTTATGTTGGTTTTACTATTTTGTCTGAGCAGTACAGACAAACTAATTTCCCTATTATAAAGACAAAGCCTTTCAAGGTAACAAAATATAAAAAAGAATGGTGGATATTTAGGGCAAAGTGGGTGAAGATAAATCTTTCAGTATTTTATATTTGTTATTAAAAAATAAGAACAAAAGATACACATTACAAATACACATCTACAAATAAATCAAACAGTAACAGTAACCAATAAAATCGGACAACAACTGTGTCATAAATGTTGTTTCGTTTGCTCAAATAGCGTTATAAAAAGCGTATTTCTCAGGCAAGATCAGACAGAGCGCATACGCAGTCCTGAGCACGCGTCTCAGAGCGCTGACTGTTTCTATAGCAACTGGGACTTCTAACGGCAGCTGCAGTGACGCGCTGACTTTACCGATTAGTGTTTGGCTCTTTCATTCATTTTTCCCCATTCAAAATTATACGAGTGACATGTCTTAGGTATTCTATAGTCTTTGGTTACTCATAAACAGCCAATATGTTAATAATAGGCATGCTAATAAGCAACTAGTTAAAAGTGAGAATTGGTCCCAATACTAAAGTGTTACCATATATCCAAATCCATTATCAGTCAAAAACATTCTCTCTACAGGTAACTACACACCCGTCCTTAGCATTATGCTTGCTGAGTTCTGCATGGCCAGTTTTGGATAGGGGTGTAAGAAAATATCGATACACGCGAGTATCGCGATATTTTGTTTGGCGATACTGTATCGATTCTCCAAAACGGAATATCGATATTTAAAAAAAAAAAAAAATCATACAAGATTCATGGCAGTTATTTCGTTTTGAGTTCATATCCCGACCACTAGTCTTCATCTCTGAACTTAAACAGTGACAGGAAATACTAGCATCAGGGCACTCCACTAATGTTAGCGTTAATATAGTTCGCTGCCAGTAATGGAGGATGAAAGAATTGTTCCAGTTCTCGTTTCGATGTACAAAGTGCTTGCATGATATGGCAAAAATACTTTTGCCATTCATGATCTGAAGAATTTCTGACCATCCAAAACTAGGGCTGTGTATTGGCAAGAATCTGGCGATACGATACGATACGATACAGGGGTTGCGATACGATATATTGCGATACTGTAAGCAAGGCGATATATTGGGATATTTCTTATTTTAGGAATAGGATATATATTTTTTAGAAAAGCTGTCATTAAGAACACACCACCATATGCAAACCTTAGCAAAAAATAACCATTACCACTTTTGTGGTAATGTCCGCCCCGGGACCGCGGCGCGAGCGCAACCTTGGTTCTGGCGCGTCCCGTGTTGAAGAGCCTTTGCGCGGGGCGCGGCGGGCGGTAGAGTCGCCGTGCAGCTGCAGCTTTCTCTCGTAATTCAGGGGATGTTTTGTGCAGCTGGGGCGATGCTCGCGCCGCGGTCTCTGCGATTCCACGCTGAACATAAACACAAACTGAAAAACCTGTGAAATCCAAGTTGAAAAGTTCTGAGAATGTTTAACATCTGTATTTATTTGATTGTTTTACAATTGTTTTGTTTTCTTTAGGAATCCTGCAAGCACTTTATTTTTCATTGATATTAAGTAGATGTAATTTTTTGTTCAGATCAATTGTTATGACATTGTATGTCACAATTGTAAACTTAAACTGTGAACCTTTAAAGTAGAGTCTATAAATATATATTTTTATCTTTTTATAATACATTTTATACATACATTTAACTAAAGAATCATGCAAGCACTTTTTAGGTCTCTAAAAAAAAAAACTTTTCCCCTTTACTCGTACCGCACAAAAAGTGCTTCAATAATGTTGAATGTTATAGGGACTGATTATTACAAATGCAGATCCCAGTGTGTTCTGGTTAATCTATTTTTATTTATTTATTTTTTGTTAAGGTTTGCATATGGTGGTGTGTTCTTAATGACAGCTTTTCTAAAAAATATATATCCTATTCCTAAAATAAGAAATATCCCAATATTTCGCCTTGCTTACAGTATCGCAATATATCGTATCGCAACCCCTGTATCGTATCGTATCGCCAGATTCTTGCCAATACACAGCCCTAGTTTTGGATGGTCAGAAATTCTTCAGATCATGAATCAGAGCCCCTCAATCTGTAGATGTATAATATAATAATGTATGAATAACCCACCGAAAGATTGAACTCTGAGCTAAGAGGGTTAGCTTACGTTAAACAAAGCATGGCAGGAGGCCTTAACCAACCACACACACACACACACACACACACATTCACTCTCTTTCTACCTGATTTATGGTTGTGCACAGGCTGCTGCTGTGCTTCGAGTCAGACGCAAAGATAAATTAATGCCCACATGGATGTGAAAGTGGCCGATGAATTCATCTCATTCTTAAGTCATGAATGTATGTATGGGGGCGAGACATGGCCACAGACAACTCTGGGCTCTGTGCTGCAATGAAGGCCATATGCATATAAACACCTACCCACCCACATGAGAACAAATGAGAGAGATACAGTCTCTACAGTATCTTACTCTGCATGGTGTTCACAGTGAAAAATGACCATTCATGAGAGAAATGTACCGTTACATGGTAACAAAAATGAATCTGCTCAACATAAATACTTAATAAAAGGCCATTATTAAACATTAAGCTTACACCTGACCATGGAAAAGCACTTTATTTTAATTGAAGATAATCTGTCTTGTCAATAAGTGAGCCAACAAAAAGAAAAGAAGCCAATAGTAAAGAACAAAATGTGTCACAGGACAGATATAGGTATGACACAAGGAAAACACAAAGGAGACTCTAAGATCTAGTTTTCACACAAAAATACTACATAGTTATATAGGCATTTATTGTATGTAATATATGGTGTTTAATATTTCTACATACAAATGGATAGAGTTAACCTAAATGTAAATGACCTCCAAGGTATTTGGTTAATGCAAAAAACACAGACTTGTAGTATTTTAATCTCAGTATTAAAATAATACAGTTTCAAAAATGTAAACAAACAATTTCAAAAATCTAAATGCATGTCCCTGCCATGTAAAAATAAGGATGTAATAATGGCTCAAAAGCAGTAGTCTTTTCTTTCACATTTCAGAAAGTACATTCCAGCTAGCAAGTGTTTTTCACTGTTACTGGAGCACTGGGGGAATTTGCTTGGGAAGTGGGAAAGCAGTGAATAAAGAGTAACTTACCTTTTTGTATCTGGGTATAGGGAGCTACACTCCATCAAGAACAATTTACAGCATGCAGCCAAGCCATGCAGAGAGAGATGTGTGCATGCAAGATCGAAAAAGTGGAAGAAAGAGCAGAAAAACAACAATGACACAAAATAAAACTATTTACACATATAAGTTTAGAAATAAAGACAACACAAAAAGCATGATGTAAAAGAAAAAAACAGCATGTGAAAATACAGAGGGGAAAAATTAAGCGCCCAGGGGGTTTGACCCATGTGCTAAATATGTATGTGGTATTGTGCCCACTGATTTTTCTAAATGTAGAACTTTTGTGTATCTGTATGACTCAATCTGATAGTCAGTGCAACCATAAATTTAGCTGTCATGAAGTGATGGAGTGTTCGGAGGTGTATTGCAGCAAACAAAAAAAAACTGTAAATGCTGTTAGATCAACCCCCAATTTCATCTTCAGAGGATGTCAGGGCAGCACTTTTGTTCTAAATAAATGCTATATTTTTGCTTTGCTTTCTCAGTTGGAAAGTTGTTTAGTGCCCATAGTTTACACGAGAACATGTCACATTATTCAAAACAAGAAAATCAACTGAGAGAGAAAAGTTGGAGCTGGAATATGTCAGTCAATTAAAACTTAAATGTTACACTTTTAAATGTGTACTGACTAATATGAGTGACACCACAGGCAAAACAAATAATGAGAATGAATATCATTTCATTAAAAAAGTAGCGTGTTAATTTACTGCCTGGGGGTTCAATTAAGTATCCATTTATCTAGTTTAATGCTTCATTTCTGTTTAAGTAGCATGTGTCACATCAAACTCTTGACAATTGCACAAAGTAATCCAAAAATGAGATGTTAAACACGCATACAAGGTTTATGAACAGATTAGGGTTCATTCTGTCAGGACCACTACTGTCGAAGATGACTGACAATTAGCATACAGTTTGGATTGGCGGTATGTTTCTGTTCTGGGCAATAAGTGCATCCATGCAGCATGGACTAGCATGGATGAGAGCAGGGAGTAAGGATGGGTGAGATACACTATATTGCCAAAAGTATTGGGTCACCCCCTTCTAATGAACATGTTTGACTACATGTTTGAACACCAGAGGTGGGATTAGGACTTGGCTTTCTGCAGACCAGTCAAGTTCTTCCACACTGACTGAATCAAGCATGTCTTTTTGAACCGTGCCTTATACACAGAGACACTGTCATGTTAGAACAGAAAAGAATCCTGTCCAAACTGTTGCAATAAAATTATAAGCACACAATTCCCTAGAATATCATTATATGCTTAAACACTAAGATTTGTACTCATAGAAATGACTAAAGTAAAGGGGGTGACCCAATACTTTTGGAAACATAGTGTACATCACGGTAATTTCTGGTATTTATTGCGATAACGATATCAATGGCGATAATTAAGGGAATCTTATGCATCCACAAAGAGACAAAAAAATTCTGTTTCTTTAGAGAAAAGTATTATCTTTCCTGTTTTTACCCAAGTGATGTGAGCATTACCGAGTACGTAATGACTATTTAATTCATACTGGAAGCCAGAGGGCGCCCTTGTGTAGAAACTCCACATATGCATCACTAAAGTAATTGCACTGGCAACGCTCTAGGAAATCCCAAATATGGACAAAGGTATCCAGTTATCACTTTGGCTGGATGAAATGCAGATAGAGAAATTTTAACCGAGGAAACTTCAAGACAAAAACCATACAATGGCGACAATATATGGTTTATCTGTGTTCTTCAAGAAATCTTGGGTATTTTTAAAAGGATAAAGTATATTTATATTGCAATGCTAATCAACATAGCCTTTATTGCTGTATATAATACTATAAAATAGTATGATTTCTGCCTCATTCTGTGATATGAAACCACGTCTGACCCCACAGTTATTTCAAACACTCCACTGATGTTATGAAGTTAATTTGGAAAAAAAGCAAGTCAATAAATGAAACCTTTGTTGGACAACAGGTTTGTAAACAGGCTCATAAACATGCAAAACTGTACTACTGTAGTACATTTATTCAAGGCTCAGAACAATTTTTATTGCACTGCACAGCCCTGACCAAACCAGTTCCAGACTGTAGAAGGAGCTCCTTGTTTAGCAATATATTCCTCCTCAATTTCATGTCCGCCTTCCGCTCCGCACGGTAGGGCTGAAACGATTAGTCGACATTATTGACAACCTCGACAATAAAAAATTGTCGACAAATATTTTTGTTGTCGAGTAGTCGTTTGATCTCATATGAGCTGATGTAAGAGCCTGCAATACTGCGGTCTCGCCAGTGTGGCGCTGTAGCGCAATAATGTAATTCATCCCTCCTGGATGCAATTTAAGAGAAGATGACACACCCGAACCTTAGCCAAAGAGTATCTTCTATACTCTTTGCCTGAGCGCCGTTTGGATGAATATGCAAATATAATTGCACGCTTTCTTCTCAGTAATGAAATAAACACATCAAAAACAAGTTCAGTACTCCAGTAAAGTCCGGTCACATCATGTTTATTTATATAACGTTAGTACTTTATGCAATAGAAAGACTTAATTCAAGCAGCTTTACAGTATTAAACATGAAAAACCAGAGTCAGTGTCGCTTACAGTTAGAATTACAACTTGATTTTCTGTTATAAAGCAGCTCTCCAGTGTGGATCTAGCTACTGATAAAATATTTTTATTAGTGGGAAAAAAATTATTTCATTAAAGTGATAGTTTGCTTTAGAGATCAAAGCTTGATCTAGCTCTGGACTGTTTTGGTTATCATAACCCTATAAGGTATTTTAAAACATTATGTTGTGAATAAATAGTTTATCCAAAGCGTCTTATCGCTTACCTTTATTTGGTTTCTTATCCATATGACTTACAAAACGAGATGTTTAGCAAAATGATATGTCACTTAATTAAATGGTGAGAGAGTCTCTGTCTGTCTTCTCATTTTGTGTGCCAAATACACTATTTGTATAACGAATTGGTAACACTTTACAGTAAGGTATCATTTGTTAACATTAATTAATGTATTAATTAACATGAATGAACAATACATTTATTAAATTTATGTATTAATCTTTGTTAATGTTGGTTAATAAAAATACAGTTTTCCATGTTTATTCATGTTGGTTCACAGAGCATTTACCAATGTTAAAAAACACGACTTGTGATTTTTATAAATGCATTAGTAAATGCTGAAATTAACTAAGATTCATAAATGTTGCAGAAGTATTGTTCATTCTTAGTTCGTGTTAACTAATGGACCTTATTGTAAAGTGTTACCAATTAATTGTATAATAATTAGCATAATATGCATTTATAAAGCTGAAGTGACCTTTATTTATGTTAGAATATGTATAATTTAATATATTTAACTCATTGCAAAAGCTGAATAATCAAAGCCTACTGATTAATCAGTGAAACAATCGGCGATTAGTCGATTAATCGTTCTAATAATCGTTAGATTAAGCGATTATCAAAATAATTGTTTGTTGCAGCTGTACCGCACGGTCGCACATCACAGAAATGTCAACAACAAGGCTTTAACGTTATTATCGTGGGTAGACTAATTCTTATTGTGGGGAGAATTATTACTGGTATATCACAAATGATAAGATATCGCCCATCCCTAGCAGGGAGAACAGTGATAACCCCCTTAGTGTAAACAGAACAGAACCAATATAAATGTATTGCAGATATTATTAATGTTCAATATTTTTATATAAACATTTTAGAAATTAGTCTGATTCAAAGGGGAATCAGAAGGCCGAATCCTGACTGGACGAGAGAAGGAGTTGGGGATACCAGAGGGTAATTAGCTATTGAGCAATGCAAAGCTGCTGATAATACTGAAGATCCTTATATTTGAGTGCTGTGACAGATGTTGCATCCTTATAGGTAGACATGGACGTAGCTTGACTAACACGACCTACCAGAACTAATGCTATGCTTGATATATAGTGGCTAAATAACAAAATAACTGATAAATGTAATATTGGATCTTGCTTATCTTACTTTTACACATTATATCTAATGCATTTTAAAAGTAGAAAATACTTGGTTTGAAAAGTGTGCTTTCTTTCAAATAAATTTTGTAATGTAAGGGTTGTAATGTAAATTCTGTCATCATGTACTCACCCTCATGTTGTTCGAACCTGTAAGACTTTCTTTGTTCTGAAGATATTTTAGAAGAATGTTGGTACAAACTCTTTTAGTTTTCACTGACATCCATTGTATTTTTTGTCAATATATTGGAAGCAAAACTGTTTGGTTACCGACATTCTTCCAAATATTTAATAATAGTAATGCAGAATTGGAACACCATGAGCTGAGAAAATTATGAAAATTTAGATATTTTGGGTTCTTTGAACTATCCCTTTAAACATTCTGAGGCCACTGGCTGGAACAGATACCCTTTTTTTGGCATGTTATTAAAAGAAGGCACCCAACAGCTACAAATCACAGGGTCAAAATGTACATAATGGAACGGGCAGAGTGTATTCCTTAGTTGCGTTCAATGACATCTCAGTAATGTGCGCACAGGTTGGTGACCTCCTCTCGTTCCACTGTTGATGTGACACATTCCTCGCATTGCATCATAGAGCGAACACTCCTGGTGAGCCCATGACCCCTGTACATCTGCAGCTAATAAGGATGACCCTTTCAAAGCTGTCAGTTCCATGGATAGAAAGAGCAGATCACAGACAGGTAACTTTAATTGAGTTGATGGGAGGGAGAGCGTTGGGCCGGCAGCGGGGAGACCTGGGAAAATGGCGATGGGTGAATCGTGCATTGAATTGGGGTCAGAGAAGGGGGGGGGGGATTTCTTTAATGGAGGCTGTTGTTTGAAAAGGCTGTGGTGCACGTTAAGGTTGGAGCAGATGTGTCCTTGTGTGACACAATATGAGCAATATGTGTTCTGAAATGGATCTTGGAAGGCACCTTTGCGAGGGGTGAATGAATGGCTACATTCCTCTTTCTCATCACGTGTGTCTGTTTAGAAGGACGAATGGCCTGGCACTTAGGAAATGGTGAAATATTCTGATAAATGACTTTGGTGACAGACGTCTACTTGTAGGTGATTTATATTTTAGTATATAAAAGTTACGGTTATCTGAATGGTATTCCAAGGGTGATGATGCAACAGCACTGGAACTTTTCAATCTGCTTGTCTGTGTTCACAACCCTCCAGATCATAGTATATGAGCAGTGGGGGATGAAACAGGAGTGGGTGCTACATAATTCATCAGTTTAGTCACTGACATCAAACTCTATAGAGTGCAACAGCTAGGATCTGGATTAAAAATCCCTTTTTTCTATATAGAATTTTTTTTTATTTTTAATGATAACTTTTAAACTCTTGAAGACAGACATACTGTGAGCTATGAGGTTGTTAATGAATCATATGCTTCTGTTGAAGCCATCAGCCCAAGCTATTTTTTTATTTATTAATTGTTTAACAGATGCATTCCTGGTGAAAAACTACATTACTCATAATTTTGCAAAAATTATGTAAAAAACAATCAGAATTTCAACAATCAAATTGTGCCAAAAAAGCTCCACCTACTCCCATGAGGCACTGTGAATGACATAATAGAGCCTGTCTTTCTTTGCTCACAAACTGTTAAATATTTAAAATACTATAAATGTGCAATAAACTTGAAATGTATTCTCTCTTTTCTCTCTCTGTGTATTATATATATATATATATATATATATATGAATGAAGAGTTTATTTGCAAAAACGATAAACACCACTTTAAAAAAAAAAAAGAGCTGATTGGCGTGCATTATTCTCCACATATAGCGCGATCTGAAACCTAAACACATTTAGTCAAAAAAGCTGGTATTGTCCACTTCCAAGGCTGTTGCTCACTGGCTCTGAATGCACATTCAGACAAACCATGGGTCACAGGAGGGTGGGATGTTGATCAGTACTGGCTTGGGATGAGCGTCATCATGCATCTCAACCAATGAGAGCATTTGGGGTGGGCCTAAGACTGCAGCAGCGATCACATGAACGATCCCGATAAAATTATTTGGGTTAAGCATCAACATTCACATTCACAAACCACTGTTCACTGTTATTTAGAAAAGCATTGGGCTTTTCTTTTCTCCATGGGCATGGGCTACTGCGTGCTTGCCATGACTCCCTTTATTATCACAAAAAAATCTGACATCTCAGTTTATCACGATCTCATAGCTCTGTTATAACAATGAATATATGCACAATGAATCTTCCATAAGAAGAAGTGAAGAAGAAGTGAAGTGACATTCAGCCAAGTATGGTGACCCATACTCGGAATTCGTGCTCTGCATTTAACCCATCTAACGTGCACACACACAGCAGTGAACACACACACACCGTGAACACACACCCGGAGCAGTGGGCAGCCATGCTGCAGCGCCCGGGGAGCAGTTGGGGGGTTCGGTGCCTTGCTCAAGGGCACCTCAGTCGTGGTATTGAGGGTGGAGAGAGCGCTGTACATTCACTCCCCCCACCTACAATTCCTGCCGGCCGGAGACTCGAACCCGCACCCTTCGGATTACAAGTCCGACTCTCTAACCATTAGGCCACGACTTCCCACAATGTATATAATGTCTACACTTTGTGTGTTGAAATGTTTGCGTGCAAGCAAATAGGTAGCCTAATTCTGATACATGCAATGACTATCCATTACGACATGTAGGCATTTTTATATTTATGTAGCCTACACAATAATAATCTTTTACATTTTAATCATTTACTTTTTAATATTTGGCATGTTGTGTTTGCATGTTTGTGAGCTGCTGCATGTCCCTGTGTGTAATAACCAGAGTGTACGCACGTTGTGGACCCGCTTATAGGCACATATTACTAACGCGCTCTTTAAATAACAAAAAAATACTGCACCATTGACTTTAGACCAGGTTTTAGTTGGTCAATGGCACAGTCTATTTCACTTACCTCAAAATAGCAACACGCCAGCAATGCGCCTGAACACACCTCGTTTTCAGACCAGCACTCCCATGAGCGCAAATACATTTGCTATTTTAACAACGTGGCGCAGGACGTGAAAATGGTAACTGCGTCGCGCTAAAACTAGCGAAAAACAATTGCGTCACGCCTGGCGCCGGTTGTATGATAGGGCCCCTAGTGTCGCACTCGTTGGGTCCTACTGTAGTGCAGCTCACTACTAGGAAGGTGCCTGTTATAATGTTATGATCGAGGCTCTGGACTCTGAGCATAACTTTTTTCTATAACAAATTAGACAAAATGTTAATGCCCTGGCAGAGGCAAATAGCTTTGGTTTTATATTTAATTTTATCACATTAATGTTTAAGTTGAGATTTACAAGAAATAATTTAACTGCTACTAAAGGGAATTCTGCTGTAAAAAAGCACCTTATTTGTTTAAAGTGTTTGCAAAGAAATGTTATTGCATTATTGCACTTTTGTTCATATAGAAGTACTTTTAAAATAAGTGTGCAATACAATACACTTTTGAATTAATTGAATTTTGTGTATAAAAATCATGTGATTAAAAAATGTAATCGTTGCCTAGCACTTATAATATATATATATATATATATATATATATATATATATATATATATACAGATAGATAGATATATCTATCTATCTATCTTGTACCTTTGTCTTTTTGTCTGATTTTCTAATACTTTTTTATTATTCAAATCAAACTTCCAATTGTAATTCACATTGTAGCTGATTGGACTGTTTTTTTAGAATCCCTATTGGAAAAAAAAAGAAAAAAAGAAAAGAAATAAATAAAAATAATTAAAAAAACCAAGGCTCCTGAAAAAGTAGATGGCCACTGTTGTAGTTTATTGGTATTCACAGTTGTATTCTGCAAGATAGGAGAGTCTTTGAACATCTGTCTAATGTCACAAATATCAGTTCAGTTTGGAAGAGAGACGTTAGAGACTTATTACAATACTACACTACTGTTCAAAAGTTTGGAGTCAGTAAGATTTACTTTTATGAATATGTTTATGAATGTCTCTTGTGCATTTTCGTTTCATGCTGTGTTTTCATTTTTGGTTACACTGTATGTAGGCAGTAAGCAAGGGTATGTTAACCACACCTATTGTGTTTTAACACTCGATAATATGCAGCTGATTGTCTAGGATGAGGGTTAATATCCGACATCTCTTTTCACGCACATGTCCATCATACAAGCAATGTTTCACAACAAAATCATTAAATTACAGTTACAGGCTGTAAACTTGATTCAATCACAAAGTGTCTGCTAACGTCATAGCTGTGCTGAAGTGATGTCAGCAGGCGTAATCTCCACAATAAAAACCAGCAGGCAAATTCCTGGTAAGGCAAATGTTTTGTGTGATGGTTCTGATCTGATTACAAATACCTCATTATCTGTATTTCTGGATGTGTAAACCCCTGTAATCCCCCGTGTGCTCTGACGTGCATGTCTCTGGAGCTACGCTTATCACCAAATACCAACACATTCACCAGTGACTAGGGATGTTCATTTTAACCGACCGATAAGAAACGGTTTAAAGTCACTTTTCAGTAATTTATCAAAATATTTTAAAAGGTTTGCTGCATGGTTAAAATAAGCTATGCGTATTAAAAAATGTTTTTTAGGGAGAGGGAGAGAAAAAAACAAATAGCATTTTATTATTTAATTCAGAAGTAGGCCTGCGCGTATTACAAACATTATAATAAACTCTGTAAACATAGCTAGGCTATTGTAGTTCCCCTCACTCCACAACAAATCCTTTCAATTAACAGTAGGCTAGGCTATTTATAAGCTATTTATAGCTATATAAACAAATGAATTAATTTAGGCTAAAACGAAACTGAAACCAATGTTGGGTCTCTCGTTCGACACAAAATCAAATGTTTCTGTATTCGCGATGTATTTGAATGTCAAAATATTATTTACCTTTTATGTAGGCCTACTTCACTCACGTTCCAATATCCACGTAAAACAAAATGTTTTGCATAACATCACGGCGGCACTGTGATAACGCTTAACGGCACAGATTTTACTACATATTTAAACTGAGCAGTGTATTTTTTCCATATGTTTGACTGATTGTTTTTATTATGATAATGAACAGGCTGCATTGTCAAGGTAGAATGCTTAACTGTGCGCGCACATGCGGCGCTGGAGCAATCACTTAATTTTTTTTCTCCTTCTAACAGTGGAAGCAACTATTCCTTTTAGTCATGAAGATAATCGGAATTGTAAAAGGTTTGCTTTTATTTGTGTATACATTCACAATAAAAACAAATCTTTGCGCTTTTGTAAAACAAGCCTAAAAAAATAGGATACCGCTTTCTGCTGTCTGGTTTCCTTTCGCGCAGCATAAAAATGAACCGAAACTCTGCATAGGCTACTTGTTTTTCTTTCATTTTCTTAAATTATTATTTAAGTGAAAATATATTTCTCGTATAGGCCTATTTATTCGTTATAATATATATTATATAATATATATTATAGCTTTATTATGTTTTTCTCTGCTCGCAGAAGCGCTGCAGGTGCGTGATGTGATATATGATGACCATGTGAATTCTCATGTTCTGTTGTTTGCTGCTTTTTGCGCATGTAAAATTAATCCCAGTAAAACAAATGTTAGTATTTTTAACGGGTCGCAGACACTTATTCTTTCTAATTTAAAACAATCTTGTCGGTTAACGGTTAAAAATCGGCTAACGAGCGTCGGTTAGGAAAAATAACCGAAATGAACATCCCTACCACTGACACCACACCAACAGTCATATCCAACCTCCTGCAACACTCATTTCACAAAACATTACTTTTTGTATTGATCTTCTGGTGATATTAGATACGGTCAGATCATTCTAAACACATTAGTCACACATGCTAGTACCCATAGTCAGATTCTTTTAAGAACAGCCAATAGGAGCCAGATATACAAGAGAGAATCCAGCGCTATCCATGGTCCTGATCTGTCTAAGCTTTTTTCTGCTATTGCCAGATTACTTAGGTCAACTGAAAGGTTAACCATAGGTTGGAAACTAGTTTTCAGTATAGCCCAAGTATAATATCAATCAAGCATATAAATATAAATATAAAATCAAATCAATGCTGCCCATTTAATAAAAATACCATGTTTCATCAACCTTACACAAGGTAACCGCACCGCTGCCGAGTTTGCCATTGAGTTCAGAACGCTCGCTGCCCAGAGTGGATGGAATGATATCGCTTTAAAAGCTATGTTTAATAAAAGCCTTAATTGCGATCTTCAGGCAGAACTTGCATGTAAGGGTGAGGGATCCTCCTTCTCCGATTTTGTCACGCTCGCTATCAGGATTGATAACCTCATGAGACAGCCTCCTAAGAAGAAAAGTGGAAAGGGTAGACAGACCAACGTTTTTACTCCTAACCCTGTTGAAATGTTTTTTCCTGAGGAACCCATGCAACTAAACACATCCCGACTATCTGAGAGTGAGAGAGAACGGAGGCGACATCAACGCCTGTGTTTTTACTGCGGTGAATCAGGTCACCGCAGTTTAGGATGCCCCCACAATCTCCAAAGCAATCCTTGGGTAAATATTGAACATCTTAAGATTTATACCCGGTCTCTTGATCTCACAGCGACGATCGACTCAGGAGCTGCCCTGAATCTAATCCACCAGGATATCATCACAAAACATCAAATTCCAACACAACCATGCTGTCAGTCCTTGTCTTGTGTTTCCCCTCCTCCCGTGCCCATATTTGGCCTTCCTGTTCCTGTCCTCGTTTGTCTTCATTAGTTTAATTAGTCCCTAGCCCTGTGTTTGATTAGTCCACACCTGTTCCTTGTTTTCCTAGTGTTTATAAGCCCTGTGTTTCCTAGCCCCTGTGTCCGGTCGAATCGTCAGTAACGTCATTGATGTTCGTCTCTCCCCAAGCTCCTCGTCTCATTGTGTGTGTCATCAATAAAAGGGTTTATTGATACCTCCACGTCTCCGCGCTCCTTGTATCCCGAGAGGGAACGTGACAGAAGACCGGACCAAACAGAAGTAAGCGGCGCTTTTCCACCCCCGCCTTTTTTTTCCGTTTTTGAAAGTTTTTTGTTTGCCCCTTTTTCCCCGCTCCCTCCACGGCGATGGAGTTCACCGCCCGCCTCGGCGCCCTCGTTTTGCGGGACCTCCCCTTCGTGGAGTACACGGAGGAGTTCTGCGGGCTGGCCAGGAAGGCGGAGCTGCACGACGCCGTCATCCTCCAGCTCTTCCGGCTCGGGGCCTGTCACCACCACCCCATGAACCTCCCAGGCACCACGGGATTAACCTGGAGAGGAGGGATTTGCCGGTGTCTGGGAGATGTCCGGGCCCGAGCCAGTGTCAGCCCGTCCTCGTCAGCGGCTCTCCCCAGCCCGCCGCCGCTCGCGCTTCCAGAGCGCCCCCGCGAACTCGCGCTTCCAGAGAGCCCCCAAGTGTCCGCGCTTCCAGAGCGCCCTCCCGTGCCGGCTCCACGCACGCGCCCTCCCGTGCCGGCTCCACGCCCGTGCCCTCCTGAGTTCCCGCTGGTTCCGTCCAGCCCAGCTAGTCAAGAGCGTCCCCAAGTGGCTGCGCATAAAGAGCGTCCCCAAGTGGCTGCGCTTCAAGAGCGTCCCCAAGTTTCCGCGCTGCAAGAGCGCCCCCAAGTGTCCGCGCTTCCCGAGCGCCCCCAAGTGCCGGCTCCACGCACGTGCCCTCCCGTGCCGGCTCCACGCACGTGCCCTCCTGAGTTCCCGCTGGTTCCGTCCAGCCCTCCTGAGTTCCCACTGGTTCCGTCCAGCCCCGCGCTGCAAGAGCGCCCGACAGAGTCCGCGCTGCAAGAGCGCCTGACAGAGCCCGCTCCTCTGTGGCTCCCAGGGGGGAGCTTCCCCAAGAAAATTTTTTGGGGGGGGGGGGTTAAGAGGGTCACAGCCTGTGTGGCCGGGCCAAGGCCACACGACCCAGAAAAAATAGGCCGTGGCTTCCCGAGTCTCCAGATCCGCCCTGGCCTCCCGAGTCCCCTGACCCGCCCTGGCCTCCCGAGTCCCCTGACCCGCCCTGGCCTCCCGAGTCCCCTGACCCGCCCTGGTCTCCCGAGTCTCCAGATCCGCCCTGGCCTCCCGAGTCTCCTGACCCGCCCTGGCCTCCCAAGTCTCCAGATCCGCCATGGCCTCCCGAGTCTCCTGACCCGCCATGGCCCCTGGAACGGGCACCGCCCTGGAGGCCTCCAGAGCGCCCACCCCCCCTCCCCATTGGATGGTGTTAGGCGTGAGGACACGCCTTCCGGAGGGGGGCGTAATGTCAGTCCTTGTCTTGTGTTTCCCCTCCTCCTGTGCCCATATTTGGCCTTCCTGTTCCTGTCCTCGTTTGTCTTCATTAGTTTAATTAGTCCCTAGCCCTGTGTTTGATTAGTCCACACCTGTTCCTTGTTTTCCTAGTGTTTATAAGCCCTGTGTTTCCTAGCCCCTGTGTCCGGTCGAATCGTCAGTAACGTCATTGATGTTCGTCTCTCCCCAAGCTCCTCGTCTCATTGTGTGTGTCATCAATAAAAGGGTTTATTGATACCTCCACGTCTCCGCGCTCCTTGTATCCCGAGAGGGAACGTGACACATGCACCCCACCAATCCAAGTCAAGGCTATCAATAATGTACAGATCGGCAAGGGCACTCACTCACCAAACCAAGACGCTCACACTTCAGGTTGGAACTCTTCATAAAGAATCCATCACCTTTTACATCATCGACTCTCCTAAACACAAAGTTGTTTTAGGATAAGCATGGTTCTCTACTCACGACCCCGAACTCTCATGGCATCAAGGTGAACTAACACGCTGGTCATCCTTCTGTATGAATCATTGTATCACTGCAAAACCTCAATCATGTCTCACAACCAGTGTGGAAGGTCCTGAAACACACAAGAAAGTTCCTATTCCCCATTACTACCAAGATCTCTCTGACATATTCAGCAAGGTAAAAGCCACTCAACTTCCCCCAAATAGACCATGGGACTGTGCCATCGATCTCCTGCCCAACACACAACCCCCAAGAGTAAAATCTATCCACTTTCTACAATCGAAAATCAAGCCATGGAGGAGTATGTGGATGAAGCTCTGAACTCTGGTTTTATTTGACCATCAACCTCCCCAGCAGCTGCAGGATTCTTCTTCATGGAGAAGAAAGATGGTGGTCTAAGACCGTGTATTGATTATAGAGGACTGAATAACATTACCATTAAATTCCCCGTCCATTAGTGCCATCTGCACTAGAACAACTCAGAGAGGCCAAAATCTACACCAAGCTCGATCTCCGAGGTGCATATAATCTCGTCAGGATTAAAGAAGGGGATGAATGGAAAACAGCTTTTTTTCACCACCAGGGGGCGCTATGAATATCAGGTAATGCTGTATGGGCTAGCCAACTCTCCTGCGATATTCCAATCTTTCATCAATGAAATCTTCAAGGATTCTTTTATATATTATATCCTCCAGCGGGCCGTGAGAATACAGGAATTCCAGGCCAGCAGATGACGTCGCCCACACCCTCCCTACCAACCAGGACAACGGGTCTGGCTCTCCACAAAAGACATCAAGTTGCGCCTACATCGATGACATCCTCATCTTTTCCAAAACCGAACAGGAACACATCTCTTATGTCAGAACAGTCCTTTCCCGACTTCTAGAGAATAAATTATATGTCAAAGTTGAAAAGTGTGAGTTCCACGTCAATCAAACCTTCTTCCTGGGTTACCACATCAGCTCACAGGGCGTCAAGATGAACAATCTCAAGGTTCAGGCAGTCACGGAATGGCCACAACCACGAACCATCAAGGATCTGCAGAGATTCCTTGGCTTTGCCAAATTCTACAGGAGGTTTATTCAAAATTATAGCATGGTGGCCTCTACCCTCACCTCGCTCCTTAAGAATAAACAGTCAAAACTGGTTTGGACATCAGAAGCTGACAACGCTTTCCACGCATTGAAAGAACGATTCACGACAGCCCCTATTCTGAAACATCCTGATCCGAACGAACCGTTCATACTAGAAGTGGACGCCTCAGACTGTGGCATAGGTGCAGTACTCTCACAGAGACAAGGACAACCAAGCAAATTGTATCCATGTGCTTTCTTCTCCAGGAAACTGACCCCCGCAGAGCGTAACTATGATGTTGGAAATAAGGAACTACTCTCCATGAAAGCAGCTATAGAAGAATGGCGTCACTGGCTTGAGGGAGCTCTTGAATATATAAAAGGTGCAAAACGTCTTAACCCCCGTCAAGCCCGTTGGCCATTATTCTTCACACGCATCAAATTTACAGTAACCTATCGACCTGGCAGCAAGAACGGTAAAGCAGACGCTCTTTCCAGACAATATGAGCCCTCCACAGAACACCACATCTCCGGTCCCATCCTACCCAGCTCAATCATCCTAGCCCAAGTCTCTTGGGACATCATGGAAGAACTAAGAGAAGCACAACGACAAGATCCCTCATCCGCAAACACACCCCCAGGAAAACATTATGTACCTCAAGTTATGAGACAACGAATCATGCAATGGGTTCATACTTCTCTCTGCTCCGGTCATCCAGGTATCTCTCGAACCCTTCAAGTTTTACAGAACTCTTTCTGTTGGGTTAACATGGCTTGAGACGTCACCCATTATGTCAAATCATGTCAGATCTGTGCTCAGTCAAAAACCCCAAAAGAACTGCCTTCAGGTTTACTCAAACCATTACCCATTCCTCAACGACCATGGTCCCACCTGTCTATCGACTTTGTCACTGACCTTCCACCATCAAATAATAGCACCACTATCCTGGTTATCATCGACCATTTCTCGAAGTCCTGCTGTCTCATTCCACTACCAAAACTACCCACTGCCATGGAAACCGCTCAAACCCTCTTCCAACACGTCTTTAGGATCTATGGCCTACCAGAAGACATAGTCAGTGATCGAGGTACCCAATTCACGTCTCAGGTCTGGAGGGCATTCTGCAGTCATTTGGATATCAACGTTAGTCTAACTTCAGGGTATCACCCACAAGCTAACGGGCAAGTCGAGCGGCTCAACCAGGAAATTGGAAGGTATCTTCGAAGTTACTGCAGCCGTGAACAACACAGATGGCCTGAGTTCCTACCATGGGCGGAATACGCCCAAAACTCTCTAACCCACTCTTCTACAGGTCTAACTCCCTTCCAGTGTGTCCTGGGGTTCCAACCGCCTCTGTTCCCGTGGTCTGGTGAACCCTCCTCAGTTCCTGCAGTGGACGACTGGATTCAGTGTAGTGAGAGGGTGTGGGACAGTGCTCATGTTCGTCTCCAGCGGGCTGTGAGAATACAGGAATTCCAGGCCAGCAGATGACGTCACCCACACCCTCCCTACCAACCAGGACAACAGGTCTGGCTCTCCACAAAAGACATCAAGTTGCGGCTACCAAGCAGGAAGCTCAGTCCCAGGTATGTGGGCCCTTTCAAAATACTGAGACAGATCAATGATGTAACAAACCAATCGAAGCTTCCTGCTAACTATCGTATCTCTTCCTCCTTCCATGTGTCCCTCCTCAAACCTGTCCACCCGGGAGCTGATCCTGGCCATGAAGCCCCAGAACCACCACCACTAGACTTTGATGGAACCCCAGCATATAGGGTGAATGAATTACTGGACTCGAGACGAAGAGGGGGTCAGCTCCATTATCTGGTGGACTGGGAGGGCTATGGACCTGAGGAGAGATCCTGGGTAGCCGCCCGGGACATTCTGGGTCCGTCACTCATCGAGGAGTTTCATCCAGCCAGACCCGATCGACCAGCACCACGACGTCCACGTCGAGCTCCAGGAGTCACTCCTAGAGGGAAGGGTTCTGTAACGTCTAGGGAGCCCTCACCCGAGTACTGAACCTGACCCGCTCCCTCTGCTGTCACTTCCTGTTTGACTCCTATAAATTCTGAGACCTGTTCACGTGCTAGTCGCGAAGTATTGCCAGTCATTCTGCCTTACCAAGAGTTTATTCCTGTTACTGTTCCTGTTTGCTAACCTGTCTTTGATCCTGCCTGATATCTTGACTCACGGTATTGTACTCTGCCCCTTTGTTCTGACGCCTGATCTGACAGATGTCTGTGTTTGGACCCTTTGCCAGCCTGATCACCATTGTCTTTGATGTTGCCCCTGTGTTTGACGAACGATCTACTTGCTTCTCTGGTTTGACCTTCTGCCCGTTTTGCCGACCTCTGTTTAAAGCCTTGACCTCTAATAAACTTACGCTTATGGATTCTATCCCCTTGTAGCTTTGTTTTGTTATTGTATATAATTACTTGGTCATCAGCAAACAGAAGTTCATTGAATGCCTCGTAGTTGTCCGCATGCCCCATGTTAATTCTCAAATACTGTAATGGTTTGATTTGCAAAAAGTAAATAAATAAATAAATAAAAAGAGTTTAATGTGTAAACAAACCTGCGTGACCATAGCAACCTGGGATTATCAGAGATGGATAAAATATTTTTCTCCATCCCAGAGTCTTGTAAATTCGTTAACTGATCTTGTCTTTTTATTTAATATTTGTATATTATTATAAAACTGTAGGCTAATAATAATATTATAATTATATTATTATATTAACTGGTTAGGGATATATTTTTATATTTATTGTTATGCTTATTTCCCTTTCAATTTGTGTAGAGCTTTACCTAATTAACGTTCTTTATAATTATGCTAGTATTATTAATATGCTGCCATATTTTGCAAATACTGTAAGCACCTGACAATTATGCCAATGAGGTTTTGACTTTGATTGTATTTACACCCATATGTGACAATGAGCGTGTTGTGTTTTCATTTAAATCTCTTACATGAGGTAGACAAAACTAATTTATTAAAACTTTTATTCAAATTGTGAATAGCAAGAAAGTAGGCGGTTTCGCTGGAGGTGCGCAAGCGGTGCTCGTGCACCCAAAATCCTGCCACTTCCACTGCTCTTCGCGGCACGCGCCGCTAGAGATTTAAAAAAAGAATTTAAAATAAAATAATTTTTGTCGGTGTCAGGGAACTGTCGTGTGTGTGTCATGTGTTCCTGCCCCTTGTGTCCTTATTTGGTTTGTTTCCTGTCCTGGTTAAGCGTAATCATTAGTTAATTCTTGTCTAGCCGTGTTCGTCTCGTTATCTATGATTTACCTGTGTATATTAGTCCTGCCTGTTCAGTTAAACTTCGTCTGGTCTACTCGTTACTCCCCGGTGTTCCTGTCAGTGTCTGCCTTGTCTTGCCCTGCCTGATGTCTAGTAAATATGTTATTTGAGTTTACATCCTCGTTTCCGTGTTTCCTGTGTCCTCCCTCGTGTGTACACCGTGACAGAAGACCAGACCTAAACAGTAAGCGGCGCCCCTTCACCTCGTTTTGTTTTCCGTTTTTTGAAAAGTTTTTTGTTTGTTCCGGTTCTGTTTGTCCCTCGCGGTATGGAAGTCGCCACTCGTCCTTCTGCCCTAGCCCGCGTCAAGTCGGCGTGGGAGTTCGGCAGGATTACCGCGAGTGCCGCGAGTCCACTGGCCGCGAGCCCTCCAGTCTGCCGATCGCGGGAGAAGTTCGCCGTTGTCCGCGGCTCATCCAACCCGCCGATCGTGGAGCTATCCGCCGCCGTCCGCGGCTCCCAACCTCGCCGCTCACACCGAGCCCGCCGTTCGCGGGAGTTCACGCCGCCGTCCGCGGCACACCGAGCCCGCCGTTCGTGGGAGGTTACGCCGCTACCTGCGGTTCACCAAGTCCGCCGTCCGTGGGGAAAGCCAACCCACCGTCGACGGCTTCACCGAGCCCGCCGTTCGCGGGAGATCAACGCTGCCGTCCGCGGGGAAAGCCAACCCGCCGTCGGCGGCTCCCCCTATTCACGCCGCCGTCCGCGGCTCCCCCTATGCACGCCGCCGGTCCGCCTCTGACTCAATGCCCGCCGGTCCGCCTCTGACTCAATGCCCGCCGGATTGCCGCTGACTCAAGCCCACCGGATTGCCGCTGACTCAAGCCCGCCGGATTGCCGCTGACTCAAGCCTGCCGGCCGCCGCCTCTAACCCTCTCCGTGGATCTAGTCCACACGTCACGGCCAGGAGAGCCGTGTTTGTGTTCGTTGTGCCCACAGGAACATTTTAAACTTACCTTGTCGTGTCATGTCTTGTCCATGGAGACTCGTTTGGGGCAGGCGGCTCCTTGAGTTGTGGCCATGGAGGCCAGTCGCAGCCGCTTGCCCCCCCTGTCGCAGAAGTGGAGGAGGTCGCTGAGGGACCCTGTGAGGGCCCCTGACTCCTCGTCATGCCCAGAGGAAGACTCAGCTTCCTAGCTAGCCCAGGAGGGCTTCTGGTTCCTGTGGGATGTCTTGTCGTGTTTGTCGGACCCTGGAGGGTTTCATGTCGTGTCTTGTACTGTTTTGTTTGTCTAGCCCCGGAGGGCTCCTGATACCCCCTGGATTCCCCATGGAAATTTTGGGGGGGGGTAGTAGAGCTCTGGGTGGAGTGGGTGGGCCGAAGAAGGATGCCATGGCCACAGTTACCACCTGCCATGGCCTCCTGAGCTCCCTGCTCCGCCATGGGTCCTGTCTGTCTGTTCCGCTCTGGAGGTCCCCGTCCTGTGGTCCGTGTCTGTCCTGAGAGGCCTCCAGAGCGCCCACCCCCCCTCCCTGATGGAACTGTTAAGGCTCGGGACGAGCCTTTCGGGAGGGGGGAGTTATGTCAGGGAACTGTCGTGTGTGTGTCATGTGTTCCTGCCCCTTGTGTCCTTATTTGGTTTGTTTCCTGTCCTGGTTAAGCGTAATCATTAGTTAATTCTTGTCTAGCCGTGTTCGTCTCGTTATCTATGATTTACCTGTGTATATTAGTCCTGTCTGTTCAGTTAAACTTCGTCTGGTCTACTCGTTACTCCCCGGTGTTCCTGTCAGTGTCTGCCTTGTCTTGCCCTGCCTGATGTCTAGTAAATATGTTATTTGAGTTTACATCCTCGTTTCCGTGTTTCCTGTGTCCTCCCTCGTGTGTACACCGTGACAGTCGGCTTTAACCAGGCAGATTATTAATGACTAATAGAACATTTCACTGAGCTCATGTAGGAAACATGTTGATAATTTAAAATGTAATAGAATTCACATTGGATGATCCATCAAAAATGTTTTACAGAGATATAAATAAATAAATAAATAATAATAAAAAAAAAAATCCAGAGCATGCGTGTACGACTTGGATTGCCAGGTAAAAATACAATTACATGTAAAATGTCATCGTTAACTATGTCTGACATGAAAACTACGCTATAAGCTAGTCCCATGAAATAAGAAATAGCAAATAACTCATATAATAAATTTCCTATGTAACTATGGCAATGTCTGCCCTGAGACCGCACATAACACTTCCACTACGAGAGAAAGCAGCAGCCGTGCGACGATTCCAGGATTACATCGACAAAATAATTTTGTGGCCACGACATATTATCACACTCCCACGAGTTAATATGTTGTGGCCAGGACAAAACTAGCCTAAATGAACTGAACATATCCCCTCCCAGTCGCAGTAAATGCTTCGTTCGACTTTTCGGAGCTCATCTACTCTTCCCTGTGGATGACCTCTGACCTACTTTCTTTACGATCTGAATTTCTGCGCTTTGACTTTTAAATATTGAATTTGATATTCCGAATTTCTTCTTCATCTTGAAAACTTGAAGCTGTATTTTTTAAAACTGGATATTTGCAGTCAAATAATTCAGAACAAAAAATCTGCTGTTTGAAAATACATGTCTATTAAAAAAACTGCCATAAAAAATAAAAATAAATTGTGTTAAATTTCAAATGTTCATTATTCAAGTTTAAAAAATTCTAATTCAGAACTGTTAAATGCCACATAATATTCGGTTTTGTTAAATGACACTTGTCAATAATTCAAATTTACACAATTCAAATTCAAATAGTTTTGTCATATTATAAGCTCCATATGCGTTCGCCTCTCGTTACTTACACAATGTGTGCAAATCGGTGGGCGTGGCTAAACAGGCGGTGATGTAGAAGCAGGAATTGACCATCTTCTGTGGAGGTGGTGCTTCTCCACACTATTACATCATAGAGTTGTACATTCTACAAGTTGTTTGTACAGTACAGTGACCTCTTGTATGTCAAAAGATCAAGGGAATTTTGGTTTCTCAGTTCACGAGCCCTTTAAGTCGTTATTTTTATTTACAAAATGCAGACGAAAACAGGACAAATGTATGACGTCTTGACCTGCTGCTGTCCGTGGTCCTGAACAACTGCAGTATGCAAGTCCATGCTATTTTTTCCCTATACCACATGAATTAAGTGAAGTGAAATGTGATGTGTGGGGCAAGATACTGCTCTTTTATCTGCAGTGTTTCCCTGTCTCTGTTTATGTAATGGACATGCTCTGGTAATTCTTACAATTCTTTCTTTAGACTGCACAAAATGTCAGTGTTGTGATTGAGGCTTGTCAGACTGATGTCTGCTGTGATGTGATTTAGTAGACCCTGAATCATGTTCTTCAGAGAACAGCGTTCAGCGCTCCAGAAAACCCAGCTGACAACGGGAGAGTGATTGACGGCAGAGCTAAAGTGCTCAACACCAGCATCTGTTTCCATAGCTCTTTATAAAGGAACAGCATGGAATCTATCAGTGAACAGTGTTCTCAGCTAGATTTACTAAACAAAATCATTTATATTTATTATTGCAGTGTCTAGAGTTAGATTTCAATGATAATTTGTTCATAATGGTTGAAAATATGTCAGTATGTCAGACATCTAAACTACCAGTCAAAAGTTGAAAATAATTAAGATTATGTTTTTGAAAAAAGTCTCTTACGCTCAACCAATGATATATTCATTTGATAAAGATACAGTAAAATAGTAATATTGTGAAATATATTGTTTTCTATTTTAACATTTTAAATTGAAATCTATTCATGGGATGTCAAAGCTAAGTTTTCAGCAGCTACAGTCTTCAGTGTTACATGTTAATTTAGAAATCATTATAATATGCTTATATTGTGTTTTTTTTTAAAACTGTATTTTTAACTTTTTCTCAAACAAATAACATAACATACATTTTTACAAAACTATTGTCAACCAAATTTGATGCCAAGTTTGACCAAATATTAAAAGAACACGTGACTGTACTAGTTGTGCAGGACCAAATCTTTGATTATCAGAATAAACAAAATAAACATCAAAGATTTGGCACAAACCTTGCAATTCTGTCAAGTTCAGTGACTAGATCTTCCTCTGAAATGCTAACTCTAGTCGCCTGGTGTCTTAAAATCATGGCTGTGTTCCCTGTTGGACTCGTGCATCATGACATTTGTAAATTGCATAAAGCCAGTCAATTAGACCAGAATTGCCAGTCTGATTGGAACGTGAATTTCAGACAGCACTTGCCAGTTTTATGCAATATGGATGAGACGGTGTGTGAATGGACTGTGGGCGGTATGTGGGTGTGCCGTCTGTGGCTGAGGCGAGTGTAAAGCTAAACACACACATAGCAGAGATTAAAGACGGCAGTTAGCCATGTTGCTGTACTTTTGGTCGCAAACTGCTATTTGCAGACTTTGTCATTTCACCAATAGTTACTAATGCTCATCTTGCTAACGCTTTTATTTTTCTGCACTGCATGCATTGTTTTACCACTTGATTAAAGGTTTATTCATGAAAAATCAAATCCACAAAAACTTTCCCATTTTCCATGCAAAATTTCGTTTACCACTTGTTTTCCCACAGGCGGTATTAGTGATGTTAATTGCGTCAAACAAATAGTGCTGAGTTTTGTAAAATAATAATTCTATTTTAATAAAAAAAAAAAATCCTATTAGCTTTTGTCAAGGGAACCAGGGTGATGCAAACTTCTGGGTTGGCCTACAAAAATACGTCCTCACTACAGCGCTCAAAAGCAACTGGTTGGTGAACTCGCCTCAGCGTGATCAACTGAGTTAATCAAGTTATATTTTGAAACAGAGAGCAGATAGTGGACAGAATGACCTTCAAATGTTTGATTAGCATAAATCGACTACTGGCTGTACTCACTAAAAGCATTTAAAGGGCTCTGTAAGATGTGTTAAATGACATTGAAGGTAGTTTCTAAGCTTTTCTTTATAATGACTAGAACCAGAAAATCTGAGCATATCACACCAGTCCTCAGGTCCTTACACTGGCTTCCAGTTACATTTAGGATTGATTTTAAAGTTCTTTTACTTGTTTATAAATCACTAAATGGCCTAGGACCCAAATACATTGCAGATATGCTCACTGAATATAAACCTAACAGACCACTCAGATCATTAAGATCGATTCAGTTAGAAATACCAAGGGTTCACACAAAACAAGGGGAGTCTGCTTTTAGCTATTATGCGGCCCGCAGTAGGAACCAGCTTCCAGAAGAGAACAGATGTGCTAAAACATTAGCCACATTTACATCCAGACTCAAAACTCATCTGTTTAACTGTGCATTTGTTGAAGGAGCACTGTGCTATGTCCGAACTGATTGCACTGTACTTTCATTTTATATCATTTTCCTTGTTTTTATTGCTGTGATAATCATTTTCTATTCCTAACTGTTTTAAATTTATTTTAATTCAATTTTATATCATTTTAAAAGTTTAAACTGAAGGCTAAAGTAAGTGCTGTGATGGTAAAGAGAATGTGGGCAAAGAAAGACAAGTGTGTTGTTTAATCAGTTTAAAGTAGGACCTCTGAGTTCTATTTGTTTGGTTTCTGGTTAGGGAATATCTGTAAGCGGAGGGAATGCGGGAGGGGGAGAGCGATGGACTCACTCAGATGTGAGTGAGGGACACCAGCAGAAGAAAACTGGTGTCATAATTTAGGTAAACTTGTAAGTTTAAAGGTGTACGAGTGCACATCTATAGATTGAGAGATGTGCACAGTCCGGGGGGGACAAAATGCATTCTATAAGGCACTAAGAGCCCTAGAGGCAATTAGTGCATTTGAAGGTATAAATATCGAGAGAATTCTAGTCGTGAATCGCTCTACCAACTCTAAATTCCTAACATTACAGACAGGGGCACACCCCGAGTTTTAGCGAAAAGGTCAGATATGATGGTCAAAGTAAGTAGGGGGTGAAGTAGTGGAATAGTTAGGTGTTTTGGAAGGTTATTTTTCTGCTCACTTAGTGCGGAAGAGTTTGAACAAAGCTTGAGAATATTTGTTTTTAAGTTTCTTGTTTTTCTTATTATTCAATTTGTTGGTAACACTTTAAAATAAGGTTCCATTTATTAACATTAGTAAACATGAACTAAGAATGAACAATACTTCTACAGCATTTATCAATCTTAGTTAATGTTAATTTCAGCATTTACTGATGCATTAAATTCACAAGTTGTGTTTGTCAACATTAATGTAGTGTGAACTAACATGAGTAAACAATGAACAACTGTATTTTCATTAACATCAACAAAGTTTAATAAATAGTGCAATAAATGCATTGTTCATTGTTTGTTCATGTTAGTTAATACATTAACTAATGTTAATAAATGGAACCTTATTCTAAAGTGTTACCAATTTTTTTTCTCTTTTTTAAACTCATTTTTATTGCTGTGATCAATATTATTATTATTCTTATGACTATTTTACTTTCATGTAAAAGCACTTTGAATTACCATTGTGTATGAAATGTGCTATATAAATAAACTTGCCTTGCTTAATGTCAAATGGGATGGTACATGCTGTGCCTCTCAATAGAGGTTTAGTGAGGAATCAATAGCTACACATTAAAGTACCGTTCTCTTCTTGTGCCTATGTGACCAGCTATCAATCATGCTCCTGAGTGTGTGTGTGTGTGTGTGGATTTTTCTATATAAACAATGTGTAACTGGGCATAACTCATCATTTGATTAGACTCTAAATTATTCAACATGGACAGCATACGGCAGAGGTCGAACAATTCTCTGCAAAGTCAAACATCCTCTCTTCAGAGGAAAAACTAATTCCACCGACACTCACCATTACCTTCTGCATAGTGTTTATCCACTTATTCATTGAAGAGTTTTGGATGACTGACTACTTCATAATTCAACAGCTTTATCTGCATAATGTTGATAAGGGGCCGTACAATATAGGACAACCGTAATGAAATGTTAACAGCCTGTAGTCTGACGGAAGTCGTTGCTGGGTCTGTATGTGGGTTGGGTTTGTTTTGGAAGCTTTGGCTCGCTTTCAGAGATGAGCCAACAGAAAGCAGATCAAAGAAGCAAGGGTCACTGTGATGGCTACAGAAAGCCCGTCTTTGATCCCGTAAAACTCTCAGTGACTCTTTCCCCCTGTCAGCTGTATGAGGGTATTTCTTCAACTATGGGAACTTTTGACTCTGTGGACTTTATAAGGGGGACTACTGGTTTAATTAGTCCACTAATGGTGGACAAACATGATGCAACACTGGAAAATTCTGTCATTCAGGTTTTCCTTACAGTGTCACAGCTTGTGACTGAAATAAGAGTGATAAATGTTTTTGGAATAAAATGTTTGTTTTTGTTGTTACCCACACCTTGTTAAAGCTAAATTCATAGCTAGCACTTTATGCATCCCAAACACACACACAGATAAAAAAAAAAATTTACACTTTTTTTTTTACAGTGACAGAGAGCTCAACGCACTGCAACTTAAGAAAACGCATGCACATAGAAAAAGCACCAGCAAATTAGGAAAATATCATCAGTTTGACAGCACATGTGCTGCAACTACTCGCAACACAACCAAATAAAAAAACGCACTGCAAAAACAGAAAGGTGCTGCAAATACAACACAACCAAATACAGAAACACACTGCAAGTAGCAGACAACAATGGAACTCTTATGAAAATTAACCATATGGTTAATTTTCATAAGGGAAATGTTTCAAGTGGACCCCAACAATACTTACGAAAATTAACCATGGTTTCATTAGAGTAAAAGTGCAGTACAGTAACCATGTTTTTTGGCATATTGATTACCATTTGTATAACCACAGTTGTACAAATAACATGGTTAAACTATGGTTAGTGTAGCAAAGCCGTGGTTAATTTGTGGTTACCATGGTTTAACTACGGTGACCATGTTGTTTTTTTGGGTGTATTGATTACCATTTGTATAACCACAGTTGTTCAAATACTATGGTTAAACTATTGTTACACTATGTATACACTGGACGTGACGGGTCGTGTCGCATCGAACCGTGCTGCAACAGCTAAAGTCGGTCTAGAAGAGACATAGTGATCGTTGAAAATCATTTTGTAACTTTGTGTCAGTACATAATAAATAGAACAAGGCTTCTCAGTTACAGTAATTGTGTATTTCGTCAGCTTATTTAAGCTAATAATATTCCAAAAAACCCTAAGGAATTATATGATCAGGATGTTAAAATAAATAAAAAAATTTAACCTTTCAGAGTAGACACTGATAAGCATGTTTCAGCCAGGTTCAGAACTTGTTTTGGTTCCCTTAAGCATTTCTGATGTGGTCTGTGCATACCTGCTGTGCTTTAATGTATTTGGTTGTGTTGAGAGTATTTGCAGCACGTGTGCTGTCAAACTGACGAAGATGTTTTCTTAATTTGCAGGTGCTTTTTCATTTGCAGTGCGTTGAGCTCTCTTGGCCACCATACTTTTTACATAATATGAAAAAAGTATGTCTTGATTCATGGTGTTTACCGTGACACATTACATCTCCTTTTATATTAATCTCTTCACTGACACTGTTGTCACAACTTTTGTTAAAACTTTATTAAAAATTGAAACAACAAAACCAAACACCCCCCCCCCCCATTTGTTCACTCACTTTGCATATTAAATGTAGGTGTTATTATATTTTAAATACAAGGATTTTCATATTTTAAGAAAATATGAAATTCTGAGACAAGGGTAAAACAATAAAATTTAAATTAAAAATGAATGAAGGCATGGTAAAAAGTTTCTAGACGGTTTTAATGTGATCGTGATATAACCAAAAGAACAGTGAACCCCTACGAAACAAAAGTGCCTGAAGTTGAAGAAACACCCATCAATCACTTTTATTGCAATGTTAATACATACATACAGTTTATAACCATTACCAGAAAACAACATTTTTTTGAAGGCACACTATTTGCTTTTTAAAAACTTTTGTTAGGGCACAGTGTTATATTAACTTTTTAAATAATTAATTTCCCCCCGCATCATTTTAAATATCTAGGACAATTAAAGTCCTGGTTCATTTCCCTCTCTGGACTCAAAGACAGACATGAACTAGACACATTTATTTCTTTATTTTTTGTCAAACCCAGATTTACATTGCTTAAAGGCACTTTCTGGTCATGCACAAGGATTTGAAGTTAAGGACGTGCCCTGTAAATGTGTAAATCAGAGTGGAATCACTGTTCTACTTCAGCTCTCAGGGAATTGGGAAATGATTCAGTATAAAGTGCCCTAAGGAGACGGTGTTACTGATGGGAATAGCACATTCTCAGCCTGGGCACACTATTAGTTATCAGAGAACACTAAATGGGCTCATTTGCCTTACAGGTTTGTCCCGCTTGTGCAGTTCCGAGAAAAAAACGGAAAACAACCTCAACAGCACTTGAGCTAATGCACAAGCCGAGCAGATTAACGGCTGGGATGCTTTTCCTAACAACATACTGTAATCACATTCTATGTTTTATATACTGCAAAACAAAGAGGCAGAGCCATTTTTGTTCAATAAAGATGGCATCTCTGCTGCACAATAGCATTATCAAAAAGCCCAGCAAACAAACAGCACTGCTGACCGGTATCTAACCCCAGTGCATAGCTTACGTGAAGCCACCTGTTATTTTTCAATTACCAGGTGGCCTGCTACATCTTGCTTTGATGTGGCCACAATCCAAAAGTGCTATCTTCCCGGATATACAATGCATGTGTTGTAGTTCCGTGGTACAATAAAGCAGCAGTGTGTATGTGCGCGTGTGCTTTTTTTTTTTTCAAGCAAGGAACAAAAAGCAATTGCCTGGAGCATAATTTGTAAACAGTGAATATTGGCACAGTAACAATGAATACAAGGTTGTTCATATTCCTCTGTAATTTCGCAGTTATTTCCCCAAGGGTTTCAGAAAACTGTTGATGCAGCAACAATATCAATATAACTAATTTATTTTATGTCTTCACCTGTGTACTCATTTCACACAGGGTCAAAATAAAAGGAAATAACACCTATTGCGTCATTAATAGCTAGTTTATTTGGTCCCACTTTATATTAGGTGGCCTTAACTACTACGTACTTACATTTAAATGAATAATTTGATACAATGTACTTATTGTGTACATACATGTATTTACATTATACTTATATTTAAAAAATACCTATATGTAGTTACATCTGTAATTAATTTCTGTAATTACATTTATAATTACACTGTTGACCCATCCCTTACACCTTAACCCACCCTTAAACCTACCCATACCACCAAACCTGTCCCTAACCTTACCCGTATCCCACCTTAATAGCAGCAAAAATGTTTTGCAATACAATATGACCACAATAAGTTCATTGTATTTATTTTTGATGTAAATACATAGTAGTTAAGGCCACCTAATATAAAGTGTGACCGTTTATTTTTGTCTGTGCAAAAGTCAGAAAACAATGCAGGGTAAGTTACATACACATTAAAGTTTAATGCTTTACCACTATGCTTTAATTCCACTTAAAACTACAGTTAAAAGTTTGCAGTCGGTAAGATTTTTTGTTGTTTGTGAAAGAAGTTTCTTATGCTCACCAAGGCTTCATTCAATTAATCAAACATACAGTTAAAATAATTTAGCTATTTTATTGGTTTTTAAAATGTAATTTATTCATGTGATGGCAAAGCTGAATTTTTAGCACCGATACTCGTTTTCAGTCTCGCGCGATCCTTCAGAAATCAATCTAATATACTGATTTGTTGCTCAAGATACATTATTATTATCAATGTTACAAAAACAGTTATTCTGCTTAATGTTTTTTTGTGGAAACTGTGATACATTTATTTTACGATTTTTTGATGAGTAGAACATTCAAAAGAACAGCATTTACTTGAAATAGAAATCTTCCGCAACATTGTAAACGTCTTTACTGTCATTTTCTATCACTTTAATGCATCCTTGCTGAAAAAAAAAAAAAATTCTTCTTCTTCAAAAAAAAATCTTACTTTGATAATTTTGCAAACACTGTTAACACAATTGCTTTTAAATAAAATTGTAAACGAGTATAATGTAAATGAAGTGTTTGTACATCAAGAGGTTGAACAAATGGAAACGAGCCTTGAGGACTGTAGGCGTCATATAAAATCACATAATGCCATATACAGTACAGTTGGCAATCACATATTTAGTGCCTCTCACTTCTGCTCCATATGAGCTGATTTCAATAGCAGTGTTAATCTGAGGCGTAAAATGAGGAGAGAAAAACAATGAGGCTTCTGTTTCTCCAGAGGATATCTATGCTTGCCAGCAATGACTGCTGCCCTTTTTATTTACCTTTATGAAGCGTTTTGTCACTGACACAAAGAACAGATCCCACAGGCGACAAAACAGACTTATGATTAGCCTTTC
Organism: Barbus barbus; assembly: GCF_936440315.1. Lineage (NCBI taxonomy): Eukaryota > Metazoa > Chordata > Actinopteri > Cypriniformes > Cyprinidae > Barbus > Barbus barbus. Next base: position 16,457,529 of record NC_136734.1, on the reverse strand, counting down.
TTTTTTAAGAGGGATGGGAATTTAACCATTCTGCCTCTAATTTCACTTAATGATAGTGGATCCTTAATGATTCTTTTAAAGAAGCATATATAAAAAGACCTCATTAAATGTAACTCATATTTTAGGCCTCGATATTTTATGCAATTTAGCTTCCCATGTAATGCATCTCATGTTTAAGCCAAGTTCAGGAATTTTTGAAGAATGACAATATAGAAATGCTGTTCTAATTGCCTTTGATACATTGCATGGCACCCAGTCTTTTACATGCACGAATGAAAAAAACTAACTGTGTGTTTGATGCACAATAAGATGCAAATTATTAAATGTTCGTATTATATTTCACTTGAATTCTAGTTTTAAATAGATATGTTGTACCACCGTCAACTGTTTGCTTCCCAAAAATCAAAATTTCTTCTTTTGTGTTTAACAGAAGAACGCAATTCATAGAGGTTTGTAACATGAGGGTGAGTAAATGATGTAAAATAGTTCACCCTTTTTGGGTGAACTATTCCTTCAAAGCACTTCAAATGTCATTTGTACCTTTGATTTATTCTATTTGTCATATTGTTTATAATTTGCCTCAAAAATAAAATTAAATAAAAATAACTGTACTGTGATTTATTTTGCTTTTGTAAAATAAGATTACTTGTATAGTGAAATATTTAAAAATATGTAATTTAGTTTGACTATGGTTTAACTATTTGTGAATCAATAATTGCACTGGTTTCAAACTAAACTATGAATAAATCTCCACTCTGTCTTTCAGGATTCATCAATATGATTTTCAAACCAATCACAAGCTAGGTTGATATTGACCATTATGTCATAATTGAAAGTGTAATGAAGTACTAAAACAGGAAAAAAATTGGATGTCCAGGTAGGTGTTTGCTTTACAGAGTAATTAGATGTCATCAAAGGTGACATTTGAGTGCTTATTGTTAGATAGAATGAGAGAAAACCAGAGAGAGTGAGAGAGCGACCCAGAGACCCAAATCAGTGGCTCTCGTCCCACAGGCATCAGCACACCTCTGAGAGAGAGAGGCCTATGCCAAAATGATGCACAGTTGCTCACGTAGTGCATTTTGTAGCTGAATATACAATGACTAGATTTAGGTGGAAATCTTTCTCTCTTGCATTGCTGTCAGCGATTACACTGACCAACGAGAGCAATTAAAGTATAATCTGTTGATTATCTTGCTGTAAGAAATACTCTTTTTCTTTGAAATATTGAATGCACTAAAGAATCGACTTTAGAGAAGCCCAGTGTAATTAGGTTGCTTTAGGGTCAAATCCACCAGACATATTTTTAGTGATATATGCATGCATCACAGCCTTTCAGTAAGGCAACTGACAGACATTCAATAGGTTAAATAAATGTAACCTTTCAACGCACAAAAATAGAGAAAAAGAGAGAGCTGAGGAATATGCACAGTAATGAGAATTTCTCAGTCTCAGATTTGAAGTCTGACAAACTTAAAAGCACTATGCTAAAAATATGTACATATCTAATAAATCATACTACTTTACCTCACTAATCAACCAGAGCACTAATCATCCACTAATCTGTCATTATGTCAAACCAGGGTTATTATCATTAGCTAAAACTTTCAAAAACATTTTTGTTCATTGAAAAATATATGAAAATCTTTAAACAAAAATTAGAAAACATGCATATATATATATATATATATATATGCATGTTTTCTCATTTTTGTTTAAAGATTTTCAAAAGTATTTCTAAATAAATACAACAAAACATTTTCTTGCGACCTTACATGAAGTATTATGATAAAATGCATTATGAAGAAGAATTGGACTTGTTCTGCAGGTGCATTAGAGCTAACATTAGCATCATGCTACATAAGACAATTTATGAGATTAATAGTACACTTTTACTCAGAACTCACTTTAAACCACCATCGAGTGTTTCTAAAAACGTCCTTTTTTGCGATCACGTGTATAATTTGGGCGGCCGCGGTACATTATAAAAGTAGCCCAAAAAACCGCAACCCACGGCTCTCTAATTTTTCTCGCAACTGTATTTTCAAAATAGCCCAATTGTGCGGGGAAACTGCGACCCTGACAGCACTGGTTCGCTGTACCATTATCACGAGTATACATCTCTCTCTCTCGCTCTCGAACACACTTGCTCTTTCTCTCCGCGTTCGCTTCACTTTTGTCGAGCCCGGCGCCTCATAATCACCCAATCTCTGCGTCCCAATGTGCATACTATCCACCCTATCTGCCCTAAATAGTATTGAAAATTACTAATATCACATTGAAATTAGGATGGATAGCATACACATTGGGATGCAGGCAATGGTTACCTTAATTTGCTGCTTATTAATAGTTAGTAATGTAGTTGTTAAGTTTAGGTATTGAGTAGGATTAGGGATGTAGAATAAGGCATCAATGTGTGCTTAATTAGCACTAATACATGGCTAATATTCTAGTAATATGCATGCTAATAAGCAACTGATATAACCGTAAAATAAAGTGTTACTATATATATATATATATATATATATATATATATATATATATATATATATATATATATATATATATATATATATATATATATATACACACACACACATACACGCACACAAGTACATCTAAAAAAATTGAATATAATGAAAGTTCATTTTTTCTTGTAATATTTCAAAAAGTGAAACTTTCATATATTTTAGTATATTTTAGACTCATTACATGTAAAACATTTCAAAAGTTTTTTTGTTTTAATTTTGATGATTAGAGCTTACAGCTCATGAAAGTCAAAAATCAGTATCTCAAAATATTCGAATATTTACATTTGAGTTTCAACTAATGACCATCCCTACAGTATAAATTCCGGGTATCTCTTGTTCTTTGAAACCACAATAATGGGGAAGACTGCTGACCTGGCAGTGATCCAGAAGATGAACATTGACGCCCTCCACAAAGAGGGTCACAGAGGGTCATTACTGAAAGGTGTGGCTGTTTACAGAGTGCTGTATCAAAGCATATTAAATGCAAAGTTGACTGGAAGGAAGAATTTGGGTAGGAAAAGGTGCACAAGCAACAGGGATGACCGCAAGCTTGAGAATACTGTCAAGCAAAGCTGATTAAAAAAACTTGGGAGAGCTTCACAAGGAGTGGACTGAAGCTGGAGTCAGTGCATCAAGAGTCACCAAGCTCAAACGTCTTCAGGAAAAGGGCTACCAAGCCACTTCTGAAACAGAAACAACATCAGAAGCGTCTTAGACTGAAAAGAACTGGACTGTTGCACAGTGGTCCAAAGTCCTCTTTTCAGATGAAAGTAAATTTTGCATTTCATTTGGAAATCAAGGTCTCAGAGTCTGGAGGAAGAGTGGAGAGGCACAGAATCCATGTTGCTTGAAGTCCAGTGTGAAGTTTCCACAGTCAGTGATGATTTGGGCTGCCATGTCATCTGCTGGTGTTGGTCCACTGTGTTTTCTGAAGTCCACAGTCAACGCAGCCATCTACCAGGAAATTTTAGAGCACTTCATGCTTCCTTCTGCTGGCAAGCTTTATGGAGATGCTGATTTCATTTTCCAGCAGGACTTGGCACCTGCCCACACTGCCAAAGGTACCAAAAGCTGGTTCAGTGACCATGGTGTTACTATGCTTGATTGGCCAGCAAACTCGCCTGACCTGAACCCCATAGAGAATCTATTGAAATATTTCACTCTACACGCTTAAAAAAAAAGGTTCTTCAGCGGTTCTTTGGGGAGGTTGAGGTGCTATATAGCACTGCTACCGTATAAACAACCTGTTAAACCCCTGTATGGTTCTTCAGCGGTTCTTTGGGGTGGTTAAGGTGCTATATAGCACCACTGCTGTACATAAAGAAGCCATTAAGTTTTTTAACTGTGTTTGCAGATGGATGGGATTAATGCAGAACACAAATTCCAAGTATGGGTTACCATACTTAACCACACCTCACTTCACTACTGGGAGCCTAAAGTCATGGCCTAATGGATAGAGAGTCGGACTTGTAACGAAGGTCGCGGGTTCAAGTCTCAGGTCCGGCAGGAATTGTCAGTGGGGGGAGTGAATGTCCAGCGCTCTCTCCACCCTCAATGCCACGACTGAGGTGAGACCTTTGAGCAAGGCACCGAACCCTCAACTGCACCCTGGGCCCCACAGCATAAATGGCTGCCCACTACTCCGGGTGTGTGTTCACGGTGTGTGTTCACTTGGATGGGTTAGATGCAGAGCACAAATTCCGAGTATGGGTTACCATACTTGGCCACACATCACTTCACTTTCTTTTCTTCATTATACTCCAAATTTTGTTATTGCAGTAAATTAAACTTAATTTACTAATTGTACATCAGATTATAATTTAATTTATAATATATACTCACACATACATACATACCTACACACAATCTTTTTTTTAATTTAATGAACAATTTAACACAAAATAAAATGTCTCTGTAACTCATTTACACATACCATATAAAAGTAAAATCAGTAAAGAGTAAAAGCTCTGGTGTTGAATTATCCACACGTTTTTAGTTTAGTTTTTTTTCCTCAAATTTCAGACCAGTACATAATTACATAATTTGACTGCCAGTACAATGGGTGGCGATAATGCTCTTAAGGAGTTACTCGCCATTAAACAAGATGATGTTACATCCGGAACATTTACGTACTTTGCGCGCCTAAACGGGCTGAAACTTTTCTCACAGTTGCCATTTTCTTTGACCTGCGAATCGCGATGCGGAGCAAACGAGGAAAATACAGAGATTAAGTGTTTTATGTTATTCACACAGTATTAATTTTATAACATCACATGGTTTTAGAACAATATTTATGTGCTGTATGTGCGGCTCACGGTGCGGAGCTGACGAGGAGGTTGCTTTTTAACAGGAAAACACTGAAAGTAAGTGTTTTATCTAATTTACAATGCTTTTGTAACAACATATTGACAAATCAAACCATTGTAAACTCCCCAAATTTAAAATGGTAATATAAATCATTGGGTCTCGCATGTCTCGTGAACAAATATCATATAATATATCATATCATGAAGCTTGTACATTGAGTTATTTTGATGTGTCGATTTACTGGGTTTAAGTGCCATTTTAGAATATTCGTTTGAAATAACTCTATTCAGTATACTCAAACTTTATATACTGAGTGAGTTAAAAAACATTTTTTAAAGTGATTTTGTCACCTCACAAGATATGACATGACTTTGAACAAGTTTTTGTGGGTGCTTTTTTTAAGAATGTGTTTTGTGTTCATCAAAAGTGAGTTATATGGGTTTGGAATTACATTTTTGATTAAATTATTCCTCTAATTGTTGTTACAGATGATTCATACTGGAATAGTTGAAAAATCAAAAATAAATAATGTGTTTGAGTACAAAATCATCCGTACATTGTCATGTTGGATGAAAAGAGCTCTTTGTTAACATCTTTAGGACACGTAACAGACATGGGTAAGCCACATTTCCATATTTAAGACTATTGATTGTCATGCATAACTTTGATACTTAATATTTTTTAATTGCCTAATTATAATTAGAAGTCTGGACTCTTTCTAGTAGGGCTGCCCTCGACTAAAGATTTTCTAAAGACTGTTTTTTTTTTTTTTTTACATTTTATTGACAGCCCCCATTTTTAACAATTTAACTACCCCAATAGGCTGATGTTGGAGAAAATTAACAAAGCATCAGGGAACATCTGCGTGTAATGAAGGAGGAAACTGAGAAGTTTAGACCAAATGTAGAGATCCTCAAAGAAAGGATGGCACTGATAAAATGCTATCGGACAAATTTTGTGTCCAAATATAGCACAGAGGAGACTCTCTCTGAGTTCTTGTGTTTCATACTGGCCAAAATGTTCAGTACAGCAGTGTGTTAACTGCCCCCTAATTTAATTGTATGAGTTATGACTATATTTTAATTAGAGATCGATCGATATATTGATTTACCGATATTTTCCCGATATTTAAGCATTTTCCATAATCGGATATCGGTTTTGTAATATCGGATTCCCCGATAAATTTGAGAATTGCGTGCAGGATCGCAATTGCAGCGCGTCTGAGGGGAGACAAGACAACAACAACAACAGCTTGCAGGTACTTGATTTGCTGTAGTTAGTAAACTATTTAATATTACAGGCATTAATGCACAAATTAGATGTATTACATAAATGCCTGATATATAGTTTATGCAACTTGGCTCTAAGAAATATGATAAATAAGATACTCTGTCAAGCCCTGTCCCTATAAAGATATAACTTTGCCTGAAATAACACAGCCATGAATTATCGCATGTTGGAAATAAAAGCGCTGAATTGAATTCTCTCTCTGAGGTCTATTAGTCTCGTGAAGTCGCAGTCACGTAGATAATCCGTCAAGTCCTCTTCCAATAAAGACGTAATTTTGCATGAATTAAATAATACAGCCATGAATGATTGCATGTTGGAAATAAAAGCATTGAATTTAATTATCTCTCTGTTGTCTATATGCTCATCATTAGTCTCATGAAGCCGCTTTCATATTGCAGTTCACTCAGCGGTTGATGCTCAAGAAATGCTCAGCACGGACACTGCATGTAACTTTTAACAAGATTCACTTTTTTGAAGCACCCTAAATTGTATTAACACTTACTATATAACCATTATTTAGTTTATAAACATCTAAATTAATACAACTCTGCAATCGATCGCAGTTTGAGTAGCCTATAGTTCTGTGTAAATGCATAGATAAACCGCGCTGTCAGCAGCATAATTTAGAGTATGCCAGTTGAGAAATGCAATAAAATACAATGCTTGTTATATTCCAATATTCCAGAGAATATTATTCCTTGAATTAACATTATCCAGTGAATTATTCTTCACTCTTTAGCCTATTAAACAGCTTATAAACCTACTAAAACTGTAGTTAAAAATGAAGTTGATATGATTCCTGTCCTTTATTTATTTTCTCTATATGAAAACATTAGACATTCTACGTTTATTTTGCTTACTGCTAATATTAGTGTTGCTGCTAAAGCTTTTTATAAATAAAATGTTTTTTATTGTTGTAATACGAAGATTAAATTTAACATGACAGGACTGGGACCAAAATGGTAATTTTTGCGAGTTAAAATTTGACCTGGTCGCATTTGTACTAGGGGTCAACCGATATGTGTTTTTCAGGGCCGATGCGATACCGATTATTACAGACCAAGTAAACCGATAACCGATATATTGAACCGATATATATGTCTGGTGCAAAAATGAAAATGAATGTCAAAATTAAGAATAACAAGGGCTCTGACAAAAACGGCCTTCCCTAGTGTTGGTTGCACTTCTTACTCTTGTCTTCCCCCATGCATCCATCTACAATAAGGGTAATATATAAAGAGAGAGTTAAAAGTGGGGCCACTGTATGCTTCATGATTAAGCCTATGAATACTAAATACTACAGCTAAACAGCTTGGGGAAATGTAAGTATTTGGCTTCAATAATTTACATGTTAGAAATGTATGTGTAATAGCATAACCTCTCATAATTCTTCATTAATTATTTTCGGTTGACTAAATCATAACCTACAAGAGGTGACTATTCAATTAATCATCTAATGCACATCAGTTGATTAATTTAAAAAGCGCAATGTATATAATAAGTGTAAATAATTTAATTGTCTTCATAGCTCCATTGTAGAAGTTGCGAAGAAGACCGCAACTATTTTAATGAAACTATAACACTAATAGCCTGTTATAGGCTCACTTGGTTCAATAGCCTATTGAAATGTCCCAATTTCCGCCATCCTAATCTTGGCCTATGTGACAGTAACTTAATCTTGGCCTATGTGACAGTATCTTAGTCTTGGCCTATGTGACAGTAATTTCCATTAGTTTTCATTTACAGAGCAGTGCAAATGAAGGCATAAAACATTAATTTAATTGATCTTTTAATCAAATGAGAGTTGAACTCTATTTTTTGGCAAACAAATGTGTTTACTATTAAAATTAAAACATGTAAGAAATAGCGTATTGTGTGATTGTTCTTTTAAACAAAAGTTGTATTAATTGTAGTAGCATTAGTAAATAAACCGAACTTTTATTTTGACGGGTTGCCATGAGGACCTCTTAAGTTTCTGTAGCCTATTTATGATATGACGATCGTTTTACTCAAACGAAACAGTCAAATGCTCATGAAGTAACTCTCAGAGCAGTTCTGGGGATGATGTTCATGTATTTATGTCCTCATTTAGTGACATGGCAGATGCGGAAAACACAGCGAGCGTCGCGCACTTCACTGTGTGTGTGTGTGTGTGTGTCAAAACCGCGCGTCTGTGCCTTTCACATATACAGAGACACGCCGAACATGCAGAATTCATATTTAAATAGTCTTTTTGCAGCTTAATGTTTACAGATAGTCCATATCATGAGTCGATTTAAGTGTACTGACCTACTTTTGATTAATTCATCCAAACTTTGACTAATTCCGTGACTCCGCGTTATACAGTAAATTCCATATGACTGGATTCCGCGATTCCCCCTGCGTTTCCCCCATCTCGGAAACCATAAATAGATAATATTGAGGTTTTTACAACTTCAGTGTAGTGGATTGTAATTTATTGCAACTTGAGCAACGTCTGCTGCTGCCTTTGAGAGATAACTGATGCGTGATGAAGCAGCACCAGTTAGCAAGCGCTTTCGGTGTGAGAGTGCCTTTGGTCTTCCACGTTGATTGGTCGGACTCCTGACTCTCAACAAATCAGATACGCGGTGGGCGGAGACTGCTCTAGGCCACAGAGTGGTGAGTTCCGACAGGCTGCATCAGAGCCAAATAGCGCGTTTCAAAATTAAATAATTTTATCGGTACATCGGTTTTGAAAATGACCGATGCCGATTATCATAAAAATGCTTAATATCGGTGCCAATAATCGGCCAGGTCGATAATCGGTCGACCCCTAATTTGTACGAGTGCATGGTCTACGCTGCTCCAAAGCGTCTGCTTCATACAGCGCGCGCTGCCAGCCGCAGCACATTATAGCAGGAGTCAGATTTCACTGATCACGTGAAGAGAGGTGCTTTCAGCGTGAGCGCTTCATGGGTAGTGCCTGGTTTATACTCGCCGCGTCAGCACGAGCTCGAAGGTGCGCGTCGCGGACGGAGCGCAATGGAGGATTTGGTTTTCAAACTAAAGTAAAAGACCGCTTCTTAAACCAGAGAAGGTGAACATGCTGGTGTTCTTGTAGAAAAAACATGCAAGTCCTGTCAGCGACAGCGAGTTTAGTTTTACTTTTCTTTTTGTTTTCGTTTTGAGAAGCTTGTTATCTTTGCTGTTTACCCCACGTTATGCTATAGAGGCTTTCCTTAATTAAAAAAAAAAAAATATTAATATTTATTTGCTTCCTCAGAGTTTGCTAAACATTCTGTAATATATTCGTATATAGTACAGCATGTGATGTGTCCTGTGTGCCTCGTCTTATTCGTTTTTGTTAGTAAATGTTATGTAAGCTAGTTTGTCATTGTAACGTACTGTTTTATTGTTGTTGTGCTTTTTAATTAAGAATAACAATGAATCCATCTTTTATTTTAGTCTTAAAAAATGAAAGGTGTATGGATAAGCAAAACAGACAATTATCTTTTCTTGCAAAATATGACACCAAGATCGCAAATTTGAAAGTGAAAGTGCACGAAAAAAGGAATTCCTGTTCACAAAATTTAAATCACAAATAATACCAATGAAAAAGAATATACCATATAACTATAAACTATGATAAAAGTTCATCAGCATGCATTGATTAATCAAATGTTCAAATGTGCAAAAACAAAAAACAAATTGCAACCAAATTATGTGCTCGTGCGACCAACTGAGAAAGTTAGTCGCAAAAGTGAGATCAGTGGGAAGAATGAGTCTAGAGCCCTGCATGAAAGACTGCTAATTCTCAAAACATTTTTGTTAAGATGACTGAAATGAGGAAAAACCAAAGTGAAGTATGGACTTACTTCACGCAGTCATTTATTTATTTTATAACAGTAAATAAATATCGGTTCTGCATATCGGTTATTGGGCACACAAACATGCAAATAATTGGTATCGGTTATAAAAAAAAATCAATATCGGTCGATCACTAATTTTAATACATGTCTTTCCTCCTTTGCCTTGCTCTTAACACAAGCTCCTTCTGGATCTGTGAGACCACGCCAATGTTGATGTGGACCAACAAATTCTCACAAAGCTCTCTGTAATGACATCCTGAGTCCTTCAAGTTTCACGGAGTCCCCTGAAGGAGAAGTTGAGGTGCATGTTTGATGACTGAAGATGGCAGACTGAAAAAAGGTAATTAAATCCTTACTGCTTAGATTTTCATTGTACCACTGACTGACACCTTATCTTTCTGCCTGAGATCATACCTGTCTTCTTTCTTGAATTTATCTGTATTACACACAGTAATGGATGTTAAAAAAAGAAGGGTAAAAGCATCCACCATGTTATGTTAATCTAATGAGGTTATTTTGTTTAAAGGCCTGCAGTTGGAAGCAGCTATTCTGCTCTTGCCTGCTCTGTTCAAGGAGGACCCGGAGTTGCTGTTTGAAGTTGAGGTGAGCAATGAACAGTTGACTACAGTGTCTGAAACACAAACTAAAAAGTATTTGAGCAGTTGTATGACAGTAGTTAAAATTAATTTAACTCAAATAAATATGAATATGAGAAGATGGTTAATGCTATTATCCCCTCTCCCCCAGGGCCATTCTCAGACCAGACCATCCCAACACCTAAGATGAAGCTTAAAGGCTGTAGGGAGGGTCAACTCGTGCAGTATGACCACATTGTGCTCACGTTGGATGGACAGTTAATCACAGAGGAGAGCGAGGACATCTCGACGGCACTGGGACTCCTCCTGTAGCAGCGGCTCTCAATTCCAGTCTTGGTGACCTGCCCCCACATGTTGTACATGTCTCACTTATTTAACACACCTGATTCAGATCATGAGCTCGTCAGAAAAAAGCTCCATCAATGAACTCTGCTCTGACTGACATGGTCCCTACACAGTGTCCCCACGGAACATTCATTCACAGATTTACACTACTTCCTGTCACTGTAAGTCAATATTCTCTATTTCTTGGCCTCTTCCAAGTCTAGTTGTAGTTTCTATTGTTTTTTAAATCCTGAAGGACTTACAAAAATGTCAGTACGCTGTTGACAGTGAAAAGATACCGTAGATACTAAAGATGCTGCAGTAATTCAGAGTGTACAACTTAGTTTGCAAGTGGTTGTGTATTATTAATTTTCAGTAATTTCACTCACTCACTATTAATGTTAAAAATAAATAAAGTAAAGAACTAATGTAGGTCTAAGACCATAGGTGAAAAAGTTACAGGGCTACAGTATGCATGTATATATATATGTATATATGTATATATATATATATATATATATATATATATATATATATATATATAAACCAGGACTCTCTCTTCCTCAAATGTACATATTTCAAACTTGTTGCATTGTTTTGTGTGTATAAAACAACAACTCCCCGTATTTTGTGATTTTGTATATGTATATTCCCTGGCTTGTCAGCACTCATTTTATTTGCTGCTGAAAGAAATAAATTAAAAGGTTTTGAAAGTGGCATGTATTTTGTTTCTCAGTAAGCATTTAGTACATGAATTTGAATCTTTAAAGCTGCAATTTGGTAAGAAATGATTAGTTATCATTCATCTTAAGTAAAAGTGTCATTTAAAAGCATATTGGCTCATCTATGGTAGTCATATATGGCACCTCTAATGGTTCTGTGTAACACATTTTGACAAATGTGCTATTAAGCGTCTTATCTTTAAGAATATGTGCCATATATAGTACCAAACGAGGTGTCCCTATAATTAAAAGCCAAAGAACCACCGTTGAACACCATTTTTGAGAAAAAGTGCTATATGGTTCCTCTTGTGGTTCTAAATGGCAACATTTGACAAAGTGCTATATGGCACCTCTAATGGTTCTATATAGCACCTCTTATGGTGCTATATAGCACCATTTGAAAATGGTGTCTGCGGTCGCGTTGAGTCTTTTGAAAAGAGACAAGGCTTTAAGAGCTAATCAAAGCTAATGATTGTGGTTACATACATCTTCCTAAACTCTATTTTAAACGTTAGCGCTATGAGTGATGCAATACCAAAATAAAACAATAAACTGACTAGGCTGTCTAATAGGCAGAAATGAATCTGCACGCAAACAAATTTGGCGGTCACGTTGAGCCTTTTGACAAGAGAAAAGGCTTCAATAGTTAACCAAAGCTAACGACTGTGGTTACATACATCTTCCTAAACTCTGTTTTAAAGCTTTAGGAGCTGTAAGTGATGCAATACAAAAAACGATGAGCTGACTAGGCTGTCTAATAGGTGGAAATTAATCTGCTTGCAAACTTACCTTTGTGGCTCACGGGCTTATTCATATAACTGAATCACGAATAACCAGTGTTTTGAGGACATTTACCTCAGAGGACGTGTTGCTTGACGAGGATTCGTTGTGACTTTCAATCTTGAGGAGACATAATGCCCACGAGGCTCCCGCAGAGTGAAGAAGAGGTGGAGTTACGAGACTTCTCAGACAGTTGAAGTGTCCAATGGAGTTAAGAGATTTGCTCTCAATCTATTTTCAACACTTTAGATTGGTTAATAATTTGTAAAAATAACAGACCCACGATAGCAATAACTGACCAATAGCATCGATTTGTGAAAAAATATGAAATTGACAAAATTTGGAGGATTCCGCCCGACAGCGATGATATGCTGTTATTTGTAAATGCTACTGCTTCTGTTAGCTTTTAAAATATGGTTTTTAATACAGTACAGCAACCGCACGCGCGTCCATTGTATAACGCTTCTCATAGCTATGTGAAAATAAGTGTATAAATGGAACATTTCATTGTTGGAGCTGATCTGATGATCTGAATAAGAGAGAGAGAGAGAGAGAGAGAGAGAGAGAGAGATGCAGAGCATGTGCAGAGCGACGCAAGGAACAGGATTGAGAACCGCTGCTTTAGAACATTGATTTTGAAACTTGTGAATCCATTAGAATCGTTAGAAGACAGAATCACGATTCATATATGAATAGATTTGTAAGAAGAACTGGTCTTATTTCTAAACGCACACACCTAACTCCAGACATGCTGGCACCGTCTGGAATGAACATCTTTATCTCCTGGGACCATAAAATCCCGGGATATATATGAAGGAGTAACAGCTGGAGGTCTCTCGAGAATAGACTGCTTGGTTTTATCGTAAACCAAGTTGGACGGAGGAAACTCCCTTGGTTGACTTTGAAAAATACCAGAAACACTCCCTAGTCTCTTCCCGTTAAAGTTTGCAATCACTTAGGAAGTAATCGCTGAATTAGACTTTTACGACTTCACGTTTCGCCCAAGAAAGGAATGCGCGCCTTTCTGTGGCGGTCTCTAAAACAGACAAAGAGAGAGCCACAGCTTTGCTTAGAAACGTGTTTCAAAGGGAACAAGGTTATACTAAGTTTCTGTGACTGAAATTATACTCTAAAACAAAAACACTATATACCATATATTTACAACCTATATATTAAAGGATGTTTTTGTTTGTGACATTTATAAGCTTGTTGTGTTATTTTGAATTTATGGTAATCTGTTTCCAGAATGTATAATATTCCTGATCACTAGTTGTTAATTTTCACATGCTCGATGTGATTATTTAGAATTCAGGATCGTTTAATCAATGCATTTAACCGAGTAATATCATTGGTATTCATATGCATGTTTGGCTATGCAAAGTTACATGGTGTTTGGTTTCATCAGAAAGCTAATCTCATGAATAATATTATGGTGAATGAGAATGATCTTTTCTCTGCAAGGTATGATCATAATATGAATAGAAGTCTGCTGTTAATAAGTTTTCATGTGATTAAATAACTGAACGGACAATTTATGCATAGAAAGACACGCAGCTGTGCAGGGCGGGGCTCCGCCCCACAGAAACACTTGCGATTGGATCAAACGCCCCACAGGAAGAATCCGATTGGATCAGGCGCCCGTGGGCGGATCCCAAATCGGCCCGTTAAAACCAGATGCACAACTGAAAAGTGTGTTGGAGTTGAAAACTAAAAGGGAGAGCTTAAGCTCACCCCGCTCGTCTCTCGTTCTGCTCACGCTGCAAAGCGCTTCTGGCCTCTAACATCACGGCAGGGCATTGCAACAGCGATCAAAGTTAAACTTTGAGAGAAACTTTAACATCCAAAGACTCAGTTAAACTTCAAAGAAACTAACATCTGAAGCCAAGAACTGAACGACTTCCTGAAAGCGTTATCAAGTCAGAACGAAGCCATCCAACCACTGAAGAGTGTTTTCGTGACGGCGACCTACCAAGCAGCCAATCAGCGCACGGTCCGTCGCGAATCCGGAAAGAACGATCTCGACTGAGAGCCAGGTTTTCAGCAAAGACTGAAAACTCGACTGAGTTCGATCTGAAACAACTGAAGAAACAGGCAAGCAGAATCTCTTAAATTGGCTGAAACTGGTGATATCTATCTGTTAAGAGTAAAGATAAAATAATTCTGTGCCTATGAGTTCCCTCAGGTTGAAACGAGCATTAGAACTTAAGACTCACTTCAGATACAAACAACTCATTGCAACGAATGTGTGTGTTTAAATCATCTGTTTTGTGTTGTCTAGTTAGTATGGTGTTAGAGTAGTGAATAAACTTTGATTTTATTAAGAAATCTCTTGTCTGTGCTATGTGATTTTGCAGATCATAATTATTTGCCAAAGATCGCGTTTTACCTACGCTCAGGAAATAGATAACTAAAGTTAACTATTTGGTTTATTTTATCGTTGGCCACGAATGAGATAAATACAATGGTTAAAAGATAAACGCGCTGATTTTAATACTTGCTGGACAAGTCGTTAATAAGGTATCGTTAACCTGGTATAAGTTGGACATTCTGATTAATAGCAATTAATCATATGACCATCGACTCGTAAAGAGTCATTCCCTAAAAGCTAAAATAAATAATAAATAATAATGTGGGGTTATTTAATATCCTACAGATTTTTACGTGCACCCTTAAAGTTTTCTTCCTCTTCTCTAAAGCAGCGCAGCAAACCTTTGTTGTGTGTTCCCAGGGGTGGGGTTTGTCTGGGTTTGTGATGTAATGAACCTGGGAAGTAACTCATTGTAGTCCCTACGAGCCATTTTTGTAGGCATTAAACAGCCAGAATTTTTAAAAGATATCTCCGTTTGCATTGAACTTTCAGCTCCGCAACTTTGCAGATATTGTTTATGCTCAACAACAACATTACTAACTAACTATTTTTAACTACTGTTAAAAATGTGAAATCGCAATCAACCACCCCTTTAAATCAGAGGTCTCAAACTCAATTCCTGGAGGACTGCAGCTCTGCAGAGTTTAGCTCCAACCAGCTCCAAACCACACCTGCTTGGACGTTTCTAGTAATCCTGAAGACCTTGATTCTTCATGTGTGTTTGATTAGTGTTGGAGCTAAACTGTGCAGAGCTGTGGCCCTCCAGGAATTGAGTTTGAGACCAATGCTTTAAATGTAAATACCAGCTATACATAGTTTACGTAGTATGTAGGGCATCAGTATTCAATATTAATTATAATTGTTTTTTGAAGAAATCAGTTGTTATTCCTGCAACAGATCCTCTTGAAACAAGCATTTGAGAATAAAGAACAAAAAATAAATAAATAAAATGAAACTACTGAAGTGTTGCACTTTCATTGCAGTGTTTTGCACTCGAGACAACAAAGGTACAGAGGTAGTGTGAGAAACAGCATTAGAAACAGGAAGAAAAGATGAGAGAGCGTGAGAGAGAGATTGCTTGTAGCATACTGCTGGAGGGACAAAGCTGGTCTAGACTGAATACTAAGCAAAACAGACAGCAGCAGTCTGTTGTCAGGGGAAATGCCTCCCACACGACAACAGAGAAAAGAGCACAGGCACACGCAGGCCAAAGGGATCCCCCTGGAGCACAACATCCCTATTACAAAGAGGACCGGGCAAAATTGTTCACTTTACAGGTCCTATAAAAGACAGACTAGCAAGAGGAAGGAGTTTTATGAAAATAAACCCACTATCTTCAAAATACTGGAGGTGCTGCCAAAATAAGCATTTGGATTGTATATGTGAATCTGTCACACATCCGTTCCTGAGGACGGTTCTTACCTTGGCTTTGTTGATAGTGCAGTGCAGGGCATTGTTCTCCTGATCATACAGAAGGCTGAAGTCCAGAGTGCCGAGTGTAGCTGCGAGGAAACAGACATAAAAGCATCAACAAAACAGTTCATCTCCAGGGCAGACCACAGCATATGCAACAGGAATTAGCAAGCTGTTTAAGCCATATTTTGCTCCTCCAGAGACCATCTGATGTCAATTGTACACAAAAAGGCAAAGAGCTTTCTCAGTTTGACAGGCTCTAATTTGAATTTGGCCTTCTGCTATCAGGGTTGCACACATTTTTACTGGGTTGCAATGAGAACTTCTGATCTGTTGCATCAAATTCAATATTCTGTGTTTTGTTTGAGGTACTTAGTAAGAACTTTGTGAGTTATGCTACAGTTCAGATTAGGGTCAGAAAGATTTTTTTTTTTTAAGCTACAGTCTGTAACTGTGTTCAAAATTTACAAACTTTATATAATAAGCAAGTACACAATGAATCCATTTTCCAAACAGTGTTTTTGGCTTGTCCTGAATCACTACGGTACACCTATAATAAGTGCTTATATTCTGACTATGTTAGACTGGTTTGGGTAGGTACCGCTGCGGAGTAGCCCAGTACCTGCGTGATTCGTCATAGACATAAACAGAGAGAAGTAGGGTTGTGACGGTGAGGAAATTTTCCCACCGGTTAATCGACGTGTGACAACACCGGTATTACCGTGATGGTGGTGGGGTCGTTTGAGTTTTCCCTCTTTTCCTCGAATTTGCGGCAATTCGGCATCAAAAAGTTGTTTGTTTTTAGTTTGTTTGAGTTTTCCCACTTTCCTTTGCTTGTAAAAGCACCGTGCGCATTTTACTTTCACTTGGGGAGAAAATCACACAGTTTAAATAAAATAAAAACTAGCAAATACTGTGGAACCAAATAAATGAGAAACGAATGTTAAAAAAACCTTCCAATATCACTTTAGATAAATGGCAGTTCAACAGGCTTTTCAAAATCAAAAATAATTTTTTAAACAGGTGCTTTTACATTTCGTTTTGAAATTCTTCGGCCATCGTCTTGTCTGTCTCACCTCACTCTTCTGTCAGTCACCTCGGCTCACGTGTTCAATGAAATCTGATCTGTGATGCGCGACTGTCGTTCGCTCGATGTGTTGCATTGAGCAGCCGTGTTCAGTTTTAATTGTAGTGTCTGTTCTCTAACTGAACTAAATGATTTTTATTACTATTAAAAAAAAATCTAAATTACAGTGAGGGCAAGTGAAGTAACCGGTGTTGCGGCTTAACACCGGTATCACCGCCAACACCGTCTATCGCAGCAAGCCTAGGAGAAGTAGCTATGGCTACAATGTTCTTCAGCAAGACGCACACAGTTCTGTTTATTAACGGCTAGAGCGCCAAAAGTTACAGACTGCAGCTTTAAATTCAGAATGGATATATTACATTGATCAAAAGCTACTGTAAAAACTTTTATATTTTTTTAAATAAATCAAATTTGAAATAAAAGCTATTCTTTTGAACTTTATATTTATCAAAATATCTAAAAGAATATTAGACAGCACAACTATTTTCAACATTGGTAATAAGAATAAATATCTCTTGAGCACCAAATCAATGTATTCAAATTATTTCTGAAGAATAATATAATACTGAAGGCTAAAGTAAAGAAAATGAAAAATCAGCTTTGCCTTCCCAGGAATAAATTACAATTTTAAAATATTAAAAATACAAAAGTTTTTTTTTTTTTTTTTGTAATTGAAATATTTCAGAGACGCATTAAAACATATCTTACCGACTCTAAATTTTTGACAGATTATTCAAAAAGACAAATTATGTCTTTTTGAAAGAATTATGTTATGGTCAAGCTGTAGTCTGTAAGTTTTGTCTCTTTGTTGCCATCTCTGTTTGAAACCTGCAATTGCAGTTATTTGTGGAATTATGTTCATGTGCGTTGTGCATTGGCATGGCTCCAACACGGATTAATCTAATATACTGAGGTAAATGTGTGGCTGTCAGTCATTACACCGGTGTGGATACTGTACTTAGGAATCACAGATTCTGCATCTTAGAAAGTGTCATCTGAACAATTAAGTAACATGTCATTGAGAAAAAAAAAAAAAAAAAAAAGCATTACAATACATCATGGCATGTTTGTATTTCCCGTGCAAACCTACCAGTACCACTCAAATTAGAAAACATTATTACAAGCTTACCAATGTGAAGACAAAGGTAAACCATTGTTTGGCAAAGGTAAGGAGATATATTTGGCTGGTTATGTACTTGCCCAAAAATTTATTTAGGGTAATTTTTAACCCAAAAAAAAAAAAAAAGTTACAGACTGCAGATCTAAGTATGTCTGTGAAACTGATTTGGTTATACAGAAATTCTGATCAGAAAACTTTTCAGTATAAACATTTCAGAACAGAACACCTGTTCACTCACACTGCTGCATTACTATTTGAAGGTTTAGTACATTCCTACCTTTCTGAATTAATTCTCCCCTATGTCCCTGCCCGTACGTTGAGATCTAGCTCTGATAATTTGCTTGAAGTACCCAAATTCTGGCTACCTAGTGTGGGTGGTAGGGCTTTCTGCATTTCTGCTGCCAAGTTCTAGAATAAACTACAAGGTCTTCGTGTTATCTCCTCACTTCAGACCTTTAAAACTGCCCTCAAAACTCACTTATTTACAATGTTTTCTTAACTGATTGCTTTCCTTAATTTTCTGCTTTATGTTTGTTTTGTAACTTATCTATATATTGCATATTATTGCATATATGTCTGCTGCTTGGTTGTTCATGCTGTATACTATTTGTGTACACTTGTTTGTTTTTTCCTGTGTTCTTGTTTCTATTTACCTTATGTAAAGTGTCCTTGGGTATTTGAAAGGCGTTTTATATAAATAAAACGTATTATTATTAACTGTAATGTTCACCAGTCTATGGTGATACCAAGCATTTCAAAGGTACTGTACCCGGCCCTAAAAAATATTTGCCAATTTTAACAGTAATTTTAATCCTAGTTTGCTATTTCAGTGGAGCTATTTTTCACCGGAATGAGCTACGAAGTAGATTTGATGGTGATAGTCAAATGTCCTCTTATGTGAAACTACAAAGGCTGCCACTTCCTGAAATTGTGAGAGACACAAAGAAAAACCAGGAGCGAAATTGGCCTTTTCTCCACTATCCTTTGAATTTTTCAACCTTCCCCACTGATAAGTGTCAAGTCAATGGAGTCACGCGTCTGAAAGTGAACCTCCCTGCTGATTCTGCCTCGTATGAATGCGGCCATGAAAACCAGAGTCAAATCTCATATGGACTCCTAGCAGGAGGCCTTCAGCCACACTCTGCAGAGAGCATCTTGAGTTCAAGGACATCCATCATTAAACATACTAGAGTAATCAACCAACCAACCTTACCCTTAAACCAATTACCCTCAGCAAGATGACTATGGAAAAAAAACTCCAACGGCTTGAATTTTGATCTAATTTGTCTAAAATAACATCAGATTGAGGGCCCTATATCTTAACCACTATAAGCCACGGCACCTGTAAGAGCTCTTGCTGCAGAGGGCAATGATGTAGGAGTGCATTTTTGGACCTTAAAGGGATACATTTCTTTCCTCTGCTGAACATAGATGATGATATTTTGAAGAATGTTGGTAACCAAACGGTTTATGCTACCCAATGACTTCCATATAATTTTTTTCTCTCCAATGGCTACCAGCATCTGTTTGGTTACATACATTCTTCAAAATATCTTATTTTATGTTAAACAGAAATAAAATAAAAAATAACATGCATTTTGTATGATCTCTCTTATTTTGGTAAAATTATCCACATTTTCTGCAAGGGGTTCCCAAACTTTCGATCCCCACTGTATATGTATATATATATATATATATATATATATATATATATATATATATATATATATGTATATGTGTATATATATGTATGTGTATATATATATATATATATATATATATATATATATATATATATATATGTATGTATGTACGTATGTGTATGTATGTATGTATGTATGTGTATGTATGTATGCATGTATGTATATATATATATATACACACACACATACACACTAATTAGGGGCAAAAGTTTGGAAATGCAAATATTTTTCCATACTTTGCTTTCTTTTTTTCATACTTTTCCAGACCTAGAAATTACTTAAATCAAATTCCATACTTTTCCAAACCATGTCGGAACCCTGATATGATGAACAGATTTAATTTAGGCTTTTATTCACATATAAACATTGATCAACACACATACATAGACCCCATTAAATATGGTACATGGAGGCTAAACCATACTTGCTTGACACATGAGAACAAACCTCATTGGTCCCTGAGCATCAAGCATGCATGTTTGAGCTTCCATTTACCAAATTTGATGTGCTCAATGTGTTGAACAGTGTTTAGTCTATATGTAATGGGAATGAGAAACCTAGACCTAAACCTAGAAACCTAAGGCGGAATGAAAAAAGTTTTTTGACTGCACACCTTAAAAGGAGGTTAAAATTTATTTTACAATAAAAAAATCCTTAAAATACATCTTTCATATTTACTGTTTCTATGGTTACATCAGTGCTATCACAGGGATTGACTGCAGTTACCTTTGCATTCAGACATTATTCGATTCCTGTCTGCTCTTGTATGTACAAAACAATTTGAGTCACAGCTGTTGGTAAATACTGACTGTGTGAATGGAGCCATAGAAATACACAGAGAGGAAAAGAGTGCGTGGAGAATGTAAAATAGAAGAGTTGCAGGATTATTCATCTATTGCCATTAACTTCAGGCCATGCTGCTATATGTTCACGTCAGCTGAAAAACAGCATTACGCAACCTTGCTCAACCTGTAATCATACACACACACCCCTCACTTAGTTTCCCACTCAGGACCACTTTACACTTCAACAACGTCCAGCTGAAGAGCATTTCCCATAGACAGATTTTGATTGAGGGAAGGCCAACCTGCAAAAATATGCCTTGACAATTCTCAGCATTTCTGACCTATGATCCACATGATCGAGGATGATTTTTCTCAAGGATGAAACGCAACCTTGCAAATGAGATATCTAACATTGTGATTGCTTTAATCACAACAAACTTGTTCTAAATATGTGTCCACATAACAGAAAATAAAAGTAATGATCTTGCCGGTGAACGGTCATCTGGGATTATGTTTTCCTGTGGTTAGCTGCCAGTTTCCCAGCTTTTCAGGACAGACGGCATTCTGGCCTCTGCCAATACAGCGGAAGGAAACAAATAGTGCTGGAATTAGCGGAAATCGTATCCACTCTATCCTTGCTGGTTTTATTTTGGGCTGTACAAATGACCATAGTCTGGGCTTCTTTTTTTTTGCTGCAGCTTAAACTCTGAATTGGATGACAGGTGGTAATTAAGGGGAGGTATTCTTGAGGATACATGTTAGACTTAAATAGTCACTGTAATTAAATACTCTATTAATTTGTGAAGACTCTCAAGATTCATAGACCTTTTTTTTGCCAGATAATAAAATCCCCTTGCACTGAATGAATTACAGGAGTCATATCTATTGATCAGAATGCGTGTTTCCTTCATGCACTTCTACTAATCAGAATACGGTCTTACCCAATGCAAATACCCTCCAAGGTGTAGTCGAGGTGGATGCATCTAATTGTTTAGGTCACGTATTTAAATGTTATATCAGTATACAGATCATTATTGAAAAAATATGAGTTTTCTGACATCATTTTCTCAGTTCAGCTCATGTCCAATTCAGTTTTCTCCAATTAAAGCTGAGATTACTACTAGGAACAAAAAATTAAGATATATATTGTTCCCTGTCGATACTCCACTCGTACTGCGTCTTGCTAAAGACGCTATGGGAAAAAGCCTTTTTTCTCCTGAACTGAAGTCTTATTCAATCACGCAGTGAAACTGCACAACTATTGGCTCGTGCAGTGTGTAAAAAACGAACCAATGGGTCGGCAGCGGAGCTGCACGAGCCTATGGCGACGAAGCCTGCCAGAATGGGCTGGGCTATCTGGCTATACAAGCGGCCGTTTCGCCATAGGATTCTCATATTTCTTCTCCTTCATCGACAACGAGTTCGCCTTTGCTGTACCCAGAAGCCTGCTTGCCGTCGACACGCCTCGCAGCCGAACCAGCCATCTGCAAGCTGAGATGCCACATTTTCCTCGCGCTCCAGCACCGCAGCAGTCCCGGTCTCGTTCGCTGCCGCCATCCGGCGATTACTCACGCTTTACTAAAAGAGCAAATCAGGCGTTGTTTCAAATGCCTCGCTATTATTACAGTTCGTGCAGGTCTCCCCTGCACGCCGATGACGGCCACAGTGACTGCGTTTCCTGCTTGGGGAAATCCCACGTGGATGCCGCGCTCGCTGGCTCGGATTGTTCTCACTTCTCGCCTCTCTGTGCTCGCGGATCGCTTTCTTTTCAGAGAGCTACTCCGCCCTCGCACCCTCCCGTTTTCTTCCTCCCAGGGACCTGTGAGGAAAAAACAGCGGGGCAGAGGATCTCAGGGCCCAGCTGAGAGCGAGCTCACATCGGCTCAGATCCCACGTGCCTCGCTCTCGCCACAAAGAGATGGTTTCTCCCATCCTTTTTTTCCAACCTGACTAGCGTCCCTCTGCAAGCGCGAGCGTTCTGGTCTCGTTCGGGGGAAGTGACGAAGAGCTGGCCGATGACAGCATGTCATTGGCAGCTTCGGACGCCGAGGAGCTGTCGGGCTCAACTGCTGACTCTTCCGCCCCCCTCGCATTCGTCTGCGCCCAGTGCCGGCAAAACCGGGATGGATGCCAAACTTTTCCGTGTCCTCTCGAAAGCGGTTGAAGAGCTGGGATTGGAGTGGTCTCCACCAGAAGAGCCCTCTCGCAGCCGTCTTAACGAGTGGTTCCTGCCGGGGCGCCGTCAGGCCCCCCGCCAGCGACCCTCACCGTTCTTCCCTGAAGTTCAGGGAACTGAGAAGTGCAACAGACCTGGCTCTGCGCGCTACCAAGACCACCGCCCAGGCGATAGGAAGGTCCATGGCCAGCCTAATGGTGCTCGAGCACCACCTGTGGCTCACGCTGACGGAGATCAAGGACACAGACAAGGTCCCATTCCTTGATGCTCCGATTTCCCCCAACGGCCTCTTTGGACCTGCAGTGGAAGGATTCGCTGAGCGCTTCACAGAGGCGCAGATGGCGTCACAGGCCATGCAACACTTCCTGCCCAGGTGCTCAAGCTCCGCTGCTGCTACTAGTCGCCTTAAACCTGCGCCGACTCAGCAGCCTGCGAAGCCTACACCTGCCGTTTCCGCTCCTCAACCTGCCAAGACTCAGCAGACGCGAGGAGGCTCCCACTCGGCCAGGCGCCACCCCTGACCCAGGATAGTGTTGGACCCTGCGCCTCTGGCGTCTTCCTGATCTGCAGGACAGGAAGAGTAGAGGGCCAAGTCCCGCCTTGGCCGGACCGCCCGCCAAACAGCCTCTCTTAAGCCTCATTTCACCCCGTTCATTGCCGGGTGCAGAGGAAATTGTGTCTGTTGCTAATACAGGGCCCGTATAAGCACCCAAGCAACCATCCGCTGTGATAGTAAAACACAAACATTCTCAAAAAGAGAGCAGATTTCCTCTTCCTTCCCTCACGAGCGTGCAGTCGGTCAGTCGAGTTTATCCAACCCCTTGCCATGCAGGCTGAGGCCTGGCAGGCCATCCCCGGGGTATCAGAATGGGTTATGGGGATAATAAAATGAGGTTATTCACTCCAATTCGCTCGAAGACCCCTGCGCTTCAGCGGCGTGGTCTCCACTTCTGTAAAGGGCGAGAACGCTCGCGTTCTACGCTCAGAGGTGATGACGCTGTTGGAAAAAGGAGCCATAGAAAAGGTTCCTCCAGCTCAGGACGAGTCAGGCTTTTACAGCCGTTTCTTCCTCGTTCCCAAAAAGGATGGCTGCCTCCGGCCCATCTTCGATCTCAGACGCCTGAATCACGCCCTCATGAGGAGGTTGTACAGGATGATCACGCTGAAGCAGATCCTCTCGCAGATTCGTACAGGGGACTGGTTCTGTTCTCTGGACCTGAAAGACGCATACTTTCACATCCAGATAGCCCCCCATCACAGACGATTCTTGAGATTCGCCTTCGAGGGAGTGGCTTATCAGTACACGGTCCTTACCTTTTGGACTGTCTCTGGCCCCCGCACTTTTACGAAGTGCATGGACGCGGCTCTTTCCCCTCTAAGGCAGATGGGAATCCGCATTCTCAACTACCTCGACGACTGGCTCATTCTGGCCCAGTCAGAGGTGCAGCTACTTTCACACAGAACCCTCCTCCTCAGCCACTTAGAGCGCCTGGGGCTCAGGGTCAATTTTGCCAAAAGCGCACTGTTCCCCAGCCAACGGGTATCGTTCCTGGGAACAGTTCTGGACTCAACTCCGATGAGAGCTGTGGTAGCGCTAGATCGTGCTCTGGCCATTCAGAAGCTCGCGGCCTCCTTCGAGAGCGGCACCGCTCGCACCCTCAGAGCATTTCAGAGAATGCTGGGCCTCATGGCCGCAGCATCACCAGTGCTCCAGCTGGGTCTGCTTCGCATGCAGCCCCTTCAGCGCTGGTTGAAACCAAGGGTTCCACCCCACGCATGGCGGCACGGATGCCAGTATATCAGGGTAAGCCAGGCCTGTGTGACAGCCCTGGCCCCCTGGAAGAACCCACAATGGATGGAGAAGGGCGTGGCCAAGGGGATGGTCTGCAACAGGAAAGTTGTCATGACAGATGCCTCCAACACGGGTTGAGGGGCGCTGTGCGAAGGCAAACCGACCTTTGGTTGAAGGCGGAGAAAGGCTTCAACATCAACTGCTTGGAGATGCTAGCAGTATGTCGAGCCTGCCAGTTCAAAATCTTTGGCAAGGCCGAAGTAGACCTTTTCGCCTCCAAAGACAACTCTCACTGCCCAACATATTATTCAAAGGTCAAGGACGCGTTGGCCCACGACTGGCCCAACCTCCTCCTTTATGCATTCCCTCCGATCGCCCTGATTCCACAGGCGGATCAGGGAACAAGGACACAAGGTCTTATTGGTGGCCCCCTTGTGGGAAAACCAACCTTGGTAGTCGGAGCTGACTCAGCTGCTGACTGCAGCCCCCTGGCCAGTGCCCCTGAGACGAGATCTCCTCTCTCAGGGAAACAAAACAATATGGCACCCCCGTCCCGAGCTGTGGGCCCTTCACCTTTGGCCGCTTGACGGGAGCCTACCAGCCTCCCAGAGCAAGTGCTAAAAACCAATTCTGAGGCTAGAGCCCCGTCTACGAGACGCCTCTATGCCCTTAAGTGGTCGGTTTTCTCCGCTTGGTGCCTAGACCGCGGTGAAAACCCCTCTACCTCTGAGTTAGCGGTGATTCTGTCCTTCCTGCAGGAGCTGCTGGATAAAGAACATTCTCCCTCTACTCTCAAAGTGTTCGTAACAGCTATAGCGGCCTTTCACGCCCCTATAGCAGGCCAATCAGTGGGCAGAGACAATGCAATTGTCTGCTTTCTGAGGGGAGCCAAGAGGCTGAATCCGCCTCGGCCCCTTACCGTCCCTACATGGGACCTACCCACTGTACTGAGGGCCCTCCTTTTGAGCCGCTACAGTCTACAAACCTTCGGTCACTGTCGCTGAAGGCTGCTCTGCTATTAGCACTAGCGTTGGTTAAGCGAGTAGGGGGCCTACAGGCACTCTCTATTAGCCCTGCCTGCCTGGAATTCGGGCCCAATGATTCGGGCCCAATGGTCGTCCTGAAACCAAGGCATGGGTACGTACCTAAGGTACTTTCAACTCCGTTCAGAGCTCAGGTCATTACGCTCTCCGCGTTCCTCCCTCTGAGGAGGACCGGGAGTTATCCTTGTTATGCCCTGTCAGAGCTTTGAGGATCTACTTTGAGCGTTCCGCCTCCTTTAGGCGTACGGAACAGCTCTTTGTTAGCTTCGGTAACCACGCCAAAGGGCATCCGGTCACGAAGCAGAGACTCTCTAAGTGGATAGTGGATGCTGTTATGCTGGCGTACACTTCATTGGGCCTACAATGCCCCATTGGAGTACGAGCTCATTCTACTAGAGGCATCGCCTCGTCATGGGCTTGGTCTAGCTGTGTGTCCATTACAGAGATTTGTGCGGCGGCCGGCTGGGCCTCGCCGTCCACATTTGCTAGGTTTTATAACCTGGACGTACCAGCCTTACAGGCCAGGGTCCTCTCTGCTTAGATGAGCGTAAATGTATACATTGTGGGAACAATCCTGACAGAGAATTCTTGACCGCGAGGCGCTCAAGCTCTCTGGTGGGTTCCTTGCATGCTTCAGTCCTGGTAGTACCGAGTATGTAAGACTTGCATGGAACGATCACCCAGGCCGAGCATGACCTCTATGAGATTAGCTCGCTTTAGCCTGGAGTATACTATAGCACTTCCCTATGAGCATTAAATGCTTATGGAGGTATATTAGGCAGTCGTTCCTCTACCTTAGCACGGCGTGATTGAATTGTGTTCCCATAGCATCTTTAACAAGACGCAGTACGAGTGGAGTATCGACAGGGAACGTACTCTGTTACTGTTGTAAGCTCAGTTCCCTGAGATACGGAACGAGTACTGCGTACTCTGCCGTGCCAGTACGCTCAGTCGTCGCTGCAGTTGAAGTAACCAGAGGATCCTATGGCGAAACGGCCGCTTATATAACCAGATAGCCCAGCCCATTCTGGCAGGCTTCATCGCCATAGGCTCGTGCAGCTCAGCTGCCGACCCATTGGTTTGTTTTTTACACACTGTACGAACCAATAGTCGTGCAGTTTCACTGCGTGATTGAATAAAACTTCAGTTCAGGAGAAAAAAGGCTTTTTCCCATACTTTTTTCCCAGTACTCGTTCCGTATCTCAGGGAACCGAGGTTACGATAGTAACCAAGTACGTTTAATTTTCAGTTTTCTTTTTCATTTTAGTTTTATTATTTGTTACGTGCTTTTGTCATTTTTATTAGTTTTGTTTTTTAGCTTTATTTTATTATTATTTCAGTTTTTGTTTTTATAATTTCAGTACTTAGCTCACTTCAGATAGTGGACAATACAGCATTTTTTCATCTAATACTTATTTTATTTCAATTTCATTTCTATTACCAGTTTTTAAAATTTGTTTTATCTAACCATAACATATCATTAAATAATTTTTTTAATGGTGTCAATGTTGTTTGAATCACTTACATATGACAGGGTATAATCAGCAAAAAAAAATATTTAAATGAAAATCCTTCAAATAATATGAAACCAATGACCCATATACAGCAAATTAATTGTAAGAAAATAACATTGATTTAAATGCAAATAACTTTTTTTTTTTTTTTTTTTACATTTTAGGGCAATCATGCACATTTGCATAGACTCCTCTTACTCTAAACATTAAAAAATAAATAATAAAAAATCAAGAGACAAGGGTCAAACTTTTTCATTTAGTTATAAAAATATTTCATATTGTTATAAAATGAAATGCCATTATTTATTTATAAACTGAATGCTGCCTATGTGGAGTTTGATGACCAAGGGACAGGTTTTCCACCATATTTTGATAATGACCCATACAATACATACAGTCAGGTCCATAAATATTGGGACATCGACACAATTCTAACATTTTTGGCTCTATACACCACCACAATGGATTTCAAATGAAACGAACAAGATGTGCTTTAACTGCAGACTATCAGCTTTAATTTGAGAGTATTTAAATCCAAATCAGGTGAACGGTGTAGGAATTACAACAGTTTGCATGTGTGCCTCCCACTTGTTAAGGGACCAAAAGTAATGGGACAATTGGCTTCTCAGCTGTTCCATGGCCAGGTGTGTGTTATTCCCTCATTATCCCAATTACAATGAGCAGATAAAAGGTCCAGAGTTCATTTCAAGTGTGCTATGTGCATTTGGAATCTGTTGCTGTCAATTGTCAAGATGAGATCCAAAGAGCTGTCACTATCAGTGAAGCAAGCCATCATTAGGCTGAAAAAACAAAACAAACCCATCAGAGAGATAGCAAAAACATTAGGCGTGGCCAAAACAACTGTTTGGAACATTCTTAAAAAGAAGGAACGCACCGGTGAGCTCAGCAACACCAAAAGACCCGGAAGGCCACGGAAAACAACTGTGGTGGATGACCAAAGAATTCTTTCCCTGGTGAAGAAAACACCCTTCACAACAGTTGGCCAGATCAAGAACAATCTCCAGGAGGTAGGTGTATGTGTGTCAAAGTCAACAATCAAGAGAAGACTTCACCAGAGTGAATACAGAGGGTTCACCACAAGATGTAAACCATTGGTGAGCCTCAAAAACAGGAAGGCCAGATTAGAGTTTGCCAAACGACATCTAAAAAAGCCTTCACAGTTCTGGAACAACATCCTATGGACAGATGAGACCAAGATCAACTTGTACCAGAGTGATGGGAAGAGAAGAGTATGGAGAAGGAAAGGAACTGCTCATGATCCTAAGCATACCACCTCATCAGTGAAGCATGGTGGTGGTAGTGTCATGGCGTGGGCATGTATGGCTGCCAGTGGAACTAGTTCTCTTGTATTTATTGATGATGTGACTGCTGACAAAAGCAGCAGGATGAATTCTGAAGTGTTTTGGGTAATATTATCTGCTCATATTCAGCCAAATGCTTCAGAACTCACTGGACGGCGCTTCACAGTGTAGATGGACAATGACCCAAAGCATACTGCAAAAGCAACCAAAGAGTTTTTGAAGGGAAAGAAGTGGACTGTTATGCAATGGCCAAGTCAATCACCTGACCTGAATCCGATTGAGCATGCATTTCACTTGCTGAAGACAAAACTGAAGGGAAAATTCCCCAAGAACAAGCAGGAACTGAAGACGGTTGCAGTAGCGGCCTGGCAGAGCATCACCAGGGATGAAACCCAGCGTCTGGTGATGTCTATGCATTCCAGACTTCAGGCTGTAATTGACTGCAAAGGATTTGCAACCAAGTATTAAAAAGTGAAAGTTTGATTTATGATTATTATTCTGTCCCATTACTTTTGGTCCCTTAACAAGTGGGAGGCACATATGCAAACTGTTGTAATTCCTACACCGTTCACCTGATTTGGATGTAAATACCCTCAAATTAAAGCTGACAGTCTGCAGTTAAAGCACATCTTGCTCGTTTCATTTGAAATCCATTGTGGTGGTGTATAGAGCCAAAAATGTTAGAATTGTGTCGATGTCCCAATATTTATGGACCTGACTGTACATACATTTGAGAGGCCAATAATTCACAAGCAAGCAATCATGGATGACACACATGAACAGAGCGACTGCAAATATGAAGCGTTCAACAGAAAATTTTGTTGCTCTGCATTTTCCACAAAGCAACCACCCAGAACATCAGCATCTGCAGATCAACACCGTTTGCATTGTGGTGTCAACTTTTGCATGAGGAAAAATCTAGTTCATTCTTATCATGCTGTGCAAGCTATTTTTTATTTATTTTGTGAAACAGACAGGTTTGAAACTCCTGGACTGACGTACATTCTTGTCTATGTGCAACAGGATTCTGGTTAACTTTATGGCTTATGCGGATTGTGCAGCTTGTGATTGCTTAGTGCAGGGGTGGGCACATTTTTTGACTCGAGGGCCACATCAAATTTTCCACATTAAGTGAGGGGCCGCATAATATGTTTGACAAATGAAGCTTTGATTTTTTTTTTAAATTCTAAATTGACACTCACTTACTACTGTACTGTATGTATACTTGTACATACATGGCAGTTCTATTCTTGTACCATCTCTACCTATTTTTATGAGCACTTTATGACACACAGATGAGTTGCATTGGTGTACAAGTCTATGTATAAGACACATTTTATCATTTCATTCAGAAATAATGTAAAATAAACAAAACGTTTACAAACATTAGAAAATGTTTTTATATTCCCTACACTCCACAAAAAGTCCTGTAAATTTAGCAGTGTTCAGAATAGAAAAAAGAACAAAAACACAAGTAAAAAACAAACACAAATTATAGTGGCATTCACCATAAACATATATTATAAACGCCCAGCCTTAAATATTTCAAGCGAAACTGAAACTAGCGGCGTGGTTGCTGGAATATGCACAATTTAAACTCACTTGCCTTTTCTCATTCATCACCAATCCTGATGAGCACGCTTTCCGCTTGACCTTGATTGCTTTATATAAGTCACCTTGGAAATTACAGCACGTTTCAGATGAAAAAACGCGATTTGTAATCCAGAAAAAACAGTACTATATCCATTTTCATAAAATGTGTGTGGGAAACAGAAGAAGAAATCATATCTTTGCAAGATAAAATGACAAATTATTTCCATGTTTTCCCCACAAAATTACAGTACCGTGAGCAGGAGGATAACATTTGTTTTGATACTGGAAAGTCTTTTATGCATTTTTAAAACAGTTCCAATACAAGGCATTTTTCAAAACAAATGAACACTTTCCCATTTTTAAAATATGTAACTTATTTACTATTGCGCCAGTTTTGTTGTGTATATAGCTATTTTGACTTCTTATTTTGTATTCGCTGTGCGGCTTGAACGCGGCGTCCATCAAAAAATAGACTAGACGCCTCTCTTTAGTGAAGCTGCGCGGAGAGCCGCTTCTGAAACGTGCCGCGGATCGACTGGAGTGGGCACGATCAGCTCCGGTGGCTGCGTCAGAGCGATGGGATGGTGTAAATCAGTGGTTATATACTGCACTACAGACTACAGCGCCATCTATTGGATTTTACTGATATTGCATATTGGAACAACTGACTCACGGACTGGATGAAAACGCCCATAGTTTGCCCACCTCTGCAGATTCTTTTTTTTTTTTTTTTAATACCCTCGCGGGCCGCCACAGGAGTGATAGCGGGCCGCAGATGGCGCGCGGGCCGTAGTTTGGACACCCCTGGCTTAGTGTGATGTGTGTGACACACATGCCATTCCATTAAAGGTCTTTTGCTTGCTCTGAGGATCTCATTTGTCCTCTCATCTTCTGCAAACCCCCAACACATAGACCTCACATTGCCACTCATTTATGACCAGAGACTCAGTCACCACTCATTACATCCACCTCAATTATGGCCAGAGGAAATATAATCAACATTGACTGATTTGATGGTCTCTGGTTACATCCATTGTATCTGAGGAGATGCCAATATCCTCACCACACTGTCATTGCAACCTTTACATTGTGAGAGTACCTGGTAGAGAACAGCTAGGCCTAATCTTATGAACAAAAGTCCACTTTGGCACACAGCATGTTTTATCGTAAAACAAACTAGAGAGCTATCAGAGTTCAAGGCTCAGGGCAGTGCTTGGATTTAACAGGAAGTCGACCGGCAGGGAAGATAAAACAAGCCGGCATGAAAGGGATGTAGTCCACATACAGGTCCTGGAGTTCAGATTGCAAATATATATCTAAATATGATAGAATCATTCATATTATAGCGGTTAATTTCTACAGATGGGAAGTGTGTGGCTCCTGCTTTCTATTAGGAGATTTCTTCTTAATGGCAATGTGTGACAAGTTTATTTCATTTAGACGCGTTCAATATCGTAAAATCACTTATGACCTTCAGTACAAATGACAAGCCAAACAATACAAAACGCATCCAGGCAGAACAAAAAATGTATCATATTTCTAATGTTGTATCCTAGTATTTTCATTATTGCTGATGTTTTCCAGGGAAGTCTCCATAATCTCCCTATTCCACACAAATCGATTCATTTCACTTTCACGCAATTCAGAGAGGAGATTCCTGTTGATCAGGTTTAAAATATGTAACTGTTGACAATCAGTGAGAGTTGTTCTGCAAAGGCTCCTTTCTGGGTGGTTGCTATATGGTTGCCAGGGTGTTCTGGATGGATGCTTACTGGCTCATGTCAACAGAGCACACCCTCAATTCTAGATATGGCTCAGGTCTCTTTTTATAGTTTATAGGGCTTTTTGCTGCTAGGTGAAAAGAAGTTCACATAAGCAGTACACACTTCCTCAAACTGCACAATTTAAGGTCTCATTTGTTCATAAAACAAACGGTGCTGGACAATTTATGCACTAGTGTTAATTTTGTTAATGAAAACTTTGATGAAAAATGTTTGTTGGCAAGCTTTTTTCCCATGACTAAAATGAGACGATGAGACAACAAAAAGGTCAATAAACGATAACTGTGATTATACCAACATGCAATATCGTTGACGATAAAAGATGAGACTAAAATGGATTTAAAAAAAAACAAAACAAAACTATACCAATTTTTAAAAAAACATTTTTATCATCAAAAAAAGGTGACTAAATATTATTGTTGACTGCTGAACATGCCTTCCCTACACAAGCTTTCATGTGTGCGGTTGTGTTAAAAGGATACATTTTTTTGCCAGGTGTTTTGCTTAATTTTTGTGATCTGACAACCATGCGCACGCGCTTGTCCTTCATTGCAGAAGCATAATGTAGACAGAGAGAGTGCATGTCTAAGTCTTTATATATTACATAGCCTATAATGAATCAGTACACTAGATGAGGTAAAATAACCCATGTGTATGAGTCCACATGATTTGTGCTTATTGGTGAAAGTGCAATACCTGATTTGTAAAAATACATTTCTCAAACGACAACAATCAGTGCAAAAGTAATTGTAAGGAAAAAAATCATTTTATACAGCATGACAAAAATGTGACTAATACTAGACTTAAATTTTCAGACATTGTCAACTAAAACTTGACTAACAAACAGGACAAGGTTGACTAAATATAATAATTAGAAAGTACATTTGACACAGGACTAAGACTAATAAAAGACTAAGACTAAATTAAAAATGGTTAAGAAAATTAACACTTATGCACCTAAGCCTGATTCTTAGGGTTACGGTTTAGCGATAATGATAGTGATTTTGACTTATCAAGCGTCACTAATTAAAAATGACTTCTCCAATTCAGAGGAAACATTATTAGATTATACAAAATATTGGTAACACTTTAGTATAGGGACCAATTCTAACTATTAGCTTGCCTTTTACTACTTTTACTATTACCTATTACCATTTACTATTGGCTATTTATTAGTACTTATAAAGCACATATTCTACATGGCCATATTCTACATCCCTAATCCCACCCAATACCTAAACTTAACATCCACCTTACTAACTATTAAAAAACAGCAAATTAGGAGTTTGAGGCAAAAGTCGTAGTTTGTTAAAGGTTTGTTAATAGCGAGACTTGGACCTTAAAATAAAGTGTGACTGAAATGTTAAATGTTTTAAACATTCAATCTAAAAATGCAGACTGAACAGAAACATTTTTTTTTTAATGGAAACATCATTAGATGTTCAAATGTTTAAACATTCAATCTAGGAATGGAGATTGAACAGAAAAAGTTAATTATTTTTAAATATACAAAACAAAACAAAAATTAAAAAAGAAAAGGAGTCTTGCATTTTTTAAAAACGATGCAGATTCGAAGAGCTGATAATGTCACGGTGCACACACGAGGGAGGAACAGGAACACGCAGACGAGGGTGTAACTCAAACAATAAACTTTACTTCAGACATCAGGACAGGACATGGCAAGGCAGACACGGACATCACACACCGGGGTTAACAAGTAGACCAGACGAAGTCAAATTGAACAGACAGGACTATAAATAAACAGGTAAATCATAGATAAGGAGACGAACACGGCTGGACAAGAATTAACTAATGATAACATTTAACAAGGACAGGAAACAAACCAAATAAGGAAACATGAGGCGGGAACACATGACAGACACGACAGAGGACTGACAGATAAATTATACTATATATAGTAGAGCTAGAGAGAGAGAGAGAGAGAGAGAGAGAGCGAGAGCGAGAGCGAGAGAGAGAGAGAGAGAGAGAGATTCATTTGTGGCTGGGTCCCAGTGTGATTGCAGTTAAGTCTGGCATCCATTAGTCTTGCTCTCCATCAACACCCTGAGAGATAAAGGTCTGCTCAAAGGCTCTAACGATTTTCTTATTGATGGCGAGGGCGGCAGAGAAGATGAACAGCAAATAACTGAATTAAACAGCATGGTTGAGACACTGCAGTGAGATCGCATTTCTATGATACATGTTCCCACATGTGGCTATTCATGAATCTGCAAAGAAGCGTGTATAGCTCACAAAAGCAACTATTGTACAGAACAGAAGCTAGCCATATGGACACAGAACAGAAGCCATAATACCATTTCTTATCTCTGTCACGACGGATAGACGTGCTTGCGATCGGTGTCCTTGTCATGCAATTGTCCTACCAGAATGGACGGCCTGACAGGCACTTTGATGAAAGGTTAGATATGTGCTCGGGCTGTAAGAGAGTCTGGACACAGCTATGGTGTGACTGATCAGAGCAGGACCAAAGGTAGTTTAAGCCTCAGACAGCACCACCCACAGACCACCCACTGAGCGTCTGAGGCAGACGACACACAAAACTGGCCGAGATACAGAAAATTAGGAGGTTTCAATCTGGTTGGTTGGCTGGCTTCTAGGAATCTGGGTGGACAGGTTTTTATCACTTCACCTGGATATGAAGTTGTGTTTACAAATTAGCAGGTTGATATAATGGGTGCTTTTGAGGAAGAACATTTCCACTAATTTTGTTTGTTTAATTAGTTTTCTGTACATCCGTTTGGAGGCTGACACTGCTGAAGAAGTTGAACCCCCCCCCCCCCCCCCATACAGTATATTTTATATATAAACTATATAAATTACTTTTGCCCCTAAACATGTAAAAACAAAGAAACTGAAAGTGGTTGCCTGTACATGTTTCAGAGACGGTCTCTTTTGTGTAATCGGGTGGTTCTCTGGCAGGATTAGCTGATCTGTCCACATAAATATAGACTAAAGTTGGTCTAGCAGATGTGTTCAAGAGGATTTGGAGAGCATACGTTTGAGGTAAGTAAGATTTTTAGGTCCCACTTTATATTAGGTGGCCTTAACTACTATGTACTTACATTTAAATTAATAATTTGATACAATGCACTTATTGTGTACATACAAGTTTTTACATTGTACTTATATATTTTTAAAATACCTATATGCAGTTACATCTGTAATTAATTTCTGTAATTACACTGTTGACCTACAGTATCCCTCACAACTTAACCCACCCTTAAACTTACCCATACCACCAAACCTGTCCCTAACCTTACCCGTATCCCACCTCAATAGCATCAAAAGTGTTTTACAATACAATATAACCACAATAAGTATACTGTACTTATTTTTTGATGTAAGTACATAGTAGTTAAGGCCACCTAACAAAGTGGGACCACATTTTAATTCATTTATTTTTATTTAACTTGTTGCTTTTAACTTTTTCAACTGCCGTTTTAGCTAATAAATTAAATACCACTCACTCACTCAAAAAAAGAAAAGAAAAAGTAGATTCTAAAGCAGGGGTGGGGAACATTGATCCTGGAGGGCCACTCTAAATGGTTTTATTGTAATCGCTCAGAGTTTAGCTCCAACCCTAATCAAACCCACCTGAAGCAGCTAATCAAGGCCTTCAGAATGCAGCAAGGTATTGTTTTTTTCAGGGTGGGAGCAAAACTCTGCAGGGACACCGGCCCTCCAGGATCGTTCCCTACCCCTGTTCTAAAGTATAGAATCTGTTCTTTGCAATGTATATAGGCCTTACAAATAGGAAGTGTTTCATATCTATGAATTATGATCATAATGCATAACAGCAAATCAGTAACATACTGACTTCGGTATGCATACCGAACAAATACAGCATTGTTTTAACTACTGCATGAGTGGAACTTCATTGGAAACTTCCAGTTTTATATATTGTTACTTTCAGGGGTTAAAGCAAAAAAAAAAAAAAAAAAAATCCTGAGCCTGAACTTTTTTCTGAGGGCAGGGGCGGGCGGTGGTTCGGTATGGGGCAGCACATGCAAAGCATGCAATGACTGTGGCAACCTTTGAAAGGATGCTATGGCAAAGTTATTGCTTTCCTTATTCAAACTGATTTTATTTTCATGAATATATGGTTGACCTGAAGAATGAAATCTATATCATACACTTTGAAAATAATGAGCTATATCACCACTTATCGACACTAGGGGTGTGACAATACACTTAGCTCACGAGATGAGACAAAATACAGATCACTAGAAAGAGACAATATTTGAATATTTTTAAGAAATTTTCAATGACAAAATATTTGTCTTAATTACAAAAAGTAAAACAATGCAGTTGCATTTAGAAATATTTTAACTAATCTAGGGCTGTAAACTAATGATTATTTTGGTAATCAAGTAATCTACTGATTATTTTGACAACTGAGTAATCTGATATTTTGTATTTCCTCACAGCACAGATCGTGAAAGCAGACTGCAGTTTGTCATTCATTGTAACAAACAAAGTGTAGAAATAATAGATTCAGTTTGCAGTGTAGAGAGCTTCATTCACTAAAATAGAAGTTTGTGAGATCGCGATGAACTTAATGATTATAAAGAGTTTGCAAATGTGAAATTTAATTAATACAACAGATTTATACATTATTGATTTTATTCAAAAGTTAATATAAAGCGACTTACATTTTAGGAACACTTGTCTGATCTGTTGAGAACTATTTTGTTGATGAAATAAAGTCACAGCTGAGCCACTGCGCATCTCCAAGCAAACAGCGCTGTTTCAATTATGAATGAATCTTTGTTTTTGAAAAAATCTAGTGAGTCGATGATTCTATGATCCAATCATAAAGAGAGTCACTTGCTTCATTCCTTAATGAATCAGCAGTTTGAACGAATCGATTAGATGAATGATTCAGTGACAGACAGTGACTTGCTGCCACCTACTGGGAGTTTCATTTTTAAAGTATAAATTTTAATTGTTTAATGTTTCTGTATTCAATCTCATAACATTGTTTTTATTAAATGTATTAATGCCACCTCTGAGTCTTGTTAAAAAGTCTGTAAATATTCCACATTTGTGCTCTTCTGTTCCGTGCAAAGATTAATTGTTGATGCTGATTTCAGGTCTTCCTGATTGTATCTTATTATTTTAAATGAATTTATTGTTTAATAATAAATTTTTTACAAAAAGTGAATAAATCAAATTTTGGCACAACATATGACATACATTTAATAAAGATAAAAATGGCATTACAAAGGTTAAAAAAATACTTTAAGGAGTCAAACATCATCTTATAATAGTAAGTTTAATCATGCAATACTGTACCGCTAAATAAGACGTGTTTTGAGGGCTTAGCTAATCAGGCCAATGAGAGACAATCATTCTAATATTTTATGAAATCATTAGTTCATTTCACTAATCAATGTTTTTTTGTTTGTTTTTTATTAAACACAAGAGGTCATTAATAATAATTATATTATAAGATGCACAAATTCAAACACAACGCATCTTTAATTTGGTCAGAATTGCAGGTGCCTGTCTTAATGTACAAGAAGGTTTAGAGAAAATATGACAAGTTCTTAATAAATGTTTTCATAGATTATAAATGTTTTTATGATAAAATACATCCGAAAGGTAATCTCAAATTACCATTGTTACCCCCCCCCCCCCCCCCCCCCCCCCTCCAAGTTAGAGTCCCCCCAGTAAATATCGGCCATTTCCACCACTGATTATAACAAATACCTGCAGAGGGCGCCATCGGCCTGGTAACGTTTCACTTTACAGCGTGATTAAACAATGTTTAAATCCATTAAATTTTAATATTTGGCCACACACAGAAACTTTTATTTTGAAATCGAGATGTACAATACATGGCATATTTAGACATAGGTTGATGTATTCTCCTGTGTTGCGTTACAAATCTAGTGATAATGCACACTGTTTTCTCAGATGAACGTTAAGCAATTCA
Organism: Barbus barbus; assembly: GCF_936440315.1. NCBI lineage: Eukaryota > Metazoa > Chordata > Actinopteri > Cypriniformes > Cyprinidae > Barbus > Barbus barbus. The sequence continues at coordinate 16,419,493 of NC_136734.1, read as the reverse complement.
AATTCACAGCTTATGCAGAGGAAGAGTTTATCCCCTTTCACATATAAGTTGCAGTCTTTTTTTGGTAAATTACCGGTAAGTTACCATTAAGAGATCATATGTGAACAGGACCTTTTCAAAAATCCCGGTAAATATGTTCTGGGAATCATATAGTTCTTATGGAGATGACATGATTGCTCTGAGCTGTTTATAAAGCTCTGCTGCTTTTTAATGAGCTTTTCTATGTAAATATGTGCTAGATGGACATCTTTGACCATCGTGCCTCGCAGCTTTTTGTGGGGCTTCTCCATTCATCAGGGCTGCGACTCTGCTACTGAATACTAGGCTATTACGCGCGTCTTGTGTTTATAAGAGCAAAAATTTCTGATTGGCTGGTAATGTTAGTTTGGTTGAGAGTGAAAGCTGTGCTTCTCTCATACCATTGGTAGGCGAACTCGTGGACTCGAAAGTGATAAACAAGTTTTTTTTTGTAGGATTTTTTTTTTCCGCAGCCAAACGCTGCACGCCGGAGATCTGGAACTGTGCTGGAGAAATTTAAGCCCTGTACTTTTGATAAGAAAAAGTCTAATCTTTCAAATTATGCCCATTTTTCCCCCAGGAAATTCAAACAATAAATGCCATTTTGACATTTAAAACATTCATATAATTTTCAAATTTTCTACAGATGCACTCAGATCCATTAAATAAAGGAATGCACTGGAATAGATAGGAGGCAGAATATGCAATATCAAAGAAAGAAAGAAAGAAAGAAAGAAAGAAAGAAAAAATATGGACCTACGGTTATCCTTGGAAAAACTTGAAATTGAAAATGCCTGTGGCGACTGTGGTGCTCTAAAATACACAGAGGAATCATTTATAATGGCCTCTGTGTGGCATCTTGTTTATTGTATTGTTTTGTTGATGGGCTACATATGAAGGGCTCAAAGACTTGTCCAGGTTTCTCATTTTAGAGAGAAACTGTGGGAGTGTAAGTGCCTCTAGACTGCTCATACAGAGCAAATGAAACCATTTCTATTAGTTGCTGCTAAAATGTTAATGATTATTTGAATTGCTATGTGTGTATGTGAATTACTGAGACATCCCCCTTAAATGAAAAGTACTTCACAAACTAACATAATGGGACAAATAAATTAGATAACCATCTACCTTTGTTTAGGGATGAAAATATTCCTCATTTTCTACTGCAAGGTTTGTTTGAGTAAATGAGAAATGGCCTGGAACAGCAGACACAACCCACCCCTTCTTCTGTTGTCTGGAGCATGTCTGCAACGCTCCGTCCTCCATCGAGGGATTGATACGCGGCGTCCCCGTGGCCTGCACTGCTGATAGAGGTCTAATACTCAATGTGTGTCTTGGGAAGGGCAGACCAATGAATCAAAGAATGACATAAGACCAACTGCCAAGAATACAGAGAAAGTGAGATCCCATAGGAAAGAAAAACGACTTTATTTCTCAATTGTTTTCCTAGATAGAAATGAGATGAAAGAGCAAATGAGATTTTTGGCTTTATTCCCAGAATGTCTTCTCTAGAGGTCCAGAAGAGATCTCGACAATGACCTAAACTGTACTCAGACTGACAAAAATACCAGTGTTTTGTATGAACTAAAACATTTCTTATCAAGCTTTTCCAAGATCAAATAACCTGGGCTACGCAAGCTAATCACTGGATTTGATAAAGTGATGGCCCTGGTATAAAATCTTTGAAAGCTAATTCAGACTTTTTGTTTGGGGCACTAAGCAGACAAAATTTCTGCAAACTGTAAATTTTCCCTTTTCACACAAATTATGTTTTACAGGGCCAGAGTTTGGATTAATAAAGCCTAATTTTTGCACAATTACTTGCAGAATATTGTTATGCATTCAAACAATTTTAACATGCTGCGAGATTTGAAAATGTATACTTTTGAAAGTTAGCGTCACATATACAGCTTCATATGTTTGGTTTGTCTAACGCAGTAGGTTTGCTCACTTGTGAGCTGAAGTGATGACAAGCACTTGAAACTACGGTTCGACAAGACAGTTGAAACCCTTGTATAAAGAAGTTAAAATAATACAGTTGCATCAGCAAATGCGTTTTTATATCACTTTTGCATTCTAACACTATTGGGTAGGTTTAGGTTTGGGATTGGTTTAAGGGGTATTTCCAACATGATAGAGCATTAACCTTTTAGACACGCCCTGGGCATTTGAATTCTGAACCGCCACAATATTTACCTGAAGCAATATAATAAAAATGCAGCAATACGTGCCTGTACCAACGTAATAAAAAAAACATGGTCACGGTCATGTATTGAACATGTGTTTTAGCGACACTAGTGAAATGTTCAGTAAGCTACGTAATAACGGTGTTGCAGAAATGTCACCACAAGCACATACATCAGATAAGCCTGGGTTACAAATTATGTGCTAGAAGTATGTGCATTATCATTTTCACCATTTGTCAAGAAATGTTGCACATTTTTCCAAGAAGTCTGCAAATGAGTCTGTTGATTTCAGATAACTTTGACTGGTGTGTAAAAACAGGCAGACTAATCTATGAAGTGGACAAGACAAGTGTAGCTACAGTACATAAAAGTACAATGTCTGAGCGATACAATTTTTCACTGAGATATTGGCTGTATAAAGTTTAATAGATTGACATACAGGTTGTACACGATAACATTACAGCATGTGGATTTTCTCTTCACTATGCCCGGTAATTTAGATGAATCTCCATTTTCAACCATGAAATTTGTCTCTTCTATAGCTCTCCAGAAAGCTTAGCTCATCAAATAATCTGCATCTGTTTCATAATATCCAAATATATATTAGAAAATTCTTCAAACTGGAAATCAAACCAATCATTTTAATGATTCAGAAGAAAATAAAAACACATCAGAAAAATTATTTTTTGTGCATTTAAAAGTTTTTGTGCAATAACAGAGGCTCTTCCATTTCCTCAGCAAACATATTTTATCTGTGGAAAGTGCACCTGTAGAGTGCTTGTCAAAATAACCTTGAATTGTAAAAGGCGGCCAATCTGTCAAATTACAGCAGAAAATAAAGAGGCCATTTCCAGAGCTATGGCTGTATGGTTTCAGGCATGACCAGGAATTTTCTACTGTGTTTGTGTGTCCCTGTCAGAGACGAAACAGAGCCAACGATGTGTGTGTGAGAGAGATGATTAAAGAGGGGGGGGGGAGGACTCCTGACAAACCTGCAATGGCGGTTGCAGGTTGAACCAGATGACTCTTCCCCCTCCTTTAGTAAACATTTCTGGAAAAAGACAATTAGCACCGGAATCTTTTATCACCCAGCCCAGCCGCAGTGGTCGATATAGATTAGCTTTATAAATAGACCTGTTTTCGGGTCTTTTTCAGAAGAAATGTTGCCGATATATTAATTTTCACTTCTGGGAAAATTTTTATTATAATAGATACTGATAAATTAATTAAATCCACAACTTTCAGCTTGTCATTTATAGTATCCCAATGCATGCAAAGACCCTTTTTGACATGTACAAAGAAAGCTTTATGATTTGGAGGCCATTCAGTCCATCTATTTTGTAATTGTTAGTCTATGTATATTATGCATAAAACTAATGTTTTTGGCCATTGTGCAAGGATTTTTTTTGTTAAGTCTTACACAAGTGCCACTTTTATTTTTTCCAAAATGCTCCAATTATGAGTAGCTCAACTTAGAAATTATCTAATTATATGTAATTATCTAATTAACTTAGAAATAATTAAAAGAGCTTCAGAACTGTCTATTTATCAAAGAATCCAATAAAAAAAGTTCTCACAAAAATATTAAGCAGCACGTTTTCAACACTTATAATAATAAAGTTTCTTGAACATCACATCAGTATACTACAATGGTTTTTGAAAGATCATGTAACACTGAAGACTTGAGGGAAAATGCTAAAAATTCAGTTTTGCCATCACAGGAATAATTAAATTTTAAAATATATCATTAAATTAAAAAAAGTGATTTAAAATTTTAATAATATTTCACATTACTGTTTTTTGTTTGTTTGTTTTATATTTGATAAAATAAACCAAGCCTTGGGGAGCTTAAAGCCGAGAACACACTACACGTGTTACATGTCTGTTTCTGTTCAGTTTGGTTTTGCCCATATTTGGTTCTTCCTGTTTTAGTTCCTGTCCTAGTTTTGTTAATCAATGATCGTCTTCACCTGTGTTAGATTAATTATCTTGTTTCCTTGTTTGCCCGATCCCTTTATAAGTCCTGAGTTTTCCCTTTGTCCGATCTTAAGTTAGTTCAATGTCAAGTGTGAGTTGATGCTGTTAAATAAAGAATACTCCTTTTTGTTTACTCCTTCGTCGTGCGCCTTTTTACTACAACCACCCGACCATAACAGAAGATCGGACCACAACCGAATAATGAACTGCACTTACCTGCCTCCCGAGGATGAACTGCTCCAATTGTCACAGGACGGCCGCCCCATTGAGGACTATGTGGAAGATTTCCTCCAGCTCGCCCACCGCGTGCCATGGAAGGATGGCACGCTAAGGACTGTCTTCTGGAGCGGCCTTGATGACTACCTGTTCCTCCAGGCACCACCTGCCACTACCCCGGGCTCTCTGAAGCAATACCTGGAGTTTGTGCTATCCCTCGCGGGTTCCTCTTTTATCGTGGAGGAGGTTTATGCAGACCAACCACCGCCCGAGGCGAGGAACGTTCTGCCCGCGGCGGAGAGGATACCGCCGTGCAAGGCGTTGAATGTTTCGCCCGCGGCGAAGAGGAAACCGCCGTACAAGGCGATGAACGTTATGCCGTCCGCGGCGAAGATGGTTCCGCTCAGCCCTCCTGAGTTCCCGCTGGTTCCATCCAGCCCTCCTGAGTTCCCGCTGGTCCCGTCCAGCTCTCCTCTCAAATGTCCGCGCTGCAAGAGCGCCCTCAAGTGTCTGCGCTGCAAGAGCGCCATCCTGCGTCTCCGCTGGTCCCGTCCAGCTCTCCTTCATCTCCGCTGGTTCTGTCCAGCTCCGCGCCTACCGTGCGCCCTCAAATGTCCGCGCTGCAAGAGCGCCCTCAAGTGCCGCGCTGCAAGAGCGCCCTCCTGCGTCTCCGCTGGTTCTGTCCAGCTCCGCGCCTCCCGTGCGCCCTCAAATGTCCGCGCTGCAAGAGCGCCCCCAAGAGTCCGCTCCTCCAGAGCTTCCCACAGAGCCCGCTCCTCCAGAGCTTCCCACAGAGCCCACTCCTCCAGAGCTTCCCACAGAGATCGCTCCTCCAGTGTGGAACCTCCAGGGGAACAACCCAAAAATAATTGGGGGGGGGGCATATAGTCTCTGCCTGTGTGGCCGGGCCAAGGGCCAAGGCCACTGAGCTCCCTGATTCACCTTGGGCTCATGGCCATGGCCATCCAAGTTCCCTGACCCGCCATGGCGTCCCGAGTCTCCTGATCCGCCATGGCGTCCCGAGTCTCCTGATCCGCCATGGCCTCTCGTATCTCCTGATCCGCCATGGCCTCCCGTGTCTCCTGATCCGCCATGGCTCCCCGAGTTTCCAGTCCCGCCATGGCCTCCCGAGTCTCCAGTCCCGCCATGGTCTCCCAAGTCTCCAGTCCCGCCATGGCCTCCCATGTCGCCTGATCCGCCATGGCCTCCTGAGTCTCCAGTCCCGCCATGGCCTCCCGAGTCTCCAGTCCAGCCATGGCCTCCCGAGTCTCCAGTCCCGCCATGGCCTCCCGAGTCTCCAGTCCCGCCATGGCCTCCCGTGTCTCCTGATCCGCCAGGGCTCCCTGAGTCTCCTGTCCCCCCCATGGCCTCCTAAGGCTCCTGATCCGCCCTGGAGGCTTCCCTTGTCTCCTCCCTGTCCTGGCCCCACTCCCGCCACCAGGGCGCCCGCCCCCCCACCCGCGATGTCATTGTTACAACGCGGGACACGCCTTCCGGGAACTGTTAACTGTTACATGTCTGTTTCTGTTCAGTTCTGTGTTTACCTTATTTGGTAGTTCCTGTCCTGGTTTAGTTAATTAGTAATCATCGTTTAGTCCTGTCACCTGCTTCGTGTTAATTATCTCGTTTGCTCTTGTTTCCTGGTCTTTATAAGTCTTCAGTTCTCCTCATGTCGCTGTCGTGTCTTAATGTTATGTGAAGTTATGCTTACGTTATTTAATGAATGATTTCTTGTATCCTGAAACTCTTATGTTATTAAAAGATTCTGTTTTCTACCTACCCGTTGGTTCCTGCAGTCCTTCGTGGAGCGTACCGTAACAACACGATTGTGAGGCCGATTATGAATGGAATTTATTACTGGCAGCTGATCGGGCCCAGTCGGACCGGGTCTGTTCCAGTTGGGCTCAGTCGCTGTTTGCAGTTGGCAGAAAAATCACATAGTGTGTGGTGTCTAACGATTATAATCTTAGAATTCAAGAACCAGTTGTTGCCAGTTGTTTTCACAAAGATTTTTTTAAACATGTTTAATATTTGCGACTGACACCTGCGATTGTATGTGGTTATGCAGTGGAGATGTGTTCACTGTCAAACATCATTCAGCATTCAGTTTGTAATCTTGATTACAAGAAAAAAATCTTGTCTTTCTTTTAATTCATAAATTAACACTGCAAATTAAATGGTTTCTTTTTTTTTTTTGCAGTCGATGAAAGTAGCCTAAATTGTCAGTGATTTCTCTCATTTTAAAGAATATCAAGAATTCTTTTATTTCTATCTGCAGTCCAATAAAAGGACTGCAGATAGAAATAAAAAATTCTCATCTTTGAACATCTTAAAGTTTATGAAGATTTTTAAATCAACAAATATGCTAGGCTAACGAATTTTCTTCATAACCAATATAGGAGCAACGAATAGGCTAGCCTATTTCTTCTATTCTTCAAAACTAAGTTTTCATTAAAAAAAAAGTATATTTTTACTGTTTGAGGTAATTATTCCAATCATATTCCATGAATATGAAACATTTTTAATTTGTAAGCAAATTAAAAAGTGCTACTTACAAGCTGATTGGATGACCTATATGCATAGTATAGAAAATATCTCACTTTTAAACATTTTGTTTTTAATTGTTTGGTCAAGTGAGTAGTTTGGCACCAGTAGAAAAGATTAAAAAGCAACTAGTTAAATGATCTGATATCAAGAGTTTCATTTCGGATCATGGCTATTTTTCATTCTGACTTATACTGTGGTAAATTAAAGATGTGGTAAAGATGACCTGCATACTGTTTAGCATGAGAAAGAAACATTTATGCTGAGAAGCTCAAAAGCTGACAGAGGGCAGTGAGACAGGTTTGTATCTGTATCGCTCCTCTGCAGAAAGAGGAGGAGCCACACACGCTGTCACACACAGCCATCACACTGACAGCTCCAACACACAGCAATCAATAGAGGCACTCTCTTCATACACACACACACACTTATCATTAGGGCTAATTAGATTTCAGATGTGATTATAAGGAGGTCCTTTTGGTTAATATGTGATTATTTCTGTTTATTGGCTAAAGTAGTTAATCAGAAGCACATTAATGAACCAGAGAGCTAATGAGCCTCAATAGTGAGGTTTCTAAAGGCACTAAACCAACAAACCATGCAGAAAAACCTTATTTTTATATCACTGTGTCACTATGTGCCCTTTACATATCAATTTGTACTATTTCTTTGTTTGGATCAAATCTAAATTTTTCTTCTTAGCAGTGACCTCTCACATACCGTTTTATTTTAATTACAGCAAAACAGCAAATCTTGTATGATTTATTTTTTTAGTGTTATGTGAAGTTATGCTTACGTTATTTAATGAATGATTTCTTGTATCCTGAAACTCTTATGTTATTAAAAGATTCAGTTTTCTACCTACCCGTTGGTTCCTGCAGTCCTTCGTGGAGCGTACCGTAACAACACGATTGTGAGGCCGATTATGAATGGAATTTATTACTGGCAGCTGATCGGGCCCAGTCGGACCGGGTCTGTATTACCGGGTCGATATATTCTTACACCCCTAGCTTACGGGCAAAAAGCTTTAATTCTGCAGTTCCTTAAGTGCCACCTAGTGTCAGAGAGTGGATTTACAGAGAGTTATATTTACATTCAGTCTGTATGCAGTTTTTGTCTTGCCAAAAAAGGACTAAATTTGCATGGTCTACTGTAAATTTTAAAGGCTGATGAAAAACAAACTTATGTGGATTCTATTTAAATAATTCGGATAAGATATCTAGATTTATTTATGGAACATAAAATACATATAATCATTTACTAATCAGTTATTTTTACTTAACCATTTTCTTTATTTAAAGGCTGAAATGTGAAATGTTTAAAGGTTTACCATTTAATGAAGCTTTTTCAAAGTGGACATCATTTATTTATATATTTATTCATATTCAAAACAGTATCAACATATGTAGTATGTATTCTCAAAATATGGGAAAACTTATTTAGTTATTTTTTGGGGGGGGGGGGGGGGGGGGTTTGATGCTTACCATGGCTACATTTATTTGATCAAATAATACAATAAAAGCAGTAATAGTATTAAAATGTTAAATATATATTAAAATGTAATTTATTCCTGAATAAATTATTCCTGGCAAACCTGAATTTTAGTGGCCATTTCTCTAGTCTTCAGTGTCACATGGTCCTTCAAAAATCATTATTATATCAATGTTGAAAAAGCCTGTGCAACTTAATATTTTTGTAGAAACAAAAATAATTTTTTTCAGAATTATATGATCAATAGAAAGGTCAAAAACAATATTTATTTGAAACGGAAACATTTTTTCAATCTACTCAACGCATCCTTGCTAAATAAATTACTTACCCTGAACTTTTGAGTGGTAGTACATTTAAATCTTAAATATGCACCTAAATTGTCACTGTCAGGTGATAACGGGTCTGTGTGTTTGCGCTGAATGGCTGCTGGCCGGATGGCTGTTTCGTCTGAACTAGGATTACTATGCAAGTCATGTTCCTGTGTTGACTGTGCTCCATGCTGAGGTTTTTGTCTGTTCTCACACTGCACTCTCGTTCAGGAGCGTAGTGTGAGGACAATTTTTTTCTCCTCTCTTTCCTCATGTTATGCTGTATTTCTTCTTCTTCATTGCATTTCGTTGCCTTGTACCTACATGTGCAATGACAATAAATTGAATCCAATCCAAATTATATGCTAAACTGACATTTATTTTAAAAATACAGATTTTTATAAAATATAAATGTAACATGCTTTATTTTACAAGTGGCACCCCATAGTGTATTTGGGCACATTTTAGGCCAGGACAAGAAAGATCCTTTTAAGCATTGACACTGCATACACTGATAGATTCACTTCTCACATACGATTTTCTCTTCTCAGGTTGCATTGTGCTTTCTCCATTTGAGGCAACAGAAACGAGGATAAGTGGAGGGTCAAAATGCTCTGGCGCACGATGACACTCACCTTATTCAAAACCTGCTGCTGCTTGTACATGTTATGTAAGGTAAATGGAGTAGCATCAGAGGATCACATTACACTTCTAAAATAAGACAAATGAGTTTTCACTTACATTTAGTAGCTCCGCAAGCATGTACAGTAGCACAAAATCCAGACTGAATCAACAATGTGCATGAATAATGTATAACAATTTTTAGCTGTTGAACGAATATTCACAGGCATGTCACGTCTCGGTGTAAACTGATACCATGTTACAGCACATTATGCAGATGTCTCGACAGGTGACCATGTGTCTCATCAAAACAGACCACAGACTCTGATTAAACACTATAAATTAATCTTGATTGAGTTTCACATTATGTATCTATAAGAACACTGTCTGTTACTCTGGTTATTGGTTCCCTCTGCCTATCTATGACAAAGAGAGATCCACTCATCTCCTTTAATATTACAACAGTGCCAGAAATAGAGTAATGCCTGCAGTAAATACTGAACTACTTTCTATCTTTAACAATTATTTATCGTGATTTGGCACAAAGCTCAAATGTATCACTCAATGAAGAAGCTATGTACTGTATGGATAAAATCAAGCATCAGATCTAATGTTATCTAATGTGTAGTATCAACAAGCACCTGGCAAGACTACTTGGCTCAAGACTGTGTTATCTCGTTGATACGCAACTCTAAAGATCCGGCTAAGAGATTTTACAGCTTCAGTCATGCACCACGAAAAAAAAATACACCATATTAGGGCTGCACGATATATCGTTTCAACATTGATATTGTGATGTCCACATCGGCGATAGTCACATTGCAAGATGTGCAATGTTTAGTATACTGATTGTTATATTTATACTTATCGTTTTCTTTGCTCACACACAGACACCATGTCTACATCCGTTGCAATAGCTAGAGGCTGTCTACGTGACACAGCATGACCTTTGAAAATCATTTGAACTTTGTGTCAGTACGTCATAAATAGAATGAGGCATGAGTTTACTGTCGGGGATTTGTCGTGTCGCGCCGCGCTGCATCCAGTGTAGTCAGACAGCATCACTGATTATAATGGGTTCTATGGTATTTTGTCACATCATACTGCACTTGTCTGATGTAGACACGGTTGAGAGCCACGCAGATGCACGTGAACACTGAATTCCATTCACTTCCACACCTATTTGTGCCTGAAATGACTAAATTATGTCAAAATGAATGCTTCTGCAAGTATCCAGTTCCTTATGGCTTAAGTGAAGGTAAACCATTGAGAAAGAAAATGCCTGTGTGTGTCACAGTATACGGGTTCATAAATGTTAATCAAACAACAAAACACAGAGAAAAATCACTTTTGTAGCTTTAAGACAGATTTATTAGATTTAATTTATACAGTGAAAACTATGCAGTGTTATTTTATATTTGATTATTCAATTTCTGTACCTGAACACTGTTAGACTTAGGCCTACCTGACAAATATAAAGCACTGTTTATCTCATTTGGATCTTTGTTCTATTATTTATCTATGCTTGTAATTTGTTTATTTTCTATTCTGATTTACTTGCCTACAAAATCACCTCAGTCATTGATTTTTATTTTTCCCCAAATAGTGTCCAAAATTCCCGTCAACTAGTGATTTGTTTTCATATCGCAATATATAAAATCGCAGAAAAACTACATTTGTCAATTTTCCAGTTTTTTTCCAATATCGTGCAGCCTTACACTACAGGTCCTTTTCAAAAAATTAGCATATTGTGATAAAGTTCATTATTTTCTGTAATGTACTGATAAACATTAGACTTTCATATATTTTAGATTCATTACAACACAACTGAAGTAGTTCAAGCCTTTTATTGTTTTAATATTGATGATTTTGGCATACAGCTCATGAAAACCCAAAATTCCTATCTCAAAAAATTAGCATATTTCATCCGACCAATAAAAGAAAAGTGTTTTTAATACAAAAAAAGTCAACCTTCAAATAATTATGTTCAGTTATGCACTCAATACTTGGTCGGGAATCTTTTTGCAGAAATGACTGCTTCAATGCGGCGTGGCATGGAGGCAATCAGCCTGTGGCACTGCTGAGGTGTTATGGAGGCCCAGGATGCTTCGATAGCGGCCTTAAGCTCATCCAGAGTGTTGGATCTTGCGTCTCTCAACTTTCTCTTCACAATATCCCACAGATTCTCTATGGGGTTCAGGTCAGGAGAGTTGGCAGGCCAATTGAACACAGTAATACCATGGTCAGTAAGTGGTTTTGGCACTGTGAGCAGGTGCCAGGTCGTGCTGAAAAATGAAATCATCTCCATAAAGCTTTTCAGCAGATGGAAGCATGAAGTGCTCCAAAATCTGCTGATAGCTAGCTGCATTGACCCTGCCCTTGATAAAACACAGTGGACCAACACCAGCAGCTGACATGGCACCCCAGACCATCACTGACTGTGGGTACTTGACACTGGACTTCAGGCATTTTGGCATTTCCCTCTCCCCAGTCTTCCTCCAGACTCTGGCACCTTGATTTCCGAATGACATGCAAAATTTGCTTTCATCCGAAAAAAGTACTTTGGACCACTGAGCAACAGTCCAGTGCTGCTTCTCTGTTCAAAAGTGGCTTGACCTGGGGAATGCGGCACCTGTAGTCCATTTCCTGCACACGCCTGTACACGGTGGCTCTGGATGTTTCTACTCCAGACTCAGTCCACTGCTTCCGCAGGTCCCCCAAGGTCTGGAATCGGTCCTTCTCCACAATCTTCCTCAGGGTCCGGTCACCTCTTCTCGTTGTGCTGCGTTATCTGCCACACTTTTTCCTTCCCACAGACTTCCCACTGAGGTGCCTTGATACAGCACTCTGGGAACAGCCTATTCGTTCAGAAATTTCTTTCTGTGTCTTACCCTCTTGCTTGAGGGTGTCAATGATGGCCTTCTGGACAGCAGTCAGGTCGGCAGTCTTACCCATGATTGCGGTTTTGAATAATGAACCAGGCTGAGAGTTTTTAAAAGCCTCAGGAATCTTTTGCAGGTGTTTAGAGTTAATTAGTTGATTCAGATGATTAGGTTAATAGCTCGTTTAGAGAACCTTTTCATGATATGCTAATTTTTTGAGATAGGAATTTTGGGTTTTCATGAGCTGTATGCCAAAATCATCAATATTAAAACAATAAAAGGCCTGAACTACTTCAGTTGTGTTGTAATGAATCTAAAATATATGAAAGTCTAATGTTTATCAGTGCATTACAGAAAATAATGAACTATCACAATATGCTAATTTTTTGAAAAGGACCTGTATATGAACAAAAGTATTGGGACACCTGACCATTAAACAAACAGGGGCTTTAATGATATGATAATTTAAATACATAGGCAGGAGCTGGTCCCCTCTTTGCAGCTATCTCTGCGTTTCAATCTTCTGAAAAGGATTTACACAAGATTTTGGAGTGTTTAGAGTACTAGTTTACTTGATATGAGTGTGCTGTGTTTGACACTATAGATCATGACATACTCATAGATTGATTACAAAACTACACAGGTATTCAAGTGCAGGCTTTAAGATGGTTAACTTTAAACAATACCTGTCTTACCGTTACCACTTTGTTTATTTAAATAAGGAATCATTTCAACTAATGCCAGTAAAGTAAGGAGTGCAACAAGGATCTGTCTTAGGCCCTCTGCTATTTTCAATATACATGTTGGCCCTTGGTAATATTATTAGAAAAAATGGTATTAGTTTCCATTGATATGCTGATGATACTCCATTATATATTTCAACAAGAGCAGATGAAACGTCTAAATTATCTAAGTTAACAGAGCGTGTTAAAAATGTAAATGATGGGATGACCAATAATTTTCTCCTATTAAATTCGGATAAGACAGAGGTATTACTTATTGGATCCAAAAAATCTCTTAGATTACAATTTGCATGTCGGAGCCGACAGTCTAGTGCAGGGTTTCCGTTGTCCGGTAATTGCCGGACATTGGCCGGAAAAAAATGAAATGTCCGACAAAATTAAATCTCTCCGGTCAAATTGTCCGATTAAAATGGCCTAATAATCCCGCCCCACTAACACAATCTGAATTTGAGAATAAGCCTAAAATGTATAAAGCAAAAATACACCGACCTTTGGCTATGCTATAAAGGAACAGGCTCTACCGTTTGAAAGTTATTAAACAACATCGCATGCTGCATTTAAAATAAAGCGCACGCCTAAGGGGCCGCTCACATATCGCGTCTTTTGCGCGCTCAAGTTCGTTATTTCAAATGGAGACGCGCGGTATGCGCACTCATAATGGAAGCGACGCGCTCGTTTTTACCAGGCGCGTCCGCGCCACATCGAGATAAAAACATCTCAACTTTTCAGAATGCCGCAAGCGCACCGCAGGTCATGTGACAAGAACCAACCAATCAGCTTCCTCACCTTTTCCGTTACTTTGAAACCTCAGCAGCGTTTTTGAAGTATGGGGTGCGTTTTTTTACTTTTCTTAGTAAATAAATCTTGTAACAGAGTTACAGCAAGTGTTTTTCGGTGTTGGAAATCCATTGCTGAAATTTCCTTGCTGTAACGGAGAGCGCAGCTGATGGTTGTTTAGCAACGACAGACGCCTCCGGAGCGCAACCGCCAGAGCGCTTTGGAAAAAAAGAGAAAGCGGCGCGCCTAGCGTTTTCCACGCGTTTTTAGGCGCGATATGTGAATGGCCCCAGAGACGTCTATTTATAATAAGCGCAGCATTCTTTTGTTGGCCTATAATTCTAATATCGTTCTCACCTATTATATTATCTTATCGCTATCAATAATATGCAGAACCAGCGATCAGAAGGATTATTTGCCATTTTACAAGCATTGAGTCTGCGCCTGCGGACACCGCTCCTCTTATCGATGCCATAAGCCTGCGACGTGATGCCCTCGCTGTCATGACAGAGCTCCGTGGCTATGGAGGATTGCATTTCTCACAGTGCGAAGTCCTCATATGTGATTTCAACGAAATGTATCCAGAGTGGACCAAGCTCGCCAAGATAGCCTGTGTAGTCCCTGAGTGTTCCTGCAGAGAGGGGGTTCTCGCTGCAGAATCGGATCAAGAAGAAGCAGCGAAGTCGCCTTGCGGAGAACAAGGTTACGCGGCTTATGCGCATTGCAAGTTGTGGAGAGACTCTGGGAAGTTTTGATTTTAAGTCGGCAGCTGCACAATTCAGCACTGCAAAACAGCGTAAAAAGTAGCCTAAAATGACAGTGTTATAGGCCTAGTCATTTGTTTGTTCCAGTTAATTTGACAAGGAGTCATTTCACGGTGGCCAATTTAAATGTTACCAGTTAAATGAGACATATTGAGAGTGTATAATTAAGTTCGCTTGAGTAAAAACAATAGGCTACAATTCAGATATTTTATGTGGGGAAGGGGGATTGGTTTGTTAAACTATGAATGTGAAACCATAGTAAAAACAATTGGCGTTGATTGACGCCAATCGGACGTTCATGTTTTTTCCGTCTATTTGAAAGTTAGGCTAATAAACGTTGCATTCTATACGGCCTGATTATGTCATTTGCTTCCAGTTTTCCTCAACTTGACTAATTAAGAGGCGATATTTGACCGGCACATCACCAAAATGTCCGGGAAACGAAACCTCTGCCGGTCACTTTGACCGGCACCTTTATTTTCTAGCGGAAACTCTGGTCTAGTGGTCAGTGCACCAACATACAGCACAATTGTGCTCACGGCGAGCTGAGTTTGATTCCCGCCTCTAGGTCCTTTGCTGATTCTACCCCCCTCTCTCCACCCAATACTTTCCTGTCTGGTCTCAACTGTCCTATCTAATAAAAAGGCATAAAAGCAACCCATTAGGGATGTAACGATTACCGGTTTGACGATAGATCATGATAAAATTCCCCACGGTTAGTATTACCGTTTCATATTTTAATTATCATTAAAACCGTATTCGATTACCGCGATCTGAACAACTCACGATTAATAAATACTGTCCGGCATAAAGCAGAGTGTAACAGTCTCACGAGCGCACGGCAGCATAGTTTCATTCTGAGTGAAAACAGGGCGGAAAAGCTGGGAGGTTTTAAAAGAGTGCTGAGGGAATACAAATGAATATATCAGTGAATTAATTATATGAATGTACCTCTGAAGGATCTGACTGTCTTCAGAAACGATTCGATGGCATTTTGTTTTCATCTTAGCTCCATGTAATACCTAAAGGAAGTGTTCTTAAACACAATACTGCTTTGTTCGCGGAGTTCACGGGAATCAGCTGTAATTCAGCTTTTCCATATAAAGCGCCACCTGCTGTCAGAGAGTGGATTTACAGACACTTATTTACATTCAGCCTGTGTGCAGTTTCTGTCTGGCCAAAAAACGGACCAAATTTGCATGCCCTGCTGTAAATTTTAACCGGTTGATGAAAAACAAGTGTATGTGGATTCTACACATTTAAATAATTCAGATAAGCTATATATAATTATTTATGGAGCAGATAAGTGGATAGAGAGTTGGACTTGTAACCTGAAGGTTGTGGGTTCGAGTCTCAGGTCCAGCAGGGATTGTAGGAGGGGGAGTGAATAACCTACACTCTCTCCATCATCAATACCACGACTGAGGTGAGACCCTTGAGCAAGGCACCGAACCCCCAACTGCTCCCCGGGCGCCGCAGCATTAGCTGCCCACTGCTCTGGGTGTATGTTCACTACTCTGTGTACACTTGGATGGGTTAAATGCAGAGCACAAATTCTGAGTATGGGTCATCATACTTGGCCACACACCACTTCCCCCCTCCCCTTCCCCTTATTAATCAATTATCATTTTGACTTAACTCTTTTCTTTAAAGGCTGAAATGTGCGGTTTACCTTTTATATGAAACTTTTTCAAAGCTTTATTTGAACATTTACATTATTTATTTGAACATGCTATTAAACTGGTGTCAGTCAAGTTGTCATTTAAAATCCAGACCTCATTGGTAATGTTATTGTTTTAGTGATTATGCGAACAAAAAGTCATTTTATTTGCTGTTTGTTGATTTTTAAGTATAAAACTGGGTTAAGTGATTTATGTATCGGTACTTTTTGAACATCTCCAGCACATTTTAACAATACCGTGATAATACTGATAACCGTGATAATTTTGGTCACTATAATCGTGATGAGAAATTTTCATACCGTTACATCCCTACAACCCATATATATGCATATAAAAGATTACAATTAGCATATAAACGGATGTACTGTTACGTCCTCTACAGTCAAAAACTTGGGTGTTATATCAGACAGCAACCCGTCTTTTGAATATCAGATTTCACGTTATAAAATCATCTAGAGAAACATCACCAAGCTACAGAACATGTTACCTGTTTCTAATGCAAAAAAGCTAGTCCATGCATTCATGACCGTATCAGTTACAAAATATTACTACTTATAAAGACCCTAAATAGTTTAGCTCTTGCGTGCCTAACCAGTCTTCTATCAAGCTACAATCCATCCCACTCCCTAAGGTCGCAAAACTCTGGATATTGTTTAGTACCTAGCAAAATAGCAAAGTCCACTAAAGGAGGTACAGGTAGTGCTTTTTCGCATTTGGTTCCCAAACTCTGGAATAGCCTTCCTGATAATGTTTGGGGTTCAGACACACGCTCTCTGCATTCACAGTGCATCTTATAAACTTGCACTTCAGTTATATCTGATCAAATGCGCATAATCCCTTTTTGCTTGTTTTGAACAGCAGCTATGCTAATTTTTTCTCTATTTACTTCTCTGTTTCTGCCACGAGATGGATATCCCGAGGTAACTAGGAATTACACTAGCTTCTGGAAACAGCCCTTATGAAGATTTGAGATGATGGAACACCTGGCTGAGGAGAGATGATGCCTACCCCTTCGAGGACTTCAAATGACTCTAAACCAACATACAAAACTACCATATTTTCCTATAAGTTTGATCGCAACATAGAAAAAGGGAACACGATTAACAGCAGTGGTTATGTTTGAATAAGTGTCATTAACTAACTGCATGACTTTTTTTCAATATGGACATCACCTTGACATAGTCATCAATGATAAGCTACTCCTAAAAGTAATGTAGAAACTTTAACTTTCTGTTAAGCTGCTTTGCAACAATTTGTATAGTGAAAAGTGCTATACAAATAAACATGAACTGAATTGAATTGTTTCTGTGGGAATTTTTATGTCCATTCTTCCAGTGTACTTGTGAGGTCAGGCACTGATGTGGATAAGAAGGCCTGTCTTGCAATTCAGTTCATCCTTTCCAGTTGGTAAAGGCATTTGACAAAGCTGGATTGGTGCTTGATGTTATTCACCTGTGGCAATGGATTAGACTGAAACACCTGAATTCAGGTGTGTCCCAATACTTTTGTCCATATACTGTAGTGTATGTTTAATAAAACAGTATAATGAATACAAACACACTGATTTACCACAAATCCCTAAATTAAGGTCAAACCGATCTCTGACTTCAGAAGGATTATTGCACTGTTTACATTGCTTTTCATGTGGGAAATTATAAATGATGATCTGTTCTTTACAGCCAACAGCTTCTTTCATCACATATTTGAGGCATGACAGAAGTGACATACAAGAGCATTACACTGGATGCCTCAGTAAGCATACAACATTTAAAGAACCGTGCATTATGGGAGATTGAAAAAAAAAAAAAAACACTTAAAACAGCCCAGCCTGTATAGAGAGGAGCTGGTTGAAGACTAACATATGACACATTACACAATGCTCTAATCCTACAGAGACATGGGCACAGAGAGTATTATATAAAAGGGCGTGTATTGCCATTAGAGAGGCTTTCTGAATGTTCCAGAGAGGATGACGACAGCAGAGCAGAGGTCTCTCACTGTGTTTTCATTTTTAATCTTTGACTGTCTTGACTCTTGAACCAAGTGCAATGGTCATAACCTTGAAAAGTATAAATGCTTTATCTGCATGTGGCCTTCAAACCATGCTGATTTATAAATTTGCTAAAGAACCATACAGACAAATTCACTGGTCTATGAAACACAATAAACCCCAGAAAACATCTAAATGTAGAAATGAACTAATCCAAGAAGGAAAATGTAAGCACTGGCCTAAGTGTGAATTAAAACTGTTGAATAACAGCAGGGTTTGCCTGAGAAGCAAGGCCGGCACTTGATAATAGCATCACTGAATTGTTGACTGTAATGAAAGATCTAAAATTTTTCACTCAAAAGTGTGCAGTATCCAAAACAATATTTCCCCATTGAAACCGAGTATTGATATATTAAATACATTTTGTGATTCCAGAAGTTTTTAAGAAATGCATGTTCTTCAGTTATCAATAGTTATTGAGGGAAAATAAAAATATGATGTCAGTTTGCACCCTAATTTATGTCATTTGAATTTATTAAATTAAAAACACAGCAAGCGCTGCTTCTAAAATCTCAAGATTTAGAGAAATCCATCCACCCTAAATACGGATTAGTTAAAAACATATCTTGAAAGAAAAGCTAATGATGCTTCAAGTCACCTCAATACCTAAAGCATAAGGCATAGAGCCAGTTCTTAGCACTCACTCAAAGGGGGCGTATAAGGCTTTCATCATATCTAACATCTTCCCTGATAACAGTGATCTGGGGGAGGACTCAATACTCAATGAAGTGACCTCATGTTCATCCCACATCACATCCTCCTGAATGATATTCAGCCAGTCTGACCCTTAATCACCAGATCACAAACATAAGAGAGAGGGATTTCCATCCAGGGACCGGGAGTGAAGTGTCTATGTGCTGCTGGGATTGTAAGTGTGTGGTGTGGTTGAGTTCACTGTACACCATTAGTGTCCAGCTAAAGCTCCAGTGGTTTGGCTGAAGCAGAGAGGATTAGTAAGGGAAGCTCTAGTGGATCATGGAGCCGTAATGGCCCTGCTGGGGACTGTTAGAAAAGTCCATACTGAATACTATTTAAACAATTTACTAAAAGCTACATTACCTTCAGCGGAAACACATGCATGACAGAACAGCAACAAGACGAGTGTGATTCAATCGATCAACAATATGTCAGACAAAATTTGGCCAGTTAGTTTGTAAGCTTCTTTACCAATGAAAACAGTTCCACAAGATTCCCAAGCATCAAGTTATGCAACACAGTCTGGAACAGAGAAAGATTTCAGTACTGTAATAATACACATCAGCACATTTGAAACACCGACTGGCCAAATGCCCTTTGAATGCAATATATAAAATAATCTAAATCGTGCTTATCAGAATTTAAATTAAGAGACACCCGAAGAGAACAAATATGTTAGACTTAGATCCCATTCTGTTTCAATTAATTAGAAATATGATGAAAGAATTAATCATTTACTGACCTGACAAATCACAGTGTGATTGTTTATGGTTTATCCAACTAAAATTTGATTGATTTTCTAATGTCCAAAAGATATGTTCTATCAATTTTATGAAGCGTGTAAAGAATGGGACTGACACAACAGATTAATTTCCACAAAATCATTTTTAAGTTGTTTATTTCTGATTGTTTATGCACTTAAATTACAAAAACTGTTTTCCTTTTACCTTTGAGCTAGCAAATAGCAAATAATTGAATCTGTTGTTGATTATAAAAGGATAATTCAAAAAGTACTAATATATATTGGATATCCTCTTTCTTTGGATATTCCTCACAATGCATATTAATTTAGTGTGAGTTCCTGACATTCATTCATTCATTTATATATATATATATATATATATATATATATATATATAAAATGTGCATTTATCCACCTTATACCTTCATCAGATCGCTGACACAGTTGAACACAGGTTATTATGACAATATTTGAAGAGTGAAATGAAATCTGCAATAAGAGTGAATAGAGTATCTTGTTCGTTTTCCTTCCCACTTGCCATTATGAGTCACATAAAAACTCTCCTGATGCGTATTTCCAGTAATGTGACAAGGTTTCAGCAAATTTGTTTACAACTAAAGATAGAAAATATATTACATAAACCGCCAACAAAATTTTTTTTTTCCTGTCCTCCAAACCAGCTCTCTCAAATTATTTCCAGGACTCACCTCACGCCCTTGTGGCACTCAACAAATTATGTGCTGCCATAGTAACAAAGGCAAAAACCTCAGACTGGCTTCAGGAATTCCTGTTTTAGGTTATGTAAAGAGTGTGAAAATTTCACAGATATAGCCACTGGCACAAAGCCTGGTTAATCCTACACTGCACGAGAATGTATATATAGGGGTCTCACTTAACTTATGTGCCTTGGCTATATAACATGACTGTATAGCCAAGCTGTCTGTGAAATTTATGCCTTCTCCCTATAGGTGATAATAAGAAAAGACTTTAAAATTGTAACAAAAGATTTATATTTCAAATAAATTATATTCTTTCAAACTTTCTATTCATAAAAAATGCTGCTGGAAATTCAGCTTTGTTATCACAGGAATAAATTACATTTTATAATTAAATCAAAAACAGTTATTATAAATTGTAATGATATTTCACAATATTACCGCTTTTAATTGTTTTCATGAAAAAAAATGCAGCCTTGGGGAGCATAAAAAAACTTTGTTGTGTGAAAATGTTACCGCAAATTTTACCCCAAACTTTTGAACAGTAACACAATTACAGTGCCATAGATATTTCCCAAAAAATGTGGAGGGTATAACTAATACTTTTAAATGTGGCAAAAAAACACTGCTAGCTAATTTTACTAACCTGTACAACAATTATATGAAACTTATACAAAGCCTTTACATTACCCTATATCATTGGTGCCGCTGTTTTTATCAAGTGTCTAGTGCTTGTGAGCAGTGTGTAGGTGTGTGGGTTAGGGGGTTAGCAGGGGCTGGGTATCGTACAGCTGGCTGGTCAGATAAAAGTTAATCCTGTCTTAATGTGTGGATAGGGAAAAATGGATAGCTCTGGAAGAGATCTGATCATTTAAGCAAAACCTTTAAAAAATGATGTTTTTACCCAATGTGGTAAAAGAAAAAGATAAATGGCAGTATCACTGAGACGCTATACATGACTTGAG
Organism: Barbus barbus; assembly: GCF_936440315.1. Classification (NCBI taxonomy): domain Eukaryota; kingdom Metazoa; phylum Chordata; class Actinopteri; order Cypriniformes; family Cyprinidae; genus Barbus; species Barbus barbus. The sequence continues at coordinate 16,398,115 of NC_136734.1, read as the reverse complement.
GTACTAGACAGCTGCTGAGCAAAAAAAATATAATGCTTCAAAGCAGCCTTCTCATTGAATAACATCAACATCAGTGCACAAAGGCTGAACACTTCAGGGTAAAAGCCTTAAAGGCCTTTAGTACAGCTGCATTTCTACTACGTGTTCCTTTCTATTGTTCAAAAAAGCTCATTTTGTTAATGATCTCTGAAACCCATGTACTGTATGGCATGTTTCCACTCTTCACTCTGTCTGTCAACAACTGCATCTGTCAATCTGTCAGCAAGTTCTCTGAAAACACAGAGATGTGCTCATCAATGCTAGCCACAGATGGCAGATAGGACTTTCAGGAAGACAGACCATGATCTATCCACTCGATCCACAAAGGGAAGGAAAAAGAAAGTTGAAGGCAAAGGTTAGGAATGGCAAGGAAAGGAAACATACAGTATGAATCGGACAAGCAAAGGAAAAGGACGGGAAAAGAAAAAGAACCGTCAGGCGATGGCGATTTACTGCCAATCACTGAACCCGGCTTTACTGACGAGATGCGTATGATAATCGAATTCAATTAATTGCACAGCCCTAGTTTTTAGTGTATAATATATCTCTAGAGCTGATGCTTTTTCCATAGCCAAGCCCCATCTAGAAAACCCCAAGGCCAAAAACACAGGGAAAAATACAGTCTATTCCTCTCGTTATCTGTTATCTCACGACAGCTTGCAGATAGGCTCTTTAATAGGATTCGACAGAAGGTTGTAGCCTGCTTTCAGGAAATCCTCCCCTGCTTATACCTGAGCGTGCCTTCGCTTTATGTGTCAGAGCGACTGACTGTACAATCTGTGGCAGAACGGCACTGCTACAATAACATGTATCTGCTAACGGATGATGCATTATAATAGTGGAGATCAATTCAACTACAGACAACGAAAATGGCATAATTAAAGAAAAGATTAAACTGTACCTAATCGTACAGTGTCTATTTTTGTCAAGCTGTCAGTACTGTGCTTTGTTTCCACAGGTCAAGAGCTTGAAGTTTAGACATTCATTCAAAGCATTCATCTTCATCTCACATTTAGAAAATTAAGATTGCGCCATGAAAAGAGTGATAAATTATATTACTTAAAAAAAATTATTCCATGTCTGTGATGCACTGTAGGACATCATTAATTAACATGTGATCAGATGTGATTTGATTGGACTAAGTCGGGGGGCTGCTCAGCTGGTGTTGCACTTTTCTGTATCAATTAACATCCAAGTTGACAAAAACAGATCAGATAATGCAAGACTTGGTGTCTAGTCTTTATCATGCAAATTTACCAATATGGCAAATGGCTAAAGTGAGTTCTCCCTGCAGAGAGTGTGTTTGTGGACCACATATCAAATTGTTTATTGCTTATGAAGTATACTACTCTTCAAAAGTTTGGGTTCAGATTTTCTTGGAAAGAAATCAATATTTGTATTTCTTCAGCAAGGACACATTGATCAAGTTACAAGAAAGATTTCTATTTCAATAAAATTCGTTTTTATTGAGTTTTCAATTCATTAAAGTATCCTCAAAAAAATCAGAGTTTTCAACACTGATACTTAGAAATGTTTTATGAGCACCAAATCAGCATACTGTAAAAAACTCTCTGGTTGATTACCGTCTGTACTGATTTGTAGCAGGATGCTTAGAGTGGTTGCTTGCTTACTTCTTTTAATGTAATGTGTATGTTTTTTTATTTTGTATTAAGCTACTGCTTGAGTTTCTGAAGCAAAATTAGTTAAGAAATACTATCACGAAGGATCTGATCTGAAATGATGACAAAATAGGAGGGGATGTTTCTTTTTGTCATGTTACCAAAGAGAAGCATGAAAGCAGAAAAGGACATGATGTCCCAGTGCCCTCATTGTGCTGGAGGGTGTCCTCCCTGATCTTTATGGATACCTTGTTCGAGTGGGAGAGTGATATCTTATTGGAGTTATGGTACTATTAGCTTGCGATGTGCCACTAGTAAAGTACCACAGGCTTGCTCCAATTGTGAATGTCACTCTGGGATTGCCATAAACGGTCTAGAGGTGGATCTCCCATCCTAAGAACTCAAACTGATTTGGAAGTCAAATCCATCAGCACACAGTCTTCACAAACACATCTAAACCTCATGTATATTCCAGTGCTTTCTGACAACACTAAAGCCAGCCTTTCTAAACTCTAGTGGATGACGAGGAGAACGTCTGTAAGTTCATTTTGTGTCATCAACTAATCCTTTAAAAGTCCATCCATCCACCCCCAGAGTAAAACCAAATGAAGAAAAAGTTCTCCAGTTATGTAATCCAACAAATAGAGTATCTAGTGAACACACAACTCTTTAAGATCACTTTCAGTCTGATAGACCAATACCTAGAAAACAATTAACCTTTAGTGCAATTTCCCAGTAATGGCCTGTCTTAATTGCAAGAGTAATGTCACGGCTCAACCAGGTATATTTAATGATGCTTAAACCGCTAATCTTCCTGAACAAAAATATGCAATTGCATGTGACATTCCAGGCTGAAACATAATCGCTTATGTAACAGAGACAGTCATTTGACAAACACACAGTTGCTTTATAAATCTCTCTATGCATCTCAAGCCATCTCCATTTCAGATTCTAATAGAGTGATACAGTAGGGTTATGCATTGCTAAGGTCATGTTGGTTTGATCAGAGAATTTTTTTTATTTAAATTTACCATTTGTGTTGCCTCTGAAAAGTGAAAAGTTGTAGAGTTGCTGTTTTGTGTTATGTCTGCAGCTGAAAGGTGCATTAACACTGACAGTAATTAAATCTCTGGAGGTCAACATGCTGTACTGTTGGTTGCTAACAGCTGTATCCACATGCATCAGACGAGCATCACTATTTATGTGTTATATAAAGTGTTAGTTTACCCATAGGACTTTTCATTCATTCGTTCATTTTCAAAAGACAGATGATATTCAAAAAAAAAAAAAAAAAGTTACGCACATTAATATTGTAGAGCACATCTAAAATGGTAAACTGACTTCATTGGTTCCTGTGAAAACTCAAACATGCTTGCTTGACACACAAAATTCACTGGTTCTCACATGAAGCTTACGTTCACCAAACTTGATGTGCTCTATGTATGTGTATAAAAGAATAAAAGCCTAAATTAAATCTGTTCATCATATAAAGGGAACAAACTATTCAAACTTGGATTAAACCACTTGATTCATATGGATTAATTTTACAACGTTGTCATGAACTTTTTGACTTGAACTTAAAATCAAGTTTTGGTTGTGTGGACTTATAGTGGAGGAACAGAAAAATCTCAGGCTTCATTATAAATATCTTCATTCATATTTTCAAGATGAACAAAAGTCTTATCAGTTTGGAATGATATGAGGGTGAGTAAATGAGTACATTTTCATTATTGGATGAACTAACCCTTTAATATTCTCCAGTTCCATCTTAATATGCAGAGACAAATGTAAGTAACATGTAAGTTCCATTCATAGCTTGACTTCCCTTAAGCATTATCAAAAGATTGTAGAAATACAGCTGTATTTCTACTTTGTGTTGCTTTCTATTGTTAAAAAAGCTCATTTTGTCAATGATCTCTGAAACCCATGTACTGTATGGCATGTTTCCACTCTTCACTCTGTCAACAACTGCATCTGTCAATCTGTCAGCAAGTTCTCTGAAAACACACAGAGATGTGACAAACAACACAAAAACAAGACAACTCCGTCAATGCTAGCCACGGAGATGGGACTTTTAGGAAGACAGACCATGATCTATCCACTCGATCCACAAAGGGAAGGGAAAAGAAAGTTGAAGGCAAAGGACGGGAAAAGAAAAGGAACAGTCAATGGAAAGTAAAATAAAGATGAAATGAAAAGAAAGGAACAGGGAGGGAAAAGAAAAGGACAAGAAAATGGGTAACACTTTAGTATAGGGACCAATTCTCACTATTAATCTGCGTGACCATATTATACATCTCTAATCCTACCCTATACTACACTTAATAACTACCTTACTAACTATTAATAAGCAGCAAATTAGGTGTTTATTAAGGCAAAAGTCGTAGTGAACGGTTTGTAATAGCGAGAATTGGACTTATTTGGTTGAGCAACCCAACATGGCTCAACCAATGCGTTTGGATGCAGAACTATCCAGTAACTGCCATTCAAAACAAATGACTGCTGGTCAGTTCAAAAGGATGTAGATGTGAACGCCCCATTTGACTGAAGATCTGAAGACTGTTCTTGTAAAATACCGTCAGGAATATGACACTTAGCCGTGTATAAAAACCACCAGGGGTACACAACCCAAAGGAGCTGCCTCCCTGGTACAGAGCTCACAGGTACTCATGGGTATTTTGTGGATTGCATCAGTCAAAGTGGCTTGTTTTTCCCAAAGCATCTGTGTTTAGTTAATTCAAGTTGAGAGGTCAGTGAGGCTTTCAGCATGAGTGACAAACAGGTGGTATTTAGTAAGGGGCTTTGAAGCCTAATGGGAATTCATCATTTTATTTTTAATTCTTCCCAGCTTGGATACTATGTACTGATGAAGCAACCAGTTGTATGTTTGCAACTGACAAAAGTCCTCAGCTAAAATTCAAGTCCAATTTTGTTTGGATCTGGCTCTTAATTAAGCTCTGAAACAGAAGACTGCTCTGTTTGCAATCTGTCCTGTAGTACTCAACTCATAAATGGTTTGTCGGCAGAGCCGAAGAGACGCCATCGCCATGTTTGTGGAAGTTCCTTGTAATCCATCTGTTGCATTAGCAAAGCCTCAAGTTTGTTCCCTCACAGACAATTTTCTTCCTCTAACTTACTCTGCTAAACTCCCCGTGAGACATTCAAACCTTTAAATGCTCTGGCAAATTAGTATAATTGGCTTATTTGTGTTTCATGAGTCACATAAACATGTCAGGTTAGGATTTAATTTGTCTTTCTGTTGTGCAAATAATATGTGCATTGTGATTCAGACAACAGGCGAGATCGAGAGAACAGGAAGAGGGTTATGATTTAGAGCGACACGCCGATGAATCACAGCACAATAGCTCCATGCTAATCTATCATCATAAAACACAGGCGCACCAGACCGCAGTCCCACGATCCTCTGCTTTTACGATCACACTCACAGATACAGCATATCTACATGCACCACCCTGCCTCATGAAAGGTGAAGGACTGGTTATATCAGCCGGCACATTTCGTCAACCTGTGGCAGATTGTTGCGTATGAGCGATTGATATTGATTACTGTGGTTGACAGCAAAGCGTACAATTACACTAGGACAAAGATGCACTTCAGATAATCTTTGGGCAGTTAACATGCAACAGATTCCTTGTTGTTGTTATCCATCAATCCTCATGTAGTTTTCAATCTGTATAACTGAAAGAGGATATTTTGAGAAATGTCTCAAGTGTTTTTGGGTACATACAATGGAAGTCAATGGGGATCAGTGTTGTTTTGTACCCCATTGACTTTCATGGCAAAATATCTTCTTTTGGGTTCCACATAAGAAAGTAAGTTATACAGGTTCGGAACAACATGAGGTTGAATTTTTATTTTGGGGTAAACTATTCCTTTTGAATAAAATTTACAGAGGGTGCACTGAAACTAAAACAGACTGCTTTTGCTTCTCAGGTAATTCAATCAAATTTTAAGGATGCTTAGATATTTCACTGAAGCAACAAAATATTGATTTAGAAAATGATTTGCACTGTGCAGCTCACTCTTGGTCTTGCATGAAGGTCAAAGGTTAACATCTGTCAGTAACAGATCATTGCATGATATGCCAGAGCCGCCCGGGATTAGATCCAGACCCCATTGTTGCATCGTTATAGCCACTTGTTTTTCCACCAGCACACATGCTCAGGCACACACGTCGAGCTCAGCACAGTATGGATTAACCCCATCTAAGACAGAACGATAATAATAAAATAACCACATGAGACCGCAGGGCTCTATCTAATCTAGTCTACAGGCTGCTATGATTGAAAACCGGACTCCAAACAGAGAGGCAGGCAGAGGTCCATAATAGGATTTACATCTGGGACAGACAAGAGCTCTACAGATATAGATATACAACAGGAACGGATGACTCGCACCTGATGCCCACAAGAATCACTTTAAAGATGAGTCGATCAATGGAACAAACACAAAAAAGCACAGAATAGGGAAAGGCTTGACGTAACCCATGTGCCCCTTCAATACGTTGTCTGTCTGAACCCAAATAATCACATGCTAAATAAACCATTTCCAAGAATTCAATCAGAGCTGCCATTACATGGAGCTCCATTCATACATGTGAGTGAAAACAAACAGGCAGAGGAATCTGAGGCAACAGTTGTCAATTCTAGAGTGGCACAAAGAATAAGAAACAACTACTCACTGGAGTCGTCCGAATCGTAGCCTTCCACGTCCGGCTCCTCCTCTTTCTTGCTGGCCACGAGTGCGGTGGCACCAAAGGCTTGGTCCAGGTCATCCTCATCCCGTTTGGGGTCCGTGGCTGGGCTCTCCGACTTCTGGCTGGTAGAGGTGCTCCGCAGGGAGCCGGCGCGGCTGAGGGCCGGGGGAGCTGTGGGGGGGAGACCCCGTGGGTAACGGGGGAAATAGTCAGATATCTGCTTGATGGGCTGAATGGGACCTGGACATACATCAATGGCCATGTGCTCCTGGATGCTGATGGTCGTCTTCTCGCCTTTGCGTTGTGTCATTCATGCAGCCCTTTTGAGGATGTGCCACCACTCCTGAACCCGGCAAAGGGCGGGTGGTAAAAAAAAAAAAAAAAGAAGAAATAAAGAAAATGAAAAAAAAAAAAAAAAAAAACAAGCTTCAAAAGTCAAATCTTCTTTGCTCTGGTAATCTCTTAGTGTCCCTGAAGAGCAACTGAGCGTGTCTTGGTGTGTAAGTGCATGTGTGTGTGAGTTTGCAATCGCAGCGGTGGGCTACATGAGAGGCTGTGGGCTGCTCCAGCACACTGTGGTCATGCCGTCTGCCTGTGCTCAGACCACTACAGCACGCTAAGACTGTTACCGGGATGAATGCATGTGGGAGAGATAGAGAGAGAGGGAGAGAGAGGGAGGGGGCAGGATTATACGGAGGGATTGGCTGATGTCATTGCTTAGCAACATGACGGTAAACAGGAACCGGGCGCGCGGCTACTTAATTATGCTATTAGTCCATCTGTTAGAGAGAGAGCGGCTGGGTTATCTCTGTGTTCCTCCTCTCCCTTCAGTCTAGCTTCTGACTGAACCACCATTGCAGACGAGCGCGGCATGTGCTAAACTCCAGCACAATTACCAGCAACAGCTGCTAAATGCCTAAAGTCACACGTGCCGGGTTATACATCCATCCAGCAATTCAAATAGTACAATGGGGTAAAAGCAAAAGGTAGATAAGAAGAAATTCATTATTTATAATGCATTTTAATCCAGTATTTGTAATTTACAGATAGTGTAATGCATATGTGCATGTATGAATATTAAAAGGATAGTTCACCCAAAATTAAAATTCTGATATTATTTACTTCACCGCATGTCGTTCTAAACCTTTATGAATTTCTTTCTTCTACAGAAAATGAAAAGGAATGACTTTTAATGTATTACATTTTTTTTATTTTGTGTTCCACAGAGTAAAGCAAGTCGCACAATCGCAAATCGCTTTGGAACAAGGATGAGTAAATGAGATAATTTCAATTTGCAAGCATATAACAGGCTAAAGAGTTAACATTTAGCAACTTGTTGCTAATTGGCTTGATCTGGGGCGGATTCATGAAACATTCTTAAGAAGAAATTTCTTCTTAACTGCCATTTTCTTCTTATTTTTTAACTTAAGAAAAAAGTTAAGAATATTTTGTATTCCCAAACATTCTTCTTAAGAAAATTCTTATCTTTTTTCTTAAGATTGTTCTTAAGACAAAAATGTAAAGCTGAGTGCCAGACAAAATCGTGACAAAAAGAGTGTGTGTGCTTACTATGATTATTAGGGTAATCTGCAGGAAGTGCAAAAAGACAAAGTGTGAGTTTAGACTGTCATTTTCTTCTTAAGAAAAAAATTAAGATGTTCTTAAGAATATATTTGAGAACTTAAGAATTTTTCAAGAATTGAAATTGGTGTTCTAATATTCTGGCTTTCAGGCATTTTTAAGAGTGGCAAAACAGTCTATAGGGTCACTGTATTCATAACACTTATCTACATGAACTTCATTTAAACTGATTTCTGTGTCATGACAAATAATGACGGTAGAGACATTTACTGGGAAAATTGCATCAGTGCTCTGTTGCTTTATGAAAACTAGCAGGGGGCAATTCAATAAAAGCTATGATAAATTACAGGCAAAAGCCATTTTCACATTGTACAATAGCAAAGATCTATAGTGAAAACATTGAGTAATCTTGATGCTCTCTCTTAAGGGACCTAGACAAAATGACAATGCAGCGCTCTTGACTGACGGTGTCGCTTTTAACAAGGGAAGAAGAATGAGGAGAATAATGAATGATGGTGAGGGATATACATAGGATATAGCATGATGCTATTTAATCATGGTTTGAAATGGTCGTTAATAATTTAGATCTGAATGTTTGCCATTTCCCACATGGTATCATTAGGAAACAAAACCTGGCAATTCATTTACTCTTATAATTAAGGAGTCGCCCCCATGCTCGTTGCAATTCTTCAGCGGAAAACACTTAGTGAGAGCGAAGCTCATTATTTTCTGTCTATTTCCGTTATTCCTTCTGGAGATCCTTTCTTTTGTGCTTCCGGAAGACTCATGGTTAAAAAAGAAAGAAAAAAAGAAAGAAAAAGGCAGAAAAAGTTTGATTACCTCCAAAGAGTGCTTCACAAGAAAAGTAGCACAGCTGCTACCATTTGTCATGCTGATAATGTGCAGGTTATTAATTTATAGATTCTAATGTCTGGCACAGAAACATAGCTGTGAACAATGTTACCCAGTGAAGGCTAGAAAAATAGTACACAGCAAATGTAGGCGAGAAGCCAAGTCTTATAATCCTAGTTATTTTCCTGGGGAACAAAAGTACCCAAATGGGGTGCTATTGAACAAGCATTTTATTATGTAAATTTGCTGATATAAAGTCAGCCAGAAAATTGTTTAAATAACTTTAATGATGTAAAAAGTGATGCATTTCTTTGGTCATAAATTCAAAATCTCATTCATGCTGACAGAATGTTCTACTGCCACAGAAAGTGATTAGCACTTTCCAGAAAATATCATTCAAACACAGACGCTACAGGAGAGACACCTCTTAAATATTTCTAATGTGACAAACATGTCTCAGCCCTGGTGGGAAAAAAAGGGCTAAATGATTTGCTAGTCTCATCTGGTTTATGCCAGTCTTAGATGCTCTCACCTTGACAAGTGCTGAAACACTCTTTACAACCAGTGAAACAGACCAGCTCGGTCAGGTTTGAGCTTTCCTCTTAGCAAAGTATGCACTTTAAAAACACAAAAATATCTGAAATGCGATATGACGCGAGCCACTGTAATGCAAAAATCTGCAGAAAATAGCAGTGCACTTTTAGTTAATTTCTCATTTTTAGCTCTCTCGTTCTCTTTCTGGCTCTCCACGTGCAATTCATAACTTGGCCTGTCCATAATGGCTCTTTAAGGGCATGGTTCTTAATCCAATCTGGCCGCTGTAATCAGAGGATAAAATGGGTTAGTGGATACTGGCTGCTCCGGCCCTTGGCCGAGATCAAATGTCATTCCTATGAGGCTCCAGTGTGATGAGGGAACTTTTGGAGACAGATACAGACCAAATATGAAACAGGAAGTCCATTCAAGACAAAGTTCATGGGTAGTGACATTTCTGTAAGAAGGTAAAAGACACTTTTATTCTTGCTGTTTCTCAAAGAATCATAATAGGCTGATGAAAAGAATACAGTATGTACACTGCTTCTTTTTATTATTATTATCAATCTTCCAGACTCATAGTGGTGGTGATATATATATATATATATATATATATATATATATATATATAAAAAACCCTAAAAAGTATATAGGGTGAATTGCAGATTTCCCACTCTATCACTGGTGATGGAGCACTCACATACAAATTCACAGAGGGGAGAAATAGGCCATATAATATGAGGTTGTGCAGCTCACAGAAGAGCTCTTGGATTTGCTCTCACCTGTTCTAAAAATGACAGGAGGAGAACTGCAGAGGCGAAACGTACAAACTGCTCAGGATGCCATTATTAACATATACACAAGTACCAAGAGGAACTACTCCCATTCTTTTATTTCACTTTATTCGCCTCTGTTTCAAGTTGTTCAAGAAGAGTTTGGTAGCATCAGTGAGATTTCAAAATGCATTCCTTCACTATTTGTTTTTTTTTTTGGATGCAGAGTTCATGTTCAGGTCTTTGACTGAACCTGTGACATTCAACAGGGTGGTGAAATGGCAAAAAAATGATTCACTCTTGAAAGCAGCCAAATAAAAGATTAAATAGACATTTTTAGCTCTGACACTTATGGATCAGGTTTTCTCTTTAAGGGTTGATAGTGTCTGCAGATATCTGTCTGTCTATATGCTACAAAAAATAGAGAAATAAATGTGTAAATGCTGTCCACCATATTTTTCAATGTGGAAGCTAGTTTTCTGTGAATGCGAGAGACTTCCAGTTCATTAGTTGCTGTAGGGAATTAACGAGAAGAATAACAAAGCACAGTAAACGGGTAAAACTATTTGCAAAACTATTTGATACCAGTGTGTTCATAATTAAGATTATACATTAAAATAATATGGTAAGACACTACAGTTTGCAGTTTCAAACAGCAAAACGAGCTGTCAGACACATTCACTTTACAAATGGTAAACATAACACTTTAATAACTTTCATTAATAAATCATTAACAAACATTATAATGCTTAACAGATCATTAGTTTATATATATTCACACAGGTAGAAATAGGAGATAATGTACATGTTAATATTTACTAATGAAGTTAAGCATTACCTAATGATTAACGGATTATTATTTCATGTAAATTAAAATGCTTACAAACTGTGATACAGGATTACTTGACGGAATTTATTAAAGTGATTAACATCGGCAAAGGCCAAAATAGTCAAGCATTATACATTATTCAAATACAAAACTAATGTGTTTAAATTACATTAATAAATAGTATTCTACATTTTAAGGTGCACGGAAGAAATTTGCTGTGAATCTGAAATACTATATTCATAAATGTGCTGTTAATTAATAAACCAGCCATTAGGAGTTTGTCAAGGAGATGCCCTTTAAAGGAGCAGTTAACAGAAAACATCATCTTTGAATAGTCCTTACCTGCTGAGAGGATAAATTACACTTGTACTACAATGTTTCAGTGGAGCAGCCAATTTAACTCAGTAGCACAAGATCAAATTAAATTTACCATGATAAAAGAGAAGCGTTTAAACAGAACCAAGTCAAAACATATTACTGAAATTGTGATTGTGAAATATGATGTTTAAAAATGATTGTATTAAAGGTTGTTTAAGCAATATTAAATCATATTTTGACTTTAATAAGCATGAAAAAAATTATATCCACACCAAAATCAAGGTTTGCTGAAAATTCTCTCACACTCAGGCCAAATATAGATGAGTTTGCGTCTTCATTGGAATTTATTTAGAGAAATTTAGCATTATATCACTTGCTCACCAATGGATTCTCTTCAGTGAATGGGTGCCGTCAGAATGAGAGTCCAAACTGATAAAAACTGATAAAAAAAAGCTGATAAAAACATCACAATAATCCACAAGTAATCCAGTATGTGGTCATAAGAAGCAAACCCAATATTAAAGCATTTTAATCTGTCGCTATGGCCAAAATACCAGCCCAGAGTCCATAATCCATAATAATTCTTCCTCTAGTGGAAAAAGTCCATCCCCCATCAAAATCCACTGGCACATTTGTTTGAATTGTTTTGGATTTTGGATTAGACAGTGCTTGATTTGTGCATATTTCTCTCCTCATTCAGTTGAGACGACTTTTTCGCTGGAAAATGCCATATTATGGACAAATGAATCGTATTTTGATTGGAAGCAACTTAAGGATGGATTTGTTTCTTATAAACGCACAGCTTTTTGCATCACAAGATGCAAACTGGTGGGGTGGAGTTGTTTGGATTACTTATGGATTATTGTGAGGTTTTTATCAGCTGTATGAACTCTCACTTTAATGGCACCCCTTCACTGCAGAGGATATATTAGCGAGCAAGCGATGCAATGCTAAATTTCTTCAAATCTGTTCTGATGAAAAGACAAACTCCTCTACATCTTGGATGGCCTGAGGATAAATTTATCAAATTTTTATTTTTGGATAAACTATTTATTAAATTTTAATGTTACAACATTAAGAACACAGCTACACAGCTGTCAGTTCACGGTTGGAATGAGATATGCAAAACAATCCACCTATATTATGAACCTTTAGATTTGATCCTCCGTACCCTGCAACTGTCATTGGCAATCAACTCTTTTCTGTGCACATGAGAATGCAACAGGCTCCATATCTGTGAATAGATATTTATGACTGCAGCATGTGGCACATTAGGGTTTTACACTGTAATAGCCTGAAGCGCTGGATGCAGGGAGGAGAACAGATGTCAAATGAAGCTTGATAGATGAATGCAGATCCTACGAGACAAGCAATGATCCCAAACAAGACTCAGTAGTACAAAGGATGAGAGATATTCACATTTTAATCTCTACTGTGGTTAAAAAGTGCTCAGACAAACTCAAATTAGCTTTATCTTGGACTCCCCAGACACAGTCCATGTTTATTTAGGATGCCAAGACTGCTGGTTAGGACTTACTGATGAGGGCTGCACTTTCAAATGAATTGATCCCCCTAATGGGTACTGCCTCTGTCTTGCCACTGCATGTGACAAGTGATCCAAATGGGTAATACAACCTGCTCTAAGTGGACTATTAACACTGGCGCTCTTGAGGGGTTCTGCTCTTGGCCGTAGTTACTTAACCTAAACCGTACAGCAACATATCAAATTGACTGATAGAAGCACAGTAATTGGGCTGATAAGCAGTGATGAAACGGCACACAGGGAGGAAGTGGCTGACCTCACTAAGAGGTTTTGCATTAAGACCGAGCCCAGAACATTAACAAAACAGCAGCTCCACAGGCAAGAGAGACATACCCACCAGGGTTGAGCAGAGCTAAGAATTTAAAGGGATAGTTCACCCAAAAATAAGAATTCTGTCATGTTTTACTCATCTGCATGTTGTTCCAAACATAATTGCCTTTTTTGTAACAGAACACAAAAGAAGATATTTTTAAGAATGTTGGTAACCAAACAGTTTTGATTTTTCATTTTTGGGTGAACTATTCCTTTAAAAACCGGCTCTCTTAAAGGAACAGTTCACCTCAAAACAAAAATTTTGTCATCATTTACCCTCATGTCATTCCAAACCTGTACAAGTTTCTTTCTTATGTTGAACACAAAAGAAAATATTTTGAAGAATGCTGGTAATCAAACAGTTGATGGTCCCCACTGACTTCCATAGTATTTCTTTCCCTGCTATGGAAGTCAATGGGGACCAACAACTTTGGTTCTTGAATTTTTTTTTAAATATCTTCTTTTGTGTTCAACATAAAGAAATTTATACAGGTTTGGAACGACATGAGGGTGAGTAAATGATGACAAAAACATTTTCTGTGCAAGCCGTTCCGGCGGATGACATAGGACATAAGCGTCACGCATGCTTAGTGTCATTCTGGGTTTTGGTTCATTTGCTGTTTTAGGCTGTAAGGAACTGAAATAACTGAAATCATTTGGCAAAGTGATTTGGGTATGTAATGCGGTCAAGACCTCCCTGGAACTGCTTTAGCCATGCAATTCCCTGAAAATAACTGCACACCTTAGAATGTTCGACAGCCATTCAAGTTCAAGCATTCAATAGCCCTGTAGAATAAAATGAAATGAATTTGATTAAATAAGGCAAACTATATATAAAAATAAAAGACCTTGCATTATCCATTTTGGTTAAACAAAAGAATGCAATAATTTTTGATTGCTTCTTGTCTTGTCATTCAAAAGATAATTTTTTCTTGTAAAACATAAAAGAATCTCAGATTTTAAATGTCATGCATTTAAGAGAATCTTTAGTTACATTATGTAGAATAAACTGTAAAACAAAAGTTAAATAACTGTGCAATTATGTGAAAGTTATGTAGTATTGAAAATGGAGCCTACGGAAAACCAATTTATGATATGTTAAAATATGAGCCTCTGTTCATTATGCAGGAAAATCCATTGTTTCTAGAGAGCTTGTAGATTGCTGATCAAGTCAATGACACCTGTGGCCCTGCAGAGTCAATCTATTGACAGAGCCTGGAAATGTCTACAGAGCTTCGGGTGTGGAATCAGCATGTCTCCAGTCCAACAATAACAACTCCAGGCTTGAAAAGTGAGAGAGAGAGAGAGAAAAAAATATGTTTGCTTATTGGTTCAAGTCAAAAAAGCCCACCCCCAAGTCTGTGGTATTCTAAACACTAAATATGGCTCCAGTTTTTTCTTTAATGCAATGTGTGGAATGTTTAGGTGGAAATCATAAATCTGATCACTTATAGAAGTAATAACACATCTCTCCACAACAAGTTGACAACTTAACAGTAGCAATAGCAACCCAAGCACCTCTAATTAAATAACTGCCACACTCAAAATTCACTCTTGCAGCTAAAAGAAAAATCTTCAAAGAACAGATTTCAATGGAGGCACAGCAGCATCCAAAACACCTCAAAATACAGCTCGTCTGCAAGCTCTACATTCATAAATATTTACATTATTCTGCTTATGAATGCTTTAAAAACATAAATGCTGAATATCAGATGGATGCAATGCCAACAAAATCCCAATTTGCCCTTATTGAGTTTATTTAGATGCAGGCAAAAATATTAGCCAGCAGTGTTGCAGATATGAATAGTTTTCTGAGGGGAGGATTGCAGGATGATAATGCTTTGTTTATCAAGTATGTATTTTATTTTCGATCATTGGAGAGACAGGATATTTGTTAGAATGTCCAAACTGCTCTTTTTCTACACAGTGAACTTGTACACATAAACAAGTATGTAAATATATGCCAGCCAGAGGATAATGGCAGCAAAAACCATAGTAAACATTGCTATTCAAATTAAACTGTCAATGTTATTGAACTTCATGACATTACAATCTCTCTCTTTAGTACAGTCATCAGAATCATTATGGTCAATGCCTTTAACTATTCTTAAAACACCATGAAACAAATTTTCTCTTCATTACAATTGAGAAAAACTATGAAATAACGCCCTGAGCGAAAATGAGTAAATGTGTGGAGATAATGACCAAAACATCTATTGTAAAACTTTGTTACACTTACTTACGGTCTCTGATGCCTAAACTGCTTTAGGATAAAGAAACATTCTAGAAGAAGAAAATTATAACAAACACTAAAGTCCACCTTTTACAAACAGTTACATTTATATGGCTGACTATGGAGAGCATCTATATTCAGTATATCAGCATACACCACATTTCTACTATTTTTACTTCTATTTTTCACCCTATATCCATAAACTAACAGCAATAAAATCACTCTGCTGCTGTACTCTAAAGTTGAAAGAAATAGTTTTACATTAATTTTTAAAGCATTCCTTTAAAATTACATAAAAGCCATTGTTCCTGAGTTTTCTAAAGGCAAAGGTGTGAAAAATGCCAATGATTTATGATTATATAAAAATCCCATAGCTTATAAAACAGATATTGTTTTCTTTTGATTTTGTAAGGTATTTGTTGTATGACTTATCAGTCTTTGTTATTATAAATGTCAGAAAATGAAAAATTGCACTTCACATATCTAAAATACAATCATACAATGTGACACTCTATCATTTTGAGATATGTCAAAGCTTTCCTCTGGATACACAATAAATTGCCCTGAAACATACTGAAAGTTCTGGAGAAACAATGCTACACTAATAAAAAAGTACAAAAATGTTCTATATTTTGAAGTGACCCTGTGTCAACAAGCTTGCCACTCTGGGAGTCCCCTCAATTTGGGGTTGTTTGCACCAATAATTCAAATGTATTTTGAATTATTAGCACCAATAATTCAAATGTATTTTTTCCCTTAAAACTGGTAAAATTGCTAAATAAAATGTGTACAAATTTTCCATCCCATTGTATCCATTTCTTGTGTTGCAGGGAAGTTGTGGCCTAATGGTTAGAGAGTCGGACTTGTAATCCGAAGGTTGCGGATTCGAGTCTCCGGCCGGCAGGAATTGTAGGTGGGGGGAGTGAATGTCCAGTGCTCTCTCCACCCTCAATACCACGACTGAGGTGCCCTTGAGCAAGGCACCGAACCCCCAACTGCTCCCCGGGCGCCGCAGCATAAATGGCTGCCCACTGCTCCGGGTGTATGTTCACAGTGTGTGTGTGTTCACTGCTGTGTGTGTGCACGTTGGATGGGTTAAATGCAGAGCACGAATTCCGAGTATGGGTCACCATACTTGGCTGAATGTCACTTCACTTCAGGACTGACTGCTCCAAAAATATTTAAACAAGTGAAGAGTTGGTACAACAGGAAATATATTTTTTCATTTTAAACAGACCGTATTGCTACAAACATGTAAATGCCATGTAAAAACATGTAAATGCCATCAAAATATTTCTGAAGACAGTCAGTATTTATATCAGACATTATATGTTGCTCTCCCATTTTTTGCCCACAAAAATCCAAAGTCGCAATCAATAAGGAAGTGCTAAAGGATTGGAAACGTTAATTATCTTTGAGTTGGTACATCATACAGAGAAATATTTATGCTTCAGTATTGGCTAAGTCTTTCGCCGGAGCCTGTGGATTGGGTAAAGATTCCATACCTCTGTGATGCTGAGTCTGCAGTTACAAACGCTGATGGAACGAACACAATGATTTCACAGTCAACCACCGCACAACTCAGTGATGTTCAGCAAGTCGGTCTTATCATAACCAACACCTCATAGAAGAGTTCAAAAACCTATTCAGCAAAATCATTCATTTTCATCAGTCGTTCTCTCCTAAATGAACCAGGTAGCCCAATTTATCTACTTTTCAGACCGAGATGGCACAAATCACTTTGCACCATGCTTCAGAGCTGCGCTATAAAAGGAGAAAAAAAAGTTTCTACAGAACTCAGCTGAAAGATTAATTATATTGATCAAGGCTTCAGATTTGGGGTTGATATAGAATGATGTTCATGCATGACTGAAAAGTTTCATACCACAAATGGCATTTGTGTCAAGACAGAGTTTCTTTGGTGGGATATTTCTGAAGCCAACAAGCTGTGGGTCCAAAAAGCCAATAATGACTTAGGAGAGTGCTGAATATCTGACAGGCGTCGATGAGGATGATACAATTTTTATGAGTTGAGAAAAAGCTTTTTGCTCCCTGCTGATGAATTAGAGTAGTTTTTTTTTAATGAAAAAAAAAAAGTCTGTGAGAATGAAGTGAGGTTTGATTGATTATCGAGATTACCAGCAGAGCTGCCTGGGAAACACTGTCGGATCATGGGCAGCCCACAGATGTCACACTAGAGGGGGATTACAAAGTCAATGTAATTTCACAGGGTGCGGTCATGGGGTAGAATCAGATGAAATCGAGTCAAGGATTGTATGATGTCTGCGATCCAGAAAATGATTCCCCTTGCAGGTTCAGGATTGTCTCATCAAGTGCAATGGTATATGCAAATGTGCACGCAGAGCGCGGCAGACTGTCAAAAGAAACGAGGAATCAAAACATTTGTGTTTGAGAAACGCCCCTCTTCCAGAACAACACTTTCTCAGATAACAACAGAAAGTTGGAGAGAGGTGCAATACTGAATATCTGTGGACGCAGCAAGGCTTACTGAGCATTTTAAAATGTGAATAAGTGCAGAACTGAATTATTCATTTTGTTCACGGGCCTGAGCGACGTGATGGATGTTTATTCACAGCAGCCTGACAGCAAAACATCATTCTGCTGTCTGTTGAATTCTTTACAAACTCCACATTATTTTCTTTTTTACTCTGTGGATACACTATGGATAAGACAACAGAGATTTTAAAGTTTTATTGCATGTTATAAAATCAAGTAAAAAAAATAACTAGGGTGTTTGCAAGGGAGTTGCAAATAAAATAGTAATATTGGTGTTGACTAAAGAAGTGAAACTAAAAAGCTGTGAAATCTCAAATAACAGTGTTTTGTCTCTGATGTAAGATGTAAGGAGTTTATGTCAGGAGCCTCTATTGACTGAAGTCTTGTTTCTCTGCATTTCTAATGAGACAGGGTGAGGGCACCAAGGTTTACTGAGGGGTTGTGAACATACAGCAACCCAAAGATTGATCTCACCCTGACATCTCACCTTAAACATCTGCAACGCAATTATGGGTCAAGAACAGTGTTTATGATGAATGATTCACGAATGAATGAATGAACAGAATGAAAGGAAAGAAAAGAAAAGAAGAAAAAAAGAGGTGAAATCACTAAGTTGAAGGCAGGAATATATGTGCATAATGGTTGTGGGTGGGTGTGTGTATGTGTGCGCGCGCGTGTATGTATCGGGCGTTTCCTCTGAGGAGGCAATTGAGGCAGTGCCTCCTTAAAAATTGGATGAAAAAAAAATCTAGAGCAAAAATAAAACAATGCAAATATTACAAAATAAGACATTAAAGAGTATAAATTAGGGATGCATCGATCCGATACGGTCATTTTATGCGGATCGGGTATCGGTCAGACGAGACCGATCCAAATCCGATATTGTGCGTATACTATTCGGTGTTATTGTTGAGCCCCACGAAAGGCACAAAAACATTATAAAGCACCATAAAGTTTTCGTGCACTATATTTCAAGTGTTCTGAAGCTGTTCCATAGTTTAATCTGAGGTACAGATGAATATTTAAGTCTTTAAATTCAAGTTCAGGTAAACTCTTCTCTCCGCCGCGGCTGTCTGTCATCCTCCATTCAGCAATCAAACTGTGTCACGTTCGGTTACTACAGGCAAACTACAGTACAGGTTTAAAATGGTTAAAAGAAAAGGCTTAATTAACTTACGCACAGATTTAATACACTACGCATCAATATCTCTTCCCTTTGTACTTTGAACGTTTCTATGCGGACTCAGAGGGCTGCGCGCAGTGACTCCGTGTCGCTTCAAGCGCTTTCTGCTGCTCTATATGGGAGCCTTACATATTATAATACTTTTGCTACATTTCACTGCTGGTTATACTCTGTATAATCGTGTATGTGACAAATAAAGAATCTTGAATCTCAATGAAAGATTATTAACAGTCTTTCTTGTTCTGTCCTATCTATCATATGTTGCTGCCTTCATTAATGTGCTATAGATTTAAAATAAATGTCTTTTAATTTTATAGTAGCCTATATATTTATATATAAATGCATTTGCTTGTTTTTTCATGAATGTATTTTACAACAATTTAAAGAGCAATGTGTATAATTTCACCAGATTTAGTCCTACACTTATTCACTTTTAATGTAAATAAAAATGTTTCACTAGGTTTTACAAAATTATTGTGCACCCATGATTTTTCTAGAGTATCTTTTGCTGTATTATAAACCAAGTTTATAATAGTATTTTTTATCATATATTATGATTATACATTTTTTTCATTTGTTATTTTTCATAAAAATTATGTTATCTATATGTAGTAGATTGTGTTTAACACACAAAAGAGTAACACACAGACACACAGAAGTATAGAAATTCTACATCGATTTAAAAAAACTGCACTGGTATCGGATTGGATCGGTATCGACAGATACTCAGAATTTTCAGGATCGGATCGGATCTGAAAAAATGGTATCGTTGCATCCCTAGTATAAATCACTCATTTTCCTAAAGAAACACCGACCAAGAATGACCCCAGTGGGTAAAGTTACAGCAGGAATCAGTATCTGTTGTGCCTCCCCAGAGCCCACTGAGTTTTAACAGACCCTCTAAAGCATGTGGTGGGTTTAGTGGTGAGTAATTGAGAACGAATGGGGAAAAGTCATGTGAGTGGAGGCACTGCCTCCATTGCAATATGATTGAATATGACTGGTTATGATTGGCGGGATTGGCTCATGCGATAAATCCCGCCTCTTGTGCTCATGCTCGTTCGCATTCACGATTCAGTCTGAATGAAAAATATAATGGCGTTAATAAAATATAATGGCCTGAAAACATGATCTGTGGGAGTTTTTAGTGAGTAATCAGCTTAGTAAAATTTAAGGTAAATTTCCATATCTGTGACCAATATTTACAGAGCTTTGATGACTGACGGTGCAAAAAATTCAAAAATAAAAAAGAATAGCTGAACAAACTAAAATATATTGTTTAAATTGTTACTGCCTTAAGTTATTATTTTGGAATAAATTTAAAATGCTTAAAAACACCAACTTGAAACTATTAACGTTACATTTTGAATAATCTAAGTTTTGGATGGTGTATTTAATGGCATGGATTTTGTGATTTCCAGACGTCACCAGTGTCAGCTGTCACTGAAGACAATGTTAATTATGCATCAACCTCTGCGTTGTGACTTACACAGGGTCACGTCCACATTTCACCTCTGCCATTACTTTTAACATTCAATCACTGACATCCGTCTCTAGGTGAGACAGATAGCTGTTGCAAACAATAAGGTATAAAAAAAGAAACTATAGATGGGTTATTCTTAGTCTTAGGCTATTCAAGATGCTAATAAGATGTCAATTTCTGACTGTTCATATCTTTTCTTATTTTTAGAACATTTTTATTACATCATATGGAACATAATTTGTGTTTTTCTTCAGCTGCATGTCAAACACGGGTGATGAAGTCAACTTCGTGAACACAGATACCCTAACTTTATAGCATCTGCCTAGAGGAAGGTAATTATAAACTAATAGATTTTTTCCCCTTTCAGAATAGCCATTATGTCTAATTTTCAATAAACATTATGCAATGAGAGATCAGTGTGAGGGGGAAGGCAATAATGTAGGGTAATACCAAAGAAAATTCCCTTTTTTACTTTCTTTTTTAAACTATGTAAAAATGATTAAAAATGTATATTTGTTGTCTCGTAAACTGCACTACACAAGTGGGGCTGCACGATAAATCGTAATGAAATCGAAATCACAATTAGACAGAAGCAGCGACTGTCATGCGTATTTTTCATTGACCCACGGTTCTGTGATCAGCAGTAACTCTCTATCCGAAGGCCAGAGGGCGTTCTTGCGCGGAAACTCCAAATACGCCCCGCAGAAGAAACCCAGGAAATCTCTATCCACTTTTTTCTTGCCGTAAAAATGGGCGCAGCCATTTCTAAATTCTATGGGTCTAGCTTCCGGTCTCATCCGCGTCCAGCTATTTTTAGCTGTACAAATCAGCTTGTTTTGGTGTTTGAAACTGCAAACTGGTGTGTCTTACCATATTATTTTAAATGTATAATCTTAATTATGAACACACTGGTTTGTAGCGCAAACAGCTTTACCGTTTACTGCACATTGTTATTCTTCTCGTTATTTTCCTATATTGGCTAATGAACCGGAATTTTCGCCCATAGGCTTACTTCCGTGATGAAGAAAAAGTTGGATAGCGGTTGTTGAATAAACATAAGATTTAAATGCTTTCATTGATTCAACGTGACTAACAGACACTACGGCAATATATGGTTTATCTGAGTTCTTATTATAATTTTCATTATAATAAAGTATATCTATAATGCAATGCTAATCGACATAGCCTTTATAACTGCTTAGAATAGTATGAAATATGTTGCGTGCCTTATTCTGTGTAAGAAGCCACATCATCTCACAGAAGGATTTATTTCAAACACAGCTGACGTTATGAAGTGAGTTTGGGGTAAAAACATGTTATTAAATAGAGCCATAGTTTACTGAGAAGCTATGCAAACAACTTTCATTATGGCAAATAATTTTTTCGCCTTCATAATCGAGCGATTATATTGTCTATGATTTTTTTGCGTAGCCCTACTTCACTGTATGTAACCATTTACCATTGTCCATTTCATTCCATTCACTTGACCAACTTGAAAATGAGCGAAATCTGCAATGGGGATTTTTTTTCCCTTGCACAGATTCCTATTGAAATTAATGGAATTCACTCACAAAATTTGGTAAATGTGACCACAACTTTAATGTGAACTTTTATAATGAATATCAGGGTGTTTTACTACTCTGTCCATAATTCATCTATTCTGAGGATTATCCAAAAGGCACAATTCTGTTTAAAACTGATTATTGCTCCAGGTGATGGAGGGATGAATGATTTGTGTTGCTTTACCCTGCAGATACAAAATTAGAGCTTCAGCTGAGCAATCGAATGTGTTACGTCATCTGACTTCATTTGATTGAAATATAGCACTGGAAGCACTAACAGAGATGTTAGTGAAAACTTCAGTTGCATCTGAACAAAAAGCATGCTGTGACGTAAGAAAAATTCACAGCACATGGGACAACAGCTGAAATACTAACATCCTTTCCTCGTGTATTTTATGCAACAAGCAATCAATACACTCTTCTCAGGACCTTTTATTCACCAAATGCTTGATCGCATGCTGTCAGATCTCACAGGAAAGTGAATATGTATCTATGTTGGTGTATCAGCAGAGCGATTCAATGCTGCGAGGAGAAGAGAGCTCATACTGCAGCCTAATCGATGGCACTGAACTTTCAAAGAGAGTGACTCACTGATCCCCCAGTAGCTCTGATACAAAGTAAAGACATGCAAGATATATATTTAAATGTAAATGTATATATATATAAATGTAAATGTGTATATATATATATATATATATATATATATATATATATATATATATATATATATATATATATATATACACACACACACACAGAGTTGTGTTCAAAATAATAGCAGTCCAACATCATTAACCAGAACAATCACTGTTTTTAGTAGAAATTATATTTCTACATGGCAATATTTTACTAGTAGGTGTGGTAGAGTAATAGAAAACCAGCAGACCCAACAGTCATGACATGCATGCTGTTGATTCTGTGTAATTGAATCATTAATCGAAAAGGGCATGTTCAAAATAATAGCAGTGTGTAGATTAATTAGAGGTAAATCATTATGTGAAAAAAATGGTGTCAAACAAGTGGCCCTTATTTAAGGATGTTGTACTGTGCATTTCTCTGAAAATCTGAGTAAAATGGGTCATTCCAGACATTGTTCAAAAGAATAGCAAACTTTGATTAAAATGTTGATTAGAGAGGGGAAAACATTAAGTGCAGAAAATAATAGGCTGCTCAGCTAAAATGATATCAGATGCTTTAAAATGGCAACCAAAACCAGAAAGATATGGAAGAAAACGGAAAACTACTATTCGAATAGATCGAAGAATAGCCAAAATGGCAAAGACTCAGCAAATGATCAGCTCTAGGGTGATCAAAGAAAGTCTAAAGTTACCTGTGAGTACTGTAACAATTAGAAGATGCCTATGTGAAGCCATGCTTTCGGCAAGAAGCCCCCGCAAAGTCCCATTGTTGAAAACATGAAGAGGTTACAATTTGCCAAAGAACACATTGCGTGGCCTAAAGAGAAATGGTGCAATATTTTATGGACTGATGAAGCAAGATTGTTCTTTTTGGGTCTAGGGGCCTCAGACAGTTTGTGAGACGACCCCCAAACACCGAATTCAAGCCACAGTGCACTGTGAAGACAGTGAAGCATGGTGGCGCAAGCATCATGATATGGGGATGTTTCTCATACTACGTGTTGGGCCTATTTATCGCATTTGAGGGATCATGGATCAGTTTGAGTACATTAAAATACTTAAAGAGGTTATGTTCCCCTATGCCGAAGAGGATATGCCCTTGAAATGGGTGTTTCAACAAGACAACAACCCCAAACACACCAGTACGCGAGCAGCATCTTGGTTCCACACCAACAAGATTAACGTTATGGAGTGGCCAGCCCAATCTCCAGACCTTGATCCAATAGAAAACTTGTGGGGTGACATCAAAAATGTTGTTTCTGAGGCAAAACCAAGAAATACAGAGGAATTGTGATATGTAATGCAATCTTCCTGGGCTGGAATACCAGACTCCATGCAACACAGATGTGAAGCAGGTCTCAGAAACCGTGGCTATAACTAAATGTTAGTTCAGTCGTTCACAAGAAAGCTAAATCTTCAAGCATCTGTTTTGACCTTGTAAAGAAAAATGCAGACACTGCTATTTTTTGGAACAGTCTAATATTCCTTTTTCTTCACTTTCTGTAAAATAATAAAAAAATTGCTAATTTTCAAGTTCTGTTCATGTTTTGATTTAGAATAGAATGTGCAATGTTCCCAATGCATTTGTGTGTATTGAAGTAAAAGTTATTATGAGCATTTTGAGCTTGCTTTTTTAAACACACTGCTATAATTTTGAACAAATATATATATATATATATATATATATATATATATATATATATATATAGATAGATCTCTCAAGTATCTTTAGAAATATTTCATTAGTTTCAACAAAAAATGTATTACACAAACATTTAGGCTACAATGGCCTAACAAACTATGGAACATAAAAGAAGATAATTTGAGAAACATCTCAGTATTGTTTGTCCACACAATGAAGGTCATTGGTAACCAAAACAGCTTTGTTACCAACAGTCTTCAAAATACCAAAGTCCCATTAAGGGTATTCTATAGTCTTTGAAAATACCTTCTTTTATGTTCCACAAAAGAAAGGTCTGAAACAACTTGAGGGACGTGAGAATAAATGATGACAGAGTTAAATTTTTTTGGGTGAACTGTCTTGAAATTTTTTTATTATCATTATTGTTATTATTAATTAAATGATATTCTAAATAAGAAACTAAATTTACCAGCAGATGCTGGTAAATGTAATTCATTCGATTCGTTCAAATGGCTGATTCATTCAGGAATGAAGTAAATGGCTCTCATTATGAGTGGACTACTGAATCAGTGGTTCACACAATTCTTTCAAACAGCGGATTCATTCAGAAACTAAACACCGCTGTGTTGCTTGAAGACACACAAAAATTCTGCGATGGCTTTAAAAGTTAATCTATTCTTTGAAAAATTGAGCAAAAACATGTTTTTAAAATATAACACATCAACTTCTTATTTATTGAACTGTTGTATAAAATCACATTTAAACGTGTGATATTCGGGACAAAATCATCACTCGTATAATACTGCTCTCGCTGCTCGTGTGATATTGCATGATACAAATATGAGACAAAAACACATACAGGGGCATTTTTGCACCAATGTCTTGAATTTTAGGGCATAACTGCATTTATGGAGTTGTTGCCCTGCATCATATTTGTCAACAGTCAACCATACGAAATGCAAGATGATGTACAGGTCTAGGGGTGGGGCCAGTGTGTTAACTGCATTAAAATATTTTAATTGCGTTATTTTGACTAATTAATACTAATTAAGTTAACGTGTTAAACTGACAGTCCTAATATATTTTGATGGGAAAGCAAAAATGTGGTGGAGGTGTTGTCATGGCATGGGCATGAATGGCTGTCTCTGGAGCAGGCCCTCTCAACTTTACTGATGACTTAATGTATGATGACAGTAGCAGAACGAATTTGGAAGGGTACAAAACCAACTTGCCTACCAATATTCAAGGGGAAGTGCTTCATATTGCATCAGGAGAGTGACCCAAAACACCCTGCCAGTTCAGTCAAGGAATTTATAAGAGCAAAGAAATGGAAAGTCTTAGATTGCCCAAATCAATATCCAGATTTAAATCCGATTGAACATGAATTTCACGAGCTGGAGAGGAGAGTAAAGGCAGAAACTCCCCAAAACAAGCACCAACTGGAATTGGCTGCATGAAAGGCTGGGAAAAGTATTTCAAAGGATGAGTCTGGTGATGTCTATGGATCACAGACTCACTGCTGTGATTGTGCGCAAGGGATCTGCAACTAAATAATAGCTTTTAATCTTTTATATCTGCCTTATGTTCAACTGTCCCAATACTTATGCTCACATCAATGAGTGGGATGGACTCTAAAAGTGCGGTTCTTTTTATTTGGTAAAACATGTATGTGTTGAAGCGGCTAATAATAAAATGTGACATTCTGTAGTTTTGTCTCATATTCATCTTTTAATCATATTTGTAAATGTCTTGTCTCCACAGCCAACAGAGCAATTTTGTCTTTACTGTTCCAATATGTATGGAGGGCACTGTATATATATATATATATATATAAGTGCTGTCAATCGATTAAAATAAATGAACTGATTAATCACACATTTTTTTCAAACATTTATCGTGATTAATTCCACCTAACATTAAAGTTTTTAAATATATTTTTATATTGCAATAATTTCACATTCAATCTACAAATTAAATGTACAAAAAACAAAGACAGTATTTTGTACATATTTGTTTAATGGCATCTTTTTTATAACTGAAGGCCAATATCACTGATACCAATTAATACTGATTTCCCTATAAAAATGTTTCCCCCTAATAAATAAATCTTCACATAAACCCATTATAATAAATGCAATATTTAGCTACCTGTGCCCCTCAGCAGAAATTGAATAAAGTTATCAAACACTAAATTCTAAACTGAATACAGATGAATCCTATAAAACTATACAAGTATAATAGAACTATAAAAGTTATTGATTTCCTCTTTTTTCTTTTGTTCTTGATGAGAGCTGCCTCTACTGAACATGACGCGGATCTGACATGCATTGTATTTTCTCTCAACTCTACCTTTTCTGATCCATTTAAGTCTCTTCTAATAAGTGTTGCTTTCGTCAACGAAAATTATGACTAAACATCGTCGTCAACGAACCTTTATCACGTGACGAGAACGAGACTAGACGCAACGTAAATGCTGGTCATGTGACTATGACTATAATTAAATATATAATGCAATATTGTTGACGAATAAAAACGAGACTAAATGTGGTTTACAAAATAAAAACTATGCTAAAATGTCTCTTCATTTTCGTTGACCAAAACGAGACGAAACGAAATGTTATAATGTTATTTTTTCTCGTTTAGTCGAATTATTATTATTATTTTGCAGTATTTCTGTTTCCTGTGTCTCACTTCAGGGGCTGCATCAGGTCGCACTGCGCAGACGCAGGCAATGTCACTTCCTCAAGCCCCACTCGCGGCATTATTTAGAAGATGACATCAAACATGTTAACGTGTTTGGTTGGTAAAATAAATGTTGTAAATTTAATTCAGAGCGTCTTCCGTGTCTGGAATGGATGTATTCTTGAGTCTATAAGGTAACAATAATATAATAAGATAACCTTGTTTGAAATGGGTTTGGCTAAAAGAAAATTTTGGTTTCGTAAATACTACTAGCTAGGTACTTACACTATATTGACTGAGTTAAATAGAATTGCATTACTAAAAAGAGACTAAAATGCAATTTTCATTGACTAAAACTAGACTAAATGTCATTAGTTTTCGTCGACTAAAACTAGACGAAAATAGTCATGGATAATTCTGAATAAAATAAGACTATGCGCGCTGGCGCCTTTGTGAGTGTAAGTGAAGAGCACGTGCTGCGAGCACAGTACAGCTTCACAGTACAACAATGAAAACGTAAAAGTTAAACATTTAATAAAAAATAAATTAATTATATTTTTAAATTACATAAATATTTATCATTTAAATTTTTTAAGTTAAGAACTTACTGTATATGGAGCAGCAAATTGTTTCTACCGTCACTCAGTGCTCATTTGACAGTAAACACCAATGGTCAAAATTTGCAGATGAATTAATTGGAAACAATTCCAAGGCTGACTGAAAATATGAAAACTACATTTAATTTGTACTTCTGTTTAATTTTAAATTTTATATAACCTAACAAAATATTAATATATCCACAATGACCATTGCCTAAATATATCCAATAATGTTATAGCAAAAAACCATAAAGCACATTTTCGATCCAAGTTGTATAGTATTATAAGATTTTGCCACAGATGCATTGTATTCTTCTTCGTAATAGTTTTTCTTAACAACGATAACCTTTCCCTGAACTCCCTGATTGTTGATCAATGAGATCTACTGTGATGCAGCCCTGCGTCCTCCCACTCTACAAGACTGACCTACCACACAAACAAGACCTCGGAAGTGTCTCTCTCAATGATGGATGAGCCTAGGGGACCTCAGGGTAAGGACTTAGACATAACAGCAGGACAACATCCTGACATTCGCACACAGCCTGTCTGTGGAACTGACAGTGAAGGGAGCTAAGGGAAGTGATGAACCATGGGTACTTGTCTCCGTTCAGAATAGTGACTCCTCATGCAGCAGGAATGGAAGGTGTGCACTGACAGGCCAATGCCTCCGAATAGTCACCTTAAGTCTGGATGGGACAGACTCCTGCAGAGTTTTTGAAATGCTGGGATTATTTTCTACTGAGGGGACTAATGAGACGTAACGAGAGTATGTTCAGGTTTGCTGCTGATGGTGTCAAGACAAACTTCTCAATTCAAGTTCTAATTTCACCATCTCTTTCAAAGTAATTGGGTGAGCTCTTTCAAATGTCACTTTCACATAATGTCAATCAAATAAAAACATTCAATTAGTTGTGAATAATAGGGTTGGGAAATGAAAAACGGATCCTATTCATAATTCCTAAAAAAAAAAAAAAAAAAAAAAAAAAAGAAGCTATTCAACATGTGTAATAATCTGCCAGTGTGGATCATGGAACAAGATACTACAATATTCTTACAGTTTCATAACGCACCACAGCAGAAAAAAATAAAATAAAAAATGAACCAACTATTGGTGAGAAAAACAAAACATTGGCAAGTAATAGACAACCCCAGCATCTTTCATGAAGAATGCCTTGTCAGTACTGGTTGTATGCAGCAACAAACATACAAAGTCACCAGTGTAGTTTCAAACACTGAAGTCATTATTCTTGATCATATCCAACCCAAAATAAATCATGAACTGTGACGTATGTTGTACGTAAGTTTCAGACTTTAACTACTAACTAGATATTCATAAGACAAATTACATTACAAACTGAATTCATTTGTGATAAAAAGGACCTTATGTTAATAAAAATTGGTATTCCAATAAAGGTTCAACTGTCCTAGATCCTACTTGTCTGTCATTACCATTTTGTTTTTGTAAATGAGGAAGCATCTCATTTTACAGCAGTCAAATATGGAGTGACTTAAGGTTCTGTATTAGGCCCCCTGCTGTTTTCATTATACATGCTGTCCCTTAGAAAAATTATTAGAAAACATGGGATTAGTTTCCACTTATGTAGATGACACTCAGCAATATATTTCT
Source organism: Barbus barbus (assembly GCF_936440315.1). NCBI lineage: Eukaryota > Metazoa > Chordata > Actinopteri > Cypriniformes > Cyprinidae > Barbus > Barbus barbus. The sequence continues at coordinate 16,368,832 of NC_136734.1, read as the reverse complement.
TCCAGACCAGAGGAAGTTTCTAAATTAGTGTGTTAAAGATATTAAAGACCAGAAATGTTCTATTAAGTTCTGATAATACATACTATGCATAGGACCAAAATCCTGTACACAAAATTACTTGATACAACCTACAAATAGATGGATGTACTGTTATTTCATCCACTGCAGTCAAAGATCTGTTATATTACATGACAACTTGTCCATTGAAAATCATATTTCCTGTTTTACAAAAAAAAATGCTTTTCCCATCATAGAAATACTGCCAAATTACAGAAAATGTTACCTGTTTCAGATGCAGAAAAGCTAGTTCATGCATTCATGACCTCAAGACTGGAATATTGCAAGGTGGTTGTCGTGCATCTTCAATAAACAAGATAAATTTAATCTAAAATGCTGCTGCGTTACTAGATTAACATATGATCATATCAACGAAATTTGATCATTTGTACACTGGCATTAAATTCTGCATCGATTAAAAAATACTGCTACCAGCCTATCAAGGCCAAAAAGGCTCCAGCTCCCTTGTTTAGGTAACCAAAGATACCAGTGTGTGTAGCATACTGTTGTCAGGAACTGTTACCATTTTAATTTAGGTAGGTCATTTTCAGCCTTGAGTCCCAAAATGGGGGGAGCAGGTTAACAAATCTTCCATTATGCTACAATTTATCATGCTCTTTAAGGTCAAAATACTATGTACTTCTGATAGTACAAAGGATAGCAAAGTCTAAAGGAGGAACTGTAGGTCTCCTAAACTGAAATGCTATGAACAGATGCTATGCAAATTTTTCTCCTTTTGTTTTCCTATTTCTAACTTGGGATGCTCACCTTGAGGTGCAGTTACTAATGATTATGGTAGTTCCAGTTTGAATCCAGGCTTTGCAAAGGTTTTAGACGATACTACTTGCGAAAACTCCCAAAAAAATTCCAAGAACTTCAGAAAATACCAAATTGAGATTGACATAAAACTTACATTTTATCCTTACATTGTAATCTGCAATCACTGCCTAACACTTCATTGTGTCTGCTTGAAATGAATGAAATTTAAATGCATTAAATGCATTAGCTAACATGAACCAAAAAGACACTTTTTTTCTTTTATTAATTGTTCATGCTCATGTTCATTATGTTTATGCTAATAGTCCATTACCTAATGTTAACGGATACAACTTTTGATTTTAAAAATATATTAGTGAATATTGAAATTAACATAACCAGAAATTAATCAATATTGTAGAAGTATTGTTTATGGTGTGGTTCATGTTTTTTAATTATTTTAACTAATATGAACAAATTATACCTTATTGTAAAGTGTTACTGATAAACCAATTATAGCATGATAGTTACTATAAAGTAAGGTTACTTGGTGCTTCAAAAATAGTAAAAATAATCAAATTCTGAACTGGAATTGTTAAGTGAACTTGGTTCTAGAAGTACTTTTTCTCCCCTCCAAAGCCAAATTCAAAAAGATTCTTCAGTAAACTGTTCTAAATCAAGAACCAAACCAACCAGTTCAGAGATACAGTAAGACAAAACTGTATGTCACTAAATACACTACATTTTTGAAAAAATTTCACTGAGAAATCAGCAATTAAACTTTAATTTTTTTTTTTTAAATAGTTTTTTTTTTTACAAATAGTTTTTATAAATGTATTTTTAGAAAGGTCTTGAGATTAGTATTCTTTACTTGTATAGTGAATGTTTTACCACCATTTGCGTAGGATTACAGTAGGATTACATTGTGATGATCTAAACACCAACCTGCCTATTATGAATGTGAGGATAACAAGTCTCAATTCCTTTTATTTGCAGAGATGAAGCTCTTTAATCACTTCCTGTATGACAGTGCCAAACATGGTGCCAATAAAGTGAATCAGTCCAAGTCTGTTATTTACAGTCTGTAAAGGCCTGAGGTCAGTCAGCTGAAAGTGAGGTAGAGAGAAAGCGAAAGCGACAGAGAAGTATCAACACTCACATGCTGCTGACTGTGCAGCCCATTATTGTGGTGGCACTGCGAAAAGGTCACGCTGATCGTCCGGATCCCCCTTCTCGTTCCTGCACAATCTCTTGCTCTCTATCAATTTATCGCTTTGCGGCTCATTTGCATGCCAAAGGATACAAAAAACCCTTTCTTTCCAGGCAATCGTTATAAGACCCCTACTCACAGGCTTGCAGATGCTCTACTCACTTAATACGTCTCCATATCGACCTGGATGAAAGCATGGGAGTGAGGGTGAGATAATCCTCTTTATGTACGTATAGTCTGAAGGGGTCGGGTGAAAGCAGTCAAATGCCCAACACAGTATCACAGAGAAAGAATGATCAGAGTGGCCTTAAACCAGTGATTTTCAAAGTGTGAGTTCACATGAGTATCAGTTAAGTTCTTATATGCTGTCAAATCCAGCCATTGTGCTGTACTTATGCACAAAGGCTTTTATTTATTTGTGTAAATAATCAACATGCAAGGTTTGAATGATGGAGAAGATGCTTTTAATGCCTTAAATATCATTTAAATATAATTATAACAACAAGAAAAAAACAAAAAAACAGAATAAAACAAAACAAACCCAAACCAAAAGCCAAAACAACAAACCAAACCCAAAAGCAATACAAAACAACAGAAATTAGATTCACTGTTAAATTTATTTTTTTAAAGGGGACCTATTATGCAAAAATCACTTTTATAAGGTGTTTGAACACAGGTGTGTGGCCGCAATGTGTGAAAACAACCAGCCTATAATGTTAAAAATCCACCAACTCATTTCTTAAAAAAAAAAAAAAACAATAAATCATGAACAGTCTCTCCAAACTAGCGGTTTCAGATTCTCCCTCTGTTCATGCCACTGAGGGGGAAATTCCCACCTATTTGTGACGCTCTCTGCCCTATTAGCATAAACACAGCCCTGAGCAATGTGAGTCGATCGTTTGACGTTGTCAAGGTCATAATCAGAAGTGGGACAAGTTTGTGATAGCATGTGACCAGCTATGTTGTTATTTTTATCCCGCAGTGCTCCCGTCCGTGTAATTCATAAACACGAATTCAATATGCACAGTATAATCAGATTACAGATTTTGAAACAGAGTACATTTTCAGTAAAGATAACAGGCTTGTATTAATAGTGGAATGTTTATTTGCAAAGGCTAGCACAGCTAATGCGGAACTTGAGCTCTTGAAGCTCCGCCCTCTTCTCTGGGAGCAAAAGCTCATTTGCATGAAAGCAACATACTCAAAATCAGCGTGTTTGGGCTCATACCCTAAAAGTGGCAATTTTAACAAGCTATAAAAATCTGTGGGGTATATTGAGCTAAAACTTCACATATGCGCTCTGGGGACATCAGAGACTTATTTTATATCTTGTGAAAAGGGGCATAATAGGTCCCCTTTAAGTTGTCAAAAAATCCTAAACAAAACAAAAAAGCTAAATATAAACAAAATAAAAACAAAGAAACAAAAAACAACAGAACAATCCCTAACAAAAGCGAAAAAAACCAAAAAAAAAAAAACAGAATAAAAAAAAAAACAACAAAAAGCCAAAATAAGACACCAAACCAAACGGAAAAGAAACAAAACAATAGAACAACAACAAAAAAAAAAAAACAGAACAGGGGCCCGTTTCAATAAGGAGGTTCAACCAACTGAGTTTAAACATGAACTCAGAGTTGACTTACTCTGAGACAGGAAATTCTGAGTTTTCGGTTACAAAACAGCTGAACTGAGTTAGTTTAGGTTGACTCTGAGTTAAGCGCGTGCACCATGACTATGAAAAGTCATGGCAACAGCTCCCGCCAAAAAGACATCAGCGTGCGTACTTTTTTTTTTTTTAAGTAAAAAAGTCGTGACGTATTGTCAAGTATGGTGACCCATACTCGAAATTGGTGCTCTGCGTTTAACCCATCCAAGTGCACACACACAGCAGTGAGTAGTGAACAAATGCACACACACACACACACCGTGAACACACACCCGGAGCAGTGGGCAGCCATGCTGCAGCGCCCGGGGAGCAGTTGGGGGTTCGGTGCCTTGCTCAAGGGCACCTCAGTCGTGGTATTGAGGGTAGAGAGAGAGCTGTACATTCACTCCCCCCACCTACAATCCCTGCCGGCCGGGGACTCGAACCCGCAACCTTTCGATTACGAGTCCGACTCCCTAACCATTAGGCCACGACTTCCGTCAATGCATAACTTTAATTCTTAATAACTGCCAATAACTTAATAACTTTTATAATATCAGAGGTGAAAACTATAAATTTTTGAACTAAAATTCATTTTAATGGTATCTCATGATCACAAAAAAAAAAAAACAAGAACGTGGCAGCAGCTAAAAAACTATATAAAAGTATAAAAACACAATTAAATCAAGGTAAAGCTTTAAACATGAAAGGTTCATGGGTGTTGGCTACATGACTTTTGACATTAAATATAATTCAGAGTCTATTTCAATGCGCTGCAGCTTTTTTCACATAATTAAATATTCTCTAATCCAACCTGTTACATTTCTTAATTACAGTAATAAAATTAACTACTGACTTGTCGACAGCAAGAAGGCAGAGGCTCCCAAAAAGGGGGGAAAACCTGCACCTGCACCACTGACAGATGAAGAGGAGATGGTCAAGTATTGGAAGATTTCTAAAATCCAAAAGTTAAAAAAAATAACTTTTTCTTTTGTATTAGGAAATAAAGATGACCAAAAAATTGTGACTAATTTGTTTATTTAACAGCTGTGGTGGTGGTTATGGCTTATACTACCCTTCCATCTGGCATCCTTCCATTCCATAAAGTAATCGGTTTCATTTTCAGAAGGGGTGATGGTGGGGATATGCTTGTCATCAGTGCATCCAAGCTTCCACACTGGAAGTCCTGAAGGAAATTCGGATTATTGGGTTACTTCCAGACGTCACAGAATGATGTTATCAAGTGAACATCATTTATCAGATCAGCCTCATTTAAACCAATTTTTATACCACTGACCTACAGTCCTGTGAAACCCCTCTTTGACGGATTTGTGCCCAGGAAAAAATTCTCAAAATGGGTGTGAGAGGGCTGCACACTTTCCTTAGAATCTGCATACAGTGGACTTATAATGTGCTCTGCATCTCCGATGTTTTAAAGTGCATTTTTCTTATTTTGCAAATTATCTTCCAATAGGGTAAGAAATTAAAAGTATTCTTGTTTCCGTTTGCATTAAGATTATTTTTCTTACCCTATGGCGGACAATTTTACTTGTTTTATGTAAAAGGCACTTAAAAGGAAAATCCCCCAGGAAAAAAAGACTAAATATAGACAATTATATAAGATGCATATTAAGAATTTTTTTATATTTGTACTTGAAATAAGAAAAATACTTAGTAAGAAAATCTATTTTGCAGCGTGAATGAATGAATAAGGTATTTAAACTTCGCTAACACTATAAAAAGGGGGAGGAGACCGAAAGAAACTCTGGGTTTACTGAAGAAAACCTGCTCCCGACCAGGTTAGGTTCACAGAGTAAGTTACTACGGTAACTGACTCGGAATATAAGTTACCTCTCTTTCAGAAATGGGCTTGACTTACCCTGCTTTCTCGGGTTTGACAAACCTCCCATTTTGAAACCGAAAACCCAGAGTTTCCCTGATTTCAGGGTTAACATACTCAGAGTTTTCACTTAACCTCCTTTCTGAAACGGGCCCCAGAATAGAACAGAAAAAAACAACAAATCCAAACCAAAAGAGTAAAGCAAAGCAAACCAAACCAAAAAACAAACAAACACAAAAACAACAATACAAAAATAAATAAAAAGTTCTTTCATTAGCAAACATTTTAAATAGGCGATCAGATTGTGGTGGGGAGAGGTGCACAAGCTTTTCTTTTAAATAGGTTTTTGACTAAACAAGAACCGCTGCGTTATACTAACGAACCATTGACTGCTCTCACTTTAGATAATACCAAATTCAAACACTAATCTATAAAATGTAAAGATGACAACATTAATTGTGATTTCAAAGACATGGAAAAACATCACATGCATGAAGCTGGATTTGCATGATGGAAACCTTTGTTCATTCCAGGCTGAGGCTAAGCGAAAGGACGAGGTTAGACGAGGACTGCAGAAACAGCAGTAGACTCAGCTTGATCCATCAATACATGCAGACGCTACTCTCACACCTGCTCCTCCTCTGTCTCTATCTGCATGTCTCCCTCCCTCCAGATCTTGAAGGATTAATCACTAGCCAAAAAACCCAATTTGCTTAATTCCATAAAATACAAGCAATTAGGCATGTGGTGTCACTGTGATGAATTCACCATTTATTTCCAGCTCTCCCCACAGCAGCTCAGGGCTCACAGACAGTTTAGAGGAAAGAATTCAGACAGCTTATACTGCAGAAAACACCTGGGTCTGTACAAATCAGTCATGAATGAATCAGTTTTTGTAAATGATTTTGAGTGAATAAATAATTTTCATTCACTTCCAATTTTATGCACTGACTCTTTTTCGTATTTTCTATTCACTGCAGTCCAGCGAAGCACTGTGAAGCATGTTCCTATACTTTTTAGGGCTTTTTTTTTTTTTTTTAACTTCTTCCCAGATCGAGTCAGAACTTTGAGTTTAAAAAAGTTAACTAAATGAACTATGGACAACTGTTGACCATATACCAATATAACAACTCATTTGCTGGCGCATCATATTGAGCTCTTTGACACACAGTGCAGTTGTGTTTTGGGCAAACTTGGTCCATATAATAAAGCTGAATATAATAAAGAAAAATGCCAATAATAATAATAATAATAATAAAACCTTATAATTTATTTATATTAATGTCATTTTCTTGATTGATAAAAGTCAAGTTCAGCATTTAACATAATGGAGGAAAAAATCATTTGTGGAGACAAGTTATGATGCTGGAACACACTTTCTTGAGTCTTTTTATCTTGATAAAGGATAAAAAGATGTTTGTCGTGAGTGTGTTTTTAAAACAATTCAGCTTTATTGATTCACGCTGCACTCATAACACAAAAAAACCTGGCAACCACATGGTGTAATAATGTAACCTACCAAAAGAGTAGGTGAAAGAATAAATGAACAAATCTGAATAAGCACTTTTGCAGAACCAAATTCAGGATTCATTGAGATGAATGAAATTCTACACCACCAAAGAACTGCCAAACTGCATGCTTTATGTAATCTCCACTTGTTTGAAAACCTTGTCTGTGCAAAGCTAAATCAAAATCTTTTGCAATCCATTTCTATGGTGTCTGCCAATTTAAAACAATTCATCTAAAAAAAATACTCTTACTTTACTGGAATATAAAATCATGCTCAAGTTGATATTTCTCATCTTTTTAAAGGCATAGTTCACTGTAAAATGAAAATTCTATGATCATTTACTCATCCGTATATTGTCCTAAACATAGGGCTGGACAATATGACCTAAAATCAAAATCTCGATTAATCGAACAATTTACCTCGATTACAATTAATGAACGATTATTTTATTTTATGTAGTTCATTAAAGGTTTGTAATTTAAATATATCAAAGGTGGGATATTTTTTTCTAATGAAAGAGTGCATTTCTTATCTTTGTGACTATTTATGGTTATTTGTTGAAAATTTTAAACAATTGCAAAGCACACATTGCATGAAATGAAGACGTCTTATAAAAAAGTCACATTTTAGTTTTATTGTAAAAAGCAAGTTTCCTACATAAAGAGAAAATAACATTTTTGCAAACAAAATACATGAATATTTTCATGCAAAAACTAGAAAATTACTTTTTAAATAAATAAAATTTAAAAGGGCACCTATTATGCCCCTTTTTACAAGATGTAATATTGGCCTTGGGTGTGCCCAGAATGTGTCTCTGAAGCTTCAGCCAAAAATACCCCATAGAATTTATTATAACAGCTGGAAAATGTCATTTTTGGGCGACCGCACTACCGAACCAATCTTGTGCTACGAACGGCACAAAATAATCTCACAAGCACGGCGCTGATTAGTTAAAAATACTTAATGTACGCACACAAATACGGTTAAAACGCTAAGCACTATAACAACACGACATTTACAAAGGAGTCTGGAGTGATACACGTATTTAGGTAGATCTTGAGGCACATTACCTTGAAAAATGAAAGCAATCCACAGCGTTCTCAGCAGCTCAGATGTTGGGAGAAAATGAAGACTCTTATGTTCAGTCTTGCATCCAAACACAGAGCACGGGGATTGCTTGCGAGACATTGTTGACGTTACAGCTCCTCGAGCGTGGAGAAAATGAAGGACACGGTAACCGCTGAGGGCGGAATCTATAGCATTACAGGGCTGTCAATCAACCCCCGTGGTCTGGCCCTTCGAAATGTGACGTCATACTGCGGTGAGAATCAAAACGGCAGGCCTAGTGAGACTGACTTGGTTTAAAGGGGATTCAAAAGTAAGGAGCGGGTGGATTTTTATTATTGTAGGGTGGTTGTGTTCACACACTGCCAACACACATTTATGTCCAAACACCATGTAAAAGTGGATTTTGCATAATAGGTGTCCTTTATATACACAAATAAAACCCTGAGAGACAGCGCTCAAATACAAAAGTTGCCATGCCAACCTGCTACTGTAAACAAAAGCTTGCAATGCTTACTGCCTCCGGGGTCTTCTGATTGGTCCACTGTTTTGGAACTTACATTGATGACACTGCGTGCAAGTTTAAATTCTTCTACCAACCCTACCCAAACCCATGTGTTTTGTTCATCTTTGGAACCTAAATTTTTTAATATTCCCCAATAATTTTCGTCTTTTCATTTAAAGTCCAAGCAACCAAACTTTAAAACTTAAAAATTTCATGAAGAGATCCTAAAAGTAATCCAAATGAATAGACTGGTTTAATCCAAATCTTCTGAAGAGATACATCACTTTATAAAGTGACCAGATCTACTGAAGCTCGGCTGTATTTCTCTTACACTCTAGAATGAATCTCATTGGTTCTCGTGCATCAATCAAGCACATTTAAACTTCTGAATTGAATTTTTGGGTCAGCTAACCCTTTCAGGGTAAAATTAGGTGTTTCCCAGTGCACATCATTTCAAATCAACCAGCATTGCTCAGTAGGTACTACTAGTGCATACTGCATTCCTATCTGTATGTTTTGCAGTAAAGTGGCATTATTATGAAAAGCTGGCATGGCCTGCACATGGTGCGTCATGATGAGGGGAATGCGAGCACCATTGTTCCACTTTGGAGGTGAAGAGTGAATGTGGCTTTATCCAGAGCAGATTCCTGAGGCACACATCTGTGTGGCTGTCCTGCTGTTACCATAGTGACACACGAAACGCCAGTCCCCTCAGACAGCACGCATCATTCTGCTCTCTCAGGGAGAGATATGCAGCCATCGAAGGGATTACTTTTATCAGAGTGTCCATAAAATGTGCTTTATCTAATCTCTCGACAGCACTGCCTCACAACAAAGCGACAAACACAAGCAAATAGAGCCAACTCACAAAATGGCCGCCAGCCTGACTGTCCAGCCACTGCAATGAACAACGTTCAATAAAATGAAGTTACCTTTGTAATTGAATCATTTTATGATTAAAACAGTCTTTCAGAGTGAAAGGGCAAAATGTTCCCAGAAAAAGTCAATGTAGCCTTTGAGTCTGTATTACAAACTGATGAGCTGCGCAAAGGGCACGATACAAACCGACTGACATGGCTTCAGTGACTTGGCAGACATCCTGTTTACTCACCCCCCATGTCATCCAAGATGTCCATGTCTTTCTTTCTTCAGTCGAAAAGAAATTAAGGTTTTTGATGAAAACATTTCTCCATATAATGGACTTCATTGGGACCCAAACGGTTCAAGGTCCAAATGACAGTTTCAGTGCAGCTTCAAAGGGCTTTAAACGATACCAGACAATGAATAAGGGTGTTATCTAGTGAAACGATCGGTCATTTAAAAAATAAATAAAAAAGTTTGACATGGAGTGACGTCACGTAATACGCAATTACGTTGAAAAGGTCACGGTTGACGTAAAATCCTAAATTTTCTTTTAGGCTTTTAATATTAAAACACCCAGGATACGCACACAAAATGGGCATTTGAAACGATAAACTGACACAAAGACATTTGAATATGTGTATATGGTCCTCCTTCCGCACATTTGTAAACACTGACTCGGTACTTCCGCCTAAGTCAACCGTGACCTTTTCAACGTCATTGCGTCACGAACGCACATCACAGAACAGAGCAAGGCGAGCATTTGTGCTTATAAAACTTAAACTTTTTTTATTTATTTTTGAAATGACAGATCGTTTCGCTAGATAACACCCTTATTCATCGTCCGGTATCGTTTAAAGCCCTTTGAAGCTGCACTGAAACTGTCATTTGGACCTTGAACCGTTTGGGTCCCAATGAAGTCCATTATATGGAGAAAAGTTTTCATCAAAAGCCTTACTTCTTTTCGACTGAAGAAAGAAAGACATGGACATCTTGGATGACATGGGGGTGAGTAAATTATCAGCAAAAGTTTTTTTTAAAAGTGAACTAATCCTTTAAGTCAACTTATCACTTTTTACAGTGGAGCTTCTCCACAACATTACAGTTTTTGACTGGCATGTCTCTTTGCATCTTTGAGCCTATTGTTAGTTTAAGCAAAATACTTAAGTACTGTTAAAATCATATACTCTAAGACTTTTACTCAAGTTGTTTTGGAATCGGTGACTTGTAGTGAAGTAATTTTCACTGTAAGGTATCTAAACTTTTACTCAAGTATGGTTTTCTACTCTTTACACCTCTGCTAAATATACCGAGGCAAACTAGTCCTTAAGATAAAAAAGCTTCTTCTATAAAGAATAAAACAAATGTATTTTTAGTGTAGCAAACCTTTTCATAATTAATAATATCATGTATGATGAGCCACAACAAAAAGCCCTTGAAAATGATAAGCATGCTAATTTTACCAAAAGCAGGTTATGTAAAGTTGTAAAAGCTTCTTTTTCACTAAATTTGGCAGAGTATCCTTAGATCTGCTCATGCTTTACGTGATAACACATACATACACATTCCTCTTACTGCTAAATGTGCCTGTCAATAAGATGCATTTTCTCTGTTAGCTACCTTCCACTAACTGTGTAGCCATGAAATCTTAACATCCAAGAGGAAGTGGATTAAGTGTGTGAGTCATCCATAGGAATGTAGTTCCTGGCTGTAGGATGCTGACAGATGCATTGAAACACCACGGGGTCTGATGCTTCTCCGAAATGGTGTGCGTCACGGGCTCTTCGCTGCACTCATCTCACACACAAAAAAAGATAGTTTCATAGTGCTCTCACACATTTAGTTTATGAACCACTACAGGCCCAAGGCATTTCTGAAATGAATACTGTTCATAATCCAGTTACTCTGCTACAGCAGCATTGACCCCCCCCCCCCCCCCCCCCACACACACCAAAAAAATCCCAGAGGGTTTGAAGATTTTCACATTACTTAAAATGAAGTCAGACGGTGTTCTTTTTTTAAAGGGCTAACAATCACACTTTTTATCACTTAAGTTTTCCTCCCTGAGGTCCACTTATAATTTGAAATCGAAGTAATCAAATAATATAATCAATAATCAAAAACACTCCTAATTTCAGCCCAGCTTCACAAAAAAAAAAAAAAAAAAAATGTTGTGGCAATTTCAAGGTGAAATGTCCAGTGAGTGTTTTTTTTTTTTTCCTGAAACAGATGAGTGATTCGGGCAAAAATTTACTACATTGTTCTATGCCTATATCATGGCATTTGGGAAATGAAATATTCTGTGAGTGAATACTGTGGGTTACATTAAACAAAACTTATAGTGTAAAGAAAAGCAAAGGTGAGATTTTTAAAAAAAAAAGCACATTGCCATTTTTTATTGCTTCCAAAAGCAACCTGCAAAATGTGAAGTATTTGATCTTCTCTTCTGGATGAAATATTGTTCTTCTTTTGAGGGAAATCCAGCCTTTACTCAGCGTGTCTTCTTGCAGAAATTAACAGTAGCCGCGATGAAGGACCTCTTCACTCTTTGTTTATGTTGGGCGTCTCCATGTGCACGCAGCTCACGTGGATATTTACATATGAACCGCGCGAGCCGCGAGGGTTAGATGGGAAAGACTGAACATCGTGTTGGTTTCATACGGATTACTTCATCAGAGAATATTTGTTTTCGATATAACTTCATTTAAAAGTAGACACTTCAAGCTTTCTATAGATATAACTACCCTGTCTCTGTGTTGAGTATTTGCTGAGTTACAGTTCATTTTAGTGACGCGTTTCTAAATGCAGTTCACGGAGACGGAGAAGACAGAGAGCACATCCTGTTTGATTTCTTTATTTTATAAAATTACAAAGTTGTGTTGTTATTATGAGTGTATACAAATAAAAGTAGATGCTTTACAGATTTGATTGATCAATTTTTATTAGTGCAGCCAAATCTGGACACAGAGAAAGCATTTTCTTACTCATACTAGCTACAGCGTGATCAGTCACACGGAGGTTGTCGGAATAAATATTGGCTCAAAGTGGCCAGGGCGATATTTTAAAATATATAATTGAGTGTTTAACATACCATGAACAGAGATGGTCTGTGGTCGCGTTGTGTCTTTCTGTTTGAAAAAAATCTGCATCTCAATCAGCCACATGCCAATTCAGATTAAGCAGCTTTATTGGCATGGCAAAAAAGGCTTTACAAAGCATTGACAGTGCTTCGAACCAATGGTGTTGAGCATTATAAAATTTAGTGGCAGGCAGTGATTGACAGCACCCTGATCCAATGGCCAAAAAGCTCTCTGTTCCAAAAGTCAACAACATATAAAAACAACAACAACAAAAAATTATTTGGAGTATCTTTATGAACAAATGGGGACAGTTAAAAACAGAGGAAAAAATTCAAGCCATGTCATCTTAAATTTCAGTGCAGTAAAACAGTTGTTGGCAGGGGAACTGCAGCACCCTTAGCATCCCTAGTTCCCAAGGCTTTGCCTTTCTAACAATGACTATGATTTTGAGATCCATCTTTTCACACTGAGGACATACACAACTGAGGGACTTATACAAAGTTTACACCCCTGGCTCTTAATGCATCATGTTTCCTTTTGGAGCATTAGTGTCCATTTGAACCTTTTGTAATAGTTGAGTCGCTCGTTTGTCCTCAACATAAAAAGATTAAGTATTTGTGTTTCTGCAAGAAAAAAAACCCCCATCAATAACCATGTAAATCACTGGTTCATGTAAATTTACGTGACAACTTTCTGGAGTCAGGAATGGAAGTTGGGGTAACTGTGAACCTTGAAGTTAGGGACTGTTTGATTGACTGAATGAATGAACAAATGACTTAGCACCAAGTTCAAATCATTAAGAACATTGGTGAAGGAAAGTGTACAAAACCATATAACTTCAGCATGAATTGACTTATCTATGCTGAAATCTACCTCATCATGGTCACTGGGGTTACTGCCTACACGTATATCTAAAATGGAAAAAGTCATACAACTTTCCTCTGAAAGGCAAAGCGCAAAGTTCATGGTGACATCACAAGTTTTATCGGTCCTGATGTGATTGAAATTACTGCTCTTTATTGACTTCATATACATGAAATCCTTGTGCCCTTGATGTTTCTGAAGGAGTGACAGGGCAGATGAGAAGAGTGTAATGTCACTTGTATAAAATGACAGGTGAATTTCTGCACAGCAAATAGAAAGCACATACCTCAGCATCTGGGAGTCAAAGGACAAGGCTGAGCAATGAAACGGACCTTTGTCTCTGGACGCCTCTCACCGCATCAGAAAAAATAAAGCCAGGCAACCCACGCAGAGCCGTGCCCTCTCTAAACAATCTCTGTTTCAGACTGAATGAACACTGAAAGAAATGCTGTCTCTTTTCAAAAAATGCTGATTTCAAAGATTAATTACATGATTGGCTTTCTGTGTGGGGGCTGTTTTTCTGCACTTGATTGAAAAACCATTCACCTGCCACAATGGACAACATCTCTTCATTATTTCTCAGTGCCGCACCGGCAACCTTGGGAATTGTATGTTGAGTGAAAAACAGACTTCTGGTAAAGTCTGGATGCGACGTTAAAATAAGAAAGTTGTGTAATATTAAGTTACACTCAGTTGCACTTGAAGCTTAACTTATTAAATGCAGAAAGTTTGTTCCCCACTTTCCCAAGTTCTCAACACTACAACACATTGTCATTTTTTCTAATCTGCGGAAAAGACAATGCAAACATTCTATTTTATGCAAGCATTACAGAGATGTGAGACATGACAGATGCATGAAAATGATGCATGTGTTTTTCGAGGGTATCGGTTCATTTCTTGATTGCTGTTTTGACCGTGTCTGCTTGCATATTTTAATCATATTTGGTAGTTCTCTTCATTGTATTTGCCCCGATTTGATCCATATGGGAAATTTATCTAGCATTATATTTATATTATTTTGTTGTCATTATTTCGTTATAAGGAGTTAAAAATGGCTCTTATCAACCTTGATTTACATTATATCACATTATTTTGACAGTTAAAATTTTGGGCGGTTTTTGTGAACTTTTGGGCTGGAAATCGTCCATCTAATCTGGCAACACTGAGCAGTACTCACATAAAGTTCACGTTCACACAGTCTCCACGCCTTAATCATAACATTTTTCTTGTTTAACCCCGCAAACTTTCTGTAAATAAAAGATATCAAAATATTATTTTCGCCATTTCTTCTGCACGTCGTCCACCATTTGTTTACTCTATACTCACGTTTGTCAGTGCAAGATTTCCCGCTTTTACAGTCGTGATCTGTTAGTGGTGTGCTGTCACATGGGAACAAAAGTGTTAAATCTATTTTTTGTTTGTTTATTATTTGTTAAGTGGTATGCCTAAATCATGTTAATAAACAGTCTACACTAGTTAAACTTTAGCTAGTGTTGGACTAGTGTACACTTTACAAGGTTCACAAATTCCCTTAGTAAATAGTTTGTTAATGGTAAGTCATGTTAATAAATGAAAACATAATAAAACAGTCTACAAATGTTAGTTAAACGTTAGTTAATGTTGAAATAGTGTACAATAGAAGTCTTCACGGAGGACCCGAGACCCGATGACCCATACAATGTTTAACACTGTATGTAATACCCAAGTCGATCGGAGAATACCACACCCGCCAGTGATCAGTGTCAGTCAGCATGCGTAAGTTAAAGTTTGTAAAATTAGGATGAGAAAAGTGTGAGCAGGAAATAAGGTGAAAAAAACAACAAACAAAAAAAACTGCGAAGTTGCATTAGTCATCCGTCACCGACCGTAACAGCAAGTAGACTTGTAAAGCTGGAATAATGAGTGGATTAAGAAGGCTCTCTCCATTAACAAGAGAGAGGAACAACCTAACTTGGATGGAAATTTATTGGCAAGGAAGATTGTAGCTATCGCATGAGAAACATTATCCATTGATGTTTCATGGATTCCAAGTTTACCAACAGCCCAAATCAGTGCCCAAATGGAGAGTTAGTATTGTTAATCCACTGTGTGTGTTAGCTGCTACATAAACCTATGTGTATATACTGTATGTAGTATAATTAAATAAAGCTTATTAAATAAAGCTATTTACAGGCATAGTTCATAGTACGCTCATGTTAACTAATGCATGTACTAACACATTAGTATATGAATAAGTTAACATGAACAAAAATTAAGTAATGCTGAACAGATGCATTGTTCATTGTTAGTTCATGTTAACCAATGCATTAACTAACGTTAATTAATACAACCTTATTGTAAAGTGTTACCGAAAAGGACTACAACGAGTTACTTCCCTAGTCCGATACATCACTAACCCAGATAAACCCTGCCCTCAGGAACACGCAGTAAAGGGGGCGAGACTATGCTGCGCTCCTTTAGAGAACAGGAAGAGAAAACTAGGGATACACGTAAAAATCCATTCATACAGTATATGAATCGCGATTTTGTCTTTTAATGATTCTAATGGATTCACAAGTTTCAAAATCATGTTTTAAAGAAGCGGTTCTCAATCCTGTTCCTCGCGTCGCCCTGCTCTGCACACACTCTGCATCTCTCTCTCCCTCCCTCCCATTCAGCACTTACAAATAACAGCGTATCTAAAAGTATGAACCAACAACAAACAAAAAAACATACCATTAAAAGCCTCTTCACTAATATCCTCTGCGTCTCAATCGGGTTCAAACTGATAAGCAATATAGACGACGCCATTGTTTACAATACAACCGGAGCACATGCTGCCGAGGTGAGGGGCGGGACGTTCAGACACACAGTAGAGACGGTTTAGCCAGTCACAACACACTGGCCCATCACGCATTTCTGAGGGAGGGGCTTCATAAAACCAGGAAATAATCAGGGCGCTTATCAGAGAAGGGACAGAGAGGTGTGGAATATAGGTAAATTATGTGAAAAATGTGTTTTTTCAAAAACAAAGCATGAACACTGCACCCCATAAACAATAATAAAAAAAACAAAAAAAAAACAGAATAAACGCTTTAACAAAACACATATTCCTGCTGTAATTCATGATTAAGTCAGGTAGTTATAAAACATTTAGTAGTTGCCAGTCATCTATTTGTGTGAGCTCATCTAAAGTGAGGACTACTCACACCTTGTAAAGCATTTAAAGGCTCATTTATCTTCCAAACAGAAAAGTTAAACAAACACAACACAGAGGGATACAGAACATAGAAATATTTTTTCAAGATGCAAAAACAACGGTACACTTGATAAAATTAAATAAACCGGGGCAATTTCATAGAAAAATAAAAATACAAGTATACAGTTGTACAGATTCATTTTTTTTTTCATTTTTTTCATCTTGAAATAAATATTTCTGAGTTCTATATCCCTCTGTGTTTATTTTTTCTGTTAGGAAGGTAACTGAACCTTTAAATCTCCTTTGTAATAGATATGCTTATAAATCAAGTACAAGGCATTTATAGCTGTATTTATAAACTGCTTTCTAATGACTATTAATGTAGGGACAATGCTTTATAAAGGATGAACTGACTATTTACTAATGCTTACCTAATGATTCATAGCGTGCAGTTATTATAAAGTGTTACCGTAATGGGTTTATATTGCAGTATTGCAGCATAAATTGCACCACTACATGATAAATAAAATATTCTGAACGACTACCAATACTTGATTTCTAATTTCTGACTAGGTTTTTTATACAGAACAGGGAAATCTACACCGCACTACAGTATCAATCAGGATCACGTGTGCTCCAAAGTCTCCAGTCCCAGTCAGTGCTCATTTACATAAAGTTAAACATTTGTGTCACTGAACACCCGTTCATTGCTTTGGCAATAGTCACTGTAGTTTAGTAGTGTCACCCTAAGTGAGATTAACTCATTCAAAAAGCCAAACAGCTGAGAACAACTCAGTTTTTACAATATGTGAATCAATTTCACATAGTCAAGTGCCATTTAAAATCTACAACTTAGAACAGAATGCAAATAGAAAGATGGATGTGGATCAGTCAGTTGTGAGTCATTAGCTGCGCTACACTGCATGAACACAAAGAATTTCAACACTTACTGTAGTTCCATCAAAAAATGATGATTTATAAAAAAACTGCAAGCTTGCACAACCCGCCACGAATTACTTAAATATCAAATGACAAAAAATATATAGAAAACTGATTTTGTCCATTATTTTCCTCTACTGATGTGTTGGAATCATTTTCGTGAACTGAAATAAAATAAAATAAAAAGTAATAAAATTAATAAAACTTAAAAATAAATTAAGGTAAATAGAAATATTTTATAGCAAAAAACGAAAATGACAAAAGAACATACAATAGAATAAAAATTTAAATAAAAAATAAAGAAACTAATTTAATATATGAGTAAACATTATATATAATATACTAAATATAATAGATTATAAATAATACTAACACTGTGCTGAAGTTGGCAGCCCTATCAATATACCAGAACCAAACTTTGACCACAAACTAAAGAAGTTATGAAACTATTACTGGCAGTGGCACATTATAAATGGTAATGATCACAAAAACACAGCAAACTCATATTCACTGTGACGAAAAAAAAAAAATCCAAATGAGCATGTAAACACAGAAGCTCTGTAATTTATGACAGTGAGTCAATGTTTTGATTTCAGTTGCATTTCGGGGTCAAAGTGAGAGGCGAGACTGAAGTGGGGCGGCCTGATGAGAGAGATCGGGTGAACTGATTAGCCCGAGTGTTCTGTTTCACAACCCTCCATCACAGGCAAATCAGTGTAACTGAGCTCTCTGTCCAAAAACCTGATGGCCTAAACACCTCGGCTGATTCTGATTGGAGCGCTGCTGGCAGGGCTGAGAGGGGATAGCAGGAGTGGCCGGTTACCTTAGCAATGGGCTCAATTTGTAGTGGCTTTCTCATATGAATTGTACCACTGAGTACATCACAGCAAGTGTATAGAAACAGGAGGGAGAGAGAGTGGAGAGGTGATTACGAACAGCCCTTGTCTTTTAATTAAATTAAATATTACTGTTATTTACTTTATCAGCTAGTTTTCCCATCAGTCATACGTTGAGTGGCTGCTCTGAGGACCATCTGTGTGACCATCAGTCAATTATTTTTGACTGGTAATTTGTCACTAGTGTTGCTTCGTCAACGAAAATTATGACTAAATATCGTCGCCAACGAACCTTTATCACGTGACAAAAACGAGACGAGATGCAACGTAAATGCTGGTCATGTGACGATGACTAAATTAAATATATAATGCAATATTGTTGATGAATAAAAATGAGACTAAATGTGTTTTACAAAATAAAAACTATGCGATGAAAAACTATTTTCGATGACAAAAACGAGACGAAACGAAATATGACGTTATTTCATCTCGTTTAGTCGCGCTATTATTATTATTTTGCAATATTTCTGTTTCCTGTGTCTCACTTCTGGGGCTGCATCAGGTTGCACTGAAAATAGTCATGGATAATTCTGACTAAAATAAGACTAAAATGCTCAGATTTTAGTTGACAAACTTGACTAGACTAAAAAGAGTATGAACGTGTAAAACTAATAAAAACTAAAATGACAGCTTCACACAAAGACTAGACTAAAACTCAAATTAAAACAGGCCGCCAAAAACAACACTATTTGTCACTGCATGTACTGTTAAAACATAACTTCATCTTACATTTTCCTCACTGATTTCTTTAGTAACATGGATGAAAAATCTCAATTTATAAAGAAAACAGCTTTTAAACATATCAAATATATTGTCACAAAATTTCAGGTCTTTAAGCTTTGAAAGAAGCCATGTGTTACTTTTATTGAAGATGGATTTTGAAAAAAAATATCTTGGTTATTTTTGAAATGCTGGTTTTTGAAGTTCAGAATCCATCATGGGGGAGCTACATTTTTCCCCGGATACATGGAACAGAAGCCTATAAGTCAATAATTCCTGGGGAGCATCATCAAAAGTAGAGGAACAGGCGACAGGAATACAGAACAGCTATTGATTAAAGGTCAGCACAGTCAGCAGGACTGACATTCCACACAGACCGATTCCTCTACACTTATGGTGGAGAACAACATCAGGAATTCAGACAACTCTTTCAAAAAACAAAAAAAAAAAACACTTTTTTTCTCTCACTGCAGAACATTTTGAAAATGACCTTTTAGTAATACAAAAAATATCAATGTTAGAATTTTGTTTAAAATAATGTGCATTGATGAATTGCTAAAGACCCCCTGAGGTGCAAAAACAAGTTTTTTACATTGTTTACATGTCTATCTGGTGCTGATTAATATGCTTAATGACAAATCATGTGCAAATTCATCAGTCATTACCTCTGCTGATTATTTTCTCCTTAAAATTGCAATGTACAAAAACTCTTAAAAATAAGGTTTGAAACAATTCACGTTTCCTGCCATCACAAACGTAACCAATCCAGTTGTACTTCCAGGGAACATGCTTTTCATATCATTAGTGAAATATTTCTACTTAATTATGTTGATTTTTAGATGGTAGCTTTCTGAGATAACCAAGTAAATGTGAGCTGGTGTGATTGAGGAAGCAGACACTAATTTGCATATTCATAGTTTTGCATATAATAAATGAGGTAAGAGTGTACAGTTATACAAGCTGTACAAGCCATTTCAAGGCAAAACATTTAAATATGTAATTTTGATGATTATCAAAGATGAGTTTTAAAGGATTAAAATGACTGCAGGGGGGGCTTTAACAATACAATCAAGAACACGCATTGTGAAGGCTTTGTGGGCTTAATGTTTATTTCATGTTCACTTTAAAGTCCTCATTAAATCAAAATTGAAGTTCAGAAGAAGTTTGGAAAGCTTTAATCTCCACAACAAGGTCTCAGGCAGGATTTATTGGCTCCTGGAAGAACCCCACCTGGGCCTGTGATGTTGTTTGATGCTTTGGTTCAACGGACCGTGCAGGAGCACTAAAACCGCACCCACTCAGGGAACATGGCAAACATACCTGGGCATCTGAGGAAGATCTGATGAAACATTTGCTATGTTATCTATGCTCTAATGTGAATAAAATATTGGCTCATGTGATTTGAAATTCTTTTAGTTTTCATTTTATTCAAATTTAAAAAACGTCCCAACATTTCAGGAATTCGGTTTGAGCAATAAAAATGAAAAGATCCATAGCCATCATAAACTCCACTTTCTTTCTCATACAGCTAACACAAACACATGTCCACTGCAAACACAGTCTGGGAGCGCTGACTCAACTCAACTCCGCCTCCTAAAACTCAGGCCTGTGGCTTGCAGCAGCAGCTGAACTTTGCTCACAACACCTCCTGCAGTGGTCACAGGTCACTCTGACTCATCTGCGGTGACTCTGGTTCTTACTGTGTGGGTCACAGTAGGTTCCGTCTGTCCTGGAGGCCTGCCGCCAGTTATCACTTTTGATGAGTGAGGCACAGGTCCTCGGGTACACGCCTGCACATGGGCTACAAGTACTGCTGAGAGATCCTCTCACAGACTCTGTCCTGCTGGTGCCCCCACCAGTATGCAATTAACAAATGACTCATCAAACTGAGCCAGAAAAACAGCCTGTTTTACAAACACAGCAAAGTTAAATTTGCACCTCTGAATCTAGAGTAAATGGACTTCATTTGAATCTCAGCCCTGTGACCCTTGTGTATAATTTGCTAGACAATATGGTAATTGTACAATGGAGTACGGGGAAATTTATTCAATTCTAGGAATATGATGTTTTGACTAATTACATGCAAATTGCTGTTAACTCATTAATTAACTTTCTTAGAAAACAAAAATGAAAAAAAAAATCTTCTGTAATACACAGCCTAAAATGGCCTATTTGTTTTTATAAACCAGTAGAATTAGAGAAATATATTAATTAAAATAAACTAGTTTTAGTGTAGTGAAATGTAGTGTTTACAAGCAACCTCAGTGAAGAAAAGTGTTTAAATAGGAGTGGCGGATTGTAGACTCGGAAGTAAACGGCCTCTGCTATGATTGGTTAATAATTGTGTATGCTTGACAATCTACGTCCTTTGCAGATGGACGCTGCTATAATTCAGATAGAAAATTCAGTACATATCAAACAATCTATTTTACAGACAAAACAATAGTGACCACGTAATGAAAACAGTTACGCACACTTGTGTGGTGCGACATTGGATCCAATATAGCCGGCACAGCATTGTCTTTTAGTTTTAATATTTCTGAAAGTCTCACGTCAAACTGTGCCTTGTTTGTAAACAAATCCGCGTTAAAATGAAGTGAACAAAGGACCACATTCTTACTGACGCAGTCTGGAACTTCATTAAAAATAAGTTCATCCACTCTTTCCTCACACTGGTGTAGAACCTGGTCGGAACCAGATCACACACACACACACACCTAATTTCAAGATGACACATTCCTGAACAGGAATCAAAGCCCCACTCCCAGCATGTGACTGGCTGGCCGATCTCCTGCCCTGAATCTCTTATCTAGGGAGAACCCTAAAAACCCAGAATATATTTGAGAGGAACATCTGGATATCTTTAAAGAACAGCACGGTAAATCGGTACTATAAATAAAGTCGAACAGAGCAAAAGACCTTGTCATTTGGAGAAACTCCACACAAACACACCCTGATTCCCTGATCATCAACGCAGTAATTCAATGATGTTATCCGCAGGGAAGACGGTTTTACAGACAAAGAGACGCAATGTTTTCGCTCAAGTATTTTAAAAGGGACAAAAATTATACTAGTTTCTGCTATTGAAGCAATATACTCGAAAACAATATATACAATATATTTACAACATATATTAAGGTTGTTTTCATGTCATTTATAAGCTTGCTGTGTTATGGGAACTTATGGTATTGTTGTAATCTTGTGATGTATGATTTTCCTGATCAATATTTGTTCAGTTTCACATGCGTGGCGTGATTATTTAGAATTAAGGATTGTTTCATCCAGGGCTTAACCGCGTAATGGATACAATTGATATATGTACTTTGGTTATGCAGAATTACCTAATGTTTGATTTGTAATGAAAGCTGATTTCATCAGCAATAATCTGGTGTGGATGAAAATTGTCTGTTCTCATCAATGTATGATTACAATACGAATAGAAATCTTCTGTCAATAATTTCTGCATGTCATAAAATAGCTGAACAAGATAATGTATGCACGGAAAGAAGCTGAAAGAAATAGAACTTCTAGAGATTCTATTAAGAAATCTCATGTCTGTTGCTATGTGATTTTTCAAGTCTGAAATTACTTGCCTTTTTACCTACGCTCAAAATGTACCTATGCTAATTTTACCTAATGTCAACATTAACTTACCTAATCAATTCAGTGTTACTGTGGCCACGGAATTATCTGAATTGTTAAGGCATACTGGTTTAATGCTTGCTGGACAACTCATTAATGAGGTATATGTTGGACATTTTGATTAATAACAATTAATCATATAAATATCGAATCTTAAGAATGATTCCCTAAAAGCTAAAGTTAGAACAATAGTTCTAAAGTTATTACACTGGGTCAGAAAAAAGGCAACACAAACACTGTTTTTCCACAATTTGACACTGCACAGTGTATTGTCTTCAGAGTCATCTTCATCGTTTGGTTTCTGCATAGACCTACGTGTTTGCCACTCTCGTAAACACTACATGTGCAAATCAGTGGGCGAGGCTAAACAGGCAGTGATGTAGAAGCAGGTGTTGATCTTCTGCAGAGGTGGTGTTTAGCCACATTATTACATCATAGAATGGTACATTCCACAAGCTGCCATTCTGGCAGACTGGCTTCAATCAAAGACTATAGAATACCCTAGACGTGTCACTTGTATAGTTTTGAATGGGGAAAAATGCAACACTCAATATGGCCGCTCAATTGCAGGAAGCCCCGCCTTCTGAATGAAAGAGCCAATCGTGAATCGGTAAAGTCAGCGCGTCACTGCAGCTGCCGTTAGAAGTCCCGTTTGCTATAGAAACAGTCAGCGTTCTGAGATATCCACTCAGGACTGCGCATGCGCACTGGCTGATCTAGCCTGAAAAATGAGCTTTTTATAACGCTATTTGAGCAAAAGAAACAACATTTATGATACGGTTGTTGTCAGATTTCTTTGATGATTTCAAATATGAAATTTAATCGTAAGCTTAGTGAACAGTTTGGGAGAATTTGATGTTTCCCCATTCAAAAAGATAGCAGCTGCACTTGCATGCCCGAAAGGCATTTCAAAGATGTCCACCGAGTGACATGACTTGAAGAGACTTTGCTTCAATATAAGCTGTTTGAAACTTACAGGATGTTCTTATAGTACAACACAGAGATACCGTGACAAGATTCTGAGGCCTATTGTTGTGCCATTCATCCACGACCATCACCTCATGTTGCAGCATGATAATGCACGGCCCCATGTTGCAAGGATCTGTACACAATTCCTGGAAGCTGAAAACATCCCAGTTCTTGCATGGCCAGCATACTCACCGGACATGTCACCCATTGAGCATATTTGGTATGCTCTGGATCGGCGTATACGACAGCGTGTTCCAGTTCCTGCCAATATCCAGCAACTTCGCACAGCCATCGAAGAGGAGTGGACCAACATTCCACAGGTCAAAAAAAAGTTTTCCAAAAATTGAGCCTTATGACTGGTTTTGTGGTCTAGGGTCACATTTATTTTTGGTTCATAGTCATAATTTGGAAATATGAAATGGCACCTTTCAGTGCATTCCTCACAAAAAGGTTTTATGCTTAAGAAAACTTGAGATTTTGTGTCTAAGTGACATGGACACTTTTACAGCTTTTGTTTTTGTCATTTTGGAGTTTGACGGTATACAGTAAATCCCCATCCACTTTGTTGTATGGAAAACAGAAGGTTGGTCATTTCGTGTTCTGTCTTTCACAGAAGAAAACAGATCGGAACAGGACAGCATCAGAATAACATGCGGATGAGTAAATGATGACAGAATTTTCATTTTCTGTGTCCTATTCCTTTAACGTTTCATGAGAAAATTTGAGTGTGCCGCAAATGACATGCTGCTTTTTCATTGACGTTAATTTCTTTCCTCACACAAAGCAACAACCTTGAGACGGTTAGAGATCAAACAAACACTATTCTGCTATAGCAAAACCCTCACAAGGTGAAAACAGCAACATGCACTGGACGTAGACGCACATGCACAATCCTATATCTTTTTTGTGTTGACAGCTGTACTGATGAATGGAGTACTTCGAGCGTTCATCAGTCATCCACTGTCCAGGACGACAGATTTCCTCAAGATGTCAATATCCCAGCTACTGACAACGGCAACCATCCGTCATAGTGAGCATTTATCCACTTCTGCTGTCAAGCACATCTAAAGCTATTCAAGACATGAAAACATAAGAAAACATATCACATGAAAACATATGAAAACATATACATGTGTGTATGTATGTATATATATATATATATATATATATATATATATATATATATATATATATATACACATACATACACACACACACCTTTTAGTAGGGATGGGCGACATGGCTAGAAAAATTATAACGTTCATTTTTTTCATATCAGTCGATATCGATAATTATCACGATAAATGTCAAATCTTTATTTATTTTAAGTTTAAAGCCAGAATTTTGCACCATTTGCTAATTTTCCTTAAAATAAATATCTAAGCAAACAAACAAAAAATCTTAGTTTCTGCATTTTCTAATGAGTGATATTGTTTCAAATCAAGAAACAAATTTAGGTTGCCTGATAATATTATTATTAATAATAACAACATCACTTTTTGTTCTCTTAGAAATGCACATTTGATAGTTTTTTTTTTTTTTTCAAATTAAGCTTATGATCTCCCATAGTAGCATACATTGATAAACACAATTAAAACACACATCATAAACACACACATATAGCACCTCAATACCATGGTAAAAATATAACTATATGGTTTTTAGGTACATTAGCCTATTAGTATGAAAAACAGTAGTCTAAACACGTTCTGTATAAATGCACACATGCTACAGCTTAAGTGAAGTGAAGTGACATACTGCCAAGTATGGTGACCCATACTCGGAATTCGTGCTCTGCATTTAACCCATCCAACGTGCACACAGCAGTGAACACACACACACACACCGTGAACATACACCCGGAGCAGTGGGCAGCCATTTACGCCGCGGCGCCCGGGGAGCAGTTGGGGGTTCGGTGCCTTGCTCAAGGGCACCTCAGTCGTGGTATTGAGGGTGGAGAGAGCGCTGGACATTCACTCCCCCCACCTACAATCCCTGCCGGCCCCGAGACTCGAACCCGCAATTTTTGTATTACGAGTCCGACTCTCTAACCATTAGGCCACAACTTCCCCTATAATAATGACGGACTTCCAGTTTAAGCCACGCCAAATCACAAATATATACACTATAATTATATTCCACATTTCTGCCACAATACCATGGTGCAGTTAGTGTTACTACAGTCAATCTATGGTAAATGAGAGCGATGTGTAGATTGAAAAGCCTTCTGACCGTCTCGTTGCACACAGTGTTTCTCCTGTTTGGCTTTGGCTAGTTTAAATCACGGAGTCATATGTGGTCATCGCTGAATTCAAGCGTTTCACACTGGATCTCACAGCACTGTTTAGTGCTCGCGTGACCGAGTAGATGCATCTGCTCTGGTGAGCTCGCGCCGCGTGGCAATTTGACTTTGATCCGAACGGATAAATGTTTCCTTCCGCTTTTGGCGCATAAACATTATATCAAACATTTAAAGAACTATTCATATCGTTTTATCGAGGAAAGTTATATCGCGATAATTATCGGTTTTTAATTATCGCCCAGCCCTACCTCTTAGGGGAATAAAGACTTAACAAGAGAATGGACCTTAATTATGAAACAATGAGCACTTAAACACGATTAATGAATGAATCTTACATTGATTATGAAAATCCACCACTGATTAGGTTAATGAGTTGAATAAAATATATGTGGGCTGGAATACAGAAATGGTAAAGAGCCCATGACCACACCAACTGTACATTATTAAAATTCATTATCGTAATAATCCTTTTCACATTTACAATAATGAATAATCCAATGTCTCAATTAAGAAGTAAAGAATTTGATGTTTCTTCTCATTTTTTGCCCTCTAATTCAAGGTACACTAGCAAAAGGAAAAGAAAGATTTCTGGACATTTTTTTGACATGTTAGAATAACAAACATGGCAATTACACACTGGGGTGTCATACTGAGATCTTCTTCAGGCAGCTTTAGTCACTTTATGTAACAGGACCACTGAGAGAACTATAAAATGCCTTGCTTTTATGGTAATGTCTGATGGTAAATGAACTGCTAACATGCACAGAAATGTAGGAGATTTGTTTCTGGATGCCCATAATGTGCACTATTTTCACTGCACATTATGTACATTTAGGAATAAGGGGCCATTCACACAAAACGTGTTTTTACATCTAAAAAGGCGAGACAGCGCTCAAGAATAGCAGAATGACTACTCTGCCATGTTGTCGTCAAATATAAGAGTTGCCATGCCAACTTGGTACTGCAAACAAAAGCCCTGTGTGCCCCACCTACTGGGTCGTCTGATTGGTCCACTGTTTTGGAAATTACATTGACGAGCAACACTGTGTATAAAAGTTTAAATTTCTTTGATATGTGAGACGCAAGTGCAACGGTCTTACATGTCCATCTATCGCATTTACATAGACAATCAATGGAAAGGAAGTGCAATGGAATGGAAAAACAAATTCTGTGTGAACCGCCCCTAAATGTGTCAACCGTCTCTAGCAAACTGTGCATTATTTTCAACAGAACATATATTTACAATGAGTTTTTGATATTTGAGACTGACTTTCACTGACAGCCCCACTTTACCAATGACCCACTTGACGGTCTATAGATTGATGTATATAACATGGGTAGCGGCAGTGATTGAATGACAGCCTCACGTATTCAAGTCATGCCTGCCTCCCTGAATTAACATCCCTATTACATGTACCTGTGTACATAGCGTGTATTCCAGATACTATTTACAGTCATTTCAAAAAGTGACCCAATTTACCTGAATCTGCCCAATTAAATGAAGCATTTGGTAACACTATTTCGATAGTACATTTTAGACATTCTACTAACAGTAAGTAACTTTGCAACTACATGTCAATTAGCAGTCATTAGAGTATTAGTAGACTGTCTGCTTAATATCTTCTAATACTTTATTTTGATGGGTCTACAACATACATGTCAACTATTATGCAAGTGTAAGGTTAATTACATTATAATATTAATATTAATACGTAATTTAAACAAATAGTTTAATTTAGCTCAAAGGGAATCATTTATGATTTTATAGGGATTTGAACAGAATCAGCGTTACGGCGATTCACTGAACGAGCCGTATAACAAACTCTGCACTGGATATTAAAATCCCAAATATAGTGAAAACACTATTAAATAGCACAGTAACGAAATCGACAGATTAAGGCATTAACTTGTGAGCAGAAAACACAAGATACTTCTCTTTTAAAATATAAATCAGATTTTATTTATATAAACCTAAGACATAAACTAATCTAACACATGAACACAAGCATTCACACATTCACACGTTGCAGAAAGAGAGAGAGTGAGGAAAGGATGAGTTTAAGAGAATGGAAATGTGAAATCCCGAGTTCACAGCAATATGTTCTATTGCATAGACCTGAACAACCATCAATCACTTATTTAACCCTCGCTTTGAGTTTCTCAATGAGGCTAAAATTTATATTAAATACACCAATTAGAACCTGTTAGAATCTGGAGGTGTGTGTTGCTTTGCCTGCGTAACGGGGTTGTGTCCTCGTTGCAGACAGGGGGTTTCCCGAAGTGTCTGATTGGCTGGAAGTTCAGTAGTCTTTGAAGTGATGTCTCTTGGGCGTTGGCTTGCTGGACGTTTGAAGAAGTGCAGTCGAAGCTTTAACATTAACACACGAAACTCCACGGAAAGAAAAGAAAACCAACGTAAAATAATAAAATAAAATGATGTAATGAGACTAAGTTGTTTTCCTTCTCATTATGGCACATGAGGCCTGAGCATGCTCAAAGAGCAGCACGCACGCGGTGAGAGGGACGAGAGTTGGAGAGAGTAGGGGCGTAAAAGTAAGAGAAGATAAGAGAGAGAATGGAGGATGTCCTGAGGTTTTAAACTCAGCTTCTGGACCGTCCCATCTGCACGTATTGACCAATTAGGTATTGTCCTTGCTTAGCTAGGGTGTGTTCTTCAAATCATAAATCAGCTTGTTATCTGTCACATGGTCCGAATTTTACAAGCTATGGCCAAGTATACCTTATTGAACATGATTTCATAATAAGACTATGATGCATTTGACAAAGAATTGACAGGAAGAAACATTTCAAGCGTGAATTCTCAAACTCATAGATACTAAACATGCAATAGGTCTCTTTAAGGCTCGATCCATTCAATACTTATTAAAAGCAAGACATATTGAGTTATTAAAACAAGGATATTCAAATGGGTTACATACACAATATGCAGTTATGCATAGAAATTATTAGTTTCATTAAAATTGAAAATGAAAGTCTTTATGTGGTTCTATGGAGAACGAGGCATGTTCTTTAGAGAAGGAATGTTGGTTTGGACGGTCTTTTATGTGTGGAGACACGCCCAAAAGAGTCTGTAGCTAATGATTTTCTATCACAGGTTTACGTGTGAACATCAGTCTTGATTACTTGCAACAAATTTGACAGTCTCCTTCTTGAATTGGAATTATCAATAAGTGTTTCTTTGTCCTCAGTGTTGTAAGTTGTTTGGTGAAAAAGGCTTGCTAGTTGGGAGTTGCTTGCCCCAAACTAGATTTATGACGTCCTGTTCCTTAAGGCCTCTCTGCATTCCAGCTCCTCAGGTTTCAATGTTCCAATGCATCTTAAAAATGGTCTGATTCAGTCTATGATATCCTACATCTCCCCCTTTCGATCGGCGAGGTGTTTAGTTGAAGACGTCGTCGAGCGCTGGAAACACAAAGGCAGAAGAAGCAGACAAGAACACAGCAAACAACAAGACAACACCTCCATAACAGTTACTGTATTGGTGCAGGTCCTCAGGTTATTTGAGGTACAGACGGTTATATTCAATTAGTCAATATAGTTTAGTAATTTGAACAGTTCAATTTAGAAATTGTCGTTCTAATTCGGTTCAATACTTTGATTCTTCGATCAAGTTTTGAGATTAGATTTGTTTGTTCCTTCTAAGTTGTCTTAACTTAAGAATGTTCACCTTTAGTTTCTAGTGGCATCATTTGTGGTAAAATGAATTGACCTATTGTGCATGGAGCTCTCTGGCTTCCATTCAGTTTAGAGTGGCTTGCGGATATTAGGTGTGACGAGTCAATCCTAATATCAGACCTTTGACCCTTGCAGGGTGTCTAGGTGTTTCACCTACTAAAGAAAGAGGGGAAGGAAAAGTATAGGTGAAAGAAAAACAAAACAAAACAAAGCTGCTGTGGGTTTTCCTAGAGTGGTTTGCAACTTATGTTGCGCTAGGATGTCGTGCAGCTAGGAAGTCATGTACCTTAACTTAGTGTCAGGTGTTCTACCTATTGTGAGGATAGCTGCATGTTTCTTCATGGTGGTGTATGTAACTTCATGTTATGCTCCAATTTGTATATTCTACTTGTGAGAAGAATATGTTTGTGGAATGTGTTATCAGTAGATGTGGTTACCTCTGGGTATAGGTAATGTTATGTGTGTTAGTGGTGTAGTGTAGGTGTGGTCAGATCTGTTTCAGTCTGTGTTGTCTCCCCCCTTTTCTGGTATGTCAGTGAAGACTGGCTCTCTGCATCCTTGGCGTGGATGAGGGCGTGTCCATGATCTCATTGGGGTCAGTCCAGCAAGGCAGGAAGTTCTTTAGCAGACAGTCGGAGGTAGTTTGGCATGGCTGTGTGAAGCTGGGATGCAAACTTCGTCTCCTATGTTGCATTCCTCTTGTGCTGCCTTCTGGATGTGGCAGACGTTCTGACCTTCTGTGCTTTGGTGGTTGCTGTTGCACAGACGTGAATGTGGTTCTTGAAGTTTGAGTTCATGTAGCAGTTTGCTAGTGAGTGATGGGTGACTGAGGTGATGTTCTCTGGTACCTCAGTTTTCGTCAGTGGTTGGCCGTGAGAGACTTGTTCATTCTGGGTGGTTGTTGAACAGGTGCTTGTCATCTCTGATATGGTGTTGTACCATGTGATCACCGGCCTTCCGTTCTGTCGCTGGTCACAGCGAGCATGACTCAATTTTGTAGTCATCCATGTTCAGCTTATCTTGAAGGAACTCGTTCAGTTGTTTCATGACTTGTTCCATGTCTTCTGATGGTAAGCTGTCTTGTTCTTGTGCATACTCAGCACTGTGCATGTCTGAGTGGTGCTGAGGTGGGTTTCGTTGTCGCTTACCCACACGAGTCGCTCTTGGATGAGTCAGGCGATTACCTTTGAATGTCTGGTTAGGTTTCCAGTTGTTGTGGTTTCTTGAGAAGCGTGGCTGGTCCCATGGATTTTTCCAGCGGTGGGGCTGATAGCTGTCGTGGACATGGGGGTCACGTTCTCTGTGCTCTTTATGGAGGACTCTGGTGTTGTGATGCAACTGGGTGTCGTCCAGTGCAAAGCTTGAGTCTTTGTTAACAGAGTTCAAGAGTGTGGAGGTTGTGTTACCTTTCTTTGAGGCCATCTTCTGCTTGTTGTAGGCCTTCTGTGTTAGGTCACGCAACTGTTGGATGGTCATGGAGCCTGGACAGGCCATGACGCCTAGATGGTGGCTGACTCCAGGGTGCAGATTTCTTAGGAAGAGGCTTTTGAAGTTCACATCCTCTTCAAGGTCAGGTTCGTTGTGTGCACCGAAGTAGGCTTGTCGGAGTCGGTTGTAGTAAGCTTGTGGAGCCTCTTGTCGACCTTGTTTGGTTTCTAAGGCAGTTAACAGTCCATGTTCAGATTCAGAGTCTGTAAATTCTTTAATCAGGACTTCACGAAGTAGCTGGTAGTCTGACTTCGTTCGACTGGGCTGTCGATCTAGAAAGTTTCGTACCTCGGTACTGGACGTGGCTCTAAGGAGGTACAACCTGTCTCTGTCAGTCACATGAGGTCTCATTTCCAGATAGAAGTCGATATCTTGAAGATGGGCCTGAATGGTGTGGCCCTCTGTGGAGTTCGGGTTGAACTTGCTGATGTTTTTAGACAGCTTGTCGAGGTCTTTGATGGTCATCCCATGTGCAGCTCCGAGGTCTGCTTGGATGGGAGGTTTTCTTTCGTGGACAGGAAAGAGTTCTGTGGCGAAGGCAGGTGAGGTTTTGGGTTGTGGCTCTTCGCTTCTTTCGCTGTATACCAGTTCTTGGATGTGGGACTCTGCTCTGCTCAGCAGAGGTGAGGCTGAGAGCTGTTTCTCTCGCCTTGGCTCTTGTTTCTGCTCATCAGCATGTTTAAGTTCTTTTCTGACCATGTAGAGCTGATCGTTGGTATCGTCTAGTTGTTGGGTCAGAGTGTCTATTTCAGAACTGTACCTTTCAAGGTGGTCTTTCAAGGCACTGATTTCAGCATTCTTGTCGCTGATGTCATGCTTGGCTTTCTCTAGGAGCTGTTCAGCATACTGGAGTCTGTTTACCAGGTATTTCTGGGCAGCCTTTGCATGTTGTTGGTCGAGCTGAGCTGCTGTCAGGGCTGCTTGGAGCTCCTTAACTCGTTCCGTTGATTCCTGCTCCCTTTCGTTGGGTGCTTTGTGTTGATCTTGAACTTTCACTTCCAGCTTGTCTATGCGGCGTTGAACACGTGTCAGCTCCTCTTGAAGGTGAGTGACGTGCTTGTCGCTCAGTTTCAGCTGGGTCGTGAAGGCATAGCTTAGAGAGCTAGTGATTTTGACTAGCTCCTCGTGGTTGTTGTTCTGGCTTGAATCTTGTGTCAGGAATCTTCTCAGGATTAGGATTATTATTAGAAATAATAACAGTTCAAGGGTCTTGGGGGTGAGGCTGTCTGTCGTGCCTCTCAGCCAAGTGTTCCCATCTTCCCCTTGTGTAAAGGGGTTTGCAGTCTGCGGCATGTTGGCACGCTAGGGAGAAGAGAGACTGACACAGATCTGTGTGGAGTAAAAGCCTATGTGTGGGTGAGGCAACTAAGTGTTGTGTCAGTGATTTTGAACCACTAATGTAGTGTGGTGATGATGACTGTGTTGGTCGCAGTGTCTAGGTGGTAGACTAAAGATGTGAAGACTTCGTCACTCTAATGAGGAAGAGGGGAAAGAGAGAAACAGGTGAAAAGCAAATTCAATTAAAATAAACAATTCCCTTTTTTTTTTTTTTTAATGAGAAATTATTTATTAATTTTTTTCTTTCAATTAAATGTTATCAAGAGGCAAACAATATTATTAAATCTCTGTTCTCGACAGATGAATATAACAATAATTCTGATATCTCTTTTTAGTCTGACAGGATTGACAACGTACACCTTACAGTTGGACCGCTCACCAGGGAGGCTGCGAAGGCAACGGTTGCTCAAAACTTCTCTATTAAAATTGATCTCAGTGTTGTATGAGATGTTAAAATTTTGATTGCGTTTTTAATGTAGGGAGGTTAGGAAGAACGATTACAATCAAATTCGTAAAGATGATTAGTCCTTTTGACAAGCTTGTGTATCTCATTCACTTAGAATTGATTGATGGTTCTTACAGGTCCCCACAAATGTGAAAAGTGAAGATGAAAGAAAGCAGGAGAGAACAGGAGAGAAGAGAAAGAGACAGTAAATGCTAGTCCACTAGCAAGCAGTTATGCCGACTACGAGTAGAGCGTTGTTTTCAGTTGCTACACAACTTAACAAAAATAAATTTTGGTGAAAGAGATTTGTCTCTTAAATTGATTTGAACTCGTAGTGACGGATAACAATGTCTCCTATTAATGCTCAGGTGAGACAAAGTAAAATTGAAATTAAATAAAGGAGAAAATCAGTAAATAAAAATAGAAAATAGTGGCTAAGTCTATAACCAAAACAGGAAGAATGAGGGAATAAAACGCAATAAAGTAATGAGTGAGTATAAGTCTGAATAGAATCTATTAATATGGGTAATAAATCAATTAGATAGAATAAGTTTACTTAAACTTTCCAAGTTCAAGACTTATTTGTATCTAAAATGATTAGGCCCAGAAGAGAATAATAGAAGTATTGATCATATGAAATGATCTGAGGGAAATTTGAATGATTCCAAATAAATTTAATGTTTTAATTTAAATTTTGAATTTGGCACAATTAATAATTGTGAACTAGTATTTCCCTTTCTAGTAAAATGCAAATAAGTGGTAAGAAGTGAGAATTTAGAGAAATAAGAAATAGAAAGACCAACAAGTCTATTAGTTGAGAGGTGTTTAAAGGGTTAAATCACTTTAGCTTTCCAAACACACACTGTATTAAACCACTGGAGGTTAATGCTAACTGCTAACCTTTGAGGCTAATCTTTAGCATAGACTTGTACCAGGTAAACAACCGTTTCGTTAGCTTAGCAACAGCATCGAGTTTGTTTACATCAGCATCGATGTGCTGCGCGTGCGCAGTACAAAGTAGCTCCGGAAGTAGGTTAAGACTTCCGTGTCACGATTGTAACTGTGGAAACCAAAACAAACGTTGCTTTGCCAGTACAGTTAAGCATGTTACATGAAATGTCAGCGCATTTCAACACTGTACAAATAAACAACACCGCTTTTAGTTGTTCTGCGATGTGGCGCTTAAACTCTCAGTTCGTTCAGAGTTAAACTTATTAAAATAGCAGCTTGGTAACTTACTGCAGGGAAACAGTGCTGTATCAGAATATAACGCATAAACACAACAGGTTTTCTTCGCTGTTGGTTCAAAGTTAAACTTTACTTGATAAAGCTTTAGAAACTCCCATTAAAATCTCCCGGACACACGCAGTGTTGAGCGAGATTAACTTCACTTAGTGAACAGTTACACAAACATACGAGCGTTATTCTCTAATGTTTAACTGAGGGAGTCATAGATGATTTAACAATGGAACACGCACTGCTAATCAAACTATGAATAATAATGGCTCTGATAAATAGGATTGAGGGACACGCTCAAAACTATTCTTTATACACTGATTTATTTCCCGTTTAAATCACTGCAGTTTAGCTTCGTTCTGCTAACAGACTGAGATTCAGAATAGCTACTGACTGACCTGGAACCCGCAGGACATCACTTCAACTATAAATAAAAGGCATTACAGAAAGAGAGGAACACGCTCAATTTCGACCTTATTGTACGATCTCAGATGTTAACTTTAAGTTCACTTACTGCAGTTTGAGAAGCCCTTTTGCTGTCTTCATTCATTCAAGCGGGGCGCGCGCAGCTGACGTCACTCACGCGCACGCGCACACACACAAGTCTCGTCTCTCATCCGCGGCAATAGAAAAATATTAAATACTTGGTTTATGCTCACAATTTAGATTAATCTGCCCGCGCATTCTCCACCAATAAAAATGTAGGGGTTAATTACATTTTATAATATTAATATTAATACGTAATTTAAACAAATAGTTTAATTTAGCTCAAAGGGAATCATTTATGATTTTATAGGGATTTGAACAGAATCAGCGTTACGGCGATTCACTGAACGAGCCGTATAACAAACTCTGCACTGGATATTAAAATCCCAAATATAGTGAAAACACTATTAAATAGCACAGTAACGAAATCGACAGATTAAGGCATTAACTTGTGAGCAGAAAACACAAGATACTTCTCTTTTAAAATATAAATCAGATTTTATTTATATAAACCTAAGACATAAACTAATCTAACACATGAACACAAGCATTCACACATTCACACGTTGCAGAAAGAGAGAGAGTGAGGAAAGGATGAGTTTAAGAGAATGGAAATGTGAAATCCCGAGTTCACAGCAATATGTTCTATTGCATAGACCTGAACAACCATCAATCACTTATTTAACCCTCGCTTTGAGTTTCTCAATGAGGCTAAAATTTATATTAAATACACCAATTAGAACCTGTTAGAATCTGGAGGTGTGTGTTGCTTTGCCTGCGTAACGGGGTTGTGTCCTCGTTGCAGACAGGGGGTTTCCCGAAGTGTCTGATTGGCTGGAAGTTCAGTAGTCTTTGAAGTGATGTCTCTTGGGCGTTGGCTTGCTGGACGTTTGAAGAAGTGCAGTCGAAGCTTTAACATTAACACACGAAACTCCACGGAAAGAAAAGAAAACCAACGTAAAATAATAAAATAAAATGATGTAATGAGACTAAGTTGTTTTCCTTCTCATTATGGCACATGAGGCCTGAGCATGCTCAAAGAGCAGCACGCACGCGGTGAGAGGGACGAGAGTTGGAGAGAGTAGGGGCGTAAAAGTAAGAGAAGATAAGAGAGAGAATGGAGGATGTCCTGAGGTTTTAAACTCAGCTTCTGGACCGTCCCATCTGCACGTATTGACCAATTAGGTATTGTCCTTGCTTAGCTAGGGTGTGTTCTTCAAATCATAAATCAGCTTGTTATCTGTCACATGGTCCGAATTTTACAAGCTATGGCCAAGTATACCTTATTGAACATGATTTCATAATAAGACTATGATGCATTTGACAAAGAATTGACAGGAAGAAACATTTCAAGCGTGAATTCTCAAACTCATAGATACTAAACATGCAATAGGTCTCTTTAAGGCTCGATCCATTCAATACTTATTAAAAGCAAGACATATTGAGTTATTAAAACAAGGATATTCAAATGGGTTACATACACAATATGCAGTTATGCATAGAAATTATTAGTTTCATTAAAATTGAAAATGAAAGTCTTTATGTGGTTCTATGGAGAACGAGGCATGTTCTTTAGAGAAGGAATGTTGGTTTGGACGGTCTTTTATGTGTGGAGACACGCCCAAAAGAGTCTGTAGCTAATGATTTTCTATCACAGGTTTACGTGTGAACATCAGTCTTGATTACTTGCAACAAATTTGACAGTCTCCTTCTTGAATTGGAATTATCAATAAGTGTTTCTTTGTCCTCAGTGTTGTAAGTTGTTTGGTGAAAAAGGCTTGCTAGTGGGGAGTTGCTTGCCCCAAACTAGATTTATGACGTCCTGTTCCTTAAGGCCTCTCTGCATTCCAGCTCCTCAGGTTTCAATGTTCCAATGCATCTTAAAAATGGTCTGATTCAGTCTATGATATCCTACACAAGTATATGTCAACTTATTCTACTAACCCTAAACCTACCCTACTGAGAGTTAGTAGACATGTAGTTGCAAATTAATGAGAATTAGTTGACGTAGTTACAAAGTTACTTATAGTCAGTAGAATGTCTAAAGTGGACTATTGAAATGGTGTAACCAAGCATTTTACCCCAAAACAGCAGCTGTGGGTAAAGTGTGCCAGATGCTTTCAGGGTAGGTTGTGCCTTCTCAGAAACCTTTACCTCAAAATGCAGGAAATACCATTACTATAATAAATCATTTGGAAAATTTATACACTACGTTTAAATATTCTGAATATTAAACTATATGCTGGACCTCGGAATGTGTTTAAAGTTTTTTTTTGTTTGTTTGTGTGTTTGTTTTTAAAGTGCCCCTATTATGGGTTATGAAAGGTTCATATTTTGGTTTTGGGAGTCTCCAACAACAGGTTGACATGCATGCAATTGACGTGCTAAAATTAATATATGATAAAAACTATGACAAAATTTATGCCGCGTCTTCATTAAGACGATACGGGACTAGAATGTTATTTGAGGGCTATCGGACATTCAAAATACATCGTATAGGCTAAGTTAACAGTCTTGTCTTTCAAAATGTGCGCCCCTGTCATTGGATTGCAATCGGATGAGGTGCGTTTGCATATCTAGTCTCAGTATGGCAGCCGCAGCGGACAGATAGGCTACCAAAATGCAAACTAGTTCTGAAACAATGGCCTCAGCACCTGAAGCGTTAGGGATAGGGTGACCAGACGTCTCGTTTCTCCTGGGAGCCACAAATAGTTGACGGTTAGCTTAAAGTTTCTGAAGGCACGATAGGCGGAATTGCGCTGATAGAAGTGCTCTCTCTCTGGGCACGCTCCACTTCAAAAATGAGTTTAATTTGTATCTCCATCAATCCTTGATTCAAATTTTGCTTGATTCAATTGATTTGGTATAAGGAGAGAAGAATTAATGACTAATTTTGTTGGAAGACAACATATAAAATAGCTACCAAAATAAATGTTGGTAACTGCAGTTTGACTAAAAGTAATGACTGCACACTGAGTCCGAAATTTTCGCATGCGTTTTTTCGCATTCGCAATCTTAAAAATTCGTCACGCACAGAGACCTTGCACACTGAGTCCGATGCGTTTTAATTAATCCGTTGCGAAAAAAAATCGCAAAACTATACAAAATGTCTTCAAGCAGTGAGGATGATTTTGTTGTCCTCTCTCTTTTTAAAAAAAGAAAAAGGAAATATTGGGTCCATCCAATCCTTAGATTGCGCAGAGAGGAAGGAGAGTTCCACCTCCTTATCAAAGAGCTGCGGGATTATCCCGAGAGATTCAAAGTTTATTTCAGGATGTCAGTGCCTCAGTTTGATACTTTGCTAGCGATACTGAATCCACATATTAAAAAGAAGACCACCAATTTCCGTGAACCAATTTATCCTGAACAGAGACTGTCTGAGGTATGGATACACCCACAGACACACACACACACACACACACACACACACAACAAACTGCTGCATCGGAAAGGTGCGCGCCAGGCATAAAAAAAATAGGCTACAGCAGTTCTTTATATTCTGTATCTTTGTATTCCGCAATTTGTTTGTCATAAAGTGCTCTGTGCTGCAAGACGAA
Source organism: Barbus barbus (assembly GCF_936440315.1). Taxonomy (NCBI): domain Eukaryota; kingdom Metazoa; phylum Chordata; class Actinopteri; order Cypriniformes; family Cyprinidae; genus Barbus; species Barbus barbus. Next base: position 16,330,547 of record NC_136734.1, on the reverse strand, counting down.
GTGTATTAATTTGTCTGACACTATTTTGGATTTTGGCTTTCGCTTGTACGGTGGCTCTGAATTGTCAAAACACCTTCTCAAAGCATCTCAAAATGCTTTATACGGATGCGAAAAACGCAAAAAAAAATCGAACCCGATCCGAATTTTTTTTTGACGAACGAAAATTTCGGAGGCAGTGTGCAAACGTGATTGACAAAACGAGAGGTCGTATTTATTTTTCAACGTGCGAAAATTTCGGACGAAAAATTCGGACTCAGTGTGCAATGGCCTTAAAAGTTGACAAATGCAATAACTTTTCGTCGACTAAAACTATGAAAGACTCAAATCACTAAAATGTGACTAAGACTATTAAGCATTTTCGTATCGAGTTAGACTAAATGCCATTGCACACCGAGTCCGAAATTTTTGCATGCGTTTTTCCGTATATTCCCCATCCTTTCCTATCAAAATGCATGCTACGGATGCGAAAATGCAGAAAATCGAACCTGATCCAAATATTTTTTGACGGTCGAAAGTTTTGGAGGCAGTGTGCAAACGTGATTGACACAATGTGAAGTCATTTTCTTTTTTTAACGTGCGAAAATTTCAAACTCCTTAAAGGAACACTCCACTTTTTTTGGAAATAGGCTCATTTTACAACTCCCCTAGAGTTAAACAGTTGAGTTTTACCGTTTTTGAATCCATTCAGCCAATCTCCGGGTCTGGCGGTAGCACTTTTAGCGTAGCTTAGCATAGATCATTGAATCTGATTAGACCATTAGCATCGCGCTCAAAAATGACCAAAGAGTTTCGATATTCTTCCTATTTAAAGCTTGACTCTCCTGTAGTTACATCGTGTACTAAGACCAGCGGAAAATGAAAAGTTGTGATTTAATGGTGTAGAATTGGAAACAGTCCGTTTATTTTCCAAGCTGGCTGCAAGGCTCCTAAGGACTTGGTTATGACGCCAAGTATAGCGACCCTGAGTAAGGCTAATTCTACACCTGGTCAATATATGCTTGAGAGAAGCTGGCCTGGAACAGAGAGCACATCCTGGATCTTCACCCAACCACTGATGAAGATTACTAGGCGTTGGAAGAACATCGTAAGTAGCCCTTATGATAAAGCTGATTCGCTTCGCCTCCATACTCCACAAGTCCTTCCACCTGATCCTCCTCTTCTCCACATTCTCCCAGCGCATCCACTGTCCCTGTTTACCAAGGGAAACTGCTTTGGCCCACCTTACTGCTTCCTCCTGCCAATGTATTTCTTCCACAACTAATTTCCTCCGTTCTGCTACAGTGGCTGTATTCCAAGCTGGCCGCTTTGTTGTTAACCCGAGGCCTCCCCTTCCTTGCTGGACATGCCCCACTACATCTGCAAGTCAGATGCTGAGAGCAGACGCTGCCTCCTCCACTACATTAGTTGGTCTCCATTTGCGACCCGTCGCCAAAGTTGGTATGTTATTCCTTACCACTGAATCACAAGATTCATTCAGCATCATCTGGAGTCTTACTTTAGCACACTTGAATTCCTCTGTGAGACTGGTAAGTGGCAGTTTTAGGGCGCAGTCTCCATAGAGACCTATGGTGGTAAGGCAGCGAGGAACTCCAAGCCATTTCTTAATGTAGCCTGTAATTCCTCTTTCCAGCTTCTCCACAGTTGAGACTGGAACCTCAAGGATGGTAAGGGGCCATAGCACTCGGGGAAGAAGGCCAAATTGCAAGCACCACACCTTCAATCTTCCAGGCAATTGAGTATTATCAATAGCCTGGAGATCTCTTCTGATTTCCTTCCGCAAATCCTGTACCTGATCCCTATCTTTCAGGCTGGTATCGTACCACCTTCCGAGGCTCTTAATAGGTTGGTCAGATATTGTTGGAATGGGCTCCTCTCCAATAAAGAAGCTACAGTCAGACAGCACTCCCTTAACAATGGAAATGCTGCGTCACTTTATCTTCATGCGAGCCCAGCTGATGTTCTCCTCCAATTTTCCAAGCAACTTCCTGGTACATGGAGCAGTGGTGGTTAGAGTAGTAATGTCATCCATAAAGGCTCTAAGGGGAGGAAGGCGTATATCCGAACTAAGCCGCTGACCACCCACTACCCATTTTGATGCCCGGATGATAACCTCCATTGCCATTGTAAAAGCCAGGGGTGAAATGGTGCATCCTGCCATGATGCCAACCTCCAAAGATTGCCAAGAAGTGGTCAAATCAGCGGCGGTAAAGCAAAACTGCAAATCTTGGAAATAGGATTTAACCAAAAGTTGTAATGGTATCCGGAATATGAAAAAATGTGAAGGCAGCCCACAGGAGTTCATGGGGCACTGACACAAAGGCATTTGCAAGATCCAGAAAAACGACATGGAGATCTTGCTTCCTTGCCCTTGTGGTCTGAATCTGATGCCAAATCATACTAGAGTTTTCAAGGCATCCAGAGAACCCTGGGACTCCTGCTTTCTGTATAGATGTATCTACGTACTTATTCCTTAGAAGGTATTCGGACATCCTTTTGGCAATAACACTGAAGAAGATTTTACCCTCTACATTTAGAGGGTAAAATTCAGGCGCTGCATAATACCACTGCGCCTGCTGCACCCATGGTACGTCAGCAAAGTTCCTTGATTATTACGCCGGAATGAGAGTATAGTTCCCAGCCATATCGGTCTAGAAAATCGCAGTCAAAGTCAAGCTTTAAATAGGAAAATTATTGAAACTCTTTGGTCATTTTTGATGACCAAATGCTAATAGTCTAATCCGATTCAATGATCTATGCTAAGCTAAGCTAAAAGTGCTACCGCCAGACCCAGAGATCGGCTGAATGGATTCAAAAAAGGTAAAACTCAACTGTTTAACTCTAGGGGAGTTGTAAAATGAGCCTATTTCCAAAAAAGTGGAGTGTTCCTTTAAGACTAAATCAAAAATGCCTGCCAAAATTAACACCGTTTCCTTCTTCCTCCTCATTCTTCTTCATCTTCCAACTTCTACTTTTCAGTCTTGCTCCTCATTCTTTTTCATTTTTCATTCTTCCTCATCCTTCCTCTTCTTCATCTATATTCTTCTCCCCATTCTTCTTCCTCTTCCAGATCAGAATGTCTTAGATACTTAAGGATGAGCTCACATGAGTTGAACTGGAAAACAGACATTTAGGTACCAAGCCAGTTCTTTGTTATGCCCTAGCAACTACCTAGGGCACCCTAGCAACCAACCCCTTAAACTTACATTGAAAAGGCATCAGAGTGAGATCTCTGGATAAGAACATCATAGAGACAAGGGACTGGGCCCTGATTATTCAGACAGCAAGCAGCTGTCATCCTACCAACTGCCTAGTCCCACCCAATGAATCATCCAGTGCATTCAGCCATTTCTCGGGCCCTTGGAACCCCAGCCATATCTTAGCACTGGTTTGCCTTGGGGGAGCATTTTGAGGCCCATTTGCCATGCATCGTAAATAGGGGAACAAAATGTATATTGTGGCAGTGAATTCTTCCATGGTAAGCACCTGTCACAGTTTCATCAGAATCTAGTTATTTGTTATTATTGGTCATTTACATGGCCACAATCACGTGCCATTACTTTTTATGCTTATTAAAGTAATGCTTATTAAGCTATTGCTATGTCATTTTGATAGTTATGTGAGCTATACTCAAGAGCAAGAATATATTAATTCATATGCATGATTTGTTTTTCCATTAGCATGGCAAGCAACATGAATAATAAATAATAACCACTGCCTCACCTAATGCAACAAAATCTTCTGCTCAGACCTGGAATTATATGCATAAATTATGTGCTTCATCCTCAGTGTTTAGTATGTTATCAGACCCAAATAAGTTTGCTTTGACAATTCATTTTAATGCCATGTAGAAAATGTTGACAAAAATAATAATGAACCCTTTCTAAATATGTTTATATGGGGGTGACGCATCTTACCCTACTCTCCCCACCCTAAAAACGGCAATCCAGGTGAAATGTGAGCAACAGTTTGAGCATTATGTACAGTACATTATATCCAAAAAGTTACAAGTTACAGTATGTTTTCATAGTACATGAAACACATTTATCTTAAAAGATCAATGAACATTTGATTCCTCATGGTATCACCGCATTAATACACCACATCTGCGGAAGATTACTATTATCTCCCAAGGTTCTGACACTTCAATATATTGACTTCAATCCACATAGTACTCAGTAAATGCAATATTTTCAACCACCATCTGTACTTCTATAAAATATCATCTGGGGAAGTGGCTTGTCAACGATCTGGCTGGATAAAATGTTAACGAGAGACGGGATGCTTAATCCCTGACCCCCAGCTATTTATGTGTCGCTCTCTCTGGTGATGAGGGGCTGCTTGAGGATCCTTTGATGCCACTGCATTATTGTGATGGGGGAGACCCAATGGTGTGCAGAGGAAAATGGAGTGGCACTGCTTCATATTTGTTGTTCGTATGGGGGAGGTGTTAGGGCTTTTAGGGGCTTAGTGAAGGAAAACAGTGAGAGCCTAATCATGCTTTATTTCTGTGTAGGGCGCAACAATATGGAATATATATATTTATTTATTTTTTATACCACATTAGTCTCCATCTGACTGCATGGTTGGTCCTGCATTTAAGATAGAGGTATCAACTTCTACCTTAAATGCGGGTTGGGTCGATACACATTGCCATCGTCCATCGCCGATTGCTGACAGACATCACGATGTTGAGCCGGCATAGTGATTCCTCCCCCACCGCAATTCGCCGAATCCCAATACCGTGTTTAGAAACGAAATGACATGTACTACGGAACCCCTAAAGGGAATAAATATGAGATGGGAGAATTTCAATACTAATTATACTGTATATAAATTGCGGGCATTAGGGAGCCATTATTAATATGCGGGGCATTAAAATTGATTTTAAATGCGTGCTTGCTTTTTACTTTCACTTTCATGATTTGCGATCACACATTTTACAAGACAACACATTTTACAAGATTAGATGTTTGTCAGTGGTGCTCAGGATCTGCAAATTGTTCGCCTTCATCCTCAGTCATCTCTCCTTACTCTGTTTATGTGGTAAGTTAAATTTTATGTACTGTAATGTAACAGGCAACTGCTAGCAAGCAGCTAAACATGTCCCTTTGGTGGCTCCGTAAAACGCGTTATTTGTTTTCCATGCCTTTCTGAATACAGATTTAGCCCCCCACCCCACTGAAGTCATCGTCCATTGTGATGTTTCACTGTAGACATCGCCAATTTGTAGACATGCCAATTTGGTAGACATCGTCCAACCCTACTTCCAATACTGCTTTTGTGTTGATTGTATTGAGAAAACTGATCCTCACAAACTTTGATTCCAAGCAAGGTTATTTTCGTAAACAAAAACTAAAGCTAAGATGAAAACGATTGATGAAAAAACTATTTCGTAAACTGAAATAAAATAAAAATGTCAAAATAGTTGAAAAACGAAACGAAACTAACAACAGTTATTGAAAAACTAACTGAAATAAAATAATAATTAACAAAAATAAATAATCGTTTTCGTAATCATTACTTTCTCACCGCTTGGCTGAAAAATATATGAGCTGTGTGGCGGTTTAGGGAAATACCTGTAAATGGCGCATCTCTGACGGAGAGATGCAAAGCAGAGTCCTGCAGTCCTGCACCAGCAGTACTTAACAAAACACCCGACCCGTTATCCGACAGCAGCACTAATTTATTTCTGTAGCCTACCAGACCAGAACCGTTTGACAAAGACAGAGAGTCCCGGACCGGACCCGCATTAATCTACAACATCAGGAAGGAAAACTTATTTATTTTCTCATCTAACACAAGCAATCAAACCAACATTAGGCAAGTTGGTGCTTTGAAGAAAAACAGGCACGCAACATAATTAACAGAAAAAAAAGATGATAACGCACCGTTCTGTAAACAACACAAAACTTGCCCTAGCATTTTGTGATCACTGCCAAACATTCGAACAAATAAATATGCATAGGCTAAATCACATCATACACACGCTTATAACTCTTCATAAATAAAGAAAATAACATATTCAAATGTGAGCCTTTAAATAGGCCTACGATTGCCGTTATTATTAAATTTCATTAGTCCCAGTTATGATTTATACGCGGATGTTCACGGAAAAGTGTGCAAGACAAGACAGTTACAATATCTTGATTATATGGTTAAATAAGAAAAAAAAGACATATAACCAAATTAGGCTACATTTATTTTCATATTAAATATCTCAACACACCATTAGATATGACATTAAGCGCAACTTGTGTCGATTTATGTAGTAAAAAGGCTTACTTCCTTTGGTGTATATTTGTATACTTTTACGTCTATCAATCTCAGCATGGGTTAATTTTGTCGCTAAACGTTTGCCTCACTCAAGGTTAAATTATGCCAAGTCTTTCTTTGGCCTTCGCTCTGGAAGTGATCTGTTGATTCTACTAAACTTTCATTAAAACTGAAACTAAAACGGAAACTAAACTATATAAAAACGTGTTCACAATATAAAAACTAAACTAAAACTAACAAAAATATTAATGAAACTAATAAAACCTAAACTGAATTTCTTAGCACATTTGAAAACGATATTAAAATAAAGCGAATTTAAAAATTCAAAACTATAATAACCTTGATTCCAAGTAACACTAGCCTGAAAATGAATGCATAAAATAGCTTTTAAGTGAAACTTTAACTCAAACAGAGAGAGCAGAGACAGATAAATATCTTTTGGAGTAAATAAGGGTGTGCTAAGTAAAGGCAAAGCTGAATGTGAATGGGTATGTGACAACTGATATTTAAATAAAAATGTATTTAAAATAAATACATAAATAAAAGCTGATAATTAAAGGGACATGGTGCTGTGAAAAAAATTAATAAAAAAAAATTTGGGGGGGGTTGAGAATAACTCAAGTCTTGCCTTTTTGTTGCCATCTCTGTTTGAAAACCTGGAATTTTATTGTCATTTTAACCCTTTAGGCGCCAGGGTTTTTTGGAAAAAATGCTGGATTTTGACATCAAGATTTCAAAAGCTTGTGGCTTGAAAGGGCTTAAAGATAGAGATCTACTGTAAATTAGAAAAATGTTGGGCATGACCGAAAGTTTATGTGGGGTGTAAATATACTCATCTAATTTGCATATTATGACGTCATCAGGGGCGGCCCTCTTGAATTTCATAATATTTAGGAAATAGTAGATATTGAATTGATGTTTGATTTTTTTTGTCTTTTTCTCCTCATTCCAAATAATCAGAAAAGAGGAAACCAACAATAAAACAGGAGAAAGTACTAAATTATTACTATATTACTATACTATGTAGTAGTAAAACGCATGTGAACAGTAGCCTACTTTTTGATCAGTTCATCAGTAATATTCAGGAAATAATAGATATTGAATGGATGTTTGAACTTATTTGCATGTTGTTGTTTTTTTGTCTTTTTATCCTCATTCCAAATGATCAGGAAAAGAGGAAATCAACAGTAAAACAGGAGAAAGTAGTAAATTATTACTATATTACTGTGCCATAGTAAAATACATGTGCCTATTTTTTGATCAGTTGACCAGCTATCTGCCCAATCAGGTATCTATGTGACAGTTTATAGTTCTTGAGAGTATGGTACCTCTCATTGCATGGCACAGCGCACAGACCTGCCCCAAACTGACTGCACCTGTACTGTCTGCCCAGCCCTTGGAGTGCGCGCGATCAGAACAAACAGCGCAATCTGGCCGATCATCAGAGAGCAACAGCTCTCCTATGGACACTAAGACCACGTCCACCCCTGCCACCCCCATCCCCGTTGGGCAAAGTGTTGAAATGATCACTTGTTTGTGCTTTGTGAACGATCACGCCTTGCGCGCGGCACCATGGCACCATTGGAGAAGCGCGATCATTAGACGGCCGATCGTCATTTCCAAAAGGCAAATATTCCCCTTCAGAGTCAGAATCGGCGAATGACATTTGCAACACATCCTCACAGTACAACTTTTTATTAGCCGTTTGGCGATTTTCTCTCACAAATCTCACAATTTACTCAGGTGCTATGAACTGAATTGCTTCCGCATCAATGACACAATGGCTGTGACCAAATTCAGGGTCTGCATCCTCCTTAGGATCCTCCTACCCGGTTGAAGGAGGAGGGATCCTCCGACGTCCGCAAAACCCGGAAGTCGGTGTTTGTGAATTTGGACAGCCTACCCTTCTTTCAGTTCCCTCCCTTACCAGTTGCTCATATCCTGTCGCCTAGCAACTGTGACAGCGCCAAGCAAGAAGCGGGAAAATGGACAAACAAAGAGTTATTCTCCTCATTTTAATTCTTTTGGAAGAAATAAAGCAATTAAATAAATTAAATACTTTCTTTGCTCGTTGTCGGAGAGTTTTTTATATCAGACTACAAGACAGTCACATCCAGGTAAGCCATTATAGCCTATTTTTATTTGTTTTTAAGTATTCTACTAATTTCTCCTACAAATTCATTGAGCCGAAGCATAAACTTTAGCTTGTTTTGTCAGAGAAACTCCTCTCCCACTCCGCTACCGCTCGCTTCGTCCGCCATTACGCTCTGCCGAAAAGAATTATGGGATAGGTAGGACGGGAAAGGATCCACCACACCCATCCTTCCAATTCGGGGAAAAGGAGGACGTATTTGTGGGCCGCATTTGAAGGATCCTACGAATTTGGACAGCCTTCGTCGCAGCGCTGTGACGTAACATCCTTCAAATGAGTACTCCGAAGGATGCAGACCCTGAATTTGGACACAGCCAATAGCTCACTTACTCTGCTATTTCCTCGAACAATTTTGGTCTAGAAACGAAGTACTACATGTCTGCCATCTAGTGGAAGGGAATACAAATGAGCCATTACACCAGATTAGGAACTACAGCCCATTTCATGAAGTATGACGTCTTGTCGCAATTTTGCGACTTTGGCGCTTAGAGGGTTAAGACCATTTTATACCACTTAATGTATAATCATAATATAACAGCATAATAAATGCAAGAAGGCCTACACACTCTCAAATGACAACAAACTTTTACTTCTTAATCATGGAAATTAAGTATCAAAATATTACAAACCTTAAAAATGTTAAATAAATAGTAAACAAATATTTTCTACCAGAAAGTGCAAAGTAACAAGTAGAAAAATGAAAAATGCACAAAGAACTTGTATGGAGATTTTTGCATCTCCAGATTTTTTCCATGACCTTCTTTTCTCTGTAAATTAAGGGTGCACACTATTGCTGAAAAACAAACACTACTTTGCAGTCACATGTCGTCTGCACAAAGGCACAGATCTCTAAACAAGACCATATCTGCAGATTTATTTTTAAATTTGAAGCATTTTTTAAAATTGAACTAGCAATTCATGACTACACCACGTTATGTACAAGAAGCTCCAAAAGATACAGGTGCAAGTGGAATGTACAAAACATGGTGACATTAATTTTTATGTAAATATAATGGGCGATATATTGCGTCACGAAAAATTATATATATATATATATATATATATATCTCTCTCTCACCGGTGAGATACCAGTTCCTATCTAACCGGTAGATCCTTCAGGGTGGCCTGGGGAGTGGAGGTATCCAAACCACATCAACTGGTCACTGGAGTTCCTCAGGGATCGGTTCTTGGACCCCTCCTCTTCTCCACATACACTACATCGCTGGGTCCCATCATACATGCACATGGCTTCTCCTATCACTGCTACGCCGATGACACACAGCTCTATCTCTCTTTTCAACCAGATGACCCAACGGTAGCTGCACGGATCTCAGGCTGCCTGGCGGACATCTCGGCATGGATGAAAGAACATCACCTACAGCTCAACCTGGAGACGGAACTTCTTGTCTTCCCTGCCACTCCGACTCTACAGCATGACTTCACGATTCAGTTAGGCTCATCAATGATTACCCCATCAACTTCGGTCAGAAATCTTGGTGTAATCTTTGATGACCAGCTGACCTTCAAAGAGCACATTGCAAAGACGGCTCGATCCTGCAGGTTTGCACTACACAACATCAGAAAGATCAGGCCCTTTCTGACAGAGCATGCTGCACAACTTCTTGTCCAGGCCCTTGTCGTTTCTAGACTGGACTACTGCAATGCTCTTCTGGCTGGTCTGCCAACAAACACAATCAAACCTCTACAAATGATTCAGAATGCAGCGGCACGACTGATCTTCAACGAGCCCAAAAGAGCGCATGTTACACCTCTCTTCATCTCCTTGCAGGCTACCAGTGGCAGCTCGCATCAAGTTCAAGACACTGATGCTTGCATACAGAACTACCACAGGCTAAGCACCATCCTACTTCCACTCACTCATTACGAACCTACATCCCCTCCAGAAGTCTGAGATCTGCTAGTGAGCGGCACCTTGTGGTACCATCACAGAGAGGCTCAAAATCACTCTCCAGAACATTCTCGTTCACCATTCCTGGCTGGTGGAATAATCTTCCCACCCCTACCCGGAACGCCGAATCCCTGGTAATCTTCAAGCAACAACTGAAAACTCATCTCTTTCGGCAGTACTTGACTTCATCCAAAAAAACTCTTTCCCTCTATCTTTCTCTCCGCTTACTAGCTTGTACTTATTTGAACAATGACTGAGACTTGGTGTTACGAGCACTTCCTCTGTCTGATTGCCTCTTCAAGATGAATCGCTTTTTGTATTCCCCAATTGTAAGTCGCTTTGGATAAAAGCGTCTGCCAAATGACTAAATGTAAATGTAAATACATATATATACACACATATATATATATATATATATATATATATATATATATATATATATATATATATATACACACACACATATATATATATATATATATATATATATATATATATATATATATATATATATATATATATATACACACACATATATATATATATACATACTGTAAAGAGTTATGCTGACTTAAAAAAATTGAGGAAACCCGTTGCCTTAAAATTATTAAGCAATTTAAAAAAAAAAAAAGTTAAGTGTATAATAATAAAGTGTATAATAAATTTATACTTTTTTTTATTATTAATTACTTAAAAAAATTGAGGAAACCTGCTGCCCTAAAATTATTAAGTTAAGTCAACTTATCACTTTTTACAGTGATAAGAAGCCTATTTATGAAATATTGTGTGTCATCATGCAGCACGCAGACTCACCCAGAGTAAAACAAGCAAAGTTTCACAAAAGTAAAATATTTCTTTGTGTTTGGGGCAAATATCTGCACTCCTTGAATGCCGAATTTGGGGGCTGTAGCTAACTGCTGTAATCACTGTAAAAAAAATAAATAAATAAAAATAGTTGTTTTATCATCTCAAAATAATTTGTTACCCCGCTGACTTACACATTTTTTAGTTTAGTCAACTAAAATATTCCAGTTGTCCCTTGAATTATGGATGTTTGAACTTATTTGCATGTTGTTGTTTTTTTGTCTTTTTATCCTCATTCCAAATGATCAGGAAAAGAGGAAATCAACAGTAAAACAGGAGAAAGTAGTAAATTATTACTATATTACTGTGCCATAGTAAAATACATGTGCCTATTTTTTGATCAGTTGACCAGCTATCTGCCCAATCAGGTATCTATGTGACAGTTTATAGTTCTTGAGAGTATGGTACCTCTCATTGCATGGCACAGCGCACAGACCTGCCCCAAACTGACTGCACCTGTACTGTCTGCCCAGCCCTTGGAGTGCGCGCGATCAGAACAAACAGCGCAATCTGGCCGATCATCAGAGAGCAACAGCTCTCCTATGGACACTAAGACCACGTCCACCCCTGCCACCCCCATCCCCGTTGGGCAAAGTGTTGAAATGATCACTTGTTTGTGCTTTGTGAACGATCACGCCTTGCGCGCGGCACCATGGCACCATTGGAGAAGCGCGATCATTAGACGGCCGATCGTCATTTCCAAAAGGCAAATATTCCCCTTCAGAGTCAGAATCGGCGAATGACATTTGCAACACATCCTCACAGTACAACTTTTTATTAGCCGTTTGGCGATTTTCTCTCACAAATCTCACAATTTACTCAGGTGCTATGAACTGAATTGCTTCCGCATCAATGACACAATGGCTGTGACCAAATTCAGGGTCTGCATCCTCCTTAGGATCCTCCTACCCGGTTGAAGGAGGAGGGATCCTCCGACGTCCGCAAAACCCGGAAGTCGGTGTTTGTGAATTTGGACAGCCTACCCTTCTTTCAGTTCCCTCCCTTACCAGTTGCTCATATCCTGTCGCCTAGCAACTGTGACAGCGCCAAGCAAGAAGCGGGAAAATGGACAAACAAAGAGTTATTCTCCTCATTTTAATTCTTTTGGAAGAAATAAAGCAATTAAATAAATTAAATACTTTCTTTGCTCGTTGTCGGAGAGTTTTTTATATCAGACTACAAGACAGTCACATCCAGGTAAGCCATTATAGCCTATTTTTATTTGTTTTTAAGTATTCTACTAATTTCTCCTACAAATTCATTGAGCCGAAGCATAAACTTTAGCTTGTTTTGTCAGAGAAACTCCTCTCCCACTCCGCTACCGCTCGCTTCGTCCGCCATTACGCTCTGCCGAAAAGAATTATGGGATAGGTAGGACGGGAAAGGATCCACCACACCCATCCTTCCAATTCGGGGAAAAGGAGGACGTATTTGTGGGCCGCATTTGAAGGATCCTACGAATTTGGACAGCCTTCGTCGCAGCGCTGTGACGTAACATCCTTCAAATGAGTACTCCGAAGGATGCAGACCCTGAATTTGGACACAGCCAATAGCTCACTTACTCTGCTATTTCCTCGAACAATTTTGGTCTAGAAACGAAGTACTACATGTCTGCCATCTAGTGGAAGGGAATACAAATGAGCCATTACACCAGATTAGGAACTACAGCCCATTTCATGAAGTATGACGTCTTGTCGCAATTTTGCGACTTTGGCGCTTAGAGGGTTAAGACCATTTTATACCACTTAATGTATAATCATAATATAACAGCATAATAAATGCAAGAAGGCCTACACACTCTCAAATGACAACAAACTTTTACTTCTTAATCATGGAAATTAAGTATCAAAATATTACAAACCTTAAAAATGTTAAATAAATAGTAAACAAATATTTTCTACCAGAAAGTGCAAAGTAACAAGTAGAAAAATGAAAAATGCACAAAGAACTTGTATGGAGATTTTTGCATCTCCAGATTTTTTCCATGACCTTCTTTTCTCTGTAAATTAAGGGTGCACACTATTGCTGAAAAACAAACACTACTTTGCAGTCACATGTCGTCTGCACAAAGGCACAGATCTCTAAACAAGACCATATCTGCAGATTTATTTTTAAATTTGAAGCATTTTTTAAAATTGAACTAGCAATTCATGACTACACCACGTTATGTACAAGAAGCTCCAAAAGATACAGGTGCAAGTGGAATGTACAAAACATGGTGACATTAATTTTTATGTAAATATAATGGGCGATATATTGCGTCACGAAAAATTATATATATATATATATATATATATATATATATATATATATATATATATATATATATATATATATATATATATATATATATATATATATATATCTCTCTCTCACCGGTGAGATACCAGTTCCTATCTAACCGGTAGATCCTTCAGGGTGGCCTGGGGAGTGGAGGTATCCAAACCACATCAACTGGTCACTGGAGTTCCTCAGGGATCGGTTCTTGGACCCCTCCTCTTCTCCACATACACTACATCGCTGGGTCCCATCATACATGCACATGGCTTCTCCTATCACTGCTACGCCGATGACACACAGCTCTATCTCTCTTTTCAACCAGATGACCCAACGGTAGCTGCACGGATCTCAGGCTGCCTGGCGGACATCTCGGCATGGATGAAAGAACATCACCTACAGCTCAACCTGGAGACGGAACTTCTTGTCTTCCCTGCCACTCCGACTCTACAGCATGACTTCACGATTCAGTTAGGCTCATCAATGATTACCCCATCAACTTCGGTCAGAAATCTTGGTGTAATCTTTGATGACCAGCTGACCTTCAAAGAGCACATTGCAAAGACGGCTCGATCCTGCAGGTTTGCACTACACAACATCAGAAAGATCAGGCCCTTTCTGACAGAGCATGCTGCACAACTTCTTGTCCAGGCCCTTGTCGTTTCTAGACTGGACTACTGCAATGCTCTTCTGGCTGGTCTGCCAACAAACACAATCAAACCTCTACAAATGATTCAGAATGCAGCGGCACGACTGATCTTCAACGAGCCCAAAAGAGCGCATGTTACACCTCTCTTCATCTCCTTGCACTGGCTACCAGTGGCAGCTCGCATCAAGTTCAAGACACTGATGCTTGCATACAGAACTACCACAGGCTAAGCACCATCCTACTTCCACTCACTCATTACGAACCTACATCCCCTCCAGAAGTCTGAGATCTGCTAGTGAGCGGCACCTTGTGGTACCATCACAGAGAGGCTCAAAATCACTCTCCAGAACATTCTCGTTCACCATTCCTGGCTGGTGGAATAATCTTCCCACCCCTACCCGGAACGCCGAATCCCTGGTAATCTTCAAGCAACAACTGAAAACTCATCTCTTTCGGCAGTACTTGACTTCATCCAAAAAAACTCTTTCCCTCTATCTTTCTCTCCGCTTACTAGCTTGTACTTATTTGAACAATGACTGAGACTTGGTGTTACGAGCACTTCCTCTGTCTGATTGCCTCTTCAAGATGAATCGCTTTTTGTATTCCCCAATTGTAAGTCGCTTTGGATAAAAGCGTCTGCCAAATGACTAAATGTAAATGTAAATACATATATATACACACATATATATATATATATATATATATATATATATATATATACACACACACACATATATATATATATATATATATATATATATATATATATATATATATATATATATATATATATATATATATATATATATATATACACACACATATATATATATACATACTGTAAAGAGTTATGCTGACTTAAAAAAATTGAGGAAACCCGTTGCCTTAAAATTATTAAGCAATTTAAAAAAAAAAAAAGTTAAGTGTATAATAATAAAGTGTATAATAAATTTATACTTTTTTTTATTATTAATTACTTAAAAAAATTGAGGAAACCTGCTGCCCTAAAATTATTAAGTTAAGTCAACTTATCACTTTTTACAGTGATAAGAAGCCTATTTATGAAATATTGTGTGTCATCATGCAGCACGCAGACTCACCCAGAGTAAAACAAGCAAAGTTTCACAAAAGTAAAATATTTCTTTGTGTTTGGGGCAAATATCTGCACTCCTTGAATGCCGAATTTGGGGGCTGTAGCTAACTGCTGTAATCACTGTAAAAAAAATAAATAAATAAAAATAGTTGTTTTATCATCTCAAAATAATTTGTTACCCCCGCTGACTTACACATTTTTTAGTTTAGTCAACTAAAATATTCCAGTTGTCCCTTGAATTAACATCGAGTATGTTAAAATTTTAAGATGACTAAACTAAAAATTTTAAGTCAGCGGGGGTAACAAATTATTTTAAGTTGAAAACTTTTGGAAAAAATGTTTTACACAGTATATATATATATATATATATATATATATATATATATATATATATATATATATATATATACTGTGTAAAAAAATTTTTTACAACAAGTAACAAGTTCAAGAATGGGAACATGTCGATTTATTTTTTAGACTTATGTTGCTTGTTCTTTGTAATATTTTCCATTGGCAGCCCAGAATGTGATTGTTACACTATAATAAATATGCTGAAAATGTGAACTTGCACTTCAGTTTGTGACTTTAGTGAATCTGCTAAACCTCAAGTAAATAAAATAGCCTAATTTGATCCTACAGTGTTGCTGCACATGCTTTTAGATCATTACAAATAATAATGCTAAATGATTATCTTAGAATAGAAGATATGCTGTCTCTCGTGTCACATAAACTATCAATAGTTAAGTATGTGGTTTTGAAGAAGATGCTTTTATTTTCTTTCTCTGTTTTGACTGTCTCATTTGGACTTGGACTTGACTTGGACTCGAACCTCTTTGGACTCTATCTTGACTCGGACTCGATAGTCCTGGTCTTGGACTCGACAAAGGTGGACTTGACTACAGCCCTAGTGTGTGTGTGTGTGTGTGTGTATGTGTGTGTGTGTGTGTGTGTGTGCGTGTGTGTGTATATATATATATATATATTAGGGGTGGGAATCGCAGGGTACCTCACAATATGATATAATCACGATACAAGGCTCACGATAACGATATCACGATACAGCGATTCTGCGATAATCGATATGTTTCTAGAAAATCCTATAATGATACATCACGATATCTGTCTAAACAAAATACCTGTGAAAAGGTTAAGTGCAAGTTTTCTTTCTTTATTCAACTCCAAACTGTTAGAAAACAGCAAAAAAGTTCTGTAAATCAATTTTAAAGAACTTTTGACTGAATGGCTTTGTGGAACCAAAAATGGTTCTTCTATGGCATCGCTGTGAAGAACCTTTTAAGCACCTTTATTTTTAAGTGTTTCACATTTACATAGAAAAACAATGGAAAAGTTTCACACGGGAACATTCTGTGTGAACGAACCCATACCCTGTCAGTTAGCTCACCTTTCACCTGTGAAGATCCTTGATCACTTCAGTCCTATATACATTTACATTTATTCATTTAGCTGACGCTTTTATCCAAAGCGACTTACAATTGCTATATATGTCAGAGGTCGCACGCCTCTGGAGCAACTAGGGGTTAAGTGTCTTGCTCAGGGACACATTGGTGTCTCACAGTGGATTCGAACCGGGGTCTCTCACACCAAAGGCAATACTAACCGTGGGGAATTTTATCATGATTTATCGTAAAACCAGTAATCGTTACATCCCTAGTCCTATATTAACTGTTCAAGCAGCACATTATGGATTGTTTTATCAATCCATCAAAATGTGACCCTTCCCCTGTAAAGAGGCTTTTATTGAAGAATGAGGCAGTTGAAAACTATTTCGGGCACAACAGAAAACTTGCAGAGATAGCTGCTCATCTCATGCGTGAAGAAGGATCAACAGCAGAACGGACTGTTAAATACTAAGGATGGAAAATGTTAAATAAAATATGGAAGGATAAATCAATAAAATTACCACTTTAAAGTCAGTAAGCATGTTAATGGATTTGTTACATTATCATGCATATTCAGCTATGTGGTACACACTAATTTATAACAAATATTTAAATTGCAATAGAGCAGACACGTTAATGCCCCACAGAGTCCTACCATTAATCTAAAACAGTACCTGATGGGCCATATCTGAAGGGTTTTCAGGTGACAACTCTGTCAGAGCTCAGCCTGAGTCCCTCTCTCTCCTCCTCATCTGATTTAATGAGTGTTTAGCTTCAGCCTGTTTGCAGCCATCACAGCCATGGTGCTTATGGCAGGTTAGAGCTAAACTTCCTCTCCCCCACTGAGGGGGAAGACGACACCGGATCCACCCCAGTCACCTTCTCATCCAACATGCACGGCCTGTCTGCAGCTAATCAGAGAAGACTAGATTCATTAATTATGGGCGCAGAATGAAACTTCTCCCTTTCCCTTCTCCCTTCACAAAATGACAGTAAATTCCCACTGATCAGATGCGTTACTGTTATATTAGCTGCCTGTCTAGTTATCTCACCGTTGTGTTCTCACCGTTGTGTTCTTGGAATTGTTAGTGGGGTCCTGATGATGCAGTGCCGGCCTGTCACGGCTTTGAAAGGAGGGAATGATTTAATTGATATGATTTTTTTATGCATGAATCATGTGGATGAGCTTCACACAGGGGGCAGTCTTGGCATCATTCATCTTGTTTAGAGTGTCATGAAGCCCCTCATTTCAGCATAGGTCAGTTCTTATCACAGTTTTGAAAAATGCGAAACAAGTAGGTGTAGAACGATTCAGAGTCAAGGGAGGAGGGGAAAAACCGGTTGGGTAAGAACGATTATAAACCTTAGCACGGCTTGTGAATATTAATCAAGGGTCGTAATGTTTGCACGGTTGTCAACAGGCTTTATTTACCTTTTTAATAGTTTTTAATTTATTTATTTTTAGGATTTACAAATGTAAATATCAAATGTTCTAGCATAATGCAATTTACAACTGCAAAACACAAAAATATTACACTTATTTGTATTATATTGTATTTTACATCATTATACCATTGCATATTCTATTATACTCTAATAAATATTTTGTACTTTAAATGCACATTTTTATCTGCAATTTAATGTACAATCACATGCTGATCCATTTGCAAGTGTATTTATTACATTGAATTGTACAGGGGCGTTTGTACAGTGTACAATTGTACAGTTTCTCTATTAGGGCGATCGGGTGACGCACCAACAAAGCGCGAAAGGGAGAATTGTTTTTTTCTTTCACATACCCTAGCTTTCACTCTTCTATACTGTTTGTTCTGCCTCTGGAAATATAGTCCAATCAGGGTCGAGTCACATTCTGTGTAGTACTGCCCCTTTTTGGGCGATTTCTGTCCCATAGACTTCCATACAAAGATTTTTTTTTTTTTAAACTGCAGGCACTGCAATGCAATCTCTATGGGTTCCGGGAGGGCTAGCACTAGCGTGCTTTTGTCATCATGGATAACCTTAACTTGTGCAGCGATTGGTCAGAACAAACATACCGCTAATAAGAAATATGAAGTCAGGACTAGTCTGTATGGGCTGAATAAAGCAAACCAGTATCTTACCAGTGAAGTTTTGATGGATGCCGATTGTAATGGAGGTAAAGACGATTACAGTCAGTGACATACATACGTAACTTACATTATTAGACGTGCGCGAGTCCGTTATTATTAGTGTGCAAATAAACAAACTGTGTATGTGCGCTCTCTGATAGCTTTATGAGCACATTTCAGTATGATCGCATTTCTAGCAAGTGTTTTATAATGGACACTCGCTGAAGAAGCATGTTTTTATAGAAGTGTGCTATGTACAGTGGTGTATTGGCATCAACATTCACTCTGACAGAGGAACTGTTCACTGGTCAGTCATGTTGAGCTGCCTTCAGATCACCACATCCAACAAATTCATAATGTTTTTATTTATTTATTTTTAATTTGTGTTTTGCTCTGTTTAATAATTCTGAATACAGAGCCGGGTATATTTATATAACTTTAAGGCGACTGGGATAGTGGTCTGTTGGCATCTCCATGTGGTCCTGCTTGGTACTGCAGCTTGACTTGTAGGAATTTATATATGTATAGAAAATGGTCTAAATGTGTAACTGTAGTGAGTGGGGCGGGGCCGAGAGCCGTGAGAATGGAGCGAGGCCGGTGGAGTTAATGATAATGAGCGACACCTGCACCACTCACCGGTCTGGAGTCCCACGGAGGAACTCCGGAAGGATAAAAGGAGGAGTGACGACAGTGGAAGACTTTATTTTGTGTGCGGCAGTCATCCCGTGAGGGGCTGCCGCCTTACTTTTGTGTTTATTTTATTTATTAAAGTCCTTAAATGTTTGCTGGTTCCCGCCTCCTCCTTCCCGTTCTACGAAATGTTACAGTAACATTTATTTTTCTCACAGCTTTTGCTGTTGCACTGTATACATCAATTTTTAATTATTAAAATTAAAAACTAATTTGGTAAAACAGTTTTCTTTATTTAAAATGTTTCAAGTCTTAATACTTTTCCTTTTGTTATACTGGGATAAATCATATGGGGATGTATGCTAAAAAAAATAGTTGGTAGCACCATTCAACCTTCTTTTTTATCAAATAAAAATATTATTTTTATTACCAAATAATCAATACACTCAAATTGAGTAATCTCATATTTACCAAAATATTAATAGGATAACAATTTTTTTTTATTTTATGATTTGACAATATTCTACTATCATTCAAATTTAATGAGCAGTGCATGGGACATAGCAAAATAACATGCATCCTCTTATACAAATCTAAAAAAAAAATCTAGATAATGCATCTAAAGATCCAAGTGATGCTTTTGTCAAGAATATAAAAACTTAGCCTAATACACACACACACCCTTTCATAATCATTTTTGTGTTAAGTTATCCTGGCAAATTAATTATTTATGTACAGGACACCAAAAGGCACCCTACAGTGATATTGACCCAGAAATAAGAAATAAGAATAGAAAAGAAAGGAATAAGGAATAAGAAAATCCTCTCTGGGTCAAAATGACTGTAGCACAACATGAGGGTTAAATATTCTTCCATCATGCATAAACAATGTATACATGTTAGCATTATAATAATAATAATAATAATGAAAAATGTGTGCGCTTTAGTGAGGGCTACAATGCTATAAAAGTGTTCATGTCTCTCTATAAGGAAGACAAGGCAACACCACCAGCAGCTGCCTGAATGCTCTGGAAAAAGGCAGGTATTGGTGGTAGCAGCATGTGCAATCACAAGCCTCTGGAGACCAAAATGATGCCAAGATCACCTCAGAAACCTCAGTGTTGATATCAGAAATGGTGAAGAAAAAAACTTCCACAGTTAATTCCAGCTGGAGGGAGTGATTGGAGAACGCTTCACTCACATTCTCTGTTCCAGACACGCTGTCAGTCTGATGCTTGCTTACACCCAAAGTTTGATGCTTTGGCTTCTTTTGGATCTGTTTTCATTGCTGGAGAAGAAATATACAAACTAACTGCCCAATGTTTGTCTGAAACATACGTTTTTTAATATTAACCTCTTGTTTATTGAACTTTTACATAAAAAGCTATATTCTCAGTCATGCTGTTAGTCTAAATATCAGCATGGCCTTAGGCCGAATCACAGCCATGCTGATAGTGCACTGAGAAGCCCCTACTAGCGGATGACCTAGTTAGCAACCACCACAGACAAGGCTGGAGAGGGAGGTGCTTGGCAGTGGAGGTGGGATGCAGAAGCTTTGCAAGTCAATCCCTTTGTAGAGCTTTGGTGGAATTTGGCATTACAGGAGAGAAGAGGAGAGCCATCCACAGAATGGCTAGTGGATTGCTGCTAAAGCACAATCACAGACTTGATCAACCTCAACTGAGTGCCCCACACAACTGTGTTCACTCCCTACATCAACACAATGTTGCATACTAAAACACAATGAAAAATGAAGTGCATTGGGGTGTATTGTGAATTGAAAGTGAAACGCAAAGAAAAAAATAATAATAATACCAGTTGATAACTGAAGTACCAACTACTGATGATAAACTACAACAGGTAAACATGTCAGCTGTGTGGACACTAGGGCAGGGTTGACAATATTGATTTCATGCTACTAAATTATTTTCATTTTGATAAACCATTTCATGAACAAAAATTCACTAAGCATTATTTGTAGCATATTAACCCATCCAATAATCTTGATATGAAAATTATGAATAATTTTGATATGAAAATGTCTGAGCTTTCAAATTCGGTCAATTTCATAAAATTAATTTCAAGCAGTATGTGAACCAATCACTTCTTCCACTTAGTGATTAATACTAGTGATTGCATGAAATACACATGAAAAAGTCAAAAGTTATGTTGAAAGAAACCAAACAACTGACTGAAATGTATCATGTCTCAAAATCACTCAGCCACGTTAAGATGTTTGCTTGTAAACAATGTCTCATAATGCTTTACCTCAGGAAAGCCATTCAAAGTCTATTGCTCACTAGTCAAATAGAAGAAAAAAATAACTCCGTTAGCTAAAAATTAGCACTATAATTAATCAGGTGTCTTCATTATTTACAATGTTTACATAAATCTTATGAAAACAGGTTATTATACAGATAGTTCAAATGTTTATTTTTTACAAGTTGGAGCAGAAACAAATATCATTAAGAAGTTGATATAAAACTGCCTTGTGTGCAATTAAAATGTTTATACAACTTATATAAAGTTTTTATTTGATTGTTGAATGATGAATGATTGTTGAATGTTTTTTGGCTAAATAAATTTTAATTTCAGTTTCTGTGCTTCAGTAAAGAAAAAAATGATAATCAATCAGCTACTGTATATTTAATCAACAGGACCATATCTATTAGAATTCAGAACTATTCAATAATATAACTTGGAATGCAATCAGATACATATTTCTTCCACAAAATTAATGAGTGGTTTTCAATGAACAAACCATTTCAGTTCGGAGTACAGCATTAAGGGAGACACAAAGAAAACAGGGTCCACTTCTTACTGGCAAGCTGAGCTCAAACAGAACCACCAGCCAAATAAAGAACGCATGAGAGTCAAATGAGTTAGAAACTGAAGAGAAAATCAATCAAGGTTTGACAACATGGAGCAAAACACTATAATTTTCAAAAAACTCTGAGTGAAATGTTCAGCCATGCAGAAGTGAATGTTTCCCATTAACAGTGAATCATTTTTAGAGCCATTGCCAATGCGTATAGTTAGTTTTTTGTGCATCTACATAGAAATAATAGAGAGGGATGACACTCAATGTAACCAAGGATGATGAACGCAAGTAGCTAAGTGGGAGGAAAAATGAAAAGAATCAAATGCAAAAATGTCAAGGTAGATTCAATGACGAGTAGGCAGTAAAGAATGGCTTTGGGTGTCAGAGCAGATAATGAGTTACTGAGTTAGTCTCAAAACTAAAATCAACTAGACACAGCTATGTGTGCTATTTTTGAATGGCTACATTCACACAATCAGTGTTTGGGACTGAGAAGTGCATTTACTATCAAATAATTCATATAGGAGCAGCTCGAATGTGGTCTGTAAAAGTGACTAACTGAAGTCAAGCCCCTTTCTATCCTTGCAATGCAGATTATCACTTCTGTAACTATAGTGACAGTGACCAGTAGGTGCAGGTGACATGCATAAGTGCACTGTATGACGTAATAGTAAATTCAGTTACAAGTGCTATAAATGTAAGGATTGTATTTTCTAGTTTTCTCTATATCTTTTTCCCACAAGCGGTGATTCTTTAATCATAATCATTTATTCAAAATTTACATTTGCCAAATTTCACATTTAAATACTCAACACATTAAATCACTTTTAAAAATTAGGAAAAACAATGCAATTGACAAAAATCACAATGTTCTTGCTATTCATTTTTAAAATCATAAAATAATCGCAATGCTTGAACTTCTATGAAAATTATCCTAAAGCACAGAAAAGTTCTTCAAAGAATCACCAAACACAGAATAATAAAATTCTGTGAGACTTTCACAATGTGATACTGTAAGAACATTTTGGGGAGTAAGTTGAATATTTAGTGCATGTGGGAATTTCGATTCAGGTTCATATGGTCTCCCTTGTCACTATTTATAGGTCTACAAATACGAGAGAGCAGCTTTGAACCTGAAAATCTATATTTTAGGCTACATCAGATTCTGTGATGCTGCTTTAGAATTCTAAGGCAGTATTTAAGCTGAAAATTAACCACTTAACTCTTAATGTTTAAAATAAAGTGTGGAATCATTGTTTTAAATAATGTGCATTTTGTACATATATCTCTGAACATCTCACAAAACTAGCTTCATAACCTTTAAAACAAGAAGGAAAATGATTTTATTCCATATCTCAACTTGAAAAATGGTGCATTTAAAACACAATGTTGGGGTCATAGGTGAGAAATGATTTTTATATCTATTGTTCAGTGGACCATCTTACCACAGCGTCAATAAAAATATGCATGTATTATGTTTTGATAATTACATCAGCAAACACCGTACATGACAGCTATTCTAAGAGATCTAATTTGTACACTCGCAAGGAAAAAAAAGACAGAAAATATATTGTCAGTAAACTATCATGGTTTTCGTTCTTAAATTTACAACCATTTTAAAAGACACAATGATGTTTCTGAAGATAAGCAAAACAAAAATCAGCCTAGAGTGAAATAGACTGGACACATGGCACATTAGCTGCAGAAAGCTGGAGAACATGGAGAGACAAGGGGACATGGGTCATTTCTGTCATCTCACTGCCTCCATTACAATGTGTTGCTGGCGCTTGTTTACAGAGAGCTTTTACATGTCAGAGGAGAACAGAGGAATTGGCCATACAATTATGAGCCATGTAAATCATTTGACATTTCAGATTTATCATATGGTGTGATAAAAGCTGTTAGATCTTAAAATACTGGACACTGTTTGAAGAAAGCAGCAACAATATTGGAAACACATTTATTGCTGGAGTTAATGTGTCACCAATCAAAAGTATAGTTTTTCCTGAAGAATTTGTGTGTTTGTGTGTATTATATATATATTATATATATATATAGACACACACACATAGCTCTCTTGGCAGGTCTTCCAGCCAATTCTATTAAACCTATACAATTAATCCAAAATGCCGCTGCAAGATTAATCTTTAATGAGCCGAAAAGAACGCACGTCACGCCTCTGTTCGTCAGTTTGCACTGGCTACCAATAGCTGCTCGCATTAAATTCAAGGCATTAATGTTTGCCTACAGAACCACCACTGGCTCTGCACCCCTTTACCTAAATTCATTACTTCAGACTTATATGCCCTCTAGAAGCTTGCGTTCTTCAAGTGAACGACGCATTATTGTGCCATCCCAAAGACACACAAAAACCCTTTCACGGACTTTTTCATTAACTGTTCCCATCTGGTGGATTGACCTGCCCAATTCAATCAGAGTAGCCGGATCCTTACCCATCTTCAAGAAACGGCTAAAAACTCATCTGTTCCACCTTTACTTGACCCTCTAACTCCATGTCTTTTTATAAAAAAAATTAATAATAATAATAATTATCTGTACTGCGTTAGGCTAACCAAGACTTGTAATAGCACTTGCACGTTGTTGCTCTTTTGTTGGTTTTGATTGCTTCTTATGTCCTCATTTGTAAGTCGCTTTGGATAAAAGTAACTAACTAAACTAACTAACTAAATAACTAAAATAAATAAATGTTGTATGTGTGTGTGTGTACATATAGTTGTGTGTACAGTTGCGCTGCTTAATATTTTTTTCAAGACTCTTTGATGAATAAAATGTTCAAAATAACAAATCTTTTGGAACAATTTAAATGTCTTTACTAGAAAAAAAATATTTGTATTTCTTAATTCACTTTTTAATTTTAAATTTAGGAAATCGTTTAATTTTGTGAAAATTGTGGCCAGTATTTCACTAAAATGAGGGGCAGAGTTAATAAATCGTTGGGATGAATTCTTAATTCAAGAACTTCATTCTTAATTGAATTTCAATTTTTTTTTTCATGTATGTATGTATGTATGTATAAATGAATGAATGTATGTATGTATGCATGCTATGTGGGGCTCTGTAGGTTTAAACAAAAGACACATGCCTGACCTTGGATAAGAGAACCTTGGATGAGTTAATAAATCGTTGGGATATATTCTTAATTCAAGAACTTCATTCTTAATTGAATTTCTTTCTTTTTTTCTTGTATGCATGCAAGCATGTATGTATGAATGTATGTATGAATGTATATATGAATGTATATATGAATGTATGCATGTATGTATGCATGTATGTATGAATGTATGCATGTATGTATGCATGCTATGTGGGGCTCTGTAGGTTTAAACAAAAGACACATGCCTGACCTTGGATGAGAGAACAACGCCACATAACCTCATTGGCTATGACTAGCTGACCAGGAAACAAAGCAGAATGAAAATGAATGAGAGTGCATGGTGTCTGCACGCCTGTACATTACACGAGATGATTAACAACAAACAGAGGCCTGGCTGTTATAAATGCTGCTTGGCTCTCAGAGGAACATTTGCATCCCCTTATTTAGCCTTCACTGTATATAAACAAGACCTTTCAAGATGCATGAAATTTATAGATGATATTAAAATCCCTAAGGGAGTTAGTGAAGTTTTAACATGGGTAAGGAAATTAAAACACCTCAAACTATTCAGATGAACAAGGAGCTGCAGATGCACAACATTCCAAGATCAAAAATTATTCTTCAAAGATGAACATTTACTCAACCTCAAGCCACCCTAAACCGATATGACTTTCTTCTGCACAATAGAAAAGGAATGATTTGAAGAATGTAAGGTATCTAAACATCATATACAGCTGATCTGATCCAGGTGAAGAAATCAAAGAGAATGTTATGTTCTGAGTCATTGAGTCTCCTTTGGGGCCGCTGCTCCTAGGTTGTGGAAAGGTCTACCTCATTATATCCAGCAGTGCTCAACTCTTAGAGAGTTTAAACGACATTTAAAAACATATTTTTTCACTGTGGCGTTTGAGCATACATGGGTGCGGTGTTAGTGGTGAAACAGTTTTTTTTTACCAATTGCCTCACTAAATCTGAGGTTTTATTTGTGTTTGTGTGCTGTTATGATATAGAATTTGAAAGTGATTTTATTGTTATTCTGCACCGTTTCATGTACAGCCCTGTGGTCAACATTTGTTGTATTAATATGTGCTTTATAAATAAAGTGAACATTGTATGGACAAATTACAGATATTTCTCAAAATATCTTTTATGTTCTTCAGAAAAAACAGTCATACAGGCTTGGAATGTCATGAGGGCAAGTAAATGACATATTTGAACTGAATTTATGGGCATGCTTAATTTTTTCAGGCTTAGTTTGA
Source organism: Barbus barbus (assembly GCF_936440315.1). Classification (NCBI taxonomy): domain Eukaryota; kingdom Metazoa; phylum Chordata; class Actinopteri; order Cypriniformes; family Cyprinidae; genus Barbus; species Barbus barbus. The sequence continues at coordinate 16,303,998 of NC_136734.1, read as the reverse complement.
ACATCATGCGAAGATCGTGTTTTGAAGGAAAATTTAAAACACATGATTCAATTGACTCAAGATGAAGAAAGAAAGTAAAGAAAGAATTTTGTTTGTAAGACCAAATGTTTAAAAGTTTGAAGCAGAAGAACATTTTTAGTTTTGCTAAAGGCTCTGACTGAGAGCCCCACAAATGAGTCAGGGGACTATTCCGGCCCACCACAATCAGTGTGCCAAATTTGACAATTTTTATGCAAACTGTTTTCAGGGCTGTCACAGACTGCCAGCAAGAAGAAAAATGAAAAGAATGGCAACCAAAACAGCAGGGACACACAACTTCACTGCTCAGCCCATAACTATCACAGTAAAAGGCTTTAATTTTGTTTCCTTTATGTTGTGCATTGACATTTGAAAGTTTTATCATTAACACAGAGGGCAGGAAGATATCGCACCTCATGCTAAGCTTGCAGAAGCCTTTGAAGAGCCGATGTAAGGGAGTGTACTTATCTCTGAAAGTGAGTGGTACAAATTGGAGAGCGCTCGAGCAAGACGCACAATATCATTGGAATAATGAGGGCTATTTTTTTTTTTTTTTGGAGAAAGTGGGAATTTAAGCTCCTTAAGGCAGAGAAGAGAAATATAGAGGTGGACAATAAAGCAGCTATTAATGACAGACATGCAAAAGCAATTTGCTCTTGGCCAAAAAAAACCCCCAAAAAACCCACTAAAATACATAGAATACAGTGCAATCTGAAAAAGACAAGGCTCATACAATGACCAATTAATAGAGACTGGGGTTCCTAAGCATCTCAGAAAGACCATCCGAAAGGTGCCATCTTAAAATAACCACTTCTAAAATTTTATGAAACTTTGTTCATGTGCACTCTACTATAATCTTTAAAATAAAGGTTTGGCATTGGCATCTATGGTTCCAAGAACCTTAAACAAAAGGTTCCATTAAACAAAAGGTTCTTACAGTGTAAAGGGTTCTTAGAGTATTAAAATGCTCTTCCCACTAAGGAAAAAAAAGGTTTTATTAGGAACTGTTTACTGAAATGTTCTTTGGGAACCCAAAATGTTTCTTCTATGGCAACTCAAAAAAAACAACTTTTGAAAACTTCATTTTTAAGAGTGTTTGATCAACCTGATATTCCTTACACTGTTACTTATTAAAGGCATGGTCTAGTCTGACAATGCTTTCATCTACCAATCAAATGTAAAATATTTCCATGTTTACTGTAAATCCATCCTGCAAACTACGAATGAGACACGGGAGGCTGTATAACTCTGACAAATGTCTGCAGCATGTCTGTTCGATGGTAAATTTAGGATCATGAACAACATATACAAGTAGACTGTTACACTATCTAAAGTAAACTAATTGCTTTTGTGAAACTCTGTGCCACAATACCAGTGTGTTGTAAGAGTTGCTATATGGTTTTCAGTTGCTGAAGTGGTTTTCAGGTTGTGGTTGTTGAGCTGTTCTGTGTAGTTGCTTACAAGCACAAGTCAAAAGAACCAACAGCAATGTCTCTAGATAGGTCTCAGTTTCCTCTTCAATGCAGATAATAAGGTTTTGGAAAAATAGTGATGCATTGACAAGGGGTGAATCCCTCCTTTAGTACGAGTATTTCAAAAAAGGACAGAGAACAGACCATTATATTTAGTATACAGCTGTCAAGTGTTACTCGCCTCTGAGAGAAAATGACAAGTGTAGGTGAGTGAGTGTGTGTGTGTGTGTGTGTGTGTGCGCGTGCATGCGTGTACATAACTATATTTTGGAAACAAATCTGTGCCCTGGAGTGAGCCAAATGTGAAAAAACCTTCTTTTGAGGCTTCTCAAATTGTCAAGGATGGTTTAAAAAATTTTACTTGTAAAAATCCAGAAAGTTTTATGTTAGAGTTATGGTAAGGTTCCAGTTTTTATAAGCTGTATATAAAAAGCAACAAAAGTCTATGGAATGTCCCCATTTAGATAGCCAAGTAAACATGTATGTGGGCACTCACTTAGTAAAGGTCGACTATGGTCCATGATCTCTTCCTCCAGACCTGGATTGAAACTGCTGCTGCTTCGCTCGTTGGCCAAGCTGAAAGGGCTTTCCATGTGAATGCTGGATCGAGTTGGACTGGTGATGCTGGAGCTGGACTGCAGGGGGATTTGCACTTGGCCTCCACTCGATTCTGAGTGCACAAAGACGTTCACAATAAAAATAAATACATAAGTTAAATTCAAAATTTTTTCTTTTTACAATCCACTTCGGGAACACTAGTAAAACAAAGCTATTATAAAGGCTATCTTTTGTTCAAAGTGGGCTTTTATTCAAAAATAAATGAATAAAGATAAAGATAGATAAAAAAAATATATATTTTGTGCATCAAGCTGTAAAACAAAAACAAAACTAAGCTTTAGGGGGATTTGTGTTTTCTGTGAAACATGGTAGATCTGACAGATGGAGTTGTATTAGTTTGTATGAGTTTGTGTGGGTGGATGGGGAGTGTGTGTGTATATTTGGCAGTGAATTTCCAGGAGTTGTGTATTACCGGAATCTCTTCTTTGATCAGTCTCAGACATGAAGGTCTTCCTGTCACTGCTGCATTCACTGAGCTCGGCATCACTGCCATCGCTTTCACTTAAGTTAACTTTAGAGACAGAAAGAAAGACAAAAGGTGATAAAGTGAGAGAGTGATAAAACATAAGAGAAAAAAAAAAAACAACTGAGGGTGATTCAGAATAAAAAGCAAACAATCACTTCATATTTGCTGAGAACTTTAATATGTTGTACATTCACTTGGATACAAAGAGGTCTGTATAAATATTAAAACCAAGCAGCCGTTAGCTGCTGCTGTGAAGCTGAAATTCACATGGCCACCAATCTGCATGCAAAAATGTTTGATCATTTGGATTCCAACTGAAATGACTAACAATGGTAAATGTGGCCACCCCTTAAGAAACAGGATAAAATTGAAGGTATTATTCATTGATAATCTTCCCCTATGCTATAGTTCTCAAAAAACATTTGGCGCTGAAGCCTTGTGGGCAGCACTACGACATGGGCTTCGGTTGCCATCTTTTGGTCCACTTTTTGGTCCTTTTGCTTCTTGTTACTGCTTCACTGAGCTCTCCAACAGGTCAAAAAGGCTAAAAAAACAGCAACTCAGCATTACAATGAATGAGACAGAGCTTTGGCAGAAGGGAATATTTTCACTGATCACTAAATGCCTATAGTCTATGAACATTCTTGAAAATGTCATGTATTTGTACTCTATGAAAGAAATAAAACCGTGTGTAAATGAATAAATGTAATTTCCAAGGATGAGTGAGAGATTCTTTCTTGATTCTTGATCAGCCCTGGAAGTGATCATTTTCTTTTGATTTTCTTTTAGGTTTCCTTTTCAGTACAAAAGTTGTACTGAAAAGGAAAAATAATAATAAACATATAATTATAATTATATTTCGCTTCATTAATTTCAACCCAAATTAAACGCAGAAACCAAAGCACAGCCCAAAACCCAGTGTCAGGCACTACTGCACCAAGCTGACCACCGTCAAGCTCAACAAAATCGTCCATCTGAAAGACTAAACCTACAGCACAGTGACATCAAATGCATGAATGCATCCATTCTGAACCAGTCTGTAAACGGCTCAGGACCTCGCGAGAAGGTAAATTGGAAAATAAAAAGTAGAAAAGAAGCATGGGGACAGAGAGACAAGAAAAAAAAAAATGGAGGGAGCCTCTACAATAATATTCTCTTCTCCATCCCACTGTTTCGTCTTTCATTTTCTGAGCATAGGCAAGCAAAGACACCGTGAGGAACTTCTGAGAGGCTTCAAGTGGACATGAACCTTTGGCTGTCTTTCCAAAGCCTTCATCATCCCAGCAGCACATGCTTGCCCCCGATCAGCGGCTTGAGCTCATGCTGAAAATTAATATTTTTATCAGAGAGAGAAAAGGCAAGCTTCAGATCAGCACCGTTCTGCCTTCCAATTTGCTGCACCCCATCTGCCATGGTTTCAATCAGAGGAAGGAGGATGGAGGTGCAGTACTATGGTGTATGTGAGCACAGAGAGTCAGAGAGAGAGAGAGAGAGAGAGAGAGACAACACAGAGAAACTCTCGTATATATTGGGAGAGAAGGAAAAGTGCATCCACTTGGCAGCGCAGTATGTGTACTTCTGCCATCAAATGAGGGACAAAGGCTGAACCCTCTTTACCATTTACAATAACTCTCTGTATTCTTTTAATCTGTTATTTCTTTATTTCTTTCTCTCTTTTTTTTCTTCTTTTCATTGTGATAAGTTGGACATGTATATCTGTTTATTCTCCCCCTTTTTTATTATTAATCTGTATGTTTGCATAATATACTTATTGCTTTGGAAACATTGTGATATGTTACACAGTCATGCCAATAAAGCTCATTTGAATTGAATTGAATTGAATTGGAGTGAGAGAGCGAGCGAGAGAGAGAGAGACCCATCTCCTGTCACAGAGTTTTTCCTCTCATTCTCTATACCACCCGTCTCTACAATCTGGCTTGATAAATATGGCTATAGAGCAGCAAATTCTGTCGTCATGCTGAATCACTGTTACACACTCAAAGACACATGGGTTGGTCTGCCTTGCTCTATGAACCATAAGATGACTTTTCTTGTTTTATAGGGTCTTTGTGAATGCATTTTCATGTTAAGCAGCAAAATTCAGTCCAAAAATGGTGTGATTTTGGAGGCTAAATTAATTTTTCTTCAAGTATTTTTAAAGGGGTCATCGGATGCGACATGCACTTTTACATGTTGTTTAAACATAAATGTGGGTTGGCAGTGTGTGTACATAACCACCCTATAATGATAAAGTGTTTTTTTTTTTTTTTTTTAAATCTTGTTAAATCATTTCCACTTTCTCATATCAAGCCATTCTCAGATGCCTGTCTCTGTGACGTCACACAGACCCAGGCCCCTCACACTATTGTTGAATGACACTGACGTTTTAGACCTTAGAAGCTTCAGCTGATTCCCAAGTCAAAACCGACAAGAACACAATTTAAAACATTTCTAAAAACACACAAAAAATGCTCTCGCTCTACTAAAAGAAAATCTGACATGGCAATATTTATCAAATCTTGAGGTCCAGTCAAAGGTCGGGATACACAGGACTATTATTAGAGGGTCCACTAACTTATTTCCCAGCCTAACCAACTAAAAAACAAACAAACTGGTGAATCAATTATATTACACCGGAATCTAGCTGCCAACATTACTTAACAGCTCCTAAAGTTTCCTGGAAATTATTCAGATAATAGCAAAAAAACAAAAAACAAAACACCAACCTATTTTACAAACTAAAATCTGTGAAAATGCTGAAAATGAGTCTTGACTTCTCGGATATTTCATGTAAACTGACAAAAATTAAATAATACAGCACAATATAATTATCCCTACTCAGACACCAGATGCAACTAAGACACCTACAGATGAATGTAATTTCCCTCTGCCTCCTGATATTCAGAAACGTTCAGTCACATTAATAGCAATGACTGCAGAGACCAGATAAAAGAATGAAGAAAAACTAACCTCTGGTAGGGGCCGCAGTACTTCAGCTGACAGTACTACAGCCAACTAAAATGTCACTAGACTTACAGTTAAAGGTCTCAGCAAATATGAAGTGATTGTTTACTTTCTGTCAAACAGAGACAGGAATCCACAGGGCCTCATGCAGACATGTGGAGACGGGGAATTAATCGCTGCACAGTATGTATCCTTACATCAGTCTGTCTTTAACATCAAAGAATGGTTTACTGACACCATTTAGGGATACTTTTCTGTTAATACATTGTGTGTACTTGTAACACCATTGGATCACAATGTTTTTTTGATATCACATATTATGGAGTACAACATTTTTCAAGATAAAATATTTCCAAATTAATTTCTTGGAATTACACCATTTGACTAATATCCAGGGAACTATACTTACAAAGTACAGTAATAAAAAGGTTTTTATTTTAAAGAGGTGGGTCAGTCCATGTGAAATCAACCAAATTTCAGAAACTTCCACTCAAATTTTTAATTTTGTCAATACTTTTTCTGAAGAAAGATAAAAGTGTAGTACTAGTGATGAAAGCCAACATATTGAGGCTTGGTTTTACATGCAGGGCTTATGTCAAGCTAGGATTAGCCCATAGTTCAATTAGGGCATTTAAGAAGCTTTTATAAATATGCCTTAATTAAAAACATTACTGGTGTGCATCTTGAGACAAAACAATCTCACATATAATATTTTATGATCAATCAGTGCAAGTTTTTCAGTTGAAACAGCCCAAATATGAATTTTAGCATAAGACTAGGCTTAAGCCTCGTCTATGAAACCGGGGGTAAATGTGAATAATCCACTATTTTGTAGAGGGAGTCAAAATGACAATTTTCCCCAGACCTGTCGAATAACATCATAACATCTTTCATCTTTCTAAAGTCACTTTTAACTACCTGTAATCTGGCTCCGAATCTCAGGTGAAAATTGCCATTTTGTTCCCCCCCTCTACAAAATAGTGGATTACTCAGCAAATCATCACTGCACGTTTCTCTTTCTTTAGAAAAAAATGTTGACAAAATTAAACATTTGAGCCAGGGACCACTCGTTCAGTTGACATGGAATGACCCCAAACTATTGACCTTGACACACATTTGTGAAGGCCTACAGGGGTCCTTCCTGTAATATAAATTTCTGTTTTATGGCTCTCTTGTCACATGACAACAAAATGACTAGGTGCGTTCGACTTGAAGCACGGCTACAGACGGTGGTCAACGAGAGTAGCCGCTTGCAGTCAGGAGCGGAGTTGAAAACGGAGTTGTTAAGTCGGACACTTCGGGGCTCTCGTAGTTTGCTGCATCTACCTCAGTCATGGCAGATCACGTGCCGTTTGCTTGCTTTATTGCAGACGAACTGGAAGCTATAGAAATGCCGTTATTGTTGTATGAAATTGAGCACAATGATCAACGAAAGTGAGTAAAGGTTCAATGTAATAAGTATTGTTTTTATATATCCAAAGGGACATGGGACCATACCCAACACCAGTGTGACTCGTTATTTCTAATACTAACCAATCAATGCAATTACACTTAACAATTTTCAGTAGAAGTAATTCTTTTTTTATTACTATGTTGGTTTATGTTTTAATAAACCTTTAAGATGTATGTAATATTTTGAAAGGGTGTCATCACGACAGAAACAAGTTTTAAGTAAATAAACAGAACATATTGAAAATTTGACTTGTGCAGTATGATTCATTATGTGTGTTTTTGCTACTGCAACTTAATAAAAGTAATCTATGAAGATAATAATTGTATGTACTAAATGTGGTTTTCATTACAGATAAAAGAATTAGGATGTTACATATTTGTTTACTTATTATTTCTCCAGTTAGGTAAGCACATTTTAGTAAGACAAAACACCATGAACATTCATACGTGAACACCATGAACAGGCCTACGGATAAGCCCAATTTATTTGCCTTTCTATTATGATTTATACCAGCTTATGAAAGTGATCTGAATGTTGTATTGAGTTGACATCCAGCCAGAGTTGTTGGCAGTAATCACATGCAAGTGAAGATGGATGAACCCAGTAACTACATAATAGTATCAATCAGAATCCATGATGACCACATTATATTAAAAGTCTGTAAGATTGACATTTGATTTATTCCATAAAAAAATGATTATCTAAATAGGTTATGCAGCTTAATACTGTAAAGGGTCTGTATGAAAAAGGTCCAAAATAAACCTATGCACAAAACCTATATAAACGAATTAACAAAAAAGTGATTGCAGTAAAAATAATTGTAATCTTTTAATAAACATTATTTACGAGATGAAGATGACATGAAGTTAATTTATTTTTATTTTTTTGAAAGTCCGTATATGAGCATTAGTGGGACTGAAGTTGTCAGAATAAACCCGAAATACACGTCGTTGTTGTCATGTGGTGAATTTGGCCAATCGTGAAACAGCTGTGTCGTCATCAGCGCTCCCGCAGTCGCTCTGGAGAAATTGCGCCGGCTGAGTCAGCCGGCTGCTCTCGAAACGCTATCGCGGTACTTTGATGCCACACGTGACAGTGACGTGTGGTCGGCGCCGGTTCAAGTCGGACTAAATTTCTAACCGGCATGCACTGCTTCAAGTCAGCCGCCGATCGGTCTGCTAAGTGCTGCATGAAGTCGAACGCACCTACTTTCTGCATATTAGTTACCTCCTACATTTGATCACATGCACTGTAAATCATATAAGGCCCTGATGACACTGAAAACCCAGCAGAGATTTACAGCAGCCAGTGAATGAGCTTTGGGACAAAATAAATAATTGCATAGTGCCATAAATGAAATAGCTGTATTTGAGTCAACCATGCAACTACACTAACCCTGGAAGGAATTCGTTTGCTAGACAAAGTCAAAGCTAGAATTATTCATTTACTGACCATAAACATTTGAGCACTAGTTCAATTATGTTTTGGACGGTACTGCAACAGCTGTTGTAACAAATTTTTGAGAGTGTACAGTCCATAGTTTTAATATGTGCACCTCCACACAGGAAATGAAAAGGTATAACTCAGATAATACACATAAATGTCACAGTGCTGACAGATGAGGAAGCAGGAAACAAGAGTTTTCTGCACTGATTTAGGGGAATAATTTAATTCTCCGTTTTAGTACGGTTCAATTAAATTCCAAAATCAATATGTTCTTAAGTTAAGACCAGTGTGCTTCTATAGTTTGTATTTATAGCCTTCAACACTTATTAACCACAAGACGCTGGACTAAATATCTGTTTACCCCCTAAAGGCTTTACCCAATAATAACCAGCAAACAATAGTGGTCTGGTCAATTTTTTATATTATCGGAAGAATATTTGTAATGTTTCTTTTTTAGGCTTCTTATTTCTTAAAAAATAAAAAGAAAGAAAAGAAAAAGAAAAAAGAAAAGAAGAGAAAACAAATCTATTCGACATCTATCTTAAGTCATCTTTTCCTTTTCATTGCAGCCTTTCTTTATTAAACCAAATGCGGTGATGTCCACTTCGCAGGGCACTTACAGTCAAATAGAACAAACATTGTACGTGATAAGAGATACATATGAAATATGCAGAGCGGGGGTTTGGGGGTGCTAGGACTGGAATTGGGAACCGCTGCCCTAACCCTACCATTAAACCTACCCCTCACACAAAACTTCCTGCATTTTTAGATGAAAAAAAAAACCAAGAAATTTTTTCTTATTCAATAAACAGTAGAGTTTTATATTTATTACTCAGCCAGTAATGTCTGAGTATGTGCTAGATCTAATTGTTTTCGCTTCTTAGAACATTATTTTTTTACCAACTACATACAAAAAGAATCTAAGAGAGATATATTTGACTCCAAAAGTACTCTTATTCCCTATATGGGTATTTTATTCTTCAAACTGTTGCCCTTTCATTCCTTTTTAACCTTATTTGTCTGAATTTCCCCTCCTCTTCATAGGCCTATTTCACAAAGAGACGTATGCATACCGGAAGTAGGGAAAACCCTTTTCCGGTCCGGTGAATGCGCTAATAGAACAGTGGATAAGATTGAAAGTAATCAGTCCTGTATTGCGCCGTTATGTTCAAACATGAATAAGAAGCAACAGTTTATCATTTTACAACTTTCCCAAAGACAAAATTTACTCAAGACACTGACGGCAGCTGATGATGAAATGGAGAGTGCTGATGCAGCGCTGAATGCGTTTTCATTATTTGTGTGGTCTTCTGCAGGGTTCTGACCAATACAATTTTAAACCCATCTCTGACTGGTATTTTTTTTTCTTGTGTCTGCCCCTCTTTATACTGCTCTCTGTGGCTAAGCTCAGTGGTTCCTAACTAAGTGCATAGATTCACTTCTAACTGTGATGTTCTATGATGTTCTAACTGTTCTATATCTGCATAAACCTGTAATAGTGATTCACCAAGTTAAATTTAGTGAGATTTAACTGAGTAAAATAATGAGATTATTATTTTTAGACTGACTGTCTAGACTTGTCATATGCTTTTGACAGATTCCAATGTTAACTCAAAACAGAAGCATTAATGTTAAACCTGGAAAGAAATGTTAGTCGTGATTAAGTATGATTAAGTTATTTAAAAAAAAATAATATTAAAATTCTTTCACAACATGTTTAGCATAAACTATTAATATGTTTTATTACTTTATTCTCTTTAATTAGATGCTCTTCATAAGGCTTTGGAAAAAATAAAGGAGCGGAAGAACTGGTGTGAAGCCTCAACATCTCTTAAGCTTTGCTGGATAGCCAGTTAGTAACATCATCCTCATCTACATACCTGCTGTAACATCCTCCTCATCATCCACAGTTATATCACCCTCCTCTTTATTACCCAGCAACATCAACCACATTTTCTTAACACTCAGTAACAGACAATTCCTAAACTTGCTACACAAACAAGAGCAGGTAGTACCTTTTAGAGAAGTTGCATGATCACTCTTAGCCTATTTCATAAGAGAATCCCCATGCTATATGCCAGTGACCATCAGCAGACCCTGCACATGCCAGTGGTAGGTGTGTATTATTATTATTATTTTTTTTTCGCTTGGCCCCCCAACAAACACAATTTGTGATGCCTATGCCTATCCAATGGCTTTCACATTAGGGCACTTCTACCAGGCCATAGGGAGGTTTTACATTTGGGTCCACTTTTCCATCTGGACTGGCACCAGAGTGTGAAGCATCGGGGTGGATGAAGACACCACAAGGAAGAACATTAACATCAAAGTTCTCAGCATTGCAGTGAAGAACCTCTGCTGAGCTGCTTTTTCGAACTTGCTTGCAGATGTCATGACAAAAAAATTTACATCTCTTGCACTAAATTGTAAAATGATTTGCACATCACGGACTTTACATTGATTTCTTTTATTTTTTATTATTAGCTGTTGTCAAAATAAAACTGTTTTGAAGAAACCGTTTGTTTTTTATTTTTTTAACTGGGTGTAGAGCCTATACCAGGCCTGATGTTTGCTTGTGCATTTTTGATTCTAAGTGTTATTTTGTAAAAAAAAAAAAAAAAAAGAGATAAACAAACCATTTTAAACATTTAATAATATTACCCACTTAATTGATGCTTTAAGTCTACAGGTGGTATGGTATTGTTTATTTATTTCAACAACATCGTTTGCACCGAACTCCTGCATTACTTGATCTTTTTACTAATCTGTTAAGTTACTTTGCATAAGAAATTATGATCCACACTCATGATAATGGTCTTCTTTTTCCGTTTTATTTAACTGTCATCACCAATGGGGAAAACACACACGTTTTGGCTACCAAGCCTTCCTCAGTGTGAAATTGTTTATTTATTTGCCTTTTGTATACGTGCTTATAGAATAGCAAAGTTTTAAGTCAAATTTATTGTAAAGATGTACATTTCTCAATTGTGTGTATTAATAGTGGGAGCTGAATCTTCAAATGTTATGCCATTTAAATGAAGGGAATATTTTTTAAAGCAAACAATTTGGTCCCCTGAAATCCTCCAAACACTGAATAAGGGTTAAAATTACCATTACTATATAATATAAAAGATAGGTCAGTAGGCACAGAAAACATGCATTTTTAATCACATGCCATGATATATTAAACATCTTAGCAGAGGGTGCTGTTAATAATAAATTGTTATAGACACCGAGACAATCAATATATTTGAAACCATCTTATCAGAAAATATTCTATCATCATTAGCTAAATCCAGTCTGTATATACTTCAAGCTGATGTGGCTCCTCATGCTTTCTTATTGACAACACTTGGACCTAATTACCACTTTTCCCTGCAATACTATTTGAAACTATAGTGTCCACGCACACACGTTTGTTTGAGTATTAGTGAGGACACTTCTTAGACTTGCATCTGTTTTCTATCGGGTAAGTTATATCTTTTAAAACACTATGATGTTACAGACCTCGCGCCGCACTGACCTGTCATCAGCGCGGATCAAATGACCGAGCTGCGCGACCGCACTACTGAACCAATTTTGTGGTACGAACGGCACAAAATAATCTCACAAGCACGGCGCTGATTAGTTAAAAATACTTCATGTACGCACACAAATACGGTTAAAATGCTAAGCGCTATAACAACACGACATTTACAAAGGAGTCTGGAGTGATACACGTATTTAGGTAGATCTTGAGGCACATTACCTTGAAAAATTAAAGCAATCCACAGCGTTCTCAGCAGCTCAGATGTTGGGAGAAAATGAAGGTCCATTGTCAGCTTTTAATCTTGCTATTGATGAATTTCCATTTCTGTCATTTCTTTTGTCTTGCAGTAAACAAAACCAACATAAACGTCATTAGACACAAAAAATATAGAGAACTCTAAAAGCTGAAAAGTCCCTCAATACAAGACAGGCTGCAAAGTTAGTCTTGTTTTACAAAATGGGAATCAACACTGTCTCAGACTCCCCTTTGATCAGTAATTTCTAAATAAGAGCTCATCGCCCATCCGACTGGTATATTATCATCCTAAATCTGTTATGGTTGCCAGATGCCGGATATTCATGAAATTCCAATGAGCTGTATTTTGCAAATTTACATACATTTAACCTGATTAAGCCTCTAGAATTAATTTCTAAGTATATAGAAATGATTCTGGCAGGCAGAGAGAGAGGAAGATCAATGTTGATGAAGAAAAACAGCTGAAGATGTAAAGGTGTTATCTATCTATCATTTTCAGCAGCATTTTCGGTAGCACTGAGCGTGTTTGATGCTAAAAGCTCATGACAGATAAGATACTATCTGTAAGGTGCTTCCATATCCAGAACAATTATTGGTAGATTATTTTTATTAAAATGGATGACTTTGAGTCTTGTAAATCAACTTCACCAAGCAGAACTTAAAATGAAAAAGTTTAATTTACGAAATCACTGTTTAAATCTGAAAGCAGCTGTGAGAATGTTTAGATAATCTTCATTCTCCTTTCTGTCCCCCTGAGCATCTGGGAAGGGAAGTGCTTCTCCTGCGTGTCCAATCACATTAGACTAACTGCAACTTTACCAATCTAACCATCAGCTGAACAGAAAGACATTAATTCTAAAGCGTATCTATATCGCTCCGTTACATTTGTTTAGACGTGATGATTTTGACCTGTCAGCCTTAAAGGATGTTCCAGATTCCATACAGGTTAAGCTCTATTGACGGCATCTGTAGCGAGCATATGGATCTAACTGCAGAAATGTGAAGCTTGCAGTTTACTACTAAAGCACTTTCTTTAATTCCAATCTAATGTTTTTCTTCTGCATTTACAATTTGAATAATTTTGTTGTAATCTAATCTACAATAAGCCAGAGATAAAACAGAATTTTTTTTAAACCCGAAGCATTTCTTTAAATGTTTTTCTCTGTGTCTGCAGTTTTTGTAATACCATCTGAAAACAAATTTAATGGCTTCAAAATACCAGAGCAAACATGCTCTGTTTAATCATTTCAACAAAATCAATACCAGATTTAATATTATTCTAGCAACGTTATTGCACTTCTTCATGGGGCAAAAAAAAAAATAGATACATTTACTCTATGTAGCCTGAGTCAATACTATTACAAGACAGATGACATAACATCCCAAAATAGCTTCACAAATTTAGGTTTTGCTTTTGTCTTCCATTAATCCAATAAGAATGTTATTTTTTTTTATTGTTACATTACATTACATTTAATCATTTAGCAGACGCTTTAAATGCAACTTACATTTAAACTTACAAAAGTACAAATGAGGACAATGGAAGCAATCAAAATCAACAAAAGAGCAATGATATGCAAGTGCTATAACAAGTCTCAGTTATCTTAATGCAGTACACGTAGCAAGTGTTTTACTATATAAATAAAATGAAAACAAATAGAATACAAAAAGATTAGAAAAGCTAGTGTTAGTTAATATGAATAGTTAACATCTATGTACTGGAGATTTTACCCTTCTCTTCTGAAGCTCCAGTGAAGCTACACAGAGTCAAATTGACCTCCGCATGACAAATCAGTGAAACTGAAAGTCAATCTGCTGTTTGTGACCGAGTGTGTATGCAAGACGAGTGACAGCAAAGCATTTACACTGCCATTATCAAATCATATTTGTTGGAGATGTTCCAGGTTGAAAAGCTTTGGTAAAAACTTTGGTAAAGAAATAGTTTGTTCAAAAGGTTCTGCCATTATTTACTCACCCTAAGAAAGCTCCAAAGCTGTATCAATTCCTCAGAACACAAAAAGAAGAAATTCTCAAGACTGCGCTGGTTGTTCTTTCCATGCAATTACATTCAACCAGGACCAAAAAAAGCTTATGACAGATAAGTCAAAATTACAGCCAAAGTATGAAGATCCCATAAACCAATACTCTGATCTGAAGAACAATCTATAAATGTAAGAAATGTAAAAAAATAAATAAAAAATAAAATTCTGCAAAGAAGCATATCAGAAACTTAAGAAGCCAAACATGCAAAATACACTAGCATACAGTCAAATATGGTTCTTGACAAGAACACAGTTTATTGTTGAACTTAAAATGCTACAAAAATCTCTGATGTACTTTATCAAAGGGTCAGGCAGTTGCACTTACTGAATCAACATGTGCGCTTTTATCACGCTTCATTCAGTAACAACCTCTGATATGCTCATGCATAATAGCAGCAGCTGGTATGGAGGTATTACTCTACGTAAGTCCCACCAAAAGCCTTTCAGACATAATTTATTCAGTCATCCTTTAAATGGATATAGTCAGAAAAGGTGTCCACCCCTACCACACTAATGCATCTCATACACCTCTCGCTCTCAAGCATACATGGATGGCACTAAGCCACATTTGGTGCTCTAAGGCTGGTTTAACAAAAAAGGAAAAGAAAACTCATGTCAACCACATATGAATTGCAGTTCAGGAACATATGAACATGTGTGCCTGCCAAAAAGAACCACTCCAGCGATACATCTTTGTAAAGCTATAAAGCACCACCATATGTGGAATTGATGAACGTTCCTGAACATCTTATTTGCATGTTGGAGATAATCAAATGCATGAGAAACTGTGTGACCGTAAACTCTTATGGGCCACAAGTTTTATTATACGTAATAAAATTCTGATATATTGGTCCTCTGAGTGTCCTTACTGCAAGACGCAACAGTGCTTGAGGGACGCTGCTTCACATGCTGTAGGACTCTTCTACTGCCTAATTCTTCTGATAAGTAAGCTTATCACACACTGCAGATGGATCCATTTAATTCATGCCATGGCGAGTTTATTTTTACATATATTTCACTTTTCATTCTCCCTTAAATGCATTTCTGCAAGGTTAAGCAGAACTATGCCTGGAAGCTAGGAGCGTTTCAGCCTGAAATGAATGTAAGAGTGAATGATTATTTGGAGAAGGGTTAAATGGGGTCACCTTAAGATGGCTGAGCTCATTAATAGCGTCACTGGAAGAGAATGGGATGTCCCATCTAAAGTACAGAAATGACTAAGGGGTGTCTTAATAAGCTAACTGACCTTTAGATCTATAGCCTCACCAGTATATTTAGATAACTGATACAATGGCCTAATTACAGACACAGTATAGAGGTATAAAATGTTAGTTTAAAATCCGAATAAAGTGTGGGTACGTGCTAGCAAAGTACATCTCATGTTTTACTATTTAAAAGCCTAACAAAAGAAACCCCAATTATTATTATTAAAACAATTTTTTTCATGAATTTGTTTGATTGAAAAGTGAGATTTTGCTATCTTTCTTATCTAATGCAATGGCGTTTATACATGTTTATGTGTCCAAATATTCCAGGTTCAATACAAGTTAAGCTAATTGACAGCAATTGAGGCATAATTACTAGAGGTACACAAGTTCAAAAGTCAAGGTTTGGAAGGTTTTTGGTAGAGCTGGGAAATAGCAATTTTTTTAAAATGTGTTAGTTATGTTTGTTGCTGTTTTGTCAAACAGCAGTTTACTGGACAAACTCTGGCTTTACCCTTAAAAACATCTGGCTTTAAATCAATACGTTTTTAAGTCAATATTGCTGCAACTAGCTGCAACACACTCTTCGAACCACAGTTTATGATGCTGTCATAAATAGGGAAGAGATTTAAAGTTCTTCCATTTTGAATGCAAATATTTGAGTCAACATTATTGTGCTTCTATTTTATCATTGCACTTTTAATCTATTGCTTTAAGCTCTGCTGAATTAGTTTAAAACTTTTAATATAATACTCATGTTTAGGACATTTTAGTATGCAGGCAACCTATATAAACGGTACGTAAAGGGTTTCCCCCTCACTTACACTAACATCATGTTAACATTGTCAGCATCCTGTGGTTATTGTTTACTACTGAAACAGTATTTTAACAATTACAGATTGGCCACATTTTCTTCTACTGAAAGTGCCTCACTGTAACCCAGATTTTTTTTATTTATTTTTTTTATTTAACCTTTATTTTACCAGGAAATAATCCCATTGAGATTCAGAATCTCTTTTTCAAGGGAGTCCTGGCCAAGACAGCAGAATAATAGGTCCATATTAACATAGACATTAAAAACAAAAACAAAAAACATTTAACAGAAAAAAAGAACAATTTGCAATCCAACATCATCTCAACATAATTACCAGTTGCGCTCAGTAACACCACATGTGCATTTAGTACTCAGATAGTCCTTTATCCTAATTTTAAACTGTGTCATTGTTGGTAAATAGTCCAATTTTAGCTGGTTCTGCAATTTATACCAAGATAAAAGGTGCAAAAACTTTAAAGGCACTTTCACCAAAGACAGTTCTCGTTCGTGGAATGTCATATATGATTTGCCCATATGATCGAAGATTACATTTCCTGGAAGTGACTTTAAGAGTCAGAAGAGAACATAGGTAAGTAGGCAGTTTATACAGTATGGCCTTAAAAAGAAAAGTATACCAGTGTTCCAGCCTGCAATTGTGCAAAGATAGCCAACCAACACTCTCGTACAGGCTACAGTGATGACTGCCAACTGAGCTTAACTTGTATTGGACTCTGAATGTTCTTGTAAGGTCATTGTACTAAAAACAATATGTGTCTGTAACTTTAAGGAAAGACCAGACAGAAAAGTAATGGGAGAGAGAAGGGGAATGGGATACGACAGACTTTTTTATGGTCCAAGCATGAGAATTTCAGCTATTCAGTTTTTAAAGCGCTGCCCATTCCATATAGAATAGAATAGAATAGAATAGAAGCATTAGCATCTAACCTTTACTTTGAGCCCATGTGTATCTTATTGGTGCACTCCTGGCCACTGGCAGCAGCTCTCCTCTTTCTATTACTGGCTTCCTGTTATCTAGAATTGAATCCTTAATGGGACGAATATGCTTCGGCAAGGCTTTGTAGAACCAGGCTCCAGAACGTTTCCACACCTTTGAAGAGCAGGGAAAGGAAAACAAATAAGCACAGCTCAGTATAGAGTAATTTAAAGCAGGTGCTTAAAGACATGGCGTTGTGCCAAAACATTACTGTCTGTTCAGCTATTTAGCATGCTGTCAAACCCTGGAGTTTTCTTCTTTTTTTTTTTTGGTTTGATTTGACATACATTTATTCTTTCATTTGTTCATTCATTCTCATTGGTATATTAACATATCGACTTCCAGGAACACTAGGTAACTTCGATGTGTTGCTATCAACCTTTCCTGAGGATGGTACTCCCCTAGTTATACTTCATTTATTTCATTTCAACATCCACCTAGATAAACCTCATGCTGCAGACTTCCACATTCTGCTTACTTCTTTTGATCTGAAACGAGTGTCAACTAAGGCTACTCACAAATCAGGCAACCAACTGGACTTTATTTACACATGACACTGCTCCACTGATCATGTGCTGGTTACACACCTTGCACACCTCGGATCACTTCCTACTCGCCCTTAACCTCAACATGATTCCTGACACAACACATACCCATCCACATGTCATTTTTCGACGTAACCTAAGCTCACTCTCACCCTGCCGGCTTTCTGCTATGGTTTCATCTTCGCTTCCTCCCCCTAAACAGTCATCATCTCTTGATGCTAACAGTGCTACTGATACTTTCTGCTTCACTCTGACGTCGTTTAGACACTTTCTGCCCCTTATCTTCCAGGCCAGCCCGTACCACCCCTTCTGCCCCTTGGCTATCTGATGTTCTCCGCGAACATCGTTCTAAGCTCAGGGTTGCAGGAAGGGTATGATGCAAATCACAAAATTCTACAGACCTTAATTTATTTCGATCACTCCTCTCTAACTTCTCTGCTAATGTCTCCACTGCTAAAAGGACATACTATCACAACAAAATTAACAATTCGCCTAACTCTCACATGCTCTTTAAAACATTTTCCTCCCTCCTTTGCCCTCCTCCTCCCCCTACTTCATCAACAGCTGACGACTTTGCCACATTCTTCATTAATAAAATTACAAACCTCAGCACAATTCTCCATACCACAAACTGTCAAACACATCTTGCCAACAAACATACACTCGTTCACATCCTTCTCTCCACTCTCTGAGGCAGAAGTTTCTAAACTCATCCTTTCCAGTCATCCTACTTGTCCGCTTGATCCTATTCCATCTCATCTCCTTCAAGCCATTTCTCCTGCAGTTGTACTTACACTCCAGGGCTCCAGACTCATTCTTCCCACTGGTCGCTCTTTTGCAAATAACTTTCTCAGTTGGTCGCACGAGCACAGATTTGTTCGAATTATTTTTATTTTTTTTGTGCTACAACCTGGGATTAATCAATGCATGCTGATGAACTTTTATCATAGTTTATAGTTATATGGAAACGAAGGTTAACATCGAACCCGTTCTTTTTCATCAGTAGCATTATTTATGATTTGAATTTTGTGAATGGGAGTTCCTCTTTTGCTGTGATATAAGCCAGGCTTCAGGTGCTTTCACTTTCGAATTTGTAATCTTGTTGTCACGTTTTACAAGAAAAGATAATTGTCTGTTTTGCTTACATACTCCTACATACCTTTCACTTTTTAAGACTAAAACAAAAGATGGATTCATTGTTATTCTTAATTAAAAAGCACAACAACAATAAAATGGTAGGATACAATGACAAACTAGCTTACAAAATGTTTATTAACAAAAACGAATAAGATGAGGCATGGCATACACCACATGCTGTATTATATACAGACTAATAAATTACATAACATTTAACAAACACTGAGGAATCAAATAAAAAAACAAAACAATAAAACAGAGCCTCCATAGCACAACATGAGGTAAACTGCAAAGATAAAAAGCTTTTCAAAAGAAAAACAAGAAAAGCAAAATTAAACATGCTGTCGGTGACAATGCTTGCATGTTTTTTCCCCCCCACAAGAATATTGACATGTTCGCCTTCTCTGGTTTAAGAAGTGGTCTTTTACTTTAGCTTGGAAACCATCCATCGTTTCCCTCAATATTTGTGTCGCTTTTGCAGCATACACCTTCGCGCTCCTGCTGACGCACGTATAAACCAGGCTCTACTCTCTGCAGGTCAAACGAGTAGCGCAGTTTCGTTATGCTTTCAGTTTAGTTTCGCTTGCCATTTGATGTTTCTCATATGCAACAGAAATGGCAGGGCTTAGGAGTTGAACAATGCGGTGATCACGCTAGTGCAACTGCACACAAAATTTAGTCAGGCAGAAAAAAAAAAAAAATGGTCGCAGTCTGGAGCCCTGCACTCACTCACATCGTTAACACATCCCTTCACACTGGAGTTTTTCCCTCAGCATTTAAACAGGCTCTCATAACCCCACTTCTTAAGAAACCCACTCGTAGGCAAGGCAAGGCAAGTTTATTTATATAGCACATTTCATACACAGATTCCAAATCTTACTTATCTTGCTGTATCTGTCTGCTGCTTTTAACACGGTTAACCACCAGATCCTCCTGTCAACCCTACTGGGAAAGGGCATCTCAAGAACCGCTCTCCAGTGGATTGAGTCTTATCTCTCAAATAGGTCCTTCAAGGTTCTTGGAGAAGTGAGGTATCCAAGTCGCAACATCTAGCTACTGGGGTGCCTCGGGGCTCAGTTCTTTGACCACTTCTCTTCTCTGTCTACATGGCATCGTCATTCAGAAACATGGCTTTTCATATCACTGCTATGCTGATGACACTCAACTCTACCTCTCATTCCATCCTGATTATCCGACGATAGCTGCTCGCATCTCAGCAAGTCTAACATACATTTCTTGCTGGATGAAGGACCATCACCTTCAACTCAACCTGGCTAAGACAGAACTGCTTGTAGTTTCAGCAAACCCATCACTTCATCACAATTTTACCTTCCGCTACAATTAATCCAAAATGCCACTGCAAGATTAATCTTAATCGCCAGCCCGATGTCCCGGGGCTATTGCGTTTTCCAGTCGGGCTACCAAAATGTACCACTGCCCTGCCTGACGGGCTACCTTAAAATACAGGGCTTCTGCAGGTCCTTAAAACTCTCAATTTAGTTGTATAAAATTTAAGGCCATAAAAAGGTTTAAATACGTTAAATTGTATAAGAAAAATCTTAATTCCAATTTCAAGAGGTCTTGCAGTTGGTGACGGAAAGACAAGAATCGCGATACAGCTGGATTAAACTTCAAAAGGCAATGATGTCATTGAATAAATGAGCGCTGCACATTTCAAACTCAAAACACGGCGCACATGTTTTTATGTGAATGTGTCTCTGAAGGGATTCGTCTGTCTTCAGAAACGTGTCGTTGGCATTTTCATTTCATCTTGCCATAATGCCTTTTAAAGCAGCGTATATGAGCGCAGTGCTGCTTTGTGTACAGCTGTTAACGTACCGAATAAGCCGCTATTTGCTCCTAAAGCACCACCTCGTGGCAGAAAGTGAATCTGCATTTACAGTTTGCCTATCTTATGTTCAGATCAATGAGAATATCGAAAAATCTAAACAAGACAGTAATATTTGTTTTAAATTAATATAATAAAATGTTTGACTTGTCCCTTTTCATAAAAATGGTTTAAAAGCTGAAATGTCAGTTTTTTTGTGTGTGTAAAAACTTCGTCAATTTATGGCTTAAAATGTTACCATAGACATTGTCCAACCCCACTCATACAGTGTTCATTTTACTTGTGCAGCTCTCAAAAGGGTTCATAAATTGCCTTAAATTGATTTTTAAAAATTCAGCAGAGACCTTGTAAATAGTGAAATAAAATTATTTTATTGGTATTTGTTGATATTTGTGCATTGAAAATGTTTTTGATTGACATTTAGACTTAACTGATTTTCTATATTTTAAAAAAATTGTCTTTTTTTTATTTGGGCTAGTTAAATTAATTTTCGGGCTACCAAAATCTGAAGAGTACCTGCCCGAAGTGCTACCATGGATTTTGAAATTTTACGAGCCCTGCATTAATGTTTGCCTACAAAACCACCACTGGCTATGCAACAGTTTACCTAAATTCAGTATTTCAGATCTATGTGTTCTCTAGAAGCTTGCGTTCTGCAAGTGAACAACACATTATTGTACCATCCCAAAGAGGCACAAAATCACTTTCACAGACATTTTCATTAACTGTTCCCTCCTGGTGGAATGACCTGTCCAACTCAATCCGAGCACCTGAGTCCTTAGCCATCTTCAAGAAACGGCTAAAACACATCTCTTCCATATTTATATGACCCTCTAACTCTAGCACTCTCTTTTCTAATTCTACTTTATCTATCTGTCTTCTTTGTATCTATCTGACCTTCTAACACTATCCTTCTATTTTTCTATTCCATCTACTTGTTTTCTTTAAAAAAAGCTTACTTTTTTCTATTCTACTTGTTTTCTTTCATTAAAAAAAACTTGCTACATGTACTGCGTTAGGCTAACCGAGATTTGAGGACATGGCAACACTGCAAGACAGCACTCTCTAAAGCAGCCTCCCGAGCATAAACAAAACACAGTACGTCTATCAGTGATAGTTTAGTTAAAATCGTTGGACAAAAAGAGTCTTTAGCCAAAAAATGCCACATAAACGGCTACATTTTTATTCACTATGGTTACAAATGCGGGAGTGACTTCTGTTCCGTACACACATGGAACTATATCATAGGCTACTGAGCTGGGGACTACTTTCAGGCGCTGTGTAATATCATTGCGCCTGCTGCACCCACGGTAAGGCAGCAAAGTTGCTTGATTATTACGCCAGAATGAAAGTATAGTTCCTAGCCAAATCAGCCTAGAAAATCACAACTTTCATTTTCCGTCAGTCTTAGTATACGATGTAACTGCATGTAATTGATGTAATTGACTGATGTAATTGACTCTTCTGTAACAGAAGAGTCAATCTTTAAACAGGAAAATTATCGAAACTCTTTGGTTCTGATTCAATGATCTATGCTAAGCTACGCTAAAAGTGCTACCGCCAGACCCGGAGATCGGCTGAATGGATTCAAAAATGGTAAAACTCAACTGTTTAACTCTTGGGGAGTTATAAAAATGAGCCTATTTCCAAAAAAAAGTGGAGTGTTCCTTTAAGTGGATGTCTCAGAATGCTGACTGTTTCTATAGCAACCGGGACTTCTTAGAGCATCTGCAGTGACATGATGACTTTACCGATTAGCGATTGGCTCTGTTGAACGAAGCACCACCTTCTGAATAAGAGAGCGGCCGTATTGAGCATTGCCTTTTTCAACATTCAAAACTATACGAGTGACATGTCTTGGGTATTCTATATTCTTTGACTTGACCTGAAGAATGACAGATGCAGGTAATCCCTCACACACACACACACACACACACACACACACACACACACACAGACGATCGCTCTCTCTGTCTGTTTAGTGCAAGTCTATGGAACTTAAATCACAATGGTGCACAGTCTTAAAGACATAAAAAAAGAGCCAGGTGGGGTACAAATATTGGCCTACTCTCTTCACTCTAGTTAGGATCATTAACTTATTGAATATTCAATACACATGCATTTAGTGAAAAACAAGGAGGGCATAGCCTCATGAAAAAAACTGAATATTGCGGTTGTTTGCCATACTCTGCGTTTGGCTTGTCATTATAACGATATTACAATATTGCGGTTATTGCAAAAGCCCTATTAGCAACTACTGAAACATTGGTCAAAAGAAACAACATCTTTCACCATCTTGCCAATTCCATTTGCTTTGGAGGTCTACTCAATATGGCCAAAAATAGTTGTGTACATAATATCCGTGCTCATTTCAAACCACAGAACCCAACAGAGAAGCAACAGCAACATCCAGCCATTCACCGAAACCGGGCCATGACTTTCAAGGCAGTGGCACGTAATCACATAACACACATCAAAAATGTCAAACAATCCTTTCAAAACATATTACCCCATGAAACAAACACCGTAATGCTCTAGAGGTGTTCTGAGCACACTACACTCTGGTGCCAGTCACTGCCATGGTGATATAACAGCGAGAGACTGTTGCTCGGCAGGCCAGGCCCCACTGTAGCCACGAAGACAATTAAGAAGTGATGGACAGCAGGCTCTGAAATGTCAGCTGCTGCTGGAGTCTTGGCAGAGACCATTTCCCAACTGCACCTGATCACAACCACTGACCAGACAAAATAATGCAGATCTAGCTTGCAGGGTCAATCAATCTCATAACAATAAATGGCATTCCTTAATTTTGCATCTTATTTTCTTTGCGTGTTTGATCCACACATCAAAATCTTTGCACATGCAATAGTTGAAGAAGCTTTTGTGTTTAGTGCAGAAGACAAAAGCATGCAGGAAGCAACCATTCCCATTTCTGCTACCCAGCAAGAAGAGAAAGTGCATTTTAAACTACTAGTTCATTCACAGCAAAACAATTACTTGCACAATCATGAATAAAGGTAGTGAAGAGTCATTTTCCCAGAACTGAGTTTTATCAGTAGGAGATAACGTGTAATTTAGAAAAATTATCCACTTTGAAAATGTAATGGGTGAATGCCATGAAAACCAGACTGGAAAGTCCGTTTTTGCCTTTGTTTTTATAGTAGCCTACACGTTACTATCAATGTGTAGTCTGATTCTAAATGGGTAAAAGATGCATTGATGTACTTGGCAATAACACAATATAAAAAGAGGTAGATGTAAATTGTACTGAACAAGGAAAATTCTCCTTTAAAAGGTCCCATGGTATGAAAATTTCACTTTGAGGTTTTTTTCATTTAATTTAATTTCATTGTTTATTTATAAAGCACATTTAAACACAACCCAAGGTTGACCAAAGTGCTGCACAGATCAGTAAGCTCAAATAAAAAGCAGGATCTATAACAATTTATAAGACAGCATACATGAGATTTGAGTAATACATTAAAAACCCACAGTCAGAAGATGTGTTTTAAGTTTAGATTTGAAAGAGGAGAGTGATGATGCCATTCGGATTGATACCGGGAGACTATTCCAGAGTTTAGGGCCCGCTATCGCAAAAGCACGGTCTCCACAATGTTTTAACCTCGATCGACGAACAGAAAGCACTTCAAGGTTGCCGGATCTAAGTGCCCTGGACAGATTATGACAACGTAAAAGATCTGATAAATAAGTTGGAGCGAGGCCAATGCAATTTTTAATGCTTTAAAAACAAAAACTAAAATTTTAAATTATATTCTCTGTTTGACTGGTAGCCAGTGCAGAGAAGTTAAAATGGGAGAAATTCAATAGAATTTGTGACTACCAGTCAGCAGCCTGGCTGCAGCCTTTTGAACCATTTGAAGGCGTCTAATCGAAGATTGGTTGGCTCCATAATAGAGTTATTGCAGTAGTCAAGGCGTGAAGTAATAAATGCATGGATAACTATTTCAAAATTCTTTAGAGAAAGAAAAGGTTAAACTTTTGTGAGACATCGTAAATGATAAAAACATGACTTAACAACAGAATTAATCTGTTTATCAAACTTGAGACCAGAATCAAACAACACACCTAGATTTTTCACACATGGGGAGACATAAGAACTTAAGTCGCCAAGGTCAAGGTCACCTAAATCATAGAAATCACTTGGACCAAACAGTACTATTTCGGTTTTAGTCTCATTTAGGGCCAGAAAATTTTGTGTAAGCCATAATTTCACTTCCTGTAAACAGGCCAGCAGGACCTCTATGGAGCTTGAATCATTATGCTTAAAGGGCAGGTACAATTGGGTGTCATCAGCGTATAAGTGGAAAGGTACGCCATATTTTAAAAAGATGGGGCCCAATGGCAGCAGGTATAAAGAGAACAATGTTGGAGCAAGAATAGATCCCTGCGGAACACCACAGGAGAGATGTGCTGCTGAGGAAGTGTGTTTTCCAATGCATACAGAAAACTTCCTGTTATTTAAAAAGGACTGAAACCATTTTAAAACTGTGTCCTGCATGCCTACAAGATTTTCCAGTCGGGAAATAAGAATTGTATGTTTTTTAACATTAATAGGAGTTCCCCTAGCCTGACTATGGTCCCCCAGTGGCTAGAAATGGCGATAGGTGTAAACCGAGCCCTGGGTATCCTGCTTCGCCTTTGAGAAAATGAAAGCTCTAATGGCCCAATCTGGAATCTTCCCCTTATGTCGTCATACGGGGAAAAGTTACCTCCCCTTTCTCTGCTTTGCCCGCCCATGAGAAAATGAGCTACGACCGTGCGAGGTGAGGGCAATATTTTTTTTTTCCTCGAGAGACATTATGGCTTGCAAACGAGCGAAGCATTGTTTTTTGGCACTTCAGATCTGTTCTACTCTATAAACTGTCACATACTGTAATACAACTGAATGCCCAATAAAGCTGTTCACATTTACATATTTTCTGTTTTCATTCATAAAACAAGTATAAAGACTAAACATGACCAATTAATAATACATGTTAACCCTGAATCACTCACACTTTACTCCTTAAATCCTGATTTATAAATCGCAACATCGTCTGATAAAATCAATATACATCTAACTTACACTAAAAAGCGACTATATGCAGTGGTTTTGGCTATATTACTGTTTTGCGTCTGAGTAATAAACTATGCGCATATTAACAGACAAATTATGTTCATATTTAAAAGTCCAAACAGTCAGTAAGCGACAAGTGCTTGGAAACGCTGTTTTGTAAATGATTTATTGATGAGTCTGCTGCTTTAAGGCAAACTGAAAGCGCTGCTTCTCTGCAGCTTGCTGCTCAGAACAGACGCCGAGAGAGGCGACACTGCGCCAGGAGAGAGACCTCGCGGGGCAGTACTGGAGACATCTTCCAACCGAATCATAGCTAAGGTTTTTTTTTTTTATTAGTTTTTTTTTTAATAAAGTCGCTAGGTTTGTTAGTATGTACCCGTTATGGGAAAAATTACTAAATATTGTGCTAAAGTCGCGCTCGTGTGTGTGAGACGCGTGAGCTGATGGCAGCGGGCGGTGGATATCGTTGCGATCCGCCCAGGTAAAGTCTATGTGTGGGAAACACTGACCGTATCCAGACACAATATTTTAAAATAACCATTCGGAGACGTCCTGCTGTAGCTGCTGAGTTGCAACTTCTTCATCCGGTGCTTCGCCATCCGGATCAGATTCTGGGTCAAACTGAAAAGCTTGAAGGACTGCGTGTCCACGAGCCACTGCAATACATCCACTGTCAACATTAGCGCATGGTACCGTGGCCGCAAGCTGGTTAAGGCCACACACCCACCCTCCACCTTGCCCCGCCTCTCTCCTCCTCATTAGCATTTAAAGCTACAGACACAGAAATGGATCGTCCTAAGGAAAGCTCATTGTGGGACTGGCTTATAGTGGCTGAAATTCTGCACTAAGGCTGAATTTCGGGAACAAGACTTCAGATACAGTACTAGGGACCACTTAGGCCTATATAAAAGCATCCAAAAAACAGCATGTCATGGGACCTTTAATACTAAAGTAGTACAATTCTCCTATGGCAGTGGTTCTCAAAGTGTGGTACGCAAGCTTTCTCTAATGGTACGCAGAGGAATCTCAGAATTAAATATAAATTAGGGTGCGTGTCCACCAAACCGCGTCCCCCATGCGATTAATCTAAAAAAAAAATAATTACGCGTTAATATTTTTTATGCAAATTAATCGTTTGATAAATTTGACCAACTTCTTGCCATCATCGCAGCACGGAAGGTAATCATTGCCTGCGTCCCAATGTGCACACTATCCATCCTAAACTATATGTGATATTAGTAATTTTCAGTACTATTTAGGGCAGATAGGGTGTATAGTATACACATTGGGACGCAGGGATTGATTATGAGGCGCCGGGCTAGATGAAAGTGAAGACGAAGAGAGAGAGCGAGTGTGTCCGAGAGAGAGAGAGATGGAGAGAGAGACCGAGTGTGTCCGAGAGAGAGAGAGAGAGCGACAGTGCACGAGAGATATGTATACTCATATTTGATAAAGGTACAGCAAACCGGTGTTGCCAGGGTCGCGGTTTTCCCGCACAATTGGGCTATTTTGAAAATACAGTCGCAGGAAAAATTACAGAGCCGTGGGTTGCGTTTTTCTGGGCTACTTTTCTAATGTACCGCGGCCCCCCAAAGTGTACATGGGATCGCAAAAGGAAGTTATTACAAACACTCGATGGTGGTTTAAAGTGAGTTTTGAGTAAAAGTGTACTATTAATCTCATCAATTGTCTTATGAAGCATGAAGCTAATGTTAGCTCTAATGCACCTGCAGAACAAGTCCAATTCATCTTCATAATGCATTTTATCATAATACTTCATGTAAGGTCTCAAGAAAATGTTTTGTTGTATTTATTTAGAAATACTTTTGATAATAGTTGGGTAAATGCATACTGGGATTGAAGCGATGTGGCTTGGTAAACGTTTTATTGCCAGTATAAAGGCTGATAACGGCTGAAAAAAAAAAAAAAAAAGAATAATAAGGATTATGTCTCATACCTGGCCGAGATGTGAAAGGTTCTGTTTCCTTAAACTAGTTTGTCATGCATTTCTTTATTTCAACACATTTACAGGTAAATCCTAGTATTTTAAATTTGCAATTAATCATGATTAATCACAGTCCAGGACTGTGATTAACGCGATTAAATTTTTTAATCGATTGACAGCACTAGTTACAACATATTAAAATGTATGAATTTACACTTAAATGTTACGAATTAAGTTTTAAATTATTGATATTAATTTATTTATACACAAAGTAATCAATTACATTTATTTCTACAAAACAAATGTATAAACTATGGACTCTATGGGAGTATTAAAAAAAAATACATTTTATTATTTATTTTTATTATTATTATTAGCTTGGGAGAGGATCTATTTTAGCAGGCAAATGGTAGATGGAGGAGTTTTCAGAAAACAAATATTTTTTTGAGTTTGGTGTCACTACAGGCATGAATGATGATGAAATAAGCATCATTTATAAATAAAAAAAATCTAAAATTTTTAAAAAATAATAAAAAATAAAGCACCACCTGTATCTAATGCATCTCTGTCACTTAAACTATCACACTTAAGACACATAATTGGGTGATCTGCACATCCTATTCCCTGAACTGGGGGGAGAGAACTGTGATAAGAGACCATTTGGGAGATGTGGATGTGTTATTTCAATGTCAGTGAGGAGTAGGGATGATAAAATATGGAGGTAACCATGTATCTGTGTATAGTGCATAAATATCTAGAGACTCATTATCTCCAGGCATGTACCATAGGGAATAAATCTTTCTTCTTCCACAAACACACACAGAGCATTCCATCATACCAAATGCAAATTCATGAACACACACAAAGGGAGAGACATAAACATCATTTGCCACATTTTTCATTGCACCTTAAAAATCTTTTACAGCTGGGAAGGGAACCAGATTAAATCCATCCATACATCCACTCCTTCACTTAATTAAAAACATATACAGTATGTAAATGGATAGCTCCCAAGTTATGGGTTCACAGACAGCAAAAGAAAAAAAAACGCAGCTAACCACATAAATGTTACTTAGTTAGGACAGAAAAAGTCTTCTCCAATTTTTTCATCTTTTCTAGTGGGTATATATGGCATATCTGAGGGATTAAATAAATAAAATTAATGAAAATTAATTTCAAATGAATTAAAATTAATTTTTTTCCCCTCAATAAATTAAAGGCTATGCAAACTAAGCCTTTTTGCATGATATGTGGAGAATTCTATCACCCTAACTTTATGCCCCCCAAAAATATCAATAACAAAATTATTTTTAGTTTAAAAATTAATAGCATGCTCATTATAGAAAATGCATATTCAAGTTGTTATATGTATGAATTGGACTTTTATGTATTATTAAATGAATTAATAGATACATACAAATAGTAAAGTAGTAAAGGACAAACCCTTAGCAAAACATGTTTACAATAAATGGCTGTTGCTGACCTGATGTGACAAAACAAATTACATTGTGATGGGAAACAGATGGGCTTTTATGAGACAATATATCACAATGTTTTGGTCAAATGACTGTGCAACATTCATTAATGTCCATGGCTATACAAGGGAAGCAAATTTCCCTTGTCATACAACTCAATAAATTATGGTTCAGAGCTGGACCAGATCCTATTGGCTAGAATGAAGTTTAGGGTGTGGTCAGTGATACCAACCCACACTGTAACTCTGCTTTTCATTTCAGTACCACTGCATCAGAGTTCAGGGGTATTAATTGACTGAACATCTCATGACGCACCAGATAAACATACTTTTGTCTTTAGCAATTACAGCAAGCATCACAATCCTCATCACACAAGCTAGCAATTTACTATTTTTTTTCCTACATCTGACAAATTTAGGATATGATGAGCGAATAGCAAATTGCCCTGAACAATTTCCTCTTGGAATTTTAATTAGTCTTGTGATAACATCGCTAATTTGAATGGGGAGACAGCGTTTCATGAAATTAGTTTTTGTGGTTAGTGGGCATGCAACCATTGGTGACCAAAAGCACCGTTTGAGCCCTGTACCCCGGGACAACTCAGCCAGAACTTCATTAGGCCACCCAGGACCAGGAAGTGTCACGTGGACAAAGGCTTGTGCTGCAGAGATTTGGTGGTTGTAAATGTCAAATCAAAGCTGGGCCAGGTGTATTTGACCCAAACCTTGAAATGACATCATTATTTCATCATGTCATTCCAAGCCTCCAAGTCTTTTCTTCTGTGGAACACAAAAGATGCATTAATAATAACTGTTTTTGGTCATTCCATTTCATATAATGAAAGTGAATGGAGACTGGGGCTTTTTAAAGGGTTACTTTAGCCAAAAATGTAAATTCTGTCAATCACTCGTCACATCATTCCAAACTCATAAATCTTTTATTCACCTAAGAAACACAAATAAAGATATTTTTAAAGAGCCCTGAGAGATTTCTGTCCCTCCAATCACTAAAAGTCCATTCCACCAAAACTTTCAAGCTTAAAAAAAATTCATAAATATCTCGTTAAATAATCCATATGAATCAAGCAGTTTAATCAAAGTCTTCTGAAGGACGAAATCATTTTATGATAAACAGATTTAATTTAGGGTTTCATTTACAAACTTCAACACATGAAAAGAAACTTCACTGGTTCTTGCTCATATGCGTGCGCTTGACATGTAAGAACTAACCTGAAAACATGTTGTTACAATTTAAAAAACGCTTTACTATTTTAATATATTTTACATTAGAATTTATTCTAATGATGACAAAGCTGAATTTTCAGCATCCATTATGTCTTCAGTCTCTCATGATCCTTCAGAAATCATTCTAATATGCTGATTTGCTCTTCAAGAAACATTTCTTACTATTAAGGTTAAAAACAGTTGTGTTGCTCATTATTTTGGTGGGAATTGTGATACTTTACAGGATTCTTAGATCAAAAGAAAGCTCAAAAGAACAATATTTTATAACATTATACATTTTTTAATGTCACTTTTGATTAATTCAATGCATCCTTGCTGAATGTAAGTTTTTTTTTTTTCTCAGAAGTCTTGGAATAAGCACTATGGAGCAATTTTATGATACTTCTATGATAGTGTTTTTGCCAGCACAGACCTCTTTCATGGAAAAGAGTGGCCAGGACATTCTTCTGAAATGCTTATTTTTGTGTGGCTTAAGCATACTATAAGCAAGAAAGCAATGCAGATTTTTAAAACGACATGAGAGCTTAATAGAATGTCAATAAATATTAATAGTTTTTTTTTCAGATTTGAGTGAACAATTCCAAAATGAATACATTTTACTATTCTTCCTCTAACAGAGATTTAGTATCCTAGAGGAATAAACCAGCTCTGTGCCTGAGCTTTGATTATCTGAGCTACAGCATAACAGGAAGCATATAAAAAATAAAAGTGTGACACTGTTTATGCCTCAGGCCCGGCTCTTCTGGGTCCACATCATAAGGTGTAAGTGCCTAGGATAGGAAGACATGCTCAAGCGTTAGCCAGCTGATAACACATTCTGCTGCGACCACCGCTTGACTAACAGCTGCATCCTTAAGCCTTTTGTTAGTTCAGAGTTTTACCAGAAATATAGTTAACAAGGAGTTTCCAAAAGGTCAAACAAATTCTCATACAGTTCAGCTCTCTGAAAATACAGTTCAGATAGAGTCACTTCTCATTATAATCGCTGAAATAGGTTTTTGATATACATTGTTCAGCAGTGTAATTTGGAGCAATTAATAATTTAATCAAATTCTTTTATAGTTAAATAATCACTTTGTTTAATGAATAACAATGTTAATTTTTCACATTCAGTGTGAAGTTTTGATTTTAAACAAACAGAAAAGTCTGAAAACAGCCCATTCTGAAATAAAATTATGGAGACAAGTCTGTGAATAATGTGTATTAGTCATGAGCATGGCATTATTGGGTTATTTCTGTAATATCAGGTTAGATCCCATGCAGATCATGAATGAAGGTAATTACTGAATTAATGATTCATAAGACTCCATTACAACACAGCAAGATAGAGAGTAATTCTGCTACCTGTCAAATGGCCACAATACGTACGATTACAGACACCGTGGTGTCAATGCACAATGTTTCTTCTGAATACTTTCAATATGACAAGCTTTGAGATTACCATATTTCTTAGCTTGACTGGTTGATTAAAAGTCAATTGCCACTGTGTTGATCTTACTCAAAAAAGACACCTATATGAGACGATATAAAGCAAATGGAGCAAAGCCAAACAACATGAACAACTGTGTTTACAAAATTAACACTTACCAACTGCAGAGTAAAAATAATACAATCCATAAAATCCATTCATAATTTATATTTATTAGGAACTTCAAAAAAACAGTATGTGGATTAAATAAATCTAAAAATATGTTGCCAGACCTTCAAGGTTCTTCAATCTGAAAATGCTCTAAAAGCTGCATCAACACAAAATATTTACCTCTAATGACATGACCATCATGTTTATTCTACATACCGTATGTGAAAAAACTCTATGACTGAACATGATTCGATCATGACCAGTGGTTGCACATGACTGAATCACGTTATTTAGACATGTCTAATTTTTAGCTGAATTTTCTCCAATAACTTCAGTTAAACTGATGTAAAAGATTTTTTTTTCATTGTGTGACCATGATTACCTCAAATGAAAACCATAAGTTATAACAGCATGCTAACAAGCTAAATATAAGTTCTCTTTGCACATATTATGTTGGCAGATGGTACTGATTACATTCCTCGCTCACCCATTGGAGTTGCTCTTTTTTTCTTCTTTTTTATTGAAGCAACTTGAATTTATGTTAGCATGTCCTCAAAGCATATGCTTGACACTTCAACAATTGGTAACTCACTCAAAAACCCCAACATAATAGAAAGTCTTTCAAAACACCTACATAACAGAACATTAAAGTATTAACTCCCTATTTTTAACTTAACTCTTAACTTTTACATTTTAACTCCCTATTCTCCCCATTTTATTATCTATTATAACACTAATGCATATAACAACACTATTTCAACAGCTATCTATGCAAAAATAAAAATAAGATGAAAACAGTTGTACTGCATAATGTTTTTTCTGGAAATCAATTTCTCTTTTCTTTTTATTTGATGAATAGAAAGTTCCAAAGAGCATTAGCTTTCTTTAAAAAAAATGTTTTAGTTTTTAGAAATATTTTTACTTTTTTAATCAATTTAAATTGTAACCCGAGGAATAATATCATTACTTTTTCCCCAAAAAAACTGACCCTAAATCTTTAAACAATAGTGCTAAATTAGTATAACAATTCCATACATACAATGCAAGAGACAACATTGTCCCCACATGCCAATGGCCATAAATCTGAGAAAATATACTGGCTACTGAGAGGTAGAACAGAAAGTTCATGTGTATTTGTGCATTTGGCAGATGCTTTAATCCAAAGTGACTTGCACTGCATTCCAGGTACTGTAAACATTTTAACAGTTCCCTGGTAATTGATGTTGCTAGCACATTGCTTCACAGCTCTACTCTTTCGAGCAAGAGTGACATATCTGAACCCTAATTTTGAACCTTACAAATTAAAAACAGTTTGCCCTGCATTTGATGCTACACACCCAGGGCATTGACTCTAGTACAACCCAATACTTCTGCAGAGACTGTAAAAATAAAGTGAACTCAAATCTGACAAATCTGCTCAGCACTTCTCCAACTGTCAGCCCCTTTTCCCTCTGGCACTGACTAATCAAATCAACTAAACTATTTGTTTCATTGGCATGAAGGATCCAGCCTCTGGGCAGTCTTTGTTCCCTGGAGATCTGAACAGATCAATCCAATCCCACACTCAGTATAGATTTAGACGGCAGGATATTTCAGGGCCTATCCTATCCATTACGCAGCATGCCTGTTAATTTGCATGAGAGCTTTCTGCACTTGGCAGCATTATGACTCTAACCGAAGTGATATTTCTCATCATACAGGACCTCTTGCCAAGCAGAATTATTGGCTTTGGATCATATTGGTTGCAATTTGCGCTCCATTTCAGCACACTATATTATCGCAAGTTTAGAGCGGACATTGAGGATATCTGAGAAAAGCAGCTCCTTCTGGCAAAGTAAAGAAAATGTGAAGTATTTAATGTAGAGCACAGTTGAATTTATATCTGAAGGCCTGGCAAAGACGGAGAAACTGTCAACAGTTTCTATAAAGACATAAATGTGCAAGTGTTTCGGCAAACTTATTTCTTTGAATTAGGCCAAACAAACATTTTCCCATGACACACTGACTGGTTTGAATGTGTTCTGTGAAACGGTGATAAGTGTTGTGGCACAGTTATCGTTTTGCTTTTAACTTTATTATAGTACATCTAGATTCACCAGGGGCTGTCATACTCTGAAACAGGTTTGTGACGGTGAGGAAATTTTCCCACTGGTAATCGACGTGTGCCGGTATCACCATGGGGTGGGGGGCGGTGGGTGGTGGGTTTAGTCAAAGTCCCTTTAAGGCAAGTCATGTCACTCGGTGGCCATCTTTGAAATGCCTCTTGGGCATGCAAGTGCAGCTCCTATCTCTTTGAATGGGGAAACATAAAATTCTCTAAAACGCTTCAAGCGTACGATTAAATTTCATATTTGAAAACACCAATGAAATCTGACAACAACTGTATCATAAATGTTGTTTCTGTTGCTCAAATAGCGTTATAAAATTCTTATTTATCGGGCATGACCAGCCAGTGCGCATGCACGGTCCCAGGCGCATGTCTCAGAACGCTGACTGTTTCTGTAGCAACTGGGACTTCTAACGGCAGCTGCAGTGACACGTTGACTTTACCGATTAGGGATTGGCTCTTTTGCTCGGAAGGCAAAAGAGCCAATACTGAGCGTTGCATTTTTCCACATTCAAAACTATACGAGTGACACGTCTTGGGTATTCTACAGTCTTTGGTATAGTTTAAGTTTTCCCTCTTTTTCTCACTTTCCTTTGCTTTTAAATAGCTTGTAAAAGTGTTGTGTGCGTTTTTTCACTTTCAAATTATCAGCAATTCAGCGTCAATTACAAAATACAATGTCAAACTCACTTGGCCTATACATCACAGAACTTTTATGAAAGATACTAATAAAAATACAACATGCTATACCTAATATAAAATAACAAATAATTTACAAAGTTTAAATGTGTACAGGCAAGGCTACAAAACTGAAAATTAGCAAACACTGATTTCTAACAGAATTTCTAACAGAACTAAATGAAGAAAAAAAAAAAAAAATCAAAAATCAAAACGACGGTGGGGGCGGTACCACAGTGGGCAAGTGACATAACCAGTGTTGCGGCTTAACACCAGTAACATGTGTTGCGGTCAACACCGACTATCGCAGCAACCCTACTCTGAAAATGGTGAAAAACACCATTAAAAATTGAACATATGACTCATATACTATACTACACATCTTCTGAAACAATACTTAAGTGTCCAATCTTGGCACCTTTTAGGGTGATTGAAAATTTGAAATGTGTGCATCTATTAGCAGCTACAGTACAATCAAATGAAAGACACCAGCATGTGTGCACAATACCAAACCATTTATTGTTCACAATCAAAATCAAGTCACACGTAACTGTTTGATAAAATGATCATGAAGCCATTGTGAAGTTCAGGATGTCTTTAAAAGCACTAGAGCTCCTGGAGCAATAAAGGCCTGGTTTATGAATATAAACCTCTGACTAGAGGTGTGTGGGCTGAAATCTGATTACATATTCTGAGTAGGAGCTCAATAATCAGTGATTTCTTGACATGATGGAAGTTGTTCGTAAGAGAACATAAATCTGAGGGAGGGAGAAATTAAGTTTCTGTACAACAATGAATTGCAGTACACCTCTGCCATTTCTGAGTATACAAAACAAAAAAAGAAATGAAAAAGCACTCAACTTGAACAAACACTGCTGTTCAAAAGTTAAAGCAACCTTTTTTTTAATAAAAAAATTAACACTTATTCAACAAGGATAAATTAATATAAGAAATGTTTCTTGATCACTAAATCAGCATATTAGAATGATTTCTGAAGAGTTGTGTAACACTGCAGATTGGAGTAATGGCTGCTGAAAATTCAACTTTGCCATTGCAGAAAACAGTTTTGCAATATTACTCCACAGTACTACTTGGTTTTAACTGCACCAAAAATATGCAGCCAAAACATTAAACATTTTTCAACTATACTTTTCAAAGATACTGTAAGGTATTTAAAAGACTCCTACTTTATCAAGTAACATAACATTTGCACATAAATTAGAATAATAGCAAAAATGTTCTCAGAAGGGGGAGTACTGTGAGCATATATGCATGTACTTGAGAGGTTTTTTAAAAATGGATTGGATTTTAAATGGGTATAAAGTTGCTTTCACGTGCTGAGTCTTAGAACATGCTGTAAATCTCTCTCTCTAGGTTGGTAAGCTGAATGATGAAAGAGAATCTCAAACAGAGCTGACTTGTACTTTAGCCTCCTGGGACAGGTTCAGCGGGGTTCTAGCCATCTGTGTTTATTGTGGCTGTGTGTTTAACCTGAGAGGGCAGGGGCTGCACTGGCAGAGGGGCTGCGTAACACTGATGGTCTCTGATAAAACCCCAGGTCCTGGGAAGAGAGCAAGAAGTAATCTGACAGCAGCACAGACCGAACGGATGGATGCAGAATTGATGCAGCGAATGCATTGTGGGCCTTGTGCTTTCCCAATAAGACGAAAGAAGAAACTTCATTTGAGAAAAAAACATTCATCACCAAAAAGCTAATCTCAATCCACATTTTGTTTTAAGGCATTTTGCAAGCAAACTTGTGTTTTGTTAGTGTAAAATGGTCAAGTTCTGGCAGAAGAAATTTTAGCAGAAATACTGCATCATACTGTGTAACCTGTTAGCCAGCACCCCCCATTTTGGGCCTCACAGTTGAAAATGACCTACCTAAACTAAAATAGTAACAGTTCCTGACAAGTGTGCTACACACGCAATTTAGGTATCTTTGGAAAGAAGACACTCTAGGCTTTACTATCCATCATCCAGAGTTGATAATACTCAAAAAGATAAAAACTTATAGACACTGACGTGCGTTGAAAAATGTTTTTCCATTGAATGTTTTTTTTATTTCATATACAAATACATGAAATAAGTCCTGGAGCAATCCAGAAAAGTAATGGGTTGAAAGTCACGTGTCTCATGAGTTTATTTTTCAAATTTGAAACATGAAAAATGAGATTCCTGCAATCATTTTTCTGAGAATATTTCTAGTCCCCCCCCCCAGTTTTTCAATTATAAAATAATAGACAGAATTTTAGACACCATGTAAGTGATTTGAGCACTAAAAAAAAATACAAAAATTATTGAGTAATAAAAAAGGGAAAGACAATAGAAAAAAATTGCTTTGTATGTAGCTTTGTACATACTCAAGTATACTCTGATTGCCAGACAAAAACTGATATTGCCAGAAATTCACTCATTGCAGTCAGTAATCACACGCTGATGTGTGTCCATACAGATGATAATCATGCAGATACAGCCACATTCCCCACAAAACACACACACATATGAAAAATGTTGAAGAAAAAAAAAAAGAAAGAGTTATTTGTGCAAAAAGGCAATCGCTGAGTTCCGCCCCCGTCAGATGACAGCGTGCGTCACGAGAGAGCGCCAAATTCAAATAAACAATATTCCGCAGATCTGTGACTTTTTTCAGTGGATGGTCTCATTCTGTTTGTAAAACTGTATGGTACAACACAGTGTTGTTGTTTTTTACCACCAAGACGCTGTTTTTGACCGTAATTTATTCCATAACGGACACAAACAATAACTATCCCGAAGAAAATGAAATGTAAACAAAGGAATATCCATCCATATTACAATGATAGTGTTTCGTTGGACTAAAAGTACTCTATGGGATGTTGTTCTATTGACCCTTGCCTTGCATGTTTTGATGTGTACTACTTACACAAATGTAGCAAATACATTCCTTATAAGCTTTCCATCGGAAAACAGCATCTGTCGTCGATGCTTGAGGCTTAGACCTTCAGAATGATATATAGTTTGTCAAGATTAATTTTGTCCCATTTCATTTAATCTATTGTAAACTATGACACGTGCAAACAAACAGCGCTCGGAGCGGGTTAACAACATCATACTGACGGTCTACCAACAGATTACTTAGTTGCCTCTGTATAGGGTATTCACTACATGCCTGACTCCCTGAATTAACGTGTACTACACCGTGTTGTCTGGCTTGTACATGATTACAATTTGGCAACACCAACAATTCATGAATTACCTGTAAACGTTCTCCTTTATGAGCAGACAGAGAGACAGATAGATAAAATAGAATGTAGAACAATGCTGATATTCAAATTCTTGCCGATACCAAAGTTCTCATTATGGTCTGTCTGAAACTAACATCAATCATTTATCAATATCATAAATGTACAGTATAAAAACTAAAAGTACCAGTATATTGTGCACCCCTAACATAACATCAGTATTTACTCAAAATGTTCTGTTTTTATAGAATTATTATTTTTATTCAGGACAGCAAAAACATTTACAATGTTACAAAAAATTACAATACTAAAAATATTTCAAATAAATTCAGTCCTTTTGAAGTTACTGTGAATCAAAGAATCTTAAAATCATAACATTGATAAAAATAACATTTTCAAATCACCCTATTAGAAGAATCGTGGGAAAGATCATGTGACACTGAAGACTGAAAATTCAGCTTTTCCATCACAGGAATAAATTACATTTTAAAATGTATTAAAATAGACTGTAAATTGTAACAATATTTCACAATATTACTGTTTTACTGTATTTTTAAATCAAATTTATGCAGCCTTGGTGAGCACAAGAGACTTCAAAAACATAAAACAGAAATAAATAAAACTTATCGAATCAGGATCCAGTGCCAATGCCCCTACACTCCCATCACAAATTCAGAAACTTTCCCTTATCCATGATGTGTAATAGAAGGCTTTTTGGGACACCATGAACCAAATGATAACCTGAGGCTAATAATTGATCTCACATAAAGCCCATCACTGTCCAACACTGTCTTTATCCCTCAGTCTTATCTGCCGTTCACTGATCTCACTGCTCAATATTACCTGCTGGGCTTAAAATGCAGAGGGGTGATGAAGGAGCATCTGACAACACTCATCTGTGGCTAATTGCACTGTGATTAGCACTGAAGGTTAGTGTGTTTAAGCGGGCTGTGACAGG
The DNA here is from genome assembly GCF_936440315.1 of Barbus barbus. Taxonomy (NCBI): domain Eukaryota; kingdom Metazoa; phylum Chordata; class Actinopteri; order Cypriniformes; family Cyprinidae; genus Barbus; species Barbus barbus. Next base: position 16,264,904 of record NC_136734.1, on the reverse strand, counting down.
AGATGGGGTCAGTGAGGGCGCCACTGAAGCCGAGCTCTGCACTGGAGGGCAATGTGTTATTTCTGTGACATGGGTAATGAGGATGAGCTGCATGTCAATTCGGAGTTCTGTTCGAGGTAAATGGGAAATGCCTAATTCCTAACTGACTTTCCAAAACAAAGTTAAAGCAGTGCTCAATAGGGGTACGAATTAATTTATAGGATTACAGGATTTAAAATTTAAAGTAGGGTTGTGCGATATGACGATTTTTGATCGTGGACGATAAAAATGTCTCCACGATCTGCTTTTGAAGAAATATCGTAGTATCGCGCTACAGCGCACATTGTCAAATACAGTTCTGGCGCCTCCGTCTCTATACTGTACAACACGACATACAGCAGTAGAGTTACTCTGACAGGACACTGCACTTATTCGCGATCGCAAAAGCACATTATTTGCACACAAGCCTTGCTGGTTAAATGTTTCATTCGCGCGCTGGTCTGACGTGCGCTTTTTCATACACCTGAAGCACGCGCACTAAAAAGCCTGTCTAACAGCGCCTGATTACTCAACTAACTTATTTTTTGCGCTAATACTGTCAAAACACACAAGGTTTACATACAGACTCATACAGATTCAGAATTAAAAGTAAATAGTTAAGAGAGAAACAGATGCGTGCCTGTATATTAGATGCGTGCAGCTCTTAAAGGGACAGGACACTAATGGTGCGTTCACACCGGACGTGACTTGCGCGAATAAATCGCGCTATTCGCGCGTAGTTGGACGCGTGAACATTTTGGGTTTACTCGCTTCATTCGCGCGTGAAATTCGCTTCATTCGCGCGTGAAATTCACTGCACAACAGACGCGAATTTGCGTCATGGGCGGGGCTTCTGCCAGGGGGCACAAATGCCACAGAGAGCATATGTATAGAATTTGGCAAATAAAATCAACCCTTTATGTGCTATGGAAACACTGGACGCGTGTATTTCAGCCGAGAATGTAGTTGTTTAAAACTCAAATCTGCGGTTTATTTATAAAAACAGCCCCTATTTGAAAATGTGCTTCGCCGATTTCGGAGCCGTGAGCTCCAGGCGATCACCGGGCGCTCGTGCTCATGTATTCCGAAGAGAGGAGCATAACCTCGGCTAGTCCTTCTGACATTTGCCGCTGGCTCTGATGTCTCTGTAGTGGATAAACATAAGATATAATTTGTTTTGGGTAAATCTAACAGGTAATCTTTGGTCTATAGTACAGCTCCGGATACAGCTACGATGATTTAGTCCTCTATTGTTGTTTTGATTTCTGCCTCGCTCGTAATCACGTCACTACTAGAGCAAGCTCCTGATTGGTTAGCGCGGCGCGAATATCCGCCAAAGTTCAGATTTTTTAACTTGCGCATCAAACACTTGTAAACGCATAATTCGCGCCGCGTCATTAGCGCCGCCTCATTCGCGCGAATCTCGCCGCAGGATGTCTATTCGCGTCTTTGCATTGACTTAACATGTAAATCACTCGCGCTTAACGCTTCATTCGCGTCTGGTGTGAACGCACCATTACGCTTCATTCGCGTCTTCGAGAGCGTCAAAGTGGCCGGAAGTCATTCATTTTCAATGTGAGCCGGCGGCGAGCTCCGTCGAGGAGAGTTGAAATCAGGGCTGTATCCGAAATCGCCCCCTATACCCTCAAATAGTGCACTATTTGAGGGGACAGCCATTTTAAGTGGTGTTCGAAACTATAGTGGATGTTCTCGAGTGCACTCATTCAATCCCACAATGCACCGCAAAAACGAGTGTACAAGCGATGTACACTCAACGGCTAGAGAATCCCCAGAATGCACTGCGAGAGTCGCGCGCCGAATGAATTCCCGCGTCTCACCAGAAGATGGCGCCTGCAGCTGAATCATCCATTCATTGATTTTAGAAGCGCTCGTCCACGGCGTAATACAGTAAAGGTACACAATTAATTGTAAATTGACTATTAGGGTTTATACATAATTTCCGTGACAGAGCTCTAGATAAATCCTTCAATCTTACTATTGGAGCTGCCCGTATCAAATGATTATTTAACAGGAAGCAAACTATGCAAAAGCGGCAGTCCTTCCGGTGCACTTAGTGTCCGAATTCACTCACTCGTTTTCATTCACTCCTTCAAGTGAACTATATGAGTGGACTAATGTAGGGAATAGTGAATGAGGGTATAGGGGGCGATTTCGGATACAGCCTAGGTCAACTTTATGGTAATGAGCTATGACGCGGTTGGGCGGCAACCAATCGGAATGTAGAAGTCCTCCGTTTGAGAGGGTTCCAGAGAACGCAGCCTTGTAAACTTTGGTTCCGACCACATTAGTTCCCAAGCAAAATGGAAGAGAGATTAATTATTGCTGTGGCGGGTTTCCCGATAATATTTGACGTGTCCCTGTTTGTGTACAGGGATATAAATAAATAAAAATTATAGGGGACATTTTCCCGCTACAACGTTTGTTTTTCAGCGGGAATGCAATTTATTTGCTCAAAACAACACCGATTTGACCAATTGCATTAAGGCTACACTTCAATCTGGACAGTTTGTAATGTAGGCTGCACACAAATTAATGTTAATTAAAGACCAAGGCTAATAAATGTCTCCTATAATGTTGAAATTAGACTAGCACTTAACCATGAACACAAATCCACACCACACAAATGGCTTTTAATTGGTTTATTTGGTTAGCAAACATGTAACTACAATTAAGTTCTTTCCATCGATCAATTTCTCACTGTCACATTAAAAATACTTCATGAGGTTAACTTATACTCTACTTGTGGTCAGTCTGCACAAGATCAACCTGCTTGTTTCCTTTGCGGCTCCTTTAAATACAAGACGAGCATACGATCTACTTCAGAGCGTCAGCGCGTCCACGAATCTTTTCTACAGCGTAGCAGTCAGGGCGGCCAGGGCGAATTTTGACGCTCTCGCCGGCGGCGGTGTGAACGCACAGTAAAATGCTGTTGACTGTCATTAAAGGGATAGTTCACCCTAAAATTTAATTTCTGTCAATATTTACTCACTCACATGTTGTCCCAAACCTCTATTAATTTCTTGTGCTGAACCCAAAATTTTGAAGAATGAGGGTAACCAAACAGTTGCTGGTCCACACTGAATTTGATAGCAGGAAAGAAAAATCCTATGGAAGTCACTGAGCACCAGCAACTGTTTGGTTTTCCACCTTCTTCAAAATAGCATTTATAAATGTTCAGCACAAGAAAGAAACTCATTCAGGTTTAAAACAACTTTTGAGTAAATGACAGTATAAAAATAAAACATTATGACAGATAGGGGTGGGCGATATGGGAAAAATATCATATCACGATTTTTTATAGAAATATCACGATTCACGATTTTTATCACGATTCTTTGTTAGTTTTACTATTTTGGTTTTACAAGTTGTCTGAGCATTACAGCCAAACTAGAAAGACAAAGATGCATGGCAGATATTTAGGCCAAAGTGGGCGAAGATAAAAAATCTTTGTCATTATTTTATTTTTCTTATTAAAAAATAAGAACAAAGATACACATTACAAATACACATAATATACAAATAAAACAAACAGTGCTTTATTTCCAGGTACAATAGGTGTATTTAGCAGAGCATTCAATGAAATTGAATGAACAAATATAAAAATAAAACACTAGATAGACTGATTCCTAAAGCAACTGTATTAAAGTTTTTCAGTCAAGAATAGTGAGTGATTTTTCTCTTTGCGTTTTGTTGTTTTGTTAACGTTAAATGAATAGTTCCCCCAAAAATAAATATTCTGTCATCTGTCTGTCAATTCTGTCATAATGTTGTATTTTTATATCATCATTTACTCAAAAGTTGTTTTAAACCGGAATGAGTTTCTTTCTTCTGCTGAACATAAATGCTATTTTGAAGAAGGTGGAAAACCAAACAGTTGCTGGTCCTCAGTGACTTCCATAGGATTTTTCTTTCCTACTATCAAAGTCAATGTGGACCAGCAACTGTTTGGTTTTCCACTGAGTAAATAATGACAGAAATTAAATTTTAGGGTGAACTATCCCTTTAATGACAGTCGACAGCACGTTTAGTGTCCTGTCCCTTTAAGAGCTGCACGCATCTAATATACAGTACAGGCACGCATCCCTTTCTCTCTTAACTATTTACTTTCATTTTAGAGATAACCAACTCAGTCTGTATGTAAACCTTGTGTGTTTTGACAGTATTAGCGCAAAATATAGCTTAGTTGAGTAATCAGGCGCTGTTAGACAGGCGTTTTAGTGCGCGTGCTTCAGGTGTATCCGCTCAGAACAAGCGCACGTCAGACCAGCGCGCGAATTAAACATTTAACCAGCAAGGCTTGTATGCAAATAATGTACTTTTGCGATCGCGAATAAGTGCAGTGTCCTGTCAGAGTAACTCTACTGCTGTATGTCGTGTTGTACAGTATATAGAGACGGAGGCGCCAGAACTGTAATTGACAATGTGCGCTGTAGCGCGATACTACGATATTTCTTAAAAAGCAGATCGTGGAGACATTTTTATCGTCCACGATCAAAAATCGTCATATCGCACACCCCTAATGACAGAATTGACAGACAGATGACTATTTAGTTTTGGGGGAACTATTCATTTAACGTTAACCAAACAAAACGCAAAGAGAAAAATCACTCACTATTCTTGACTGAAAAACTTTAATACAGTTGCTTTAGGAATCAGTCTATCTAGTGTTTTATTTTTATATTTGTTCATTCAATTTCATTGAATGCTCCTGCTAAATACACCTATTGTACCTGAAAATAAAGCACTGTTTGTTTTATTTGTATATTATGTGTATTTGTAATGTGTATCTTTGTTCTTATTTTTTAATTAGAAAGATAAAATGATGACAAAGATTTTTATCTTCGCCCACTTTGGCCTAAATATCTGCCATGTCTTTTTGTTTGTTTTTTGGCTTTGTCGGTCTTTCTAGTTTGGCTGTAATGCTCAGACAACTTGTAAAACCAAAATAGTAAAACTAACATGACAAAGAATCGTGATAAAATCGTGAATCGTGATATGATATTTTTCCCATATCGCCCACCCCTAATTTAAAGGTATAGTTATAAAAAATCATGCCCTCCCCATCATGTTGTTTCAAACCTGCATGACTTTCTTCTGTGGAACACAACAGATATTTTGAATAAAGTTTTGGTGGCCACTAACTTCCATTGTATGGACAAAACAAAAAACTAAATACATTTCCCCACAGGACCCCATTGACATTTGAAACAGTTTTCATATATAATATACACTGCTCAAATTTTTTAAAAAAGGAACACTTTGAAAACACATCAGATCTCAATGGGGAAAAATATCATGCTGGATATATATACTGATATGGACTGGGTACTGTGTTAGGAACAAAAGGATGCAACATTGTTTAATGGAAATGATCAACATACAGAGGGCTGAATTCAAAGACACCCCAAATATCAAATTGAAAAAATTGATGCAGCAGGCTAGCCCATTTTGCTGAAATTTCATTGCAGCAACTCAAAATCGTACTCAGCAGTTTGTATGGCCCACACGTGCTTGTATGCATGCCTGACAATGTCTGGGCATGGTCCTAATGAGACGACGGAGGGTGTCCAGGGGTATTTCCTCCCAGATCAGGACCAGGGCATAACTGAGCTCCTGGACAGTCTGTGGTGCAACCTGGCGGCGTCGGATGGACCGCATTTCTATTGGTGTTCTATTGGATTTAGGTCAGGCAAGCGTTCCTTCATCCTCCAGGAAGTGCCTGCATACTCTCGTCACATGAGGCCAGGCATTGTCGGGCACCCAGGACCCACTGCACCAGCGTAGGGTCTGACAATGGGTCCAAGGATTTCATCCCGATACCTAATGGCAGTCAGGGTGCCATTTTCTAGCCTGTAGAGGTCTGTGCGTCCCTCCGTGGATATGCCTCCCCAGACCATCACTCACCCACGACCAAACCATTCATTACTGAACGATGTTACAGGCAGTATAACGGGTAAACCTGCTCTCATCTGGGAAAAGCACAGGGCGCCAGTGGTGGACCTGCCAATTCTGGTGTTCAATAGCAAATGCCAATCGAGCTCCACGGTGCCCGGCAGTGAGCATAGGGCCCACTAGAGGATGCCGGGCCCTCAGGGCACCTTCATGAAGTCGGTTTCTGATTGTTTGGTCAGAGACATTCACAACAGTGGCCTGTTGGAGGTCATTTTGTAGGGCTCTGGCAGTGCTCATCCTGTTCCTCCTTGCACAAAGGAGCAGATACCGGTCCTGCTGATGGGTTAAGGACCTTCTACGGCCCTGTCCAGTTCTCCTAGAGTAACTGCCTGTCTCCAGGAATCTCCTCCATGCTCCCGAGACTGTGCAGGGAGACACAGCAAACCTTCTGGCAATAGCACGTATTGATTTGCCATCCTGAAGGAGTTGGATTGCCTGTACAACTTCTGTAGGGTCCAGGTATCGCCTCACACTACCAATAGTGACACTGACCCTAGCCTAGGGGTGTGCGATATGACGATTTTTGATCGTGGATGATAAAAATGTCTCCACGATCTGCTTTTGAAGAAATATCGTAGTGTCGGTCTATAAGCTACAGTTCTGGCACCGCTGTATCAATATAACTGTACACATTCACACCAGTAACCGGTTACTCTCACGGGACACTGCACTTATTCACAAAAGTACATTATTTGCATCTGCTTTAAACTGCTTTAAAGCCTTACAGGTTAAGGTTTCATTCACGTGCTGTTCTGATGTACGCTTTTTCTGAGCATGTGCACCCGAAGCACGCACACTAAAAGACCTGTTAAACAGTGCCTGGTCACTGAACTAAGTTATCTTTAGCGCTAATACTATGAAAACAAGGTTTATGTATAGGCTCAGTTGGTTATGTCTAAAATTAAAAATGGGTGCAGGTCTTAAAGGGACAAGTACTTAACATGCTGTCAACAGTCATTAAAAGGATAGTTCACCCTAAAATTTTATTTCTGCCATTATTTACTTACTCTCATGTTGTCCCAAACCTGTATTAATTTCTTTCTTGTGCTGAACACAAAAGAAGATATTTTGAAGAATGTGGGTAACCAAACAGTCCACATTGAATTTAATGGTAGGAAAACAAAAATACTATGGAAGTCACTGTGGACCAGCAACTGTTTGGTTATCCATGTTTGGTCAAGTTTGGTGTTCAAAATAACATTTATTTTCAGCCGAAGAAAAAAAAAACGAATTCAGGTTTAAAACTACTTTTAAGAGAAGATGGTATAAAAATAAAACAATTTATTTTTGGTTGAATTACTTCTTTAATGTTAATAACACACCAAAACACAAAGAGAGAAGAATCATTCACTACTCTTGACTGAAAAACATTAATACAGTTGGTTTAATAGGAATCTACATACATACCAGTGGCGATTTCTTTAAGACTGCAAGGGAAGCTCAGCTTCCCCTATAATGTCAAAAAATTAATGGTCAAACATGTACTATTGTGTTAACATTTTATTGATTAAAATGCGTTAGAACACGTTCATCTCGAAGACGAGTTCGTTCAGAATCAGCTACATATAGCAGGTAACTCGATTTCCTTCTCATATATTCCCGTAGCATCAGTGTATTTGCCTGTTGAAGCCCAGCGTCCATTGACTTCTATGGAGCTGCTTTGAACAGTTTTTTTCAGTGCTTCAAAACTAGACGCTCATTGGATAAATGCTGCGATTATGTCCCGCCCCCGGACGCTCAGCGTCTCTGGGGGTGAATGGAGGAGTGGGCGGGGCTGGACTCCGGGCTTCTGCGTGATGATTGGAGGGTTTGTCGAAAGACTGCATCTTCTTTTGATTGACAGCGATTGTGTCCTATAAGAAGTCGCTGATGCTGAAGCCATTCGAGCCAGTGTTGCCAATTTAGCGACTTTTCAGACCACCCTAGCGACCTTTTTCCCCAAAAGTGACTAGCGACAAATCTAGCGACTTCTTTGGCAAACCTTAGCGAGTCTCTGTGATCGCTGGAACTGCCGCAACGGCGCGAGGTCAGCGCGCACGCACCTTTCTCTGTTCAGTGAGCGGCTGAGAGGAGCAGCGCGTTCAGTTCAAATAGATATTATGTTGCTTCTCTAATTTTACATGCAAATATATCCGAAATCACAGCACAGGAATTGTCTTGTCTTATCTTGTGTGTATTATTTGATTTCATCAGACGACGGCTCGATTATAAATTAGGATTTTTGTGCAGACTAACTTCTTGGAAGGGAGAGCTGGTTATGTATTCTTAAAGGGCTGCGTTTCAGTCACTATTTCATATTTATCCCGTTGACTGACAACATAAACAGTAAAATATATAAAGGAAAACAGTTTTATTGAGAATTTGGCTGCATTAAAATACAGTATGAGCACAGAGAGACAAACAAATGTAAAAGGCAATATGACGCGATGACGTAATTAATATGCTAATTAGCGCATGACGTCATCTGGCAACATTTAGCGACTTTTCAAACTGGCTTTAGCTACTTTCCATCGAAAGAAGTTGGCAACACTGATTCGAGCTCAGTCCCATAGTGGACTTTGCAAGTGTAGTCAAAAGACAAACTGCTGCAACCTATTTCTTGATATTTGCTTGGCGAAATTGCTGGCCAATTTTCATTATACGTTTCACACAATTATACACCACATTCCTTGTTTCAGTTTAACCTAATTCCCACATTTCCTCCGTCAAGTTTAATGTTTTTTTTAGATCGTTTGTTCATTCATTCATTCATACAGTAGGCCAGGCGGTGAAGTAGCCAGCTAGCAAACTGCACACGATGGCAGAATTTACGTATAAATAAATGGACAATTTTTATGATGTAGGCCGAAAATGAGCTTCCCCTCTTTGAAAGACCAGCAGCCGCCACTGATACATACATACAATTTTATTTTTTATATTTGTTCATTCAACTTCTTGATTACTCCTGGCTAAATACACATATTGTACCAGAAAATAAAACACTTTGTTTTATTTATATATTATGTGTATTTGTAAAGTGTATATTTATTTGTTCTCATTATTTAATAACAGATAAAATAATGACAACATTTTTTTTATCTCTGCCCACTTTGGCTTAAATATCCACCATTCTTTTTTTATATTTTGCTACTTTGAAAGGCTTTGTCTTTATAATAGAGAAATTAGTTTGGCTGTAATGCTCAAACAACTTGCAAAATAGAAAAACCAACATGACAAAGAATCGTGATATGGCCCAACCCTACACTACCGAAATGCAAAACTAGTTAAAAACAGTAGTAGAGAAAAGAGGAGTAGAGAAAAAAAAAGTCAGTGGCCTCCACCTGTTAAACCATTCCTGTTTTGGGGGTCTTCTCATTGTTGCCCACACTCCAATAAACAAAATGTTGGAAGGGCAAAAATATTTAAGTTGAACAAATTTTATTGCTTGGGCTAAGTTGAGAAGACATATTAAGTCTGCACAAATATATTTTAAAAACATTAAATTAATGGTTATTTTAAAATACAGTCAACATTCAGAATGCCAGTGTTTGACTGCACTAATAAAAACAAATCCAGCCAACAGTGAGATCATTCTGCACGTGCACGAGGCTGAGTGACTTTGCAGGAGAAACAGCTCCGCCATCTTGTCAAGTTCATGTGTCAGGAAAGTGTCAATGTAAATTTTTTTTTTTTTTGACTAAATTTAACAAGAAAATCATGCAACATATTCGTTTTTTTTTTTGAGTTGATATTTAGAAAGTGTTTTATGAGTAGTAGGTGTAGAGTAAGTGGACAGTGTATGTCAAGTTCAGGTGTCGGGTAAGTGGCACTGAATAAATATTTGAACAGACTGAATTGATCAAAACGTATATTAAAAAAAAAGTGTAAATGTTTTATTTAAAACATATAATTATACACAACGTACAACATACAGCGGTGTGAAAAAGTGTTGGCCCCCTTCCTGATTTTTTTTATTTTATTGCATGTTTGTCACACTTTTATGTTTCAGATCAAACAAATTTAAATATTAATGAAAGATAAAAATAAACACAACATGCAGTGTTTTCAAGGGAAAACAAAATCCAAACCCACATGGCCCTGTGTGAAAAAGTGTAAAAAATTAAGTCAAAGTCCTGACCTGAATCCTATTTAGATGCTGTGGCATGACCTTAAAAAGGCGGTTCATGCTCGAAAACCAATGTGGCTGAATTACAACAATTCTGTCAAGATGAGTGGGCCAAAATTCCTCCACAGCGCTGTAACAGACTCATTGCAAGTTATCGCAAATGCTTGATAGCAGTTGTTGCTGCTAAGGGTGGCCCAACCAGTTATTAGGTTTAGGGGGCAAGCACTTTTTCCACACAGGGCCATGTGGGTTTAGTCCCTTACCAGTCGTTTTTATAGGCAATCTCAATTTGCACTGAACTTTCAGCATCGTAACTTTGCAGATATTGTTTATGCTCAAACAGCAGCATTACACACTAACGTTAAAAAAGTGAAATCACAATCAACCACCCCTTTAACATATTTCTGCAGTCATAAAAATTATATATCTTAGCCCAGCTATTTTAAACTCTTTGATCACATACTAGGGTTACTATTATGCATTAAAAAAAAACATACAACATTGATAGGAACACTGAGATAAGACAAAAAATATATATAACCATCAACATTTCAAAATTGTTAGTTTTTGTAAAATATAACTAAAATTTTATTTTAGTGCTACCAGTATTACAACATTAATATTGTACATTTTTGTAACATTTGAATTTTTTATTTAGTGCAATATTTTGTCATTGCAACATTTTATTGCAATTTTCACTAACAACTGCAATTGGATTTATATTGCATACCTAAGTTCACTGTTATCTCACCAGTCACTATTGTGACCATCAACATGTTTACTCATTCTATAACCACACTCAAAAAAACTGAATATATGTGAATTCATACATTAATACTAGACACCTTAAAGATAATGTGTACCAAAAATCGTTGCCATATCTTTATTAGGGCTGTGTATTGGCAAGAATCTGGCGATACGATACGTATCACGATACAGGGGTTGCGATACGATATATTGCGATACTGTAAGCAAGGCGATATATTGGGATTAGGGATGCTCCGATCGATCGGCCGGAGATCGGTATCGGCCGATATTCACATTTTATGGTACTCATACATTTGGCCGATCTCATGTTCCGATCACAATTTGATGACATCAACGCGTGGCGAAGTATATGATGCATGGGGACATATGCTGCAGTCATCGCCAATGTGGAAATCCTATGACATTTCAAGAAACAATGAAAAATTGTTTGACTATATGTTGTGTATGTTTTGCATTATGATACTATGAATGTATGGTTCATTTTTAACAGCAGATTCAGTGACGTTAGAGCTGCACACGTCTGCGGAGCGCAGGCTTAACGGCACGGGCACCGGAGCTGATCGCGGCCGCTCTATGAACGTTTTTTATTATTACAAAATATCTTCTTTGGCCATATTAGCCAACTCAATAGCATTAACAGAGGCTTTACTCCTTTTAAACTTTATCTGGAATGTCACCGTTTCTGTCACTGCAACTTCCCGATCAGGCGAACACACACACACACACACACACAATTTTTTCATTAGGCAGACGATTTAATTTTAGTTAAAGGTGCCATAGAATGCATTGATACAGTATTTTAAATTGTTCTCTGATATCTACACAGAAGGTATGTGGCTTAGGTAAGGGCAAAAAATCTCCAGAAACGATTTTACATGTCCATTTACAACCCTAGGATTTCTCCCTAGAATGAAACGGTCTGTTATTGGCTTATTTGGCAGGGTCATGAATAATAATGAGCTCTGCGCTGATTGGCTGTTTCACAGTGCTGCTCAATGTTGAGCTCTGCTCTGATTGGCTGTTTCACAGTACGGCTCATCAGCAAGAAGGAAGCACAGGGAGGAAAATATATATTTAAATTTCTAAATATATTTCTCTCGCAGTTATATCGTGGGGTAATTATACTGTATTATAAAACGCGGGCATCAGGGAGCCGTTATTAATATGCGAGGCATTGAAACTGCTTTTGAACAATCCATCGATCGCGTTATAGTTTCACTTTCAAGAGACGCGATCACACAAACTATGTTTACATTATGGAGCAACAGTACTTACCACACATTTCACAAGATCTGATGCTTGTCAGTGGTGCTCAGGATCTGTAAGTCATTCGCCATCATCCTCATCTCTCCTTACTGAGAGTGAAATCTTATGTACTGTAACAGGCTACCGCTAGCAAGGAGCTAACCATGTCCCTTTAGTGGCTCGCGTTATTTGCTTTCTGTGCCTTTCTGAATACAGACACCAACCCATCCCTGCACTTCACACCCCCTGCACGGCCTGGAACATAAAATTTATTTTGTTATTTTAGCTGTTGTCCGCGCTTGTTTATTTACAATACCTGCAGAGCTTCTGATGGTTCGGCCGGCTTAGAACAAGGGCGGGTTTATGCAAATGTTGGGGGCGTAGTGATCCCGACTGTTGCGTCACAGTCGGTGTTATGTTCTGATTCGCCTGTTTTTCAGTGGTCTTTTTTAATCACGAGATTTACATATGAAGGAAGAAACTATGGTGTTTGAGGCTCACTGTATGTCATTTCCACGTACAGAACTGTTATTATTTAAATATGCCAGGGTAAAGACAGTTTTTCATTCTATGGCACCTTTAATATTGCATCATTTATGATTTATTTTATCCACTGGCGACCCAACCGCAAATAATCAGAATGCATTTTTTTATTACCCGAGCCGCGGATTGTCCGCAGCGCACATGGATAACCGTGAAACTACTCCGTTTTGTTCTTGCAGTAGTTTAAATGTTTCAATTTCTTTTTTCCTCTTCAGTCTTATATTGGACAACATTAAACCTTATGAGTTACATCAGACTTCGCCATATTGAAGTTTAAATGTTTCTATTTGTTTTGTCCTCTCTCTAACATTGGATAATCAAAACGTTCTCATCTTGAGCAGAAAAGAATAACAGTTTCAAAGTTTAAATTCCAACCTAGCAATCTAACAACAATTACATATATATATATATATATATATATATATTGTGACGAGTCGGTTGCCTCCCCCTTATTGTCATCACCACCCAGTCCCGTATTCGCCGCCCTTCACCAGGCTCCCGACGGGAGTGGGTGTGTGAGAGAGGAGGGGCGCTGAACACCCAGGGCTGGCGGCGTGTGATGAGGCGCACCTGATGTGAATAGAGCCTCATCACCGCCGCTGTTTAAACGCCGAGCGCGCCTCTCCTCGAGAGACAGGTCTCTTCCCCGTGCATGCACGCTGGTGTCCTCGTGGGTCCAGGAAGGGTGCGTCGAGGAGGACTGCCGCACCCGGCTGACGGGCCAGGATGCCGGGCCTTCGAATCCCCCAGAAGCGACGGGAACTCAGGAGATGGACGTCGCCGCGCAAGAGACGCCGCCGCCACTCGCTCCCGGCCCCGAGAGGGGAGCGCGTGCGGCCACCGGACTCCGCCCCTTCCTTGGACCCTTCCCTGACGAACACTACCCTCCTTCACTAGCCCCGCGGCACAGCGAGGACACCAGGTTCCCCATCCCCTTTATTTGTTTAATAAAAACCTCTCCGAGGCTTGACGCCACACCCACTGTGTCTGTCGTTTGCTCCTCCCGCCACAATATATATATATATATATATATATATATATATATATATATATATATATATATATATATATATATACACACACACACACACACACTCACCTAAAGGATTATTAGGAACACCTGTTCAATTTCTCATTAATGCAATTATCTAATCAACCAATCACATGGCAGTTGCTTCAATGCATTTAGGGGTGTGGTCCTGGTCAAGACAATCTCCTGAACTCCAAACTGAATGTCAGAATGGGAAAGAAAGGTGATTTAAGCAATTTTGAGCGTGGCATGGTTGTTGGTGCCAGACGGGCCGGTCTGAGTATTTCACAATCTGCTCAGTTACTGGGATTTTCACGCACAACCATTTCTAGGGTTTACAAAGAATGGTGTGAAAAGGGAAAAACATCCAGTATGCGGCAGTCCTGTGGGCGAAAATGCCTTGTTGATGCTAGAGGTCAGAGGAGAATGGGCCGACTGATTCAAGCTGATAGAAGAGCAACTTTGACTGAAATAACCACTCGTTACAACCGAGGTATGCAGCAAAGCATTTGTGAAGCCACAACACGCACAACCTTGAGGCGGATGGGCTACAACAGCAGAAGACCCCACCGGGTACCACTCATCTCCACTACAAATAGGAAAAAGAGGCTACAATTTGCATGAGCTCACCAAAATTGGACGGTTGAAGACTGGAAAAATGTTGCCTGGTCTGATGAGTCTCGATTTCTGTTGAGACATTCAGATGGTAGAGTCAGAATTAGGCGTAAACAGAATGAGAACATGGATCCATCATGCCTTGTTACCACTGTGCAGGCTGGTGGTGGTGGTGTAATGGTGTGGGGGATGTTTTCTTGGCACACTTTAGGCCCCTTAGTGCCAATTGGGCATCGTTTAAATGCCACGGCCTACCTGAGCATTGTTTCTGACCATGTCCATCCCTTTATGACCACCATGTGCCCATCCTCTGATGGCTACTTCCAGCAGGATAATGCACCATGTCACAAAGCTCGAAGCATTTCAAATTGGTTTCTTGAACATGACAATGAGTTCACTGTACTAAAATGGCCCCCACAGTCACCAAATCTCAACCCAATAGAGCATCTTTGGGATGTGTTGGAACGGGAGCTTCGTGCCCTGGATGTGCATCCCACAAATCTCCATCAACTGCAAGATGCTATCCTATCAATATGGGCCAACATTTCTAAAGAATGCTTTCAGCACCTTGTTGAATCAATGCCACGTAGAATTAAAGGCAGTTCTGAAGGCGAAAGGGGGTCAAACACAGTATTAGTATGGTGTTCCTAATAATCCTTTAGGTGAGTGTGTGTGTGTATATATGTGTATATATATATATATATATATATATATATATATATATATATATAAATATAAATGTAGATCAGAAACGTCTTGTTACATCTCATAAGTTATAGATAGATAAATAGATAGTAAGAAAAATAACTATTTGCAGCATTGTTTTTTTCTGCTGTATTTTAGTGAAAGTAATCTATAATTTTGCCTCTCACCGTGTTTCTGTTGTTGTTCAAATAACCACGGCAGCTCTTGAACTTGGCACCGGCGCGCATCCGGAGAGAGAAAGCGCACGGAGCTGAAAAGGCTTGAATAAAGTGTGTTTAGCTTTAGATAAAAATACGAGGATATAGCACTGAAAGATATTTACCATAAACAACCCGGAGCGCTTGTAATGTGATCCGCTCCGCTGTTTTGATGCGCCGCTCACTTAAAATGGTGCTGCTGTTATGGCTCGCGGTCTGGATGGATGCCGGGGTGCGGATGCACTTATAGAAGTATTTAAGGATAAAAGACTCGAGTTGCTTTTAAAATATTCACAAGTCCTTTTCCTCGAGTCGAATAAAGTCTGGAGTCATTTCAGGTCAAGTCAAGTCTGAAGGCTATAAAAATGCGACTGGAGTCCTAGCCCATCTCTTTTTTTTTTTGCATCAGACATTTTGTTTGCATTTATTTTTGTCTTATATTAAGTATCCCTGATATACATAATGCTATGCATAAACACCATTTTAAAGGAATATTAAAATGTTCACTGTATAAGGAATAATTTTTATGATTATTTATATAATATTATTACATATGTTATATAAAGCTTGAAGCATCAGAATCGGCATCGGTATCGGCCGATCACCATGACAAGAAATCGGTACTCATATCGGCTGCAAAAATCCTGATCGGAGCATCCCTAATTGGGATATTTCTTATTTTAGGAATAGGATATATATTTTTTAGGAAAGCTGTCATTTAGAACACACCACCATATGCAAACCTTAGCAAAAAATAAATAAATAAAAATTGTTTAACCAGAACACACTACAGAACACACTGGGATCTGCATTTGCAATAATCAGTCCCTATAACATTCAACATTATTGAACCACTTTTTGTGCGGTACGAGTAAAGGGGGAAATATTCAAGTGCTTGCATGATTCTTTAGTTAAATGTATGTATAAAATATATTTTATAAAAAGATAAAAATATATATTTACAGACTCTACTTTAAAGGTTCACAGTTTAAGTTTACAATTGTGACATACAATGTCATAACATTTGATCTGAACAAAAAATTACATCTGCTTAATATCAATGAAAAATAAAGTGCTTGCAGGATTCCTAAAGAAAACAAAACAATTGTAAAACAATCAAATAAATACAGATGTTAAACATTTTCAGAACTTTTTAACTTGGATTTCACAGGTTTTTGAGTTTGTATTTATGTTCCACGTGTAATCGCTGAGACCGCGACGCGAGCACCGCCCCAACTGTGCAAAACGCCCCCGAATTATGAGAGAAAGCTGCGACTCTACCGCCTACCGCACCCCCACACAAAGGCTCTTCAACACGGGACGCGGCAAGAACAGAGGTTGCGCTTTACCACAAAAGCCCAAATGGTGCCACACTTCAGCTTTGTACACCGAAACAAGAGCAGGAACAATTCTTTCATCCTCCATTACTGGCAGCGAACTATATTAACGCTAACATTAGTGGAGTGCCCTGATGCTAGTATTTCCTGTCACTGTTTAAGTTCAGAGATGAAGACTGATATCTAGCGGTTGGGATATGAAAATATCGCGATACTCCCGTGTAACGATATTTTCTTACACCTCTAATCTTTATGTTAACAAACTTTACTAACCTTTCGTTTTGGAGCTTTGATGCAGTTATCTTCTCAAGGTGCAAACAGAAAATAAACTGCTCTGGTCATGTAAAAATTTGCACTAATCATGTGAAACTGCACATTTAATTGAGACCCTTTATTGCACTAAAACATCATTCAGTAAGGTTTTTAGAGCTTTATAAATGAAAACCTTTTTTACAGATTGTCAGATTGTGTTACTGTAATGAATTTTAGCAAATTTTGTCATGTATGATATTTTTGTGTTTCCCTGACGTGAAAATATGAAGCGATTGCGTGGTCTCTCTCTTTGATAAGCCATTATGCTTAATACGACTAACGTTAACCGAAATCTATGAAACGTGTAACAATGTAAACCACAGTAATGCGCTTATTTGAAGTTAACATGAGCATGTTGAATGGGTTTTTGCATGTGTAAACTTTTGCAATTGTCCCATGAAGTAAAAAGATGACATTAAACGTGACTAACAACAAGCCACGGTGAAAAGTCGCTCTTTTCAAACTGGACGGATTACACAGCGTTTCTGGTCTCGTGAATGGCGCTTCGGAAGAGACGTTGGTCATCCGAATGAAAATGAACAACTGAATCGTTTCACAAGGCCGTTCAAAGCGTCTCAGTCAGTTCCCTAGGTAGTGAATCAGTAGACTGTGCACACAAGTTCGTGCACTGGGTCTGGGAAAGACCGTGGATCAGTAAACAACTGGGACAATTGATCAATCAATTTGTAAATCATTACCATTGGTATTTATCAACAACAGGCAGGACAGTTATATTTTGATATTATTTTTATGCTATTTAAAGTAACTTAGCCCTATAATATGAAATGTACATGCTCTATTACAAATCCAGTCAGCATCAATGCTCCCTGTTGTCCAATGGATTGTGAAATGGATTTGCGCCAAAAAAGGTTGCAACTTCTGTTTCATCACAAATTTAATTAACTTATATTGATCCATTGTAAATGATTTAAAAGGCATCATTTAATTTTTTGAACTTAAAATGTACTTTTCTTTCTCCATCAGGGTGTGGCCAAAGGTTTCATTGGTGCTTTGTTGTCATTGCAAGATTTCAGAAGCAACCCACTCAGTTCTTCCAAGGCACTAAACACTCCCATGTGACCAGACCGCTCCACTGCAACTACATACTGTGTGTACTTCTAAGATGTGGAGTTTATTGTTTTCATTCCAGGTAATGTGTGTAAATGTTTAGAATTTTTACTATTATAATATGCTTTGCTGTTCTCAGTGGCATCTACGCTAATATTAATCTGTTTCATTCTTATTCCGAGGTCACCATAGCCACCAAAATCCAGTCTGTATCCAGATCAGATGGTGGATCAGCACCTAGAGACAACCTCGACATCTCTGAATGTCAGCGGAGACCATGTCAACAAGATGAGCTCCAGAGACAGAACCCCTCCGAAGACCCTGTTGGCCATCAGGACAAGACCATGAGAACCAGACAAGTCCTCTGCTCAATCTGGCCTGTGTTGCAGCCTAGGATTAAATCACGCCATGCTGGTTTCATCTGGCCAGAGGAGAACTAGAAAAATGACTTATTGTCCTCTTGCATTACTGACAAACTATGTTCCTGTTTAACTCTGTAAAGCTGCTTTGACAATCATTATTGTATAAAGCGCTATATAAATAAAGGTGACTTGACTTTTTATACAATTTTATATATTGTAACACCTGGTTCATTTTTTTTTTTTTTTTTTTACTTCTGCCTCATTTTAAAGATGTTATTGTGATATTTGTAAATGTTTGTTTTCTATCATTGTTTAGACTGTTTAATGAGCAAAGAAAAAAAAAAAATAAAGTTTAAACTGAATTTTGCAGTTGTAATACAGATGTAATGTTTGTCAACTGGAGCTTTAAAGGGAAAGTTCCCCCAAAAATTCAAATTTGCTCTTATTTTACTGACCCTTACTGACTTTTTTTTTCAAGCCTGTATGTTTGGTCTGTATGAACAATTATACAAATAGAGATTGTTATTAAATAAAGGCTATTATGTGTTGTAATTTATGTGTTGTTAGTGATTGATAAACACTAGTTAATCATTTTTAATAATTTTGTTAAACTATAAAAAAAATATGTTTATGTAGTTCCCCAGTAATTTCTTATCATGCCCAAATAATAAATCTTAGTTGAGGTAACGTAAAACGCATGGAGTAAATGGTTACATTTTAATTGACATAACTTGCTGTAGTTTTCTAAATGTTTGAACAATTGAAACATCTTAGTTGAATGGACTATAAAACTAGTTTAGTAAAGATTGAGGCAACTAAAAAAAATAATTCAGATAACACCGTGATATCAGAAATTGATTGAACGTAAAATTTCCGTGAAACTAATTAGTAAATAATAATTAGTTGAAACAGCTTGAATTTTTTTACAGTGCATCTAGTGTTGTTAATTTCATAAACTCCAAAGCAGCTGAAACGGATTAACAACCCCCTCTGCTACTTAACTGACCAGATCAATATCCCAGGAGTTTAATTTTCTTGATGCTATACTCGGATTAAAAAGTGTTTCTTTAAAAAGTGTTGAATTTTTTTGAGCAGTGTATAATTTGTGCACCACAGAAGAAAGTAAATCACCCAGATTTAACAGGAATGACATAAAGGTGAGTAAATGACAATTGTATTTCTCCATAGTCAATATGAACTTTCATTATATAAAAAAATTTATACATTTTAAAAAAGAAAAAGAATGAAGCATTGAAAAATTAATTTTCCCAAGGCAAAAATGTTTGGAACAACACAAGGGATAATAAAAGATTTTGTGAACTATTCCTTCAATTCCTTCCTTTATATTTTACGTTACTGCTTCAGTATTTTTTCAGCAGATATGGTTTCATGCACAAAGGCTCTTACTAGGGTTGTAACGGTATGAGATTTTCACGGTATGATAATCGTCTCAGAAAATATCACGGTTTCACGGTATATATTAAATGATCATTCTTATCAGTAACAATGAATCTTAAAAGAATAACAACAAGTTATTTGAGTGAACAAATCCTTTATTGCAACAAACTTGAAATCATTTTAATGAAAGTAAGCCTCCCTTCTGAGGAAAAAAGACAAAAACAAAAAAAACTATTACAAAATAAAGCCGTAAACCTTATGTATATCTTATATCACACTTTAACATTTTAATTAATGTTTTAAAATGTTATCAAATGAAAATTTAACAACTTTTATTTTGGCAAAGTGCTGCACAACAGAGGTATTCCAAGTTAAAACATGGACAAACATGATATTCCTTAAAAATAATGTTTAAATAAATAAATTATTATAAAGAATATTATTGTTGTCATAACTTTCAAGTACATTGTACAATGCTCATTTATTTCTGTCAGGACTTCAAGTTAAATTGAACTTTTATTTTGACGTGTTGTAGCAGACCTTTGAGTTTAGTGTATTTGACAATGGGTTTTCTCTCAGAGCAGCTCTGCTGATGTTCATGTTTATATAGATGCCTAAAACACCATTAGTGTCATGCATGCATACTTCAGTATGTAGTAGATAAAACGGCACCACTCATATCTACTTTTGATTTATCCATCCATCAGATTGCGTGTTTTAAGTGACAACCTCGTTAAATGTTATTCCGTAAATCCCATGTTCACGATTACACCGGGATTCCCTGATGTCCGCGAATATGAGCGAACATGTTGGATATATTGCCTGCTTTTGCGGTCACTTTGTGTCCACTTTTTTTGCAAATTGGATTCGTCCTCAAGGACAACCCCACGTTTGTGTTTTTTTTTTTTATATCCAAAATATTCCCATAATGCAAATTTAAACTTTTTTTCGGAGGGGGATGGAGATTAGATACAATCTCTGTCTCTGTCATTTCAGCAGAGTGAAGCAGCCGAAATAAATTGCATATGCGCGGGTGAGATTATTACATGTATATTTGTTTTTTAAACCGTAGATATGCAAATGTTTACGGTATGATAACAGTGTACGTTCAAACCGCGATAGACCGTCGTACCGGTATATCGTTACAACCCTAGCTCTTACAAAACTTTACAGAGTTTTGCAAGTGTTTACAGAGTACAGGGGTTATATTAGATGAAACTACTGACTGTGATTGCGCAGTTGGAAGAGACAAAAATCCTATCAAACCCCAAACACACATTTCATTACTTCTTTAAATGGATCTTTCCTTGACCTTTTTGAAGTCTAAATGGAAACACATGGGGAGCTCTGGATCTGTTTGCTTTCTTACAAATGAAACAAACAAACAACTTTCTAAATCTGTACTATTTGCAGTTGAAAGTAACATGAAGATTATGTGTGTGGTAGTCTCAGCCTCAGACGTTACGCCCACGGAACGTTGGCTAAACGTCTGATGCATATGGCACACTTATCTGGAAACACCTCAGGAGTTTCAAAGTCATTATCGGATTGGTTAGATTATACAGGATTTCCGGGAGACGCGCGTGTCGCGTTCTTTAACATTCCGCCTGGAAACAAAAATGCCATGGAGCCAAACCCCCTCATGAAAGAAGAAAGCCGTTGTGTTTACAACAGACGACGAGCACTTGTCAGGATCAACTAAACCCTGAATTTTCAAAATTATGTGAAAAATGAGTGTGTTATTGTGCTGGTAATTTGGCAGGTTTAGGACTGCTGTGTAGGGCTAAATCCCCAAGCTTCAGATGTTCTTTGTAATCTGTGCAGTGGTTGGTTTGCAGGAAATTAACTTTTCCAATAAGTTTCTTTTTTTTTTTTTTTTTTACCTTTTATGAGCATTTTTACCTTCATTAAACCACTTTTTCTAACCTAATTAAATGTATGCACCATCTTTTGTCCAAAATTCTTAAATGTAATCAATAAATTAAAATAGTAAAACACTATAGGGCTATTACTAATCAATGAAATCAGAATCAAAGTTTGTGTTTGCAATGCAGTAGTGGCAGAGAATCTGCATAAGAAGTGGCATTTAGATGCATTTACACACTGTTTAACGCAGGACACCTGCAGTTACAAATGCATAAATAATGTTTTGATGTTAAAAAAAGAGCTGAATATTGATATTTGAAATGATTTTCAACATAGCATATTTTCATACTTTTTATATATAAATCTAAAATCGCCCGTAGGTGGTGGCAAATCACTGCATGAGCGATTCATTCAAGTCATTGTCAACAGATCCATTCAAAGGGCTGATTGATTCAGTAACAAAACACCATCGTGCGTTGCAGAAGGTGCGTTTTCCATTACAGATTTGCACAAAACTTTTGCGATATTTTATAAGTGTCAATAAAAAAACTATTGCAAAATAACAGCGTTTCCATTGACCGATGTTATGCGACTAAAACATCATTTTTTCCACTCGCACCTTCTGCAACACACGATGGTGTTTAGTCATGGTGACGGATGTTGGTTGGTTTATGTATATCGCAGCCACCACACTACCAATTATTTTTAATAGAAAGAGACGTATGAGTGTATCGTTAGCAAAGCAGCACAGAGTGCCGTTTCTAGGATACGTATGACTAGAGCAGGGCCATCCTTTGGCCGGTGCAAGTGGTGCGGTCGCACCAGGCCCGTAAAGCACCACAGACATGTGCAGTGTAAATAAAGGGACAGCCATCCAAGCATTAATGGCAAGGAAAGCCCCTTATACTTGAGAGTGGCTACATATGATGTGTTTCTTGTAGGTTATAGTATACATTAAAGAATGATCATGTGATTTTTACGTACACCAGGTAACCAGTAAATGCAACCAGTAAATGTGTTTCCATTGTATGTAATAATCAAGGAACGTTCTGGCATAATAATCAAGGAACTTTGCTGCCGTACCATGGGTGCAGCAGGCGCAATGATATTACGCAGTGCCTGAAAGTAGTCCCCAGCTAGGTAACTAGTTATGATTTAGCCGGGGACTACTTTCAGGCACTGTGTAATATCATTGCGCCTGCTGCACCCATGGTACGGCAGCAAAGTTCCTTGATTATTACGCCGGAACGAGAGTATAGTTCCTAGCCATATCAGCCTAGAAAATCACAACTTTTCATTTTCCATCGGTCTTCGTGCACAAAGTAACTACAGAAGAGTTCAGTTTTAAATAGGAAAATTATCGAAACTATTTGGTCATTTTTGATGACCAAATGCTAATGGTCTAATCCGCCAGACAGGGAGATCGGCTGAATGGATTCAAAAACGGTAAAACTAAACTGTTTATCTCTAGGGGAATTGTAAAATGAGCCTATTTCCACAAAAAGTGGCATGTTCCTTTAATACTAGTAGTGTCAGAATTTCTAATACCAAGATTTGAAAACATAAGCAAAGCCTTAGGTGACATGAACAGGAAGGAGTCATGTCTCCCAAAGAAAAAATAAATAAAGAATAGTAGAGAATGTCTCAATTAGAAACCTTGAGCGCTCCTCTAACAGGAAGAGCAGTGACGGAAGTGTCAGAACTGTCTCCAAATCCAGTAAGAAACAGTCATTTTGACAACAAGCCTCTATTATCCGCCTAACCCATGATAAGACAGTTTGCCAGCAGCTGTCTTGCTCATGGAGCCTCTATCACCTTTTGCAGCTCTGGGTTGGAAATGGGACCCATTTTATTCACACCAGTGCATCAAAAACGCCGGTTGTATTGAACTGAAAATAAATGGCATAATATGTTTTTATAGTTCCATATGATGGAAAATCTTCATGGAGCATTCAATATTTGTGAAAACCGCAGTATAGCATCAAGCCTCCGACAGCGATAACAACCATACAAATGAATTGTGGTTTTATATTTAGAGAACAATTTAAGCTTGAATCAGCTATTTGCATTTATTGATTTTTAATATAATCAACATGATCTAACATGATCATACTAAATGTTTCAGGCTACATTACAGTCTGTCTGCAGTTTTGAACTGTCTGAGGTTGGGAGGCTTAATGATTCCTCTCTTCTCCTCCTTTCATGATGACCCTGAACCTTACACACACACACATACATACATACACACACACACCAATCAACAGAAAGGCAGCAATTTAATTTCTCCACAAGCTTAAAGGCGAAGTGCTAGCCTTCTGAAAAGAGATGAGATTTTCTTATTAATCTCCAACAGTACATCATCAGTCTGACCACAAACAATATGGCCTGATTCACCTTACTGTGACTACTCATTACTTATTCCATTATTGGTGTCATACCCTTTGTCAACCATCATTTTCACTTGTGCTGAAAGTCATCATGATGTAGGAACATAAGCTGGTAAAAATACGCTTCAAAAAGCATGAGTAATGAAACTAAACTGATGCAAAAGATGTAACTTCAGGTTATTCTGGAAAATAACTGCTTGCTTGCAGAGTAAGAAACCATTTGATTAATATGTCAAAGGATGTGAAGCCACAAACCTGGAAAATTTTGCCATTTTCAGTGATTAGTTCTTCCTCATACACTCTCATTATATCAAGCCGGTACATTTTAAACACAATTTAGTTTCCTGGAGGACTGATAAAAACCTGTGCACCTGCAGTCCCAAGTTGACATGCAGCCAGGAAGTCTGATTGGACTTTGAGATTTTCAGTTTTGTTTGCAATATGCATCAGATGGTCAGTGAACAGAATGTGGGCAGACTGTAGGCAGTCTGGTCAGAGACTGTGTTGGTTATCAGTATAGAAATAAGATCCTCTGGAACTAGATTTCTTATTCTATTATTAGTATTCCTCCCCTGAGCTCTCACATCTGAACAAAATCTAATTCAAAAGCACAAATGGGTTTGTTTAGCTTGAAGGTAAAACATGCATGGCACTGTACCTCTCTCTGTTCGCTGCAGATCTTGCAAAGCCACTGAGCCCTTTTTTGACTGCCTGCAGTCTCGATTCCACATTTAGTGCACACCTTCTGCAACACAAACACGCATACCATTAGAACATGTCAAACAAACACACAACATGATAACTACTGTAAAATGTATTAAGATTACATTAATATATACATATACACACACGTTAATTTATTTACACATAAGAAACTTGTCAAATATATTTATATAAAAAAAAAAATGGGTAACACTTCTTAACTATTAACTACGACTTTTCCCTCAATAAATTCTTAATTTGCTGCTTATTAATAGTTAGTAAGGTAGTTGTTAAATTTAGGTATTGGTAGGATTAGAGATGTAGAATAAGGAATTAATGTGTCCTTAATTAGCACTTATACATGACTAATATTCTAGTAATAGGCAAGCAACTAATAGGTGTAACCGTAAAATAAAGTGTTACCAAAAAATGTTATACTGTGATATTCTGCTATAATTATAAATGCGTTTACGATTTAACAATTTCATCTTTCATCCAGTGAAAGGTTAGCTTTTTTGCTCAAAAGAATATAGAGAAAGTGTACCACAATTTGTGCACAATTTGTCCCTTAACTTTTTTTTGTTTTGTTTACCTGCATGATAATTGGCAACACAATTTTTGTGTGTGTGTGTGTGTGTGTGTGTGTGTGTGTGTATGCAGAAATACATCCACCCTGCAATCGTGCTGATTGTAAAAAGCATCATCCCTCTTCACACTAAAATAAATTAAATTACAGCGGGAGATATTAGTGTGGACTCTGACAGCTTGGTTTTTAAGAATCAATTTGAAGTTGAGGGCTGGGATACGCTGTTATAATAAGAAAAGAGAAAGAACCTTTAATCAGACTTTATGTATTAGAAGACAAACACTAGATTGAAGTGCCAGTAATTTAGTTTTAGCAGAACTTCCATATGCTTAAATTGCTTTGAGATGGAGTGAGCGAGAGAAGAACAGAGAGAATGTGAGCGAGAGGGCACAAAGAAATCTCTTCAATTTCCGTTAAATACTTCTAAAGATCCCTCTGTGAGTGAGAGCCACCTCTAAAGCTGCTGTAAGCGGTTTAATACCACGCATAAAATGTCCCTACTGCTTGACAGATATCACTAAAATGGGTGTTGAGAAATCACACTTCACTCTGTGACAGCTCCAGGCTCTCTAAATGGGGAAAAAAATTTAACTGATTGCACCACGCACAACCTAGCCAATAAGAACGCTTGGAAGCGGCCTTTTGTCAACTTGGACCAATGGCATGAGTTTAGAACAGGACTGTTTTTTTTTGTCTTAACAATAATGAAAACTGTTGTAAAATAATTCAAACTTTGATGAAAAATGTTGTGAAAGTTTTTCTGAAATTTGTTTTATGGTAAGTGGTTGCAAACAATTTATTTTAGCAACATTTAAAAAATAAAAACATGTTGAAAGTCAGCTAATTACATTTATTTAAATGTAGTTAAAATAAATTGATTGCAATCACTTACCTTAAAAAAAAAAAAAAGTAAATTCAATTATTTATTTTTTCCAGTGTAGAGATGTACAGTACAAAAAAACAAACAGATATTCAATTTGAGATTTGTATTGTGTTTGTTTAGGGAACAATTCTCATATTAACTAGTGGCTTATTAGCATGCAAATTACTAGCATATTGGCCTTTTATTAGTACTTCTAAAAGGAAACATATTAATGCCTTATTCTGCAGGACCGTGTTTTCGATCCCTTAATCCTAACCCAACACCTAAATTTAACAACTACCTTACTAGCTATTAAAATTAAGCAACAATTTGTGAGTTTACGGAGGGAAAAGCCATAGTTAAAGTTAGTTAATAGTGAGAATTGGTCCTTAAACTAAAAATGACCAATTATAATAATAATAATAATAATAATATTATTAAGTGATAACCGATATTGTACAGATATACTGTGCAGCTTTTTTCTGTCTCTTAGTGGAATTATACTTTTCAAAGCAATTGAACTTATGATTTTCACATTACGGAAGATAAACTTCTGATAATCAGCCTAGCAACCATTCAAACCATAACAGCAACTAGTTAAAAACCACTCCAAAGACAAAGTGATTCCAGTACATTTTTTCTACAAATCTGGTAATTTCAGCAATAACTGACTCTCTGATTCCATATGGTATATGATCAACACAGTCTATTACACAAATGGTCACATATTGTCTGAACACAAAGGAATTACCAATCTAATAATAATAATGATCAATTCATTAATTTCCCCTGCATGTTGAAAAGCCATCGTAATTCCAGTGAGGTCTAGAAACAGCAGCTGTTGAAAATGATCAAAGGTCATGAGAGAGCAGGAGTGATGTGAGTTCAGGGTTTCTGTAACAGATGCTCTGTCCTCACTGGCACAGACCTGCTGTTAAGGATCTCATTCAGTCTTTAGCACTCCTTAGTCCTGTGTCAAGTCACAGTGTGTGTCTGTTCAGTTCAGTAGTTCAGTAGAAAATATCAGTCTTATGCCACAACGTGCAATATCAGTATACTAAAGCAGTGTTTCAGTTACACACTGCCTCCTTGTGGTCACACTGAGAACAAGTCAAAGTTTAAATCGACATTTCCAATAGCAGGCTATATTTGCGATGTATATTTGAGCATACTACCATACCACTTCAACACAGCTGCTCTGTCATGTTGACCATTTGCAGACCAACCTATGAGCTTTGTGTTTCCTCAGGATTTATTTTTAAAAAAATTTAAGGATAGTACTGTTGCGTTTTGGGTAACATAAGGTCTGAGGGACATTATTTGAAGAGATTTTCATTTATTATCCTACTTTACAACATAAATTACACACTATCATAAATCAAATATGAGTCATCATGTAAAGTCATGTCCTTGTAGTTGTTGTAGTCTTTATTTAGCAACTGGTTAGCAAAAGAGACTATAAGTTTCACTATTAATTTTTGAGGATTGATTGTGTGTAATGTTACATTGTTTTTGTAATACACTACCATCCAAAAGCTTGGGGTCAGTAAGAAATCCCAACATTTTTGAAGTAAGTCTTTTATGCTCACCAAGAATGCATTTATTTGATCAAAAACAAATTTTAAATGGTAAAATTGTAGACAAGCAATTCCCGCACACTATCGCAACTTGCAAAAAGGTAATATTTATTAACACAACGTTTCGGTCACACGACCTTCATCAGGAGTATACAAATGTTCAAATTCATCTCTTTTAAGATGAACACATGACCACTTCTGTAAACAATTAAGCTCATTAGGAGTATAAATTAACATCACATCGTAAACAGTTACAAATTATGATAGTTACAACAACCAACAAAGATCCCACTACAAATTCACAAGATCATCTAAAATACATAAACAACACGTTGTCTTCAAACAGCATCAAATTATTACACCAATCAGTCAAAACTCCATAACCACTCAAACTCATAAATTCATAATAGAAACGGCACATCAATCAAAACAATTACACCACTATAACATTACATTAAATGGTGCTTCATCGTTCATACCCATAGGTGATAAAGTTTGAAGGGTATAAATCCAAAACAATTGATCTTAACACACTTTTACTTGCTACCAGTTTTCATCCGACTTTAAGAAAAGGACTGCCTATGAGTCAGTTCTATAGATTGAGGAGGATTTGCCATTCTGATTCCGATTTTATTGAGAAATCGAAAATCATGAAAAATAATTTTTTGAACAGAGGTTATCCTTTGGACTGGGTCGAAGATGGATATCATCAGCTTTTAAAAAGACACGGTCTGAATTGCTAAAAAAGAAGATAATGAAAACAAGAAAGTACTCCTTTGCTTGTATTACAACATACTCACCTAAGTCTTACATGATAAAATAAATTTTTTAAAAAACACTGGCATTTATTGTCTTCTGATTCGGAGTTGAAGGATATTTTTAGATATCCTCCTTTGATTGTATATAAACGCGCCAGGAATTTAAAAGATAGCTTGGTACATGCTCGTTTTCAGAGCGCCAGTTCTCGTGCATCTCAGAGTTTACTTAGTCCTATACAGAAGGGCAATTATCGGTGTGGGAATGGTGCTCAGTGTAATAATACTTTTAAAACATCATTTTTTTGTCATCCTAGAACTGGTAAAAAATATAACATCAAATCTGTGATTACTTGTGTTTCCACTCATGTTGTGTACTTGATCCGTTGTCCTTGTGGTATAGGCTATGTGGGAAAAACGTCACATCAATTGAAACAAAGAATTAGTGAACATAAGAGTTCGATCAGAAGAAAAGATATGAATTATCCAGTTGCGGCACACTTTTTAAATTTGAATCACGATGTTACCTCTTTACGTTTTTGTGGGATTGAGAAAGTAACTTTGCCACCTAGGGGTGGAGACATTGAATTACTTCTACAGAGACGTGAATTGTTTTGGATTTATACCCTTCAAACTTTATCACCTATGGGTATGAACGATGAAGCACCATTTAATGTAATGTTATAGTGGTGTAATTGTTTTGAATGATGTGCCGTTTCTATTATGAATTTATAATGAGTTTGAGTGGTTATGGAGTTTTGACTGATTGGTGTAATAATTTGATGCTGTTTGAAGACAACGTGTTGTTTATGTATTTTAGATGATCTTGTGAATTTGTAGTGGGATCTTTGTTGGTTGTTGTAACTATCATAATTTGTAACTGTTTACGATGTGATGTTAATTTATACTCCTAATGAGCTTAATTGTTTACAGATGGAGCTTCGTTAAGTGGTCATGTGTTCATCTTAAAAGAGATGAATTTGAACATTTGTATACTCCTGATGAAGGTCGTGTGACCGAAACATTGTGTTAATAAATATTACCTTTTTGCAAGTTGCGATAGTGTGCGGGAATTGCTTGTCTGTTGAGGCGATCCACCTGGTTGGTCCTTTGTCCTACGCACCTATTACTTGCAGGTGTGCGATGGAGTTTGATCATTAAATGGTAAAATTGTAAAATACGATTAAGATTTAAAATAACTGTTTTCTATTTTAATATATTTTAAAATTGTATTTATTGTTTTGATGACAAAACTGAATTTTCAGCAGCCAATACTCCAGTCCTCAGTGTCACATGATCCTTCAGAAATCATTGCAATTTGCTGATTTGCTGCTCAAGAAAGTATTTGATGAATAGAAAGTTCAAAAGAACAGAATTAATTTGAAATGTCTTTTTTTAACAACATAAACATTAACTATTCATCAGGTAGCATTTTTTTACTCCAAAATGTTGGATGCAGAGCAAGATAAGCCATTACATGTGAAAAAAGGCAAGTTCTAAATCTTTTCTGCAAGTTCTAAATTGTAATGTACAGAAATCTTAAGGTGTGTTACTTTTTAAACCAATAAGTGAGATAACAATGGCACAAAAGTTGCAAGTACTTCAGTTTAAGGTATTGTAAAGAAAAACCTATATGACTAACCAAAATAATGCAACAATAACATGGCTGATCTCACCCCGGTCTACCCTAATGTGAACCACAGACCTTATTTTAATCATAAATCCAAATCCTCCGTTCCAAAAAACCTAAAATTCCTGAGGGAACATGCGAGTTACTCTCTTTAAGGTTTTGAATAACTTTTTTACTGCAGTATAGTCTTTTGGACTGTCCTTAAATGTACAGATCTTTGCTGCCACTATGTGGCTTTTTAGTATTACTGCATGAGCCCACAGATCGTTACTACATGGAAATGACTATGCGTACTTGCAAAAAGCAGTGAGTGTGAGTGTCAAGGGTAGAGAACATAATGTTTAGAATATTTAGACCAGTTTGTACCATGCAGCAGTCCAAACAGAGGACGGACGGAGAGCTCAGCAGCCCAAACACTTCTCCACACAGCAGGCACTGTGACAGGCCGTTTCCCACAGCAGATCTCCTCATGTTCTCCAGACGCTCCACTAAACGCCTGAAACACACACATCTAAAGTTACAGAAGACAGGACATTGTGTGACAAAACAGAAAAAGGCATGATAAAGCATAAATGTGATGCAGACTGATAAAGTCTCACCCAATCCGGTGTTGCTCAATGATCTCGAGCTGTTCAGCGCGGTGGATGACACTCATGATGAGATCCAGCTCTCTTTTCTCAAGTGTCTGAGCTTTCCTCTGTCTCTCTGATTGAAAGGTGTGGAAGGACCAGCCTGTATGTAACCTGGGTGGAATACAGACACATAAACGAGACAAATATCATTCATCAGCTATCAATCACTATGACTGTCTTTTCCCACACACTTTTTACATTGGCGGAGTAGAAGAAAAACATGTTGAAATACAATTTGTGCAACAGATTTAAACAAACAAACTTACTTTGCTCTAAGCGCTAGTTGTCTGTCATTGGGACAGACCCAGTGCTCATTCTCACTGCCAAACATGGTGTCTGTCATGTTTCACTGTGGAGCTGTAACAGATCAGAATGACTAGTCAAATATCATTATGAGAATATTCAGGTGAATTAAAGTACGATGTAAAAGTATGAAACAACAGTAGCAATATAAAGTAGGTTTGAGAACGTAATTGTTTCCGAGCGTGAATATAAATATATAATAAGCACTCAACTTCAACGTCACAACCACTCATTGGCTTTGACAGGTGTTAGCTGTTTGTTGTGATGGAGCTTACATTCAATTATGTGAAAGTGGAAGGACGTGGCTCAACTGATAACTGGATTATTCATCTCACAACACCTGCCAAATGACAGTTTCAGACACCATACACGAAGACATATTGTGCAGTCTAACATAAATCATTAAAATAACGCTTTATGATGAAAATAACAGTACAACTTCTTAAATGGAATGAGACTGTATACATGTATGTTTGTTCTGGTACTGAATGGATCCTATTTATTTAATAATTGATGAGTTACATGCAAGTTAAATGAAAGAGGTTGTGTAACAAAAAACACATCAATAAAATAAAATAAAACATTTTAATCAAATAATGTACAGGCGTTGATAATATAATGATAAATAACACATCATAGTATATTATCTTTGCACATATCATATATACTGGAGAAACACACATAACCAGCCACATTCACATTTAAGACTATTACTGAATTAACTTAGTGAATTAAATGTTAGAATTAGCTAAATTCTACATTTAAATTATTTAGAAATTGATATTAAAAAAAAAAAAAAAAACTTAGGGAAACCTCACTCTTTTTAAAGGGTAAGAAGAAACACTTTCCAGCTGAGTAGACAACTTGGCATTTGTATTTGTAAGACTATTGAATTGATGAATATAAATCAGGTTTTGATTAAATTGGTTAAATTATGTATATATTATTATTCATATAATAATAAATATTTATTATTATTGATTTTGTATGTGTGTGTATATACACACACATACATACTTTATAAATGTATTTAATAATATTTTAACAAGAATAGTAATAATAATAATTATTATTATTATAAGTTGTTATACACATTTATAAATTATTAATATTAAAAGGCATTAAATTACAGGAAAACGATGGGGACATCACATTATTACAAAAAAAATCTTATTCAACAGATCTATTCATGTTGTGGTAAAACAAATGGATAAGATATTTGCTGTTGAAACAATCATGACTTTCAGTACACTGATAAAAATTCTACATTATAAACATCAAACCCACCCACATAATGTATTGTGCATAAGTTTAAGTAACTTGAAGCACTTGCTCATTTTCTCTCTCTCTCTAACACAGACACAATCTACACCTTTATGGATAAGCGAGGCCAAGTCTATTTACATTTCCATGAGAACTCCTGCTCTTTATTTGGCTCTGCTGCACAGGCCTCAGGCACAGATGACAACAGCTCCAACAAACTACTTAGTTACACTAGCAGACTTACAGCGCACCTACAGGCTACAGCATTTCCTCTCATGCCAATAACTTTATTTCTAGAGAAAGAAAAAGTCTAGCAAACTACAAACCCTGGTATTTACTTGAAGAGTACAGATATCAAGCAACCTCCAAGTTCTTGTGTACTTTCTTCCATTTGCATTTCACACACTGCAGAAAACCCTGACTGATAACCAGTAGGGATTTCATTCAGAGAAAATGCATACTCTCTAACTACTGTTTTTAAGCTGGAATACAAAATGGCCAATCCATTCCCTCAAAGAAAACACCCATATCCTCTTGCTCCTAAATTACACAGAAAAAGGGTAGGTAGAGTCCATATTACATTAACTACAGGTCTCTTACTCCAGGCAAGGCTCCTTTTTAAGACGTCAACATTCTGGCATCCATTCAAGTCTAATCCACTTAATAGCAGTTAGCAAACAGGCACAGATGGACAAGAAAGAGTGTTTACCTTACAAGAGGACAGATCATGTGGCGTTACTCTGAGAAAGTGAGAGTAGAGGAAATAAGGCAGCGGAGGAGGAAACTCCTGATTACACTGATCTCAGATCAGGTTCGCTGCCTCACTTGCCATGGATCAAGTCACATGACCGGAGTACAATTCACCCAAAACATCCTGCTCCTCCACTGATTACAGTGATTGAATAAAGAAACAAAAGAGTGATGGTGGTACAGCCAAACTGAGACAGGCCTCATAGGTGCTAGAGGCTAAAGGCTTTACTATTGACCTGGCCTTTAAAATCAGTCAGTGTAAATCACAGTAATCTCATTCGCTAGGTCTGCTGCAGCACTAAACTGTTTAGAATAGAATATTAAGGGACGACTACATTGTAAAATTTCTTGTGGAGTAAATATGTTCACTGGTGGTCAAGCAATTAAGCAGCATGGGAGGTTGACAGTTGCAAAGACAGCATCTTTCTGAAGTGTCTGAAGCACCCAGAAACTATAAATACAGTGTATGTAAATTTGGCATAGTATAAAAAACAAAGCATCTTTACACAGCCAAGATAAGGCAGCTCTGTGCCTGCTTGAAACTCTGCGTAAAGACACAATGCCGTATAAAAGCCAGACTAAATTATGCCTGCTCTAACCCACCTCAGCCCCTATAGTATCAAAGTGTAGAGTTACCATAGGGTTATCAATTGCTGTGTAAGTCAATTTTTACTTTTGCAGTGTAAATTCGGCATTAAACATTATACAGTTTCTTGTAAATGCACCCTATAACTTCAGTTTTGCTAGCTTGTTTAATAATTGCAGAAATTCGGTCAATAAAATGTTCAAACCAATAAAATCCCCTCAAGCTCATAAAAAAGAAAAAAAAACTATCTGCACACTTTAGCACTTGTAAACATATCAATGTCACTGCCCAGTGTTATTAAAACAGCGAAAAGACACTTTTCAAACAAAACATTTCACAAAAAGAAGTTTGTTAGGCTTCAAGCGACAAAACAACAATAAAACTTCTCTGACACTTTCTAGTTGGATCATGTTCAGAGTTAATGTGAACTTACACGCTTGAACACCTGTGTGAAATTGAAGAGAGATGACTTCAATAGTACACTAAAAACACTGAGAGCAGATGGCTACAAACAAAAATGGTTCAGAAAAGAAAGTGGAGCTAGTTTGAAGAAAACTTCTGGCCCCATTTGATTGGTCTTACATGGTTTAATATCATGTTATCTAATGCATTTGACAACTGACAATATCACATTTATTTCCTTTAAAAACAACTGCTTAATTCCTAACCAAACAACATAAAAGGACACAAACAGATGGTCTAAACACAACAGCAGCATGCCTTACCTTGAGACGTGATGTTTCCAATGTTATTTATTTTCTTCGCAAATGCCTCTCAGCTGTCGGACACAAACCCCCATTGGCAGGGTCAAAGCTGCGCACACCCAAAAAAAAAAAGGTAGCAGGTGTCACAGAAAACAAGGTAATCCCGTGGATAATGGTGTGAAGGTGTTGACTGTGAGAGCGCGCGTGCTTGGAGGTTTGGTAGCCGCTTTGAAGGTCAGCTACGCAGTAGTTTATCTCTAAGTCTGCAAAAAGAGCGCGAGGGGAAAATCTGAGGTCACACCTTCCCACCACAGCAGATGCTGGAGCGCTGACCACGTGCTCCCTCCCGGGCAAACGCGCGCAAGTTTCCAAGGTGAAGAGGAAGTGCAATGAATCAGTGGATTTTTTTATTATTATTAAATCTGAGCGATTACCTTTATGGTAAAACTAAACCCAAAAATACAGCTAACCTCAAAAATGCGTTTATTGTCATTTTTGGTAGTACGTGAAACAAAATACGGAGACGCCAGGTGCCGCTAGGGTTGCCACTCGTCACTTAAATTACGGAATCGTCCCGTATTTAAAGGTAAAATGGTAAAAGCGATTTGTCCCGCATTTTACAAATGCCAACATAGTTGAATTAACAAATAAGTATTTTGGCCTGTTTATAATATTAATAGCAATTATAATTAAATCAATTTCATACGAGGTATTAGAGAAGCTCATTTGCGCGTGATTGCATTTTGGCGTCTTTGTTTTCATAGCGATGGAGTCTCCAGATCGCGCGCTTTAAAGCCCTTTCACGTGAGCGCAGCATGCGCTAAACAGACCTGTGCGGCTTTAAAACATTTAGGAGTTCACGTCCGCCCTTTGAACACAAGGCTCTCCAGATGTAAGGCTCAATGGGAAAGTTATCAATGGGTCTGTCCAGTAACTAATGATAAACGCGCAGTTTCAGTTGCTCACGGTGAACTGTCTGACTTAAAGGGATAGTTCACCCAAAAATTAAAATGTTGTCATCGTTTACAAAACCCACAAGTTGTTCCAAACCTTAATAATTTCTTTCTTCTGTTGAACATAAAAGATGATACTTTGAAGTATGTGGGTAACCAAAGAGTTTCTGGTCCCCAGTGACTTTGATAGTATTTTTATTTTATTTTTCAAATTTTCAAAGTTACTGGGGACCAGAAGCTGTCTTCTTTTGTGTTCAACAGAAGAAATAACTGTATGCAGGTTTAGAACAACCTGGGTAAATTATGACAGAATTTTCATTTTTGGGTGAACCATAGACAAACACATCTGTGCTTCAAGGTATAATAGGCCTATTGTTTTTATTAAAATTTGCATAGTCTGTTAATATAATATTCCATTCATTATCAGAGCTTGGTAGACATTATTATAGTTTTAGACATTATTAGACAGATGAATTAATGGATTATAATTAATGTTAGAACCTAGAATTATAAATATATACATGTCATATGTCATATACAATTTTTTGTTTGTTTTTTAAATGCTAAATTATTTAGATGAAAATGTGGGACAAATAAATGTAGCCCTAATTTGAGCAAATTAATATAAATAAATAAATAAAAATTCACCCCATCCAGGTAACAGCTGCAGAACTGTCAAAAAAGACTACTAATAATTAATAGTAATAAATAATCTAATTTAAAATAACAAAATTAATATGTTCTGTTGGAAGTTTACATACTTGAGCATGTATATTTTTTCTTCGTGAATGGGTGTCCCTTATTTTGCCTCGCTGAAGGTGGCAACCCTAGGGTGCCGCAGTGCAGAACATAAAAGTAGATTAATACAGTGTCTGTGACGCAGTGGGAATAAACACAAATACTTAAAACATGAATTTAGTTAATAATAAGTCACAGACAAACCTGGGAAAAAAATGAAACAAAACACTGGAAACTCTGTGAATTGCTACCTGCCAAGAGAGGCCAGTGTCTCTCCAGGGTATCTTAGCAACAGGCGTTTGTGAAAAAAGTACAGACAGCATGCGCATACACACTCATACACACGCACAGGAGGAGGAAAAACATAGTTGGAAAGCAGCATGCTATGCCACCAATACAATGTTCTTATCCCTGAGGTATTAAAAAAAAAAACACATGGAGTTAATACTGACAGGTGTATTTTTCTGCCTGCAGCAGGTTGCGTGCGAGTTTTTGTTCTAACGTCTAAACAACAGACAATGTGCTTCTCCTGAGTAAGATCCTTAATGTTTGAATCTATAAATGCAAATACATGAATCATGAACATGATTTTACCTTTATGTTCAGGGCATAGGCCTATGGAAAAACACTATGGGGTGCAATATACAATGAACAAAATTCAGAATGTCTGTTCATCAAAGATTCCTGATAACGTTTTCAAGACTGATAATGACAAGAAATGTTTCTTGAGATGCAAATCAGCCTATTACAATGATTTCTGAAGGATCACATGACACTGAAGACTGGAAAAATGTCCTTTTAAAATATATTAAAATAAAAAAATAATTGACCAGGCTGGGAGACCAGCAAAAATCAGCCTGACCAGCTAAAGCTGGGGGGTTTTCAGCAGGGTTCTATTAATATTTCATGTCAATGCAGCTTTAGTGAGCATAATAGCATTAAATAATCCTTACATTAATAATCAAAACATTAAATAATCTTACACAAGTGTTTTTTTTTTAAGCTGTAGTTTTGAATGTTTATTAAAATGTGTGATTTGTTGTGAATTTTATTATCCAAACAACCTTTACATTTCAACATATTCAAGCTATTGTAAAAACAAGTGAACACAATAAAACCACACTGGAACACATTCAGATAAAAGTCGATTATATAATGAAAGCAGACCTTAAATGGAAAGTAAAATTTTCTCAAGAATTTCTATTGTAGGGCATTTTTGTTTTAATGCTTAAAACATTAAAAACCATATTTGTCGACCAAAAGAACTGACTGATATTTTGAGTGTATGACTCCATTACATATTTCTTGATGAATTGTTTTCTGTTATCATTTATTGTTTAAATTAGAAAATCTGTTTCAACGCACCTGAACAATTCACTTTTGTTCCCTGGGCAATAACAGTGAAAACGATCAATATTCGGTTTTCAGTCAAAATTTTTAAATGATGTCTCTACAGAACTATGGGGGGAAAAAGAAAAATAAAGTGTGACAAATGCACAATTCTTACAATAAATAGTTTGATTAAAGACTGCTTTAAAAACTCTTTAATGTGTATATTGTTGCTTATTCATCTGATGAAGTATAAAGTAAATGCTGAAATGTCAGGCTCTCGTTCCTCAGGTAAACCGGCTGCAGTAGCAATCAAATCCATTATTGACAGAAAATACAATTAGTTACGCCCAGATGGCCTTCAACAGAATAGAGTGCATCCGTCATGCCCTCCACACAAAACCAACCACTTCAATTTCTGACATGTTCAATAGCAAACCGAAAATATATTGCGTTCCATTTTCCACTAATGGATGTTACATTGTTTTATTATTAACCTTGATCTGTAAGATTAGAGTCAAATAACAATTTTAGATTAAATTAGTGTTATCATGAAGCAAGAAAAAAACTTGAACCACACTCTTAAAAATGAAGGTGCTTAAAAGGTTCTTCACAGCGATGCCATAAGAACCATTCAGTCAAAGGTTCTATATAGAACCATTTCTTTCTTACCTTTTTATAATCTGAAGTACCTTCTTTCACCACAAAGAACCTTTTGTGAAACTGAAAGGTTCTTCAGATGTTAAAGGTTCTTTATGGAACCATTTAGACAAAAAGGTTCTTCTATGGCATCGTGAAGCACCTTTAAGAGTGCATGAAATTAAGACAAAACACCAACGATGGAAAGTCAGTTTTCTCAGACTTTATTCAGCAAAGCATGTGCCTACAATATCTTACAAACAGAACAAAAACAGAGGGATTGTTCTCATACAAACAGGTCAGCAGGTAGAACATTAACAATCATGCATCATGACGAGTCGAAGGGCTCGCGATGCCTCTCACCAACACGAGGAAACTGGCAAGAGTTTGCACCGCAAGTTCAGACAAGGAAAGGACCTTCTACCACTTACAAATACACTTCACTCAAATGCTACGAGCCCAAAGGAAGGACGAGGGGGAAGATCAATATGATCTGAGCATTAGGCAGCATCCATGGAATTTGTTGTCATTTTCCATTGTCCTCCAGAAGCACCGAAAGGTCAACTTTAATGAGCGCAGAAATATGCATTATGAAGCAGAATGCTCTCGCTATCAGAAAGGCTCCTACAGCCATCAGAACGGTTTGAACTAATCTTACGATTCCAAAAAGATATTAGAAGTGAGCAAAGGTCTCAAAAAAGCCATTAACGCATCAGTCGAACATATATATAAATGCCCCAAATGCAAAATATTGCTATTCAAAGAGGTTTCAAAGCATCATTTAGCAATTTTTTCAAACTGCAAAATCAATAATAATACACTAGTTATTGTAAGTTGGATTTGGTGAGTAAAACAAACAAGTGTTTGCTCTAATGCATCAACAGAAATAGCACAAATGAAACTCACTCTTTCCAACCGTTACTGCAGTTTTGAGTCCGAATTGGATATGAAATGGGGAGGAAGTCAGTGTGAGCAGTACATACTCAAAATGAATACAGCAGGTTGAACCGAAGGAGGAAACAGGTGGCATGGGTGAGACAGTGCAAAGGCACATTAGTGGTTGGATGCTTGTTTATTATGGGCTTTAATACAGGGCGAAAGAAGGGGAGTGCTGATGAACCATGACTGATGCAGCTTAAGAGGGCCGTAATTAAGCAAGGCATGATGGGAAAATGGGTTTGTCTATAAAGAGCAGTGAAACTTTGTAGGTGGAGAGGACAGAGATGCTTAAACGTTTGAACTAGACAGAATGGAGGAGGAAAGCACTCTCTCGTAACACATCTCATGCGATATGACGCATGGTATGCATTTCATTGGGTGGAAATGAAAACCTAATGACAATGAGAATAACTAAAGGTTTGGAAGGCAAAAAGACAGGTCAGATATTGCACTAAGATTAAAACGAATCAGAAACATTGCTTAAGTATCAAATGAGGCATGAAATGAAACGAAACAAAAAGGCAAGAAACACAATGGATGAAGGTAGAAATGGTTTTGTAAAAAACAAAACTGGAAAGTAATGTGATTACAAAAAATATCTACAATAATGATTTACATTTTTTTTAAACTACAAAGTTAAAATGTACAAGAGATCTATGCTGCATCACTGCTGTTAATTTGCTGAATTTACAAATACATTCATTTGTAGTGTCCAGAAACAGAGACATGAAGCCCAAAGCCATTAATCATTGCGTTCATTTAGATTTCAACACAAATCCATCGATCCAAGAACAGGCATTTTATCGACTTACTAACAAGGTGGCATTCTGAGTAAGATGTCTTGTGTTTTTATTTGCTTTTAAAAGGAATTTATTCAAGTGCAGTGTCAACTTCCACTTGGGCATCTCATTTAGACACGTTCACAATAAAACCAGCGTGGGTTCGATGATAAAAGAAGCGTGTCGTACAGAAGCCTGTTGTCATCTCTAGTGGAACTCGTCCAAAGATCATGACCAGCAGGTTGATCATGGTACATGGCAGAGATCCACTCATCTGTTCATCCTCAAAGAGGAATCAAAAGAAATGCCACTGCAGAATCTGCAATGGACACATATGAAAGGGTCAGTTAAGACAAAGACACAAGAGGAATGACAAGGCAAAGGTCACCTCCAGAGAAATCCAATGTCATAGGAAGTGATCTGATCAAGAACACAAAGGGCGAGTGTGAAACGGGATCAGATTTAGTGGAGGTGATATTCCCCATCGGAACATTTCTAGCCAAACACAGTCCTCTGTTGATACTGGATATACTGAACATTTACAGGATGGTGCAGGGGGAAGCTCAGGCAGACTGCTTCTTTACTGAATTTAAGAGTCCTATTATTATTTACACAGTAGATACAGGCACTTAAAAGTCTTTGGTTGGAGTGACCCAACATTGCAGAGTAATGCATTCACAGAGCTTCTTTTTTTTTTTTTTGCACCCTTCTCTTGGGTTCAGTAGGCAACATGTAGTTTTCTCACTTCCCTTTCCGATATGCTTCGGTTCAGCTGTCCTCCTTCACCCCCATTTATCCTGCAGACAAGGCCGCCTGTGAGATAAACAGGCATTTTTAGCATTCATCTAGTACACATGTTTGTTGGGAGCTGGATGACGACTTTAAAATGTCAGCAACTGCACAATTTCTCTACTACACAGATCTCCTATACCAAGTCGTACCTTTTCTAGACAGAAATCTGGGTTGTTCTGTCGAACTTTGCCAGGCCTGCCCTTGATGACTGCATAGCAGAACATTGTGATGACCATCACAAACAGGAAGTAGCTTGTGTGCATGAGGTGCAGGTTAATGAGAGAGCGATCGTCCTATCAGGAAAGAGAGTGCACGCTTGAATTATAGTGAGGATATGACAACCTGCACAACAACTTGCCTCCGTGTTAAAATGTACAAAAAATAACAACATAGTTGATATTCTGTATAGTAATTCAAAGTGATAAAAAGTGAATACTTGTGGCCATTACCCATATGGTCACATGACTTTTTATTTTAAATTATTATTACATCAGTCTGATTAGGATGATACAGCAAAATAATGTCACTTTTTAATACTAGTATATTATAATGTGAATACTGTAATAAAATAAACTCCAACCCTTCACTAGTGTGTCGTGGGTGGTTCTCAGAAAATCACTATATGGTTGCTGAGGCCTTGTTAACTGGTATTAATGAGTTCTCATTGATCCGATCACAAGTGGACAAGATTAACTCTTTCCCCACCACTGATAGGATTTTTCATCATTTATGAGACTTTGACAGAATTGTCTGGCTTTCAGTGTTTTCATTGTTATACAGTAGGCAGTGCTATTACACATTTTCTGAAAGAGTACTAAATGTCTGGATCAAAACTCGGTGAAAAAGCAGCACAAACAAACGCATATATAAGCAGATGCATATGTAAAATAACATGATAGTCAAACACTAAACCTTACTGAATTAAATGTAAACCCAGAAAGTGTAAACCAGGACTGTGCTGTGCAAACTTTGGGGGTGTTGATGGAAGTGATCTACTCCATCTATGTTTTGATCGTATTTCTGAATCTGTTTTTTTGTTCAAAATGTTTTTTTAAACATTTGAATTGCATGTTTTAAACCAGGTGTAAACAGTAATGCATCTCGGCAGACCATTTGTGATCTGGAAAGCGTATCCTAATACCAGGTTTAAACAGGGCCTATGCGTTTGTGTGTTGCTGTCTCGTTGCTAAGGTGTTTTGCCTGCTGTTAGTACTGTACTTTCACAAGGCATTTAAAAAACACACACAGAGATGAGTCAGCACTCACATCTGGAACGATGACAGTGAGCTTGGGATTGAGTGTGTGATACACCTTCCCAATGGCACCTTTGTAACACCAGAACGGGTTGTACTCCTGTGTGTACTTAGTGTCTGAATCTCGTGCTGTTGTGAAAATCTTGTACCAGGATGTGGCATTGCTGTAGGTCTCTGGGACACAGTGAGGTGGCTGCCTGCAGAAGATTTTCAAGACAAGGTATGAATTACTCGTTCTAGATGAAGAAAACTCCAGTTAAAAAACTAGTCTGTTATGTGACACAAATTTGCACTATGCTCCAGGTCTTCCATTTGCCCACTGTGTATGTTCTTTTTGTTTTTCCTCTTTTTGCTGTTTGGGTCAGTTAAAGTTAAAATTTACTCACCCTCAGGAAATCCAACATGTAGGCGATTTTTTTTCAATAGAACAGAAAAGGCTATTTTTAGCTGAACCAAGGTCCTTGGTTATTCATAAAATGCAAGTCAGTGGCTACCAGCACTTGAGAGTCATATCAGGCAAGACAAAATTAATACCCGTTGCTTCCAATGATATATTGTGGTCTTATGATGCAAAACGATCGGTCTGTGCAAAGAACTAAACATTATTTACAACATTATTACATGTAATTCATAGCCTCAGGCAAACAGTGAAGTCCAGAGAATCTTTTCCATTAACTGGTTCTTTCAGACAGTTCGTTTCAATGGACTGGTTCAAATAACTGATTCATCAGTTTGTTTACGCAACCATGCAATGATGTGACATATATACGCAATATATTATATCATAAAAACACCCAATAATTATGTGAAACATTGCTGTTTTACATGTCGGATTCATCCAGTTCACTTAAAAGAACCGGCACCAAAGAATGTTTCGTTAGCGAACCGGACTTCAGTCTGGGCCGTTTGACTGAGGCTACAGATTACAGGTAATAATGTTGTAAATAATGTTCAGTTTCTTGCAGAGGTTGATCATTTAGCTTCTTCAGACATCAAAATATCATCAGGAGCCACGAGTATTAATTTTGTCTTGCCATTATATGCTTTTTTGACTCAATTGCCAGAAGCCATTGACTTTTGACTGAAATTAAGGTGAATTAAAAATTCTATGTCAGTGAACTTTAATTTATGCACTATGGCGCGAGAGAGAGAGAGAGAGAGAGAGAGAGCGAGCTCCCACTGTGATGCGTTTTCATAACAGCATGCTGAAACATGGAAAGGAAAACAGGGAAGAAAAGCAAACAGAATTTATTATAGATTTCTCATTCTATAAAGTTCTAATTATAATGCTACGTTTATGGTAGATTTGTGCTAGATTTTCATTTACAATTATCAAGTGATTCCTGAAATCGACTGCGCCTTTTCAAAGCCATAAAAATTACAAAAACTATTTTAATTGAAGTATGCCTATTGTGAAAAAAAAAACATTGACTGAGGCTATGGATTACAGTTGATGTTCAGTTTCTTGCACAGGTCAATCATTTTGCTTCATCAGACATCAATATCATCAGGAGCTTTTTTGACTCAAGTGCCAGAAGCTGTTGACTTACATTTTATAAATCAACAAAGACCAGGGTGTAAACTAAACATTTCTTTACTGTTCTACTAAAGAAAAATCTACATCTCGGATGGCTAGAGAATGAGTAAATTAACAGCAAATTTACATTTTTGGGTGAATGATCCCTTTAAACACTCATTTCTGAGGTCTTAGTTACTCAGCACACAAACAAACAAATTTACAGATCAAATATTATAGGTTTTCATCTCTGTATTTTCTATGGCAAAATACAAAAAAACATTGTAAGGGAAAATAGGGTAAGATTAAGTTGTTCCACCCCTTAAGTTGTTCTAACAAACTGTGCATATAAACATATTTATAAAGACCTCATCATACCAGGCATATTACTGATCACTAAAACATGCATATATTCTATCAATTTTTACTTCATTTTTATCCACATCTACTTATTTGGCTCAGCTTACAAGAAAATGAGTTTTCCTTCCGAATGCAAGAACAAATATTACTAATATTTACAAATATTATGAAAATTTTCCAGTATCCCTACAGGAGACAAGTGGTATGTGTGTGTACTGTTGAAAACTACTGCACTACATTTGAATATTAGGTTTTTTTCTAGTTTTATCTTTCCTGATAATAACAGACATCCTGATTTATAAGTAAAACTATAAACACAAACGTAAGGTGACTTATGGACACTTACACTGTGACTGGGAAGACATTACTGGCTGCTGTGATGGTCATACAGGTGCTGAAGACCATCTGCTCACAACGACCATGCAGAACGCACTCATCTGAGTTCCAGGCTACCGGCAGAGTGAATGTGATGTTCATCTCTTCATGGGCCTCTCTGCCTTTAATTACACAAACACACCCACACAGAGTCAGCATGTTCTGCAAAACAAAGGGAGCTTAGATATGCCTGCAAGTGATATCTAGAAGGTATTCAGCGCTGGCCTCTCTATCCCTTTGTGCACAACGGACCATTGTTTTAACTCTACTACATACTGGAAACATCACAGCGACGACTTTCTGATCTGTTTGACTGAGAAAAAAAAAAAAAAAAAAAAAAAGCCAAAAAGACTGAATTATGTTTAAAAAAAATAAAATAATTACGTCACATGACTCTAAAAGATTATAAAAGATTTCCCTTTCAAATAAATGCTGTTCTCTTAAAATTTTTCATTTTAAAATATATTTAAACTGCAGTAATATTACAGCTTTACTGTATTTTGATCAAATAAATGCAGCCTCGGTGTGCATAACAGATTTTT
The DNA here is from genome assembly GCF_936440315.1 of Barbus barbus. Classification (NCBI taxonomy): domain Eukaryota; kingdom Metazoa; phylum Chordata; class Actinopteri; order Cypriniformes; family Cyprinidae; genus Barbus; species Barbus barbus. Next base: position 16,220,410 of record NC_136734.1, on the reverse strand, counting down.
TTCCAAATCCATTTTTAGAACAATATTACTGATCCCGAACTTCTGAATGGAACTGTATGTGAAAAAGTAAACCAAATATTATGAGCTTCAGTGTTTGCATCCATGAATGCCATTTCAGCTAATACTGCCCACAACTCAATGTGTAACAATAAAGACATTTGGTTTGGTTCTCTTATGTATTTTTCTTAAGAGGTAGAGGGGAAAATGTAATATGATGAGCTCAATCGCAAGATGTTGTATGCCACAGTGAAGGAGTCATGGCTGTTTTTACATATAGACATGAATCTGAAAGTTAATTAATAATAAATTGTACATAACTGACACAATTTCATGATGCAGCAGACACAGCATAAGGAAGCTTTTCTAACTGATAAGCATCTTGAAAATGCATTTTCTCTAAAACACACATACAAGTTAGCCAGACCAATTTTATTTTGGCACGATTTCAACTAAAAAAGCGAAATGTGTTATTATTGTCAGGCTTTATCTATGATTTGAGTATGTTTTAATGGTCTTTCCTCACTGGCGAATATAACTCTACACATTCAAACACAGGTAGTTTCCTATCAAGAAATTGCTAAATTCTTATTGCTTAGTAAATATGCAGTCTGTGTGAAAAACAGCTAAAAAAAAAAACGTCTGACAAAATCACTGACCACCTGGAGGTATGTTATCAGAAGGCACACATCCAAGGTAAATTTCCAACAAACACATACAGGTTAAAAAAAGAATAGAGACATACCAGCAAGGCCAACTTGCTGCCCAAGCACACTGGCATAAAGGTGGGTAATATTGCGTGAGTAGCCCCCAAATGGCCTCAGTGGGTCCAGAGTCAATGTAATGGGCACAGAGATGTTGATCGGCCCCGGGTCCTCCAGCAGGGGCGGAGACTGTGTGCTGGATCGCGTTTGACTACTGGTCACTGTGCTCTCTGGAGTGATGGACTCGTTCAAGCTGTGCTTGAGGGTCTCGTTTTCTGAGATGCAAAAGTCAAGCTCATTGAATCGGAGAAGAAAGGTGTTCCAATCCTAGAGGGAAACAAAACAAACAAAAAAAAGTTTTGAAAATTTATCAATTCCAAGGTAAATTTATCTCCGGCATTTCCTGATCAATAATAATGCCCAGGTGAACATGATTTTCATACCTGTATGTCTACGACGGTGTCATTATTAATTGAAATTATTAAAAACTGTTTGTCATAATTGAAATAATGCTGAAATAAAGTATAATGTAATATTAGATGAAAAAAAAAAAAAAATTAAGTATGCTATTTAAATATAATTTTGTTTCAATGGTCTTTCCCCTCTAAAATGATATAGCTGTATACATTCAAAGTAAACGCATGTAGATTTCCATCAAGGAACTGCAAACTTCTAATAGTAAGTTAGTAACATTTATGGTCATTTAATTTAAAGAGAGAGAGAGATTTTATTAAGCTATAAAATAAATATATAAATAAATAGAATAGAAAAATAATAATAGAAATGTAGCCTTGACTGACTGAAATAAACAAATAAATAAATAAAATGAATACTAAATTCATAAAAATAAAATAACTAAAACTGAAATAAATTAAAGGTATATGAAAATTATTAAAACAAAAAGTATCACAAATTACATTACTAAAATTTAAAATGAAAAAGAACATAAAAAATAATTAGTTAATTTGAAATATCAATAAATACTATAATAGTATAAAATAATACTAAAATAACACCCTCCTACTTATCGTCAACCATTACATTCTCAAGCATTTTCAAAGGCTCACAGCTAAACCAAGGCCTTTCCTACCTCTGTCATTTCAGGTGATTTGATTTCCTTGATCTTAAAGAAGTATCCTATAGTGAGGAAAGCGATAGCCACAGCACTGACGCTGACCATAAAAATGACCAGCGGTGGACGGTTACTTATGTAGGTCTTTAGATTCTCCAGTGGATTCAACAACAACACCTGCAACAAGAGAAAAAATAAGTTCTTCGAGCTTAGGGAAACTTTCACCTACATCAACCCAGGCATTGAATTCATGAGCACTGAATCACACACGCCAGTAAATTCTGATTAACGTCTGACATCTGCTGAATAAGAACCGGTTTGTTTTCTTAATCTTACCTGTAAGGCACAAAGGCTTGCTAAGCAATAACATATGGCTCTAAGTCAATATTTGGGTCTTATTAGTTTATTTGTTCTCTCTTCACTTCTATGTATGACAAGAGCTGAACTGTGAAGTTTCACAACGTGCTTTAGAGTCATTAAGACATGTGTGCGCACCTAAACACCAGCCAACGGCAGATCTGGATTCTGTCTTGCTTCTGTCGCACAATATCAGTATTAACAAGGATTACTCATTATAAAATCAAATATTATTGCAGCTTAAGAATAATTAGAGGACTATAACTAAATTGTGCTGAAAACAACCAGAGATACTGTCAAACAGTTTAGGGTAGAAATACTAGCAGAAACGCTACACCCCACACATATACTAGAACAAACACTGGATGAACGAGATGACAAAAAGATTAAAGAGACAATACTATCAGTAAATAAACTGACATCATCTGGGTGGCTGAAAAACTGTTTTACACCAAAAGACAAATTAAACTAAGACAATTAAATCTTGCCAAGAAAGCTCTTTTCCTTCATTTCCAGGGTTTTTACTTCTGGAACTTAGCTGCTGCACTATCCACCTTATTTTTTATGCATTTTGCAACTTGAATGTGGCTTCCATGGACAGCTGCTTCCAGTTATTTTCACAAAAAAAAAAAACACTGTCCATTAATCCTTTTGATATTGCAAAATTCTATTTTACCATATTGTTTAAATGCATTATTGTAATCATAAATAAGCTGGTTTGTAACGCAATATAGTTTTATAATTTACTGCACTTCTAGGCCTATGTAAGTTTATATAATCATAACCAACTCTTGAATTTCATGTATCACCTCTAAAAGTCTGTGAAATTTTATTAAACAATACAGACATTTTACAAGAATTTCATAAATAGTATTATCTGGACTGTTAGGTCCTATATTTGTTCTGTTGAAACCAGAAACGACCTCAAGGATTGACAACAGACTGTTGAGGGAGGTATTTTTTTTTTACAAATATTTCTTCCTCGTAAGTAGTAAAGAAACTGTAAAGTAGAAGTAAATCGGAGCAAGAATAGTAAAATTCCTTACGATTTGTATCATTATTTTATAGGGGTCTAAGAAGCAGTATTTGTTTGGGGGGGGGGGCAAACCAATTCTCATAAAAATGTCTTTATTAATTATTTTTATTAAAGTTTATTTACTTAGCAATTGTATTGGGTTCTTCTTTATTGTGTTATGTATATTGTGCATTTTGTGTTTCTGTAGTTATTTATTCATCCCAAATTGTTCCAAATCTAAAATATGTTTCCCCATATGAAACGCAAAAGATTTAGCTGTTCATAAAACCACAAATCATCGTGACCATGACTCTCGGTTTTTTGACGTTTTTTTATTTCTCCATGCACATTTTTTACATTAATCTACCCTCACGAAGTGTGTAAAAACCAATTAAACAGTCTGTGTAAACAGACCAGAAATACAAACAAAAGTATTTCTGGTTTGTTAGGTCCTATACTTGATCTGTTGAATCCAGAAATGGCCTCAAGAACTGGCAACAGACTACTGAGGGAAGTATTTTTACAAACATTTCTTACTCATAAGTTAATATTCATAAGGAACCGTTAAAAAAAAACAGAATCATTTTCTTAATGTAGAAATCATAATCGTTAAACTCCTTAGGATTAGCTTCACTATTTTTACAGACGGGGATCTAACCGGCAGGTACACTGATGACGGCCTGAATCTCTCGACCTCTGCAGCATATATTCATATATCCACACGAAGGCTGCAAGTCAAACTCCAGTGAGCTACCGAGAAAGTATTCGTGGGGCATCACTGAGGGGTCTGTGACACCTATAAATGCAGTAAAGACAGGCGACTCACTATGTTTTGACACACAGCCGACATCTAACTTAGCTGCCTGCGAGTTAGCTACGAGCTCCGATCTGAACGTCACGTATCATTACTGTTCCCACAAAAACAGCTCAATCTGGCAGCATGCAACGCGTGCTAGTTACGCAATCATTCCCAAACACACAAATACCTTTAAAGCGATTAACGTAAAACAAGCTGGAAATCTCAAACTCACCATTTTGCCCCCGCGAGTGCGTGCGTGCTTTCGACAGCTGCAGACGGCTAAAGCTAACAGACTCGAGCCTAACGGGCCTGAGCGACAAACACACAGCTGACAGCGGTACAAGAGTGCACAACACTCCTTCCCATTATTTGCAATATTCTCAAAACACGGATTTGTATAGCTTTCGCGTCTACAGCGACCTGCTGGTTGACGGAAACTGTCTGTAGATGTCTTCTGTGTTTAGGAACCAGCAGAACCAATCGCGTTACTTTCACTTCTCTACGCATGCCCCGATCACGCAAGGCGGGGCTTAGTACAAGTGGAAAGCCTGTCATTGGCTTAGGCAATGCGACGGAGGCTGTGATTGGACGATTCTCTTGTCAATTGCGCTGCTCGCTGACTGGGGTTGAAATGTGGCGGGCAGCAATATGAAGCCTTGAAGATGTCTTTTGTAATATGTTAAGACACCCAGAAGAACCCTGATGTGAAGAACATAAGTGTCGGTTGATGGGTTTTCTAGCCATCTGGTGAGAAGAGCAAGTATTTTGTTGTTAAGATGTTTAACGTAGCGTTCTTGTTCCCTTTTTTTATTAACATTGTTGTCGATTGTGTTGTTAAACTCTGTCTAGGGAGTCATGGTGATCTTGAGAGAAGGCATCTGCCCTGGAATAAACGAGGAATTCGTTAAGGCTTTACAGCCAGAGGATATCAAAACAGGTGCTGACAATGATAATCAAATAGCAACATGTAGAGCTGATGTAGAACTGTATTTCAGTTCATTTCATCTTTACTGCTCTAACAAGAAGTAGCGTACTATATAGTATGAGGTTAAACCATCTACCACAGTAATATCTCATTAAAAATGTTTATAAAAATCTAATAATTCTAACTTTAATATTTAATTTATTTACTGTGTAATTATATTGAGTTCTTTTTTTATAGTTTATTTTATGCTTCTGTAGTTATTTACTCATTTCAAATTGTTCCAAAACCCAAACAATTTTTTCCACATTAAACTCAAAAGAAGTTTTTTTTTTCTTCTCATAGCTGTTCATACAACCACAGATCACGGTGAACAAATGTCAGTATTTAAAATCGTCATGAAATAAAAATGGGCAGTTTTAGTTCTATTCATGTACCCTTCTAATTATAATCATAAAGTGGTCTAAATGACTGGAGAAGTCTGTAATACATAGCTAGAGAGAAGCCTGTTGTTTTTACCAAAAGATTCAGTTTAACCTTTTGATAAAGACTGACAAAGTTAAAAATTGAAAAATGCGCAAATGAATCATTCACATGAAGATCAATAATATGCATTAAAAATAGTTAGGATGAATGTTCATGTTGCCTTATAATTGACTAAAGAAAACCATACAAGTGCCATAAAAGAATTCCATGTGAAATATATTCTGAGTCTTCTAGAGCTATATTTGATAATGAAATTCATGTCAGAAACCTGTCAAACAACCAATGTTATCTTGGCCTCTACTGTCTTGGCGGAGGGAAACAAATCCTTGAATAATGAAATAATTTTTGGTCTGTTCCTCGCAAAAAAAAAAATGAATTGAGTGTAGTTTGACAGACAATGAACTGTCATTGTATAGAAAAGAGCTGAGTGTGTTTCAATAAAAAAATAACAGCGCAGTTTGAAACAACATGAATAAAAAATGAGAGGACTATTCATTGAAATACTGTTGCTGCTCAAGCACTGTTGTCCCTTTTGGGAATCAATAAAGTATTCTTTACTCCATGACTGCCTGTGGCCTTCTAATAATACATTTCATTCTTTCAGTTGAAGACTTTGTCTCATGTAACCCAGAAGAACTTGCACAAAAGTGTTCATTATCTTACAAGGTATGTGGAATTATTTGATTTTTAGTGTGCCAGTTTTCAGCTAACACCCATTCAGGCCTCACCTTTATTTACCACTATCCATCACAGAGACTGTGTAACTAAACCAAAGACTATAGAATAGTCTTAAAGAGACTTTGACTAAACTAAACAATGTTAGCAAACTAAATACTGTCTGTGTTATCTTTCAGGCTCTAGTAGCTGTTCGGCGTGTGCTCTTGGCTCAATACACAGCTTTTCCTGTCTCTGGAGCTGATCTCTATGAAGAACTCTTGAGCTCCACAGCAATTTTGTCCACTGGCAATCCCAGGTCCCAAACATATATGTGGAGGATTCATATAGTTGTATAGTTGAAAAGTTTGGGGTCATTATTTTCTTGTTTGTTTGTTTTTTGAAAGAAATGAATATTTACAAGGATGCAAAAGGGACGGTACAGACATTTGTTTCTTTTTGAAATAAATGTTTTTTTTTTGTATGCATTGAAAACTAAATATCACAATTTCCATATATTATATTAATATAATATTAAGCAGCATAACTGTTTTCAACATAAAAATATGAAGTGTTTCTTCATTTTATTAGAATAATTTCTGAAGGATCATCGGAAGACTAGAGTAATGGCTGCTGAAAATTCAGCTTTGCATTACAGTAATGCATTTTAACATTAACATTTTAAAATATATTAAAATGGAAAAAATATTTTGAAATGCAATATTGCACAATATTATCTTTACTGTATTTTTGATCAGTAAATTCAGCCTTAGTGAACATAAGACTTTTTTTGAAAATCATTTAAAAAAGAAAATCTTGCCAACCCCAAACGTTTGAATGGTTTTGCATCTTGTATTAAGGCTCTGAGCAAAACTGTGCTGTTTTGTCTTCAGTTTGGATAAGCTGTTGGATTCTGGGCTCTACACAGGGGAAATAACTGAGCTGACAGGAAGTCCAGGGAGCGGGAAAACACAGGTGATCTTTTATCCTGGAAACTCTTCTCAATTTCTTGATGCTGCTCTACAATGTCAAAACCTAGCCTGCATTTATTACCTGTTAAGGTTGGGTGGGCAAATGGGTGAATGTTCAATAACGCTCTGTGTGTCTCTCAATCACTTTGTAGGTGTGTTTTAGTGTTGCAGTTAATATATCCCACCAGCTGAAGCAGACTGTGTTTTACATTGACACAAAGAGTGGTATGTGTGCGAACCGACTGCTTCAGATGCTACAAACCAAGACCTCTAATATGGAGGAGCAGGTAAATAAAGTATAATTTAGTAATTAGTTGTGCTTCCTTGGTCAACTATTCCAAACGAACAGCGTTTGTCAAAAAACTTGATTCTTTTAAACAGTATTATATCGTACTGTGCTACATAGGTTGTTTTTACTTTTCAACACATAGATGGAGGCACTTCAAAAAATCAAGGTGTTCAGAGTATTTGATGTCTTCTCTTTGCTCGCATGTCTTCAACATCTGAGATCAAATGGCCTTCAGAAGGTAAGTGTTCTTTTTAAAAGTCTGTTGATAAGAGTGGTTGTTTGTAGCAGAACTCTTGAATGTTCCCTAGGCATGTGTTGGAGGTGGTTCAGTCAAAGCGCTGATGGTGGATTCAGTCTCTGCTGTGCTCTCATCCTTGCTCGGAGGGAAACAGAATGAGGGTATTTGTTTACAATATTGCATAATACTCCTCTTAATGTTCTGTTCTAATTAGCATCTCATACATCAGATGTCACAGTACTGCTGCTTTGCATCAGGTATGTCCTTGCTGATACAAGTTGCTGGGGAGCTGAAGATGATCGCCAAAGACTTCAACATTGCTGTACTGGTATAAACCTCTCCGTTTCCTGTTACAAACAAAAACAAAACTGGAATTATTACTGAATTTCAAAATTGTGGGTCCAAGCCTGGAGAAGTCTAATGTGAATAAATACTGCTTTTGTTCAAAAATATATGGAATTGCTCTTTGTGAATGATAATAAAATTAAAGTCGGCATAAAATGAAGTTCACCTTATGAATTTAAGTGCATGTTAAATCATAATGAAAAATTCATCCATAAAGATTATTTTGTTGAAATATTGGAGATTTCTCAAGTCACTTTGTCTGCTTAAATCCCGTCTTTTTTATGAATGTAATGCAAGCTTGCATTCAGCCATTTTACTTCATTCAATCAACGACCGATTGCCCCCCTCCAATAATTTGACTTGGATCAATATCTGTCACAACTTTCATTCCATTTGCATTTAGTGTATGACTAAATATTGAAATGTCTTTTGAAATAAATTCTGGTCCTGTGAAATCTTGCACTGAAGGTGACAAACCATGTTACCAGCGATGGGAATGGGCATTTGAAGGCTGGACTGGGACAGTCATGGAGTCATGTGCCGCGCACACGTGTGCTCCTGCAGAGAGGGGAGGACGCAGAGACTTCATCCTTAAGGACCGCAACTCTGACCAAATCATCACGACAGGTGGTTTTTGGGAAAATTATCCTGATTTTCAAAAATAACCCAATAAAGTCTTTACTGATATTTACTGTTGTTTTTTTTTTAAATCATCTTCAGGCTTGTCATCTGGTAGAGGAGTTTGATCTTTGTAACTGGTCTGAAGAGAGGAGAACCTCCAATGCAGGCAAGAGGAAACTAGAGGAAAGAAATAAACCTTGACAAAAAAAAAAAGTTCCAGTGTTTTCAGTGACAACACAAATAGCTGTCCTTTTTTGAATTCAGACAGACTATATAGGAGGTATATTTAGAGTCAGTTGTAAATGTGTAATATTTCTAAACTGTTTCTGTTGTGGTTTTTGACAAGTGAGAAGACATTTTCTTTCTTTGAATATTTTTGTATATATACACCATTTAATCAAGTCAAAAAGACCTTGCATTCTTTTTTTTCTTAAAAGCATTTACATAGTGTTGGCACATTATTTTCTAAATGAAATTGAGCAACGAGTAACTTTAAAAAACAGATTCATTTTTCTCTGTACCAACAGTAAAAATGCACATTACTGACCATTTTCAATGGAAAAACAAAATGCACTTTTGCATTATTCTGCATCTCACCTCTGTGTCTCAGTATAACACAAAATTACAGAGTCCTTACGGATTAGACAAGGGGAAAAAACCCATGCTGTGTTATACAGACACTCATACAATCACTCATGTTGGAGGACAGAACTGCTGTTCTCTGTTGTGTGCTCACAATTCAGGTACAAGTCAATTTCTTTGTGCATAAAGGGCTTGTTTTAATTAGAATGATTGAAACAGATGAAATTACACACAAGTACCATTACTAAGCTAGAGGGCTCTTACCCAATTTACTCTACACAATTATTCATTCCACAATCACGCCTTATGGCGGTTACTATTGTATTGTTAATCACTCATCCTGTGCCCAAGAGAATACTCCAAACAAACATCCTTTTAAAAAAAAAAACAGATAAATGACACTGTATCATGAAGTCATCAAAATCATTAGTTATTGACCTCTGAAGAATAAGCTTATGACATGAGTGGCAACATTGGTCAATGACACCAAAGTTTAAAAATGATAAATATGTGAATCCATAGTGAGAAATTGTGTCAAAACCAATTGACAGTTTTCTAGTACAATGTGTGTAATACCACAATATGGTAAAGCTAACAAAAACATGAAACAGACACTGGAAGAAAAAGTTCATTTAGCTCGTTATTGATGTAGCTGCGGGTCAGATGAAACAGGTTTGCTGTTCTCTAATGAACAATGTCATTATAGGACAAAATGCCTGAGCTTTGTGGTAGTGTCCTTCCAGCAGTCTCTCTACCTCATTCAGCACGGAGGAACCACCCTCCTCTTTCGGATGCATTCCCAGATCCAGTTGGAGGTGACCCTCTGGGCTGAACAGTCGTCCTCTGGCTCTCCCAGTGTATGTGTGGCTGAAGCGGAGTCATACTCTGGCACTAAATCACCATCGTATGCTAGGAAGTAGCGCCGAAGCTTCTCAATGTCCTGCACGGACTCTGGGAGGTAGAGCTTCACGCCTGTGAAAATGTCCATTAGTGTCTGCAGGAAGACGACAAAGGTTTTAAGTAGAGATCGACCGATATATCGATTTACCGATATTTTCCCCGATACTTAAGCATTTTTCCATAATCGGATATCGGTTTTGTAATATCGCATTCCCCGATAAACACGTGGACGTTTTGAGAATTGCGCGCAGGATCGCAATTGCAGCGCGTCTGAGGGGAGACTAGACAACAACGGCTTGCAGGTACTTGATTTGCTGTAGTTAGTAAACTATTTAATATTACAGTCATTAATGCACAAATTAGATGTATTACATAAATGCCTGATATATAGTTTATGCAACTTGGCTCTAAGAAATATGATAAATAAGATACTCTGTCAAGCCCTGTCCCTATAAAGATATAACTTTGCCTGAAATAACAGCCATGAATTAGCGCATGTTGGAAATAAAAGCGCTGAATTTAATTCTCTCTCTGTGGTCTATTAGTCTCATGAAGTCGCAGTCACGTAGATAATCCGTCAAGTCCTCTTCCAATAAAGACGTAATTTTGCATGAATTAAATAATACAGCCATGAATGATTGCATGTTGGAAATAAAAGCATTGACTTTCATTCTCTCTCTGTTGTCTATATGCTCCTCATTAGTCTCATGAAGCCGCTTTCATATTGCAGTTCACTCAGCGGTTGATGCTCAAGAAATGCTCAGCACGGACACTGCATGTAACTTTTAACAAGATTCACTTTTTTGAAGCACCCTAAATTGTATTAACACTTACTATATAACCATTATTTGGTTTATAAACATCTAAATTAATACAACTCTGCAATCGATCGCAGTTTGAGTAGCCTATAGTTCTGTGTAAATGCATAGATAAACCGCGCTGTCAGCAGCATAATTTAGAGCATGCCAGTTGAGAAATGCAATAAAATACAATGCTTGTTATATTCCAATATTCCAGAGAATATTATCCAGTGAATTATTCTTCACTCTTTAGCCTATTAAACAGCTTATAAACCTATAAAACTGTAGTTAAAAATGAAGTTGATATGATTCCTGTCCTTTATTTGTTTTCTCTATATGAAAACATTAGACATTCTACGTTTATTTTGCTTACTGCTAATATTAGTGTTGCTGCTAAAGCTTTTTATAAATAAAATGTTTTTTATTGTTGTAATACAAAGATTAAATTTAACATGACAGGGCTCTAGACTGCGACCAAAATGGTAATTTTTTGCGAGTTAAAATTTGACCTGGTCGCATTTGTACGAGTGCCTGGTCTGCGCTGCTCCAAAGCGTCTGCTTCATACAGCGCGCGCTGCCAGCCGCAGCACATTACAGCAGGAGTAAGATTTCACTGATCAGGTGAAGAGAGGTGCTTTCAGCGCGAGCGCTTCCTGGGTAGAGCCTGGTTTATACTTGCCGCGTCAGCACGAGCTCGAAGGTGCGCGTCGCGGACGGAGCGCAACAGAGGATTTTGTTTTCAAACTAAAGTAAAAGACCGCTTCTTAAACCAGAGAAGGTGAACATGCAAGTCCTTGTTATCTTTGCCTTTTACCTCACGTTATGCTATGGAGGCTTTCCATAATAAAATTTTTTATATATATATATATATATATATATATATATATATATATATATATATATATATATATATATATATATATATATATATATATATATATATATATATATATATATATATATTTATTTTATTTTTTTATTTTTTTTGCTTCCTCAGAGTTTGCTAAACATTCTGTAATATACTCGGTATATAGTACAGCATGTGATGTGTCCTGTGTACCTAATCTTATTCGTTTTTTTTAGTAAATGTTATGTAAGCTAGTTCGTCATTGTCAACGTACTGTTTTATTGTTGTTGTGCTTTTTAATTAAGAATAACAATGAATCCATCTTTTGTTTTAGTCTTAAAAAATGAAAGGTGTATAGATATAAGCAAAACAGACAATTATCTTTTCTTGCAAAATGTGACACCAAGATCGAGAATTTGAAAGTGAAAGCGCACGAAAAAAGGAATTCCTGTTGACAAAATTTAAATCACAAATAATACAGATGAAAAAGAACGAGTTGAATGTTGAACACTTTCGTTACCATATAACTATAAACTATGATAAAAGTTAATCAGCATGCATTGATTAACCAAATGTTCAAAAACAAAAAACAAATTGCAACCAAATGATGTGCTCGTGCGACCAACTGAGAAAGTTAGCTGCAAAAGTGAGATCAGTGGGAAGAATGAGTCTAGAGCCCTGCATGAAAGACTGCTAATTCTCAAAACATTTTTTGTTAAGATGACTGAAAGGAGGAAAAACCAAAGTGACGTATGGACTTGTTTCACGCAGTCATTTATTTACTTTATAACAGTAAATAAATAGCGGTTCTCGGGCACATAACCATGCAAATAATTGGTATCGGTAATAAAAAAAATCAATATCGGCCGATCACTAGTTTTAAGTGGAGATGAAGTATCGTAACAGTAAAATTACACTAACTTTAAAAGGAAAAGGTTTTTGGTTTTAAAAATATACTGAAAGTCAGTGGGGTCCAGTGTTTTTTGGCTCCTCTGACTTTCACTGTACAGGCAAGAACAGTTGAAACGTAGAATATCTTTGGATAAAAGTCAGTCACAGGTTTCCAACACACTGCTATCACTTAAGGTTACACAGATCTAATATAAACATGCGATTTCTTTCCCAGAGGTTTATCTTCACAAACATAACCGACAGATTTTGTAACTTGTGATTTTAACAAACTTGTGTATTTGACAGTTTAAGGCCAATAAGACATGAAACAGCTTATTTTAGTATTCACATGCAGTGCGACAGCCGCTTTCTGTGTGTGCATTCAGAAAACCGCATTATCAGAAGTTTAAACTGATATGGCTTTAAAACGCATGATTTCAGCATGATAATCAAAACCAAACATGATTTTTGACAAAGCATCTGAGGTATGAGCTGTAAAGCCCAATTATGGAAAAGGGGGCGGGGAGTAGCAGCTCATTTGCATTTGCATGGACGAAAACAGCCGGTTTCTGCTTCCACTCTAAATAGGCATTTTCAAAATTATAGCATAATAGGTGGCCTTTAAGTACAAAAGAGGTTAAAACAAACGAACAAACCTTTTCTTTTTTTGGGTCAGTTGTTTGGACAGTTTTCAATTTGCTTTGTCCGTTGCTGTGAAAGGGTTCTGTTTTTATCTGAAATAGAACAAGATCACAAGGTTTGAGTGAAGAGATGATCTAAAAACAGATAAATGAACCATGACATGGCATGACAGACTAAACCCGTGTTCAAAGAAAACACGCTGCCGTTTCAAAGTTTGGGGTCACTAAGTTGAGTTTAGGCCAGTAAGTACGCAGCACAACCGTTTTCAAAATTGATAATAATAGTGAATGTTTCATGATAGAATGATTTCTGAAAGATCATGTGAGACTGTAGACTGGAGTAATGGCTGCCGAAAATCAGCTTTGCCATCATAGGAATAAATTACATTTTAAAATATATTAAAACAGTCCATTTACATTGTAACAATATCTGACAACACTAATGTTTTACTGGGTTTTCATCAAATAAATGCAACCTTGGTGAGCATAAGAGACTTTCAAAGAAAATAAAAATAAAATATCTTAATGACCTTAAACTTTTGAATAGCATTGTATAGTATATATGGGTTTGTCAGATAACTAACCTTCTTGGCATTTTGTTTCTCTGCGGGTAGTTTCCTCTTAACTGCTGGAGATGATGATTCTGTTTTCACTGCCTTTGCTTTGGGAGAATGACCATTTTCTGAACAGTTGGAGCAATTACAGAATGTAAGAACTTTTTAAATGGTACTTTTATGATGCAGATGTCAAACCCGAAAACTACAGACCACACAGGATCTGTTCATGGTGAACACTTACTGGTCTTGTTAGCTGTGGAAGCTCCATGAGATGCAGAGGGAGAGCTTCCTCCACTCTCACCTCCTGAAGAGCTCTTGTCATTTTGGCTAGTTTTGGACGGACCAGCTGTCACCTCAAAATCACAGTTCTCCTTTGAAATACGGTACAGCTCCTGCAAAAAATAAATTACCGTAATTTAAAAAAAATTGTATATTTATAAGAAAGATCATTTAAAGTTGCAGTTCTTTCATATAGTAACTTACATCCAAGTGTGACTTTTGTGATTATTCAAAAAAATAAATAAAAATTGGATGGGGATGGGTTGTATGAATCAGATGTTGACTGGATTTTGTAATGTTGGCATTGCACTAAAAAAAAAAAATGAATGTGAGCTTGTAGTCAATTGTAGATGGGTGGAGTTTAAACAGACTAAATGAATGGAGAAGTTCAGCGTACATCAGAGAAAAGGATGTAATTTTACCGGAAGATCGAGTTTTGACATTTTGTTTAAACATTCTGTGGTCAAAAAAATAAAAATACATCTTATTGTGAATGACTCATCCTTGTATATACCTTTATGCATTTATAAAACACATGGTAAATATTTGAATTTTTAGTTCATGTCCACTTATTTTACTTTGATTTATTATTTTGAACATGCTATGAAAAGACTGGTTTGAAATGACATGTGACATACAGTTCCTGATTATATAAAATGCATATGAATACGCAAATATTTTCCAATCAAGCGTACCTTGAGCTGCTGAAGGTTAGTGGCAGTCTTCCAGTCTTTGTCATCTCGCATTCGAGTGCATCGTGGGAAGCGGATGGATATGCCATCTGCAGTGTGCATTTCTGATTTGGAAAACTCAGCTCCTGTTATTTCCCACACTGGTGCTTTCTGTAAACATTGACATACAGGATATTATTCCTGATAGTCCAATACAGAACACAAACTACTACAGTTTCAATTGTTAAACATCTTAAACATTTAAGTGTTGTACGGTCTATTAAACACATTCTTCTGGGTTAAAGAGATAACAAGCCAATAGTTCCAACAAGTTCCTTCATTGCCATTTTTCTATCACATATTCAACTGTAACGGCTTTTAACAGAGTTTCATCAAGCTCATTTCACATTACAAACACATAAACGTTAAGCATCCCTTCGGTCATATTAGGAAGAGTCTTACTTCTGGATCTCGGATAATGAAATCTGGGTAATAGTTCTTGACGATGTTCAACCATCCTGGGATCTTGCTTGGATCCTGTGAAAGCAAGATAGATAGGAAAATTATGACATTCACCTTTCAGAAATCTGATATGGCAATGGAGACACTACCGGTTACATCATGAGATTTACCTTGCCAATTTTGATAACGTCCAACTCCTTCTGCAGTCTGGCTAAGGTGGCGTCGTCATAGCCTCCTGAACACTTGGTCACAGTGCACCACTTCTTGGATTCTGGGTCATAGCATCCCATGAGGAAACTGGACATAATTCCACCTGGCACACAAAAAAACAACATTTCAAAACGGTTACTCTAGCAACTCTGAAGTCCAGTTATTATATATAACAATTTGGATTGGACTGCATATACTGACCATTTGAGCCTTTGCCATAGAAAGCACCAAGCACCACGAGGTCAGCGGTGTCCGCCATTGCTCCTTCATTCAGATAGTCCTTCTTCACCTTTAACCAGTGACGTTTTCCTGGTTCATAATGTCCCTGAAATAGCAATAAAGCTATGAAGTGACCCAAACAAACACAAATGCACTGCACTTTTGCATTTTAAAGCCATAACCTGTCAGAATGCTTCAGTTTTTGGCAGCCATTAACATGGGCGTATCACACTACGTAATATTTTTACAAATTATGCCAAATTTTTTAATGCGACTTGTCTATTCCGAACAGTGTGTATATTTTTTTTCCTCTGCTATTCACTGTTGCTTAGGAAAATACTGTTTGAGAGTGTCACCAAATTATAGGTTTATGTAACAGCAGCGACTCATGTAACCAGTCGTGCCAGTTTTATATGCAGTGCAATGGAAGATAGAATAGAACTCCTTTCTGAAAATAAAATGTGTTGCATTGTTGGCATCCAAATCTATTACACGCTATTAACACAGTTAGGTCATACTCAGGCTATACCTTGATATCCTTAAGAACCAAACCCTCAAGTCCTTCTCTGATGACACGTGTGATCATTTCTGCCAGATCTGCAGCTCTCTGTTGGGACACAATGTCATTAGCTTTATAAAATCATCCACCCTGAAGTCTTATAACATCAACCTTTAATTAACTTCACCTGTCTACATATTTGTAAGCATTCTTGAACATTGAGAACATATGCACGATGAGTAGAGAAAGAAAAGGATATAAAAACACTGCAGAACTGACCGTGACATGCTTCATTTCTGAGAACAGAATCCTGTTGGGAACTTCAACCATATTGTCATGGAGAAACTTCCTTCTCTCACAGAGAGGCCTGGAAAATATCACTGCATCAACATCTTTCAAGTCTTACCATGAACGACTCAATCAACATTTAAGACAAAGCATAAACATTTCATTTTTCTCTAAAACCTGCAATAGCTTTCAGATAAATGAAAAATGCATTCCTTTGGTTTGACTCACTTGTTCATGAGACTGACACCATTGAAATAAATGCAGTCGAACACGAACAGACCCACTTGAGCATCCTGAAAAGCTGCTTTCTAAAAACACATACAAAAACAAAAAGAAATTAATACTTTTATTCAGCAAGCATACAGTAAATTAATTACATTAAAAGTAACAGTAAAGGCATTTGTAATTTCAAACATACTGTTCTTTCTATTCAACAAAAAAATCCTGAACAAATTTATTAATAAAAAACTAAATATTGCCAATTAATAAAATTATTAAATTAATATATTAAATTATTATTTTATAAGAATGTATATAAAAAAGAGAAGTTAAGAAGCTGTTTTTTTAATCATGTATAGCAGCAAATCAGCATACAAGAATTATGAAGGATCATGTGACACTGATTGAAGACTGGAGTAATGACTGCTGAAAATTCAGCTTTGCTATTTTAAAACATTACAACAGGAAAAAAAAGTTATTTAAAATTGTAATAATGTTTGACAATACTGTTTTACTTTATTTATACTCAAATACATTCAGCCTGGGTGAGCATAAGAGACTTATCAAAAACAATAGTAAATATAGCTGCAAGCAGCGATGACGGGCCCAAGCCGTCAGCATACGCCACCCCGGTGGCATCGATAAAACGGTGCCCAGCGAGCACACGCATCACAGTAACCCTCTGGCAGTTTGGTTTTAAGGGATACGGCAATTAAAGGGTTAATCCAAACCATCAACTCTGTGAAACACACACACACAGAACAACATATAAAACTTTAAATTCTGTGAAAATATATTTTTCATTGGTAGTTCATGTTAATGCATTTACTAATGCTAACAAATGAGAAATTATTATAGTTACCAAAGGTTTTAATGATTTATAAGCATTTTTTAATGATTTCTTTTTCCATTAACTAACATGAATAATTTTTTCTAACACAAATGAATAAAGTAAAAAATATATTGTTAATATTTAATGTTATTTGTGAATTAACCAATGTTAAAAAACAACATTATTTAACTGTTGTTAATTTACATCATTAATAAATATATACCATTTAATGTTGATCAAAATCAATTCCAAAATGTGTTAATATATTATTACATTTTAAAGTTTTATCTTTTGAACATGACTATTTTTCTAATATTAAAAATATTTTGTTCATTGTTAGTTCATTGTAAGTTCATACTATCAATGAAGAATTAACATGCTGTAAAAAATATATTTTTCATTGTTAGTTCATGTTAATTAATGCATTCCCTACTGTTAACAAATGAGACTTAATTATAAAGTGTTATCAAAACCTTTAATGCTTTATAAGCATTTTTTAAGGATTTTATTGAGATGTTTAAACAGACCCTCTCTCTCTCTCCCTCTCTCTCTCCCCCTCCACACTCACTGAACTCACACAGTCAGTCACCCACCCAGTCACCCACCGCACACATTAGAAGCACAGAGACAGGAGAACTCTGATAGTTTTTAAATTTTCTCCTCCGCATAGTGTATTGTAAATTCATGAAATTAATCACATATCCTCAGACTGTATTGTTCTGTGTATGTAATTTTTTATGAAGTGTTTGGAAGCTGCTCTTAAAAGAAAAAAAAAAAAGAAAAGTTTTCTCTTTTTTACTGTAACTTTAATAAATTGCCATTAAATCATCGTTCAAGATATCCTAAATCCGTCCGCAATTTAGCATCTTCAGTATTTTGGCATCATAAGAAAAAATGTTTGGTGTGATTTACGTGTTTCTGTTTGGAGGAGCATGAATTTGTTTACAGCCTGTTTAAAAACAAAACCCACATTAAAATAAATATAGCCGACTTCCTGTTGGTCGTAGCTAATGACTGTAAATTAGAAAGTTGTCCGGATTAATAAGAACAATTTATGTACCGAGTTTGGTGTCTGTAGCTATCATTATATATATATATAAACATTAATAATTATATACCATTTAATGTTGATCAATATTAATTCCAAAATGTGTTAATATATTATTACATTTTAAAGTTTATCTTTTGAACATGACTATTTTTCTAACATTAAAAAGATTAATAAATGCTTTAAAAAAATTGTTCTTTGTTAGTTCATACTATCATGGAAGAATTAACATGCTGTAAAAATATATTTTTCATTGTTAGTTCACGTTAATTAATGCATTTCCTAATGTTAAGAATTGAGACCTTATTTAATGATTTATAAGCATTTTTTAAAGATTTTAAAAAACAGACCCTCTCTCTCTTTCTCTCTCTCACCCAGCTCCTCAATCCACACAGTCACTCACACAGTCACTCACACCCCACCCCACCCCCACCCCTCACTCAGCTGCAGTGACAGGGAGCTCTCACTCAGATGCAGGCTGGCAGGGAGCTCTCACTCAAAAGCAGCTCTGATAGTTTTTAAATTTTCTCCTAAGCATAGTGTATTGTAAATTCATGAAATTAATCACATATTCTCAGACTGTATTGTTCTGTGTATGTAATTTTTTATGAAGTGTTTGGAAGCTTCTCTTAAAAGATAAAAAAAAAAAAAAATTATCTTTTTTACTGTAACTTTAATAAATTGCCATTAAATCATCGTTCAAGATATCCTAAATACGTCCGCAATTTAGCATCTTCAGTATTTTGGCATCATGATAAAAAATGTTTGGTGTGATTTCCGTGTTTCTGCTTGGAGGAGTATTAATTTGTTTACAGCCCGTTTTTAAAAAAAACCCACATTAAAATAAATATAGCCGACTTCCTGTTGGTCGTAGCTAATGACTGTAAATTAGAAAGTTGTCCGGATTAATTAGAACAATTTATGTACCGAGTTTGGTGTCTGTAGCTAAAACTAACCCCCTCATTTTTGACAAAAGGTGGCGCTATAGAGTGTCTCTTCCACGCCCGTTTATGAGCTTTTTCCAGTGTCTAACTATCATTAATACTGATATGTGTGTTGAGTTTCATGACATTCTAAACATGTTATCTGCCTCAAAATCACCAGAAACGAATTTTCAACTTTGACACGTTGCCATGGCAACATAATTTTAGATATCAATCTTCCCTTCACAGTTTTACATCGGCCGTGTTTTGACATTATTCTGGTGACGTTTGAAGCAAATCGAGTAAAAATAAGATGCTGAATTCAAAGCATTTTGAAAACGACACACTTCCTGCAGCCAGTTGGTGGCGCTATAACTTTCAGTCATAATAGTCACATCTATCCGATCGGCATCATACAACGAACAAATCACTGAAGTTTGATCTACATCATACAATGTATGTGGACGTTATTAGGCATTTCCTGGGTCTCATTTTTCGCCATAACTTCATCGCCTCGCCACGGGCAAACCGTTCGACATATCAAAAATATCTTCGCAATTTAGCGTCCCCAATGTCTTGAGATCATGTTCACCGAGTTTGGTGGCAATCGTATGGAAATCCTCAGAGGAGTATATCAAATTCCAGAGCATGCGCTTTTTAAACAGCCCTGAATAGCCGACTTCCTGTTGGGCGGAGCCTAAGACATGCTGCGCGGAAGTTGTTCGGCTCAATGAGTTCTATATGTGTACCGAGTTTCATATGAATACGTGCAAGTATGTGTGAGCTATACATCGTGTTTTCTGACAATTTTCCAGGGGGCGCCGTAGAGCCCCTGTGCCACGCCCGGGTCCCAGCCTCAGCGGCGTCCTAATGGCCGCAGGTTCCAATGTGCGTGCCAATTTTCAAGAGTTTTCGGGCACGTTAAGGCCCCCAAAAGTGCCCGGATAGTCGAAATAAAAAATAAAAAAAATAATAATAATAAAAATAAATATAGCTGCGAGCAGCGATGACGGGCCCAAGCCGCCAGTGCATATGCCACCCCGGTGGCATCGATAAAACGGTGCCCAGCGAGCACACACAATACAGTAACCCTCTGGCAGTTTGGTTTTAAGGGATACGGCAATTAAAGGGTTAATCCAAACCATCAACTCTGTGAAACACAACACACAGAACAACATATAAAACTTTAAATTCTGTGAAAATATATTTTTCATTGGTAGTTGATGTTAGTTAATGCATTTACTAATGCTAACAAATGAGAAATTATTATAGTTACCAAAGCTTTTAATGATTTATAAGCATTTTTTTTATGATTTATTTTTCCATTAACTAACATGAATAATTTTTACTAACACAAATAAAGTAAAAAATATATTGTTAATATTTAATGTTATTTGTGAATTAACCAATGTTAAAAAACAACATTATTTAACTGTTGTTAGTTAACATCAACAATAATTATATACCATTTAATGGTGATCAATATTAATTCCAAAATGAGTTAATATATTATTACATTTTAAAGTTTTATCTTTTGAGCATGACTATTTTTCTAATATTAAAAATATTATGTTCATTGTTAGCTCATTGTAAGTTCATACTATCAATGAAGAATTAACATGCTGTAAAAAATATATTTTTCATTGTTAGTTCATATTAATTAATGCATTCCCTACTGTTAACAATTGAGACTTAATTATAAAGTGTTATCAAAACCTTTAATGCTTTATAAGCATTTTTTAAGGATTTTATTGAGAAGTTTAAACAGACCCTCTCTCTCTCTCTCTCTCTCTCTCTCTCTTTCTTTCTCTCTCTCTCCCCCTCCACACTCACTGAACTCACACAGTCACTCACACCCCACCCCTCACTCAGAAGCAGTGACAGGGAGCTCTCACTCAGCAGCAGCTCTGATAGTTTTTTAATTTTCTCCTCTGCATAGTGTATTGTAAATTCATGAAATTAATCACATATCCTCAGACTGTATTGTTCTGTGTATGTAATTTTTTATGAAGTGTTTGGAAGCTGCTCTTAAAAAAAAAAAAAAAAAAAAAAAGAATTCTCTTTTTTACTGTAACTTTAATAAATTGCCATTAAATCATCGTTCAAGATATCCTAAATCCGTCCGCAATTTAGCATCTTCAGTATTTTGGCATCACTAGAAAAAATGTTTTGGTGTGATTTCTGTGTTTCTGTTTGGAGGAGTATGAATTTGTTTACAGCTCGTTTTAAAAAAAAACCCACATTAAAATAAATATAGCCGACTTCCTGTTGGTCGTAGCTAATGACTGTAAATTAGAAAGTTGTCCGGATTAATAAGAACAATTTATGTACCGAGTTTGGTGTCTGTAGCGATCATTATATATATATAATCATTAATAATTATATACCATTTAATGTTGATCAATATTAATTCCAAAATGTGTTAATATATTATTAAATTTTAAAGTTTATCTTTTGAACATGACTATTTTTCTAACATTAAAAAGATTAATAAATGCTTTAAAAAAAATTTTTCTTTGTTAGTTCATACTATCATGGAAGAATTAACATCCTGTAAAAATATATTTTTCATTGTTAGTTCATGTTAATGCATTTCCTAATGTTAAGAAATGAGACCTTATTATAAAGTGTTATCAAAATCTTTAATGATTTATAAGCATTTTTTAAAGATTTTAAAAAACAGACCCTCTCTCTCTTTTTCTCTCTCTCTCACCCACTGCCTCAATCCACACAGTCACTCACACAGTCACTCACACCCCACAACACCCCACCCCCACCCCTCACTCAGAAGCAGTGGCAGGAGCTCTCACTCAGAAGCAGGCTGATAGTTTTTAAATTTTCTCCTAAGCATAGTGTATTGTAAATTCATGAAATTAATCACATATCCTCAGACTGTATTGTTCTGTGTATGTAATTTTTTATGAAGTGTTTGGAAGCTGCTCTTAAAAGATAAAAAAAAAAAAAAAATTATCTTTTTTACTGTAACTTTAATAAATTTCCATTAAATCATCGTTCAAGATATCCTAAATCCGTCCGCAATTTAGCATCTTCAGTATTTTGGCATCATGAGAAAAAATGTTTGGTGTGATTTCCGTGTTTCTGCTTGGAGGAGTATTAATTTGTTTACAGCCCGTTTAAAAAAAAACCCCACATTAAAATAAATATAGCCGATTTCCTGTTGGTCGTAGCTAATGACTGTAAATTAGAAAGTTGTCCGGATTAATAAGAACAATTTATGTACCGAGTTTGGTGTCTGTAGCTATCATTATATATATATAATCATTAATAATTATATACCATTTAATGTTGATGAATATTAATTCCAAAATGTGTTTATATATTATTACATTTTAAAGTTAATCTTTTGAACATGATTATTTTTCTAACATTAAAAAGATTAATAAATGCTTTAAAAAAAAAGTTATTTGTTAGTTCATACTATCATGGAATTAACATGCTGTAAAAATATATTTTTCATTGTTAGTTCACGTTAATTAATGCATTTCCTAATGTTAAGAATTGAGACCTTATTATAAAGTGTTATCAAAATCTTTAATGATTTATAAGCATTTTTTAAAGATTTAAAAAAAACAGACCCTCTCTCTCTCTTTCTCTCTCTCACCCACTGCCTCAATCCACACAGTCACTCACACAGTCACTCACACCCCACCCCACCCCTCACTCAGCTGCAGGCTGACAGGACCTCTCACTCAGAAGCATTATATCAACTCTCTGATAGTTTTTAAATTTTCTCCTAAGCATAGTGTATTGTAAATTCATGAAATTAATCACATATCCTCAGACTGTATTGTTCTGTGTATGTAATTTTTTATGAAGTGTTTGGAAGCTGCTCTTAAAAGATAAAAAAAAATAAAAATTATCTTTTTTACTGTAACTTTAATAAATTGCCATTAAATCATCGTTCAAGATATCCTAAATCCGTCCGCAATTTAGCATCTTCAGTATTTTGGCATCATGATAAAAAATGTTTTGTGTGATTTCCGTGTTTCTGCTTGGAGGAGTATTAATTTGTTTACAGCCCGTTTTTAAAAAAAACCCACATTAAAATAAATATAGCCGACTTCCTGTTGGTCGTAGCTAATGACTGTAAATTAGAAAGTTGTCCGGATTAATAAGAACAATTTATGTACCAAGTTTGGTGTCTGTAGCTAAAACTAACCCCCCCATTTTTGACAAAAGGTGGCGCTATAGAGTGCCTCTTCCACGCCCGTTTATGAGCTTTTTCCAGTGTCTAACTATCATTAATACTGATATGTGTGTTGAGTTTCATGACATTCTAAACATGTTATCTGCCTCAAAATCACCAGAAACGAATTTTCAACTTTGACACGTTGCCATGGCAACATAAGTTTAGATATCAATATTCCCTCCACAGTTTTACATCGGCCGTGTTTTGACATTATTCTGGTGAAGTTTGAAGCAAATCGAGTAAAAATAAGATGCTGAATTCAAAGCATTTTGAAAACGACACACTTCCTGCAGCCAGTTGGTGGCGCTATAACTTTCAGTCATAATAGTCACATCTATCCGATCGGCATCATACAACGAACAAATCACTGAAGTTTGATCTGCATCATACAATGTATGTGGACGTTATTACGCATTTCCTGGGTCTCATTTTTCGCCATAACTTCATCGCCTCGCCACGGGCAAACCGTTCGACATATCAAAAATATCTTCGCAATTTAGCGTCCCCAATGTCTTGAGATCATGTTCACCGAGTTTGGTGGCAATCGTATGGAAATCCTCAGAGGAGTATATCAAATTCCAGAGCATGCGCTTTTTAAACAGCCCTGAATAGCCGACTTCCTGTTGGGCGGAGCCTAAAACATGCAGCATGAAAGTTGTTCAGCTCAATGAGTTCTATATGTGTACCGAGTTTCATATGAATACGTGCAAGTATGTGTGAGCTATACATCAAGCTTTCTGACAATTTTGCAGGGGGCGCCGTAGAGCCCCTGTGCCACGCCCGGGTCCCAGCCTCAGCGGCGTCCTAATGGCCGCAGGTTCCAATGTGTGTGCCAATTTTCAAGAGTTTTCGGGCACGTTAAGGCCCCCAAAAGTACCCGGATAGTCGAAATAAAAAATAATAAAAAAAAAAATAAATAAATAAAAAATAAAAAATAAATATAGCTGCGAGCAGCGATGACGGGCCCAAGCCGTCAGCATACGCCACCCCGGTGGCATCGATAAAACGGTGCCCAGCGAGCACAAGCATCACAGTAACCCTCTGGCAGTTTGGTTTTAAGGGATACGGCAATTAAAGGGTTAATCCAAACCATCAACTCTGTGAAACACACACACACACACAGAACATATAAAACTTTAAATTCTGTGAAAATTTATTTTTCATTGGTAGTTGATGTTAGTTAATGTATTTACTAATGCTAACAAATGAGAAATTATTATAGTTACCAAAGCTTTTAATGATTTATAAGCATTTTTTAATGATTTATTTTTCCATTAACTAACATGAATAATTTTTTCTAACACAAATTAATAAAGTAAAAAATATATTGTTAATATTTAATGTTATTTGTGAATTAACCAATGTTAAAAAACAACATTATTTAACTGTTGTTAATTTACATCATTAATAAATATATACCATTTAATGTTTATCAAAATCAATTCCAAAATGTGTTAATATATTATTACATTTTAAAGTTTTATCTTTTGAACATGACTATTTTTCTAATATTACAAATATTTTGTTCATTGTTAGTTCATTGTAAGTTCATACTATCAATGAAGAATTAACATGCTGTAAAAAATATATTTTTCATTGTTAGTTCATGTTAATTAATGCATTCCCTACTGTTAACAAATGAGACTTAATTATAAAGTGTTATCAAAACCTTTAATGCTTTATAAGCATTTTTTAAGGATTTTATTGAGAAGTTTAAACAGACCCTCTCTCTCTCTCTCTCTCCCCCTCCACACTCACTGAACTCACACAGTCAGTCACCCACCCAGTCACCTACCGCACACATTAGAAGTACAGTGACAGGAGATCTCTGATAGTTTTTAAATTTTCTCCTCCGCATAGTGTATTGTAAATTCATGAAATTAATCACATATCTCAGACTGTCTTGTTCTGTGTATGTAATTTTTTATGAAGTGTTTGGAAGCTGCTCTTAAAAGATAAAAAAAAAAAAGGTTTCTCTTTTTTACTGTAACTTTAATAAGTTGCCATTAAAACACCGTTCAAGATATCCTAAATCCGTCCGCAATGTAGCATCTTCAGTATTTTGGCATCATAAGAAAAAATGTTTGGTGTGATTTCCGTGTTTCTGTTTGGAGGAGTATGAATTTGTTTACAGCCCGTTTTAAAAACAAAACCCACATTAAAATAAATATAGCCGACTTCCTGTTGGTCGTAGCTAATGACTGTAAATTAGAAAGTTGTCCGGATTAATAAGAACAATTTATGTACCAAGTTTGGTGTCTGTAGCTATCATTGTATATATATAATCATTAATAATTATATACCATTTAATGTTGATCAATATTAATTCCAAAATGTGTTTATATATTATTACATTTTAAAGTTTATCTTTTGAACATGATTATTTTTCTAACATTAAAAAGATTAATAAATGCTTTAAAAAAATTGTTCTTTGTTAGTTCATACTATCATGGAAGAATTAACATGCTGTAAAAATATATTTTTCATTGTTAGTTCACGTTAATTAATGCATTTGCTAATGTTAAGAAATGAGACCTTATTATAAAGTGTTATCAAAATCTTTAATGATTTATAAGCATTTTTTAAAAATTTAAAAAAACAGACCCTCTCTCTCTCTCTCTCTCTCTCTCTCACCCAGCTCCTCAATCCACACAGTCACTCACACAGTCACTCACACAGTCACTCACACAGTCACTCACACAGTCACTCACACAGTCACTCACACCCCACCCCACCCCCACCCCTCACTCAGCTGCAGGCTGACAGGACCTCTCACTCAGATGCAGTATACATGCTCTTCCTCGCCCCCATCTTGGCCTCTCCGACCATATCTCCATCCTGTTAGCACCAGCTTACCGCCCTCTGCTGAGACGGATCAGGCCAACAAAAAAGACTGTCACTGTGTGGCCTAGGGATGCAGCCTCTGTGCTCCAGGATTGCTTTCAGTGCACAGACTGGCAGGTCTTTAGAGACGCGTCTATGTGTGAGGGAGAGGTGGATCTGGAGGAATATACTTCCTCTGTCCTCGGTTTCATTTCTAAGTGTGTTGATGATGTCGCCATCACCAGGATAGTAACATGCTTTCCGAACCAGAAACCCTGGCTGAATGCTGAGGTGAGAGCTCTGCTGAAAGCTAGGGATGCTGCGTTCAGGGCAGGTGAGGCATCAGCGCTGAAAGTGGCGAGGAAAGAACTGATGGCAGGCATTGCGAGGGCTAAAGCCACATATGCTCGGAAGATTCAGGGGCATTTTACTTCCAACGACCCCCGGACCATGTGGAAGGGCATTAAGTGCATCATGGATTATAACACCAGGGATGCACAATGCCCAAGGGATCCCTCTCTACCAGATGCACTCAACAGGTTCTATGCTCGCTTTGAGGATCCTGACACCCCCCCCCCCCCCCCTGCATTACACTCATACCATCTTTTAGCGACACGCCCCTCAGTGTGTCCATAGCTGATGTGAGGAGGACCTTTAAAGGAATCAACCCCCGCAAAGCTGCAGGCCCCGATAACATCCCGGGGCGGGTATTGAAGGACTGTGCATACCAGCTGTCTGAGGTGTTTACAGACATCTTTAACACTTCATTGTCACTGGCATCTGTCCCCACCTGCTTAAAGACTGCCACTATTGTCCCTGTCCCAAAGTGTTCCCCAGTGACAGGCCTGAATGACTATCGACCTATAGCCTTAACCCCGGTAGTCATGAAGTGCTTTGAGAGGTTGGTTATGGCCCACATTAAAGATTCCATCGACGTCACTGTGGACTCCCACCAGTATGCCTATAAGGAAAACCGCTCCACGGATGACGCCATTTCATCAGTGGTTCATACAGCCCTCACCCACCTGGAGAGTAGAAACTCCTATGTTCGTCTGCTCTTCCTGGACTTCTCCTCAGCTTTTAATACCATCATCCCACAGACCCTGGTACAGAAGCTCTCCTCCCTTGGTCTGAGTCCTACACTGGGGAACTGGGTTCTGGACTTCCTGACCAATAGACCTCAGACTGTCAGGATCCACAACACCATCTCCTCCTCCATCACTCTCAGCACTGGCTCGCCACAGGGCTGTGTGCTGAGCCCCCTCCTGTTCACTCTGCTGACGTATGACTGCTCGGCAAGACATCCTAGCTGCCATATAGTGAAGTTTGCGGACGACACAGCAGTAGTGGGACGCATCATTGACAATGATGAGTCGGAATACAGAGAGGAGGTGGAACACCTGATGCAGTGGTGCAGAGGAAACAACCTCTGCATTAACGTGAAGAAGACCAAGGAGATGGTGGTGGATTTTAGAAGAGACAGGCGCCCTCCTCCTCCTTTGTACATTGGAGGAGTAGCTGTGGAAGTGGTCTCTAGCTTCAGGTACCTGGGTGTGTATATAACCGAGGACCTTACCTGGAGCACCAATACCATCCGGCTGGTCAGGAAGGCCCACCAGCGTCTCTATTTCCTCAGGAAGTTGCGGCGAGCTGGACTTGGGAGCTCAGTCCTGAGGAGTTTCTATCACTGTGCGGTGGAGAGTGTCCTCTGCACCTGTATTACGGTGTGGCATGGCAGCTGTACTGCTGCTGAGAGGAGGGCTCTGCAGAGGGTTGTAAGGGCTGCACAGAGGACTATGGGGAGCAGGCTTCCCACCATCACAGACCTCTACACAGCACGATGTAGGGGGAGGGCCCTCCGCATCATGAAGGACTCAACTCACCCTGCACACGGACTCTTCGAACCCCTCCCCTCAGGCAGACGGCTGAGGAGCATCCGGAGTAGGACCACCAGGCTCAGAAATAGCTTCTTTCCTGAAGCTGTTAGACTGTTGAACTCTAGCCATGCTCTGTAGGCATTCCATCTCTCCTTTTGAACATGCGCATGCATGCATGCGCACATACATATACACACATACATACATACACACACTGATCTGCATTACAAACACTTTATCCACCTTAAATGTAATATTTATTATAGGCGAAATACTATCGATTATCTCTTTTGGACAATTTCTTCTTGCTTTTAAACCGGGACCTGAGTTCTAATTTCGTACCATAACATGGAAATGTGAGTTGGTATGACAATAAAAGTTCCTAAGAATCCTAAGAATCCTAAGAATCCTATATCAACTCTCTGATAGTTTTTAAATTTTCTCCTAAGCATAGTGTATTGTAAATTCATGAAATTAATCACATATCCTCAGACTGTATTGTTCTGTGTATGTAATTTTTTATGAAGTGTTTGAAAGCTGCTCTTAAAAGATAAAAAAAAAAAAAAATCTATTTTTTACTGTAACTTTAATAAATTGCCATTAAATCATCGTTCAAGATATCATAAATCCGTCCGCAATGAAGCATCTTCAGTATCTTGGAAGCATGTGAAAAAATGTTTGGTGTGAATTTTTGGTTTCTGCTTGGGAGGAGTATGAATTTGTTTACAGCCCGTTTAAAAAAAAAAAAAAACACATAAAAAAAAAAATAGCCGATTTCCTGTTGGTCGTAGCTAATGACTGTAAATTAGAAAGTTGTCCGGATTAATAAGAACAATTTATGTACCGAGTTTGGTGTCTGTAGCTATCATTATATATATAATCATTAATAATTATATACCATTTAATGTTGATCAATATTAATTCCAAAATGTGTTTATATATTATTACATTTTAAAGTTTATCTTTTGAACATGACTATTTTTCTAACATTAAAAAGATTAATAAATGCTTTAAAAAAATTGTTCTTTGTTAGTTCATACTATCATGGAAGAATTAACATGCTGTAAAAATATATTTTTCATTGTTAGTTCACGTTAATTAATGCATTTCCTAATGTTAAGAAATGAGACCTTATTATAAAGTGTTATAAAAATCTTTAATGATTTATAAGCATTTTTTTAAGATTTTAAAAAACAGACCCTCTCTCTCTCTTTCTCTCTCTCACCCACTGCCTCAATCCACACAGTCACTGACAGCCCACCCCACCCCCACCCCTCAATCAGAGGCAGACTGGCAGGAGCTCTCACTCAGCAGTTTAATAACTCTCTGATAGTTTTTTAATTTTCTGCTCTCCATAGTGTATTGTAAATTCATGAAATTAATCACATATCCTCAGACTGTATTGTTATGTGCATGTAATTTTTTATGAAGTGTTTGGAAGCTGCTCTTAAAAGATAAAAAAAAAAAAAAAAATCTATTTTTTACAGTAACTTTAATAAATTGCCATTAAATCATCGTTCAAGATATCCTAAATCCGTCCGCAATTTAGCATCTTCAGTATTTTGGCATCATGAGAAAAAATGTTTGGTGTGATTTACGTGTTTCTGTTTGGAGGAGTATGAATTTGTTTACAGCCTGTTTTAAAAAAAAACCCACTTTGAAATAAATATAGCCGACTTCCTGTTGGTCGTAGCTAATGACTGTAAATTAGAAAGTTGTCCGGATTAATAAGAACAATTTATGTACCGAGTTTGGTGTCTGTAGCTAAAACTAACCCCCCCATTTTTGACAAAAGGTGGCGCTATAGAGTGCCTCTTCCACGCCCGTTTATGAGCTTTTTCCAGTGTCTAACTATCATTAATACTGATATGTGTGTTGAGTTTCATGACATTCTAAACATGTTATCTGCCTCAAAATCACCAGAAACGAATTTTCAACTTTGACACGTTGCCATGGCAACATAATTTTAGATATCAATATTCCCTTCACAGTTTTACATCGGCCGTGTTTTGACATTATTCTGGTGAAGTTTGAAGCAAATCGAGTAAAAATAAGATGCTGAATTCAAAGCATTTTGAAAATGACACACTTCCTGCAGCCAGTTGGTGGCGCTATAACTTTCAGTCATAATAGTCACATCTATCCGATCGGCATCATACAACGAACAAACCACTGAAGTTTGATCTACATCATACAATGTATGTGGACGTTATTAGGCATTTCCTGGGTCTCATTTTTCGCCATAACTTCATCGCCTCGCCACGGGCAAACCGTTCGACATATCAAAAATATCTTCGCAATTTAGCGTCCCCAATGTCTTGAGATCATGTTCACCGAGTTTGGTGGCAATCGTATGGAAATCCTCAGAGGAGTATATCAAATTCCAGAGCATGCGCTTTTTAAACAGCCCTGAATAGCCGACTTCCTGTTGGGCGGAGCCTAAGACATGCAGCGTGAAAGTTGTTCGGCTCAATGAGTTCTATATGTGTACCGAGTTTCATATGAATACGTGCAAGTATGTGTGAGCTATACATCAAGCTTTCTGACAATCTTCCAGGGGGCGCCGTAGAGCCCCTGTGCCACGCCCGGGTCCCAGCGTCTGTGGCGTCCTAATGGCCGCAGGTTCCAATGTGCGTGCCAATTTTCAAGAGTTTTCGGGCACGTTAAGGCCCCCAAAAGTACCCGGATAGTCGAAATAAAAAATAATAAAAAAAAAAAAAATAAATATAGCTGCGAGCAGCGATGACGGGCCCAAGCCGTCAGCATACGCCATCCCGGTGGCATCGATAAAACGGTGCCCAGCGAGCACACACATTACAGTAACCCTCTGGCAGTTTGGTTTTAAGGGATACGGCAATTAAAGGGTTATTCCAAACCATCAACTCTGTGAAACACACACACACAGAACAACATATAAAACTTTAAATTCTGTGAAAATATATTTTTCATTGGTAGTTGATGTTAGTTAATGCATTTACTAATGCTAACAAATGAGAAATTATTATAGTTACCAAAGGTTTTAATGATTTATAAGCATTTTTTAATGATTTATTTTTCCATTAACTAACATGAATAATTTATTCTAACACAAATGAATAAAGTAAAACATATATTGTTAATATTTAATGTTATTTGTGAATTAACCAATGTTAAAAACAACATTATTTAACTGTTGTTAATTTACATCATTAATAAATATATACCATTTAATGTTTATCAAAATCAATTCCAAAATGTGTTAATATATTATTACATTTTAAAGTTTTATCTTTTGAACATGACTATTTTTCTAATATTAAAAATATTTTGTTCATTGTAAGTTCATACTATCAATGAAGAATTAACATGCTGTAAAAAATATATTTTTCATTGTTAGTTCATGTTAATTAATGCATTCCCTACTGTTAACAAAAGAGACTTAATTATAAAGTGTTATCAAAACCTTTAATGCTTTATAAGCATTTTTTAAGGATTTTATTGAGAAGTTTAAACAGACCCTCTCTCTCTCTCTCTCTCTCTCCCCCTCCACACTCACTGAACTCACACAGTCAGTCACCCACCCAGTCACCCACCGCACACATTAGAAGCACAGAGACAGGAGAACTCTGATAGTTTTAATTTTCTGCTCTCCATAGTGTATTGTAAATTCATGAATTAATCACATATCCTCAGACTGTCTTGTTCTGTGTATGTAATTTTTTATGAAGTGTTTGGAAGCTGCTCTTTAAAGATAAAAAAAAAAAGTGTTCTTTTTTACTGTAACTTTAATAAATTGCCATTAAATCACCGTTCAAGATATCCTAAATCAGTCCGCAATGTAGCATCTTCAGTATCTTGGAAGCATGTGAAAAAATGTTTGGTGTGAATTTTTGGTTTCTGCTTGAAGGAGTATGAATTTGTTTACAGCCCGTTTAAAAAAAAAAAAAACACATAAAAAAAAAAAATAGCCGATTTCCTGTTGGTCGTAGCTAATGACTGTAAATTAGAAAGTTGTCCGGATTAATAAGAACAATTTATGTACCGAGTTTGGTGTCTGTAGCTATCATTATATATATATATATATATATATATATAATCATTAATAATTATATACCATTTAATGTTGATCAATATTAATTCCAAAATGTGTTTATATATTATTACATTTTAAAGTTTATCTTTTGAACATGACTAATTTTCTAACATTAAAAAGATTAATAAATGCTTTAAAAAAATTGTTCTTTGTTAGTTCATACTATCATGGAAAAATTAACATGCTGTAAAAATATATTTTTCATTGTTAGTTCACGTTAATTAATGCATTTCCTAATGTTAAGAATTGAGACCTTATTATAAAGTGTTATCAAAATCTTTAATGATTTATAAGCATTTTTTAAAGATTTAAAAAAACAGACCCTCTCTCTCTCTTTCTCTCTCTCACCCACTGGCTCAATCCACACAGTCACTCACACAGTCACTCACACCCCACCCCACCCCTCACTCAGCTGCAGGCTGACAGGGATCTCTCACTCAGAAGCAGTCTAAGTCTAACTCTCTGATAGTTTTCAAATTTTCTCCTCTGCATAGTGTATTGTAAATTCATAAAATTAATCACATATCCTCAGACTGTATTGTTCTGTGTATGTAATTTTTTATGAAGTGTTTGGAAGCTGCTCTTAAAAGATAAAAAAAAAAAAGAAATGATCTTTTTTACTGTAACTTTAATAAATTGCCATTAAATCATCGTTCAAGATATCCTAAATCCGTCCGCAATTTAGCATCTTCAGTATTTTGGCATCATGATAAAAAATGTTTGGTGTGATTTCCGTGTTTCTGCTTGGAGGAGTATTAATTTGTTTACAGCCCGTTTTTAAAAAAAACCCACATTAAAATAAATATAGCCGACTTCCTGTTGGTCGTAGCTAATGACTGTAAATTAGAAAGTTGTCCGGATTAATTAGAACAATTTATGTACCGAGTTTGGGGTCTGTAGCTAAAACTAACCCCCTCATTTTTGACAAAAGGTGGCGCTATAGAGTGCCTCTTCCACGCCCGTATATGAGCTTTTTCCAGTGTCTAACTATCATTAATACTCATATGTGTGTTGAGTTTCATGACATTCTAAACATGTTATCTGCCTCAAAATCACCAGAAACGAATTTTCAACTTTGACACGTTGCCATGGCAACATAATTTTAGATATCAATCTTCCCTTCACAGTTTTACATCGGCCGTGTTTTGACATTATTCTGGTGAAGTTTGAAGCAAATCGAGTAAAAATAAGATGCTGAATTCAAAGCATTTTGAAAACGACACACTTCCTGCAGCCAGTTGGTGGCGCTATAACTTTCAGTCATAATAGTCACATCTATCCGATCGGCATCATACAAAGAACAAATCACTGAAGTTTGATCTACATCATACAATGTATGTGGACGTTATTAGGCATTTCCTGGGTCTCATTTTTCGCCATAACTTCATCGCCTCGCCACGGGCAAACCGTTCGACATATCAAAAATATCTTCGCAATTTAGCGTCCCCAATGTCCTGAGAT
The DNA here is from genome assembly GCF_936440315.1 of Barbus barbus. NCBI lineage: Eukaryota > Metazoa > Chordata > Actinopteri > Cypriniformes > Cyprinidae > Barbus > Barbus barbus. Next base: position 16,186,629 of record NC_136734.1, on the reverse strand, counting down.
CATGTTCACCGAGTTTGGTGGCAATCGTATGGAAATCCTCAGAGGAGTATATCAAATTCCAGAGCATGCGCTTTTTAAACAGCCCTGAATAGCCGACTTCCTGTTGGGCGGAGCCTAAGACATGCTGCGTGAAAGTTGTTCAGCTCAATGAGTTCTATATGTGTACCGAGTTTCATATGAATACGTGCAAGTATGTGTGAGCTATACATCAAGTTTTCTGACAATTTTCCAGGGGGCGCCGTAGAGCCCCTGTGCCACGCCCGGGTCCCAGCCTCAGCGGCGTCCTAATGGCCGCAGGTTCCAATGTGCGTGCCAATTTTCGAGAGTTTTCGGGCACGTTAAGGCCCCCAAAAGTGCCCGGATGATTGAAATAAAAAATAAAAAAAAATAAAAAAATAAAAATAAATATAGCTGCGAGCAGCGATGACGGGCCCAAGCCGTCAGCATACGCCATCCCGGTGGCATCGATAAAACGGTGCCCAGCGAGCACAAGCATCACAGTAACCCTCTGGCAGTTTGGTTTTAAGGGATACGGCAATTAAAGGGTTATTCCAAACCATCAACTCTGTGAAACACACACACACAGAACAACATATAAAACTTTAAATTCTGTGAAAATATATTTTTCATTGGTAGTTGATGTTAGTTAATGCATTTACTAATGCTAACAAATGAGAAATTATTATAGTTACCAAAGGTTTTAATGATTTATAAGCATTTTTTAATGATTTATTTTTCCATTAACTAACATGAATAATTTATTCTAACACAAATGAATAAAGTAAAACATATATTGTTAATATTTAATGTTATTTGTGAATTAACCAATGTTAAAAACAACATTATTTAACTGTTGTTAATTTACATCATTAATAAATATATACCATTTAATGTTTATCAAAATCAATTCCAAAATGTGTTAATATATTATTACATTTTAAAGTTTTATCTTTTGAACATGACTATTTTTCTAATATTAAAAATATTTTGTTCATTGTAAGTTCATTGTAAGTTCATACTATCAATGAAGAATTAACATGCTGTAAAAAATATATTTTTCATTGTTAGTTCATGTTAATTAATGCATTCCCTACTGTTAACAAAAGAGACTTAATTATAAAGTGTTATCAAAACCTTTAATGCTTTATAAGCATTTTTTAAGGATTTTATTGAGAAGTTTAAACAGACCCTCTCTCTCTCTCTCTCTCTCTCTCTCTCTCCCCCTCCACACTCACTGAACTCACACAGTCAGTCACCCACCCAGTCACCCACCGCACACATTAGAAGCACAGAGACAGGAGAACTCTGATAGTTTTAATTTTCTGCTCTCCATAGTGTATTGTAAATTCATGAAATTAATCACATATCTCAGACTGTCTTGTTCTGTGTATGTAATTTTTTATGAAGTGTTTGGAAGCTGCTCTTTAAAGATAAAAAAAAAAAGTGTTCTTTTTTACTGTAACTTTAATAAATTGCCATTAAATCACCGTTCAAGATATCCTAAATCAGTCCGCAATGTAGCATCTTCAGTATCTTGGAAGCATGTGAAAAAATGTTTGGTGTGAATTTTTGGTTTCTGCTTGAAGGAGTATGAATTTGTTTACAGCCCGTTTAAAAAAAAAAAAAACACATAAAAAAAAAAAATAGCCGATTTCCTGTTGGTCGTAGCTAATGACTGTAAATTAGAAAGTTGTCCGGATTAATAAGAACAATTTATGTACCGAGTTTGGTGTCTGTAGCTATCATTATATATATATATATATATATATATATATAATCATTAATAATTATATACCATTTAATGTTGATCAATATTAATTCCAAAATGTGTTTATATATTATTACATTTTAAAGTTTATCTTTTGAACATGACTAATTTTCTAACATTAAAAAGATTAATAAATGCTTTAAAAAAATTGTTCTTTGTTAGTTCATACTATCATGGAAGAATTAACATGCTGTAAAAATATATTTTTCATTGTTAGTTCACGTTAATTAATGCATTTCCTAATGTTAAGAATTGAGACCTTATTATAAAGTGTTATCAAAATCTTTAATGATTTATAAGCATTTTTTAAAGATTTAAAAAAACAGACCCTCTCTCTCTCTTTCTCTCTCTCACCCACTGGCTCAATCCACACAGTCACTCACACAGTCACTCACACCCCACCCCACCCCCACCCCTCACTCAGCTGCAGGCTGACAGGGATCTCTCACTCAGAAGCAGTCTAAGTCTAACTCTCTGATAGTTTTCAAATTTTCTCCTCTGCATAGTGTATTGTAAATTCATAAAATTAATCACATATCCTCAGACTGTATTGTTCTGTGTATGTAATTTTTTATGAAGTGTTTGGAAGCTGCTCTTAAAAGATTAAAAAAAAAAAAGAAATGATCTTTTTTACTGTAACTTTAATAAATTGCCATTAAATCATCGTTCAAGATATCCTAAATCCGTCCGCAATTTAGCATCTTCAGTATTTTGGCATCATGATAAAAAATGTTTGGTGTGATTTCCGTGTTTCTGCTTGGAGGAGTATTAATTTGTTTACAGCCCGTTTTTAAAAAAAACCCACATTAAAATAAATATAGCCGACTTCCTGTTGGTCGTAGCTAATGACTGTAAATTAGAAAGTTGTCCGGATTAATTAGAACAATTTATGTACCGAGTTTGGGGTCTGTAGCTAAAACTAACCCCCTCATTTTTGACAAAAGGTGGCGCTATAGAGTGGCTCTTCCACGCCCGTATATGAGCTTTTTCCAGTGTCTAACTATCATTAATACTCATATGTGTGTTGAGTTTCATGACATTCTAAACATGTTATCTGCCTCAAAATCACCAGAAACGAATTTTCAACTTTGACACATTGCCATGGCAACATAATTTTAGATATCAATCTTCCCTTCACAGTTTGACATCGGCCGTGTTTTGACATTATTCTGGTGAAGTTTGAAGCAAATCGAGTAAAAATAAGATGCTGAATTCAAAGCATTTTGAAAACGACACACTTCCTGCAGCCAGTTGGTGGCGCTATAACTTTCAGTCATAATAGTCACATCTATCCGATCGGCATCATACAAAGAACAAATCACTGAAGTTTGATCTACATCATACAATGTATGTGGACGTTATTAGGCATTTCCTGGGTCTCATTTTTCGCCATAACTTCATCGCCTCGCCACGGGCAAACCGTTCGACATATCAAAAATATCTTCGCAATTTAGCGTCCCCAATGTCCTGAGATCATGTTCACCGAGTTTGGTGGCAATCGTATGGAAATCCTCAGAGGAGTATATCAAATTCCAGAGCATGCGCTTTTTAAACAGCCCTGAATAGCCGACTTCCTGTTGGGCGGAGCCTAAGACATGCTGCGTGAAAGTTGTTCAGCTCAATGAGTTCTATATGTGTACCGAGTTTCATATGAATACGTGCAAGTATGTGTGAGCTATACATCAAGTTTTCTGACAATTTTCCAGGGGGCGCCGTAGAGCCCCTGTGCCACGCCCGGGTCCCAGCCTCAGCGGCGTCCTAATGGCCGCAGGTTCCAATGTGCGTGCCAATTTTCGAGAGTTTTCGGGCACGTTAAGGCCCCCAAAAGTGCCCGGATGATTGAAATAAAAAAAAAAAAAAAAAAAAAAAAAAAAAAAAAAAAAAAAAAATAATAATCCTTAGAAGAACAATAGGGCCCTGCGCCTTACTGGCTTGGGCCCTAATAATAATCCTTAGAAGAACAATAGGGCCCTGCGCCTTACTGGCTTGGGCCCTAAATATAGCTGCGAGCAGCGATGACGGGCCCAAGCCGTCAGCATACGCCACCCCGGTGGCATCGATAAAACGGTGCCCGGCGAGCACAAGCATCACAGTAACCCTCTGGCAGTTTGGTTTTAAGGGATACGGCAATTGAAGGGTTAATCCAAACCATCAACTCTGTGAAACACACACACACACACACACACAGAACAACATATAAAACTTTAAATTCTGTGAAAATATATTTTTCATTGGTAGTTGATGTTAGTTAATGCATTTACTAATGCTAACAAATGAGAAATTATTATAGTTACCAAAGGTTTTAATGATTTATAAGCATTTTTTAATTATTTATTTTTCGATTAACTAACATCAATAATTTTTTCTAACACAAATGAATAAAGTAAAAAACATATTGTTAATATTTAATGTTATTTGTGAATTAACCAATGTTAAGAACAACATTATTTAACTGTTGTTAGTTAACATCATTAATAAATATATACCATTTAATGGTGATCAAAATCAATTCCAAAATGTGTTAATATATTATTACATTTTAAAGTTTTATCTTTTGAACATGACTATTTTTCTAATATTAAAAATATTTTGTTCATTGTAAGTTCATACTATCAATGAAGAATTAACATGCTGTGAAAAATATATTTTTCATTGTTAGTTCATGTTAATTAATGCATTCCCTACTGTTAACAAATGAGACTTAATTATTAAGTGTTATCAAAACCTTTAATGCTTTATAAGCATTTTTTAAGGATTTTATTGAGAAGTTTAAACAGACCCCCTCTCTCTCTTTCTCTCTCCCTCCACACTCACTGAACTCACACAGTCAGTCACTCACCCAGTCACCTACCGCACACATTAGAAGCAGTGACAGGAGAACTCTGATAAGTTTTTTAATTTTCTGCTCTCCATAGTGTATTGTAAATTCATGAAATTAAGCACATATCCTCACACTGTATTGTTCTGTGTATGTAATTTTTTATGAAGTGTTTGGAAGCTGCTCTTAAAAGATAAAAAAAAAAAGTTTTCTCTTTTTACTGTAACTTTAATAAATTGCCATTAAAACACCGTTCAAGATATCCTAAATCCGTCCGCAATTTAGCATCATCAGTATTTTGGAATCATGAGAAAAAATGTTTGGTGTGATTTCTGTGTTTCTGCTTGAAGGAGTATGAATTTGTTTACAGCCCGTTTAAAAAAAAAAACCCACATTAAAACAAATATAGCCGACTTCCTGTTGGTCGTAGCTAATGACTGTAAATTAGAAAGTTGTCCGGATTAATAAGAACAATTTATGTACCGAGTTTGGTGTCTGTAGCTATCATTATATATATATATATATATATATATATAATCATTAATAATTATATACCATTTAATGTTGATCAATATTAATTCCAAAATGTGTTAATATATTATTAAATTTTAAAGTTTATCTTTTGAACATGACTATTTTTCTAACATTAAAAAGATTAATAAATGCTTTAAAAAAAATTGTTCTTTGTTAGTTCATACTATCATGGAAGAATTAACATGCTGTAAAAATATATTTTTCATTGTTAGTTCACGTTAATTAATGCATTTCCTAATGTTAAGAAATGAGACCTCATTATAAAGTGTTATCAAAATCTTTAATGATTTATAAGCATTTTTTAAAGATTTTAAAAAACAGACCCCCTCTCTCTCTTTCTCTCTCTCACCCACTGCCTCAATCCACACAGTCACTCACACAGTCACTCACACCCCACCCCTCACTCAGAAGCAGCTCTGATAGTTTTTCAATTTTCTCCTCTGCATAGTGTATTGTAAATTCATGAAATTAATCACATATCCTCAGACTGTATTGTTCTGTGTATGTAATTTTTTATGAAGTGTTTGGAAGCTGTTCTTAAAAAAAAAAAAAAGTTTTCTCTTTTTTACTGTAACTTTAATAAATTGCCATTAAATCACCGTTCAAGATATCCTAAATCCGTCCGCAATTTAGCATCTTCAGTATTTTGGTATCATGAGAAAAAATGTTTGGTGTGATTTCCGTGTTTCTGTTTGGAGGAGTATGAATTTGTTTACAGCCCGTTTTAAAAAAAAACCCACATTAAAATAAATATAGCCGACGTCCTGTTGGTCGTAGCTAATGACTGTAAATTAGAAAGTTGTCCGGATTAATAAGAACAATTTATGTACCGAGTTTGGTGTCTGTAGCTAAAACTAACCCCCCCATTTTTGACAAAAGGTGGCGCTATAGAGTGCCTCTTCCACGCCCGTTTATGAGCTTTTTCCAGTGTCTAACTATCATTAATACTGATATGTGTGTTGAGTTTCATGACATTCTAAACATGTTATCTGCCTCAAAATCACCAGAAACGAATTTTCAACTTTGACACATTGCCATGGCAACAGTATTTTAGATATCAATATCCTCTTCACAGTTTTACATCGGCCGTGTTTTGACATTATTCTGGTGAAGTTTGAAGCAAATCGAGTAAAAATAAGATGCTGAATTTAAAGCATTTTGAAAACGACACACTTCCTGCAGCCAGTTGGTGGCGCTATAACTTTCAGTCATAATAGTCACTTCTATCCGATCGGCATCATACAACGAACAAATCACTGAAGTTTTATCTACATCATACAATGTATGTGGACGTTATTAGGCATTTCCTGGGTCTCATTTTTCGCCATAACTTCATCGCCTCGCCACGGGCAAACCGTTCGACATATCAAAAATATCTTCGCAATTTAGCGTCCCCAATGTCTTGAGATCATGTTCACCGAGTTTGGTGGCAATCGTATGGAAATCCTCAGAGGAGTATATCAAATTCCAGAGCATGCGCTTTTTAAACAGCCCTGAATAGCCGACTTCCTGTTGGGCGGAGCCTAAGACATGCTGCGCGGAAGTTGTTCAGCTCAATGAGTTCTATATGTGTACCGAGTTTCATATGAATACGTGCAAGTATGTGTGAGCTATACATCAAGCTTTCTGACAATTTTCCGGGGGGCGCCGTAGAGCCCCTGTGCCACGCCCGGGTCCCAGCCTCAGCGGCGTCCTAATGGCCGCAGGTTCCAACGTGCATGCCAATTTTCAAGAGTTTTCGGGCACGTTAAGGCCCCCAAAACCCCCCGGATAGTTGAAATAAAAAAAAAATTCATAGGGGAACAATGATTCAATATAGCTGCGAGCAGCGATGACGGGCCCAAGCCGCCAGTGCATACGCCACCCCGGTGGCATCGATAAAACGGTGCCCAGCGAGCACACACAATACAGTAACCCTCTGGCAGTTTGGTTTTAAGGGATACGGCAATTAAAGGGTTAATCCAAACCATCAACTCTGTGAAACACACACACACAGAACAACATATAAAACTTTAAATTCTGTGAAAATATATTTTTCATTGGTAGTTGATGTTAGTTAATGCATTTACTAATGCTAACAAATGAGAAATTATTATACTTACCAAAGCTTTTAATGATTTATAAGCATTTTTTTTATGATTTATTTTTCCATTAACTAACATGAATAATTTTTACTAACACAAATAAAGTAAAAAATATATTGTTAATATTTAATGTTATTTGTGAATTAACCAATGTTAAAAAACAACATTATTTAACTGTTGTTAGTTAACATCAACAATAATTATATACCATTTAATGGTGATCAATATTAATTCCAAAATGAGTTAATATATTATTAAAATTTAAAGTTTTATCTTTTGAGCATGACTATTTTTCTAATATTAAAAATATTATGTTCATTGTTAGTTCATTGTAAGTTCATACTATCAATGAAGAATTAACATGCTGTAAAAAATATATTTTTCATTGTTAGTTCATGTTAATTAATGCATTCCCTACTGTTAACAATTGAGACTTAATTATAAAGTGTTATCAAAACCTTTAATGCTTTATAAGCATTTTTTAAGGATTTTATTGAGAAGTTTAAACAGACCCTCTCTCTCTCTCTCTCTCTCTCTCTTTCTTTCTCTCTCTCTCCCCCTCCACACTCACTGAACTCACACAGTCACTCACACCCCACCCCTCACTCAGAAGCAGTGACAGGGAGCTCTCACTCAGCAGCAGGCTGGCAGGGAGCTCTCACTCAGAAGCAGCTCTGATAGTTTTAAAATTTTCTCCTAAGCATAGTGTATTGTAAATTCATGAAATTAATCACATATCCTCAGACTGTATTGTTCTGTGTATGTAATTTTTTATGAAGTGTTTGGAAGCTGCTCTTAAAAGAAAAAAAAAAAAAAAAAATCTCTTTTTTACTGTAACTTTAATAAATTGCCATTAAATCATCGTTCAAGATATCCTAAATCCGTCCGCAATTTAGCATCTTCAGTATTTTGGCATCATGATAAAAAATGTTTGGTGTGATTTCCGTGTTTTTGCTTGGAGGAGTATTAATTTGTTTACAGCCCGTTTTTAAAAAAAACCCACATTAAAATAAATATAGCCGACTTCCTGTTGGTCGTAGCTAATGACTGTAAATTAGAAAGTTGTCCGGATTAATAAGAACAATTTATGTACCGAGTTTGGTGTCTGTAGCTAAAACTAACCCCCCCATTTTTGACAAAAGGTGGCGCTATAGAGTGCCTCTTCCACGCCCGTTTATGAGCTTTTTCCTGTGTCTAACTATCATTAATACTCATATGTGTGTTGAGTTTCATGACATTCTAAACATGTTATCTGCCTCAAAATCACCAGAAACGAATTTTCAACTTTGACACGTTGCCATGGTAACATAATTTTAGATATCAATATTCCCTTCACAGTTTTACATCGGCCGTGTTTTGACATTATTCTGGTGAAGTTTGAAGCAAATCGAGTAAAAATAAGATGCTGAATTCAAAGCATTTTGAAAACGACACACTTCCTGCAGCCAGTTGGTGGCGCTATAACTTTCAGTCATAATAGTCACATCTATCCGATCGGCATCATACAACGAACAAACCACTGGAGTTTGATCTACATCATACAATGTATGTGGACGTTATTAGGCATTTCCTGTGTCTCATTTTTCGCCATAACTTCATCGCCTCGCCACGGGCAAACCGTTCGACATATCAAAAATATCTTCGCAATTTAGCGTCCCCAATGTCTTGAGATCATGTTCACCGAGTTTGGTGGCAATCGTATGGAAATCCTCAGAGGAGTATATCAAATTCCAGAGCATGCGCTTTTTAAACAGCCCTGAATAGCCGACTTCCTGTTGGGCGGAGCCTAAAACATGCAGCGTGAAAGTTGTTCAGCTCAATGAGTTCTATATGTGTACCGAGTTTCATATGAATACGTGCAAGTATGTGTGAGCTATACATCAAGCTTTCTGACAATTTTGCAGGGGGCGCCGTAGAGCCCCTGTGCCACGCCCGGGTCCCAGCCTCAGCGGCGTCCTAATGGCCGCAGGTTCCAATGTGTGTGCCAATTTTCAAGAGTTTTCGGGCACGTTAAGGCCCCCAAAAGTACCCGGATAGTCGAAATAAAAAATAATAAAAAAAAAAAAAAAAATAAATATAGCTGCGAGCAGCGATGACGGGCCCAAGCCGTCAGCATACGCCACCCCGGTGGCATCGATAAAACGGTGCCCAGCGAGCACAAGCATTACAGTAACCCTCTGGCAGTTTGGTTTTAAGGGATACGGCAATTAAAGGGTTAATCCAAACCATCAACTCTGTGAAACACACACACACACAGAACAACATATAAAACTTTAAATTCTGTGAAAATATATTTTTCATTGGTAGTTGATGTTAGTTAATGCATTTACTAATGCTAACAAATGAGAAATTATTATAGTTACCAAAGGTTTTAATGATTTATTTTTCCATTAACTAACATGAATATTTTTTTCTAACACAAATGAATAAAGTAAAAAATATATTGTTAATATTTAATGTTATTTGTGAATTAACCAATGTTAAAAAACAACATTATTTAACTGTTGTTAATTTACATCATTAATAAATATATACCATTTAATGTTGATCAAAATCAATTCCAAAATGTGTTAATATATTATTACATTTTAAAGTTTTATCTTTTGAACATGACTATTTTTCTAATATTAAAAATATTTTGTTCATTGTTAGTTCATTGTAAGTTCATACTATCAATGAAGAATTAACATGCTGTAAAATATATATTTTTCATTGTTAGTTCATGTTAATGCATTTCCTAATGTTAAGAAATGAGACCTTATTATAAAGTGTTATCAAAATCTTTAATGATTTATAAGCATTTTTTAAAGATTTTAAAAAACAGACCCTCTCTCTCTTTTTCTCTCTCTCTCACCCACTGCCTCAATCCACACAGTCACTCACACAGTCACTCACACCCCACAACACCCCACCCCCACCCCTCACTCAGAAGCAGTGGCAGGAGCTCTCACTCAGAAGCAGGCTGATAGTTTTTAAATTTTCTCCTAAGCATAGTGTATTGTAAATTCATGAAATTAATCACATATCCTCAGACTGTATTGTTCTGTGTATGTAATTTTTTATGAAGTGTTTGGAAGCTGCTCTTAAAAGATAAAAAAAAAAAAGTTCTCTTTTTTCTGTAACTTTAATAAATTGCCATTAAATCATCGTTCAAGATATCCTAAATCCGTCCACAATTTAGCATCTTCAGTATTTTGGCATCATGAGAAAAAATGTTTGGTGTGATTTCTGTGTTTCTGCTTGAAGGAGTATGAATTTGTTTACAGCCTGTTTAAAAAAAACCCACATTAAAATAAATATAGCCGACTTCCTGTTGGTCGTAGCTAATGACTGTAAATTAGAAAGTTGTCCGGATTAATAAGAACAATTTATGTACCGAGTTTGGTGTCTGTAGCTATCATTATATATATATATATATAAACATTAATAATTATATACCATTTAATGTTGTTCAATATTAATTCCAAAATGTGTTAATATATTATTAAATTTTAAAGTTTATCTTTTGAACATGACTATTTTTCTAACATTAAAAAGATTAATAAATGCTTTAAAAAAAAATTGTTCTTTGTTAGTTCATACTATCCTGGAAGAATTAACATGCTGTAAAAATATATTTTTCATTGTTAGTTCACGTTAATTAATGCATTTCCTAATGTTAAGAAATGAGACCTTATTATAAAGTGTTATCAAAACCTTTAATGCTTTATAAGCATTTTTTAAGGATTTTATTGAGAAGTTTAAACAGACCCTCTCTCTCTCTCTCTTTCTCTCCCCCTCCCCCTCCACACTCACTAAACTCACACAGTCAGTCACCCACCCAGTCACCTACCGCACACATTAGAAGCACAGAGACAGGAGAACTCTGATAAGTTTGAAAATTTTCTTTTCGCCATAGTGTATTGTAAATTCATGAAATAATCACATATCCTCAGACTGTCTTGTTCTGTGTATGTAATTTTTTATGAAGTGTTTGGAAGCTGCTCTTAAAAGATAAAAAAAAAAAAAGTGTTCTTTTTTACTGTAACTTTAATAAATTTCCATTAAATCATCGTTCAAGATATCCTAAATCCGTCCGCAATTTAGCATCATCAGTATTTTGGCATCATGACAAAAAATGTTTGGTGTGATTTCCGTGTTTCTGATTGGAGGAGTATGAATTTGTTTACAGCCCGTTTAAAAAAAAAAAAACACACATTAAAATAAATATAGCCGACTTCCTGTTGGTCGTAGCTAATGACTGTAAATTAGAAAGTTGTCCGGATTAATAAGAACAATTTATATACCGAGTTTGGTGTCTGTAGCTATCATATATATATATATATATATATATATATATATATATATATATACAAATTAATAATTATATACCATTTAATGTTGATCAATATTAATTCCAAAATGTGTTAATATATTATTAAATTTTAAAGTTTATCTTTTGAACATGACTATTTTTCTAACATTAAAAAGATTAATAAATGCTTTAAAAAAAATTGCTCTTTGTTATTTCATACTATCATGGAAGAATTAACATGCTGTAAAAATATATTTTTCATTGTTAGTTCACGTTAATTAATGCATTTCCTAATGTTAAGAAATGAGACCTTATTATAAAGTGTTATCAAAATCTTTAATGATTTATAAGCATTTTTTTAAGATTTTAAAAAACAGACCCTCTCTCTCTTTCTCTCTCTCACCCACTGGCTCAATCCACACTCAATCCACACAGTCACTCACACAGTCACTCACAGCCCACCCCCACCCCTCACTCAGCAGCAGTGACAGGGAGCTCTCACTCAGAGGCAGGCTGGCAGGGAGCTCTCACTCAAAAGCAGCTCTGATAGTTTTTAAATTTTCTCCTCCGCATAGTGTATTGTAAATTCATGAAATTAATCCCATAACCTCAGACTGTATTGTTCTGTGTATGTAATTTTTTATGAAGTGTTTGGAAGCTGCTCTTAAAAGATAAAAAAAAAAATGTTTTTTCTTGTTTACTGTAACTTTAATAAATTTCCATTAAATCATCGTTCAAGATATCCTAAATCCGTCCGCAATTTAGCATCATCAGTATTTTGGCATCATGAGAAAAAATGTTTGGTGTGATTTCCGTGTTTCTGTTTGGAGGAGTATGAATTTGTTTACAGCCCGTTTAAAAAAAAAACCCACATTAAAATAAATATAGCCGACTTCCTGTTGGTCGTAGCTAATGACTGTAAATTAGAAAGTTGTCCGGATTAATAAGAACAATTTATGTACCGAGTTTGGTGTCTGTAGCTAAAACTAACCCCCCCATTTTTGACAAAAGGTGGCGCTATAGAGTGCCTCTTCCACGCCCGTTTATGAGCTTTTTCCAGTTTCTAACTATCATTAAAATGGATATGTGTGTTGAGTTTCATGACATTCTAAACATGTTATCTGCCTCAAAATCACCAGAAACGAATTTTCAACTTTGACACGTTGCCATGGCAACACAATTTTAGATATCAATATTCCCTTCACAGTTTTACATCGGCCGTGTTTTGACATTATTCTGGTGAAGTTTGAAGCAAATCGAGTAAAAATAAGATGCTGAATTCAAAGCATTTTGAAAACGACACACTTCCTGCAGCCAGTTGGTGGCGCTATAACTTTCAGTCATAATAGTCACATCTATCCGATCGGCATCATACAACGAACAAATCTCTGAAGTTTGATCTACATCATACAATGTATGTGGACGTTATTAGGCATTTCCTGGGTCTCATTTTTCGCCATAACTTCATCGCCTCGCCACGGGCAAACCGTTCGACATATCAAAAATATCTTCGCAATTTAGCGTCCCCAATGTCTTGAGATCATGTTCACCGAGTTTGGTGGCAATCGTATGGAAATCCTCAGAGGAGTATATCAAATTCCAGAGCATGCGCTTTTTAAACAGCCCTGAATAGCCGACTTCCTGTTGGGCGGAGCCTAAGACATGCTGCACGGAAGTTGTTCGGCTCAATGAGTTCTATATGTGTACCGAGTTTCATATGAATACGTGCAAGTATGTGTGAGCTATACATCAAGCTTTCTGACAATTTTGCAGGGGGCGCCGTAGAGCCCCTGTGCCACGCCCGGGTCCCAGCCTCAGCGGCGTCCTAATGGCCGCAGGTTCCAATGTGTGTGCCAATTTTCAAGAGTTTTCGGGCACGTTAAGGCCCCCAAAAGTACCCGGATAGTCGAAATAAAAAATAATAAAAAAAAAAAAAAAAAAAAAAAAAATAATAATCCTTAGGGGAACAATAGGGCCCTGCGCCTTACTGGCTTGGGCCCTAATAATCCTTAGAAGAACAATAGGGCCCTGCGCCTTACTGGCTTGGGCCCTAAATATAGCTGCGAGCAGCGATGACGGGCCCAAGCCGTCAGCATACGCCACCCCGGTGGCATCGATAAAACGGTGCCCAGCGAGCACAAGCATCACAGTAACCCTCTGGCAGTTTGGTTTTAAGGGATACGGCAATTAAAGGGTTAATCCAAACCATCAACTCTGTGAAACACACACACACACAGAACATATAAAACTTTAAATTCTGTGAAAATGTATTTTTCATTGGTAGTTGATGTTAGTTAATGCATTTACTAATGCTAACAAATGAGAAATTATTATAGTTACCAAAGCTTTTAATGATTTATAAGCATTTTTTAATGATTTATTTTTCCATTAACTAACATGAATAATTTTTTCTAACACAAATTAATAAAGTAAAAAATATATTGTTAATATTTAATGTTATTTGTGAATTAACCAATGTTAAAAAACAACATTATTTAACTTGTTAATTTACATCATTAATAAATATATACCATTTAATGTTGATCAAAATCAATTCCAAAATGTGTTAATATATTATTAAATTTTAAAGTTTTATCTTTTGAACATGACTATTTTTCTAATATAAAAAATATTTTGTTCATTGTTAGTTCATTGTAAGTTCATACTATCAATGAAGAATTAACATGCTGTAAAATATATATTTCATTGTTAGTTCATGTTAATTAATGCATTCCCTACTGTTAACAAATGAGACTTAATTATAAAGTGTTATCAAAACCTTTAATGCTTTATAAGCATTTTTTAAGGATTTTATTGAGATGTTTAAACAGACCCTCTCTCTCTCTCCCTCTCTCTCTCCCCCTCCACACTCACTGAACTCACACAGTCAGTCACCCACCCAGTCACCCACCGCAAACATTAGAAGCACAGAGACAGGAGAACTCTGATAGTTTTTAAATTTTCTCCTCCGCATAGTGTATTGTAAATTCATGAAATTAATCACATCCTCAGACTGTATTGTTCTGTGTATGTAATTTTTTATGAAGTGTTTGGAAGCTGCTCTTAAAAGAAAAAAAGAAAAGAAAAGTTTTCTCTTTTTTACTGTAACTTTAATAAATTGCCATTAAATCATCGTTCAAGATATCCTAAATCCGTCCGCAATTTAGCATCTTCAGTATTTTGGCATCATAAGAAAAAATGTTTGGTGTGATTTACGTGTTTCTGTTTGGAGGAGTATGAATTTGTTTACAGCCTGTTTAAAAACAAAACCCACATTAAAATAAATATAGCCGACTTCCTGTTGGTCGTAGCTAATGACTGTAAATTAGAAAGTTGTCCGGATTAATAAGAACAATTTATGTACCGAGTTTGGTGTCTGTAGCTATCATTATATATATATAAACATTAATAATTATATACCATTTAATGTTGATCAATATTAATTCCAAGATGTGTTAATATATTATTACATTTTAAAGTAAATCTTTTGAACATGACTATTTTTCTAACATTAAAAAGATTAATAAATGCTTTAAAAAAATTGTTCTTTGTTAGTTCATACTATCATGGAAGAATTAACATGCTGTAAAAATATATTTTTCATTGTTAGTTCACGTTAATTAATGCATTTCCTAATGTTAAGAATTGAGACCTTATTATAAAGTGTTATCAAAATCTTTAATGATTTATAAGCATTTTTTAAAGATTTTAAAAAACAGACCCTCTCTCTCTCTTTCTCTCTCTCACCCACTGCCTAAATCCACACAGTCACTCACACAGTCACTCACAGCCCACCCCACCCCCACCCCTCACTCAGCTGCAGGCTGACAGGACCTCTCACTCAGAAGCAGTATATCAACTCTCTGATAGTTTTTTAATTTTCTCCTCTGCATAGTGTATTGTAAATTCATGAAATTAATCACATATCCTCAGACTGTATTGTTCTGTGTATGTAATTTTTTATGAAGTGTTTGGAAGCTGCTCTTAAAAGATAAAAAAAAAAAAAAATTATCTTTTTTACTGTAACTTTAATAAATTGCCATTAAATCATCGTTCAAGATATCCTAAATTCGTCCGCAATTTAGCATCTTCAGTATTTTGGCATCATGATAAAAAATGTTTGGTGTGATTTCCGTGTTTCTGCTTGGAGGAGTATTAATTTGTTTACAGCCCGTTTTTAAAAAAAACCCACATTAAAATAAATATAGCCGACTTCCTGTTGGTCGTAGCTAATGACTGTAAATTAGAAAGTTGTCCGGATTAATTAGAACAATTTATGTACCGAGTTTGGGGTCTGTAGCTAAAACTAACCCCCTCATTTTTGACAAAAGGTGGCGCTATAGAGTGCCTCTTCCACGCCCGTTTATGAGCTTTTTCCAGTGTCTAACTATCATTAATACTCATATGTGTGTTGAGTTTCATGACATTCTAAACATGTTATCTGCCTCAAAATCACCAGAAACGAATTTTCAACTTTGACACGTTGCCATGGCAACATAATTTTAGATATCAATATTCCCTTCACAGTTTTACATCGGCCGTGTTTTGACATTATTCTGGTGAAGTTTGAAGCAAATCGAGTAAATATAAGATGCTGAATTCAAAGCATTTTGAAAACGACACACTTCCTGCAGCCAGTTGGTGGCGCTATAACTTTCAGTCATAATAGTCACATCTATCCGATCGGCATCATACAACGAACAAATCACTGGAGTTTGATCTACATCATACAATGTATGTGGACGTTATTAGGCATTTCCTGGGTCTCATTTTTCGCCATAACTTTATCGCCTCGCCACGGGCAAACCGTTCGACATATCAAAAATATCTTCGCAATTTAGCATCCCCAATGTCTTGAGATCATGTTCACCGAGTTTGGTGGCAATCGTATGGAAATCCTCAGAGGAGTATATCAAATTCCAGAACATGCGCTTTTTAAACAGCCCTGAATAGCCGACTTCCTGTTGGGCGGAGCCTATGAAATGCTGCACGAAAGTTGTTCGGCTCAATGAGTTCTATATGTGTACCGAGTTTCATATGAATACGTGCAAGTATGTGTGAGCTATACATCAAGCTTTCTGACAATTTTCCAGGGGGCGCCGTAGAGCCCCTGTGCCCCGCCCGGGTCCCAGCCTCAGCCGCGTCCTAATGGCCGCAGGTTCCAACGTGCGTGCCAATTTTCAAGAGTTTTCGGGCACGTTAAGGCCCCCAAAAGTACCCGGATAGTCGAAATAAAAAATAATAAAAAAAAAAATAATAATCCTTAGAAGAACAATAGGGCCCTGCGCCTTACTGGCTTGGGCCCTAAATATAGCTGCGAGCAGCGATGACGGGCCCAAGCCGTCAGCATACGCCACCCCGGTGGCATCGATAAAACGGTGCCCAGCGAGCACAAGCATCACAGTAACCCTCTGGCAGTTTGGTTTTAAGGGATACGGCAATTAAAGGGTTAATCCAAACCATCAACTCTGTGAAACACACACACACAGAACAACATATAAAACTTTAAATTCTGTGAAAATATATTTTTCATTGGTAGTTGATGTTAGTTAATGCATTTACTAATGCTAACAAATGAGAAATTATTATAGTTACCAAAGGTTTTAATGATTTATTTTTCCATTAACTAACATGAATAATTTTTTCTAACACAAATGAATAAAGTAAAAAATATATTGTTAATATTTAATGTTATTTGTGCATTCACCAATGTTAAAAAACAACATTATTTAACTGTTGTTAGTTAACATCATTAATAAATATATACCATTTAATGTTGATCAAAATCAATTCCAAAATGTGTTAATATATTATTACATTTTAAAGTTTTATCTTTTGAACATGACTATTTTTCTAATATTAAAAATATTTTGTTCATTGTTAGTTCATTGTAAGTTCATACTATCAATGAAGAATTAACATGCTGTAAAAAATATATTTTTCATTGTTAGTTCATGTTAATTAATGCATTCCCTACTGTTAACAAATGAGACTTAATTATAAAGTGTTATCAAAACCTTTAATGCTTTATAAGCATTTTTTAAGGATTTTATTGAGAAGTTTAAACAGACCCTCTCTCTCTCTCTCTCCCCCTCCACACTCACTGAACTCACACAGTCAGTCACCCACCCAGTCACCCACCGCACACATTAGAAGCACAGTGACAGCAGATCTCTGATAGTTTTAATTTTCTGCTCTCCATAGTGTATTGTAAATTCATGAAATTAATCACATATCCTCAGACGGTCTTGTTCTGTGTATGTCATTTTTTATGAAGTGTTTGGAAGCTGCTCTTTAAAGATAAAAAAAAAAAAAAAAGTGTTCTTTTTTACTGTAACTTTAATAAATTGCCATTAAATCACCGTTCAAGATATCCTAAATCGGTCCGCAATGAAGCATCTTCAGTATCTTGGAAGCATGTGAAAAAATGTTTGGTGTGAATTTTTGGTTTCTGCTTGAAGGAGTATGAATTTGTTTACAGCCCGTTTTTAAAAAAAACCCACATTAAAATAAATATAGCCGACTTCCTGTTGGTCGTAGCTAATGACTGTAAATTAGAAAGTTGTCCGGATTAATTAGAACAATTTATGTACCGAGTTTGGGGTCTGTAGCTAAAACTAACCCCCTCATTTTTGACAAAAGGTGGCGCTATAGAGTGCCTCTTCCACGCCCGTTTATGAGCTTTTTCCAGTGTCTAACTATCATTAATACTCATATGTGTGTTGAGTTTCATGACATTCTAAACATGTTATCTGCCTCAAAATCACCAGAAACGAATTTTCAACTTTGACACGTTGCCATGGCAACATAATTTTAGATATCAATCTTCCCTTCACAGTTTTACATCGGCCGTGTTTTGACATTATTCTGGTGAAGTTTGAAGCAAATCGAGTAAAAATAAGATGCTGAATTCAAAGCATTTTGAAAACGACACACTTCCTGCAGCCAGTTGGTGGCGCTATAACTTTCAGTCATAATAGTCACATCTATCCGATCGGCATCAGACAACGAACAAATCACTGAAGTTTGATCTACATCATACAATGTATGTGGACGTTATTACGCATTTCCTGGGTCTCATTTTTCGCCATAACTTCATCGCCTCGCCACGGGCAAACCGTTCGACATATCAAAAATATCTTCGCAATTTAGCGTCCCCAATGTCTTGAGATCATGTTCACCAAGTTTGGTGGCAATCGTATGGAAATCCTCAGAGGAGTATATCAAATTCCAGAGCATGCGCTTTTTAAACAGCCCTGAATAGCCGACTTCCTGTTGGGCGGAGCCCAAGACATGCAGCGTGAAAGTTGTTCAGCTCAATGAGTTCTATATGTGTACCGAGTTTCATATGAATACGTGCAAGTATGTGTGAGCTATACATCAAGCTTTCTGACAATTTTCCAGGGGGCGCCGTAGAGCCCCTGTGCCACGCCCGGGTCCCAGCCTCAGCGGCGTCCTAATGGCCGCAGGTTCCAATGTGCGTGCCAATTTTCAAGAGTTTTCGGGCACGTTAAGGCCCCCAAAAGTGCCCGGATAGTCGAAATAAAAAAAAATTTAAAATAAAAAAAAAATAATAAATATAGCTGCGAGCAGCGATGACGGGCCCAAGCCGCCAGTGCATACGCCACCCCGGTGGCATCGAAAAACGGTGCCCAGCGAGCACACACAATACAGTAACCCTCTGGCAGTTTGGTTTTAAGGGATACGGCAATTAAAGGGTTAATCCAAACCATCAACTCTGTGAAACACAGACACACAGAACAACATATAAAACTTTAAATTCTGTCAAAATATATTTTTCATTGGTAGTTGATGTTAGTTAACCCTCTAAGCGCCAAAGTCGCAAAATTGCGACAAGACGTCATACTTCATGAAATGGGCTGTAGTTCCTAATCTGGTGTAATGGCTCATTTGTATTCCCTTCCACTAGATGGCAGACATGTAGTACTTCGATTCTAGACCAAAATTGTTCGAGGAAATAGCAGAGTAAGTGAGCTATCGTGTCA
The DNA here is from genome assembly GCF_936440315.1 of Barbus barbus. Lineage (NCBI taxonomy): Eukaryota > Metazoa > Chordata > Actinopteri > Cypriniformes > Cyprinidae > Barbus > Barbus barbus. The sequence goes on along the minus strand of NC_136734.1, from coordinate 16,167,125 downwards.
TTGATGCGGAAGCAATTCAGTTCATAGCGTCTGAGTAAATTGTGAGATTTGTGAGAGAAAATCGCCAAACGGCTAATAAAAAGTTGTACTGTGAGGATGTGTTGCAAAAGTCATTCGCCGATTCTGACTCTGAAGGGGAATATTTGCCTTTTGGAAATGACGATCGGCTGTCTAATGATCGCGCTTCTCCCGGTACATCTTTTCCGCGCAACGGTGCTGCGCGCAAGGCGCGATCGTTCACAAAGCACAAACAAGTGATCATTTCAACACTTTGCCCAACGGGGATGGGGGTGGCAGGGGTGGACGTGGTCTTAGTGTCCATAGGAGAGCTGTTGCTCTCTGATGATCGGCCAGATTGCGCTGTTTGTTCTGATCGCGCGCGCTCCAAGGGCCGCCGGCAGACAGGACAGGTGCAGTCAGTTTGGGGTAGATCTGTGTTCTGTGCCATGCAATGAGAGGTACCATTCTCTCAAGAACTATAAACTGTCACATAGATACCTGATTGGACAGATAGCTGGTCAACTGATCAAAAAATAGGCACATGTATTTTACTATGGCACAGTAATATAGTAATAATTTACTACTTTCTCCTGTTTTACTGTTGATTTCCTCTTTTCCTGATCATTTGGAATGAGGTTAAAAAGACAAAAAAAAAATCAAACCAATTCAATATCTACTATTTCCTAAATATTATGAAATTCAAGAGGGCCGCCCCTGATGACGTCATAATATGCAAATTAGATGAGTATATTTACACCCCACATAAACTTTCGGTCATGCCCAACATTTTTCTAATTTACAGTAGATCTCTATCTTTAAGCCATTTCAAGCCACAAGCTTTTGAAATCTTGATGTCAAAATCCAGCATTTTTTCCAAAAAACCTTGGCGCCTAAAGGGTTAATGCATTTACTAATGTTAACAAATCAGAAATTATTAGTTACCAAAGCTTTTAATGATTTATAAGCATTTTTTAATTATTTATTTTTCCATTAACTAACATGAATAATTTTTTCTAACACAAATGAATAAAGTAAAAAATATATTGTTAATATTTAATGTTATTTGTGAATTAACCAATGTTAAAAAACAACATTATTTAACTGTTGTTAATTTACATCATTAATAAATATATACCATTTAATGTTGATCAAAATCAATTCCAAAATGTGTTAATATATTATTACATTTTAATGTTTTATCTTTTGAGCATGACTATTTTTCTAATATTAAAAATATTTTGTTCATTGTTAGTTCATTGTAAGTTCATACTATCAATGAAGAATTAACATGCTGTAAAAAATATATTTTTCATTGTTAGTTCATGTTAATTAATGCATTCCCTACTGTTAACAAATGAGACTTAATTATAAAGTGTTATCAAAACCTTTAATGCTTTATAAGCATTTTTTAAGGATTTTATTGAGATGTTTAAACAGACCCTCTCTCTCTCTCTCTCTCTCTCTCTCTCTCTCTCTCTCTCCCTCCACACTCACTGAACTCACACAGTCAGTCACCCACCCAGTCACCTACCGCACACATTAGAAGCACAGAGACAGGAGAACTCTGATAAGTTTGAAAATGTTCTCCTCTGTATAGTGTATTGTAAATTCATGGAATTAATAACATATCCTCAGACTGTATTGTTCTGTGTATGTAATTTTTTATGAAGTGTTTTGAAGCTGCTCTTAAAAGATAAAAAAAAAGAAAAGTGTTATTTTTTACTGTGACTTTAATAAATTGCCATTAAATCACCGTTCAAGATATCCTAAATCCGTCCGCAATGTAGTATCTTCAGTATCTTGGAAGCATGTGAAAAAATGTTTGGTGTGAATTGTTGGTTTCTGCTTGGGAGGAGTATGAATTTGTTTACAGCCCGTTTAAAAAAAAAAAAAAACACATAAAAAAAAAAATAGCCGATTTCCTGTTGGTCGTAGCTAATGACTGTAAATTAGAAAGTTGTCCGGATTAATAAGAACAATTTATGTACCGAGTTTGGTGTCTGTAGCTATCATTATATATATATAATCATTAATAATTATATACCATTTAATGTTGATGAATATTAATTCCAAAATGTGTTTATATATTATTACATTTTAAAGTTAATCTTTTGAACATGATTATTTTTCTAACATTAAAAAGATTAATAAATGCTTTAAAAAAAAAGTTCTTTGTTAGTTCATACTATCATGGAAGAATTAACATGCTGTAAAAATATATTTTTCATTGTTAGTTCACGTTAATTAATGCATTTCCTAATGTTAAGAATTGAGACCTTATTATAAAGTGTTATCAAAATCTTTAATGATTTATAAGCATTTTTTAAAGATTTTAAAAAAACAGACCCTCTCTCTCTCTTTCTCTCTCTCACCCACTGCCTCAATCCACACAGTCACTCACACAGTCACTCACAGCCCACCCCACCCCCACCCCTCACTCAGCTGCAGGCTGACAGGACCTCTCACTCAGAAGCATTATATCAACTCTCTGATAGTTTTTAAATTTTCTCCTAAGCATAGTGTATTGTAAATTCATGAAATTAATCACATATTCTCAGACTGTATTGTTCTGTGTATGTAATTTTTTATGAAGTGTTTGGAAGCTGCTCTTAAAAGATAAAAAAAAATAAAAATTATCTTTTTTACTGTAACTTTAATAAATTGCCATTAAATCATCGTTCAAGATATCCTAAATCCGTCCGCAATTTAGCATCTTCAGTATTTTGGCATCATGATAAAAAATGTTTCGTGTGATTTCCGTGTTTCTGCTTGGAGGAGTATTAATTTGTTTACAGCCCGTTTTAAAAAAAAACCCACATTAAAATAAATATAGCCGACCTCCTGTTGGTCGTAGCTAATGACTGTAAATTAGAAAGTTGTCCGGATTAATAAGAACAATTTATGTACCGAGTTTGGTGTCTGTAGCTAAAACTAACCCCCCCATTTTTGACAAAAGGTGGCGCTATAGAGTGCCTCTTCCACGCCCGTTTATGAGCTTTTTCCAGTGTCTAACTATCATTAATACTCATATGTGTGTTGAGTTTCATGACATTCTAAACATGTTATCTGCCTCAAAATCACCAGAAACGAATTTTCAACTTTGACACGTTGCCATGGCAACATAATTTTAGATATCAATATTCCCTTCACAGTTTTACATCGGCCGTGTTTTGACATTATTCTGGTGAAGTTTGAAGCAAATCGAGTAAAAATAAGATGCTGAATTCAAAGCATTTTGAAAACGACACACTTCCTGCAGCCAGTTGGTGGCGCTATAACTTTCAGTCATTATAGTCACATCTATCCGATCGGCATCATACAACGAACAAATCACTGAAGTTTGATCAACATCATACAATGTATGTGGACGTTATTAGGCATTTCCTGTGTCTCATTTTTCGCCATAACTTCATCGCCTCGCCACGGGCCAACCGTTCGACATATCAAAAATATCTTCGCAATTTAGCGTCCCCAATGTCTTGAGATCATGTTCACCGAGTTTGGTGGCAATCGTATGGAAATCCTCAGAGGAGTATATCAAATTCCAGAGCATGCGCTTTTTAAACAGCCCTGAATAGCCGACTTCCTGTTGGGCGGAGCCTAAAACATGCAGCGTGAAAGTTGTTCAGCTCAATGAGTTCTATATGTGTACCGAGTTTCATATGAATACGTGCAAGTATGTGTGAGCTATACATCGTGTTTTCTGACAAATTTCCAGGGGGCGCCGTAGAGCCCCTGTGCCACGCCCGGGTCCCATCCTCAGCGGCGTCCTAATGGCCGCGGGTTCCAACGTGTGTGCCAATTTTCAAGAGTTTTCGGGCACGTTAAGGCCCCCAAAAGTACCCGGATAGTCGAAATAAAAAATAATAAAAAAAATAAAAAAAAATATAGCTGCGAGCAGCGATGACGGGCCCAAGCCGTCAGCATACGCCATCCCGGTGGCATCGATAAAACGGTGCCCAGCGAGCACACACATTACAGTAACCCTCTGGCAGTTTGGTTTTAAGGGATACGGCAATTAAAGGGTTATTCCAAACCATCAACTCTGTGAAACACACACACACAGAACAACATATAAAACTTTAAATTCTGTGAAAATATATTTTTCATTGGTAGTTGATGTTAGTTAATGCATTTACTAATGCTAACAAATGAGAAATTATTATAGTTACCAAAGGTTTTAATGATTTATAAGCATTTTTTAATGATTTATTTTTCCATTAACTAACATGAATAATTTATTCTAACACAAATGAATAAAGTAAAACATATATTGTTAATATTTAATGTTATTTGTGAATTAACCAATGTTAAAAACAACATTATTTAACTGTTGTTAATTTACATCATTAATAAATATATACCATTTAATGTTTATCAAAATCAATTCCAAAATGTGTTAATATATTATTACATTTTAAAGTTTTATCTTTTGAACATGACTATTTTTCTAATATTAAAAATATTTTGTTCATTGTAAGTTCATTGTAAGTTCATACTATCAATGAAGAATTAACATGCTGTAAAATATATATTTTTCATTGTTAGTTCATGTTAATTAATGCATTCCCTACTGTTAACAAAAGAGACTTAATTATAAAGTGTTATCAAAACCTTTAATGCTTTATAAGCATTTTTTAAGGATTTTATTGAGAAGTTTAAACAGACCCTCTCTCTCTCTCTCTCCCCCTCCACACTCACTGAACTCACACAGTCAGTCACCCACCCAGTCACCCACCGCAAACATTAGAAGCACAGAGACAGGAGAACTCTGATAGTTTTAATTTTCTGCTCTCCATAGTGTATTGTAAATTCATGAAATTAATCACATATCTCAGACTGTCTTGTTCTGTGTATGTAATTTTTTATGAAGTGTTTGGAAGCTGCTCTTTAAAGATAAAAAAAAAAAGTGTTCTTTTTTACTGTAACTTTAATAAATTGCCATTAAATCACCGTTCAAGATATCCTAAATCAGTCCGCAATGTAGCATCTTCAGTATCTTGGAAGCATGTGAAAAAATGTTTGGTGTGAATTTTTGGTTTCTGCTTGAAGGAGTATGAATTTGTTTACAGCCCGTTTAAAAAAAAAAAAAACACATAAAAAAAAAAAATAGCCGATTTCCTGTTGGTCGTAGCTAATGACTGTAAATTAGAAAGTTGTCCGGATTAATAAGAACAATTTATGTACCGAGTTTGGTGTCTGTAGCTATCATTATATATATATATATATATATATATATATATATATATATATAATCATTAATAATTATATACCATTTAATGTTGATCAATATTAATTCCAAAATGTGTTTATATATTATTACATTTTAAAGTTTATCTTTTGAACATGACTAATTTTCTAACATTAAAAAGATTAATAAATGCTTTAAAAAAATTGTTCTTTGTTAGTTCATACTATCATGGAAAAATTAACATGCTGTAAAAATATATTTTTCATTGTTAGTTCACGTTAATTAATGCATTTCCTAATGTTAAGAATTGAGACCTTATTATAAAGTGTTATCAAAATCTTTAATGATTTATAAGCATTTTTTAAAGATTTAAAAAAACAGACCCTCTCTCTCTCTTTCTCTCTCTCACCCACTGGCTCAATCCACACAGTCACTCACACAGTCACTCACACCCCACCCCACCCCCACCCCTCACTCAGCTGCAGGCTGACAGGGATCTCTCACTCAGAAGCAGTCTAAGTCTAACTCTCTGATAGTTTTCAAATTTTCTCCTCTGCATAGTGTATTGTAAATTCATAAAATTAATCACATATCCTCAGACTGTATTGTTCTGTGTATGTAATTTTTTATGAAGTGTTTGGAAGCTGCTCTTAAAAGATAAAAAAAAAAAAGAAATGATCTTTTTTACTGTAACTTTAATAAATTGCCATTAAATCATCGTTCAAGATATCCTAAATCCGTCCGCAATTTAGCATCTTCAGTATTTTGGCATCATGATAAAAAATGTTTGGTGTGATTTCTGTGTTTCTGCTTGGAGGAGTATTAATTTGTTTACAGCCCGTTTTTAAAAAAAACCCACATTAAAATAAATATAGCCGACTTCCTGTTGGTCGTAGCTAATGACTGTAAATTAGAAAGTTGTCCGGATTAATTAGAACAATTTATGTACCGAGTTTGGGGTCTGTAGCTAAAACTAACCCCCTCATTTTTGACAAAAGGTGGCGCTATAGAGTGCCTCTTCCACGCCCGTATATGAGCTTTTTCCAGTGTCTAACTATCATTAATACTCATATGTGTGTTGAGTTTCATGACATTCTAAACATGTTATCTGCCTCAAAATCACCAGAAACGAATTTTCAACTTTGACACGTTGCCATGGCAACATAATTTTAGATATCAATCTTCCCTTCACAGTTTTACATCGGCCGTGTTTTGACATTATTCTGGTGAAGTTTGAAGCAAATCGAGTAAAAATAAGATGCTGAATTCAAAGCATTTTGAAAACGACACACTTCCTGCAGCCAGTTGGTGGCGCTATAACTTTCAGTCATAATAGTCACATCTATCCGATCGGCATCATACAACGAACAAATCTCTGAAGTTTGATCTACATCATACAATGTATGTGGACGTTATTAGGCATTTCCTGGGTCTCATTTTTCGCCATAACTTCATCGCCTCGCCACGGGCAAACCGTTCGACATATCAAAAATATCTTCGCAATTTAGCGTCCCCAATGTCCTGAGATCATGTTCACCGAGTTTGGTGGCAATCGTATGGAAATCCTCAGAGGAGTATATCAAATTCCAGAGCATGCGCTTTTTAAACAGCCCTGAATAGCCGACTTCCTGTTGGGCGGAGCCTAAGACATGCTGCGTGAAAGTTGTTCAGCTCAATGAGTTCTATATGTGTACCGAGTTTCATATGAATACGTGCAAGTATGTGTGAGCTATACATCAAGTTTTCTGACAATTTTCCAGGGGGCGCCGTAGAGCCCCTGTGCCACGCCCGGGTCCCAGCCTCAGCGGCGTCCTAATGGCCGCAGGTTCCAATGTGCGTGCCAATTTTCGAGAGTTTTCGGGCACGTTAAGGCCCCCAAAAGTGCCCGGATGATTGAAATAAAAAAAAAAAAAAAAAAAAAAAAAAAATAATAATCCTTAGAAGAACAATAGGGCCCTGCGCCTTACTGGCTTGGGCCCTAAATATAGCTGCGAGCAGCGATGACGGGCCCAAGCCGTCAGCATACGCCACCCCGGTGGCATCGATAAAACGGTGCCCAGCGAGCACAAGCATCACAGTAACCCTCTGGCAGTTTGGTTTTAAGGGATACGGCAATTAAAGGGTTAATCCAAACCATCAACTCTGTGAAACACACACACACAGAACAACATATAAAACTTTAAATTCTGTGAAAATATATTTTTCATTGGTAGTTGATGTTAGTTAATGCATTTACTAATGCTAACAAATGAGAAATTATTATAGTTACCAAAGGTTTTAATGATTTATAAGCATTTTTTAATGATTTATTTTTCCATTAACTAACATGAATAATTTTTTCTAACACAAATGAATAAAGTAAAAAATATATTGTTAATATTTAATGTTATTTGTGAATTAACCAATGTTAAAAAACAACATTATTTAACTGTTGTTAATTTACATCATTAATAAATATATACCATTTAATGTTGATCAAAATCAATTCCAAAATGTGTTAATATATTATTACATTTTAAAGTTTTATCTTTTGAACATGACTATTTTTCTAATATTAAAAATATTTTGTTCATTGTTAGCTCGTTGTAAGTTCATACTATCAATGAAGAATTAACATGCTGTAAAAAATATATTTTTCATTGTTAGTTCATGTTAATTAATGCATTCCCTACTGTTAACAAATGAGACTTAATTATAAAGTGTTATCAAAACCTTTAATGCTTTATAAGCATTTTTTAAGGATTTTATTGAGAAGTTTAAACAGACCCTCTCTCTCTCTCTCTCTCTCCCCCTCCACACTCACTGAACTCACAGTCAGTCACCCACCCAGTCACCCACCGCATACATTAGAAGCACAGAGACAGGAGATCTCTAAGTTTTAAATTTTTCTCCTCCGCATAGTGTATTGTAAATTCATGAAATTAATCACATATCCTCAGACTGTCTTGTTCTGTGTATGTAATTTTTTATGAAGTGTTTGGAAGCTGCTCTTAAAAGATAAAAAAAAAAGTTTTCTCTTTTCTGTAACTTTAATAAATTGCCATTAAATCATCGTTCAAGATATCCTAAATCCGTCCGCAATTTAGCATCTTCAGTATTTTGGCATCATGAGAAAAAATGTTTGGTGTGATTTCTGTGTTTCTGTTTGGAGGAGTATGAATTTGTTTACAGCCCGTTTTAAAAACAAAACCCACATTAAAATAAATATAGCCGACTTCCTGTTGGTTGTAGCTAATGACTGTAAATTAGAAAGTTGTCCGGATTAATAAGAACAATTTATGTACCGAGTTTGGTGTCTGTAGCTATCATTATATATATATAAACATCAATAATTATATACCATTTAATGTTGATCAAAATTAATTCCAAAATGTGTTAATATATTATTAAATTTTAAAGTTTATCTTTTGAACATGACTATTTTTCTAACATTAAAAAGATTAATAAATGCTTTAAAAAAAATTGTTCTTTGTTAGTTCATACTATCATGGAAGAATTAACATGCTGTAAAAATATATTTTTCATTGTTAGTTCATGTTAATGCATTTCCTAATGTTAAGAATTGAGACCTTATTATAAAGTGTTATCAAAATCTTTAATGATTTATAAGCATTTTTTAAAGATTTTAAAAAACAGACCCTCTCTCTCTCTTTCTCTCTCTCACCCACTGGCTCAATCCACACAGTCACTCACACAGTCACTCACACCCCACCCCACCCCCACCCCTCACTCAGTAGCAGTGACAGGGAGCTCTCACTCAGAAGCAGCTCTGATAGTTTTTTAATTTTCTGCTCCGCATAGTGTATTGTAAATTCATGAAATTAATCACATATCCTCAGACTGTATTGTTCTGTGTATGTAATTTTTTATGAAGTGTTTGGAAGCTGCTCTTAAAAGAAAAAAAAAAAATAAAAATCTCTTTTTTACTGTAACTTTAATAAATTGCCATTAAATCATCGTTCAAGATATCCTAAATCCGTCCGCAATTTAGCATCTTCAGTATTTTGGCATCATGAGAAAAAATGTTTGGTGTGATTTCCGTGTTTTTGCTTGGAGGAGTATTAATTTGTTTACAGCCCGTTTTTAAAAAAAACCCACATTAAAATAAATATAGCCGACTTCCTGTTGGTCGTAGCTAATGACTGTAAATTAGAAAGTTGTCCGGATTAATAAGAACAATTTATGTACCGAGTTTGGTGTCTGTAGCTAAAACTAACCCCCCCATTTTTGACAAAAGGTGGCGCTATAGAGTGCCTCTTCCACGCCCGTTTATGAGCTTTTTCCAGTGTCTAACTATCATTAATACTGATATGTGTGTTGAGTTTCATGACATTCTAAACATGTTATCTGCCTCAAAATCACCAGAAACGAATTTTCAACTTTGACACGTTGCCATGGTAACATAATTTTAGATATCAATATTCCCTTCACAGTTTTACATCGGCCGTGTTTTGACATTATTCTGGTGAAGTTTGAAGCAAATCGAGTAAAAATAAGATGCTGAATTCAAAGCATTTTGAAAACGACACACTTCCTGCAGCCAGTTGGTGGCGCTATAACTTTCAGTCATAATAGTCACATCTATCCGATCGGCATCACACAACGAACAAATCAATGAAGTTTGATCTACATCATACAATGTATGTGGACGTTATTAGGCATTTCCTGTGTCTCATTTTTCGCCATAACTTCATCGCCTCGCCACGGGCAAACCGTTCGACATATCAAAAATATCTTCGCAATTTAGCGTCCCCAATGTCTTGAGATCATGTTCACCGAGTTTGGTGGCAATCATATGGAAATCCTCAGAGGAGTATATCAAATTCCAGAGCATGCGCTTTTTAAACAGCCCTGAATAGCCGACTTCCTGTTGGGCGGAGCCTAAAACATGCAGCGTGAAAGTTGTTCAGCTCAATGAGTTCTATATGTGTACCGAGTTTCATATGAATACGTGCAAGTATGTGTGAGCTATACATCAAGCTTTCTGACAATTTTGCAGGGGGCGCCGTAGAGCCTCTGTGCCACGCCCGGGTCCCAGCCTCAGCGGCGTCCTAATGGCCGCAGGTTCCAATGTGTGTGCCAATTTTCAAGAGTTTTCGGGCACGTTAAGGCCCCCAAAAGTACCCGGATAGTCGAAATAAAAAATAATAAAAAAAAAAAAAATAATAATCCTTAGGGGAACAATAGGGCCCTGCGCCTTACTGGCTTGGGCCCTAAATATAGCTGCGAGCAGCGATGACGGGCCCAAGCCGTCAGCATACGCCACCCCGGTAGCATCGATAAAACGGTGCCCAGCGAGCACAAGCATTACAGTAACCCTCTGGCAGTTTGGTTTTAAGGGATACGGCAATTAAAGGGTTAATCCAAACCATCAACTCTGTGAAACACACACACACACAGAACAACATATAAAACTTTAAATTCTGTGAAAATATATTTTTCATTGGTAGTTGATGTTAGTTAATGCATTTACTAATGCTAACAAATGAGAAATTATTATAGTTACCAAAGGTTTTAATGATTTATTTTTCCATTAACTAACATGAATATTTTTTTCTAACACAAATGAATAAAGTAAAAAATATATTGTTAATATTTAATGTTATTTGTGAATTAACCAATGTTAAAAAACAACATTATTTAACTGTTGTTAATTTACATCATTAATAAATATATACCATTTAATGTTGATCAAAATCAATTCCAAAATGTGTTAATATATTATTAAATTTTAAAGTTTTATCTTTTGAGCATGACTATTTTTCTAATATTAAAAATATTTTGTTCATTGTTAGTTCGTTGTAAGTTCATACTATCAATGAAGAATTAACATGCTGTAAAATATATATTTTTCATTGTTAGTTCATGTTAATTAATGCATTCCCTACTGTTAACAAATGAGACTTAATTATAAAGTGTTATCAAAACCTTTAATGCTTTATAAGCATTTTTTAAGGATTTTATTGAGAAGTTTAAACAGACCCTCTCTCTCTCTCTCTCTCTCTCTCTCTCTTTCTCTCTCTCTCTCTCTCTCCCCCTCCACACTCACTGAACTCACACAGTCAGTCACCCACCCAGTCACCCACCGCACACATTAGAAGCAGTGACAGGAGATCTCTGATAGTTTTTAAATTTTCTCCTCTCCATAGTGTATTGTAAATTCATGAAATTAATCACATATCCTCAGACTGTATTGTTCTGTGTATGTAATTTTTTATGAAGTGTTTGGAAGCTGCTCTTAAAAGATAAAAAAAAAAAAAGTTCTCTTTTTTCTGTAACTTTAATAAATTGCCATTAAATCATCGTTCAAGATATCCTAAATCCGTCCACAATTTAGCATCTTCAGTATTTTGGCATCATGAGAAAAAATGTTTGGTGTGATTTCTGTGTTTCTGCTTGAAGGAGTATGAATTTGTTTACAGCCTGTTTAAAAAAAACCCACATTAAAATAAATATAGCCGACTTCCTGTTGGTCGTAGCTAATGACTGTAAATTAGAAAGTTGTCCGGATTAATAAGAACAATTTATGTACCGAGTTTGGTGTCTGTAGCTATCATTATATATATATATATATATAAACATTAATAATTATATACCATTTAATGTTGTTCAATATTAATTCCAAAATGTGTTAATATATTATTAAATTTTAAAGTTTATCTTTTGAACATGACTATTTTTCTAACATTAAAAAGATTAATAAATGCTTTAAAAAAAAATTGTTCTTTGTTAGTTCATACTATCCTGGAAGAATTAACATGCTGTAAAAATATATTTTTCATTGTTAGTTCACGTTAATTAATGCATTTCCTAATGTTAAGAAATGAGACCTTATTATAAAGTGTTATCAAAACCTTTAATGCTTTATAAGCATTTTTTAAGGATTTTATTGAGAAGTTTAAACAGACTCACTCTCTCTCTCTCTCTTTCTCTCTCCCCCTCCCCCTCCCCCTCCACACTCACTAAACTCACACAGTCAGTCACCCACCCAGTCACCTACCGCACACATTAGAAGCACAGAGACAGGAGAACTCTGATAAGTTTGAAAATTTTCTTTTCGCCATAGTGTATTGTAAATTCATGAAATAATCACATATCCTCAGACTGTCTTGTTCTGTGTATGTAATTTTTTATGAAGTGTTTGGAAGCTGCTCTTAAAAGATAAAAAAAAAAAAGTGTTCTTTTTTACTGTAACTTTAATAAATTTCCATTAAATCATTGTTCAAGATATCCTAAATCCGTCCGCAATTTAGCATCATCAGTATTTTGGCATCATGACAAAAAATGTTTGGTGTGATTTCCGTGTTTCTGATTGGAGGAGTATGAATTTGTTTACAGCCCGTTTAAAAAAAAAAAACACACATTAAAATAAATATAGCCGACTTCCTGTTGGTCGTAGCTAATGACTGTAAATTAGAAAGTTGTCCGGATTAATAAGAACAATTTATATACCGAGTTTGGTGTCTGTAGCTATCATATATATATATATATATATACAAATTAATAATTATATACCATTTAATGTTGATCAATATTAATTCCAAAATGTGTTAATATATTATTAAATTTTAAAGTTTATCTTTTGAACATGACTATTTTTCTAACATTAAAAAGATTAATAAATGCTTTAAAAAAAATTGCTCTTTGTTATTTCATACTATCATGGAAGAATTAACATGCTGTAAAAATATATTTTTCATTGTTAGTTCACGTTAATTAATGCATTTCCTAATGTTAAGAAATGAGACCTTATTATAAAGTGTTATCAAAATCTTTAATGATTTATAAGCATTTTTTTAAGATTTTAAAAAACAGACCCTCTCTCTCTTTCTCTCTCTCACCCACTGGCTCAATCCACACTCAATCCACACAGTCACTCACACAGTCACTCACAGCCCACCCCACCCCTCACTCAGCAGCAGTGACAGGGAGCTCTCACTCAGAGGCAGGCTGGCAGGGAGCTCTCACTCAAAAGCAGCTCTGATAGTTTTTAAATTTTCTCCTCCGCATAGTGTATTGTAAATTCATGAAATTAATCCCATAACCTCAGACTGTATTGTTCTGTGTATGTAATTTTTTATGAAGTGTTTGGAAGCTGCTCTTAAAAGATAAAAAAAAAAATGTTTTTTCTTGTTTACTGTAACTTTAATAAATTTCCATTAAATCATCGTTCAAGATATCCTAAATCCGTCCGCAATTTAGCATCATCAGTATTTTGGCATCATGAGAAAAAATGTTTGGTGTGATTTCCGTGTTTCTGTTTGGAGGAGTATGAATTTGTTTACAGCCCGTTTAAAAAAAAAACCCACATTAAAATAAATATAGCCGACGTCCTGTTGGTCGTAGCTAATGACTGTAAATTAGAAAGTTGTCCGGATTAATAAGAACAAAAATCTCAAAATCACCAGAAACGAATTTTCAACTTTGACACGTTGCCATGGTAACATAATTTTAGATATCAATATTCCCTTCACAGTTTTACATCGGCCGTGTTTTGACATTATTCTGGTGAAGTTTGAAGCAAATCGAGTAAAAATAAGATGCTGAATTCAAAGCATTTTGAAAATGACACACTTCCTGCAGCCAGTTGGTGGCGCTATAACTTTCAGTCATAATAGTCACATCTATCCGATCGGCATCACACAACGAACAAATCAATGAAGTTTGATCTACATCATACAATGTATGTGGACGTTATTAGGCATTTCCTGTGTCTCATTTTTCGCCATAACTTCATCGCCTCGCCACGGGCAAACCGTTCGACATATCAAAAATATCTTCGCAATTTAGCATCCCCAATGTCTTGAGATCATGTTCACCGAGTTTGGTGGCAATCGTATTGAAATCCTCAGAGGAGTATATCAAATTCCAGAGCATGCGCTTTTTAAACAGCCCTGAATAGCCGACTTCCTGTTGGGCGGAGCCTAAAACATGCAGCGTGAAAGTTGTTCAGCTCAATGAGTTCTATATGTGTACCGAGTTTCATATGAATACGTGCAAGTATGTGTGAGCTATACATCAAGCTTTCTGACAATTTTGCAGGGGGCGCCGTAGAGCCCCTGTGCCCCGCCCGGGTCCCAGCCTCAGCGGCGTCCTAATGGCCGCAGGTTCCAATGTGTGTGCCAATTTTCAAGAGTTTTCGGGCACGTTAAGGCCCCCAAAAGTACCCGGATAGTCGAAATAAAAAATAATAAAAAAAAAAAAATAAAAAAAAATATAGCTGCGAGCAGCGATGACGGGCCCAAGCCGTCAGCATACGCCACCCCGGTGGCATCGATAAAACGGTGCCCAGCGAGCACACACAATACAGTAACCCTCTGGCAGTTTGGTTTTAAGGGATACGCCAATTAAAGGGTTAATCCAAACCATCAACTCTGTGAAACACACACACAGAACAACATATAAAACTTTAAATTCTGTCAAAATATATTTTTCATTGGTAGTTGATGTTAGTTAATGCATTTACTAATGCTAACAAATGAGAAATTATTATAGTTACCAAAGGTTTTAATTATTTATTTTTCCATTAACTAACATGAATAATTTTTTCTAACACAAATGAATAAAGTAAAAAATATATTGTTAATATTTAATGTTATTTGTGCATTAACCAATGTTAAAAAACAACATTATTCAACTGTTGTTAGTTAACATCAACAATAATTATATACCATTTAATGTTGATCAAAATCAATTCCAAAATGTGTTAATATATTATTAAATTTTAAAGTTTTATCTTTTGAACATGACTATTTTTCTAATATTAAAAATATTTTGTTCATTGTTAGTTCATTGTAAGTTCATACTATCAATGAAGAATTAACATGCTGTAAAATATATATCTTTCATTGTTAGTTCATGTTAATTAATGCATTCCCTACTGTTAACAAATGAGACTTAATTATAAAGTGTTATCAAAACCTTTAATGCTTTATAAGCATTTTTTAAGGATTTTATTGAGATGTTTAAACAGACCCTCTCTCTCTCTCTCTCCCCCTCCACACTCACTGAACTCACACAGTCAGTCACCCACCCAGTCACCCACCGCACACATTAGAAGCACAGAGACAGGAGAACTCTGATAAGTTTGAAAATTTTCTCCTCTGCATAGTGTATTGTAAATTCATGAAATTAATCACATATCCTCAGACTGTCTTGTTCTGTGTATGTAATTTTTTATGAAGTGTTTGGAAGCTGCTCTTAAAAGATAAAAAAAAAAAAGTTTTCTTTTTTTTCTGTAACTTTAATAAATTGCCATTAAAACACCGTTCAAGATATCCTAAATCCGTCCACAATTTAGCATCTTCAGTATTTTGGCATCATGAGAAAAAATGTTTGGTGTGATTTCTGTGTTTCTGTTTGGAGGAGTATGGATTTGTTTACAGCCTGTTTAAAAAAAAACCCACATTAAAATAAATATAGCCGACTTCCTGTTGGTCGTAGCTAATGACTGTAAATTAGAAAGTTGTCCGGATTAATAAGAACAATTTATGTACCGAGTTTGGTGTCTGTAGCTATCATTATATATATATAAACATTAATAATTATATACCATTTAATGTTGATCAATATTAATTCCAAAATGTGTTAATATATTATTACATTTTAAAGTTTATCTTTTGAACATGACTATTTTTCTAACATTAAAAAGATTAATAAATGCTTTAAAAAAAATTGTTCTTTGTTAGTTCATACTATCATGGAAGAATTAACATGCTGTAAAAATATATTTTTCATTGTTAGTTCACGTTAATTAATGCATTTCCTAATGTTAAGAAATGAGACCTTATTATAAAGTGTTATCAAAATCTTTAATGATTTATAAGCATTTTTTAAAGATTTAAAAAAACAGACCCTCTCTCTCTTTCTCTCTCTCACCCACTGCCTCAATCCACACAGTCACCCACACAGTCACTCACACAGTCACTCACACAGTCACTCACAGCCCACCCCCTCCCCTCACTCAGCTGCAGGCTGACAGGGAGCTCTCACTCAAAAGCAGCTCTGATAGTTTTTTAATTTTCTCCTCTGCATAGTGTATTGTAAATTCATGAAATTAATCACATATTATCAGACTGTATTGTTCTGTGTATGTATTTTTTTATGAAGTGTTTGGAAGCTGCTCTTAAAAGATAAAAAAAAAAAAGTTTTCTCTTTTTTACTGTAACTTTAATAAATTGCCATTAAATCATCGTTCAAGATATCCTAAATCCGTCCGCAATTTAGCATCTTCAGTATTTTGGCATCATGAGAAAAAATGTTTGGTGTGATTTCCGTGTTTCTGCTTTGAGGAGTATGAATTTGTTTACAGCCCGTTTAAAAAAAAACCCCACATTAAAATAAATATAGCCGACGTCCTGTTGGTCTTAGCTAATGACTGTAAATTAGAAAGTTGTCCGGATTAATAAGAACAATTTATGTACCGAGTTTGGTATCTGTAGCTAAAACTAACCCCCCCATTTTTGACAAAAGGTGGCGCTATAGAGTGCCTCTTCCACGCCCGTTTATGAGCTTTTTCCAGTGTCTAACTATCATTAATACTGATATGTGTGTTGAGTTTCATGACATTCTAAACATGTTATCTGCCTCAAAATCACCAGAAACGAATTTTCAACTTTGACACATTGCCATGGCAACATAATTTTAGATATCAATATTCTCTTCACAGTTTTACATCGGCCGTGTTTTGACATTATTCTGGTGAAGTTTGAAGCAAATCGAGTAAAAATAAGATGCTGAATTCAAAGCATTTTGAAAATGACACACTTCCTGCAGCCAGTTGGTGGCGCTATAACTTTCAGTCATAATAGTCACATCTATCCGATCGGCATCATACAACGAACAAACCACTGAAGTTTGATCTACATCATACAATGTATGTGGACGTTATTAGGCATTTCCTGGGTCTCATTTTTCGCCATAACTTCATCGCTTCGCCACGGGCAAACCGTTCGACATATCAAAAATATCTTCGCAATTTAGCGTCCCCAATGTCTTGAGATCATGTTCACCGAGTTTGGTGGCAATCGTATGGAAATCCTCAGAGGAGTATATCAAATTCCAGAGCATGCGCTTTTTAAACAGCCCTGAATAGCCGACTTCCTGTTGGGCGGAGCCTAAGACATGCAGCGTGAAAGTTGTTCGGCTCAATGAGTTCTATATGTGTACCGAGTTTCATATGAATACGTGCAAGTATGTGTGAGCTATACATCAAGCTTTCTGACAATCTTCCAGGGGGCGCCGTAGAGCCCCTGTGCCACGCCCGGGTCCCAGCGTCTGTGGCGTCCTAATGGCCGCAGGTTCCAATGTGCGTGCCAATTTTCAAGAGTTTTCGGGCACGTTAAGGCCCCCAAAAGTACCCGGATAGTCGAAATAAAAAATAATAAAAAAAATAATAATCCTTAGAAGAACAATAGGGCCCTGCGCCTTACTGGCTTGGGCCCTAAATATAGCTGCAAGCAGCGATGACGGGCCCAAGCCGTCAGCATACGCCACCCCGGTGGCATCGATAAAACGGTGCCCGGTGAGCACACGCATTACAGTAACCCTCTGGCAGTTTGGTTTTAAGGGATACGGCAATTAAAGGGTTAATCCAAACCATCAACTCTGTGAAACACACACACACACAACAACGTATAAAACTTTATAACTTTGTAACACTTTACAATAAGGTTTCAGTTTAACATTTAACTATATTAATTAACCTGAACAATAAGTATCTAGTATTTATGGTACCACTTTCTATGAAGCCCGTATTTATAACACGTAATAAAGGTATTCTTAAGGCATTATAATGAATGCATAATGCCTTATAAATAAATATAATAAATACTTATTAATGCCTAATAAGTAACTCTGCAATTACATATCAACTAGCAGTCATGAGAGTATTAGTAGTGCGTCTGATGAATATACTGTATGCTAACACTTTATTTTGATGGTTCCTCAACAGACAAACTGAGTATAGGATATTTTGCAAGTATGTGAATATTCTACCTACCCTACCTAAGTCTACTAATACAAATAGTTTTATATAAACATCCATGCCCTCAAGAAATGTCGTAAGGTATTTATAGGCAGCTACAAATGATTTGTTCTCGAGCATATATATAATGTTTAATAATTGTATTTTTCATACTTTATTAATGATCAATTTAACATTTCTAACATTTAAAAAATTCTTTATTAACATATATTCCTGTTGTAATTCATGATTAAGTCAGGTAGTTATAAAACATTTAGCAGTTGCCAGCCATCTATTTGTGTGAGCTCATCTAAAGTGAGGACTATTTATACCTTATAAAGCATTTACAAAGCAGATTTAAAGGCTCATTTATCTTCCAAACAGAAAAGTTAAACACAACACAGAGGGATACTGTAACGGGGCGAACAAGACGTGAGACATGCGGATCCATGTGCTAACTTTTATTTATAAACATAGTCAAGACAGCCAAATAGATATGGCATGGGCAAGACACAAGAGAGATCCGGGCAAGCGTGGGTTGACGATCGGCGAACAATATCCAATAGGGCAAGGCAGAGAGATAATCCAGGTACACAAGCAATAATCCAAACGAGATGCAAACAGAGTCCAAACGGTAAGGCAATGGGTGAATCCAGGAAACACGGGCAGATATCAAAACACTAGAAAAGGCAAGGCAAGGCTATAATCACTGAGAGGGCTCTGTAGAGTAGCTATTGCTAGGATATACGAGAACAATACTCGGCATCTAGCAAAAGGAAGTCCATGGTTTATAAAGCCTGAGTGATTAGTGTGAACAGTGAAATAGTGAAGTGCAAGAGTCCATGCAGTGAGTGGGTGACCTCTGGTGGTGATTAACCGAAACTGCATGGACCAGATTCATGACAGATACAGAACACAGAAATATTTTTTCACGATGCAAAAAATTAAAACTTTACACTTGATAAAAAAAAAAGAAAACTAAACCTCTGCAATTTCATTGAAAAAAGTAAAAAAAAATTAAAGTGTACAGTTGTACAGTTTCATTTTTTGCATCTTGAAAAAATATTTCTGTTCTGTTTCCCTCTGTGTTGTGTTTGTTTATTTTTTCTGTTAGGAAGATGACTGAGCCTTTAAATCTCCTTTGTCATAGATATGCCTAATAAATAAAGAACAAGCCATTTATAGCTGTATTTAAAAACTGCTTACTAATGACTATTAATGTTGCCACAATGCTTTATAAAGGATGAACTAACTATTTACTAATGTTTACCTAATGATTCATAGCATGCAGTTATTATAAAGTGTTACCCTATAATGTATTATAATTGTTGTTATGATTAATCATGAGATTTTATAACACATTATAAGGTTTTTTATAATCCATTATACATTCACTATAATGCCATAAGAATACCCTTATAATGTATTATAAATACGGGCTTCATAGAAAGTGTTACCGTATTTATTAGTGTTAGTTAATATTCAAAACTGAAACATTATTAAGATTTAAAGTTTTATCTGTTAACATTAGTTAATGCACTGTGAATTAACAAACATTTTGATTAACTAACATCAACAAACATTAATAAATTCTGTGAAAATATATTCTTCATTGGTAGTTCACGTTAGTTAATGCATTTACTAATGTTAAGAAATGAGACCTTATTATAAAGTGTTATCAAAATCTTTAATGATTTATAAGCATTTTTTAAAGATTTAAAAAAACAGACACTCTCTCTCTCTTTCTCTCTCTCACCCACTGGCTCAATCCACACAGTCACTCACACCCCACCCCACCCCCACCCCTCACTCAGAAGCAGTGACAGGGAGCTCTCACTCAGAAACAGTGTAACAGCTCTCTGATAGTTTTTTAATTTTCTGCTCCGCATAGTGTATTGTAAATTCATGAAATTAAGCACATATCCTTACACTGTATTGTTCTGTGTATGTAATTTTTTATGAAGTGTTTGGAAGCTGCTCTTAAAAGATAAAAAAAAAAAGTTTTCTCTTTTTTCTGTAACTTTAATAAATTGCCATTAAAACACCGTTAAAGATATCCTAAATCCGTCCGCAATTTAGCATCTTCAGTATTTTGGCATCATGAGAAAAAATGTTTGGTGTGATTTCCGTGTTTCTGTTTGGAGGAGTATGAATTTGTTTACAGCTCGTTTTTAAAAAAAAAACACATTAAAATAAATATAGCCGACTTCCTGTTGGTCGTAGCTAATGACTGTAAATTAGAAAGTTGTCCGGATTAATAAGAACAATTTATGTACCGAGTTTGGTGTCTGTAGCTATCATTATATATATATATATATATATATATATATATATAATATATATATATATATATATCATTAATAATTATATACCATTTAATGTTGATCAATATTAATTCCAAAATGTGTTAATATATTATTAAATTTTAAAGTTTATCTTTTGAACATGACTATTTTTCTAACATTAAAAAGATTAATAAATGCTTTTAAAAAAAATGTTCTTTGTTAGTTCATACTATCATGGAAGAATTAACATGCTGTAAAAATATATTTTTCATTGTTAGTTCATGTTAAATAATGCATTTCCTAATGTTAAGAAATGAGACCTTATTATAAAGTGTTATCAAAATCTTTAATGATTTATAAGCATTTTTTTAAGATTTTAAAAAACAGACCCTCTCTCTCTCTTTCTCTCTCTCACCCACTGGCTCAATCCACACAGTCACTCACACAGTCACTGACAGCCCACCCCACCCCCACCCCTCACTCAGCTGCAGTGACAGGGAGCTCTCACTCAGAAGCAGCTCTGATAGTTTTAAAATTTTCTCCTCTGCATAGTGTATTGTAAATTCATGAAATTAATCACATATCGTCAGACTGTATTGTTCTGTGTATGTAATTTTTTATGAAGTGTTTGGAAGTTGCTCTTAAAAGAAAAAAAAATAATAATAATTCTCTTTTTTACTGTAACTTTAATAAATTGCCATTAAATCATCTTTCAAGATATCCTAAATCCGTCCGCAATTTAGCATCTTCAGTATTTTGGCATCATGAGAAAAAATGTTTGGTGTGATTTCCGTGTTTCTGCTTGGAGGAGTATTAAATTGTTTACAGCCTGTTTTAAAAAAAAACCCACATTAAAATAAATATAGCCGACTTCCTGTTGGTTGTAGCTAATGACTGTAAATTAGAAAGTTGTCCGGATTAATAAGAACAATTTATGTACCGAGTTTGGTGTCTGTAGCTAAAACTAACCCCCCCATTTTTGACAAAAGGTGGCGCTATAGAGTGTCTCTTCCACGCCCATTTATGAGCTTTTTCCAGTGTCTAACTATCATTAATACTCATATGTGTGTTGAGTTTCATGACATTCTAAACATGTTATCTGCCTCAAAATCACCAGAAACGAATTTTCAACTTTGACACGTTGCCATGGCAACATACTTTTAGATATCAATATTCCCTTCACAGTTTTACATCGGCCGTGTTTTGACATTATTCTGGTGAAGTTTGAAGCAAATCGAGTAAAAATAAGATGCTGAATTCAAAGCATTTTGAAAATGACACACTTCCTGCAGCCAGTTGGTGGCGCTATAACTTTCAGTCATAATAGTCACATCTATCCGATCGGCATCATACAACGAACAAACCACTGGAGTTTGATCTACATCATACAATGTATGTGGACGTTATTAGGCATTTCCTGGGTCTCATTTTTCGCCATAACTTCATCGCCTCGCCACGGGCAAACCGTTCGACATATCAAAAATATCTTCGCAATTTAGCGTCCCCAATGTCTTGAGATCATGTTCACCGAGTTTGGTGGCAATCGTATGGAAATCCTCAGAGGAGTATATCAAATTCCAGAGCATGCGCTTTTTAAACAGCCCTGAATAGCCGACTTCCTGTTGGGCGGAGCCTATGAAATGCTGCGCGGAAGTTGTTCGGCTCAATGAGTTCTATATGTGTACCGAGTTTCATATGAATACGTGCAAGTATGTGTGAGCTATACATCAAGCTTTCTGACAATTTTCCAGGGGGCGCCGTAGAGCCCCTGTGCCCCGCCCGGGTCCCAGCCTCAGCGGCGTCCTAATGGCCGCAGGTTCCAACGTGCGTGCCAATTTTCAAGAGTTTTCGGGCACGTTAAGGCCCCCAAAAGTACCCGGATAGTCGAAATAAAAAATAATAAAAAAAAAAAAATAAAAAAAAATAAATATAGCTGCGAGCAGCGATGACGGGCCCAAGCCGTCAGCATACGCCACCCCGGTGGCATCGATAAAACGGTGCCCAGCGAGCACAAGCATCACAGTAACCCTCTGGCAGTTTGGTTTTAAGGGATACGGCAATTAAAGGGTTAATCCAAACCATCAACTCTGTGAAACACACACACACAGAACAACATATAAAACTTTAAATTCTGTGAAAATATATTTTTCATTGGTAGTTGATGTTAGTTAATGCATTTACTAATGCTAACAAATGAGAAATTATTATAGTTACCAAAGGTTTTAATGATTTATTTTTCCATTAACTAACATGAATAATTTTTTCTAACACAAATGAATAAAGTAAAAAATATATTGTTAATATTTAATGTTATTTGTGCATTCACCAATGTTAAAAAACAACATTATTTAACTGTTGTTAGTTAACATCATTAATAAATATATACCATTTAATGTTGATCAAAATCAATTCCAAAATGTGTTAATATATTATTACATTTTAAAGTTTTATCTTTTGAACATGACTATTTTTCTAATATTAAAAATATTTTGTTCATTGTTAGTTCATTGTAAGTTCATACTATCAATGAAGAATTAACATGCTGTAAAAAATATATTTTTCATTGTTAGTTCATGTTAATTAATGCATTCCCTACTGTTAACAAATGAGACTTAATTATAAAGTGTTATCAAAACCTTTAATGCTTTATAAGCATTTTTTAAGGATTTTATTGAGAAGTTTAAACAGACCCTCTCTCTCTCTCTCTCTCTCTTTCTCTCTCTCTCTCTCTCTCTCTCCCCCTCCACACTCACTGAACTCACACAGTCAGTCACCCACCGCACACATTAGGAGCGCAGTGACAGCAGATCTCTGATAGTTTTAATTTTCTGCTCTCCATAGTGTATTGTAAATTCATGAAATTAATCACATATCCTCAGACGGTCTTGTTCTGTGTATGTAATTTTTTATGAAGTGTTTGGAAGCTGCTCTTTAAAGATAAAAAAAAAAAAAAGTGTTCTTTTTTTACTGTAACTTTAATAAATTGCCATTAAATCACCGTTCAAGATATCCTAAATCGGTCCGCAATGAAGCATCTTCAGTATCTTGGAAGCATGTGAAAAAATGTTTGGTGTGAATTTTTGGTTTCTGCTTGAAGGAGTATGAATTTGTTTACAGCCCGTTTAAAAAAAAAAAAAACGCATTAAAAAAAAATAGCCGATTTCCTGTTGGTCGTAGCTAATGACTGTAAATTAGAAAGTTGTCCGGATTAATAAGAACAATTTATGTACCGAGTTTGGTGTCTGTAGCTATCATTATATATATATATATAATCATTAATAATTATATACCATTTAATGTTGATCAATATTAATCCAAAATGTGTTTATATATTATTAAATTTTAAAGTTTATCTTTAGAACATGACTATTTTTCTAACATTAAAAAGATTAATAAATGCTTTAAAAAAATTGTTCTTTGTTAGTTCATACTATCATGGAAGAATTAACATGCTGTAAAAATATATTTTTCATTGTTAGTTCACGTTAATTAATGCATTTCCTAATGTTAAGAATTGAGACCTTATTATAAAGTGTTATCAAAATCTTTAATGATTTATAAGCATTTTTTAAAGATTTTAAAAAACAGACCCTCTCTCTCTTTCTCTCTCTCACCCACTGCCTCAATCCACACAGTCACTCACACAGTCACTCACACCCCACCCCCACCCCCACCCCTCACTCAGCTGCAGGCTGACAGGAGCTCTCACTCAGAGGCAGGCTGGCAGGGAGCTCTAACTCAAAAGCAGCTCTGATAGTTTTTTAATTTTCTCCTCTGCATAGTGTATTGTAAATTCATGAAATTAATCACATATCCTCAGACTGTATTGTTCTGTGTATGTAATTTTTTATGAAGTGTTTGGAAGCTGCTCTTAAAAGATAAAAAAAAAAAAAAATTATCTTTTTTACTGTAACTTTAATAAATTGCCATTAAATCATCGTTCAAGATATCCTAAATCCGTCCGCAATTTAGCATCTTCAGTATTTTGGCATCATGATAAAAAATGTTTGGTGTGATTTCCGTGTTTCTGCTTGGAGGAGTATTAATTTGTTTACAGCCCGTTTTTAAAAAAAACCCACATTAAAATAAATATAGCCGACTTCCTGTTGGTCGTAGCTAATGACTGTAAATTAGAAAGTTGTCCGGATTAATTAGAACAATTTATGTACCGAGTTTGGGGTCTGTAGCTAAAACTAACCCCCTCATTTTTGACAAAAGGTGGCGCTATAGAGTGCCTCTTCCACGCCCGTTTATGAGCTTTTTCCAGTGTCTAACTATCATTAATACTGATATGTGTGTTGAGTTTCATGACATTCTAAACATGTTATCTGCCTCAAAATCACCAGAAACGAATTTTCAACTTTGACACGTTGCCATGGCAACATAATTTTAGATATCAATATTCCCTTCACAGTTTTACATCGGCCGTGTTTTGACATTATTCTGGTGAAGTTTGAAGCAAATCGAGTAAAAATAAGATGCTGAATTCAAAGCATTTTGAAAACGACACACTTCCTGCAGCCAGTTGGTGGCGCTATAACTTTCAGTCATAATAGTCACATCTATCCGATCGGCATCATACAACGAACAAATCACTGGAGTTTGATCTACATCATACAATGTATGTGGACGTTATTAGGCATTTCCTGGGTCTCATTTTTCGCCATAACTTCATCGCCTCGCCACGGGCAAACCGTTCGACATATCAAAAATATCTTCGCAATTTAGCATCCCCAATGTCTTGAGATCATGTTCACCGAGTTTGGTGGCAATCGTATGGAAATCCTCAGAGGAGTATATCAAATTCCAGAACATGCGCTTTTTAAACAGCCCTGAATAGCCGACTTCCTGTTGGGCGGAGCCTATGAAATGCTGCACGGAAGTTGTTCGGCTCAATGAGTTCTATATGTGTACCGAGTTTCATATGAATACGTGCAAGTATGTGTGAGCTATACATCAAGCTTTCTGACAATTTTCCAGGGGGCGCCGTAGAGCCCCTGTGCCCCGCCCGGGTCCCAGCCTCAGCCGCGTCCTAATGGCCGCAGGTTCCAACGTGCGTGCCAATTTTCAAGAGTTTTCGGGCACGTTAAGGCCCCCAAAAGTACCCGGATAGTCGAAATAAAAAATAATAAAAAAAAAAATAATAATCCTTAGAAGAACAATAGGGCCCTGCGCCTTACTGGCTTGGGCCCTAATAATCCTTAGAAGAACAATAGGGCCCTGCGCCTTACTGGCTTGGGCCCTAAATATAGCTGCGAGCAGCGATGACGGGCCCAAGCCGTCAGCATACGCCACCCCGGTGGCATCGATAAAACGGTGCCCAGCGAGCACAAGCATCACAGTAACCCTCTGGCAGTTTGGTTTTAAGGGATACGGCAATTAAAGGGTTAATCCAAACCATCAACTCTGTGAAACACACACACACAGAACAACATATAAAACTTTAAATTCTGTGAAAATATATTTTTCATTGGTAGTTGATGTTAGTTAATGCATTTACTAATGCTAACAAATGAGAAATTATTATAGTTACCAAAGATTTTAATGATTTATAAGCTTTTTTTAATGATTTATTTTTCCATTAACTAACATGAATAATTTTTTTCTAACACAAATTAATAAAGTAAAAAATATATTGTTAATATTTAATGTTATTTGTGAATTAACCAATGTTAAAAAACAACATTATTTAACTGTTGTTAATTTACATCATTAATAAATATATACCATTTAATGTTTATCAAAATCAATTCCAAAATGTGTTAATATATTATTACATTTTAAAGTTTTTTTTTTGAACATGACTCTTTTTCTAATATTAAAAATATTTTGTTCATTGTTAGTTCATTGTAAGTTCATACTATCAATGAAGAATTAACATGCTGTAAAAAATACATTTTTCATTGTTAGTTCATGTTAATTAATGCATTCCCTACTGTTAACAAATGAGACTTAATTATAAAGTGTTATCAAAACCTTTAATGCTTTATAAGCATTTTTTAAGGATTTTATTGAGAAGTTTAAACAGACCCCCTCTCTCTCTCTCTCTCTCTTTCTCTCTCTCTCCCCCTCCACACTCACTGAACTCACACAGTCAGTCACCCACCCAGTCACGTACCGCACACATTAGAAGCACAGAGACAGGAGATCCTTGATAGTTTTTAAATTTTCTCCTCTCCATAGTGTATTGTAAATTCATGAAATTAATCACATATCTCAGACTGTCTTGTTCTGTGTATGTAATTTTTTATGAAGTGTTTTGAAGCTGCTCTTAAAAGATAAAAAAAAAGAAAAGTGTTATTTTTTACTGTGACTTTAATAAATTGCCATTAAATCACCGTTCAAGATATCCTAAATCCGTCCGCAATGTAGTATCTTCAGTATCTTGGAAGCATGTGAAAAAATGTTTGGTGTGAATTGTTGGTTTCTGCTTGGGAGGAGTATGAATTTGTTTACAGCCCGTTTAAAAAAAAAAAAAAAACACATAAAAAAAAAAATAGCCGATTTCCTGTTGGTCGTAGCTAATGACTGTAAATTAGAAAGTTGTCCGGATTAATAAGAACAATGTATGTACCGAGTTTGGTGTCTGTAGCTATCATTATATATATAATCATTAATAATTATATACCATTTAATGTTGATGAATATTAATTCCAAAATGTGTTTATATATTATTACATTTTAAAGTTTATCTTTTGAACATGATTATTTTTCTAACATTAAAAAGATTAATAAATGCTTTAAAAAAAAAAGTTCGTTGTAAGTTCATACTATCATGGAAGAATTAACATGCTGTAAAAATATATTTTTCATTGTTAGTTCACGTTAATTAATGCATTTCCTAATGTTAAGAATTGAGACCTTATTATAAAGTGTTATCAAAATCTTTAATGATTTATAAGCATTTTTTAAAGATTTTAAAAAACAGACCCTCTCTCTCTCTTTCTCTCTCTCACCCACTGCCTCAATCCACACAGTCACTCACACAGTCACTGACAGCCCACCCCACCCCCACCCCTCACTCAGATGCAGGCTGACAGGACCTCTCACTCAGAGGCATTATATCAACTCTCTGATAGTTTTAAAATTTTCTCCTAAGCATAGTGTATTGTAAATTCATGAAATTAATCACATATTCTCAGACTGTATTGTTCTGTGTATGTAATTTTTTATGAAGTGTTTGGAAGCTGTTCTTAAAAGATAAAAAAAAAAATATATATATATTTTTTACTGTAACTTTAATAAATTGCCATTAAATCATCGTTCAAGATATCCTAAATCCGTCCGCAATTTAGCATCATCAGTATTTTGGCATCATGAGAAAAAATGTTTCGTGTGATTTCCGTGTTTCTGCTTGGAGGAGTATTAATTTGTTTACAGCCCGTTTTAATAAAAAACCCACATTAAAATAAATATAGCCGACTTCCTGTTGGTCGTAGCTAATGACTGTAAATTAGAAAGTTGTCCGGATTAATAAGAACAATGTATGTACCGAGTTTGGTGTCTGTAGCTAAAACTAACCCCCCCATTTTTGACAAAAGGTGGCGCTATAGAGTGCCTCTTCCACGCCCGTTTATGAGCTTTTTCCAGTGTCTAACTATCATTAAAATGGATATGTGTGTTGAGTTTCATGACATTCTAAACATGTTATCTGCCTCAAAATCACCAGAAACGAATTTTCAACTTTGACACGTTGCCATGGCAACATAAGTTTAGATATCAATATTCCCTTCACAGTTTTACATCGGCCGTGTTTTGTCATTATTCTGGTGAAGTTTGAAGCAAATCGAGTAAAAGTAAGATGCTGAATTCAAAGCATTTTGAAAACGACACACTTCCTGCAGCCAGTTGGTGGCGCTATAACTTTCAGTCATAATAGTCACATCTATCCGATCGGCATCATACAACGAACAAACCACTGGAGTTTGATCAACATCATACAATGTATGTGGACGTTATTAGGCATTTCCTGGGTCTCATTTTTCGCCATAACTTCATCGCCTCGCCACGGGCAAACCGTTCGACATATCAAAAATATCTTCGCAATTTAGCGTCCCCAATGTCTTGAGATCATGTTCACCGAGTTTGGTGGCAATCGTATGGAAATCCTCAGAGGAGTATATCAAATTCCAGAGCATGCGCTTTTTAAACAGCCCTGAATAGCCGACTTCCTGTTGGGCGGAGCCTAAAACATGCAGCATGAAAGTTGTTCAGCTCAATGAGTTCTATATGTGTACCGAGTTTCATATGAATACGTGCAAGTATGTGTGAGCTATACATCAAGCTTTCTGACAATTTTGCAGGGGGCGCCGTAGAGCCCCTGTGCCACGCCCGGGTCCCAGCCTCAGCGGCGTCCTAATGGCCGCAGGTTCCAATGTGTGTGCCAATTTTCAAGAGTTTTCGGGCACGTTAAGGCCCCCAAAAGTACCCGGATAGTCGAAATAAAAAATAATAAAAAAAAAAAATAAAAAATAAAAAATAAATATAGCTGCGAGCAGCGATGACGGGCCCAAGCCGTCAGCATACGCCACCCCGGTGGCATCGATAAAACGGTGCCCAGCGAGCACAAGCATTACAGTAACCCTCTGGCAGTTTGGTTTTAAGGGATACGGCAATTAAAGGGTTAATCCAAACCATCAACTCTGTGAAACACACACACACACAGAACAACATATAAAACTTTAAATTCTGTGAAAATATATTTTTCATTGGTAGTTGATGTTAGTTAATGCATTTACTAATGCTAACAAATGAGAAATTATTATAGTTACCAAAGGTTTTAATGATTTATTTTTCCATTAACTAACATGAATATTTTTTTCTAACACAAATGAATAAAGTAAAAAATATATTGTTAATATTTAATGTTATTTGTGAATTAACCAATGTTAAAAAACAACATTATTTAACTGTTGTTAATTTACATCATTAATAAATATATACCATTTAATGTTGATCAAAATCAATTCCAAAATGTGTTAATATATTATTACATTTTAAAGTTTTATCTTTTGAACATGACTATTTTTCTAATATTAAAAATATTTTGTTCATTGTTAGTTCGTTGTAAGTTCATACTATCAATGAAGAATTAACATGCTGTAAAATATATATTTTTCATTGTTAGTTCATGTTAATTAATGCATTCCCTACTGTTAACAAATGAGACTTAATTATAAAGTGTTATCAAAACCTTTAATGCTTTATAAGCATTTTTTAAGGATTTTATTGAGAAGTTTAAACAGACCCTCTCTCTCTCTCTCTCTCTCTCTCTCTCTCTCTCTCTCCCCCTCCACACTCACTGAACTCACACAGTCAGTCACTCACCCAGTCACCCACCGCACACATTAGAAGCAGTGACAGGAGATCTCTGATAGTTTTTAAATTTTCTCCTCTCCATAGTGTATTGTAAATTCATGAAATTAATCACATATCCTCAGACTGTATTGTTCTGTGTATGTAATTTTTTATGAAGTGTTTGGAAGCTGCTCTTAAAAGATAAAAAAAAAAAAGTTCTCTTTTTTCTGTAACTTTAATAAATTGCCATTAAATCATCGTTCAAGATATCCTAAATCCGTCCACAATTTAGCATCTTCAGTATTTTGGCATCATGAGAAAAAATGTTTGGTGTGATTTCTGTGTTTCTGCTTGAAGGAGTATGAATTTGTTTACAGCCTGTTTAAAAAAAACCCACATTAAAATAAATATAGCCGACTTCCTGTTGGTCGTAGCTAATGACTGTAAATTAGAAAGTTGTCCGGATTAATAAGAACAATTTATGTACCGAGTTTGGTGTCTGTAGCTATCATTATATATATATATATATAAACATTAATAATTATATACCATTTAATGTTGTTCAATATTAATTCCAAAATGTGTTAATATATTATTAAATTTTAAAGTTTATCTTTTGAACATGACTATTTTTCTAACATTAAAAAGATTAATAAATGCTTTAAAAAAAAATTGTTCTTTGTTAGTTCATACTATCCTGGAAGAATTAACATGCTGTAAAAATATATTTTTCATTGTTAGTTCACGTTAATTAATGCATTTCCTAATGTTAAGAAATGAGACCTTATTATAAAGTGTTATCAAAACCTTTAATGCTTTATAAGCATTTTTTAAGGATTTTATTGAGAAGTTTAAACAGACCCTCTCTCTCTCTCTCTTTCTCTCCCCCTCCCCCTCCACACTCACTAAACTCACACAGTCAGTCACCCACCCAGTCACCTACCGCACACATTAGAAGCACAGAGACAGGAGAACTCTGATAAGTTTGAAAATTTTCTTTTCGCCATAGTGTATTGTAAATTCATGAAATAATCACATATCCTCAGACTGTCTTGTTCTGTGTATGTAATTTTTTATGAAGTGTTTGGAAGCTGCTCTTAAAAGATAAAAAAAAAAAAAAGTGTTCTTTTTTACTGTAACTTTAATAAATTTCCATTAAATCATCGTTCAAGATATCCTAAATCCGTCCGCAATTTAGCATCATCAGTATTTTGGCATCATGACAAAAAATGTTTGGTGTGATTTCCGTGTTTCTGATTGGAGGAGTATGAATTTGTTTACAGCCCGTTTAAAAAAAAAAAACACACATTAAAATAAATATAGCCGACTTCCTGTTGGTCGTAGCTAATGACTGTAAATTAGAAAGTTGTCCGGATTAATAAGAACAATTTATATACCGAGTTTGGTGTCTGTAGCTATCATATATATATATATATATATATATATATATATATATATATATATATACAAATTAATAATTATATACCATTTAATGTTGATCAATATTAATTCCAAAATGTGTTAATATATTATTAAATTTTAAAGTTTATCTTTTGAACATGACTATTTTTCTAACATTAAAAAGATTAATAAATGCTTTAAAAAAAATTGCTCTTTGTTATTTCATACTATCATGGAAGAATTAACATGCTGTAAAAATATATTTTTCATTGTTAGTTCACGTTAATTAATGCATTTCCTAATGTTAAGAAATGAGACCTTATTATAAAGTGTTATCAAAATCTTTAATGATTTATAAGCATTTTTTTAAGATTTTAAAAAACAGACCCTCTCTCTCTTTCTCTCTCTCACCCACTGGCTCAATCCACACTCAATCCACACAGTCACTCACACAGTCACTCACAGCCCACCCCCACCCCTCACTCAGCAGCAGTGACAGGGAG
Source organism: Barbus barbus (assembly GCF_936440315.1). Lineage (NCBI taxonomy): Eukaryota > Metazoa > Chordata > Actinopteri > Cypriniformes > Cyprinidae > Barbus > Barbus barbus. Next base: position 16,135,484 of record NC_136734.1, on the reverse strand, counting down.
CTCTCACTCAGAGGCAGGCTGGCAGGGAGCTCTCACTCAAAAGCAGCTCTGATAGTTTTTAAATTTTCTCCTCCGCATAGTGTATTGTAAATTCATGAAATTAATCCCATAACCTCAGACTGTATTGTTCTGTGTATGTAATTTTTTATGAAGTGTTTGGAAGCTGCTCTTAAAAGATAAAAAAAAAAATGTTTTTTCTTGTTTACTGTAACTTTAATAAATTTCCATTAAATCATCGTTCAAGATATCCTAAATCCGTCCGCAATTTAGCATCATCAGTATTTTGGCATCATGAGAAAAAATGTTTGGTGTGATTTCCGTGTTTCTGTTTGGAGGAGTATGAATTTGTTTACAGCCCGTTTAAAAAAAAAACCCACATTAAAATAAATATAGCCGACTTCCTGTTGGTCGTAGCTAATGACTGTAAATTAGAAAGTTGTCCGGATTAATAAGAACAATTTATGTACCGAGTTTGGTGTCTGTAGCTAAAACTAACCCCCCCATTTTTGACAAAAGGTGGCGCTATAGAGTGCCTCTTCCACGCCCGTTTATGAGCTTTTTCCAGTTTCTAACTATCATTAAAATGGATATGTGTGTTGAGTTTCATGACATTCTAAACATGTTATCTGCCTCAAAATCACCAGAAACGAATTTTCAACTTTGACACGTTGCCATGGCAACACAATTTTAGATATCAATATTCCCTTCACAGTTTTACATCGGCCGTGTTTTGACATTATTCTGGTGAAGTTTGAAGCAAATCGAGTAAAAATAAGATGCTGAATTCAAAGCATTTTGAAAACGACACACTTCCTGCAGCCAGTTGGTGGCGCTATAACTTTCAGTCATAATAGTCACATCTATCCGATCGGCATCATACAACGAACAAATCTCTGAAGTTTGATCTACATCATACAATGTATGTGGACGTTATTAGGCATTTCCTGGGTCTCATTTTTCGCCATAACTTCATCGCCTCGCCACGGGCAAACCGTTCGACATATCAAAAATATCTTCGCAATTTAGCGTCCCCAATGTCTTGAGATCATGTTCACCGAGTTTGGTGGCAATCGTATGGAAATCCTCAGAGGAGTATATCAAATTCCAGAGCATGCGCTTTTTAAACAGCCCTGAATAGCCGACTTCCTGTTGGGCGGAGCCTAAGACATGCTGCACGGAAGTTGTTCGGCTCAATGAGTTCTATATGTGTACCGAGTTTCATATGAATACGTGCAAGTATGTGTGAGCTATACATCAAGCTTTCTGACAATTTTGCAGGGGGCGCCGTAGAGCCCCTGTGCCACGCCCGGGTCCCAGCCTCAGCGGCGTCCTAATGGCCGCAGGTTCCAATGTGTGTGCCAATTTTCAAGAGTTTTCGGGCACGTTAAGGCCCCCAAAAGTACCCGGATAGTCGAAATAAAAAATAATAAAAAAAATAAAAATAAATATAGCTGCAAGCAGCGATGACGGGCCCAAGCCGTCAGCATACGCCACCCCGGTGGCATCGATAAAACGGTGCCCGGTGAGCACACGCATTACAGTAACCCTCTGGCAGTTTGGTTTTAAGGGATACGGCAATTAAAGGGTTAATCCAAACCATCAACTCTGTGAAACACACACACACAGAACAACGTATAAAACTTTATAACTTTGTAACACTTTACAATAAGGTTTCAGTTTAACATTTAACTATATTAATTAACATGAACAATAAGTATCTAGTATTTATGGTACCACTTTCTATGAAGCCCGTATTTATAACACGTAATAAAGGTATTCTTAAGGCATTATAATGAATGCATAATGCCTTATAAATAAATATAATAAATACTTATTAATGCCTAATAAGTAACTCTGCAATTACATATCAACTAGCAGTCATGAGAGTATTAGTAGTGCGTCTGATGAATATACTGTATGCTAACACTTTATTTTGATGGTTCCTCAACAGACAAACTGAGTATAGGATATTTTGCAAGTATGTGAATATTCTACCTACCCTACCTAAGTCTACTAATACAAATAGTTTTATATAAACATCCATGCCCTCAAGAAATGTCGTAAGGTATTTATAGGCAGCTACAAATGATTTGTTCTCGAGCATATATATAATGTTTAATAATTGTATTTTTCATACTTTATTAATGATCAATTTAACATTTCTAACATTTAAAAAATTCTTTATTAACATATATTCCTGTTGTAATTCATGATTAAGTCAGGTAGTTATAAAACATTTAGCAGTTGCCAGCCATCTATTTGTGTGTGCTCATCTAAAGTGAGGACTATTTATACCTTATAAAGCATTTACAAAGCAGATTTAAAGGCTCATTTATCTTCCAAACAGAAAAGTTAAACACACCACAGAGGGATACTGTAACGGGGCGAACAAGACGTGAGACATGCGGATCCATGTGCTAACTTTTATTTATAAACATAGTCAAGACAGCCAAATAGATATGGCATGGGCAAGACACAAGAGAGATCCGGGCAAGCGTGGGTTGACGATCGACGAACAATATCCAATAGGGCAAGGCAGAGAGATAATCCAGGTACACAAGCAATAATCCAAACGAGATGCAAACAGAGTCCAAACGGTAAGGCAATGGGTGAATCCAGGAAACACGGGCAGATATCAAAACACTAGAAAAGGCAAGGCAAGGCTATAATCACTGAGAGGGCTCTGTAGAGTAGCTATTGCTAGGATATACGAGAACAATACTCGGCATCTAGCAAAAGGAAGTCCATGGTTTATAAAGCCTGAGTGATTAGTGTGAACAGTGAAGTAGTGAAGTGCAAGAGTCCATGCAGTGAGTGGGTGACCTCTGGTGGTGATTAACCGAAACTGCATGGACCAGATTCATGACAGATACAGAACACAGAAATATTTTTTCACGATGCAAAAAATTAAAACTTTACACTTGATAAAAAAAAAAGAAAACTAAACCTCTGCAATTTAATTGAAAAAAGTAAATAAAAATTAAAGTGTACAGTTGTACAGTTTCATTTTTTGCATCTTGAAAAAATATTTCTGTTCTGTTTCCCTCTGTGTTGTGTTTGTTTATTTTTTCTGTTAGGAAGATGACTGAGCCTTTAAATCTCCTTTGTCATAGATATGCCTAATAAATAAAGAACAAGCCATTTATAGCTGTATTTAAAAACTGCTTACTAATGACTATTAATGTTGCCACAATGCTTTATAAAGGATGAACTAACTATTTACTAATGTTTACCTAATGATTCATAGCATGCAGTTATTATAAAGTGTTACCCTATAATGTATTATAATTGTTGTTATGATTATTCATGAGATTTTATAACACATTATAAGGTTTTTTATAATCCATTATACATTCACTATAATGCCATAAGAATACCCTTATAATGTATTATAAATACGGGCTTCATAGAAAGTGTTACCGTATTTATTAGTGTTAGTTAATATTCAAAACTGAAACATTATTAAGATTTAAAGTTTTATCTGTTAACATTAGTTAATGCACTGTGAATTAACAAACATTTTGATTAACTAACATCAACAAACATTAATAAATTCTGTGAAAATATATTCTTCATTGGTAGTTCACGTTAGTTAATGCATTTACTAATGTTAAGAAATGAGACCTTATTATAAAGTGTTATCAAAATCTTTAATGATTTATAAGCATTTTTTAAAGATTTAAAAAAACAGACACTCTCTCTCTCTTTCTCTCTCTCACCCACTGGCTCAATCCACACAGTCACTCACACAGTCACTCACACCCCACCCCACCCCCACCCCTCACTCAGCAGCAGTGACAGGGAGCTCTCACTCAGAAACAGTGTAACAGCTCTCTGATAGTTTTTTAATTTTCTGCTCCGCATAGTGTATTGTAAATTCATGAAATTAAGCACATATCCTTACACTGTATTGTTCTGTGTATGTAATTTTTTATGAAGTGTTTGGAAGCTGCTCTTAAAAGATAAAAAAAAAAGTTTTCTCTTTTTTCTGTAACTTTAATAAATTGCCATTAAAACACCGTTAAAGATATCCTAAATCCGTCCGCAATTTAGCATCTTCAGTATTTTGGCATCATGAGAAAAAATGTTTGGTGTGATTTCCGTGTTTCTGTTTGGAGGAGTATGAATTTGTTTACAGCTCGTTTTTAAAAAAAAAACACATTAAAATAAATATAGCCGACTTCCTGTTGGTCGTAGCTAATGACTGTAAATTAGAAAGTTGTCCGGATTAATAAGAACAATTTATGTACCGAGTTTGGTGTCTGTAGCTATCATTATATATATATATATATATATATATATATATATATATATATATATATAATCATTAATAATTATATACCATTTAATGTTGATCAATATTAATTCCAAAATGTGTTAATATATTATTAAATTTTAAAGTTTATCTTTTGAACATGACTATTTTTCTAACATTAAAAAGATTAATAAATGCTTTTAAAAAAAATGTTCTTTGTTAGTTCATACTATCATGGAAGAATTAACATGCTGTAAAAATATATTTTTCATTGTTAGTTCATGTTAAATAATGCATTTCCTAATGTTAAGAAATGAGACCTTATTATAAAGTGTTATCAAAATCTTTAATGATTTATAAGCATTTTTTAAAGATTTTAAAAAACAGACCCTCTCTCTCTCTTTCTCTCTCTCACCTACTGGCTCAATCCACACAGTCACTCACACAGTCACTGACAGCCCACCCCACCCCCACCCCTCACTCAGCAGCAGTGACAGGGAGCTCTCACTCAGCAGCAGTGACAGGGAGCTCTCACTCAGCTGCAGTGACAGGGAGCTCTCACTCAGAAGCAGCTCTGATAGTTTTAAAATTTTCTCCTCTGCATAGTGTATTGTAAATTCATGAAATTAATCACATATCGTCAGACTGTATTGTTCTGTGTATGTAATTTTTTATGAAGTGTTTGGAAGCTGCTCTTAAAAGAAAAAAAAAAAATAATAATTCTCTTTTTTACTGTAACTTTAATAAATTGCCATTAAATCATCTTTCAAGATATCCTAAATCCGTCCGCAATTTAGCATCTTCAGTATTTTGGCATCATGAGAAAAAATGTTTGGTGTGATTTCCGTGTTTCTGCTTGGAGGAGTATTAAATTGTTTACAGCCTGTTTTAAAAAAAAACCCACATTAAAATAAATATAGCCGACTTCCTGTTGGTTGTAGCTAATGACTGTAAATTAGAAAGTTGTCCGGATTAATAAGAACAATTTATGTACCGAGTTTGGTGTCTGTAGCTAAAACTAACCCCCCCATTTTTGACAAAAGGTGGCGCTATAGAGTGCCTCTTCCACGCCCGTTTATGAGCTTTTTCCAGTGTCTAACTATCATTAATACTCATATGTGTGTTGAGTTTCATGACATTCTAAACATGTTATCTGCCTCAAAATCACCAGAAACGAATTTTCAACTTTGACACGTTGCCATGGCAACATACTTTTAGATATCAATATTCCCTTCACAGTTTTACATCGGCCGTGTTTTGACATTATTCTGGTGAAGTTTGAAGCAAATCGAGTAAAAATAAGATGCTGAATTCAAAGCATTTTGAAAATGACACACTTCCTGCAGCCAGTTGGTGGCGCTATAACTTTCAGTCATAATAGTCACATCTATCCGATCGGCATCATACAACGAACAAACCACTGGAGTTTGATCTACATCATACAATGTATGTGGACGTTATTAGGCATTTCCTGGGTCTCATTTTTCGCCATAACTTCATCGCCTCGCCACGGGCAAACCGTTCGACATATCAAAAATATCTTCGCAATTTAGCGTCCCCAATGTCTTGAGATCATGTTCACCGAGTTTGGTGGCAATCGTATGGAAATCCTCAGAGGAGTATATCAAATTCCAGAGCATGCGCTTTTTAAACAGCCCTGAATAGCCGACTTCCTGTTGGGCGGAGCCTATGAAATGCTGCGCGGAAGTTGTTCGGCTCAATGAGTTCTATATGTGTACCGAGTTTCATATGAATACGTGCAAGTATGTGTGAGCTATACATCAAGCTTTCTGACAATTTTCCAGGGGGCGCCGTAGAGCCCCTGTGCCCCGCCCGGGTCCCAGCCTCAGCGGCGTCCTAATGGCCGCAGGTTCCAACGTGCGTGCCAATTTTCAAGAGTTTTCGGGCACGTTAAGGCCCCCAAAAGTACCCGGATAGTCGAAATAAAAAATAATAAAAAAAAAAATAATAAATATAGCTGCAAGCAGCGATGACGGGCCCAAGCCGTCAGCATACGCCACCCCGGTGGCATCGATAAAACAGTGCCCAGCGAGCAAACGCATCACAGTAACCCTCTGGCAGTTTGGTTTTAAGGGATACGGCAATTAAAGGGTTAATCCAAACCATCAACTCTGTGAAACACACACACACACAGAACAACATATAAAACTTTAAATTCTGTGAAAATATATTTTTCATTGGTAGTTCATGTTAGTCAATGCATTTACTAATGCTAACAAATGAGAAATTATTATAGTTACCAAAGGTTTTAATGATTTATAAGCATTTTTTTAATGATTTATTTTTCCATTAACTAACATTAATAATTTTTTCTAACACAAATGAATAAAGTAAAAAATATATTGTTAATATTTAATGTTATTTGTGAATTAACCAATGTTAAAAAACAACATTATTTAACTGTTGTTAATTTACATCATTAATAAATATATACCATTTAATGTTTATCAAAATCAATTCCAAAATGTGTTAATATATTATTACATTTTAATGTTTTATCTTTTGAACATGACTATTTTTCTAATATTACAAATATTTTGTTCATTGTTAGTTCATTGTAAGTTCATACTATCAATGAAGAATTAACATGCTGTAAAAAATATATTTTTCATTGTTAGTTCATGTTAATTAATGCATTCCCTACTGTTAACAAATGAGACTTAATTATAAAGTGTTATCAAAACCTTTAATGCTTTATAAGCATTTTTTAAGGATTTTATTGAGAAGTTTAAACAGACCCTCTCTCTCTCTCTCTCTCTCTCTCTCTCTCTCTCTCTCTCTCTCTCCCCCTCCACACTCACTGAACTCACACAGTCAGTCACCCACCCAGTCACCTACCGCACACATTAGAAGCACAGTGACAGGATATCTCTGATAAGTTTTAAATTTTCTCCTCTCCATAGTGTATTGTAAATTCATGAAATTAATCACATATCTCAGACTGTCTTGTTCTGTGTATGTAATTTTTTATGAAGTGTTTGGAAGCTGCTCTTAAAAGAAAAAGAAAAAAAGTTTTCTCTTTTTTACTGTAACTTTAATAAGTTGCCATTAAAACACTGTTCAAGATATCCTAAATCCATCCACAATTTAGCATCTTCAGTATTTTGGCATCATGAGAAAAAATGTTTGGTGTGATTTCTGTGTTTCTGCTTGAAGGAGTATGAATTTGTTTACAGCCTGTTTAAAAAAAAAACCACATTAAAATAAATATAGCCGACTTCCTGTTGGTCGTAGCTAATGACTGTAAATTAGAAAGTTGTCCGGCTTAATAAGAACAATTTATGTACCGAGTTTGGTGTCTGTAGCTATCAATATATATATATATATAAACATTAATAATTATATACCATTTAATGTTGATCAATATTAATTCCAAAATGTGTTAATATATTATTAAATTTTAAAGTTTATCTTTTGAACATGACTATTTTTCTAACATTAAAAAGATTAATAAATGCTTTAAAAAAAACAGTTCTTTGTTAGTTCATACTATCATGGAAGAATTAACATGCTGTAAAAATATATTTTTCATTGTTAGTTCAGTTAATTAATGCATTTCCTAATGTTAAGAAATGAGACCTTATTATAAAGTGTTATAAAAAATCTTTAATGATTTATAAGCATTTTTTTAAGATTTTAAAAAACAGACCCTCTCTCTCTCTTTCTCTCTCTCACCCACTGCCTCAATCCACACAGTCACTCACACAGTCACTCACACCCCACCCCTCACTCAGATGCAGGCTGGCAAGAGCTCTCACTCAGCAGTCTAACAGCTTTCTGATAGTTTTAAAATTTTCTCCTAAGCATAGTGTATTGTAAATTCATGAAATTAATCACATATCCTCAGACTGTATTGTTCTGTGTATGTAATTTTTTATGAAGTGTTTGGAAGCTGCTCTTAAAAGATAAAAAAAAAAAGTTTTCTCTTTTTTCTGTAACTTTAATAAATTGCCATTAAAACACCGTTCAAGATATCCTAAATCCGTCCGCAATTTAGCATCTTCAGTATTTTGGCATCATGATAAAAAATGTTTGGTGTGATTTCCGTGTTTCTGTTTGGAGGAGTATGAATTTGTTTACAGCCCGTTTAAAAAAACAAAAAACCCACGTTAAAATAAATATAGCCGACTTCCTGTTGGTCGTAGCTAATGACTGTAAATTAGAAAGTTGTCCGGATTAATAAGAACAATTTATGTACCGAGTTTGGTGTCTGTAGCTATCATTATATATATATATAATCATTAATAATTATATACCATTTAATGTTGTTCAATATTAATTCCAAAATGTGTTAATATATTATTAAATTTTAAAGTTTATCTTTTAAACATGACTATTTTTCTAACATTAAAAAGATTAATAAATGCTTTTAAAAAAAATGTTCTTTGTTAGTTCATACTATCATGGAAGAATTAACATGCTGTAAAAATATATTTTTCATTGTTAGTTCACGTTAAATAATGCATTTCCTAATGTTAAGAAATGAAACCTTATTATAAAGTGTCATCAAAATCTTTAATGATTTATAAGCATTTTTTTTAAGATTTTAAAAAACAGACCCTCTCTCTCTTTCTCTCTCTCACCCACTGCCTCAATCCACACAGTCACTCACAGCCCACCCCACCCCACCCCCACCCCTCACTCAGATGCAGGCTGGCAGGGATCTCTCACTCAGAAGCAGTCTTAACAGCTCTCTGATAGTTTTTTAATTTTCTCCTAAGCATAGTGCATTGTAAATTCATGAAATTAATCACATATCCTCAGACTGTATTGTTCTGTGTATGTAATTTTTTATGAAGTGTTTGGAAGCTGCTCTTAAAAGAAAAAAAAATAATAATAATTCTCTTTTTTACTGTAACTTTAATAAATTGCCATTAAATCATCTTTCAAGATATCCTAAATCCGTCCGCAATTTAGCATCTTCAGTATTTTGGCATCATGAGAAAAAATGTTTGGTGTGATTTCCGTGTTTCTGCTTGGAGGAGTATTAATTTGTTTACAGCCTGTTTTTAAAAAAAACCCACATTAAAATAAATATAGCCGACTTCCTGTTGGTCGTAGCTAATGACTGTAAATTAGAAAGTTGTCCGGATTAATAAGAACAATTTATGTACCGAGTTTGGTGTCTGTAGCTAAAACTAACCCCCCCATTTTTGACAAAAGGTGGCGCTATAGAGTGCCTCTTCCACGCCCGTTTATGAGCTTTTTCCAGTGTCTAACTATCATTATTACTCATATGTGTGTTGAGTTTCATGACATTCTAAACATGTTATCTGCCTCAAAATCACCAGAAACGAATTTTCAACTTTGACACGTTGCCATGGCAACATACTTTTAGATATCAATATTCCCTTCACAGTTTTACATCGGCCGTGTTTTGACATTATTCTGGTGAAGTTTGAAGCAAATCGAGTAAAAATAAGATGCTGAATTCAAAGCATTTTGAAAATGACACACTTCCTGCAGCCAGTTGGTGGCGCTATAACTTTCAGTCATAATAGTCACATCTATCCGATCGGCATCATACAACGAACAAACCACTGGAGTTTGATCTACATCATACAATGTATGTGGACGTTATTAGGCATTTCCTGGGTCTCATTTTTCGCCATAACTTCATCGCCTCGCCACGGGCAAACCGTTCGACATATCAAAAATATCTTCGCAATTTAGCGTCCCCAATGTCTTGAGATCATGTTCACCGAGTTTGGTGGCAATCGTATGGAAATCCTCAGAGGAGTATATCAAATTCCAGAGCATGCGCTTTTTAAACAGCCCTGAATAGCCGACTTCCTGTTGGGCGGAGCCTAAGACATGCTGCGCGGAAGTTGTTCGGCTCAATGAGTTCTATATGTGTACCGAGTTTCATATGAATACGTGCAAGTATGTGTGAGCTATACATCAAGTTTTCTGACAATTTTCCAGGGGGCGCCGTAGAGCCCCTGTGCCACGCCCGGGTCCCAGCCTCAGCGGCGTCCTAATGGCCGCAGGTTCCAATGTGCGTGCCAATTTTCGAGAGTTTTCGGGCACGTTAAGGCCCCCAAAAGTGCCCGGATGATTGAAATAAAAAAAAAAAAAAAAAAAAAAAAAAAAAAAAAAAAAAAATAATAATCCTTAGAAGAACAATAGGGCCCTGCGCCTTACTGGCTTGGGCCCTAAATATAGCTGCGAGCAGCGATGACGGGCCCAAGCCGTCAGCATACGCCACCCCGGTGGCATCGATAAAACGGTGCCCAGCGAGCACAAGCATCACAGTAACCCTCTGGCAGTTTGGTTTTAAGGGATACGGCAATTAAAGGGTTAATCCAAACCATCAACTCTGTGAAACACACACACACAGAACAACATATAAAACTTTAAATTCTGTGAAAATATATTTTTCATTGGTAGTTGATGTTAGTTAATGCATTTACTAATGCTAACAAATGAGAAATTATTATAGTTACCAAAGGTTTTAATGATTTATTTTTCCATTAACTAACATGAATAATTTTTTCTAACACAAATGAATAAAGTAAAAAATATATTGTTAATATTTAATGTTATTTGTGCATTAACCAATGTTAAAAAACAACATTATTTAACTGTTGTTAATTTACATCATTAATAAATATATACCATTTAATGTTGATCAAAATCAATTCCAAAATGTGTTAATATATTATTACATTTTAAAGTTTTATCTTTTGAACATGACTATTTTTCTAATATTAAAAATATTTTGTTCATTGTTAGTTCATTGTAAGTTCATACTATCAATGAAGAATTAACATGCTGTAAAAAATATATTTTTCATTGTTAGTTCATGTTAATTAATGCATTCCCTACTGTTAACAAATGAGATTTAATTATAAAGTGTTATCAAAACCTTTAATGCTTTATAAGCATTTTTTAAGGATTTTATTGAGAAGTTTAAACAGACCCTCTCTCTCTTTCTCTCTCTCTCTCTCTCTCCCCCTCCACACTCACTGAACTCACCCACCCAGTCACCCACCGCACACATTAGGAGCGCAGTGACAGGAGATCTCTGATAGTTTTAATTTTCTGCTCTCCATAGTGTATTGTAAATTCATGAAATTAATCACATATCCTCAGATGGTCTTGTTCTGTGTATGTAATTTTTTCTGAAGTGTTTGGAAGCTGCTCTTTAAAGATAAAAAAAAAAAAAAGTGTTCTTTTTTACTGTAACTTTAATAAATTGCCATTAAATCACCGTTCAAGATATCCTAAATCGGTCCGCAATGTAGCATCTTCAGTATCTTGGAAACATGTGAAAAAATGTTTGGTGTGAATTTTTGGTTTCTGCTTGAAGGAGTATGAATTTGTTTACAGCCCGTTTTAAAAAAAAAAAAACACATAAAAAAAAAAATAGCCGATTTCCTGTTGGTCGTAGCTAATGACTGTAAATTAGAAAGTTGTCCGGATTAATAAGAACAATTTATGTACCGAGTTTGGTGTCTGTAGCTATCATTATATATATATAATCATTAATAATTATATACCATTTAATGTTGATCAATATTAATCCAAAATGTGTTTATATATTATAAAATTTTAAAGTTTATCTTTTGAACATGACTATTTTTCTAACATTAAAAAGATTAATAAATGCTTTAAAAAAATTGTTCTTTGTTAGTTCATACTATCCTGGAAGAATTAACATGCTGTAAAAATATATTTTTCATTGTTAGTTCAGTTAATTAATGCATTTCCTAATGTTAAGAAATGAGACCTTATTATAAAGTGTTATAAAAATCTTTAATGATTCATAAGCATTTTTTTAAGATTTTAAAAAACAGACCCTCTCTCTCTCTTTCTCTCTCTCACCCACTGCCTCAATCCACACAGTCACTGACAGCCCACCCCACCCCCACCCCTCAATCAGAGGCAGACTGGCAGGAGCTCTCACTCAGCAGTTTAATAACTCTCTGATAGTTTTTTAATTTTCTGCTCTCCATAGTGTATTGTAAATTCATGAATTAATCACATATCCTCAGACTGTCTTGTTCTGTGTATGTGCATGTAATTTTTTATGAAGTGTTTGGAAGCTGCTCTTAAAAGATAAAAAAAAAAAAAAAAATCTATTTTTTACAGTAACTTTAATAAATTGCCATTAAATCATCGTTCAAGATATCCTAAATCCGTCCGCAATTTAGCATCTTCAGTATTTTGGCATCATGATAAAAAATGTTTGGTGTGATTTCCGTGTTTCTGCTTGGAGGAGTATGAATTTGTTTACAGCCTGTTTTAAAAAAAAACCCACTTTAAAATAAATATAGCCGACTTCCTGTTGGTCGTAGCTAATGACTGTAAATTAGAAAGTTGTCCGGATTAATAAGAACAATTTATGTACCGAGTTTGGTGTCTGTAGCTAAAACTAACCCCCCCATTTTTGACAAAAGGTGGCGCTATAGAGTGCCTCTTCCACGCCCGTTTATGAGCTTTTTCCAGTGTCTAACTATCATTAATACTGATATGTGTGTTGAGTTTCATGACATTCTAAACATGTTATCTGCCTCAAAATCACCAGAAACGAATTTTCAACTTTGACACGTTGCCATGGCAACATAATTTTAGATATCAATATTCCCTTCACAGTTTTACATCGGCCGTGTTTTGACATTATTCTGGTGAAGTTTGAAGCAAATCGAGTAAAAATAAGATGCTGAATTCAAAGCATTTTGAAAATGACACACTTCCTGCAGCCAGTTGGTGGCGCTATAACTTTCAGTCATAATAGTCACATCTATCCGATCGGCATCACACAACGAACAAATCACTGAAGTTTGATCTACATCATACAATGTATGTGGACGTTATTAGGCATTTCCTGGGTCTCATTTTTCGCCATAACTTCATCGCCTCGCCACGGGCAAACCGTTCGACATATCAAAAATATCTTCGCAATTTAGCGTCCCCAATGTCTTGAGATCATGTTCACCGAGTTTGGTGGCAATCGTATGGAAATCCTCAGAGGAGTATATCAAATTCCAGAGCATGCGCTTTTTAAACAGCCCTGAATAGCTGACTTCCTGTTGGGCGGAGCCTAAGACATGCTGCGCGGAAGTTGTTCAGCTCAATGAGTTCTATATGTGTACCGAGTTTCATATGAATACGTGCAAGTATGTGTGAGCTATACATCAAGCTTTCTGACAATCTTCCAGGGGGCGCCGTAGAGCCCCTGTGCCACGCCCGGGTCCCAGCGTCTGTGGCGTCCTAATGGCCGCAGGTTCCAATGTGCGTGCCAATTTTCAAGAGTTTTCGGGCACGTTAAGGCCCCCAAAAGTACCCGGATAGTCGAAATAAAAAATAATAAAAAAAATAATAATCCTTAGAAGAACAATAGGGCCCTGCGCCTTACTGGCTTGGGCCCTAATAATCCTTAGGGGAACAATAGGGCCCTGCGCCTTACTGGCTTGGGCCCTAAATATAGCTGCGAGCAGCGATGACGGGCCCAAGCCGTCAGCATACGCCACCCCGGTGGCATCGATAAAACGGTGCCCAGCGAGCACAAGCATCACAGTAACCCTCTGGCAGTTTGGTTTTAAGGGATACGGCAATTAAAGGGTTAATCCAAACCATCAACTCTGTGAAACACACACACACAGAACAACATATAAAACTTTAAATTCTGTGAAAATATATTTTTCATTGGTAGTTGATGTTAGTTAATGCATTTACTAATGCTAACAAATGAGAAATTATTATAGTTACCAAAGATTTTAATGATTTATAAGCTTTTTTTAATGATTTATTTTTCCATTAACTAACATGAATAATTTTTTTCTAACACAAATTAATAAAGTAAAAAATATATTGTTAATATTTAATGTTATTTGTGAATTAACCAATGTTAAAAAACAACATTATTTAACTGTTGTTAATTTACATCATTAATAAATATATACCATTTAATGTTTATCAAAATCAATTCCAAAATGTGTTAATATATTATTACATTTTAAAGTTTTTTTTTTGAACATGACTCTTTTTCTAATATTAAAAATATTTTGTTCATTGTTAGTTCATTGTAAGTTCATACTATCAATGAAGAATTAACATGCTGTAAAAAATACATTTTTCATTGTTAGTTCATGTTAATTAATGCATTCCCTACTGTTAACAAATGAGACTTAATTATAAAGTGTTATCAAAACCTTTAATGCTTTATAAGCATTTTTTAAGGATTTTATTGAGAAGTTTAAACAGACCCCCTCTCTCTCTCTCTCTCTCTTTCTCTCTCTCTCCCCCTCCACACTCACTGAACTCACACAGTCAGTCACCCACCCAGTCACCTACCGCACACATTAGAAGCACAGAGACAGGAGATCTCTGATAGTTTTTAAATTTTCTCCTCTCCATAGTGTATTGTAAATTCATGAAATTAATCACATATCTCAGACTGTCTTGTTCTGTGTATGTAATTTTTTATGAAGTGTTTTGAAGCTGCTCTTAAAAGATAAAAAAAAAGAAAAGTGTTATTTTTTACTGTGACTTTAATAAATTGCCATTAAATCACCGTTCAAGATATCCTAAATCCGTCCGCAATGTAGTATCTTCAGTATCTTGGAAGCATGTGAAAAAATGTTTGGTGTGAATTGTTGGTTTCTGCTTGGGAGGAGTATGAATTTGTTTACAGCCCGTTTAAAAAAAAAAAAAAAAACACATAAAAAAAAAAATAGCCGATTTCCTGTTGGTCGTAGCTAATGACTGTAAATTAGAAAGTTGTCCGGATTAATAAGAACAATGTATGTACCGAGTTTGGTGTCTGTAGCTATCATTATATATATAATCATTAATAATTATATACCATTTAATGTTGATGAATATTAATTCCAAAATGTGTTTATATATTATTACATTTTAAAGTTAATCTTTTGAACATGATTATTTTTCTAACATTAAAAAGATTAATAAATGCTTTAAAAAAAAAAGTTCGTTGTAAGTTCATACTATCATGGAAGAATTAACATGCTGTAAAAATATATTTTTCATTGTTAGTTCACGTTAATTAATGCATTTCCTAATGTTAAGAATTGAGACCTTATTATAAAGTGTTATCAAAATCTTTAATGATTTATAAGCATTTTTTAAAGATTTTAAAAAACAGACCCTCTCTCTCTCTTTCTCTCTCTCACCCACTGCCTCAATCCACACAGTCACTCACACAGTCACTGACAGCCCACCCCACCCCCACCCCTCACTCAGATGCAGGCTGACAGGACCTCTCACTCAGAGGCATTATATCAACTCTCTGATAGTTTTAAAATTTTCTCCTAAGCATAGTGTATTGTAAATTCATGAAATTAATCACATATTCTCAGACTGTATTGTTCTGTGTATGTAATTTTTTATGAAGTGTTTGGAAGCTGTTCTTAAAAGATAAAAAAAAAAAAATATATATATTTTTTACTGTAACTTTAATAAATTGCCATTAAATCATCGTTCAAGATATCCTAAATCCGTCCGCAATTTAGCATCTTCAGTATTTTGGCATCATGATAAAAAATGTTTCGTGTGATTTCCGTGTTTCTGCTTGGAGGAGTATTAATTTGTTTACAGCCCGTTTTAATAAAAAACCCACATTAAAATAAATATAGCCGACTTCCTGTTGGTCGTAGCTAATGACTGTAAATTAGAAAGTTGTCCGGATTAATAAGAACAATGTATGTACCGAGTTTGGTGTCTGTAGCTAAAACTAACCCCCCCATTTTTGACAAAAGGTGGCGCTATAGAGTGCCTCTTCCACGCCCGTTTATGAGCTTTTTCCAGTGTCTAACTATCATTAAAATGGATATGTGTGTTGAGTTTCATGACATTCTAAACATGTTATCTGCCTCAAAATCACCAGAAACGAATTTTCAACTTTGACACGTTGCCATGGCAACATAAGTTTAGATATCAATATTCCCTTCACAGTTTTACATCGGCCGTGTTTTGTCATTATTCTGGTGAAGTTTGAAGCAAATCGAGTAAAAGTAAGATGCTGAATTCAAAGCATTTTGAAAACGACACACTTCCTGCAGCCAGTTGGTGGCGCTATAACTTTCAGTCATAATAGTCACATCTATCCGATCGGCATCATACAACGAACAAACCACTGGAGTTTGATCAACATCATACAATGTATGTGGACGTTATTAGGCATTTCCTGGGTCTCATTTTTCGCCATAAATTCATTGCCTCGCCACGGGCAAACCGTTCGACATATCAAATATATCTTCGCAATTTAGCGTCCCCAATGTCTTGAGATCATGTTCACCGAGTTTGTTGGCAATCGTATGGAAATCCTCAGAGGAGTATATCAAATTCCAGAGCATGCGCTTTTTAAACAGCCCTGAATAGCCGACTTCCTGTTGGGCGGAGCCTAAGACATGCTGCGCGGAAGTTGTTCGGCTCAATGAGTTCTATATGTGTACCGAGTTTCATATGAATACGTGCAAGTATGTGTGAGCTATACATCAAGTTTTCTGACAATTTTCCAGGGGGCGCCGTAGAGCCCCTGTGCCACGCCCGGGTCCCAGCCTCAGCGGCGTCCTAATGGCCGCGGGTTCCAATGTGCGTGCCAATTTTCAAGAGTTTTCGGGCACGTTAAGGCCCCCAAAAGTACCCGGATAGTCGAAATAAAAAATAATAAAAAAAAAAAAAAAAAAAAAAAAAAAAATATAGCTGCGAGCAGCGATGACGGGCCCAAGCCGTCAGCATACGCCACCCCGGTGGCATCGATAAAACGGTGCCCAGCGAGCACAAGCATCACAGTAACCCTCTGGCAGTTTGGTTTTAAGGGATACGGCAATTAAAGGGTTAATCCAAACCATCAACTCTGTGAAACACACACACACAGAACAACATATAAAACTTTAAATTCTATGAAAATATATTTTTCATTGGTAGTTGATGTTAGTTAATGCATTTACTAATGCTAACAAATGAGAAATTATTATAGTTACCAAAGGTTTTAATGATTTATAAGCATTTTTTAATGATTTATTTTTCCATTAACTAAAATGAATAATTTTTTCTAACACAAATGAATAAAGTAAAAAATATATTGTTAATATTTAATGTTATTTGTGAATTAACCAATGTTAAAAAACGACATTATTTAACTGTTGTTAATTTACATCATTAATAAATATATACCATTTAATGTTGAAATCAATGTTTTAATGTTTAAAATCAATTCCAAAATGTGTTAATATATTAAATTTTAAAGTTTTATCTTTTGAACATGACTATTTTTCTAATATTAAAAATATTATGTTCATTGTTAGCTCATTGTAAGTTCATACTATCAATGAAGAATTAACATGCTTTAAAAAATATATTTTTCATTGTTAGTTCATGTTAATTAATGCATTCCCTACTGTTAACAAATGAGACTCAATTATAAAGTGTTATCAAAACCTTTAATGCTTTAAGCATTTTTTAAGGATTTTATTGAGAAGTTTAAACAGACTCTCTCTCTCTCTCTCTCTCTCTCTCTCTCTCTCCCCCTCCACACTCACTGAACTCACACAGTCAGTCACTCACCCAGTCACCTACCGCACACATTAGAAGCACAGTGACAGGATATCTCTGATAAGTTTTAAAATTTTCTTCTCGCCATAGTGTACTGTAAATTCATGGAATTAATCACATATCCTCAGACTGTCTTGTTCTGTGTTTGGTGTGAATTTGTGGTTTCTGCTTGGAGGTGTATGAATTTGTTTACAGCCCGTTTTGAAAAAAAAAAACACATAAAAAAAAAAAAGCCGACTTCCTGTTGGTCGTAGCTAATGTCTGTAAATTAGAAAGTTGTCCGGCTTAATGTGGACAATTTATGTACCAAGTTTGGTGTCTGTAGCTATCATTATATATATATAATCATTAATAATTATATTCCATTTAATGTTGATCAATATTAATTCCAAAATGTGTTAATATATTATTAAATTTTAAAGTTTCTCTTTTGAACATGACTATTTTTCTAACATTAAAAATATTTTGTTCATTGTTAGTTCATTGTAAGTTCATACTATCAATGAAGAATTAACATGCTGTAAAAAATTATATTTTTCATTGTTAGTTCATGTTAATTAATGCATTCCCTACTGTTAACAATTGAGACTTAATTATAAAGTGTTATGAAAACCTTTAATGCTTTATAAGCATTTTTTAAAGATTTAAAAAAAACAGACCCTCTCTCTCTTTCTCTCTCTCACCCAGCTCCTCAATCCACACAGTCACTCACACAGTCACTCACACCCCACCCCCACCCCCTCACTCAGCTGCAGGCTGACAGGGAACTCTCACTCATAGAAGCATTGTAACAACTGTCTGATAGTTTTTAAATTTTCTCCTCTGCATAGTGTATTGTAAATTCATGAAATTAATCACATATCCTCAGACTGTATTGTTCTGTGTATGTAATTTTTTATGAAGTGTTTGGAAGCTGCTCTTAAAAGATAAAAAAAAAAAAAAAATCTCTTTTTTACTGTAACTTTAATAAATTGCCATTAAATCATCGTTCAAGATATCCTAAATCCGTCCGCAATTTAGCATCTTCAGTATTTTGGCATCATGAGAAAAAATGTTTGGTGTGATTTACGTGTTTCTGCTTTGAGGAGTATGAATTTGTTTACAGCCCGTTTTAAAAAAAAACCTACATTAAAATAAATATAGCCGACGTCCTGTTGGTCGTAGCTAATGACTGTAAATTAGAAAGTTGTCCGGATTAATAAGAACAATTTATGTACCGAGTTTGGTGTCTGTAGCTAAAACTAACCCCCCCATTTTTGACAAAAGGTGGCGCTATAGAGTGCCTCTTCCACGCCCGTTTATGAGGTTTTTCCAGTGTCTAACTATCATTAAAATGGATATGTGTGTTGAGTTTCATGACATTCTAAACATGTTATCTGCCTCAAAATCACCAGAAACGAATTTTCAACTTTGACACGTTGCCATGGCAACATAATTTTAGATATCAATATTCCCTTCACAGTTTTACATCGGCCGTGTTTTGACATTATTCTGGTGAAGTTTGAAGCAAATCGAGTAAAAATAAGATGCTGAATTCAAATAATTTTGAAAACGACACACTTCCTGCAGCCAGTTGGTGGCGCTATAACTTTCAGTCATAATAGTCACATCTATCCGATCGGCATCATACAACGAACAAACCACTGGAGTTTGATCAACATCATACAATGTATGTGGACGTTATTAGGCATTTCCTGGGTCTCATTTTTCGCCATAACTTCATCGCCTCGCCACGGGCAAACCGTTCGACATATCAAAAATATCTTCGCAATTTAGCGTCCCCAATGTCTTGAGATCATGTTCACCGAGTTTGGTGGCAATCGTATGGAAATCCTCAGAGGAGTATATCAAATTCCAGAGCATGCGCTTTTTAAACAGCCCTGAATAGCCGACTTCCTGTTGGGCGGAGCCTATGACATGCTGCGCGGAAGTTGTTCGGCTCAATGAGTTCTATATGTGTACCGAGTTTCATATGAATACGTGCAAGTATGTGTGAGCTATACATCAAGCTTTCTGACAATTTTCCAGGGGGCGCCGTAGAGCCCCTGTGCCACGCCCGGGTCCCAGCCTCAGCGGCGTCCTAATGGCCGCAGGTTCCAACGTGCGTGCCAATTTTCGAGAGTTTTCGGGCACGTTAAGGCCCCCAAAAGTGCCCGGATGATTGAAATAAAAAAAAAAAAAATAAAAAATAATAATAATAATCCTTAGAAGAACAATAGGGCCCTGCGCCTTACTGGCTTGGGCCCTAAATATAGCTGCGAGCAGCGATGACGGGCCCAAGCCGCCAGTGCATACGCCACCCCCGGTGGCATCGATAAAACGGTGCCCAGCGAGCACACACAATACAGTAACCCTCTGGCAGTTTGGTTTTAAGGGATACGGCAATTAAAGGGTTAATCCAAACCATCAACTCTGTGAAACACAACACACAGAACAACATATAAAACTTTAAATTCTGTGAAAATATATTTTTCATTGGTAGTTGATGTTAGTTAATGCATTTACTAATGCTAACAAATGAGAAATTATTATAGTTACCAAAGGTTTTAATGATTTATAAGCATTTTTTTTATGATTTATTTTTCCATTAACTAACATGAATAATTTTTACTAACACAAATAAAGTAAAAAATATATTGTTAATATTTAATGTTATTTGTGAATTAACCAATGTTAAAAAACAACATTATTTAACTGTTGTTAGTTAACATCAACAATAATTATATACCATTTAATGGTGATCAATATTAATTCCAAAATGAGTTAATATATTATTACATTTTAAAGTTTTATCTTTTGAGCATGACTATTTTTCTAATATTAAAAATATTATGTTCATTGTTAGCTCATTGTAAGTTCATACTATCAATGAAGAATTAACATGCTGTAAAAAATATATTTTTCATTGTTAGTTCATATTAATTAATGCATTCCCTACTGTTAACAATTGAGACTTAATTATAAAGTGTTATCAAAACCTTTAATGCTTTATAAGCATTTTTTAAGGATTTTATTGAGAAGTTTAAACAGACCCTCTCTCTCTCTCTCTCTCTCTCTCTCTCTCTCTCTTTCTTTCTCTCTCTCTCCCCCTCCACACTCACTGAACTCACACAGTCACTCACACCCCACCCCTCACTCAGAAGCAGTGACAGGGAGCTCTCACTCAGCAGCAGCTCTGATAGTTTTTTAATTTTCTCCTCTGCATAGTGTATTGTAAATTCATGAAATTAATCACATATCCTCAGACTGTATTGTTCTGTGTATGTAATTTTTTATGAAGTGTTTGGAAGCTGCTCTTAAAAAAAAAAAAAAAAAAAAAGAATTCTCTTTTTTACTGTAACTTTAATAAATTGCCATTAAATCATCGTTCAAGATATCCTAAATCCGTCCGCAATTTAGCATCTTCAGTATTTTGGCATCACTAGAAAAAATGTTTTGGTGTGATTTCTGTGTTTCTGTTTGGAGGAGTATGAATTTGTTTACAGCTCGTTTTAAAAAAAAACCCACATTAAAATAAATATAGCCGACTTCCTGTTGGTCGTAGCTAATGACTGTAAATTAGAAAGTTGTCCGGATTAATAAGAACAATTTATGTACCGAGTTTGGTGTCTGTAGCGATCATTATATATATATAATCATTAATAATTATATACCATTTAATGTTGATCAATATTAATTCCAAAATGTGTTAATATATTATTAAATTTTAAAGTTTATCTTTTGAACATGACTATTTTTCTAACATTAAAAAGATTAATAAATGCTTTAAAAAAAATTTTTCTTTGTTAGTTCATACTATCATGGAAGAATTAACATCCTGTAAAAATATATTTTTCATTGTTAGTTCATGTTAATGCATTTCCTAATGTTAAGAAATGAGACCTTATTATAAAGTGTTATCAAAATCTTTAATGATTTATAAGCATTTTTTAAAGATTTTAAAAAACAGACCCTCTCTCTCTTTTTCTCTCTCTCTCACCCACTGCCTCAATCCACACAGTCACTCACACAGTCACTCACACCCCACAACACCCCACCCCCACCCCTCACTCAGAAGCAGTGGCAGGAGCTCTCACTCAGAAGCAGGATGATAGTTTTTAAATTTTCTCCTAAGCATAGTGTATTGTAAATTCATGAAATTAATCACATATCCTCAGACTGTATTGTTCTGTGTATGTAATTTTTTATGAAGTGTTTGGAAGCTGCTCTTAAAAGATAAAAAAAAAAAAATAATTATCTTTTTTACTGTAACTTTAATAAATTTCCATTAAATCATCGTTCAAGATATCCTAAATCCGTCCGCAATTTAGCATCTTCAGTATTTTGGCATCATGAGAAAAAATGTTTGGTGTGATTTCCGTGTTTCTGCTTGGAGGAGTATTAATTTGTTTACAGCCCGTTTAAAAAAAAAACCCACATTAAAATAAATATAGCCGATTTCCTGTTGGTCGTAGCTAATGACTGTAAATTAGAAAGTTGTCCGGATTAATAAGAACAATTTATGTACCGAGTTTGGTGTCTGTAGCTATCATTATATATATATAATCATTAATAATTATATACCATTTAATGTTGATGAATATTAATTCCAAAATGTGTTTATATATTATTACATTTTAAAGTTAATCTTTTGAACATGATTATTTTTCTAACATTAAAAAGATTAATAAATGCTTTAAAAAAAAAGTTATTTGTTAGTTCATACTATCATGGAAGAATTAACATGCTGTAAAAATATATTTTTCATTGTTAGTTCACGTTAATTAATGCATTTCCTAATGTTAAGAATTGAGACCTTATTATAAAGTGTTATCAAAATCTTTAATGATTTATAAGCATTTTTTAAAGATTTAAAAAAAACAGACCCTCTCTCTCTCTTTCTCTCTCTCACCCACTGCCTCAATCCACACAGTCACTCACACAGTCACTCACACCCCACCCCACCCCTCACTCAGCTGCAGGCTGACAGGACCTCTCACTCAGAAGCATTATATCAACTCTCTGATAGTTTTTAAATTTTCTCCTAAGCATAGTGTATTGTAAATTCATGAAATTAATCACATATCCTCAGACTGTATTGTTCTGTGTATGTAATTTTTTATGAAGTGTTTGGAAGCTGCTCTTAAAAGATAAAAAAAAATAAAAATTATCTTTTTTACTGTAACTTTAATAAATTGCCATTAAATCATCGTTCAAGATATCCTAAATCCGTCCGCAATTTAGCATCTTCAGTATTTTGGCATCATGATAAAAAATGTTTTGTGTGATTTCCGTGTTTCTGCTTGGAGGAGTATTAATTTGTTTACAGCCCGTTTTTAAAAAAAACCCACATTAAAATAAATATAGCCGACTTCCTGTTGGTCGTAGCTAATGACTGTAAATTAGAAAGTTGTCCGGATTAATAAGAACAATTTATGTACCAAGTTTGGTGTCTGTAGCTAAAACTAACCCCCCCATTTTTGACAAAAGGTGGCGCTATAGAGTGCCTCTTCCACGCCCGTTTATGAGCTTTTTCCAGTGTCTAACTATCATTAATACTGATATGTGTGTTGAGTTTCATGACATTCTAAACATGTTATCTGCCTCAAAATCACCAGAAACGAATTTTAAACTTTGACACGTTGCCATGGCAACATAAGTTTAGATATCAATATTCCCTCCACAGTTTTACATCGGCCGTGTTTTGACATTATTCTGGTGAAGTTTGAAGCAAATCGAGTAAAAATAAGATGCTGAATTCAAAGCATTTTGAAAACGACACACTTCCTGCAGCCAGTTGGTGGCGCTATAACTTTCAGTCATAATAGTCACATCTATCCGATCGGCATCATACAACGAACAAATCACTGAAGTTTGATCTGCATCATACAATGTATGTGGACGTTATTACGCATTTCCTGGGTCTCATTTTTCGCCATAACTTCATCGCCTCGCCACGGGCAAACCGTTCGACATATCAAAAATATCTTCGCAATTTAGCGTCCCCAATGTCTTGAGATCATGTTCACCGAGTTTGGTGGCAATCGTATGGAAATCCTCAGAGGAGTATATCAAATTCCAGAGCATGCGCTTTTTAAACAGCCCTGAATAGCCGACTTCCTGTTGGGCGGAGCCTAAAACATGCAGCATGAAAGTTGTTCAGCTCAATGAGTTCTATATGTGTACCGAGTTTCATATGAATACGTGCAAGTATGTGTGAGCTATACATCAAGCTTTCTGACAATTTTGCAGGGGGCGCCGTAGAGCCCCTGTGCCACGCCCGGGTCCCAGCCTCAGCGGCGTCCTAATGGCCGCAGGTTCCAATGTGTGTGCCAATTTTCAAGAGTTTTCGGGCACGTTAAGGCCCCCAAAAGTACCCGGATAGTCGAAATAAAAAATAATAAAAAAAAAAAAAAAAAAAAAAAAAAAAAAAAATAATCCTTAGGGGAACAATAGGGCCCTGCGCCTTACTGGCTTGGGCCCTAAATATAGCTGCGAGCAGCGATGACGGGCCCAAGCCGTCAGCATACGCCACCCCGGTGGCATCGATAAAACGGTGCCCAGCGAGCACAAGCATCACAGTAACCCTCTGGCAGTTTGGTTTTAAGGGATACGGCAATTAAAGGGTTAATCCAAACCATCAACTCTGTGAAACACACACACACACAGAACAACATATAAAACTTTAAATTCTGTGAAAATATATTTTTCATTGGTAGTTGATGTTAGTTAATGCATTTACTAATGCTAACAAATGAGAAATTATTATAGTTACCAAAGGTTTTAATGATTTATTTTTCCATTAACTAACATGAATATTTTTTTCTAACACAAATGAATAAAGTAAAAAATATATTGTTAATATTTAATGTTATTTGTGAATTAACCAATGTTAAAAAACAACATTATTTAACTGTTGTTAATTTACATCATTAATAAATATATACCATTTAATGTTGATCAAAATCAATTCCAAAATGTGTTAATATATTATTACATTTTAAAGTTTTATCTTTTGAACATGACTATTTTTCTAATATTAAAAATATTTTGTTCATTGTTAGTTCGTTGTAAGTTCATACTATCAATGAAGAATTAACATGCTGTAAAATATATATTTTTCATTGTTAGTTCATGTTAATTAATGCATTCCCTACTGTTAACAAATGAGACTTAATTATAAAGTGTTATCAAAACCTTTAATGCTTTATAAGCATTTTTTAAGGATTTTATTGAGAAGTTTAAACAGACCCTCTCTCTCTCTCTCTCTCCCCCTCCACACTCACTGAACTCACACAGTCAGTCACTCACCCAGTCACCCACCGCACACATTAGAAGCAGTGACAGGAGAACTCTGATAAGTTTTAAATTTTCTCCTCTCCATAGTGTATTGTAAATTCATGAAATTAATCACATATCCTCAGACTGTATTGTTCTGTGTATGTAATTTTTTATGAAGTGTTTGGAAGCTGCTCTTAAAAGATAAAAAAAAAAAAGTTCTCTTTTTTCTGTAACTTTAATAAATTGCCATTAAATCATCGTTCAAGATATCCTAAATCCGTCCACAATTTAGCATCTTCAGTATTTTGGCATCATGAGAAAAAATGTTTGGTGTGATTTCTGTGTTTCTGCTTGAAGGAGTATGAATTTGTTTACAGCCTGTTTAAAAAAAACCCACATTAAAATAAATATAGCCGACTTCCTGTTGGTCGTAGCTAATGACTGTAAATTAGAAAGTTGTCCGGATTAATAAGAACAATTTATGTACCGAGTTTGGTGTCTGTAGCTATCATTATATATATATAAACATTAATAATTATATACCATTTAATGTTGTTCAATATTAATTCCAAAATGTGTTAATATATTATTAAATTTTAAAGTTTATCTTTTGAACATGACTATTTTTCTAACATTAAAAAGATTAATAAATGCTTTAAAAAAAAATTGTTCTTTGTTAGTTCATACTATCCTGGAAGAATTAACATGCTGTAAAAATATATTTTTCATTGTTAGTTCACGTTAATTAATGCATTTCCTAATGTTAAGAAATGAGACCTTATTATAAAGTGTTATCAAAACCTTTAATGCTTTATAAGCATTTTTTAAGGATTTTATTGAGAAGTTTAAACAGACCCTCTCTCTCTCTCTCTTTCTCTCCCCCTCCCCCTCCACACTCACTAAACTCACACAGTCAGTCACCCACCCAGTCACCTACCGCACACATTAGAAGCACAGAGACAGGAGAACTCTGATAAGTTTGAAAATTTTCTTTTCGCCATAGTGTATTGTAAATTCATGAAATAATCACATATCCTCAGACTGTCTTGTTCTGTGTATGTAATTTTTTATGAAGTGTTTGGAAGCTGCTCTTAAAAGATAAAAAAAAAAAGTGTTCTTTTTTACTGTAACTTTAATAAATTGCCATTAAATCATCGTTCAAGATATCCTAAATCCGTCCGCAATTTAGCATCATCAGTATTTTGGCATCATGACAAAAAATGTTTGGTGTGATTTCCGTGTTTCTGATTGGAGGAGTATGAATTTGTTTACAGCCCGTTTAAAAAAAAAAAACACACATTAAAATAAATATAGCCGACTTCCTGTTGGTCGTAGCTAATGACTGTAAATTAGAAAGTTGTCCGGATTAATAAGAACAATTTATATACCGAGTTTGGTGTCTGTAGCTATCATATATATATATATATATATATATATATATATATATACAAATTAATAATTATATACCATTTAATGTTGATCAATATTAATTCCAAAATGTGTTAATATATTATTAAATTTTAAAGTTTATCTTTTGAACATGACTATTTTTCTAACATTAAAAAGATTAATAAATGCTTTAAAAAAAATTGCTCTTTGTTATTTCATACTATCATGGAAGAATTAACATGCTGTAAAAATATATTTTTCATTGTTAGTTCACGTTAATTAATGCATTTCCTAATGTTAAGAAATGAGACCTTATTATAAAGTGTTATCAAAATCTTTAATGATTTATAAGCATTTTTTTAAGATTTTAAAAAACAGACCCTCTCTCTCTTTCTCTCTCTCACCCACTGCCTCAATCCACACTCAATCCACACAGTCACTCACACAGTCACTCACAGCCCACCCCCACCCCTCACTCAGCAGCAGTGACAGGGAACTCTCACTCAGAGGCAGGCTGGCAGGGAGCTCTCACTCAAAAGCAGCTCTGATAGTTTTTAAATTTTCTCCTCCGCATAGTGTATTGTAAATTCATGAAATTAATCCCATAACCTCAGACTGTATTGTTCTGTGTATGTAATTTTTTATGAAGTGTTTGGAAGCTGCTCTTAAAAGATAAAAAAAAAAATGTTTTTTCTTGTTTACTGTAACTTTAATAAATTTCCATTAAATCATCGTTCAAGATATCCTAAATCCGTCCGCAATTTAGCATCATCAGTATTTTGGCATCATGAGAAAAAATGTTTGGTGTGATTTCCGTGTTTCTGTTTGGAGGAGTATGAATTTGTTTACAGCCCGTTTAAAAAAAAAACCCACATTAAAATAAATATAGCCGACTTCCTGTTGGTCGTAGCTAATGACTGTAAATTAGAAAGTTGTCCGGATTAATAAGAACAATTTATGTACCGAGTTTGGTGTCTGTAGCTAAAACTAACCCCCCCATTTTTGACAAAAGGTGGCGCTATAGAGTGTCTCTTCCACGCCCGTTTATGAGCTTTTTCCAGTTTCTAACTATCATTAAAATGGATATGTGTGTTGAGTTTCATGACATTCTAAACATGTTATCTGCCTCAAAATCACCAGAAACGAATTTTCAACTTTGACACGTTGCCATGGCAACACAATTTTAGATATCAATATTCCCTTCACAGTTTTACATCGGCCGTGTTTTGACATTATTCTGGTGAAGTTTGAAGCAAATCGAGTAAAAATAAGATGCTGAATTCAAAGCATTTTGAAAACGACACACTTCCTGCAGCCAGTTGGTGGCGCTATAACTTTCAGTCATAATAGTCACATCTATCCGATCGGCATCATACAACGAACAAATCTCTGAAGTTTGATCTACATCATACAATGTATGTGGACGTTATTAGGCATTTCCTGGGTCTCATTTTTCGCCATAACTTCATCGCCTCGCCACGGGCAAACCGTTCGACATATCAAAAATATCTTCGCAATTTAGCGTCCCCAATGTCTTGAGATCATGTTCACCGAGTTTGGTGGCAATCGTATGGAAATCCTCAGAGGAGTATATCAAATTCCAGAGCATGTGCTTTTTAAACAGCCCTGAATAGCCGACTTCCTGTTGGGCGGAGCCTAAGACATGCTGCACGGAAGTTGTTCGGCTCAATGAGTTCTATATGTGTACCGAGTTTCATATGAATACGTGCAAGTATGTGTGAGCTATACATCAAGTTTTCTGACAATTTTCCAGGGGGCGCCGTAGAGCCCCTGTGCCACGCCCGGGTCCCAGCCTCAGCGGCGTCCTAATGGCCGCAGGTTCCAATGTGCGTGCCAATTTTCAAGAGTTTTCGGGCACGTTAAGGCCCCCAAAAGTGCCCGGATGATTGAAATAAAAAAAATAAAAAATAAAAAATATAGCTGCGAGCAGCGATGACGGGCCCAAGCCGTCAGCATACGCCACCCCGGTGGCATCGATAAAACGGTGCCCAGCGAGCACAAGCATCACAGTAACCCTCTGGCAGTTTGGTTTTAAGGGATACGGCAATTAAAGGGTTAATCCAAACCATCAACTCTGTGAAACACACACACACACAGAACAACATATAAAACTTTAAATTCTGTGAAAATTTATTTTTCATTGGTAGTTGATGTTAGTTAATGCATTTACTAATGCTAACAAATGAGAAATTATTATAGTTACCAAAGGTTTTAATGATTTATTTTTCCATTAACTAACATGAATAATTTTTTCTAACACAAATGAATAAAGTAAAAAATATATTGTTAATATTTAATGTTATTTGTGAATTAACCAATGTTAAAAAACAACATTATTTAACTGTTGTTAATTTACATCATTAATAAATATATACCATTTAATGTTGATCAAAATCAATTCCAAAATGTGTTAATATATTATTAAATTTTAAAGTTTTATCTTTTGAACATGACTATTTTTCTAATATTAAAAATATTTTGTTCATTGTTAGTTCGTTGTAAGTTCATACTATCAATGAAGAATTAACATGCTGTAAAAATATATTTTTCATTGTTAGTTCATGTTAATTAATGCATTCCCTACTGTTAACAAATGAGACTTAATTATAAAGTGTTATCAAAACCTTTAATGCTTTATAAGCATTTTTTAAGGATTTTATTGAGAAGTTTAAACAGACCCCCTCTCTCTCTCTCTCTCTCTCTCTCTCTCTCTCTCTCTATCTATCTCTCTCTCTCTCCCCCTCCACACTCACTGAACTCACACAGTCAGTCACCCATCCAGTCACCCACCGCACACATTAGAAGCACAGAGACAGGAGAACTCTGATAAGTTTGAAAATTTTCTCCTCTGCATAGTGCATTGTAAATTCATGAAATTAATCACATATCCTCAGACTGTATTGTTCTGTGCATGTAATTTTTTATGAAGTGTTTGGAAGCTGCTCTTAAAAGATAAAAAAAAAAAAGTTCTCTTTTTTCTGTAACTTTAATAAATTGCATTAAATCATCGTTCAAGATATCCTAAATCCGTCCACAATTTAGCATCTTCAGTATTTTGGCATCATGAGAAAAAATGTTTGGTGTGATTTCTGTGTTTCTGTTTGGAGGAGTATGAATTTGTTTACAGCCTGTTTAAAAAAAACCCACATTAAAATAAATATAGCCGACTTCCTGTTGGTCGTAGCTAATGACTGTAAATTAGAAAGTTGTCCGGATTAATAAGAACAATTTATGTACCGAGTTTGGTGTCTGTAGCTATCATTATATATATATATATATAAACATTAATAATTATATACCATTTAATGTTGATCAATATTAATTCCAAAATGTGTTAATATATTATTAAATTTTAAAGTTTATCTTTTGAACATGACTATTTTTCTAACATTAAATAGATTAATAAATGCTTTAAAAAAAAAATGTTCTTTGTTAGTTCATACTATCCTGGAAGAATTAACATGCTGTAAAAATATATTTTTCATTGTTAGTTCACGTTAATTAATGCATTTTCTAATGTTAAGAAATGAGACCTTATTATAAAGTGTTATCAAAACCTTTAATGCTTTATAAGCATTTTTTAAGGATTTTATTGAGAAGTTTAAACAGACCCTCTCTCTCTCTCTCTCTTTCTCTCCCCCTCCCCCTCCACACTCACTAAACTCACACAGTCAGTCACCCACCCAGTCACCTACCGCACACATTAGAAGCACAGAGACAGGAGAACTCTGATAAGTTTGAAAATTTTCTTTTCGCCATAGTGTATTGTAAATTCATGAAATAATCACATATCCTCAGACTGTCTTGTTCTGTGTATGTAATTTTTTATGAAGTGTTTGGAAGCTGCTCTTAAAAGATAAAAAAAAAAAAAAGTGTTCTTTTTTACTGTAACTTTAATAAATTTCCATTAAATCATCGTTCAAGATATCCTAAATCCGTCCGCAATTTAGCATCATCAGTATTTTGGCATCATGACAAAAAATGTTTGGTGTGATTTCCGTGTTTCTGATTGGAGGAGTATGAATTTGTTTACAGCCCGTTAAAAAAAAAAAAAACACACATTAAAATAAATATAGCCGACTTCCTGTTGGTCGTAGCTAATGACTGTAAATTAGAAAGTTGTCCGGATTAATAAGAACAATTTATGTACCGAGTTTGGTGTCTGTAGCTATCATTATATATATATATATATATAAACATTAATAATTATATACCATTTAATGTTGATCAATATTAATTCCAAAATGTGTTAATATATTATTAAATTTTAAAGTTTATCTTTTGAACATGACTATTTTTCTAACATTAAAAAGATTACTAAATGCTTTAAAAAAAATTGCTCTTTGTTATTTCATACTATCATGGAAGAATTAACATGCTGTAAAAATATATTTTTCATTGTTAGTTCACGTTAATTAATGCATTTCCTAATGTTAAGAAATGAGACCTTATTATAAAGTGTTATCAAAATCTTTAATGATTTATAAGCATTTTTTTAAGATTTTAAAAAACAGACCCTCTCTCTCTTTCTCTCTCTCACCCACTGGCTCAATCCACACTCAATCCACACAGTCACTCACACAGTCACTCACAGCCCACCCCACCCCTCACTCAGCAGCAGTGACAGGGAGCTCTCACTCAGAGGCAGGCTGGCAGGGAGCTCTCACTCAAAAGCAGCTCTGATAGTTTTTAAATTTTCTCCTAAGCATAGTGTATTGTAAATTCATGAAATTAATCACATATCCTCAGACTGTATTGTTCTGTGTATGTAATTTTTTATGAAGTGTTTGGAAGCTGCTCTTAAAAGATAAAAAAAAAAAAAAAATTATCTTTTTTACTGTAACTTTAATAAATTACCATTAAATCATCGTTCAAGATATCCTAAATCCGTCCGCAATTTAGCATCTTCAGTATTTTGGCATCATGATAAAAAATGTTTGGTGTGATTTCCGTGTTTTTGCTTGGAGGAGTATTAATTTGTTTACAGCCCGTTTAAAAAAAAAACCCACATTAAAATAAATATAGCCGACTTCCTGTTGGTCGTAGCTAATGACTGTAAATTAGAAAGTTGTCCGGATTAATAAGAACAATTTATGTACCGAGTTTGGTGTCTGTAGCTAAAACTAACCCCCCCATTTTTGACAAAAGGTGGCGCTATAGAGTGCCTCTTCCACGCCCGTTTATGAGCTTTTTCCAGTGTCTAACTATCATTAATACTGATATGTGTGTTGAGTTTCATGACATTCTAAACATGTTATCTGCCTCAAAATCACCAGAAACGAATTTTCAACTTTGACACGTTGCCATGGTAACATAATTTTAGATATCAATATTCCCTTCACAGTTTTACATCGGCCGTGTTTTGACATTATTCTGGTGAAGTTTGAAGCAAATCGAGTAAAAATAAGATGCTGAATTCAAAGCATTTTGAAAACGACACACTTCCTGCAGCCAGTTGGTGGCGCTATAACTTTCAGTCATAATAGTCACATCTATCCGATCGGCATCACACAACGAACAAATCAATGAAGTTTGATCTACATCATACAATGTATGTGGACGTTATTAGGCATTTCCTGTGTCTCATTTTTCGCCATAACTTCATCGCCTCGCCACGGGCAAACCGTTCGACATATCAAAAATATCTTCGCAATTTAGCGTCCCCAATGTCTTGAGATCATGTTCACCGAGTTTGGTGGCAATCGTATGGAAATCCTCAGAGGAGTATATCAAATTCCAGAGCATGCGCTTTTTAAACAGCCCTGAATAGCCGACTTCCTGTTGGGCGGAGCCTAAAACATGCAGCGTGAAAGTTGTTCAGCTCAATGAGTTCTATATGTGTACCGAGTTTCATATGAATACGTGCAAGTATGTGTGAGCTATACATCAAGCTTTCTGACAATTTTGCAGGGGGCGCCGTAGAGCCCCTGTGCCACGCCCGGGTCCCAGCCTCAGCGGCGTCCTAATGGCCGCAGGTTCCAATGTGTGTGCCAATTTTCAAGAGTTTTCGGGCACGTTAAGGCCCCCAAAAGTACCCGGATAGTCGAAATAAAAAATAATAAAAAAAAAAAATAAATAAAAAAAAATAAATAAATAAATATAGCTGCGAGCAGCGATGACGGGCCCAAGCCGTCAGCATACGCCACCCCGGTGGCATCGATAAAACGGTGCCCAGCGAGCACAAGCATTACAGTAACCCTCTGGCAGTTTGGTTTTAAGGGATACGGCAATTAAAGGGTTAATCCAAACCATCAACTCTGTGAAACACACACACACACAGAACAACATATAAAACTTTAAATTCTGTGAAAATACATTTTTCATTGGTAGTTGATGTTAGTTAATGCATTTACTAATGCTAACAAATGAGAAAATATAGCTGCAAGCAGCGATGACGGGCCCAAGCCGCCAGTGCATACGCCACCTCGGTGGCATCGAAAAACGGTGCCCAGCGAGCACACACAATACAGTAACCCTCTGGCAGTTTGGTTTTAAGGGATACGGCAATTAAAGGGTTAATCCAAACCATCAACTCTGTGAAACACACACACACAGAACAACATATAAAACTTTAAATTCTGTCAAAATATATTTTTCATTGGTAGTTGATGTTAGTTAATGCATTTACTAATGTTAACAAATAAGAAATTATTATAGTTACCAAAGCTTTTAATGATTTATAAGCATTTTTTAATGATTTATTTTTCCATTAACTAACATGAATAATTTTTACTAACACAAATAAATAAAGTAAAAAATATATTGTTAATATTTAATGTTATTTGTGAATTAACCAATGTTAAAAAACAACATTATTTAACTGTTGTTAATTTACATCATTAATAATTATATACCATTTAATGGTGATCAATATTAAAAAAATTTAAAGTTTTATCTTTTGAGCATGACTATTTTTCTAATATTAAAAATATTTTGTTCATTGTTAGTTCATTGTAAGTTCATACTTTCAATGAAGAATTAACATGCTGTAAAAAATATATTTTTCATTGTTAGTTCATGTTAATTAATGCATTCCCTACTGTTAACAAATGAGACTTAATTATAAAGTGTTATCAAAACCTGTAATGCTTTATAAGCATTTTTTAAGGATTTTATTGAGAAGTTTAAACAGACTCACTCTCTCTCTCTCTCTCTCTCTCTATCTATCTATCTCTCTCTCTCTCCCCCTCCACACTCACTGAACTCACACAGTCAGTCACTCACCCAGTCACCTACCGCACACATTAGGAGCACAGTGACAGGAGATCTCTAAGTTTTAAATTTTTCTCCTAAGCATAGTGTATTGTAAATTCATGAAATTAAGCACATATCCTTACACTGTATTGTTCTGTGTATGTAATTTTTTATGAAGTGTTTGGAAGCTGCTCTTAAAAGATAAAAAAAAAAAGTTTTCTCTTTTTTCTGTAACTTTAATAAATTGCCATTAAAACACCGTTAAAGATATCCTAAATCCGTCCGCAATTTAGCATCTTCAGTATTTTGGCATCATGACAAAAAATGTTTGGTGTGATTTCCGTGTTTCTGTTTGGAGGAGTATGAATTTGTTTACAGCTCGTTTTTAAAAAAAAAACACATTAAAATAAATATAGCCGACTTCCTGTTGGTCGTAGCTAATGACTGTAAATTAGAAAGTTGTCCGGATTAATAAGAACAATTTATGTACCGAGTTTGGTGTCTGTAGCTATCATTATATATATATATATATATATATATATATATATATATATATATATATATATATATATATATATATATATATATATATAATCATTAATAATTATATACCATTTAATGTTGATCAATATTAATTCCAAAATGTGTTAATATATTATTAAATTTTAAAGTTTATCTTTTGAACATGACTATTTTTCTAACATTAAAAACATTAATAAATGCTTTTAAAAAAAATGTTCTTTGTTAGTTCATACTATCATGGAAGAATTAACATGCTGTAAAAATATATTTTTCATTGTTAGTTCATGTTAAATAATGCATTTCCTAATGTTAAGAAATGAGACCTTATTATAAAGTGTTATCAAAATCTTTATTGATTTATAAGCATTTTTTTAAGATTTTAAAAAACAGACCCTCTCTCTCTCTTTCTCTCTCTCACCCACTGGCTCAATCCACACAGTCACTCACACAGTCACTGACAGCCCACCCCACCCCCACCCCTCACTCAGCTGCAGTGACAGGGAGATCTCACTCAGAAGCAGCTCTGATAGTTTTAAAATTTTCTCCTCTGCATAGTGTATTGTAAATTCATGAAATTAATCACATATCGTCAGACTGTATTGTTCTGTGTATGTAATTTTTTTATGAAGTGTTTGGAAGCTGCTCTTAAAAAAAAAAAAAAAAAAAAGAATTCTCTTTTTTACTGTAACTTTAATAAATTGCCATTAAATCATCGTTCAAGATATCCTAAATCCGTCCGCAATTTAGCATCTTCAGTATTTTGGCATCATGAGAAAAAATGTTTGGTGTGATTTCCGTGTTTCTGTTTGGAGGAGTATGAATTTGTTTACAGCCTGTTTTTTAAAAAAACCCACATTAAAATAAATATAGCCGACTTCCTGTTGGTCGTAGCTAATGACTGTAAATTAGAAAGTTGTCCGGATTAATAAGAACAATTTATGTACCGAGTTTGGTGTCTGTAGCTAAAACTAACCCCCCCATTTTTGACAAAAGGTGGCGCTATAGAGTGCCTCTTCCACGCCCGTTTATGAGCTTTTTCCAGTGTCTAACTATCATTAATACTCATATGTGTGTTGAGTTTCATGACATTCTAAACATGTTATCTGCCTCAAAATCACCAGAAGCGAATTTTCAACTTTGACACGTTGCCATGGTAACATAATTTTAGATATCAATATTCCCTTCACAGTTTTACATCGGCCGTGTTTTGACATTATTCTGGTGAAGTTTGAAGCAAATCGAGTAAAAATAAGATGCTGAATTCAAAGCATTTTGAAAACGACACACTTCCTGCAGCCAGTTGGTGGCGCTATAACTTTCAGTCATAATAGTCACATCTATCCGATCGGCATCATACAATGAACAAATCACTGAAGTTTGATCTACATCATACAATGTATGTGGACGTTATTAGGCATTTCCTGGGTCTCATTTTTCGCCATAACTTCATCGCCTCGCCACGGGCAAACCGTTCGACATATCAAAAATATCTTCGCAATTTAGCGTCCCCAATGTCTTGAGATCATGTTCACCGAGTTTGGTGGCAATCGTATGGAAATCCTCAGAGGAGTATATCAAATTCCAGAGCATGCGCTTTTTAAACAGCCCTGAATAGCCGACTTCCTGTTGGGCGGAGCCTAAGACATGCTGCGCGGAAGTTGTTCGGCTCAATGAGTTCTATATGTGTACCGAGTTTCATATGAATACGTGCAAGTATGTGTGAGCTATACATCAAGCTTTCTGACAATTTTGCAGGGGGCGCCGTAGAGCCCCTGTGCCACGCCCGGGTCCCAGCCTCAGCGGCGTCCTAATGGCCGCAGGTTCCAATGTGTGTGCCAATTTTCAAGAGTTTTCGGGCACGTTAAGGCCCCCAAAAGTACCCGGATAGTCGAAATAAAAAATAATAAAAAAAAAAAAAAAAAAAAAAAAAAAATAAAAAAATAAATATAGCTGCAAGCAGCGATGACGGGCCCAAGCCGTCAGCATACGCCACCCCGGTGGCATCGATAAAACGGTGCCCAGCGAGCACACGCATCACAGTAACCCTCTGGCAGTTTGGTTTTAAGGGATACGGCAATTAAAGGGTTAATCCAAACCATCAACTCTGTGAAACACACACACACACAGAACAACATATAAAACTTTAAATTCTGTGAAAATATATTTTTCATTGGTAGTTCATGTTAGTTAATGCATTTACTAATACTAACAAATGAGAAATTATTATAGTTACCAAAGGTTTTAATGATTTATAAGCATTTTTTAATGATTTATTTTTCCATTAACTAACATTAATAATTTTTTCTAACACAAATGAATAAAGTAAAAAATATATTGTTAATATTTAATGTTATTTGTGAATTAACCAATGTTAAAAAACAACATTATTTAACTGTTGTTAATTTACATTAATAAATATATACCATTTAATGTTTATCAAAATCAATTCCAAAATGTGTTAATATATTATTACATTTTAATGTTTTATCTTTTGAACATGACTATTTTTCTAATATTACAAATATTTTGTTCATTGTTAGTTCATTGTAAGTTCATACTATCAATGAGGAATTAACATGCTGTAAAAAATATATTTTTCATTGTTAGTTCATGTTAATTAATGCATTCCCTACTGTTAACAAATGAGACTTAATTATAAAGTGTTATCAAAACCTTTAATGCTTTATAAGCATTTTTTAAGGATTTTATTGAGAAGTTTAAACAGACCCTCTCTCTCTCTCTCTCTCTCTCTCTCTCTCCCCCTCCACACTCACTGAACTCACACAGTCAGTCACCCACCCAGTCACCCACCGCACACATTAGAAGCAGTGACAGGAGATCTCTGATAGTTTTTAAATTTTCTCCTCTCCATAGTGTATTGTAAATTCATGAAATTAATCACATATCTCAGACTGTCTTGTTCTGTGTATGTAATTTTTTATGAAGTGTTTGGAAGCTGCTCTTAAAAGATAAAAAAAAAAAGTTTTCTCTTTTTTACTGTAACTTTAATAAGTTGCCATTAAAACACCGTTCAAGATATCCTAAATCCGTCCGCAATTTAGCATCTTCAGTATTTTGGCATCATGAGAAAAAATGTTTGGTGTGATTTCTGTGTTTCTGCTTGAAGGAGTATTAATTTGTTTACAGCCTGTTTAAAAAAAAAACCCACATTAAAATAAATTAGAAAATTGTCCGGCTTAATAAGAACAATTTATGTACCGAGTTTGGTGTCTGTAGCTATCATTATATATATATATATAAACATTAATAATTATATACCATTTAATGTTGATCAATATTAATTCCAAAATGTGTTAATATATTATTAAATTTTAAAGTTTATCTTTTGAACATGACTATTTTTCTAACATTAAAAAGATTAATAAATGCTTTAAAAAAAATTGTTCTTTGTTAGTTCATACTATCATGGAAGAATTAACATGCTGTAAAAATATATTTTTCATTGTTAGTTCAGTTAATTAATGCATTTCCTAATGTTAAGAAATGAGACCTTATTATAAAGTTTTATAAAAATCTTTAATGATTTATAAGCATTTTTTTAAGATTTTAAAAAACAGACCCTCTCTCTCTCTTTCTCTCTCTCACCCACTGCCTCAATCCACACAGTCACTCACACAGTCACTCACAGCCCACCCCACCCCCACCCCTCACTCAGATGCAGGCTGGCAGGGAGCTCTCACTCAGAAGCAGTATATCAACTCTCTGATAGTTTTAAAATTTTCTCCTCTGCATAGTGTATTGTAAATTCATGAAATTAATCACATATCCTCAGACTGTATTGTTCTGTGTATGTAATTTTTTATGAAGTGTTTGGAAGCTGCTCTTAAAAGAAAAAAAAAAAAAAAAGTTTTCTCTTTTTTACTGTAACTTTAATAAATTGCCATTAAATCATCGTTCAAGATATCCTAAATCCGTCCGCAATTTAGCATCTTCAGTATTTTGGCATCATGAGAAAAAATGTTTGGTGTGATTTCCGTGTTTCTGCTTTGAGGAGTATGAATTTGTTTACAGCCCGTTTAAAAAAAAAAAAACACATAAAAAAAAAAATAGCCGATTTCCTGTTGGTCGTAGCTAATGACTGTAAATTAGAAAGTTGTCCGGCTTAATATGAACAATTTATGTACCGAGTTTGGTGTCTGTAGCTATCATTATATATATAATCATTAATAATTATATACCATTTAATGTTGATCAATATTAATTCCAAAATGTGTTTATATATTATTACATTTTAAAGTTTATCTTTTGAACATGACTATTTTTCTAACATTAAAAAGATTAATAAATGCTTTAAAAAAAATTGTTCTTTGTTAGTTCATACTATCATGGAAGAATTAACATGCTGTAAAAATATATTTTTCATTGTTAGTTCACGTTAATTAATGCATTTCCTACTGTTAAGAATTGAGACCTTATTATAAAGTGTTATCAAAATCTTTAATGATTTATAAGCATTTTTTAAAGATTTTAAAAAACAGACCCTCTCTCTCTCTTTCTCTCTCTCACCCACTGCCTCAATCCACACAGTCACTCACACAGTCACTCACAGCCCACCCCACCCCACCCCTCACTCAGATGCAGGCTGGCAGGGAGCTCTCACTCAGAAGCAGTATATCAACTCTCTGATAGTTTTAAAATTTTCTCCTAAGCATAGTGTATTGTAAATTCATGAAATTAATCACATATCCTCAGACTGTATTGTTCTGTGTATGTAATTTTTTATGAAGTGTTTGGAAGCTGCTCTTAAAAGAAAAAAAATAAAAAAAAAATCTCTTTTTTACTGTAACTTTAATAAATTGCCATTAAATCATCGTTCAAGATATCCTAAATCCGTCCGCAATTTAGCATCTTCAGTATTTTGGCATCATGATAAAAAATGTTTGGTGTGATTTCCGTGTTTTTGCTTGGAGGAGTATTAATTTGTTTACAGCCCGTTTTAAAAAAAAACCCACATTAAAATAAATATAGCCGACTTCCTGTTGGTCGTAGCTAATGACTGTAAATTAGAAAGTTGTCCGGATTAATAAGAACAATTTATGTACCGAGTTTGGTGTCTGTAGCTATCATTATATATATATATATATATATAAAATCATTAATAATTATATACCATTTAATATTGATCAATATTAATTCCAAAATGTGTTAATATATTATTAAATTTTAAAGTTTATCTTTTGAACATGACTATTTTTCTAACATTAAAAAGATTAATAAATGCTTTAAAAAAAATTGTTCTTTGTTAGTTCATACTATCATGGAAGAATTAACATGCTGTAAAAATATATTTTTCATTGTTAGTTCAGTTAATTAATGCATTTCCTAATGTTAAGAAATGAGACCTTATTATAAAGTGTTATAAAAATCTTTAATGATTTATAAGCATTTTTTTAAGATTTTAAAAAACAGACCCTCTCTCTCTCTTTCTCTCTCTCACCCACTGCCTCAATCCACACAGTCACTGACAGCCCACCCCACCCCCACCCCTCAATCAGAGGCAGACTGGCAGGAGCTCTCACTCAGCAGTTTAATAACTCTCTGATAGTTTTTTAATTTTCTGCTCTCCATAGTGTATTGTAAATTCATGAAATTAATCACATATCCTCAGACTGTATTGTTA
Organism: Barbus barbus; assembly: GCF_936440315.1. Classification (NCBI taxonomy): domain Eukaryota; kingdom Metazoa; phylum Chordata; class Actinopteri; order Cypriniformes; family Cyprinidae; genus Barbus; species Barbus barbus. The sequence goes on along the minus strand of NC_136734.1, from coordinate 16,095,660 downwards.
TGTGCATGTAATTTTTTATGAAGTGTTTGGAAGCTGCTCTTAAAAGATAAAAAAAAAAAAAAAAATCTATTTTTTACAGTAACTTTAATAAATTGCCATTAAATCATCGTTCAAGATATCCTAAATCCGTCCGCAATTTAGCATCTTCAGTATTTTGGCATCATGAGAAAAAATGTTTGGTGTGATTTACGTGTTTCTGTTTGGAGGAGTATGAATTTGTTTACAGCCTGTTTTAAAAAAAAACCCACTTTAAAATAAATATAGCCGACTTCCTGTTGGTCGTAGCTAATGACTGTAAATTAGAAAGTTGTCCGGATTAATAAGAACAATTTATGTACCGAGTTTGGTGTCTGTAGCTAAAACTAACCCCCCCATTTTTGACAAAAGGTGGCGCTATAGAGTGCCTCTTCCACGCCCGTTTATGAGCTTTTTCCAGTGTCTAACTATCATTAATACTGATATGTGTGTTGAGTTTCATGACATTCTAAACATGTTATCTGCCTCAAAATCACCAGAAACGAATTTTCAACTTTGACACGTTGCCATGGCAACATAATTTTAGATATCAATATTCCCTTCACAGTTTTACATCGGCCGTGTTTTGACATTATTCTGGTGAAGTTTGAAGCAAATCGAGTAAAAATAAGATGCTGAATTCAAAGCATTTTGAAAATGACACACTTCCTGCAGCCAGTTGGTGGCGCTATAACTTTCAGTCATAATAGTCACATCTATCCGATCGGCATCATACAACGAACAAACCACTGAAGTTTGATCTACATCATACAATGTATGTGGACGTTATTAGGCATTTCCTGGGTCTCATTTTTCGCCATAACTTCATCGCCTCGCCACGGGCAAACCGTTCGACATATCAAAAATATCTTCGCAATTTAGCGTCCCCAATGTCTTGAGATCATGTTCACCGAGTTTGGTGGCAATCGTATGGAAATCCTCAGAGGAGTATATCAAATTCCAGAGCATGCGCTTTTTAAACAGCCCTGAATAGCCGACTTCCTGTTGGGCGGAGCCTAAGACATGCAGCGTGAAAGTTGTTCGGCTCAATGAGTTCTATATGTGTACCGAGTTTCATATGAATACGTGCAAGTATGTGTGAGCTATACATCAAGCTTTCTGACAATCTTCCAGGGGGCGCCGTAGAGCCCCTGTGCCACGCCCGGGTCCCAGCGTCTGTGGCGTCCTAATGGCCGCAGGTTCCAATGTGCGTGCCAATTTTCAAGAGTTTTCGGGCACGTTAAGGCCCCCAAAAGTACCCGGATAGTCGAAATAAAAAATAATAATAAAAAAAAAAAAAAATATAGCTGCGAGCAGCGATGACGGGCCCAAGCCGTCAGCATACGCCACCCCGGTGGCATCGATAAAACGGTGCCCAGCGAGCACAAGCATCACAGTAACCCTCTGGCAGTTTGGTTTTAAGGGATACGGCAATTAAAGGGTTAATCCAAACCATCAACTCTGTGAAACACACACACACACACAGAACAACATATAAATCTTTAAATTCTGTGAAAATATATTTTTCATTGGTAGTTCATGTTAGTTAATGCATTTACTAATGCTAACAAATGAGAAATTATTATAGTTACCAAAGGTTTTAATGATTTATAAGCATTTTTTAATGATTTATTTTTCCATTAACTAACATGAATAATTTTTTCTAACACAAATGAATAAAGTAAAAAATATATTGTTAATATTTAATGTTATTTGTGAATTAACCAATGTTAAAAACAACATTATTTAACTGTTGTTAATTTACATCATTAATAATTATATACCATTTAATGTTTATCAAAATCAATTCCAAAATGTGTTAATATATTATTAAATTTTAAAGTTTTATCTTTTGAGCATGACTATTTTTCTAATATTAAAAATATTATGTTCATTGTTAGCTCATTGTAAGTTCATACTATCAATGAAGAATTAACATGCTGTAAAAAATATATTTTTCATTGTTAGTTCATGTTAATTAATGCATTCCCTACTGTTAACAATTGAGACTTAATTATAAAGTGTTATCAAAACCTTTAATGCTTTATAAGCATTTTTTAAGGATTTTATTGAGAAGTTTAAACAGACCCTCTCTCTCCCTCTCTCTTTCTCTCTCTCTCTCTCTCTCTCCCCCTCCACACTCACTGAACTCACACAGTCAGTCACCCACCCAGTCACCCACCGCACACATTAGAAGCAGTGACAGGAGATCTCTAAGTTTAAAATTTTTCTCCTCCGCATAGTGTATTGTAAATTCATGAAATTAAGCACATATCCTCACACTGTATTGTTCTGTGTATGTAATTTTTTATGAAGTGTTTGGAAGCTGCTCTTAAAAGATAAAAAAAAAAAAGTTTTCTCTTTTTTCTGTAACTTTAATAAATTGCCATTAAAACACCGTTAAAGATATCCTAAATCCGTCCGCAATTTAGCATCTTCAGTATTTTGGCGTCATGACAAAAAATGTTTGGTGTGATTTCCGTGTTTCTGTTTGGAGGAGTATGAATTTGTTTACAGCCCGTTTAAAAAAACAAAAAACCCACATTAAAATAAATATAGCCGACTTCCTGTTGGTCGTAGCTAATGACTGTAAATTAGAAAGTTGTCCGGATTAATAAGAACAATTTATGTACCGAGTTTGGTGTCTGTAGCTATCATTATATATATATATATAATCATTAATAATTATATACCATTTAATGTTGTTCAATATTAATTCCAAAATGTGTTAATATATTATTAAATTTTAAAGTGTATCTTTTAAACATGACTATTTTTCTAACATTAAAAAGATTAATAAATGCTTTTAAAAAAAATGTTCTTTGTTAGTTCATACTATCATGGAAGAATTAACATGCTGTAAAAATATATTTTTCATTGTTAGTTCACGTTAAATAATGCATTTCCTAATGTTAAGAAATGAGACCTTATTATAAAGTGTCATCAAAATCTTTAATGATTTATAAGCATTTTTTTAAGATTTTAAAAAACAGACCCTCTCTCTCTCTTTCTCTCTCTCACCCACTGCCTCAATCCACACAGTCACTCACAGTCACTCACAGCCCACCCCACCCCACCCCTCACTCAGATGCAGGCTGGCAGGGATCTCTCACTCAGAAGCAGTCTAACAGCTCTCTGATAGGTTTTTAATTTTCTCCTCTGCATAGTGCATTGTAAATTCATGAAATTAATCACATATCCTCAGACTGTATTGTTCTGTGTATGTACTTTTTTATGAAGTGTTTGGAAGCTGCTCTTAAAAGAAAAAAAAAAAATAATAATTCTCTTTTTTACTGTAACTTTAATAAATTGCCATTAAATCATCTTTCAAGATATCCTAAATCCGTCCGCAATTTAGCATCTTCAGTATTTTGGCATCATGAGAAAAAATGTTTGGTGTGATTTCCGTGTTTCTGCTTGGAGGAGTATTAATTTGTTTACAGCCTGTTTTTTAAAAAAACCCACATTAAAATAAATATAGCCGACTTCCTGTTGGTCGTAGCTAATGACTGTAAATTAGAAAGTTGTCCGGATTAATAAGAACAATTTATGTACCGAGTTTGGTGTCTGTAGCTAAAACTAACCCCCCCATTTTTGACAAAAGGTGGCGCTATAGAGTGCCTCTTCCACGCCCGTTTATGAGCTTTTTCCAGTTTCTAACTGTCATTAAAATGGATATGTGTGTTGAGTTTCATGACATTCTAAACATGTTATCTGCCTCAAAATCACCAGAAACGAATTTTCAACTTTGACACGTTGCCATGGCAACATACTTTTAGATATCAATATTCCCTTCACAGTTTTACATCGGCCGTGTTTTGACATTATTCTGGTGAAGTTTGAAGCAAATCGAGTAAAAATAAGATGCTGAATTCAAAGCATTTTGAAAATGACACACTTCCTGCAGCCAGTTGGTGGCGCTATAACTTTCAGTCATAATAGTCACATCTATCCGATCAGCATCATACAACGAACAAACCACTGGAGTTTGATCTACATCATACAATGTATGTGGACGTTATTAGGCATTTCCTGGGTCTCATTTTTCGCCATAACTTCATCGCCTCGCCACGGGCAAACCGTTCGACATATCAAAAATATCTTCGCAATTTAGCGTCCCCAATGTCTTGAGATCATGTTCACCGAGTTTGGTGGCAATCGTATGGAAATCCTCAGAGGAGTATATCAAATTCCAGAACATGCGCTTTTTAAACAGCCCTGAATAGCCGACTTCCTGTTGGGCGGAGCCTATGAAATGCTGCACGGAAGTTGTTCGGCTCAATGAGTTCTATATGTGTACCGAGTTTCATATGAATACGTGCAAGTATGTGTGAGCTATACATCAAGCTTTCTGACAATTTTCCAGGGGGCGCCGTAGAGCCCCTGTGCCCCGCCCGGGTCCCAGCCTCAGCCGCGTCCTAATGGCCGCAGGTTCCAACGTGCGTGCCAATTTTCAAGAGTTTTCGGGCACGTTAAGGCCCCCAAAAGTACCCGGATAGTCGAAATAAAAAATAATAAAAAAAACAAAAATAAATATAGCTGCGAGCAGCGATGACGGGCCCAAGCCGTCAGCATACGCCACCCCGGTGGCATCGATAAAACGGTGCCCAGCGAGCACAAGCACCACAGTAACCCTCTGGCAGTTTGGTTTTAAGGGATACGGCAATTAAAGGGTTAATCCAAACCATCAACTCTGTGAAACACACACACACAGAACAACATATAAAACTTTAAATTCTGTGAAAATATATTTTTCATTGGTAGTTCATGTTAGTTAATGCATTTACTAATGCTAAAAAATGAGAAATTATTATAGTTACCAAAAGCTTTTAATGATTTATAAGCATTTTTTAATGATTTATTTTTCCATTAACTAACATGAATAATTTTTTCTAACAAATTAATAAAGTAAAAAAAATATTGTTAATATTTAATGTTATTTGTGAATTAACCAATCTTAAAAACCTATATTATTTAACTGTTGTTAGTTAACATCAACAATAATTATATTCCATTTAATGTTTATCAAAATTAATTCCAAAATGTGTTAATATATTATTCAAATTTAAAGTTTTATTTTTTGAACATGACTATTTTTCTAACATTAAAAACATTTTGTTCATTGTTAGTTCATTGTAAGTTCATACTATCAATGAAGAATTAACATGCTGTGAAAAATATATTTTTCATTGTTAGTTCATGTTAATTAATGCATTTCCCAATGTTAACAATTGAGACCTTATTATAAAGTGTTATCAAAATCTTTAATGCTTTATAAGCATTTTTTAAGGATTTTATTGAGAAGTTTAAACAGACCCTCTCTCTCTCTCTCTCTCTCTCTCTCTCTCTCCCCCTCCACACTCACTGAACTCACACAGTCAGTCACTCACCCAGTCACCCACCGCACACATTAGGAGCACAGAGACAGGAGAACTCTGATAGTTTTAATTTTCTGCTCTCCATAGTGTATTGTAAATTCATGAAATTAAGCACATATCCTCACACTGTATTGTTCTGTGTATGTAATTTTTTATGAAGTGTTTGGAAGCTGCTCTTAAAAGATAAAAAAAAATTGTGTTCTCTTTTTTCTGTAACTTTAATAAATTGCCATTAAAACACCGTTCAAGATATTCTAAATCCGTCCGCAATTTAGCATCTTCAGTATTTTGGCATCATGAGAAAAAATGTTTGGTGTGATTTCCGTGTTTCTGCTTGGAGGAGTATGAATTTGTTTACAGCCCGTTTAAAAAAAAAAAAAACACATAAAAAAAAAATAGCCGATTTCCTGTTGGTCGTAGCTAATGACTGTAAATTAGAAAGTTGTCCGGCTTAACATGAACAATTTATGTACCGAGTTTGGTGTCTGTAGCTATCATTATATATATATAATCATTAATAATTATATACCATTTAATGTTGATCAATATTAATTCCAAAATGTGTTTATATATTATTACATTTTAAAGTTTATCTTTTGAACATGACTATTTTTCTAACATTAAAAAGATTAATAAATGCTTTAAAAAAAATTGTTCTTTGTTAGTTCATACTATCCTGGAAGAATTAACATGCTGTAAAAATATATTTTTCATTGTTAGTTCACGTTAATTAATGCATTTCCTACTGTTAAGAATTGAGACCTTATTATAAAGTGTTATCAAAATCTTTAATGATTTATAAGCATTTTTTAAAGATTTTAAAAAACAGACCCTCTCTCTCTCTTTCTCTCTCTCACCCAGCTCCTCAATCCACACAGTCACTCACACAGTCACTCACAGCCCACCCCACCCCCACCCCACACTCAGCTGCAGGCTGGCAGGGATCTCTCACTCAGAAGCAGTATATCAACTCTCTGATAGTTTTAAAATTTTCTCCTAAGCATAGTGTATTGTAAATTCATGAAATTAATCACATATCCTCAGACTGTATTGTTCTGTGTATGTAATTTTTTATGAAGTGTTTGGAAGCTGCTTTAAAAAGAAGAAAAAAAAATAAAAAATCTATTTTTTACTGTAACTTGAATAAATTGCCATTAAATCATCGTTCAAGATATCCTAAATCCGTCCGCAATTTAGCATCTTCAGTATTTTGGCATCATGATAAAAAATGTTTGGTGTGATTTCCGTGTTTCTGCTTGGAGGAGTATTAATTTGTTTACAGCCTGTTTTAAAAAAAAACCCACATTAAAATAAATATAGCCGACTTCCTGTTGGTCGTAGCTAATGACTGTAAATTAGAAAGTTGTCCGGATTAATAAGAACAATTTATGTACCGAGTTTGGGGTCTGTAGCTAAAACTAACCCCCCCATTTTTGACAAAAGGTGGCGCTATAGAGTGCCTCTTCCACGCCCGTTTATGAGCTTTTTCCAGTGTCTAACTATCATTAATACTCATATGTGTGTTGAGTTTCATGACATTCTAAACATGTTATCTGCCTCAAAATCACCAGAAACGAATTTTCAACTTTGACACGTTGCCATGGTAACATAATTTTAGATATCAATCTTCCCTTCACAGTTTTACATCGGCCGTGTTTTGACATTATTCTGGTGAAGTTTGAAGCAAATCGAGTAAAAATAAGATGCTGAATTCAAAGCATTTTGAAAACGACACACTTCCTGCAGCCAGTTGGTGGCGCTATAACTTTCAGTCATAATAGTCACATCTATCCGATCGGCATCACACAACGAACAAATCAATGAAGTTTGATCTACATCATACAATGTATGTGGACGTTATTAGGCATTTCCTGTGTCTCATTTTTCGCCATAACTTCATCGCCTCGCCACGGGCAAACCGTTCGACATATCAAAAATATCTTCGCAATTTAGCGTCCCCAATGTCTTGAGATCATGTTCACCGAGTTTGGTGGCAATCGTATGGAAATCCTCAGAGGAGTATATCAAATTCCAGAGCATGCGCTTTTTAAACAGCCCTGAATAGCAGACTTCCTGTTGGGCGGAGCCTAAGACATGCAGCGTGAAAGTTGTTCAGCTCAATGAGTTCTATATGTGTACCGAGTTTCATATGAATACGTGCAAGTATGTGTGAGCTATACATCAAGTTTTCTGACAATTTTCCAGGGGGCGCCGTAGAGCCCCTGTGCCACGCCCGGGTCCCAGCCTCAGCGGCGTCCTAATGGCCGCAGGTTCCAATGTGCGTGCCAATTTTCAAGAGTTTTCGGGCACGTTAAGGCCCCCAAAAGTACCCGGATAGTCGAAATAAAAAATAATAAAAAAAAAAATAATAATCCTTAGAAGAACAATAGGGCCCTGCGCCTTACTGGCTTGGGCCCTAAATATAGCTGCGAGCAGCGATGACGGGCCCAAGCCGCCAATGCATACGCCACCCCGGTGGCATCGATAAAACGGTGCCCAGCGAGCACAAGCATCACAGTAACCCTCTGGCAGTTTGGTTTTAAGGGATACGGCAATTAAAGGGTTAATCCAAACCATCAACTCTGTGAAACACACACACAGAACAACATATAAAACTTTAAATTCTGTGAAAATATATTTTTCATTGGTAGTTGATGTTAGTTAATGCATTTACTAATGCTAACAAATGAGAAATTATTATAGTTACCAAAGGTTTTAATGATTTATAAGCATTTTTTAATGATTTATTTTTCCATTAACTAACATGAATAATTTTTTTCTAACACAAATGAATAAAGTAAAAAATATATTGTTAATATTTAATGTTATTTGTGAATTAACCAATGTTAAAAAACAACATTATTTAACTGTTGTTAATTTACATCATTAATAAATATATACCATTTAATGTTGATCAAAATCAATTCCAAAATGTGTTAATATATTATTACATTTTAAAGTTTTATCTTTTGAACATGACTATTTTTCTAATATTAAAAATATTTTGTTCATTGTTAGTTCATTGTAAGTTCATACTATCAATGAAGAATTAACATGCTGTAAAAAATATATTTTTCATTGTTAGTACATGTTAATTAATGCATTCCCTACTGTTAACAATTGAGACTTAATTATAAAGTGTTATCAAAACCTTTAATGCTTTATAAGCATTTTTTAAGGATTTTATTGAGAAGTTTAAACAGACCCTCTCTCTCTCTCTCTCTCTCTCTCTCTCCCCCTCCACACTCACTGAACTCACACAGTCAGTCACTCACCCAGTCACCCACCGCACACATTAGAAGCACAGTGACAGGAGAACTCTAAGTTTTAAATTTTTCTCCTCCGCATAGTGTATTGTAAATTCATGAAATTAAGCACATATCCTCACACTGTATTGTTCTGTGTATGTAATTTTTTATGAAGTGTTTGGAAGCTGCTCTTAAAAGATAAAAAAAAAAAGTTTTCTCTTTTTTCTGTAACTTTAATAAATTGCCATTAAAACACCGTTCAAGATATCCTAAATCCGTCCGCAATTTAGCATCTTCAGTATTTTGGCGTCATGACAAAAAATGTTTGGTGTGATTTCCGTGTTTCTGTTTGGAGGAGTATGAATTTGTTTACAGCCCGTTTAAAAAAACAAAAAACCCACATTAAAATAAATATAGCCGACTTCCTGTTGGTCGTAGCTAATGACTGTAAATTAGAAAGTTGTCCGGATTAATAAGAACAATTTATGTACCGAGTTTGGTGTCTGTAGCTATCATTATATATATATATAATCATTAATAATTATATACCATTTAATGTTGTTCAATATTAATTCCAAAATGTGTTAATATATTATTAAATTTTAAAGTTTATCTTTTAAACATGACTATTTTTCTAACATTAAAAAGATTAATAAATGCTTTTAAAAAAATGTTCTTTGTTAGTTCATACTATCATGGAAGAATTAACATGCTGTAAAAATATATTTTTCATTGTTAGTTCACGTTAAATAATGCATTTCCTAATGTTAAGAAATGAGACCTTATTATAAAGTGTCATCAAAATCTTTAATGATTTATAAGCATTTTTTTTAAGATTTTAAAAAACAGACCCTCTCTCTCTTTCTCTCTCTCACCCACTGCCTCAATCCACATAGTCACTCACAGCCCACCCCACCCCACCCCCACCCCTCACTCAGATGCAGGCTGGCAGGGATCTCTCACTCAGAAGCAGTCTTAACAGCTCTCTGATAGTTTTTTAATTTTCTCCTAAGCATAGTGCATTGTAAATTCATGAAATTAATCACATATCCTCAGACTGTATTGTTCTGTGTATGTAATTTTTTATGAAGTGTTTGGAAGCTGCTCTTAAAAGAAAAAAAAAAAATAATAATTCTCTTTTTTACTGTAACTTTAATAAATTGCCATTAAATCATCTTTCAAGATATCCTAAATCCATCCGCAATTTAGCATCTTCAGTATTTTGGCATCATGAGAAAAAATGTTTGGTGTGATTTCCGTGTTTCTGCTTGGAGGAGTATTAATTTGTTTACAGCCTGTTTTTAAAAAAAACCCACATTAAAATAAATATAGCCGACTTCCTGTTGGTCGTAGCTAATGACTGTAAATTAGAAAGTTGTCCGGATTAATAAGAACAATTTATGTACCGAGTTTGGTGTCTGTAGCTAAAACTAACCCCCCCATTTTTGACAAAAGGTGGCGCTATAGAGTGCCTCTTCCACGCCCGTTTATGAGCTTTTTCCAGTGTCTAACTATCATTAATACTGATATGTGTGTTGAGTTTCATGACATTCTAAACATGTTATCTGCCTCAAAATCACCAGAAACGAATTTTCAACTTTGACACGTTGCCATGGCAACATACTTTTAGATATCAATATTCCCTTCACAGTTTTACATCGGCCGTGTTTTGACATTATTCTGGTGAAGTTTGAAGCAAATCGAGTAAAAATAAGATGCTGAATTCAAAGCATTTTGAAAATGACACACTTCCTGCAGCCAGTTGGTGGCGCTATAACTTTCAGTCATAATAGTCACATCTATCCGATCGGCATCATACAACGAACAAACCACTGGAGTTTGATCTACATCATACAATGTATGTGGACGTTATTAGGCATTTCCTGGGTCTCATTTTTCGCCATAACTTCATCGCCTCGCCACGGGCAAACCGTTCGACATATCAAAAATATCTTCGCAATTTAGCGTCCCCAATGTCTTGAGATCATGTTCACCGAGTTTGGTGGCAATCGTATGGAAATCCTCAGAGGAGTATATCAAATTCCAGAGCATGCGCTTTTTAAACAGCCCTGAATAGCCGACTTCCTGTTGGGCGGAGCCTAAAACATGCAGCGTGAAAGTTGTTCAGCTCAATGAGTTCTATATGTGTACCGAGTTTCATATGAATACGTGCAAGTATGTGTGAGCTATACATCAAGCTTTCTGACAATTTTCCAGGGGGCGCCGTAGAGCCCCTGTGCCCCGCCCGGGTCCCAGCCTCAGCGGCGTCCTAATGGCCGCAGGTTCCAATGTGCGTGCCAATTTTCAAGAGTTTTCGGGCACGTTAAGGCCCCCAAAAGTACCCGGATAGTCGAAATAAAAAAAAAAAAAAAAAAAAAAAAATAAAAAAATAATAATCCTTAGAAGAACAATAGGGCCCTGCGCCTTACTGGCTTGGGCCCTAATAATCCTTAGAAGAACAATAGGGCCCTGCGCCTTACTGGCTTGGGCCCTAATAATCCTTAGGGGAACAATAGGGCCCTGCGCCTTACTGGCTTGGGCCCTAATTATTATAGTTACCAAAGGTTTTAATGATTTATTTTTCCATTAACTAACATGAATATTTTTTTCTAACACAAATGAATAAAGTAAAAAATATATTGTTAATATTTAATGTTATTTGTGAATTAACCAATGTTAAAAAACAACATTATTTAACTGTTGTTAATTTACATCATTAATAAATATATACCATTTAATGTTGATCAAAATCAATTCCAAAATGTGTTAATATATTATTACATTTTAAAGTTTTATCTTTTGAACATGACTATTTTTCTAATATTAAAAATATTTTGTTCATTGTTAGTTCGTTGTAAGTTCATACTATCAATGAAGAATTAACATGCTGTAAAATATATATTTTTCATTGTTAGTTCATGTTAATTAATGCATTCCCTACTGTTAACAAATGAGACTTAATTATAAAGTGTTATCAAAACCTTTAATGCTTTATAAGCATTTTTTAAGGATTTTATTGAGAAGTTTAAACAGACCCTCTCTCTCTCTCTCTCTCCCCCTCCACACTCACTGAACTCACACAGTCAGTCACTCACCCAGTCACCCACCGCACACATTAGAAGCAGTGACAGGAGAACTCTGATAAGTTTTAAATTTTCTCCTCTCCATAGTGTATTGTAAATTCATGAAATTAATCACATATCCTCAGACTGTATTGTTCTGTGTATGTAATTTTTTATGAAGTGTTTGGAAGCTGCTCTTAAAAGATAAAAAAAAAAAAGTTCTCTTTTTTCTGTAACTTTAATAAATTGCCATTAAATCATCGTTCAAGATATCCTAAATCCGTCCACAATTTAGCATCTTCAGTATTTTGGCATCATGAGAAAAAATGTTTGGTGTGATTTCTGTGTTTCTGCTTGAAGGAGTATGAATTTGTTTACAGCCTGTTTAAAAAAAACCCACATTAAAATAAATATAGCCGACTTCCTGTTGGTCGTAACTAATGACTGTAAATTAGAAAGTTGTCCGGATTAATAAGAACAATTTATGTACCGAGTTTGGTGTCTGTAGCTATCATTATATATATATATATATATATAAACATTAATAATTATATACCATTTAATGTTGTTCAATATTAATTCCAAAATGTGTTAATATATTATTAAATTTTAAAGTTTATCTTTTGAACATGACTATTTTTCTAACATTAAAAAGATTAATAAATGCTTTAAAAAAAAATTGTTCTTTGTTAGTTCATACTATCCTGGAAGAATTAACATGCTGTAAAAATATATTTTTCATTGTTAGTTCACGTTAATTAATGCATTTCCTAATGTTAAGAAATGAGACCTTATTATAAAGTGTTATCAAAACCTTTAATGCTTTATAAGCATTTTTTAAGGATTTTATTGAGAAGTTTAAACAGACCCTCTCTCTCTCTCTCTTTCTCTCCCCCTCCCCCTCCACACTCACTAAACTCACACAGTCAGTCACCCACCCAGTCACCCACCGCACACATTAGAAGCACAGAGACAGGAGAACTCTGATAAGTTTGAAAATTTTCTTTTCGCCATAGTGTATTGTAAATTCATGAAATAATCACATATCCTCAGACTGTCTTGTTCTGTGTATGTAATTTTTTATGAAGTGTTTGGAAGCTGCTCTTAAAAGATAAAAAAAAAAAGTGTTCTTTTTTACTGTAACTTTAATAAATTGCCATTAAATCATCGTTCAAGATATCCTAAATCCGTCCGCAATTTAGCATCATCAGTATTTTGGCATCATGACAAAAAATGTTTGGTGTGATTTCCGTGTTTCTGATTGGAGGAGTATGAATTTGTTTACAGCCCGTTTAAAAAAAAAAAACACACATTAAAATAAATATAGCCGACTTCCTGTTGGTCGTAGCTAATGACTGTAAATTAGAAAGTTGTCCGGATTAATAAGAACAATTTATATACCGAGTTTGGTGTCTGTAGCTATCATATATATATATATATATATATATATATATATACAAATTAATAATTATATACCATTTAATGTTGATCAATATTAATTCCAAAATGTGTTAATATATTATTAAATTTTAAAGTTTATCTTTTGAACATGACTATTTTTCTAACATTAAAAAGATTAATAAATGCTTTAAAAAAAATTGCTCTTTGTTATTTCATACTATCATGGAAGAATTAACATGCTGTAAAAATATATTTTTCATTGTTAGTTCACGTTAATTAATGCATTTCCTAATGTTAAGAAATGAGACCTTATTATAAAGTGTTATCAAAATCTTTAATGATTTATAAGCATTTTTTTAAGATTTTAAAAAACAGACCCTCTCTCTCTTTCTCTCTCTCACCCACTGCCTCAATCCACACTCAATCCACACAGTCACTCACACAGTCACTCACAGCCCACCCCCACCCCTCACTCAGCAGCAGTGACAGGGAGCTCTCACTCAGAGGCAGGCTGGCAGGGAGCTCTCACTCAAAAGCAGCTCTGATAGTTTTTAAATTTTCTCCTCCGCATAGTGTATTGTAAATTCATGAAATTAATCCCATAACCTCAGACTGTATTGTTCTGTGTATGTAATTTTTTATGAAGTGTTTGGAAGCTGCTCTTAAAAGATAAAAAAAAAATGTTTTTTCTTGTTTACTGTAACTTTAATAAATTTCCATTAAATCATCGTTCAAGATATCCTAAATCCGTCCGCAATTTAGCATCATCAGTATTTTGGCATCATGAGAAAAAATGTTTGGTGTGATTTCCGTGTTTCTGTTTGGAGGAGTATGAATTTGTTTACAGCCCGTTTAAAAAAAAAACCCACATTAAAATAAATATAGCCGACTTCCTGTTGGTCGTAGCTAATGACTGTAAATTAGAAAGTTGTCCGGATTAATAAGAACAATTTATGTACCGAGTTTGGTGTCTGTAGCTATCATTATATATATATAAACATTAATAATTATATACCATTTAATGTTGATCAATATTAATTCCAAAATGTGTTAATATATTATTACATTTGAAAGTTTATCTTTTGAACATGACTATTTTTCTAACATTAAAAAGATTAATAAATGCTTTAAAAAAATTGTTCTTTGTTAGTTCATACTATCATGGAAGAATTAACATGATGTAAAAATATATTTTTCATTGTTAGTTCACGTTAATTAATGCATTTCCTAATGTTAAGAATTGAGACCTTATTTAATGATTTATAAGCATTTTTTAAAGATTTTAAAAAACAGACCCTCTCTCTCTTTCTCTCTCTCACCCAGCTCCTCAATCCACACAGTCACTCACACAGTCACTCACACCCCACCCCACCCCACCCCTCACTCAGCTGCAGGCTGACAGGGATCTCTCACTCAGAAGCAGTCTAAGAGCTCTCTGATAGTTTTTAAATTTTCTCCTAAGCATAGTGTATTGTAAATTCATGAAATTAATCACATATCCTCAGACTGTATTGTTCTGTGTATGTAATTTTTTATGAAGTGTTTGGAAGCTGCTCTTAAAAGATAAAAAAAAAAAAAATTATCTTTTTTACTGTAACTTTAATAAATTGCCATTAAATCATCGTTCAAGATATCCTAAATCCGTCCGCAATTTAGCATCTTCAGTATTTTGGCATCATGATAAAAAATGTTTGGTGTGATTTCCGTGTTTCTGCTTGGAGGAGTATTAATTTGTTTACAGCCCGTTTTTAAAAAAAACCCACATTAAAATAAATATAGCCGACTTCCTGTTGGTCGTAGCTAATGACTGTAAATTAGAAAATTGTCCGGATTAATAAGAACAATTTATGTACCGAGTTTGGTGTCTGTAGCTAAAACTAACCCCCTCATTTTTGACAAAAGGTGGCGCTATAGAGTGTCTCTTCCACGCCCGTTTATGAGCTTTTTCCAGTGTCTAACTATCATTAATACTGATATGTGTGTTGAGTTTCATGACATTCTAAACATGTTATCTGCCTCAAAATCACCAGAAACGAATTTTCAACTTTGACACGTTGCCATGGCAACATAATTTTAGATATCAATATTCCCTTCACAGTTTTACATCGGCCGTGTTTTGACATTATTCTGGTGAAGTTTGAAGCAAATCGAGGTAAAAGAAGATGCTGAATTCAAAGCATTTTGAAAACGACACACTTCCTGCAGCCAGTTGGTGGCGCTATAACTTTCAGTCATAATAGTCACATCTATCCGATCGGCATCATACAACGAACAAATCACTGAAGTTTGATATACATCATACAATGTATGTGGACGTTATTAGGCATTTCCTGGGTCTCATTTTTCGCCATAACTTCATCGCCTCGCCACGGGCAAACCGTTCGACATATCAAAAATATCTTGTCCCCAATGTCTTGAGATCATGTTCACCTAGTTTGGTGGCAATCGTATGGAAATCCTCAGAGGAGTATATCAAATTCCAGAGCATGCGCTTTTTAAACAGCCCTGAATAGCCGACTTCCTGTTGGGCGGAGCCTATGACATGCTGCGCGGAAGTTGTTCGGCTCAATGAGTTCTATATGTGTACCGAGTTTCATATGAATACGTGCAAGTATGTGTGAGCTATACATCAAGCTTTCTGACAATTTTCCAGGGGGCGCCGTAGAGCCCCTGTGCCACGCCCGGGTCCCAGCCTCAGCGGCGTCCTAATGGCCGCAGGTTCCAACGTGCGTGCCAATTTTCGAGAGTTTTCGGGCACGTTAAGGCCCCCAAAAGTGCCCGGATGATTGAAATAAAAAAAAAAAAAAAAAAAAATAAAAATAAAAAAAAAAATAATAATAATCCTTAGAAGAACAATAGGGCCCTGCGCCTTACTGGCTTGGGCCCTAATAATCCTTAGGGGAACAATAGGGCCCTGCGCCTTACTGGCTTGGGCCCTAATAATCCTTAGAAGAACAATAGGGCCCTGCGCCTTACTGGCTTGGGCCCTAATAATAAAAATCTTACATATGCCAGTTTTTTGAACAGCAGTGTAGTGCATGAGTTTGCATGGATTAATTTTAAATTGTGCCTTTTTTTTTTTTTTCCAAGTCAAGTTACATCAGAATGAGTAAATAATGCCATTTTAGGTATATTTAACTAATCCTTTAAAGAACATCAAAACACATTGCTTTCTGGTTTACCTTGTGTACTCCAAGAGTCCCAAAAGGCAGGGGTTTGCTAGTCTTTGTATCAATAAGAAGAACTTCAGCATCAAGGATCATACTTTGGCCACCAGGAAATGCCTGCGGTATGAAATCTTTAAAATGGGCGACCTATGGGAGAAAATCAAACTCTTTAAAACAGATATTAATGGTTTTAAACAGGTATATAAACATCCCGTGGTATTGATTTTAACAGACTGGAGGTCCTGACCTTGTGTGGGAGTACTGGTTTGAGACTTCGACTGAAGTAGCTGAAGTGATTGCCGTTCTTATGGACCTGCACACGCTCCCCATCATACTTGATCTCAGAATACATCCCATTAGGACATTTCTTCATGGCATACTCAATGGACTTACACGCTTCTGCCTACAAGAATAAAGACATTCAAATAAGCAATAGATAAGCATAATCTTTTGGGGTTTTTTAGTTGTAATTGAAGAATATTGAATTAAACTGACAGCTCATCCAAAAAATTTAATTCTGTCATCATGCCATTTCAAACCTGTCCGACTTTCTTCTGTGGAATATATATTGAGATATATTGAGAAATATATATAGATCTATATACATCTATTTAATAGAGATATTGATACAGTGGTCACCAAAATTGTTTGGCTACTAACATTTTTCAAAACATCCACTTATGTTCCACAGAAGAACGTAATTCATACAGGTTTGGAGCAACATGAGTAAACGACAGAACTTGATTTTTGGGTGAACTATCCCTTTAAGAGCAATAGCGATTCAGACCAGCATTGGCTGTACAGGGGTCATCAGAGACGCCTCCACACTGAGGATCTTTCTGGGCCCTGTCCCATTAGAAGCATCCTGCTGGTTCCGTAGCACCCGGTCAATTACGTCACCCAGGTTACGAGAGGCTTTAAAGGCATCATAGGCATTGGGGTCCACAGCATCCAAACTGATGAGAGAAAATTCATACCGAGTAAGACAGAATAAACACCATTAGGTGCCATTAGGTATAATTTGCTTGCAACACTTACACATGCTTGGCCCCAGAGTTGATTTTCAGATCATGTTTGACCAAACGAATGTAACACTTCAGATCATTTCCGGTGCATCTGGGAATCAAGAAAGACATTAAGTTAACATTCTCAAAATTCAAACATTTGTAATAAGAATTTTATATAATCTAATTCTAAAAATGATTTATTTCTGACTTTTTAGCAATATCCTGCAGCTCTGCCTGCTGATCATCCTCCTTTGTGAGTTGCGACAGACGGCTCAGTGAAGCATCAACCACCTGAATAGTTAGAAGACTCTTGGCTGCTGGAGGGAAAGACTTGCTGTCTTCGAAAAACATCCGCACTGTCTCTGAAACATCACCCTTTATGAAACCGATAAATATCAGTAAAGGAAAAGGTCAAGTATTTCTCAAAATAATCGACTTCTTTTTGTATAAGAAATATGTGACAAACCTGTGCCAAGTCTTGCACCATCTCATCCTGACTGCAATTCAATATACGGCTGAAAAGCTTGACAATTTGTTTGTCATTGAGGTTATACACATTCTTAACCACTCCTGGGAGGAGAAGCTTCACTGTCAGGTACAAATCTCCTTGGAATTTGTCTGTAAAGATGTGGGAGGCATATTAACAGATAACAAAAAAAGATGCTTTTGAATACACTTTTTAATCTACTTGTGTTCATGTTGGCCCATATTTTGCATGCTCACCTCCACCAGAGCCTTTTGTTAAGAAGTCTCTGATGATCTCTGTCTTGGCGTTATAGCTGGACTTCTCTGCAACTAAGGCACAAAGTTTGCGGAACTCCCGCAGTAAGCAGTCTTTGTGGTTGGGATCACATAGCTGAGCTGATAAGGCGCTACTCTGAGTGGGTTTGGCTGGAGATGGTCCAGGACTGGAGGAAGAGGAACCGGCCTTGGTAGCTGTGGACACATGAGTGATAAACTTTGTATTAAATTGGCAGAGCATGACAGTAATACATGATAGATTATAGCTCTATAACATCATAGCTGTCCAAAATTAGCTTTGGTGGGTCAAGCGAATTACTTCCCAGTTGGCAAGACATTTTATAAAATGAAATAATGAGAATGATAATCTGATACTCGAACCATGCAAATTTAAACCAAGATTCACTAACTGTCTATATCAGGGGTTCTCAAAGTCTACATTCAAAGGTCCAAATTTTCATCAGTGTCAAAGGTCCGGAACAATTGGTTATTACAAAACGTGTTTTTAATAAACATACATAACATATAACAAATAAACACTCATTTAAAAAAAAAATAAGGTTCCCTTTGCATTCAAAATACTTTAATAAGTGCAAAAGTGGCAAAACAATTAATTTAAGTGTCAGCAGTAGAAGTCGACCTATAATGTTTTTTCTCTGGCCAATGCCGATATTTAGAAATCAGGGCAGCCTATGGCCGATACATGATGCTGATTTTTTGGGCCGATTTTCTCTTTTTTTCCCTTTATATCAAAAGAGAGTTTGCGTAAATGGTTATTGCAGGGCACAAGATAGTAATAGTATTAGTAGCCTAATTCATAGTAATAATACATGGCTCAAAACTTAAGCACCTTCTCAAAACAGTTCTGAAGAATGCTTTTTTGTTTATGTTTGCTGACAGACACCAGTGTTTCCCGCAGACTAGCAAATGCAAGTTGATTCTCTGCCAGCAGGAGGCGCTGTTGGAGCGTGATATATAGCTGTTTCCCCGGTAACGACTCAAATAAGCGCTACTTTATCAGCCATTACAGGAAAGACCAAATGAAAATTGACATCAAAGCTTTTCTGAAGAAAACGGACGGTTCTTTTAAAAGATACATTCATATAAAAACACCCGCGCAGCATTTTATTTTTGAAACGCGCAGTGCTCAGTTTATTCAACGAAGTATAAGCCTTTTGGAAAATCTATTTGTAGCGGTCAGTTTTGATATTGTGACAAGCCGCCACAAATAAATGTATACACTGGGCACTGCTATAAGACAAATTGTCATAATATAAATGATAGCAAAACAAAACAAAAAAATACAAATATTAGCAGTGAAATGTCGCCCGATTACGTCAAACGTCATACGCTCACTGGATGTCATGATGACAACAAATGTCATGAAGGAAAAGTTTCAATATCTCACCTGCAATTTCGGACCTTCTCCAAAAAGACATAAAAAAATAAGAATAAATAAACAAATGATTTACAAGTTTAACGGGTGTTTATCAAAGTAGGAAATATAATTAGTGTTCTTGAAATATGAAATAGAAGTGGGTCCGGATTGAATTCCCTCCGGGTCCGGATCCGGACCGGAGTCCGGACTTTGAGAAGCACTGGTCTATATGAAGACTTCAGATGCAAAAACCCCATCTGTCCATCTGAGATTTTTCTTTTAAATGTGCATTTTTATCAGGCTCCAATGAAAATAACAAAAATAGGAAATTTTTGAAAATAAGCCATTTAATAACTGACTAATAATTGTTTCTGTCATTAAAGTGAAACTACTGAACCAAAACATAGGAGCCTGATAAAAATCTGCATTTAAATGAAAAAAATCTTAGAAAAAAAAACTTCTGCATCTGAAGTCTTCATATACAGTACTAAGTGACTACAAAATAATTTGTACAGTTTTATTTCTAAAAATAAAGAAAACATATGCATGCATACACACATATATATATATATATATATATATAGAGAGAGAGAGAGAGAGAGAAAATATATTTATATATTTAGATAAAATATATTTAAAATATAATATACAGCACAAAAATACAATATTGCAGGAATCAGTAATATAATTCATTTTCAGCAATATTTATGGCTGGTAAAAGTTCATTTTGGACAATTTATATTATTTTTAAATCTCTACGGTCTCTACAACAACCAAGTTACATAACCATTCACAGGATTGGAGACAATTACGATTTTTTTGTTGTTATTTTTATTTTTTAGTAAATAAATACTTTTATTCAGTATATATGCATTAAATTGATCAAAAGTGACAGTAAAGACTTTATTACTAAAAAATATCTATTTCAAATATTAAGCAGCCAACTGTTTTAACATCGATAAAAAGATGATTCCTGAGCAGCAAATCTACATAATAGAATTATTTCTGAAGGATCTGAAAATTGGCTGCTGGAAATTTGCCATCACAGGAATAAATTACATTTTAAAATATATTTCGACAAAATAGTTTCATAGAATTATTATTTTTATTGTATTGATCAAATAAATAGAGCCTTGGTGAGCATAAAAGACTTTTTGAACCACAGTGTACATTACAAAAAGCAAAAGCAACAAAAAATATCAGAATATATATATATATATAGCGCAACTCTCTTAGTGTTGTACCTGTGAAGCCAGAAAACTTGCGAGGAGCATTGACTGTTGGATCAGCTAGTGGTGCTGACAGCTGCCCACTGTTGTTTAACTTTGCTTGCACTTTCTTCTTTGGGGTTGCATTAGCTTTGGCTGCCAGCTCTGTAAGAAAAGAGAGACTGCTCAGCATATGTCAAGTCTACAGTGACAACTGATGCAAACTAAACAAGGAGTGTAAAGCAAGAGGTAACAACGGCTGGATACCTGAAACATGTTTATTGATTAGTTCTTTATCCTCATCCTGAAGTTCCTCCCATCCCTCCAGCTCTGTGATGTCTTCGATTTTCTTTGTGGTGGCACGTGCTCTCTCAAGCTTTTCAAAGATGCATTTCACGTGGTACCACTCCTTCATTTCTCCAGCAGACTCACTGAATGGGTTTGGCACTATCTTGCCAATCCGGACCAGACCCTTCATGATCTTGTCTTTGCATTTCTTGCAGCCAGCCGTGCCACGTTTGGCATATTCCACACAGTATCTCTGCTCTGCCATGACTGGTCGTCCACTTTGCCACTCAGGCCAAGAAACGTGGAAATAAGAGCTGGAGCTGAGGCTAAACTGGCAAATTCGTGGCACACAGAAAAAGATGCCACTAGATGCAAAGCTCCACGAAAATATAAGAGTCCTCAAGCACTGGAGAGATTGATGATTTGGTGTTGCTCTAAATGAAGTTTCCCTACAAAGTTTTGGCAAAGATGATCTGCTGAGTGTCCTCACTGCCCTGCCAAGCCAAAGACTGGGCATAAAGTTCAGTAAAAGAGAGTTTCCATCTTACACAGCAGAAGTGAATTCTGCAAGAAAATAGAAAATGCTTGTGTTTAAACAGCATTCAGGGGTATTTTTGACAAACTAGAGTTGTGTGGAAATGTTAAGCTTAGTCTGGCAAGTATAGGCTGGGGAGGTGGCAGCTAAATAAATAAAAAATAATAATAATCATAATTGTGTGTATATATATATATATATATATATATATATATATATATATATAAAGCAATAACGTTTTAAGAGAGAAACTTAAAGAAAATAACATCCAACTTCTTTTCTATTGAGCTGCGCTGGAAAACATTTTTAGATGACAGAAAAAAAGAGCAAATGCATAAACATAATTAGCCTATAATATGCAACGGTATAAAAGTGAAATGCTATCCATTCAAATCAATACGTGTTGCAATTTTATTTTGAGCTTCCAGTACTCTCAATACTCAGCCTGATTTCACTTTTTCACTACTAGTGGAGTTACATTTATGTATATGTCTATGTATACACACGTATAACAGTTAAACATAATATAAAACACCTGCAGTCCAGCGCAATATATTGCAGAAGAAATACGAGTTAACTTCAGTTCACTTCAGTATAAAAAAAAAATACTAGAAATGTCATTTTCAAGCAGCATGTGCCGAAATTGTAATTTGATACTGACAGAATTGTCACTTACAAATCTGTTTTTGTGGTTCTGTTTACGTGTCGCTTTGTTGACCAAAGTGGAATTAGCTCCCATGCTAATCTTAGCTGAACTCTGCAGCCGCAGACATAAGACCAGCTAACTGTGAGAGGCTATACACATACTCAACTCAATCACATTTTACCTCAGTTTTCATTGCAAGATGATCCCAGGCTCCTTGCGTAACGATTTTCATTTTTAAAACTATTTAACGTTACTAATGTGTTAGCAAAAAAGAACATGGTTTATGTATTGTGTGCGGTCCCCTTTAAATCACATGAGCGCTTCCTCTTTGTTTGAAAGTGTTTCCTGTGCACCGCATGTTAATTTTTGCAAACATTTATCGACCTGCCTTAGCCACGAATCCAAGGTGACCACTCCCAAACTTATCTTGAGACTTAATAATAATAAACAGGTTGCTAAATAAGGACTAATGTTACAGTTATCTTGTCTCGTCAAGCACGTCGACTCCCATTAATTACTTGTGGTAGCTGTAGACCTTACGCAGCTTTCAAGCTAGAACACCAAACAGCCCAGCTGTTCTGACTATGGGTTGCTAAGTTATATCTTTTCAGACTGATCGGACTTACGGTTTTCTTAAAAATTAAGATCAAAAGTCATAGACTTACATTGACGAAATGTTCAAATGAGCCAAGACTATATTCTAGAGATGGGGAGTCGACTCCAAAAGAGTCGATTCCTCGACTCTCACTAGCCCTAGTGTCGGAATCGACTCCAGGTCAGGAATCGACTCCCAGTGTCGAGTGTTTTTTTCAAGTTCAACACAGCAACAGTTCATTATAACGAAAATATTATAATGAATGTAAAGATACAGAAATCAAAAAATACAGATAAAACAAAAAGATAAAGAAATGAGAGGAAAAAATTAGTAATGCCAGGAAAACAAAGAACAATAATGTATAGATAGTTTTTTTCTGTTGGGTCTGTTTTGCGGCTCAATCAATCATGATGTGGTTCAATACAGTAAATTGGTTGTGATTGGCACAAAACACTGCAGTAGGTTTTACGAACCAATCATGTACCAGTCCTCAGGATGAGAGTGGGACATGCCCATAATTGGCAAGTGGTGTTTGATTGAGTGATACTGTTGAGTGATGACGGTTTTTGAATCCAGTAACGTTAACTTATAATGGCAACCCCGACCTCAACCGTGTGGAAATATTTAAACCAGACCGAAGACAAAACTAAAGTTCGTTGTGATATTTGTAAACGTTGTTATAAGGTTTAGTTGATTAAACATTTTAGTATAGGAAACATTTGTATCCTCGCTCTTGACTCCTCAGGAAGCCTCCTCGTTCCTCGCTCTCCTCCCGGTGGAATTAAAGAATTTAGATGTCCTACATGAGAGCGGAGCTCGATCGGTTTCAGGGTCGTAGGACATACGAGCGAGAAGTGAGGAAACGAGGAAGCATATTGAGACGCACCTTCTGAATCCTGACCCTATTTTAATTCAAAGTAAATGGAGTTGGAGTCGAGGAGTCGATTCCACCGACTCCAAAATTAGGAGTCGGGAGTCGGAGTCGACTCCAAAAAAACCGGAACCGAACACCCCTACTATATTCAAACTCCAACTGTAAAAAATTTAAATCTAAACACATTGAAGCCCATTAGACTCAGGCCCCGTTTACACTAGTGCATTTTCGTTTTAAAACGCATAACTTTTGCTACGGATACGCCTATCGTCATTCACTAGTAATCACCAGTGTTGGGGGGAACGCATTACAAGTAACGCGAGTTACATAATATTACTTATTTTCAAGTAACTAGTAAAGTAACGCATTACTTTTTAATTTACAAGAAAATATCTGAGTTACTTTTTTCCCATTTATTGACCAACAGTGCACTGTGTGTGAACATGTTACTGTAGTTCTAGACTAAATGCGAATGTGCATTAATTTATCCCACTCGCAAAAAAACTAAAATGAATTAAAACAGTGAAATGCAAACTCAGAATATGACGCAAACCTGCAATAATTAAATATGTTAAACAACACAAATGTATCTAATCCCATTTTATTAACCAATGTCTTTGCTGCTGACCTCTGATGATCCAGTTCAACCATACTAATAAGCAAAAATGACTTTAGATAAACTAACAATTGTGCTTCATTGTTCTTTTATTGCTGAAGAGTGTTGAACCTTCTTCTCCTGCATTTTACTTTACAGACGCCAATTTACTTTTCCTTCAGCCTGAGGTTTATTCATGACACTTTTTGGTGTAAAAGGGCTTTTACATTTGCACTAAATACAGCTTCTTGTATTAAAAACAATCAAGCCCTGCTCATATTTAAAAAAGTAATGCAAAAGTAACATATCTGTAATGAGGACTGGAGCGTGACAACAGGGATAAGATCCAAACGCAAGCTTTATTATACAGATCGTGGTCAAGGCAGGCAGGGTCGATCACCAGCAAACAATAATATCCAGGGCAAGGCAAGAGAGTAAACAGAAATACAGGCAATGGTCAAGGCAGGCGGCAAACAATCAGAAACCAGGAGAACAGTCTAGAGTCCAAAACACAGGCTAGGCAAAAACAAGACAATGACAACGCTCAGTAATGTCCAGATACAGCGGAACAAGACTTCGCCAAGGCCTGTTTGGCATGGCCCTCTTTATATGGCTGCCAAACAGGAAGTAACCATAGAAGAAGCAGAGGGAGCAGTAACAGTCAGTACTATGGCAAGAGCTCCCTCTGCTGGTGTGGCGTTACAGTAACGCATTACTTTCCATAAAAAGTAGCTAAGTAACGTAATTAGTTACTTTTTTAGGGAGTAACACAATATTGTAATGCATTACTTTTAAAAGTAGCTTTCCCCAATGGTTACATCCATAAAACAGCTCGTTACTTAGTTACTTTCGATTCCTCAACCCCTACTGATCTGAAGTCCAACAATTTAATAATTTCTAGACTTAATTTAATCATTTTCACAACTCATGAAGTTACCAGTGCAGCAGGCAAGCTTGGAATATGAAAAAGCTTACATTCAGCAGATGGAAATATTTCCATTACATTGATTTTGTCAGGAGAAAATATGATCTGAACACTGTTGCGTAAGTCGTGGCATTACTGATCCTGGTATAAATTGTATAAAATCTTTTTAGAGAACGAAACATTTTCTTATGAACTTATATGATTTCTTTTGATAAAATACATCATTGAATATAATTGTGTATGGGTAACAGAGAAATTAGAGCTACAATTAGCTTCAAGCTACACATGACAATTAATGAGATTAATACAACATTTTTACTAAAACGTTACTATTAATCACCACACAGTGTTTGTAATAACTTCTGACTGCGATCCAATGTGGATTTTGGTCAAATGATGAGGCAGAGATATATTGTTAATGACATTCTAGAAGAACTTTATGGGGGAAGATATGCAATTACAACGTATGTAATGTAACTAATAGTGTAACTAATTACTGTTGCCAGAAGGTAATAAGTAAAGTAATAATATTACTTTTGAAAGGAGTAACTAGTAATGAGTAAATATACAGGTCCTTCTCAAAAAATTAGCATATTGTGATAAAGTTCATTATTTTCTGTAATGTACTGATAAACATTAGACTTTCATATATTTTAGATTCATTACAACACAACTGAAGTAGTTCAAGCCTTTTATTGTTTTAATATTGATGATTTTGGCATGCAGCTCATGAAAACCCAAAATTTCTATCTCAAAAAATTAGCATATTTCATCCGACCAATAAAAGAAAAGTGTTTTTAATACAAAAAAAGTCAACCTTCAAATAATTATGTTCAGTTATGCACTCAATACTTGGTCGGGAATCCTTTTGCAGAAATGACTGCTTCAATGCGGTGTGGCATGGAGGCAATCAGTCTGTGGCACTGCTGAGGTGTTATGGAGGCCCAGGATGCTTCGATAGCGGCCTTAAGCTCATCCAGAGTGTTGGGTCATGCGTCTCTCAACTTTCTCTTCACAATATCCCACAGATTCTCTATGGGGTTCAGGTCAGGAGAGTTGGCAGGCCAATTGAGCACAGTAATACCATGGTCAGTAAACCATTTACCAGTGGTTTTGGCACTGTGAGCAGGTGCCAGGTCGTGCTGAAAAATGAAATCTCCATAAAGCTTTTCAGCAGATGGAAGCATGAAGTGCTCCAAAATCTCCTGATAGCTAGCTGCATTGACCCTGCCCTTGATAAAACACAGTGGACCAACACCAGCATCACTGACTGTGGGTACTTGACACTGGACTTCAGGCATTTTGGCATTTCCCTCTCCCCAGTCTTCCTCCAGACTCTGGCACCTTGATTTCCGAATGACATGCCAAATTTGCTTTCATCCGAAAAAAGTACTTTGGACCACTGAGCAACAGTCCAGTGCTGCTTCTCTGTAGCCCAGGTCAGGCGCTTCTGCCGCTGTTTCTGGTTCAAAAGTGGCTTGACCTGGGGAATGCGGCACCTGTAGTCCATTTCCTGCACACGCCTGTACACGGTGGCTCTGGATGTTTCTACTCCAGACTCGGTCCACTGCTTCCGCAGGTCCCCCAAGGTCTGGAATCGGTCCTTCTCCACAATCTTCCTCAGGGTCCGGTCACCTCTTCTCATTGTGCTGCGTTTTCTGCCACACTTTTTCCTTCCCACAGACTTCCCACTGAGGTGCCTTGATACAGCACTCTGGGAACAGCCTATTCGTTCAGAAATTTCTTTCTGTGTCTTACCCTCTTGCCTGAGGGTGTCAATGATGGCCTTCTGGACAGCAGTCAGGTCGGCAGTCTTACCCATGATTGCGGTTTTGAGTAATGAACCAGGCTGGGAGTTTTTAAAAGCCTCAGGAATCTTTTGCAGGTGTTTAGAGTTAATTAGTTGATTCAGATGATTAGGTTAATAGCTCGTTTAGAGAACCTTTTCATGATATGCTAATTTTTTGAGATTTTTGAGAATTTTGGGTTTTCATGAGCTGTATGCCAAAATCATCAATATTAAAACAATAAAAGGCTTGAACTACTTCAGTTGTGTTGTAATGAATCTAAAATATATGAAAGTCTAATGTTTATCAGTACATTACAGAAAATAATGAACTTTATCACAATATGCTAATTTTTGAGAAGGACCTGTATTAAATTTTTTGAGTAACTAGCCCAACACTGGTAATCACTGTATATTCGAACGATGCCACAGTCCTGCACAGCCGATGGTCTGCAAACCTACAGTATGGTGAATGATGTCAAGTGGACCGTTCCAAGATGACGGCCACATCTACGCGCCTGGAGCGGTTGAATAAGGTGTCTATACATGTCTATGCTAATAACTAGCTAATCATGCAAGCAACGTGCTAGTAACATGCTAATCATGTTAGCAACATGCCAATCGTGCTAGAAACAGGTTAGTAACTCGCTACTCATGCTAGCAACATGCTAGTAACACGCTAATACCTAACTACATAAATTGTTAGAAATTGCAACAATATAAAAATAGAAATACAATACATTTATACATTTAAAATTTTAATTAAAACAATAATATACAAATATGAAAAATGAATAACTACATTTTAAAATAATAAATAGTATAATTGTATATATATATATATATATATATATATATATATATATATTGTGACGAGTCGGCTGCCTCCCCCCTTTCTATCATCACCACCCCGTCCCGTATTCGCCGCCCTTCACCAGGCTCCCGACGGGAGTGGGTGTGTGAGAGAGGAGGGGCGCTGAACACCCAGGGCTGGCGGCGTGTGATGAGGCGCACCTGATGTTAATAGAGCCTCATCACCGCCGCTGTTTAAACGCCGAGCGCGCCTCTCCTCGAGAGACTGGTCTCTTCCCCGTGCATGCACGCTGGTGTCCTCGTGGGTCCAGGAAGGGTGCGTCGAGGAGGACTGCCGCACCCGTTAGGCGGCTGACGGGCCAGGATGCCGGGCCGTCGAGTCCCCCAGAAGCGCCGGGGGCCCAGAAGATGGAAGGAGCCGCGCAAGAGACACCGCCGCCACTCGCTCCCGGCCCCGAGAGGGTAGTGCGTGCGGCCACCGGACTCCGCCCCTTCCCTGGACCCTTCCCTTCTGAACACTACCTTCCTGCACAAGCCCCGCAGCACAACGAGGACACCAGATTCCCCGTTTATTTGGACACTTATTTTCCCCTTTGGACACTTTATTTTACCCTTTATTGTTTAATAAAAACCTCTCCGAGGCTTGACGCCACACCCACTGTGTCTGTCGTTTGCTCCTCCCGCCACAATATATATATATGCAACAGAAATATATTAAATGAATTAAACTATAAATTAAAATTATAATAAACAAAACAAATATATATTATAAAAATAGACAGAAAAACAATAAATGCATTAAACTATACATTACAATTATAGCAAATGAATAAATCATATAAATGAAAAACTTCAAATAATGAATAAAACACAAATATAACAAATACATTAAATTATAAATTAAAATGCCCCATTGGGAATCAGATAAGCCGCTTGCACAATCTGACATGGCTGGGGTTGGAATTGAACTGCGGGTTTCGTCTGGCCAGAGGAGAACTGGCCCCTAGTCTCAGCCTCAGATGCCCACAGAACGTTGGCTAAACGTCTGATGCATATGGCACACTTTTCTGGAAACACTTCAGGAATGTCGAAGTCCTCGTCTGACTGGTTGAATTCAACCGGATTTCCGGGAGACGCGAGTGTCGCGTTTATATTCGGTCCGCCGGGAAACAAAGATGCCGTGGCGGCAAACCCCCTCACAAAAGAGGAAAGCCTTGTGTTTACAAATGTGACGACGAAAGCCTATCAGGGTCAACTAAACGCTGGATTTCCAAAAGTATGTGAAATATTTAATGTTCACGGCATATAATCTTTAAAATAAATCAGAGAATTTCACACACCGGTTTGTTGTATTGGCGACATTTCCACACCCCTAAACGTGACGCTAAATGAAACGAACGATGATTGGTTGTTTGACATGTCGATCAAACGTCCTCATGGGCGGGCCTTGGCCAATGAAAGCGGCCATCTATTCCAGACCTTCAGCGGTCAGTCTGAAGGTCTGGCTACGAGAGACTACTGGCCCCCCAACTGAGCCTGGTTTCTCCCAAGGTTTTTTTCTCCATTCTGTCACAGAGGGAGTTTTGGTTCCTTGCCGCTGTTGCCTCTGGCTTGCTCAGTTGGGGACACTTAATTTCTAGCGATTATCGTCAATTTGATTTCACAGGTACTATTTAAACTAAACTGAGCTAGACAATGACATCTCTGAATTCAATAATGAAATGCCTTTAACTGAAAATTGAGTGTTTAATCTTATCATTATACATTACTGACACTCTATCCTCCAATTTGATACTGTTAAGTGCTTTGACACAATCTGTATTGTTAAAAGTGCTATATAAATAAAGGTGACTCGACTTAATCATGCTAGCAACATGCTAATCATGCTAAAAAAACATGTTAGCAACATGTTTTTCTGATAGACATTGCCTTGAAAACATAAAAACTTTAATCTTTAAAACTATTTTAAAATTCAAACTACTTCAATCTGAAAACCAACTGACTGCAAGCTTTTAAAACTTTTTAAAACTTTCTGGCCAGGCTTTTTCAAGCCAACTTAAAGTTTGTCTACAAACCTTTCAGTTCATCATATCGTTCTAGCGTCGTACTGTTACTATTCCTGCCATATATTTCTTTATTTTTTATTTATGCTCTTTTGTATTCAAGCTAATAAACCTTGATAAAATAAAATCCATAAAACTGTAATTTTAATTTAATGAGGTAATTTTTCAGTTGTATTAATCCTGCCTTTTGCAATGTTGCAATGATGTTATTTATTGCAGTTAGTAGTTTACTATAATTTGGCATTAGCAACTAATGCTTAACAGTATTGCCGTGTTTGTTCCAAAAGTGCAATCACAACAGTAGGCTACAATCATTTTGTGGATTTGAAAAATAAAATAATAAAATGCAGCAGACACAGCAAGACTACACTTTTTCTTCATACCAAGAGATGGCAGTAATTCCATCACAATATACACATTTACATTGTACTGAGATGTACCTCTATGTTAATGTTGACTTTTATCATTATTTTTTCTCATGTTAATAAAAGTTTTATTTTGTAAATGTAAGGATGTGAATGAGACATATTAACAAATCAGACATATTAACACTTATTGCACACACACACACACACACAAATCTGAATCCTCTGTAGGACAATGAGTTGGGAAACATTCATAAAATGCAAAACAGTTTTATGGCAAAATCTGATTTTAGTTCATGTATAAATGAGCCCCATTAATGTTTTGTTTGTTTGTTTTGGTTTGTACTCAGGAAAGTGAATTTAAATTCCTGCTAGATTCAGCATATTCTGACATATTAACCACTGTTGCTGAGCAAAGCTCAAAGCTACTATAATCACATCAGTCCAGGCCAAGTAAGCGCAGGCATTTCAAGGTTTCTACACTAACCACTCCCCTGTGTTTACTAAAATATAAATGCACTTTTGATTCACCACACCACATCTTTATGTGCCATATTTGGCCTAAAGCAGAATTAATTGTGCTCTATTAACATACCATTACAGAGATCAAGGGTTAAGATCATTTCTTGCATTGTATCATGGGAATAGCATCTGTAAATATGAGTTGCTTTCCATATCTAGACCATATTATGTTAATCAGATAACCATGTTATACTGCATCAGTGGTTACGTTAACAAGCTTGTTGAATAACAATCAGTGTCACTGGGTACAAACACCTTATTTTTCAATACAAATTTCATCTAGACAATTCCACTTCAGTCATAATTGTCTCCTTAATGGAATATCTTTTGAAAGTATTTCCATGTGAAAAAAAAATCAAGAAAAATTAAAGTTGATTCACTAAGGAATGACACAGCTTCTTCAGTATAATAATGGGCTGGCTGAGATATCTTATATCTATAATAATCTTTTTTTTTTCCCTTCAAAAATAGCACCACTCCAGTGAATCCTTTATATGTGAGTGAAAGATGACACGGAAATAAAAGATTAGGAAAGAAAGTTTCAAGAGGGAAATATTGATTGGGTTGTAAACAGTCTTAGTTCACTTACGTGCTGGGATGAGGTGAGATGTCTGCAGTACATTTCTCCAACTCAATTAGGGAGTAAAACATGGGTCCCAAAGGACAGACTGAAGGGAAACTAATTGAATGATTCATCAGTTAGTGATGGCTTGTTCACAATTAAAAACAAATTAAATGACAATGAAGCGAAATGATTAAAGAAAGAAAATGGTCTTTTAACAATATAGACCAAAAATGAGGGAGCACATTATTACTTTTTTAATTTTTTTGTTGCTCAATCAAAGATTAACAGGGTAAGATGAAGTCGCGAGAGGCCCCTGAGGTTTTTACATTGCTTTGTGCTTGCAGAGAAACCTGTGGGTCCTCATACGGTAAGGGCTACTAGTTTTATGCTTGCACTCTGTGCACTCTTGTTTTATGCTTGCACTCTGTGCACTCTTGTTTTATGCTGTGCACTCTTGTTTTATGCTTGCACTCTGTGCACTCTTGTTTTAGGCTGTGCACTCTTGTTTTATGCTTGCACTCTGTGCACTCTTGTTTTATGCTGTGCACTCGTTTTATGCTTGCACTCTGTGCACTCTTGTTTTATGCTTGCACTCTTGTTTTATGCTTGCACTCTGTGCACTCTTGTTTTATGCTTGCACTCTGTGCACTCTTGTTTTATGCTGTGCACTCTTGTTTTATGCTTGCACTCTGTGCACTCTTGTTTTAGGCTGTGCACTCTTGTTTTATGCTTGCACTCTGTGCACTCTTGTTTTATGCTGTGCACTCGTTTTATGCTTGCACTCTGTGCACTCTTGTTTTATGCTTGCACTCTTGTTTTATGCTTGCACTCTGTGCACTCTTGTTTTATGCTTGCACTCTGTGCACTCTTGTTTTATGCTGTGTACTCTTGTTTTATGCTTGCACTCTGTGCACTCTTGTTTTATGCTTGCACTCTTGTTTTATGCTTGCACTCTGTGCACTCTTGTTTTATGCTGTGCACTCTTGTTTTATGCTTGCACTCTGTGCACTCTATGAAGCAAAGGGCAGAGGACTCAGGCGGTCTGATAAATGTCCCAAGGGCCTCTGGTGTCCCTGACAGTCTGAAGCTCACTGTGCAAGGTTTTTGGACACTTAAAAGGTTAAAGTAGTTTTTATCAGCTGTTTGGACTCTCATTCTGATGGCACCCATTCATTGCAGTGGATCCATTGGTGAGCAAGTGATGTAACACAAAATTTCTTCAAATCTGTTTTTCAAAACCTAAAACCTAAAAGTATACTTTAAGGGATAGTCATTATTTAGTCACCTTCAAGTTGTTCCAAACCTGTAGTAGTTTCTTTCTTCTGTTGAATGCAAAAGAAGATATGTTGAAGAATGGTAACCAAACAGTTGCTGGTTGTCACGAATCTGGTCTATGAACTTCCGTTTACTTACCACCAGAGGTCACTCCTCCATCACATTGGCCTTCACACCACACAGACTGTTACATTTTACCCTGGACTGCATTTCCCATCATTCATTGCACTAAGTACACACAAGTGTCTCAATCACATGCTCACACCTGAAAACCATGGACTTCTTTTCACAGCGCGCCATGTATTGTTCTGCGTATAGCACTCCCCTAGTGTTAGCTGCCTTATAGAGCCATTCTGTGTTTTCTGTTCAGTTCCTGTATTGTTCTGCGTTTATTACTCTCCTAGTTTTAGCTGCGATACGAAACCTGTTTCTTGTTCTAGTCTGTGTTTCCTGGATTTACCCTTGTCTCGCCATTTGGACTCTGTTTGTACTTTATCTGGACTATCGCTCATGTTCCTGGATTACCCCTGTTGTCAAACCCTCTGGATTATGTTCGCCGATCAAAGACCCATGCTTGCCCTTTGGATTATTCTTGTATCTCGTCTGTGCCATACCTGTTTGCCAATGTTTTGACCCTGGTTGTGTTTTTTGACCAAGTCTTTGTTTAATAAAGCTTGCAAATGGATCTGCACGTCTCGTTCGCTCCATTACAGAGGTAGCCATTTTTTCCATTCAGTCAGTAGCTACCAGCAACAGTTTGGAACAACTTGAGGGTGACTAAATGATGACACAATTTTTCATTTTTGTGCAAACTGTCACTTTAAGCGTTAAGACAGTCATTTAAGTGTGCTTTCTTTACTTAAGTAGCCTTTAATTGCATTAAGATATTATCTGCAAATACATTTTTTTTTAAATATACTTTTAATACTTTATATACTTTTCACATTCACATCTCTACAAGCCAACTTTAGAGGCTCCTGGCAGTTCGAGGTCCACTGTCTTGACCCATAATCCAGCCCGGAATTTTAAAACAGGATGCATTATTTATTTATATGGCATTTGCTTATAAAGAGACAGTATGTCAGAGCAAAAACTCAAAACATTTCCTGTGATATAATCTGTTCTGAAGTGTGCCGCAAATTATATTCATAAAACAAATAAGAGAGTAAGCGCAGACCTGCTCGCTTTGACTGATACATTAGACATGCCTTCAGTCTCTCCCCAGACTAATGAAAATGTGCATTGTAACATTATTATTTCCATTGATTTCTGTCCAACCCAATGTCAGGACATTTAATCTTTTATTTATCACTTTCTCTCACCACCACACCCATCGCTGGCCTCATTTTTCTTTTCACCGTAAATCAATATTGGTCTTGAGAGTTTTCATTCTGTGCTTTTCCTTATACCTGTCTGCTTCTTTGACTCATGTCCCCTTTCCCTCCTTTAACATCTGTTGCCTTCTTTCTTTCTCCCTTTCTCACGGTCTGTGTTTGATTTCCAATTAAGCTGTCTCCAGGCATGACTCCTGCGTGACCTTTAGCGGGCTGCAATTCTGAAGGACACGGGCTGAAGCACAATAAACATCTCTCTTCTGAAAGGTTGTGATGGATGTTTTTCCAGCAGAATGCATGCAACTGCATTTCAATTTAATGCAGGTTAATGCAACTGAATAAAAGGTCACATTTGGGCACATTTCTCACTAATAAATAAAAACTACACAGATGTCAAAATACCACAATTGCTGTACTGCTCATATTACTTAACTTTTTCTTGTCATCAGTAATAGTTTGACAAAGGTGTGCAAATTACTTAGTCGAGATTATCCAAAACAAAAAACTTTAAAATAAACAAATGTTTTCTTACATAGGTACAAGAAAGTGGCCATTTTCAATATAAATATTTGATTATGCAATTTATTTTTAAAAATATGTTCCATGTTGGCTTCACATTCAACATGTTTCAGAAAAAAACAGATGGATGTATTTAAGGCTTTTAGAAGATGCGCTTCTCCAAAGTGATTTACAGAAGTGTTTTCATCTCATATGGGAGCAATGTAATCAACAGATGGCAAGCATGTCATTTGGAACGCTCTGCTAAAGAAGTGCTTCCTGTACAAAATAAAACAAGTACTATAAACTTCTCCTTGTGAAAAAGAAGCACACTTTAGCATACTTAAAGTATAAACATAAACATAATAAAGTACTAAATATAATATAATACACTCTTAGAAAAAAAGGTTCTTTATGAAGGTAGATCAGTAGCTAAACTCGAGAGCTTGTTGACCTGAATGTGAGAACTTGTCATATTAACATTCGTATTTGTAAATTGAAATTTACACTCACAGCTCTGATCTGAAAAGCTGAATCTTTCGATTAAAAAGTGATATTACTCTGCAATGTGCAGTAGAAAATACATATGAAGGATGTTGCATTATTTGTCTACCAGATAATACCTGTATGACAAGATGAATGCTGTGTGTTAAAATCCTGTAAAAGCTAAGGATATTCGATGAAAATAGTTTCCAGTGTTTTACAAATAACTGATACATATGCATAAAAAAACATGTTTCTTTCTGCAGGGCAAGTCGCGATGGCTGGCGTTGTTCATTGGTCAGGCATCGACCAATAAAATGTCTTCATTCGCAGCCCAGCCCCGCCCCCGGCTCTTAGCTCTCACATCTGCATTTACAAGTGCACAAGTGCGTTTTGCTACAGGAATACTGCAAAAGGAGTAGCAAAAGTCAAAGCGCTAAGATTTGAAGTTGTACTGCCAGACCTGAGAGGTTGTAAGTGCTGACTTGAGGTTTTACAGCGAAACTGAAGCAAAGCACAAAAGTACACGTTTGTGTGTGTCATTATGTTTATGTGAATGTCATTCTACACGTGTAACTATTAATCTGCAACTTCGACTCCAAAACACGGGTGTTTTGATTATTGTCTGTGTGTACAAATCGAAAGATTCAGCTTTTCAGATCAGAGCTGTGAGTGTAAATTTCAACTTACAAATACGAATGTTAATATGACAAGTTCTCACTTTCAGATCAACAAGCTCTCGAGTTTAGCTACTGATCTACCTTCATACTCATCCCTCTAAACAGATGCATAAAAGGATCTTTGACATAAACAGCATACAACCTGAACGTGTGTCTATGCGCTGATCAGTTTTGTCCCGTCTGCACAGCGGCGCATTTCAGTACCGCGCCTCTCGAGAGAGTGACCACTAAAAAGCGCGCGAGCGCCACTGTTTAAACTTCAACGGTTCACGGTGCGCTGACTGCGCTCAACGCTCAGGAGAACGACGGTTACATTGGTAAGTGAGAAAATTAATTCATTTTAGCTTATTTTAATTTCTTTTACCTAAACCCTTGTCATTTTTAGTTAGCCTAACATTACACGTTTATTTCAAGAAGTTAAAAGAAGAGAGGTAGTTTATCGCGTTGCCCAGGCCTGCGCAATTCTCCGCCGGGAGGTTTGTCATTTTTAACATGAATCCCTAAAATATCTTGATAAAAACTGTTGTGCATTGACTAATAATGCTGGCGAGAGTTCATGTTATGTAATATTTTATTTGCCCGGTAGATTGTATTGGACCTATAACTAACGTTGTAGGAAAAGGTGAAAAAAGTCTCGGTCAAATCACCGTCAGACTGCCTATAGAGCTTAGCAAACTACGTCACTGTGCATTAAATTATGGGTAGTCGCCGCCATGTTTTAGGTCACGGTCGTCAGCCGTCAGTATTACAAGATAGTAATATTAAAAAGAAAAAACAATGCACCGATCCAAGGAAAAGAAAAATCTTCCATACCAAGAAAAGCTTAATGAAGTGTCAAAGCTGAGGTATTTAGAAAAACAAAAAATAATCAACAGGCTCGATCCGTACGAGCATAAAGAGTGGTCGGACGATCTAAATGAATTACCGCAAGTAACATTCCCAGATGTGTTTTCCTACCTTGTTTGTGGTGTCAGTGCGTACACATCTGAACAATTTAGAAATTATAAATCTCTTGAGGCCCACCTGCAATTTACTAATGGATGGGTGAAGGACCTGCAGATTTTCCACATTAACGAGCAGAAAACTGTTGTTCGCACAAAGGTATGAAAAGAATACTCAACTCACCAATAAATGTCTTTTCATCAGCAGTTTGTTTTTCTGTCTCTCTCTGTATTTATGTATCTGTCTGTCTACATACCTATCTCTACATATCTGCTTATGTCTGTCTATCTGTCTGGCTGTTTATCTATCTGTTTATCTCTCTCTCTCTCTCTCTACATATGTATATATCTCTCTGTCCATCTAGTATCTGTACGTACATGTTTCTGTCCATCCATACATCTATCTGTCTGTCTGTCTGTGTATCTATATAGACAGATAGATACACAGATAGAGAGATAGATAGGAAATGTCGAGAGATAGATAGTTGTGTACATACCTATCTATCTGTCTGCCTGTCTGTCTCTCTGTCTAGTGTGATGCATTAGTTTATTATTAATTTGATACCTTACAGTATTATTTATGTTTTAGGTTTTGCACTCTCAATGCCTTAACGAACATCTGCTCAAGCCATGGGTGGTCCTCAGCTCTAGTGGCCAAGTGGAGTGTGCACACTGCACATGCATGGCTGGCATAGCAGAGTCTTGCACACACGTCGGGGCTGTCCTGTTTAAAATTGAAGCAGCAGTCCGGATACGGGGGACCAAGACTGTCACTGATGTTCCAGCCTACTGGATGATGCCCGCTAATGTCGAGAAGGTCCAAGCAGAGGTGGGCTACAAGATTGACTTCACCTCTGGTGCAGCTAAGAGGGTTGCACTTGACAAGTGTATTAGTGGGGAGAGAGGAATGTCAGGGATACGTACTCGTTCTGTCTCTGTGAGTTCTTGTTCATATGAGCCCACACTTTCAGACCTGTCACCCCTGCTTCAGATTATGCATACTCAAACCAGGGCTGTTTGTCTTTCTGGGATGGAGGAGTACTACCATCTTTATATCGAGCCTGTTAAGCCACATGTAGTGCCAAAGTCCCTACAGCACCTTCGTGACCCAGGAAAGGATGAATGAAACCTACCTGACCTGCTCCAGCATTGCAACACCCTCACACACCTGGTAGCGGTAACAGAGACACAGGCAGCTGCAGTGGAAGCTCGGACAAGAATGCAGCATCGATCACCTGTCTGGTACACATCAAGAGCAGGAAGAATAACAGCTTCCAATATGCATGCCATTCTGTCTGTTAGTGTTGACAAACCAGCTACATCAACTGTGGCAATAGTGTGCTATCCCAAAAAACAGCAACCTCAAGTGCTATCAGATGGGGGATAGACAATGAAGAAACAGCAAGGCAGGCTTATGTCTCACAGAAAGCACCCCATCACCTGAACCTAAAAGTGGAGCAATGTGGATTTATCATAAATGCATTATTTCCTGAGGTTGGGGCATCACCTGACGGCCTCATACACTGCACATGTTGTGGGAAAGGCTGTCTGGAAATCAAATGCACATTTAAGCACAGCAACAGCTCCATCCTGCCGGCTTGTTCAGATGACAGCACTTTCTGTCTCCAGGTAACTGATGGGACATTACACTTAAAAGGCACACACAAGTACTACAGTCAAGTACAAACACAGATCTTTGTTACCGGATCAAACTTTTGTGATTTTGTTGTGTGGATAGCAAAAGACTGTGCTATGGTTCGGGTCTTTCCGGATACACAATACTGGAGAACAGTTCTAAAGAAGGCACAGGACTTCTTCCACAAGGTTTCACTACCTGAGTTTGTGTCTTGTTGCTATACTCGACAAGCCTTCACAAAGACACCTAATTCATCAGAGTTGCAGCCATATCACACAAAAAGAGCAGGAACACAGGCACATGACAACAGAAAAATCCAGAAGACCTGGATGACATGGTGGCTTGTGACAATGACAGCTGTGCCATTCAGTGGTTCCACCTCAGTTGTGTGGGACTGAAGCAGGCACCGTCAGAAAGTGAGCCATGGCTTTGTACCTCCTGTACATCTTGACGCATTGGAGCCCAAGTGTTTTTGTACTTTAATTCAGTACTTGTTTTTTACTTATTGCATTGTTGACCGTGTTCTTGATACTTGAAGTTTACACTGCTGTTACACCCTACACCTGTTGTATCTATCTATCTATCTATCTATCTATCTATCTATCTATCTATCTATCTATCTATCTATCTATCTATCTATCTATCTATCTATCTATCTATCTATCTATCTATCTATCTATCTATCTATCTATCTATCTATCTATCTATCTATCTATCGGACTTGAAGTTTACAGCACTATTACATCTTACACCTGTTGTATTTGCACTATAGTATAACTGAACTTTTCTGTTCAATAGCTATTTATTTGCCTTTTTTACCTACTGCAGTTACCTGTGTTCTTGATACTTAAAGTTTTCAGCACTGTTACATCTTACGTTGTATTTGCACTACAGTAGAGCTGAACTTTTCAATTTTATTTATTCCTATGTTACTGTGAACTGTACACATTTACATCAATGTGTTATACACAAATAAAGGGATACAGAAATGTTCGTGTTTTTCCATTTATTACTGCAATGTGGTATGCAATATGCAAAACAGATAATGCATGTTTAACTGAAGGCTGTAAAACATTCAAAAGTATAAATTATATGTTTGTGTATAAGTACACATACATGTGTATATTTTATACATGTGTTATATCTATATCTACAGTATATATATATATATATATATATATATATATATATATATATATATATATATATATATATTTTGTGACGGGGTGGAAGAATCACGCGACAAGGAGAGCTCAAATAAAAACCCCGGAGGGTGGATTTATTAATAATACTAGTGCTGAGTGGAGTGTGGATCGCTGAGGTAGCGCGGTGCTCTCCATGCGTGATTTCCCTCGGTGCGGTGAGTCGGTGCTGTGCTCGTGGCAGGGCTGGATCGGTCACACGCTGGTATTTGAAATCAGCAAGAGATAGCACGTTAATTCTCAGCTTTGTGGAGACCAGTCTCACTATGTGTTAGCCTCACGCGGCTTATATGGCCGCGGGCAAATGGGCCACAGGTGTGGCCGATCCAGCCGTGATGAGCGAGTGCAGGTGTCCCACTTCTTTCTCCAGGGCAACGCTGATGAGTGCTCGGGACACTCGTCACACTCCCCCCCCTAAGCGTTGTCCTGGTCCTGGAGGAAACATAAGGCAGCAATAAGGGGGAAACTGGGGGTGGGTGGGGAGTGACCCCTGACAGACCTGCGAAGGCTGACCAGATCCGAGAGAGTCCGTCCGCGTTGGCGTTGGAGGCTCCGGCTCGGTGGCGGACGACAAAGCAGAAATCCTGGAGCACGAGGAACCACTGCGTCACCCTGGCGTTGGTGTCCTTGGCCCTGGCCATCCATTGAAGGGGCGCGTGGTCTGTGAGGAGGGTGAACTTACGGCCCAGCAGGTAATAACGCAGCTCCAGGACTGCCCACTTTATGGCCAGAGCCTCTTTCTCGACCGTGGCGTAGTTCTTCTCGGCTTTCGTCAGCTTCCTGCTAATATACAAGACAGGATGTTCCTCACCTTCCTGGACTTGGGACAGGACGGCTCCCAAGCCTGTCTCGGACGCGTCCGTCTGCAGCAGGAAGGGGCAGCCGAAGTCGGGGGCGTGTAGGACCGGCTCCTCCATCAGGGCACGCTTGATCCGCTGAAAAGCCTCCTCTGTCTCTGAACTCTAGGCGACGCGCTCAGGCTGCCCCTTCCTGGTCAGGTCTGTCAGGGGGGCAGCTAGAGAGGAGACGTCAGGGATGAAGCAGCGATAATAACCCGCCAACCCTAAGAACGTACCTGAGTCTTCGTGCCGGGTCTTGGGGCGGCGCGGACGGCCTCCACCTTCTTCTTCCACAAGCCACCATGTCATCCTTCTCCCGCGGCTTGATGAGGCCCCATCCAAGGTACTTTGCCTCAAAGAGGGCCAGGTGACACTTGTGAGGGTTGGCGGTGAGTCCAGCCCTTTGAAGATCCGTAAACACCCTCCGCAGATGGTCTAGGTGGTCTTCCCAACGCTCAGAATGAGTGACAACATCATTCAAGTATTCTGCCGCGTACTGTTGGTGTGGCCGAAGGATGATGACCATTATCCTTTGGAACGTGGCCGGCGCTCCGTGCAGGCCGAAGGGAAGGGTCCGATACTGCCAGTGGTCACTTGGGGTTGAAAAGGCGGTTTTCGGTTTGGCACTTTCGGAGAGTGGTACCTGCCAGTAGCCCTTTGTCAGGTCCAGGGTGGAAATATACCGGGCCCTTCCCAGGCGATCCAGGAGTTCATCCACCCGGGGCATTGGGTACCCGTCAAATTCAGAGACTTCGTTGAGGTGCCGAAAGTCGTTACAGAAGCGGAGGGTGCCATCTGGCTTCGGGACCAGAACAATTGGGCTGGACCATGGGCTGCGTGATGGTTCAATCACCCCTAACTTCAACATCTGCTGAATTTCTTCCTCAATAGCCTGCCGACGAGCCTCTGGGATACGGTAGGGCCGCTGCTTTACGACGACGACCGGTGGTGTCTTGATGTCGTGATGTACAAGGCGGGTTTGCCCGGGGACTGTAGAGAACACATCCGAGAACTGACTGACCAGGTGTTGCAGCTCAGCCTTCTGTGCCGCCGACAGACCAGGGTTGGTGCCCACCAGAACGGGTTCCACGGAGGCAAGGGCAACGGTCTGTTCTCTGGTCCCCACCCATCTCTTCAGCAGATTTACGTGATACAGCTGCTCGGGGCTCCGTCTTCCAGGTTGCCGTACATGGTATGTTACTGGCCCCACTTTCTCTACCACCATATACGGCCCCTGCCAGGTGGCCAGGAATTTGCAGGCTGCGGTGGGGACCAACACCATAACCCGGTCGCCTGTCTGGAATTCCCGAGCCTGAGCTGCACGGTTATAGTGGCACTGTTGAGCCTGCTGGGCTTTTGCCAGGTGTTCCCGGACTAATGGCATGACGCGGTCGATCCGTTGCCTCATCTCTGCGACATGCTCGACCAGGGACCGGTGTTGGGTGGGCTGTTGGTATTCCCACGCCTCCGCGAGGTTGCCGACCGAAGAGGATCTCAAACGGTGTAAAGCCTGTGGACGCTTGGGGAACCTCCCGTATGCCGAACAGGACGTAGGGCAGCATCTGGTCCCAGTCGCATTTGTCTTCTGCTGCCACCCGTCATAGCATTTGCTTAAGGGTCTGGTTAAAACGTTCGACGAGTCCGTCCGTTTGGGGGTGGTATACGGTCGTCCGCAGCTGCTTTACCCAGAGCAGGCGGCAGAGGTCAGCCATTAGTCGGGACATGAACGGTGTTCCCTGATCAGTCAAGATCGCCGTCGGTATGCCGACTCGGCTGAACAGCAGGAGGAGCTCATGGGTGATGTTCTTCGCTGTGGCTTTCCTGAGAGGAACGGCTTCGGAGTACCGGGTGGCGTAGTCAACTACGACGAGGATGTGTTCGTGTCCCCGGGCCGACTTCGGCAACGGCCCTACCAGATCCATCCCGATGCGCTCAAAGGGCACCTCTATGATGGGCAGCAGAATGAGCGGCGTGGGGGGAGGTGTCTGGGGTGATGTCTTCTGGCAGACGGGAAGCGCTTCACTTCGGCCTCCAGGCCGGGCCAATGGAACCGGTCCTGAATGCGCTGGGTGGTATTAGCCGCACCGAGGTGTCCGGCCAATGGATGCGAGTGTGCCAACTGCAGGACCGTCTCCGTCTTTGAGCGCGGTACCACTAACAGCTTTTTTTCCTCCCCCCTCCGCTGGGCGACACAATAGAGCAGGCCGTTCTCTACAACGAAGTGGGGGAGAGGATGAGGTTTTGGCCGTGTGTCCTTGCCCTCTAACACACAGACCTGTGTCCAAAAGTGTTTCAATCGTTCATCCTCCCGCTGGGCACGACCAAATGATCCCCCTCCCGTAACCTGTTGGTAGACATCATAGAAGAAGTTAGTGCTATGGGAAGGGGATTCACCATCTCTCCCACTGTCGGAGGCCAAGAGAACGGGGTGGCGGCTGGTCCTCATCGATGGGCGCCGTCCACGGCGACCCCCTCTAGGGCTGGCAGGCTGTGTGGCGGCGGTTAACAGGGCATCAAAGCCCGGCCAGTCTCGGCCCAGCAACACGGGTACTGGCAAACCCTTAACAAGCCCCACCTCTACGGGCCAGGATCCCGGGGCTGCGGAGATGGTGACGCGCCGAGCGGGCACCTGTCGCGTGTCCCCATGCACACAGGTGATCTGAATTATGGTCTTGGTCTCACTGCGGGGAGGCAGGATCTCCTCCTTGATGAGACTGAGCTGCCGGAATCAAGCACTGCCTTGAATGGCCGGCCGTTAATCTTCAACTTGGCCTCTGGGGCTTCCCTAGGCACCTCCTGGTGCACCACACAACCCGCCATCCAAGCCTGAGCCTTGGGAGAAGAGGGCGCTGTTGGGATGGACTCATCTTGGGGCTCGGGGGCCGCCGTCCTGTCTATTTGCCGTGAGATGCCCTCCGGCACGCGCTGCTCTGGAGCACCCTCCGGGGAAAAGGCGGTACTCGCTCCCCAGCCTCCCGTCGATAGGCCGCCTCGGCCAGCTCGATTGCCTCTACTAGCTCCAACGTGGTGGTGGGGTTACGCATGCCGACGGCCTGGCGGTAAGTGCGGGGCAAGGCGCGGAGGAGGCGATCGATGACCACGCGTTCCGTTACCTGGGCAGCCGTAGGCGCTCCATCCATCAGCCAGTGCTGGGCTAGGCGAGTCAGTTCCGCGGCTTGAGCACGTGCGGGACGTCGAGGCTGGTATGCCCAGTCATGGAAACACTGGGCCGCGCACACTGGAGACAGCCCCACGCGGGTTAAAATTTCTCTCTTCACGTCTTCATATTTCTCTGCCATCGCTGTAGGGAGGCTGAAGAAGGCACGTTGTGCCTCACCGGTGGGAAGAGGGGCCAGTGCGCGGGCCCAGTCGTCCGGGTCCTATCCCTCCGTGGTGGCAGTGTTTTCAAACATCTGCAGGTAAACCTCGACATCATCGTGGGAGGTCATTTTCGGCAACATCTGAGTGGCTTGTATCCGCGGGTCCGGCAACGGAACGCGCTGGTGGGCGGCCGTGCGGAGAGCTGTGATTTCCTGATCAGCCTGGCTCTGTCGTGTGGCAAGATGCTCCACAATCTGGTGCTGTCACAGGTTGTAACCGCCGGTCTGGAAGAGACGACAAAAAAAAGGCGTGAGGGTGCAGAGTTCACTTGTCGGCAAAAACTTCCACTTAATCTGCCCGCATTCTCCACCACTGTGACGGGGTGGAAGAATCACGTGACAAGGAGAGCTCAAATAAATACCCCGGAGGGTGGATTTATTAATTATAATGGTGCTGAGTGGAGTGTGGATTGCTGAGGTAGTGCGGTGCTCTCCGTGCGTAATTTCCCTCGGTGCGGTGAGTCGGTGCTGTGCTCGTGGCAGGGTTGGATCGGACCACACGACAAGGAGAGCTCAAACAATTACCCCAGAGGGTGGATTTATTTACAAATAAGTGCTGGGGAAGTGCAAGGTAGAGTGGTGGTGGTGATTGGCGTGCTCTCCGGTGTGAGTCCGTGGCGAGATGGACCGGCTCTGTGCTCTGTGCAGGCTGGGTCGATTAGTCGCTCGTTTCTGTGGACGCAAAAGAGAGTACAGTGTGTTAGCCCTTGTGTGTTTCGGAGATGAGTCTCCCTTAGTGTGAGGCTCACGTGGCTTATCTGGCCGCGGCCAAATCAGGGACAGGTGCGATCGCTCCGGCCTTAATGAGCGAGCGGAGGTGTTCCTTGTGCGTTTCCAGGGCAATGCTGATAGATCGCCGGGATGCTAGTCACAGCATATACATAATATATACATATAAATACACACAAAACATGAACATTTCTACACAGAATCGTTTCTGTTGGATGACATTCCTTGAGAGCAATCGATTTGACAGCATTCATTTCTTAGTTTATGGTTTCATAACAACGCTGGGGCACATATTAGTCAAGACACAGCATATAGTCACAATCTTGTCCAGGAACGTCATGTCCTCATTTCTACATGGGAGTGCCATGCTGATTGGAACAATTCAATTCAGTATGGTGTACTTTGTGCGTACACATCCAATCACCCTCTTCACATGCACCCTGAGGTGAGCTATCCGGCGTGTTTCCTCCACATCTTTTGCATCCAGCTGGCTGCGTCCTCTTGTGAAAGCTGGTGTTTTCACTTCTGCACACATGAATCCAACACTGTCTCTGATGTCAAAGCCGCGATCTGCCAGCACCAAGTCCCCAGGTAACAGTTGATTAAGAAGTCCACTATTCTCGGTCACATGCTTGTCACTGACACAACCTCCCCACCCTTTGGAAATGAAAGATATAGATCCTAGTGGCGTAATGCCAATGAGGTACTTTAGGGTGTGATGGAAGAAGCTGTGTCAGCACACCCATCAGAAGCAC
This sequence comes from Barbus barbus, assembly GCF_936440315.1. Taxonomy (NCBI): domain Eukaryota; kingdom Metazoa; phylum Chordata; class Actinopteri; order Cypriniformes; family Cyprinidae; genus Barbus; species Barbus barbus. Next base: position 16,050,731 of record NC_136734.1, on the reverse strand, counting down.
AAAACACGGAAGTCCAGTGTAATACCTGACCTTCGCATCATCATCTTTAAAGGAATCCTCTTCCATGTTCTTTTCAGCAAGCTCTTTCTTGAGTCTCCGGTTCTCCTCTAACAAGCGGTTAATTTCAGCACGCCTACAGCTACAAAGATGGCATTCCAGCTGTTCTGCAGTGTTGTCATTTGGCCCTGCGTCTTCCATCTGTGGACCGTCATCTGCTGTTGCAGCTTCATCCTGGCCAGCTACATGTAGTGCTGCGGGTGCAGCGTCATCCTCAGTGATAATTTTTTGCCTCCTTTTACATCGGTTAAACCGCCCACACTCCGTTGCTTGGACTTCTGTGTGCCCAAGATGCAGCGATGGAACCCTGTCTGGATCACACTCTAGCATTTCATAGGCTGGTTTACCTAAAATAAAAGTTACATAACTAATTTATTTAAGTAGTTATGTAGTTATTCAAGTAATTTGTAGTGCAAATGTAGCAACAACTCCACGCCATATTTACATGCCTTGCTTTAACAACAAAATCAGTCAGATGTGTTTTGTTTTTAACTTACCTTTGTGGAAATGCAGTGAACAAACAAACATGTGAGAGAGAGAGTAGTATACATTATGTCAAAATGATTGATTTTATTACCCTCATAAAAATTCCACCCCCCTCCCATAACTGGACACCTGTTTGGACACCTGTTTTGTACACCCCCCCCCCCCCAGCCCCTGTCTAAGCGGCCATCTTATTGACCTTATAGTGAACTTAAGAATTTATGACAATGTGTTTGTGTGTGTGTGTGTGTGGGGCCGATGTTATGTGGTTTAAACTTTAAATGGTGAATTTGTGTTAAATGGGGTAAAGGGAAGTTTTTATTAAAGTGTTTTCACATACATATCAAGAAAAAACATCAAACATGTACGTAAAACGTACAAAGACTGTTTATTTCCCTACAAGTGGAGACTAGTGTTGTTAAAACAGGAAAAACGTAGAAAATAAAACAAAAAAGCATTAGATACACTATCTTTCCTATCTTAAAACTAGTTCGTTTGACAAAGTTAAATAGAAGAAGTGAGCGCGTTCGTTTATCAAAACCTACGTTGCGGTTTTTAAAAAGTTTTGAGTTTATAACAGATACAAAGTTAAATAATATAGAATCCTACCATGGTACGCCTGTTTTTCCCCTACAAGTGGAGACTAGTGTTGTTAAAACAGTTTTAGGAAAAACTAAAACAAACAAAAAAGCATTAGATACACTATTTTTCCTATCATTAGAATTTAAAACTAGTTCGTTTGACAAAGTTAAATAAATAGAAGAGTTGCGAACGCGTTAGTTAAAACAATAAGATATTTATCAAAATCTATGTCTTGCTTTTTAAAAAAAAGTTTGACTTTATAACAGATACAAAGTTAAATAATATAGAGACGACTTCTCTTACCGTGGTGTGAAATGAAAAATATCAGACCGTTAAACAACAGTATAAGATACCTGTAAAAATCTTCTGACATTACAATTGAAAAGCTAGCTTTTGTCCCAACTTAGAAAAGTTAAACAAATGTCTATCTTACGCAGTGTCCGTTTAGACAACCTCTCCCTTCTGTGTCAAAACTGAGAATGAGCTTTGGAGCACTGCGGTCAGACCACACCCACAAACCGCCCTCTAACGCTGTAAGGAGAGACCGGTCTGAAGATTTGCGTGTTAAAAGAATTAAAGTAATGTTTTAACATTAGAACAAAGTTATTTTTATAAATATTTTACATTTCTCAATGAATGAAACCGTTCACTATTCACCATAAAGCTTTTCACTTTAAAAGGTTACACAAATTTTCTTCTAAACAAACGCCCCACAGGGAAAAAAATGTTGTTTGTTTGTCTTATTTTATTTAAGCGTCTTAATTCCTATAATAGACCTTTGATTTTTGTCAAGCTTCTGCCGTGGTATAACCCAGACATTTTTCGTTTTAAAAATGAGGTTACACAAGTTTTCTTTTAAACATTCACCTCTAACCCACAGGAAAGTGTTGTTTTATTTTATTTTATTTTAGTTATTCACACTTAACACCTTTTATTTATTTACTCTTTGATATTGTCAATCTTAAAACTTCTAGGATGCTGTGTCGGTTAAAATACACATGTGCGAGAAGAAACTGAAATGATAGCAAATGTTTTGGGTTTTCAGTCATAATTAGAGGGGGGTAACCTTTTTTTTTTCTACAACATCTTACGAATGTAAATGTTTTGTCTCACGCAGAGCGAGCAAATGAGAAACTGCGTTGCGCGTCTGGCCGCATGACCACTGAAACGGTGTTATCTGATCAACGTTGTAAAATATCTAAAGTTTCTGGGGATTCAACTCATTTGCAATCTAATGAGTTTTGAGGGGCTCTGGCGTCATAAACTTCGTTAGAACGTGGTTCATTGATTAAAACAGATGGTCTTTCTAACATGTTCAGCGATCAAAGGATATCCACTTTAAGCATTTATGAGGCACAGCTGCGTGTGTGTCTGTGCGCCTCTGTCGAAGGTTTAGGCAAAAGTTCGCGACCCGGTCAAAGGAAGCTTTTCATGACACACATCTGGTGAAGTTAGATGTAGTTGAGAATTGTGTATTTATAATGAATTTATAATCTATTCGAATACGGCTTTAAACTAACGTTTAGGATGTGATGAGATAGTCAAAGAAGGCGATAACCACAAACTTAAATACAGGTCCCCAAAGATGATGGTTTTAATAAGACGCTGTAGGAAAACAATCTTTAATTTACTTCATTTTACCTAGTTTTATTTCTTCCCAACTTAAGAATTAAATCAGTCCCTGCTTCAAATGTGCATTTGAACGGATGGGTTACATCATACGAGTTCAATAAACAGATATTCTGAGATTTGATTTTGATGGTTAAAACCTCTCGTCGAATTTAAACACTTCTAGATAAGGGAAGAACAGCCTCTACACGCGAGAGGGTCTACGATAACACGAACTAATTATCTTGTAAAGAAAAAAAGAAAGATCTAAAATCCGTTTCAACCCATCTCCAACAGAGTTCAGTAAACTGATGAAGACCAGACGGATAACTGCGGCTGATGAATTTGAGCGGGAGGGTTTTGATGAGATTTATAACAAAAGTCAGAATCTTTTTTTTTTTTTTACGATAACGGTTTACGATACAATTGCAGAAAACGCCCACTCCCTGAAATGTTAAAAACCATGGTCTATTACATCTTCATTATCTGTAAACTCTGTTTCTCACACGACAACAAAATACCTCAACGACCTAAGGGACAATGGCTAACAATTACGACGGTAAGTCTGTGTTTTGTTCACAGATGATATTTATGATGATATTTTGTTTAAAATGAATATTTTAATGCATATTTGTTTAACACTATGTTATTATCTTCAGATACTTTTGAGAATATCGAATTTGACGAGGGTTTGGAACAAATCCTTGAAGATATATGTCTTTACATTTGCCTATTGAACAGTTTAACATCTAATAACCGTCCATAATAGGGTAATAACAATCCTTATCATTTATACAGTTGATGAAACACAACTATTTGTTCGTGGTGACGACGTAGGAGTTAATGGTGAGTTATACAGATTTTTTTTTTCTTAACATCTTAAAAAGTTCCAGGCTCTCAAACGGTCTCTGATGATTTGACAGCCGAAGGGGATGATGACGTCTTGGTCGCGGTAGAGGAGGTTGTGGTGAGAACGGACTTACGTCACGAACCAGATAACGTCACACAGCCCGACCCCTCCCACGGTGACCGTTCAACAGAAAGAGTTCACACGCTTACCGACTGTGAGAGTGGACACAGGACAGAGACCGGTTCTCCCAGGCAGCGAATATATGGTTGCGGTCAAGGTGTAAAACGCCTGAGATTGTTGCCGTTTCAACCCTAACGAGTTAAATCCTGTATCAAAAATACCTTATGGTGTACTCAGAAGACAGTCTGATAATAAAATGGAGGTCTTACGTAAGACTTACAATCTCAAAGTTCGTACTATATGGGAATGTCAGTGGGAGAAAGCCAAACAAAACGACCCTGATGTTATGGCTTTTATGAGTAATTACACAGCTCCTGAACGACTGAACCCTCGGGAATCGCTTTTTGGTGGCCGGACCAACGCCCTGAAACTTTATCATAAAACCGCAGAGGGCGAACGTGTTTCATATCTGGACTTTACGTCGCTGTATCCTTTTGTACAGTCGCGTAAAACTTACCCGATCGGTCATCCTGAAATAATGTTAAAAGATTTTGAACCGATCGAGTCGTATTTCGGACTTATTAAATGTACTGTACCACCCCCACATAAACTGCTACATCCTCTCATCCCCTTCAAATCATCACAGGGAAAACTATTGTTTGCTCTGTGTCGCACATGCGCAGAGCAGCAACTACAGGAGCGCTGTCAACACAGAGAAGAAGAGCGCGCGTTTTCAGGGGTTTGGATGAGCGTAGAACTCACACACGCTGTAGTTAAAGGATATAAGGTTGTCAAAATTGTGGAAGTGTGGCATTTTCCGCAGACCTCAGACACTTTATTCGCCGATTACGTTAAGACGTTTCTCAAATTCAAACAAGAGGCTTCAGGTTTTCCTCCGCACGTGGTGACAGATGACGAAAAACAGTCCTACGTCAAAGCGTATTTTGAGAAGGAGGGCGTTCATCTGGACATCGACAAAATCGCCCTTAACCCCGTGCGTAGATCTATAAATAAATATTTGTTAAATGCTCTTTGGGGGAGATTCGGGCTTAGGTGTAATTTACCAACAAGTGAACTTTTAACTGAACCTGAAGATTTCAGCCGTTATATATTTGGTAACAGTCATGACATTAAACATTTCTCATTCGTGTTGGACACAGTGGCCCTGGTCCAATGGTGTTGTGCAGAGGCGGACCCCGCCCCCGCGAACGATGTTAACGTGTTTATCGCTTCATTCACCACCGCTTACGGTCGTTTGGAATTATACGATCTTATGGACAGATTAGGATCTCGCGTTTTTTACGTAGATACAGACAGCGTTATCTTTTCAACAAAAGAAGGCGAATGGATGCCTCAAACAGGATCATAGGCGAGCTGACTAACGAGCTTGACGTAGATGACAGCATCGCGGAATTCGCCGTGACCGGACCAAAATCGTACGGTTTTAAAACTGCAAAAAATAAAGTCACCCTTAAAGCTAAAGGTGTGACCTTGCATTTTTCGAACGCCCAAATCGTTACCTTAGAAAGCATGGTTTGTCTGGTACATGGTTATGTGACATCACGTGACACGACCCACCTGCTCACACGGACAGAGACCATTGTACGTGATAAAAGGAAATTCACATAGCATAATAGATCAGTTTTGAAAAGGTTCAAAGTGGTTTATGACAAACGGGTTCTTTTGACCGACTACACAACTTTACCTTACGGATATTAACAACATGTCTGGATCACACCATGTGTATGTTGAAGAAAGTTTTGATTTTCGTTTTCAATTTCCTTTTTACGCAGTGATCTCCGGGCCCTCCGGCAGCGGAAAGACTGTCTTTGTAAAAAATTTGTTGTGTAATGCAGATAAGCTGATTGATGTAAAATTGGATAATATTGTGTTTTTATACAGCTGTTGGCAACCTTTGTATGATGAACTCTTGTCATTGTTTGATATTAAATTTATTGAAGGTATTCCAAAATCTTTAATGGATGAAAATTTATTACCTCCTAATAAGAAATCTATTTTATTTTGTGATGATTTAATGGAATTAGCATATTCGAACGATGAGCTCTCACGAGCATTCACGAAATATGTCCATCATAAATCATTTTCCATTATATTGATAACTCAGAATCTGTTTTTTCAAGGTAAAACCAGCAGAACTATTAAACTGAACACACACTATATTATTTTGTACAAAAGCCCGAGAGATTCCATGCAAATAATGGTTTTAGGTCGTCAGATTTTTCCAGGGAATACCAAATATTTTATGGAATGTTATCAGGATGCAACCAATCAACCCTTTGGTTTCCTTTTGATCGACTTTAAAGCTAAAACGCCCGAGCGCTTTCGTCTCAGATCAGGTCTGTTTTCAGATCACCAGGTGGTGTACGTGCAGAAAAGAAGGCGGTAAACTTTGGTGAAAATAAGAAAGAAAATGAGCGACAGGCTTTGTAAAAATCTACCTCTTTTAAAACTGTTATATAAAGCCTCACCAAGGCAGCGACGTGTCATTTTACATACGGCGTCGGATCAACTGATTTTATCCTTGTGCGAGATAGCTCTTAACGTGCTCCGCGGTACCATACCTCTAAACACTGCGCAGTTCCGAAGATTAAAAAAGAGAAAAGATGAAATCAAATACGCAGCGAATAAAAAGATTAGCGTCATAAGAAAAAAACGACTGATTAATCAGAGAGGCGGTTTTCTCGTACCCCTGTTAAGCGTGGCCATACCATTTATCACAAGTTTAATAACGTCCAGACAACATTAGGAATGGAATATGCTGAAAAGCATTACGTGATTCCTCAGAACCAGTTGGATAAATTAAGGTCCGGGAATATTCGCGAGACGATCCAACAAGTTGTGGAGAACAATTTGGACGAGGCTATAAGACAAATATTGCAAAGGAGCGATTTAGATCCAGACGGGAAAGCTAAACTTTATGCCAATGTTCTGCAGAGGTATTTAACTATAGTAAAACAGGGCGATTTGGAGAGCGGTAGTTTAACTCTCACGCTCCCGAAACAGGACACCGTACGTCCCGATGCACCTGCTGACGCACCTGTCACACCGACTACTAACGCACCTCCCCCACCGTCTAATAACGGTGATGGAGAGGATCAAATCGTCGACGAGATCTTAAACAACGTACCACGCAGGAGTTTAAAAAACATTAAATTCATTTTGAATAAAATGTCTAATGCTAAGCAGTTGTCTTCATGGACAGAATCTGGAGAGTTTGTGTTTAAAGGACGTGTAATCTCCGGATCACACATATTGGACTTGGTTAAAAGTATAACAGCTCCTCATACGATCCGTGATGAATACAGACCTCGCGGTTGGAACGAATTTCTGGACGCCTTTGCCCTTTTAAATATACCATTTTCAACTATAAGCAATACGCAAGTTAAACGTGCTGTCGAGACCCTGAAAAGAAAATCACCCACACAGACCCACCAGATGTCGCCAAAGACACCCTCCCCGTTGAAACAACTGAGAGGTAAAAAGAAGCCTGCGGTTACGTCACAACCTAATACCCCCATCGGACCCGCTTTTAATTCGTCAGCTCTTGATGCTACCGCCTGGTTGTCTTTTTAACATAATTTCTTTGTAAACATGTTTGAAATGTTTGTATTAAACCTGCGCTGAATTATCAACATGACTGATTACGTATGTCTTTTATTTATACACACACGCACGCACACACACACACACACACACACACACACACACACACACACACACACACACACAGATACATTTGTGATTACATCTTTTTATTTATTAATCACATCTTTCATTTATACAGTACGTGTGTTAATACATTGTCTTTTAGTTATTAAACATGAAATTATAGAAACGTTCTAGATGGTTTACAGAGATTTACAGATCTGGACACACTGATTGCAGTTAAATGTCTCACAGAGTCTAGGTTTCAGTCTCTTTACAAAACGAACAACCATGTCATCATTTTTAATCGAATCATCATAATACATTTTAACAATATTTTCATAATCGACCCCTTTTGACATGTGATACAGAAAAAACACACAGTGTTGTCCGCAGGCGTCTGATGCAATGTTTTGAACCTGTTTGTTAGAGTATCGTACGCAAATAGAATTGTTTTTTAAAAAGTCTTGGACGGTCTTTGGAAAACGCTGATCTTTAGGGTTTCCACCGAAGCTGTCAAAAAAACAGCTAATGCGATCGTTGTTTATGTAGATGGCTACCCAGTGTTGACCCGGTTCTGTGGACGGATCCGTGTTAAAAATAAGCATGGCAGGTAAATTCTTTAAAGGTGATTTGGGGAGGTGATCGCACGGAAGCACTCCTAAAAAATACGTGTTGTGTGCGATTTTATCCATGACTGCCGTTAGTTGAACCGTATTCATTTCAACGTCTCAGTAATAATCGACCAGCACCTGTCTTCGATTGGATATTTCGACGATCGAATCAAAAATCGCATATACGATGATGGTTATGGATTGTCTGAGAGGTTGTCTGAATCGGGCTTCCAGTCTAATGTTTCCTGACCTGATTAGAGAGACGTGATTCGAACAATCTTCATCGGGTGCTAAATTAAACCCGTAGAGGGTGTATCCGTTGAGAAAATCCTGACGATCTATCGCCAGAGGATGATTTTTAAGATGTCTACCGGTAGATAATACCAGTTGATAAAAGTCCCTCACGGCAGATCCTCTCTCATACTCCGGTTGCAGGGGTTTGGATGGGATTTGGACACCGTCACGATATAAAGCCAAAAATTCCAGATTAAAATGTTTAAAAGCAAAGGGGTTTTTGTCGTATGCACCTGAAAAAGCAGAATTTTCCGTCATTGCTAAAATGATGGATTTCGGCAGCGTTCCGAGAAAAAGATTTTCTTGATTAGACACGCGAGATCCTACAGGGATAGAGAAATTCTTCAGACACACACGTTCTATAGGGTATTTAGCGGTGGTCGATAAAAGAGCTTGCGCGTGTCCTAGCCGTACACCCGGCGAAACCGAAACTTTTTTCACAAAAAGAGATGCTGATATAATATTGAGTTTATAAGCGGTAGCGTCATCACGCATCAGACAGAACTCGTCTTTACCTCGCGTCATCCGTATTTTTATATCTACACCGTTCAACATTAATTTTTCTTGAAAGAATATGTCGCTATGGATGGGTGCTAGTAACTCTACAACGTTGCTAGCGTTGGTAAACGCGGCTCGCTTCATTAAACCCGCATTCTCTCCAGCAGGGTCTGTAGCGTCCATGTGACCCGCTGTATCTCTGTAAAACAATCCTGCTGAAAAGACGCTTTCGAGGGTATCTTTTCCGAAATTTATCAACGCTTCGATCAAACACCTATAAGGATAAGTGCTAGAGCTCTGCGTTATCAGACGATCGCCTAGAGAAACGTCCACCTGCGAGAATATACAGGCGCCGGGGTAATTTATTAACCCGACGGGCGCACCATCTGCAATATCGCTGCCGTCCGGCCTGGTTATTTTGATCCGTGTATATAACAGAGTGTTATTTAGATCGACGTAATCTTCGCCTGTCCCCGCAATAAAAAATTCTAGCGGCGATGAATCCGTTATCGCGGATAGCGGTGGTATTTCGACGTATGTATTTTTTTCGATAGACGTCTGAGTCATAGGTACGGTAAATAAATCCAACTCGGATTTAATACACTCCTCCGACATGTTGTGAAATAGAGACATGGTTTAGAAAATAGTATTGAGCGGTCTTTTGCGCCGGACAGTTTTCTTTACACGTTTCGCACGAGAACGTCTTAAGTGTTTTGCGACCGTACGTTTCTTACTAGCGGGTTTACCCTTCTTCACCCGGCCACTCCCCCCTACGCATACGCACTCCGGGCGGTTTAAAAGACCCGCGTGACATAACCATTAATCCGTTACCGTTTTGGACGTCGTTGTTATTATCGTTATACGATCTCGATAGAGCTGTGGTTACTACGTCGCTAGCTATATTTCTCGCAGCGGCTTTTAGATGCGGTTTTGCTATACTAAAACCTCTTTTCAACAGAGGTAGCGCTGTTCTGAAAAGTGCTTTGAAAATACCGCCTATACCGGAACCGTACATGACAGAGCCGCCGGCGTAGCCGGGTAATCCGTTACCCGTTTGGTTACGGTAGTAAGCGATATAGCGTTCGGGATCCATAGTCGTATAGTTTCGTTAAACAAAACAAAAAACAACTATTTCACAGGTCTAAAGTGGAGTTTAGCCACAACTTTACCGTAAGTGAAACGGACGTGTTTGTTCTGATCGTCTTTGACTTTGATGCAAATGTCTGTAATATTAGACTTATTCACAGCCATATCACCCTGCAGCCCAAGACCGGTTGCCCACTGAAGCTAAGCAGGGCTGAGCCTGGTCAGTACCTGGATGGGAGACCTCCGGTGAAAACTAGGTTGCTGTTGGAAGAGGTGTTAGTGAGGCCAGCAGGGGGTGCTCACCCTGCGGTCTGTGTGGGTCCTAACGCCCCGGTATAGTGACGGGGACACTATACTGTCAAAAAGCACCGTCTTTCGGATGAGACGTTAAACCGAGGTCCTGACTCTCTGTGGTCATTAAAAATCCCATGGCACTTCTCGTAAAGAGTAGGGGTGTAACCCCGGTGTCCTGGCCAAATTCCCTCCACTGGCCCTTGTCTATCATGGCCTCCTAATAATCCCTATACACTTGATTGGCTCTATCACTCTCTCTCCTCTCCACCTGTAGCTGGTGTGTGGTGAGCGCACTGGCGCCGTTGTCCTGTGGCTGCCGTCGCATCATCCAAGTGGATGCTGCACACTGGTGGTGGTTGAGGAGAGACCCCCCCCACATGATTGTAAAGCGCTTTGGGTGTACAGCAATACACAATAAAGCGCTATATAAATGCATCATTCATTCATTCATTCATTCACAGGTGCGTAATGCGGCTTATCGAATCTAACACTAATGATGTCGTTAGCCGCACCCTCTATATGTACAGTTCTCAGTAGCGGTACATACGAATCACCGACTGATTGATATTCAATCATGTCTGTGTATATATACATGCTATAAAACCCTCCTCTTATGTCGGCCTGATGCGGGGCGTACGTCACGACAGGTACGATCTTTGCGAGGTTGATTTACAGAACCTAGTGATGTGGCAGGTTTTAAACCTAAAATAATAGCCAACTTTCCATAAAATATCAAAGATGTGGTCGTCGGTGCTTTTAGAAATATCCTGTTTTTGACGTGATCGTAACCGAGGGTCACTCTAGGAGGTAGATTCGCATTTATTTCTCTAACCAGAAACAACACATCCTCATAATATCCCGGTTTTAAGGTATTACACACTTTAGATATGTTTTGAAGGTTTTTTTCTTTAATATAGATAATCATGCCCTCAGTCTCTTCGTGATGATCCTCATCATACCCCAGTATACCGGGTGTCGTGTTGATAACAAACGCCGCATCCTCCTCATTAAACGTATACCAGCATATAGGATAATAAAATTCGATCAACCCCACCTCCCAATGGCCTTTGAGGTTCATACTTCTGGCAAGTCTTGTTTTGTAATTAGAAATACGGTTGTCAGGATACACATCCATTGACGCGTTGCAAGGAAGCGTAACGTAAAATCCACCTTCGCTCATGATATAGATTTTCACGAATGATGCTCATGATCGTCTCGTTGTTACTTTAAGGATTTTTCTGTATGTCCAAGATGTCCCGTTCTGCCAACCACGACGAAGATTTAGTCGGCCATCCCCACCATTTCACGAGACAGAACACCTGTTTTCCTCTCTTTTTTCGATCTAAAATCTTTTCTATTTTAAACGATTTATCTTGATTCGCAATAATTTTTGTAATTCTTTTTCATAAAAACATCCTTCGATAATATCACCGTCATAGTCTTGTAGCCTATACACCGGTGGTGTGCGGGGTATACAGGCTGCTATAGTGAAAAACTCTTCCGTGTAATTCTGCGCATACCCCTTAGAAAACACATTTCTGACTTTAGACACTCTAACCACATTGCCGATTTTATACCTAAAGACAGGTGCGTCTTAACGCATGCTTCCGTACAGATTATTAAACACCTCCGCTTCGTTTTCTTTATGAACGTCCAGAGGTCGCATTTTAATACTTTTGTGATAACTCGCGTTATACCCATCTATAAGATCTTGTAAGATGTCATAATAACGCTTTGAATTGACAGCTGTTAAAAATCGTGACATTCTTCCGCGAAGCCTTCGATTAAAACGTTCAATCACAGACGCCTTAATGTCACTCGCCGTAGCAAAATGATGTATGTTATGCTTTTTCATCAATTGTTGGAAATGTTTGTTAAAAAATTCGGTGCCTTTATCAGTTTGTAATTTTTGCGGTATGCGGTTTTCTTTGAGTATAGATTCGAACGCTTTGGTAACCTCCTTCCCCGTCTTATTTTTCAGCGGACGAGCCCATGCGTACTTACTAAAGATATCTATACACGTTAGTAAAAAAATTATATTATCGTTTTCTTTCGAATAAGCAGACATATCAACCAGGTCTGCTTGAAACTGCGCATCTTTTCCGTACACCACTACCCTATTGCGCTTGTATTTGACAGGTGCGGTTCTGTGTAACGTATAGGCGTCCTGAGATGCTAACCAATCCGTCACTTCTTTATCCTTCAGAGTTACTCCGTATTCCTGTAACACTCCGCGTTTTAACCGTGCTTTACCCCCCAAAGATCCTGGATCTGAAGGATTGTAGTACACTTTTTTCATTAATTCAGACATCTTACTCCACTGTTTTTCAGAAAATAATGACAAACGCTGTTAGTGTCAAGGATTTTTATTTACAACAGTTGTAGAAGTCATAATCAAACATTAAATATGATTGGTTACACAACATCTAGATATTGAAGGAATTTCGCACACATTACAATATTTTTCTCAATCATATATTCGGTTAATACATCGATAATTTCACACACATCCGTTGCTTCTTTTCTTGACAAGGTCATCACACACACATCGGTTACATAAGTACAAAGACACAAAATGTTACCAATTTTAAGACTTTCTTCATATTCAGACATATTTTCAAGAATGTTTTTAACAGTCGTGTGGATATCATAACCCTTTGCAATACATTGACGCAGCATAATGTTCCACTCGCCCGACATACACCGTACAATGCTCATTTGATTTTTTAATTTCATTAAACGTTTATTATCCACATAACAATCAGTCTCATCATCGATAATCTTATACAATAAATGTATTATTTCTCTCTTAATGTGTCGTTTAAATAAGAGTTTTGTCAGACAGGCTGTGTTGCAGAGGTTTCCCATGTTCCCAGTTAGTCGGAACCTGCCGGAGCACTTTTCTTCCAGTTGTCAACAGCGTCGTAAACAGCCTGTTCACAGGTTTCGTTCACAAGCGTTGTCCTGAGTTCAGCCAATCCTCCGACTATGAACATTTCATCCCTGAGCTCGCACAGAACAGCATCGACAACACCCTGAATCCTTTGGAGGTGTGGGGATAAACCAAACAGTTTCAATGTTCGGGCCAGAATGTGTTTTAGGTCAGGTTTGCACACTTTATCCCTTAGTTCTTCAAAACAGCTGAGAAAATAGTACGCAGGAGCCTCATAGAGACATGAATGTTGCGTTTGCGATGGATGATCCGTCGTACAGCCATAACAATCTTTCTTTAACTGTCTGTCTACCAGATGTTCCAGAATGATCCCGACAACAGCTTTAATGATTTTATGACCGGTTACACCGATACATCCGTCGACGTTGTCCGAGACGTTATCAGAGCTTGTAGCATCGTCCGACGTAGATTGAGACGGTCCGTACTTCGCCAAGAATGCGAGGTTATGGTATCCCAGTTCTTTACAAAATTTGTCCAACCAGACGATGTTATCCGTAGACGTCCATGCGGCACACGCATTGTCATCGCCTACAGAACTAGCTGAGGTTGAAACGTTTTCTTGGGACATGTTGCTACCGTTAGCGATCGAAGCTTATTTCCTCTGAGTCCTGCTGGGGAGGTCTGTATTTAATGGTTATAGAATGTGGGCGGTGCTACGTGAGCGCCTCTCCGACTGGTCACACACCATTCAGGGTGAAACAATTTCACTTTTATGTTGTTGTATCTTTCAAACGCGTCGCACCACTTAAACAATTTGTCAATCTTTCCGAATATGTCTTCTAATGCAGGCACATCTTTCCATTGAAACAAGAATTTAATGCTATAGTATTTGAGATGATCCTCTTCAGATATCGGCCAAACACGTTCGGGCAGACCTTCTGTGGTATCGCTACAAAGTATGTAGATGTAATCATTGCTGTGTTTATTAACTTGATCCCCTAACACTCTGTAACGCATTCCAGGCGTAACACCGTTCCATTCCCCTATGAATAGAGGGTCATCGCATCCGTCTTTTAAATCACGCCAAACGTGGTTGTAAAATAAACACCAGTCTTTTACTGTGAAAAACAGTTCGGGGTCATCGCTGGTGTCGTACGTGAATCTTTCATCGGCGTCCACGGTGCTCAGCCTGACCTCCCTGTTGGTCTTGTCAAAGTTGTAACCGCATATGCGATTACCAGATAAATGAAACTCACGCTTAACGTCATCCAAAGGTTCGTGGAGGAAATTGGTCAAACACGGACCGTGTTTCATCTTCCTAGGTGCTAGAGTGAGATCATCCATAGCATCCACGACGGACTTCTCGGGGGTTTTAGGTATTGATGCCTCAGCCATTGTAGAATAATTTTCTGTTTTTCCAAATTCGCAAAACCTACGTACGTATTTTATGTCTAGGTGAAGATAAGTTATCCTCAATACCGGTTTTTAAACACAGCGTTACAACAGGGGGGGCTATCGCTACACCCGCATTAGGGCGGTGATGTAGGTGTGGCCTGACAGCGGTCAGGAGCTCATTCTGAGTTTTGACACAGAAGGGAGAGGTTGTTTAAACGGACACTGCGTAAGATAGACATTTGTTTAACTTTTCTAAGTTGGGACAAAAGCTAGGTTTTCAATTGTAATGTCAGAAGATTTTTACAGGTATCTTATACTGTTGTTTAACGGTCTGATATTTTTTATTTCACACCACGGTAAGAGAAGTCGTCTCTATATTATTTAACTTTGTATCTGTTATAAAGTCAAACTTTTAAAAAAAAAAGCAAGACATAGATTTTGATAAATATCTTATTGTTTTAACTAACGCGTCCGATTCTTTTTTGTTATAGATAAACGAACGCGCTCGCAACTCTTCTATTTATTTAACTTTGTCAAACGAACTAGTTTTAAATTCTAATGATAGGAAAAATAGTGTATCTAATGCTTTTTTGTTTGTTTTAGTTTTTCCTAAAACTGTTTTAACAACACTAGTCTCCACTTGTAGGGGAAAAACACGCGTACCATGGTAGGATTCTATATTATTTAACTTTGTATCTGTTATAAACTCAAAACTTTTTAAAAACCACAACGTAGGTTTTGATAAACGAACGCGCTCACTTCTTCTATTTAACTTTGTCAAACGAACTGTTTTTAAATTCTAATGATAGGAAAGATAGTGTATCTAATGCTTTTTTGTTTTATTTTCTACGTTTTTCCTGTTTTAACAACACTAGTCTCCACTTGTAGGGAAATAAACAGTCTTTGTACATTTTACGTACTTGTTTGATGTTTTTTCTTGATATGTATGTGAAAACACTTTAATAAAAACTTCCCTTTACCCCATTTAACACAGTTTCATCATTTAAAGTTTAAACCACATAACATTGGCCCCACACACACACACACACAAACACATTGTCATAAATTCTTAAGTTCACTATAAGGTCAATAAGATGGCCGCTTAGACGGGGCTAGGGGGTGTACAAAACAGGTGTCCAAACAGGTGTCCAGTTATGGGAGGGGGGTGGAATTTTTATGAGGGTAATAAATCAATAATTCTGACATAACGTATACTACTCTCTCTCTTATTTGGTTTGTTTCCTGTCCTTGTTAAATGTAATTAGTTTATTCTTGTCCAGAGGTGTTCGTTAATTATCCCTGATATTTATAGTCCTGCCGTTTCAATGTAATGTCGTCTGGTCTACTCGTTACTCCCCGGTGTTCCTGTCAGTGTCTGCCTTGCCTTGTCCTGCCCTGATGTCGACATTAAAGTCTATTGTTTGAGTTTATGTCCTCGTCTGCGTGTCCTTGATCCTCCCTGCTGTGTGCACCGTGACAAGATGTAGCCTATTTTCATTATTACTTCTAGTCTTTGAAATACTGCCTAATGTACCGAAAATGATTTATGGTAAACTAAAATATATGTCTTATGTCATCTCTATTGAAACTTGCTTTTCATGTGTTTAAATATGTTTGTAATGACACAAATGCAATGATGAAGTTAGAATCTAGTAGCGATCGTTTAAATTTAAATGTATTACAGTATAATAGAACACAATATGGTTAAAAATATACTCAGGTATGCTAAATATGTGCTACGTGTAAGTCTTAACAGTGTGATTAAGATTATTAAAACAGTGTTTAAAATGAACTTTAAAGTAAAATTTTGGTAACACTTTATTTTAAGGACCAATTCTCAGTATTAACTAGTTGCTTATTACTAGCATATTGACTGTTTATTAGTACTTATAAACCACATATCAATGCCTTATTCTGCATGACCATATGTTAGATCCCTTAATCCAACCCCATACCTAAACTTAACAACTACCTAACTATTAATAAGCAACAAATTAGGCGTTTATTGAGGGAAAATAGTGAATGTGTTCCCTATTCTAAAGTGTTACTAAAATTTTTAATTTCACATAATTACAAAGTATAATTTTTTAAAATTGTGCTTACAGCAAGTGTGTTAAGAGACACATTAACACTAGAAATCCCAGAGTTTTTTACCCCTCCTTTAGCCAAGTGGATGCTAACTGGCTAGTCTTTTGGCTATCATTAGCATCAATTCATGTGTAAATGTGGTCATTACCTGAGCAATCTGCAGGGGTTGGGGGTGTGTGTGTGAATGGTTGCTGGTGGCTTGTTTGTATGTGTGGGGGAGGGAGGGCTGCTAAAAGCAGAGAACTTCATTGACCATGTCTCACATTGGCATAGCCAAGTCAGCAGTCTTCTCCATTATTGTTGTTTCAGCGAAGAGATACCCAGAATTTATACTGTAGGGATGGTCATTATTTGAAACTCAAATGTAAATATTCTAATATTTTGAGATACTGATTTTTGACTTTCATCAGCTGTAAGCTATAATCAAACAAAAAACAAAAAAAAAACTTTTGAAATGTTTTACTTTACATGCAATGAATCTAAAACATATGAAAGTTTAACTTTTTGAAATAACTTACAAGAAAAAATGAACTTTTTCACAACATTCTAATTTATTGAGATGCACCTGTATATTTAACCGTGGTAATATTTTAATCCCGGTTTGTACTAAACTCATCTGGTGGGTTTGCTGCCAAAAAGCTCTTTTTTCAGTTTCTTCTGACCATAGAAGCCAGTGCCATTTGAAGTTCCAATCGTGTCTGACAACTGAATTTGTTGGAGTTTGTTTTTGGATGAGTGAGGAGAATTTTCCTTGAAACCCTCCCGAACATGTAGGTGATGTAGGGGATGTTTAAATGTTGTTTTTAGGTTTCTGACCCAAAGACTCAACTAATCTTTACAATTTTACAGCTGTGTCCTCTTCCAGGCAGATTTTTAACATCTTTAGTTGATTGGAAAGAATTTTTCAATGCTTTAACTAATTTCTTATTCTGCACATCAGAATTATATTCTTAGGTTTTACTCCTTGTGATGGATGATTAAGGGAATTTGGCCTTTGTGTTCCTCATATTTATAATCCTGTGGAACAGGAAGTCATGGCTGGACAATATCATACTCTTAGTCACCCTGGTGTGCTAAAAAATATAAATATGAATGGGAATATATGCACATACACGTACATATATAGCTACATATACGCGTGTGTGTGTTATATTACACAATTCAAGATAAGGGGGCAGGGAGGGCTGCTAAAAGCAGAGAACTTGATTGACCATGTCTCACATCGCTGTCACTTGCGCATAAACTCCTTAGCCGGAAAACCACCATCCTCGGCACAGTCAACAAGATTCGCCGGGAAATCCCTCAATCCGCTAGACACACAGATCGCAATGAATTCACCACTCAGGTATGTTGCAGGTCTTTTGTGGTTCTATGTTTATGTGTTTCTAATTTTTAGAATCAACACCGCCAAGTGTGTCATTGTGTGTAAAAGTGCTATGAAAATAACAATTTATCTTATTTATTAGGTGTTTTCAACCACTGCTGCTACGCTGACGGCGTATGCGCCCAAACGGAAGAAGACCGTCTACATTCTTAGCAGCATGCACAGCGTGATTCAGACTGATAATACCACCAAAAGGAAGCCAAACACTGTCACCCTTTACAACACCACAAAGTGCGACGTGTACTCACTCACTTTTTAATATCATTTGTAAATGTGTACAAATGGTTGGTTTCTTTTTTATTTTATTTTGTACTGTTTTTATCAATAAATCTCAGCAACAAAGGAAAAAAAAAAACATGTGTGTTGATTTCTCCCTAAGATGGCAAAGTGAAACACCAGTTTCCTTGAAGTGGCTCAGCATGGCCCCACATTGTTTACATAACAAAAGCAACTGTTCACAGCCAATTAAGGATATTAGCCTAAAGCCTTCCAGCCCATCGGCTGTCCTGCGGGTTTTATAGGTAGAAAAGCCAAATGGCTGCTCTCTGGGACTTCTAGTGTTAATGAAAGTGTATGTTTTTAAAGTGGCCTTTTATCTTATTAATATTACAGTATCTGCAAGTACAGTTTTACATTTTGAAGTACACTACTAATGCACATAATCATAATTATGGTATCTTCGAGGTTAATATTTTAAATTAGTGTTCATTTTTATAGATATTTTATATATTTTTATTTATATTTAGATATTTTTTATTTTAATTTTTTACTTTAAAAAAAGTCTGTATAGCTTTTATCTAAAATAACTAGGCAACTAGCTAAAATACATTTTCCCCTACTTTAATTTTATATGAGTCTAGAGTGTGAAAAGGAGATGCCGTGGTGGTCAGTTGACAAGTCACAGACATCAGCATGTATTGGATGCAGGAGATTTCTTGACCACTGATTGCCTTGTGTTGTGAAGTTGATTCTTAGAATCAACAGGAATAGAGAGTGTAGCAGAGGTGTGAGGTGGGAGTACTCGAGAAGGTTGAAAATCAGGTGGGCTGCAGCATTCAAGATGAGCTTGCAGTAGATTTGAGATGCAGTAGTCAAGGCAAAGGACCAGTAGTGTATCTGGTAAGAAATGATATGTTTTGCAGGAGGAATCAGGATGTTTGACTGTGGTTATAGCCTATGCAGGGTGCAAATGACAGGTTGCTGTCAAATGTGACACTAAGGTTCTTGGCTTGCTGTGTGGGTGAAATGGTTAAGTTGTCTCTTGAATTGACAAGGTCTAGCTGAGAATGATTCTTTATGAACATCCAGGGGTGCAATGAACTGCTTTCCAAGACATGGGCCCCCTCCATTCAGATTAACTTTTTTTCTTTTGATATGAAGAGTTTGTAGATACAAAATATATAATTTTAGAGAAAATTCTGTAGATTCATTGCTAATTTATATTGCATCAATGCAAGTAGACTCTTCCAAAAGCGGGGTACGCAGTAGAAGAACCATTCTGGGTTCCCCCTCAAAAAAACGTTTTTTTTTTTTTTTTTCTTAGTGTGAAGATTTTAATAACTCGAAGAAGCGTTTTTTTGTCCAATGGAAATGTTTTATGATAGTAAAAATGTCTTCATGGAGCCATCAATGCCAAAAAGTTTGCTGCAAATAAGAGCCTCTCATATTTCATCTATTGAAATATTTTACATTCTGCCAACGATAAAATTGTGCTAGATTATGTTTTGTGAGGGAGGGGCCTTTGGGCTCTTTTATGAAAATTATTGTCTATGATTACTGCTAGTGATTTTTAAGTTGAAATAGTGTAAAATGCATAACAGTGACTACAAAATATGTATTTTAGGTATGAAAGTGGCATATGCTGAGTTTTGATATTTGGATGGGGTCATTTCATACAGAAACAGCAAAATCTAAACAGTGAGAGAATGGATTCAGATCACGATGTCAAGTTTTTGTGAAATGCCTTTTTTTCTGGTCTGTGTGGGTGTTAGATTTGAAATGCTATGATCAGTCTAGGTTTGTAATATTTTCTAAAGAAAATGGGAGTGATGCTTGCCTGTGTAAAACTGTCACAATGTTAAAGAAATGTAGTAGGACATTGCTAAAGTGGTTGCTGTCAAAGCAACCTCTATAATAGGCCTCAGGTCTCTCCTTCAGTGTAAGTCTATGGGATCTTTTGCCCATTTTATCTTCAAACAGATGAAAATCCACCAATCGCTTAGAAAAGCACACCTCTTTCTCACCAAGCTGTAGGATTTGAGGTATTATTCATGTCTGTAGTACAAATGGTGCGGGAGGAGTTGTGTGTCAAAGTTTAATAGGTGTTTGGAGAAATCTGCAACCTAAAGAATGAGCAATAATAAAAGGGATGATGATGGATTTTGACCACTTGCCATCCACTTGTCCTTGGACGATGGTGGGAAATAAAGACCTCATCTGGTTGAAATATAAGCCCTGAGTCACAGGAAGTCTTTTAGAGATCCACAAGCAGCTTGAGAAGTCGCAGTCATTATCTATAGATTGAACTTCATTTCTCTTGTTTGGAGTGTGATATTAGCCCTTCATATATGCAAAGTGATTAAATGTCCCTGTGAACAAAAGTGAAGAGTGGTTATGGGATATACAGAAGGGCTGTAATTGATGAGGGCTCTTTTATATGATTGCTGTCAAAGCTGCTGGATGTCACAAGTGTTTCTGAGAGGCTGCAGTTACAGAATGTAAGGCGCTATAATTGATGATGCTATAATTACTAGGGCTTTTAACTGATTAAAAATCTTTCAATTTCATATATAAATATTCTCTGAGAAAATCCACAAGATGAAGATAATTCAAAGACATTACATTAATGTGGCAGAAAAAGCATTAAATAGTCAAGTGTTGAGCCTAGACAGTACCTCAAGTGTGCTTAAAAATGTGTTTTTTTAAATGTATTAAAAATGACCATGAACTCACATATTGTTACAGAACGGAGGACACAGGCAGTTAGTAGGTTCAGTTATGTTTATTGAACTACCGAAAGGAAGAGAGGTAAGCAGTGGTGATGAAGCCAGAACCCGGAGCTGGCAATCAGGGAATTGACTGTGGTTCTCTTGATCTCTACTTGCAGGGTTTCACGGGGGATCCAGAGACGATCGGCGGCCACACACCCACACCACAGGCTTTGGGACAAGAACACGGAGATCTTGGAGCAGACTCAGAACAGGATCCTGGGAACAGGGAAGTATACACAGAGAAAGGTAAGTAGCTTAGCAGCAATGGTGCAAAGGCTTTGGGTCAGCGGTGGAAGTCCTCTTCTCACGAACGAGACCGGACATCAAGTGTTGGGTGGTGTGTGGCTTTATAGGAGGAGGTAACGAGGGACATGATGAGGAGCAGGCTGGACGGGACTGGACGGGACCAGCGGGAACTCAGGTGGGCTGGACGGGACCAGCGGGGACTCAGGTGGGCTGGACGGGACCAGCGGGGACTCAGGTGGGCTGGACGGGACCAGCGGGGACTCAGGTGGGCTGGACGGGACCAGCGGGGACTCAGGTGGGCTGGAAAGCGGAGTGGCTGGTGTGCTGTTATCTGGAGAAGGCACGTCCTCCATGTCGCCAACTAAAAGGGATGACCCAGCAATCTGTAAGGCCACGTTCAGGTACTAAGCCAAAGACCAGTTGGGATCTCCATGGGGCATAGCCATTAGAATTTCTTCATCCAGTCCTACTCTAAAACCCTCCATTAGAGTGAGGTCACTGCAGCGGGCCTGATAACTGGAGGCAAGAAATTACTCCACATACTCCTCCACACACCTGCTCCTCTGGAAAATAAATTGAACGCCACCTCCACTAAGATTGTCCTCCTCCGTGGGAACCATGTTTATAGAGGCTAACTCAAACCTCATCCTCGGTAGCGGGTCAGGGTTGGTCGTGAACGGCGGCGAGCTTGGGTTTGCCGCGGCTGGTGACGCAAATTTCGTGGCGAGCGGCGGCTGGCTTGGGGCAGCGGCAGTCTTAGGTTCTGGGCTAAGGACTGGGTCTGTTCTAGGAGCTGAGCACAGGGGACGGGAGACAGACTTCAATGCTGATCGAACAGACACAACAACAGGATCTCGTACCTTCGATCTCATGCCAGCGCTGGTAGAAACCCCCTTACGGGCTTGCGGGATCACCAAGGAAGGTGGGCTGCCGCCGTCACTAGGGGAGGACTCGGGAGGCGCTCCGACTCGGGATCGAAGATCCTCCAGACACCGGATGGCCGTTTCTTTCCAACTTAATTTGGAGGTGTCTGGGAGCTTTGTGCGACGATGGTACGTGATCCCGAGCCGGAACAGGGTCTTGAGCTCATGATCTTCTAGGGAGCTGGAGAGGGCGAGAGGAACGACTGCCCGAGCAAAATCTAGGGGATTGGGAGTAGCGTCAGCCAGAGAGAGAAATCGGGCTCGTTCCTCCATTAGTTTTCAGTGTGGGTCCGGTCTTCTGTTACAGAACGGAGGACACAGGCAGTTAGCAGGTTCAGTTATGTTTATTGAACTACCGAAAGGAAGAGAGGTAAGCAGTGGTGATGAAGCCAGAACGCGGAGCTGGCAATCAGGGAATTGACTGTGGTTCTCTTGATCTCTACTTGCAGGGTTTCACGGGGGATCCAGAGACGATCGGCGGCCACACACCTACACCACAGGCTTTGGGACAAGAACACGGAGATCTTGGAGCAGACTCAGAACAGGATCCTGGGAACAGGGAAGTATACACAGAGAAAGGTAAGTAGCTTAGCAGCAATGGTGCAAAGGCTTTGGGTCAGCGGTGGAAGTCCTCTTCTCACGAACGAGACCGGACATCAAGTGTTGGGTGGTGTGTGGCTTTATAGGAGGAGGTAACGAGGGACATGATGAGGAGCAGGTGTGCGTAATTAGTGACAGGTGGAAACAGGTGCGTGGGTAACGTGACTGGTGAAAGATAGGCAGATCCGTAACACATATATGCACAATTTAAAAATTTAATTTAAAAGAATATATTAAATACAACGCAAATATTCTAATAAAGCAATAGAAATATTATTATAATAATTAAAATACACTTTTGGTGAATTGCTTTCTAAACGTCTGATTTCTGTGTGATCATTGTGAGTTTAGCACTGTAGATGTGAACATAAGCAAAATTTCCAGTTCTCTGCCATCTCTTTCCACACTGACAGCCACTCTCAGTTGTTGCATGAGAAAGTCTCTTGACATCCTGCTGATGATTACATCATCACTAGCGACCAAAGTAGATATAACAGATATTGACTATACTGTCTGAACAAATGGGTCTGATTAAATCACTTTCCAAAATGGTTTAGATATTTGAAAACAAAATAGCATTTATATGCAGTGTAAACATAACCTTAACGGCTGTTCACCCTGGGATCTGTTCTGTTTGAGCTGCTTTTAAATTGGACACTGTACATATGCACCAGATGGTCTTCTTCAGATTACTGCGTCACATCTTGTTGGGTTTTTCTTTGGCAATTTAAGCCATAAGTGCTATGTTTTTTAGATGCAGTGTCAAAGGCTATTGGCTCTTTTAAAGGAATACTCCACTTTTTTTGGAAATAGGCTCATTTTACAACTCTCCTAGAGTTAAACAGTTGAGTTTTACCGTTTTTGAATCCATTCAGCCGATCTCTGGGTCTGGCGGTAGCACTTTTAGCTTAGTTTAGCATAGATCATTGAATCGGATTAGACTATTAGCATTTGGTCATCAAAAATGACCATATATATATATATATATATATATATATATATATATATATAGAGCTGGGTACTACTTTCAGGCGCTGCGTAATATCACTGTGCCTGATGCACCCACGGTACGGCAGCAAAGTTCCTTGATTATTATGCCGGAATGAGAGTATAGTTCCTAGTCATATCGGACTAGAAAACCAAACTTTTAATTTTCCGTCGGTCTTAGTACACGATGTAACTACATAAGAGTTAAGCTTTAAACAGGAAAATTATCGAACCTCTTTGGTAATTCTTGAGCGAGATGCTAATGGTCTAATCTGATTCAATGATCTATGCTAAGCTAAGCTAAAAGTGCTACCGCCAGACCCGGAGATCGGCTGAATGGATTCAAAAACGGTAAAACTCAACTGTTTAACTCTAGGGGAGTTGTAAAATGAGCCTATTTCCAAAAAAAGTGGAGTGTTCCTTTAACTGACAGGTGGAACTTCCATTCCTACAGCCATAGCAATTGTGAATGTAACATTGTTTTTAGGTAACCGTTCAATAGACAACTAGGTATTACTGAATAACTTACACTGTAGATATAATATTGCCAGTATATTGTGCTCCATCTAATAAAACTGTCTGTTGTTGAACGTTGTTGTTGTTGAACAAATAGGTTGAATGAATGTTTCAATGACTCAGTCACGAAGGTGGTCACATGATGCAGAACCAGTCGCTTAAAAGGTGGAGATAGACACCCAACCACACCCTAACCCTACCCTTTACCCTATCGCTAAATATAACTCCACCCATTAGTTCCACAGAGGTGGAGCTGGAGGTCATTTGGCTCTGCAGTGAGCAGTACTGTTTTTTTGTTTTTTTTTGTTTTTTGTGGATTCATGTGAACGAGGATCATTTTGACAACTTTGTCATCTGTATGTGAAACTTTTCAAAACTTTTCAGTTTGTAATACAATCATTGTTATACAAACCCGATTCCAAAAAAGTTGGGACACTGTACAAATTACAAATAAAAAAGGAATGCAATAATTTATAAATCTCATAAACTTATATTTTATTCACAATAGAATATAGATAACATATCAAATGTTGAAAGTGAGACATTTTGAAATGTCATGCCAAATATTGGCTCATTTTGGATTTCATGAGAGCTACACATTCCAAAAAAGTTGGGACAGGTAGCAATAAGAGGCCGGAAAAGTTAAATGTATGTATAAGGAACAGCTGGAGGACCAATTTGCAACTTATTAGGTCAATTGGCAACATGATTGGGTATAAAAAGAGCCTCTCAGAGTGGCAGTGTCTCTCAGAAGTCAAGATGGCAAGAGGATCACCAATTCCTCCAATGCTGTGGCGAAAAATAGTGGAGCAATATCAGAAAGGAGTTTCTCAGAGAAAAACTGCAAAGAGTTTGAAGTTATCATCATCTACAGTGCATAATATCATCCAAAGATTCAAAGAATCTGGAACAATCTCTGTGCGTAAGGGTCAAGGCCGGAAAACCATACTGGATACCTGTGATCTTCGGGTCCTTAGACGGCACTGCATCACATACAGGAATGCTACTGTAATGGAAATTATAACATGGGCTCAGGAATACTTCCAGAAAACATTGTCGGTGAACACAATCCACCGTGCCATTTGCCGTTGCCGGCTAAAACTCTATAGGTCAAAAAAGAAGCCATATCTAAACATGATCCTGAAATGCAGGCGTTTTCTCTGGGCCAAGGCTTATTTAAAATGGACTGTGGCAAAGTGGAAAACTGTTCTGTGGTCAGACGAATCAAAATTTGAAGTTCTTTTTGGAAAATTGGGACGCCATGTCATCCGGACTAAAGAGGACAAGGACAACCCAAGTTGTTATCAGCGCTCAGTTCAGAAGCCTGCATCTCTGATGGTATGGGGTTGCATGAGTGCGTGTGGCATGGGCAGCTTACACATCTGGAAAGGCACCATCAATGCTGAAAGGTATATCCAAGTTCTAGAACAACATATGCTCCCATCCAGACGTTGTCTCTTTCAGGGAAGACCTTGCATTTTCCAACATGACAATGCCAGACCACATACTGCATCAATTACAACATCATGGCTGCGTAGAAGGAGGATCCGGGTACTGAAATGGCCAGCCTGCAGTCCAGATCTTTCACCCATAGAAAACATTTGGCACATCATAAAGAGGAAGACGCGACAAAGAAGACCTAAGACAGTTGAGCAACTAGAAGCCTGTATTAGACAAGAATGGGACAACATTCCTATTCATAAACTTGAGCAACTTGTCTCCTCAGTCCCCAGACGTTTGCAGACTGTTATAAAAAGAAGAGGGGTTGCCACACAGTGGTAAACATGGCCTTGTCCCAACTTTTTTGAGATGTGTTGATGCCATGAAATTTAAAATAAACGTATTTTTCCCTTAAAATTATAAATTTTCTCAGTTTAAACATTTGATATGTCATCTATGTTGTATTCTGAATAAAATATTGAAATTTGAAACTTCCACATCATTGCATTCTGTTTTTATTCACAATTTGTACAGTGTCCCAACTTTTTGGGAATCGGGTTTGTATAAATGTACCCTAAATATGCCCACTTGTCCATTTATGTACATAATAACTATAAAATCACATCTTAGTAAGATGTCAACTTAAACTGTTTTAATTTTTTTTTTTAACAATTGTACATTTGTATTATTATTAAAACTTTATTATACATACAAATGATATTGTTAGATATTCAAGTTAAAACCCAATATTTGCATTCAAAAGTGTAATCCTATTGTCATCGGTGCACAGTATATCTTGGGATAGTCTGGGCTGCAAAGAATCCATCAGTTGTATCCGTCTGATTAAATGTCTGCATTTAGCTTCAAATTTGTCTTCAAATTCTTTGATGACAGTATTTTATAAAAATGCATTCCGAAAGGCACAACAATACTTATTCCATGGATTTTACCTGTTTCCCTCCACTTGTTACCAGTGGTTTTCTGCCACCTCAATGTGAGCGCAGCTGCAAGTGACGTGAATGTGACGTCTACTCCAAATTGGTCTACTGAAATGTGCAATGTGTTACTGCTGTTGCTGATCCGTCGTCTAGTACCAAAGACTATAGAGATACAAAGATGGTTCACTCATATACTTTTATATGGGAGAAACTGCAACGCTCAATATGGAGGACTTAATAGTCCCGCCTTCTAAATGAAAGAGTCAATTGGTAAAGTCCTTGCATCACTGCAGCAGCCGTCAGAAGCTCTGGTTACCACAGTCATAAGCACATTATAACTGTGCATGCGCATTGGCTGGTCTAGCCTGAAAAATATGATTTTTTTAATGCTATTTGAGCATAAGAAACTACATTGGCTGTTCATTTCAGACTTTGTTGCTGATTTGAAATATGTAATTTAATTGCGAGTTCAGCGAGCAGTTTTTGAGATTTCAGGATCCCCCCATTCATTTAGATAGGACGTAGTCTTGTTTGAGCTGCCTGGAGGCATAGCAAATATGACTGCCGAGAGAACAGACTTTCTTTGAAAGGAACTTTGGTAGTACGCACACAACAGCTACTAGATGGTACCCCAGACATTCATGCAGTTTGAGAAGAGCAGCGATCCGATTTAAAAAAAAAAATCATGCAGTTTGCACCCAGCATTAGTATGCCACGGCCTTTAGGTACCATATTTACAGTTCCTTGCTATTGTTCTTCATCTGTACATTTAACGGCTGCTTAGGCTGATTACAATCACAGTTGTCCCAGCAGGAGGGTTCTACTCTTTTAAATAAAATATTTAAATCGTTTAAGTATTTAATGATCTGTTTATGGCGCTGCACAGTTTGTCCTTAGTTCACATCTGTAATTTACACAACCCCCCCAAGAGCAGAATAGCTGTCCTCCAGGTCAGGGGCGGGAATCATTTCACAGAAAGCACTCATGGACAATCACCAGGCCTACTCAACAGTGACGGCAGATTTACCCGCTAAACTTACTTCACCATGATGGAAAGCAAAGGTGGCGCTGCATGGAGAAAAACAATAAAATGGAGGGAGATAAATGAGCATGTGCAGAGGCGAGAAAGACTGTAGTGCGTGTTAATGATTGGAGATGAAAATAAGATTAGCGGGCTCGTGTGCGAGAGAGAGAGCGAGTACGTGGGTGAAATTGAGCAAGTCGGGCCACGACTGCTAAAGAGAGGCAAAACAGAGAGAATGCGGAAAGGAGATTGCGTGTTAGCGACGACACATGATACGCAGATAGGCTGAGATTACTGAAAAGGCAATGTGGAAAAACAGAAGCAGGTAATGAGAAAAGGACAGATAAGAGTGGGTATCACTGAGAGAGAGAATACTGTTGTTAAAGCGGACCAGGATGAGATTGCTCCGTGCAGAGCACACAAACACTTGATTATTGCTCAAATTGTGAGAGGTGCTGTGTCAGCTCAGAGAAGAAAGAGAAGAAAAGCCAGGTCTGATATAGGGGAGAGAATGGGCAGCTCTAGAATTGGACATGCTGAGAGAAAGCACTTGACTGGCACCTAGAGAGATTGTTTTTTTGTACTGGTCTCCGTGCTTTTGTTCTCGACTCTTTTAGTTTTTTTGAATGTTAGGCCTACCTGTTGTTTACTATTTAAATATGTTCATCTAATGTCTCCCCCTGATTTCTTTACGAAACATGGGTTCTTTCATTATGACAATATGACAAAAGGCTGCCACAAACACTGTTGCATGCTGAGCAGGGTCAGTTTCTGTTAATACCACAAGAGAGCACTCAATTGCTGTGGAATAAATACACCCGACTCCATATGCAGAGAATCGGAGAGGATGGAAACAGCTACACAATGTACATCACATTTTTTTTTTAATTAAACCAAGAAAAAACTGAAATGGTTGTGATTTTGTTTGTGAACATTTCATGCAAAGATATATTATGACAAAATGAATAAGAAGTATTTAACACGTTTGTGATATTGAGCATGTAAACTCATTTGCACACAAGGTCAAATTTTCTCGCCTCCATTGAAGCTGCTCTTTGGATCATTCATTTGTGAAATATGCTTGTAGCATTTTATCTCAAAGATGTTTGCTGTTCATTTAGTTAAAGATGAATACTATCAGTTTTTTTGTATTTCAAATGAAATATGCAATGATGAAATGATATTGAAGTGATTGTTTCAAATATGTGCATGGATCATCAGGCTTTAATTCATGTCACGTACAAACTTCAATCTATGCCAAGTGCTGCCATCGTCAAGGAAAAGGAGAGAAAAAACAAATGCTGTTCATTTTTAAATTCCATTTCACAGTTGATGGAAACTCTGGACTGCAAAATTTCAGCAGATGAAAAAAGTTAATAATAATAATAAAAAAATTCTGTTTTCTCTGCACTTTTTTTTTGCCCACACGGTTTTTGTCCTACATGTAATTATTATAATTATTATTATTTCCGGAATTATTTTATTTTTATTTATTTCCTGACCCCCCCCCCCCCCCCCCCCATCAGTTCATTTATCATTGAATATTAAAATTAAAAAGTGATTAAAAAAAAATATATATATATGTATATATATATATATACATCTATCTTTCTCTCCACCTACTAGTTTGTACTTATTTGAACAATGACTGAGACTTGGTGTTACGAGCACTTCCTCTGTCTGACTGCCTCTTCAAGATGAATCGCTTTTTGTATTCCCCAATTGTAAGTCGCTTTGGATAAAAGCGTCTGCCAAATGACTAAATGTAAATGTAAATGTAAATGTATATATATATATATATATATATATATATATATATATTTTTTTTTTTTTTTTTTTTCTTAAATAGAAACTTAGGAAGCATGTATTTTTCAATTTGTATTACATTGCATTATATTAGAAAAATGCAAAACTGAAGTAGGTCTCACTGGAACATTTGGATCCTCTAATTTGAAAAAAGACACCGTAATGAGCACAAAACAGCACTAAGAGAGGATATCACATCATTACTTCAGATATATA
Organism: Barbus barbus; assembly: GCF_936440315.1. Lineage (NCBI taxonomy): Eukaryota > Metazoa > Chordata > Actinopteri > Cypriniformes > Cyprinidae > Barbus > Barbus barbus. Next base: position 16,021,133 of record NC_136734.1, on the reverse strand, counting down.
TATTTTTTTCCCTAGTTTGGTATGTACCAACACGCCTCTTCACCCCTATATTCCACACCCCGCCTTCCCATTACTGTCACGTGACACTCAATAACTCTTGTCCATCCCCAGGATTTGACAGCAATCTTGTCAGAGTGCACTCAGCAGCAGAGTGAAAGCCCTTCTGTATTGCACAACCTCATTCACTTGGGGACCATTCTTGGGGACGTTCACTCAGCCTGTGGACAGAGTAATCAGGACAGATTGTACATGCTGTGATGGAGGGCCAGAAAATACAGAAAACAACTGCTGTGTGGTTGAAAGGAGACGTAGCTTGGCTATGCACAAAAAGATTTAGTGAGCAGCCACATGTGTCTCAGCCTGCACATCTGAGGAAATGCGCAACACTTGGAAAAAAGCTAGCTTTGAATTAAATTTACGCCATCATTAGCATTCATGGTACAATTTCAGGCTATAGCATGTAACCTACTGAATAAATGCTATATTAGAGATTAGGAAATGCTAGAAACAAAGCTTTTTAAAACTCTGAATGAACTGAACCAATTGCCTTTCACTTTTTGTTTTTTAGATAATATGCACACTTTCTGCTGGAAGTGCTATGAACAGCAGCTATGCCAATTATTCTACAGTAAATAATGTGAATACGTCAGACAAAAGCAACCTTTCTTTGTGAAGATTTTGGATATATATTGGAAAATATATGGGGATAACCTTTAAAATATAATGCAATATTTTAAATAATACATTTCCGTATATCTATAGTGTTGATTTTTTTCAGTATACTGCAATACTGTATATGCATGGGCCATATATGCCTATAGTAACACATGAAATTTATATAGCAATTAAGACAAAAAACTGCACTATATATTGACATATAATAGCGTACTCTGAATCACTACTTCAAACCAAATGATTCACAAAGGTTCTAAAGTTTCACAAAGCAGTGTTTCGAAAACGCCCATCACTATGCTATATAAAAGACACTTCTGATCTGAGATCGGCTCGTGAGATTGTGAGCACCAGACATAAACATACTGAATGACAGGGGTGAGTTTCTATTATGTGTGATGTGAAGTCAGCCACAGCCCATCAGCTTCAATGCCACATGAGCAGATAAGTTAGTCCCTGAGGACACACATTATGCATCTATCAAATCCACCATGAACATAGAGAAGTTCTCCACACTGAAAGTCAAATGAAGCATGGTGTTGAAGCCCCCCCCCTTTTGTTTTGCACATTATTCTCTTTAACAAACACAGTCTTTGGGAAGACTAACAGCCAGGATGAAAATCTGACTGTACAGCCATTTTCTGCCACACTTAGACCGTAATGCTCCACATGTTTCCTCACAGCTGGATAAAAAATTATTCTGGGAAAAAAACCCAACCCAAACAACACAGCAGCAAAAATCACACCTCTACAAGCCAGGCTTTTTACTTCTTTCTAAAAATCGACCCCCAAGAGAGAGACCATTTCCTGAGCTGGGCAAAAAATGGTACGTTAAGAATCATCCACCCATTAAATTGGTTTCCGGCAAAGAATCGTTTGATTATGAACTGAACGTGACGTGTGTACGTGTGTGTCTGTGTGTGTGTGTTTTATACATTTGTGCCAATTCGTTTTCTATATTATGTCAGTACTGAGTGAATGTTGTCACCTTTGGTGATTGTGGCCTAATCCCCGTTGTTCTTCCCCCCACAACCCGAGAATCCCATTTGATGCGTAATCTTGTTCATCTGTTAATCCTAATCTCTATGGTATCAACGGCAAGAAAAAAAAACACAATACAAATCAAACAAACACACAATAGCATTGTGATTCATTTGTCAGTTGTTTCACAAGCAAACAGGAGATGAGTAGCAGATCTTGGCTGCCAAGTACACTGATATGTCTTTTATGGAGCCACCTGCTGCTCTATCTTTGTGCACATCTCACCTAACACCTTGTTCAGCAGGCTTGGAGCCCAATTATACAATCCAATTTATCTTCTAAAGGCTTTTTGAGAAATTTGATCCATTATTCCCTTTTTTGCTTGATATAGAGACAATTGGGATTAATTCTGGATTTGTTAAATATTACCTTTTCAGTCCTGGGAGTATGTATGTTCTTTTTATTTTTATGGTCTTTTGTGCTTCAGTAACAAAGTTCTGACTATATAGTCAGTGCTACAGTATATGTTGCTATTTTTATCTAAAAGTAAAGTATACAAATTGTCATTAACTAAAATATAAATGTTTGATGAACCATGAACTTGATACCACTTAGGTGTAGGTAGTATGCATTTGCTGAAAACATAAATTTAAGGAAGGAACAGTATACTTATTGAAATCATGTATGGGTAAGGTTAGGGACAGTTTTTGGTATAACTGGGTTTAAGGTTGGGTGAAGGTTTGGGGTCAACAGTTATATTACAGATTTTATTAATTAGCAATGTAATTTACAACCAAGTAAAATGTAAAAACATATAGGCCTATATGTAACGAGGAGTCAGTGACGTTAGGATCCACGTGCAGCTTTATTAAAACAGAATGCAAGTCAAACAGGCAGAGTTCAATCAAGGGCTTCAAACACAACGTAGATAAGGCAGAATCAAAGTCAGAGTTCAGGCTAGAGATCAGGGCAGGCGGCAAACACACAGGATAATCAAATGACAAGGCAGATTGAATCAGAATAGGCAGGCGGCAGAGAATCAGAGTTCAGTAAACAGTCCAGGTCATACACGGGGAATCACACATGGAATAATCACTCGGAAACGTTTGCATGGCAAGACAAGACTTCGCAATGAGGAAGCTGGGAGAACAGTTTAAGTAGTTGAGAGTCAATGGGAAACACCGGTGAGTGAAATCAGCCACAGGTATGGGGCATGTGGGAAATAAAGTCCAATGATGGTTAGTACTCAGGTGACGGTGTCGTCTGGTGGTGAGCGGAGGGAGCCACAGAGGCAGAATTCGTGACAGAGCCCCTCCCCTGTGAGCGGCTCCTGACGCGAGGAGGCAAACGACGCCGGGGTCTTCCTCGAGGTCTTGGGGCAGGCCTGTCCGGATGGTTTCTATGGAAATCAGTAGTGAGTGAAGGGTCGAGAATATCATCAGCATTGATCCAGGACCGCTCCTCCAGACCGTATCCCTCCCAGTCCATGAGATACTGGAGGAACCTGTCCCGACGACGAGAGTCCAGGATTTCATGGACCTGGTAAGCCTCCTGGCCGTCGATGATGATGGGAAGAGCTCTCTGGTCACCAGCCTCCTCTAGGACCTCCTCTCCTCTCGGACCACCAGCGGGGCTTGAGCAAGGAGACATAAAAAGTGGGTGAGATACGATAATGGGCAGGTAAGGCTAATCTAAAAGAAACTGGAGTGATTTGTCTAATGATTTTGAAAGGACCCACGTACCTGTGACTGAGCTTCTTGCAGGCTAACAGGAGCCGTATGTCATGGGTGGACAACCAAACCCATTGCCCTGGTTGATAGTTGGGATTGGCTCGTTGATGACGATTGGCCTGTACTCTGGTGCGACGAACTGCTCTTTGTAGATGGACATGAGCATTGTTCCACGTCTCCTCATGAGTTGACTGCAGGTAAGTCCGAGGGTTCTCCAGACCACGGGAACAATGGGGGTTGGAAGCCTAGGATGCATTGGAAGGGGTTGAGACCTGTAGATGGCTTGCGGAGTGAATTTTGAGCATACTCGGCCCATAGCAGATAGCGACTCCAGTCGGACTGATTTTTCTGGCAGTATGAGTGAAGGAAGCGGGTGAGTTCTTGGTTCAATCTTTCCACTTGACCGTTGGCTTGAGGATGGTATCCGGAGGTGAGGCTAACATTAATGTTCAGTTGTTGACAGAAGGCGGACCAGACGCGGGAGGTGAACTGCGGACCCCGATCAGAGACTACATCCTCCGGTAGACCATAGAACCTAAACACATTATTGCAGAGAACTTCAGCAGTTTCAAGGGCAGTGGGGAGTTTGGGAAGTGGTATCAGCCTGCAGGCTTTGGAGAAACGATCAATTACCGTGAGAATGGTAGTGTGGCCCTGAGAGGATGGTAAGTCGGTCACGAAGGGATGGGTAATGGATGAAAATGACCGGCTGGTAATTGATGCGGGGATTTGGATGTATTGCAGATGGTGCAGTTTTGAATGAACATGGTGTCAGTTCGAAGAGAGGGCCACCAGAACTTATTGTTGAGGAGTTGTAATGTGGCCGCTATAACTGGATGGCCTGAACTAGGGTTAGTGTGTACCAGTTGCATTACTCACTGTCTTAGGGCCTGTGGAATGTACGTGAGGTTGGGTGGAGTTTCAGCCGGTGGTTGCTCGGTGACCTGGGCTTCGGTGATTTCGGTCATGATGTCCCACTGCACGGGTGCGAGAATGATAGTGGATGGATTGATGGGTTCTTGATCTGGAGATAGGAGGTCAGACTCATGAAGTCGAGAGAGAGCATCCGCCTTGGTATTTTGATAACCTGGACGATAAGTAACTTTGAAATCGAATCTGGTGAAGAAGAGTGACCATCTGGCTTGTCGATGGTTGAGTCGTTTGGCTGATTTCAGATACTCTAGGTTACGGTGATCAATGAGAACAGTGAACGGATGCTTAGCCCCCTCCAGCCAGTGCCGCCACTCCTCAAATGCTGCCTTCATTGCGAGGAGTTCGCGGTTGTCAACGTCATAAATAACCTCTGTAGAGTTTAATTTACGGGAGAAGAATGCACAGGGGAAAAGTTTGGGAGGTTCACCCTGGCGTTGTGAAAGCACTGCCCCAATGCCTGTGCTGGAAGCATCTACTTCTACAACGAATTCACATTCGGGAACGGGATGGTGCAGGATGGGAGCGGTCGTGAATTTCTCTCTTAGTGAACAGAACGCTGCTATAGCCGCCGAAGACCAGGTGAGACGTTGGGTTCCCTTTTTGATGGACGTCATGGGGGCAGCGATTGTGCTGAAGTTACGGATGAACCGTTGATAGAAGTTGGCAAATCCTAAGAAGCGTTGTATTTTCTTGAGAGTGGTAGGCTGGGGCCAGTGAACTACCGCCTTTACCTTCTCGTCCATGGCGACCCCTCCAGAGCTGATCACATACCCGGGGAAGGAGATGGTCTCTTGGTGGAACTCGCATTTCTCTGCCTTGGCGTACAGTTGGTGTTGTATGAGACGTTTCAGGACTGCTCTCATGTGTTTAACATGTTCTTCATAAGTTTCGGAGTAAATCAGGATGCCATCAATGTAAACAATTACCCATTGGTTCAGCATGTCTCTGAAAACGTCATTAATGAAAGCCTGAAACACTGAAGGACTATTGGACAGGCCGAACGGCATAAGATATTCGTAGTGCCCCATCGTGGTGGAGAATGCAGTCTTCCATTCGTCCCCTTCACTAATGTGAATGAGATTGTAGGCACAACGAAGGTCCAGTTTGGTGAAATATTTTGCTTGTCTGAGTTGTTCGAGAGCCACAGGGACGAGTGGTAGAGGATAACGGAACTTGGTTGTGATGTCATTGAGGGATCGGTAGTCGATACAGGGACAAAGACCTCCATCTTTCTTCTTAAAGAAGAATCCTGCTGTTCCGGGTGACGTGGAGGGACGGATGAAACCTTTGGCGAGCTCCTCCTGAATGTAGGATTTCATAGCCTCTGCTTCGGGTTGTGACAGCAGAAAGACTCTGCCCTTGGGAGGTTGTGATACTGGGAGGAGATCTATGGCACAGTCGCTGGCTCGGTGAGGAGGTAAGTGTGATGCTTTCACTTTGCTGAAGGCCTCGGCTAGATCCTGATAGACACTGGGAAGTGGGTCTTTTAAGGAAGTCTCGCTCCTCCTCTTGACGGGCATGCTGTGAAGACAGTTATGAAGACAGAAGTCTGACCATTGAATGATTTGTCTCTTAGTCCATGAGATAGAGGGGTTATGCTGCTCCAGCCATGGAAGGCCGAGGATGACGGGATTTTGTGGTGATTGGAAGACAAACAGGTGGATGGTTTCAGTGTGGAGTGCTCAACTGCAGATCTTCAGTGGCGAGTTTGATGCAACCGGAGCCCAGAGGTCGGCCATGTAGCGCTGCGACTGCCAAGTGAGTCATAGGGAACAAGGGGAATATTATTATCCTTAGCGAATGATACATCGATGAAGGAAATAAAGTCCAGTGATGGTTAGTACTCAGGTGATGGTGCCCTCTGGTGGTGAGCGGAGGGAGCCACAGAGGCTGAATTCGTGACACTATACAAGAAGACCATTGTATCAAATGATTAGTTTAAATTAGTTGTTTAAGTTAGTTGCTAAAGGCGCTTAATATAAAGTGGGTCCAAAAACTAAACCTAAACCTAAAAAAAAACAAAAACTAAAAAAAATCAATGAGAGCTAAATAGAATTAAACCATTTTAAAAACAATTTTACTACATTAAAATGGAAACTGAAAAAAGAAAATGAAATCTATGCTTGCTTGCAATTTATTATGATTTTTTGATGACTTGATTATGATTATGATGCTGATTATTATTGATACAGTTAAGGCTTTTCAGACATTTCAGAAGTCCTGCCTTGTCAAACTTAAAATAAACCTAAAAGCTGGCCTGTATGACTCAATCCCCCAGTTGAAATATTAGTGCCTCAAGATGTTGATGAATAATTTTAAAATACTTATTTATATTGTTTGGGCATTTTATGTTTTATGACATGTTATGAAAAATCAATCTAAGAAATTGTATAAAAATATATACATTTTAAGCAAACATTCATGTAAATACACATTCTAAACCAGTATGACTAATGAGAATGTATTTTTACAATATAGGTAAGCATACTGACACCTACTGGCATGGATGCAGCACCATGCAGAAAGAAATGTTTTCAGTCATGATGCCATTGTAAACTGCTCTATTCACAGTTAACCATGATTAAATCATTTTCTAAGTAAAAAAGTATCTCATAGCAAGGCAGTAAGAAGACAGAGTGAATAGAACACAGCTGGTCACATTATGTGACCCACTCCAAGTATTTTCAGGATATTGTTATCATTGCAGTCTTGTCTTGACTGTGTGATTTGTTCACTTTTCTAAAACTATTATTAATTTCTTTATACATAAACTTTTTTAATGGGAAAATTTACTAACTTCACTTTTAAAATGTCAGTTTGTTAAAACAAAAGCTGCACCCTTGCAGTTAAATGGGTTGAATTTTGTCCCCAGCTGTTCTTTAAATGGTAATAACCCACAGTTCACTAAAATTACTTCTGGTTATGACTATTTCACTTATAAAACAAAAAACAAATCTCCCTTTTTCCTCCTGTGAGAGCCAGTGGCCTTTACAGTCACAAAGAGCATGTGTTATAAAAGAACCACGTCCTCACTCATTCTCTCTTATTTTAACTACTGTCTCTATTGTATTTAAAGTGAGGGGCTGGAACATCAAGCAGCACTCCACCCCTCCTCTGCACTTTCTGTAAGGACTCCAGGGTTCATTAGGTGGCAAATCGTCCTTTCAATAATCAGCCAATGTAGCTCACTCTCCCATTTTGAAAACCTTCATCTCATTAAATTCATGGTATGCTCATTTGAGTTCTGTACAGACAAAAAAGATGTAAGTGAAAGAAATGGTGAGTAGTAATTAAAGAGCTGACAGGGATCCTTCTTGGGTCCACTAGCACTCCTGCTACCTTTGAAGCCTCCCACTCCACCATCCAAATCAGACTGTCTCAGACCCCCGGCTGCTGCTACCACTAGAGACTCTCACTCAACCGCCCTTTCATTTTTTGGCCTTATTTTTTAGCAGTTTAGAACAGTGGCAATAGAGAAAAGACTGGAAATTTTGAGGATGAGAAGAAAGAATGAAATCAGCACATGACGCAAGCCAGATTGAAACCTAAATTTCCCATATGATCACCATAGTTCGATAAAACACTAGGCAACGGCTCCAAGACTGACCTTGGCTTTGGTTTATAAGTATGATGATCTAATGAATCTTTCATAACAGTCCGAATTCATACGAATATTGATTTACATAAACTTATGATTAAAGGAGAATGTGCCTTTATTGTGATCCTATAGAATGCTGCAGCCAGGGATGACATAATTTTGGAAGCCAACTCAGAAATTATTTTTAGCACTTTTGTTTCTGTCATCTTGAAGTCAACAGTTTTTTGGGGTTTTTTTAATGTGTTTTTGGTAAAAAAAAAGATCTGCAAATAACAAGCTCAATTTATTTAATTGTTTTCTTCCATGACAAATACATCAATAATATCCCCTTATGATTTTTAAGGCATTTTACATGTTTGTTAAGTGCCTAAATGGGACTACAGAAGTTGTTGGAGACATTAATCGTCATAACGTTGAAGAGGTAAACTCATCATGGATGTGTTTTTGCAGTCTTGTAATGTTTATGGCTGTGCTCTTTGAATCTAGTCTAACTCAAAGTTTCAGGAAAAATGTTTTTAAATAAAGACTGAAAGTACTGATGGAAGCTTAGTGGTCTTTGAAGTGATGTGTCTGTGGTGTAGTTTGTTTATAGCCTACGCTTAGCTTTTAACTTCTGCCGACTGTATTTAGGCTACAAAATCAATGCTTATTGTATTTGTATACAATGATGATTTGTATATAATGCTGAACAAAACATGTTTGAATCATAAACGTTTGTTGGTCACGTTTGTTGAAGTTTATTATCTGCAATAATCCAAAAGCCAGTGGAAAAAACCTACTGGCTTTTTGTCAAGAGAACCCGAGCAATGCTAACTTTCAGAATGGTCTACAAAAATACATACTCACTGAAGCACTATTCAGAGCCATTGAAATTCAATCCAGTTGGAAATCATCTGAAAGCTCTTGTTTGAATCTGAAAGTACAAATATTTTATATGCACATGAAGTCCACTCCAATAAATCTTCAGTTTTAATTAAGCTCTCAACACTCCATTAGATTAACCAGCGGATGACATGAAGTGATAATTTAAACAGTGGGGTGGCTTTAGTCAATGGCTTCCACCTTCATATGAAGCACAACTGCCCAGTCTCATTTACTTTATGAAATTAAACCACGCAGGACACAAATACAAAACAAAGAGTATTTTTTTAGGCAGAGTATTATTGAATGGACAATTGTTATAGGGCTCTTTTATCTTCTCGCTTGATGTGCTTTCGCTAAACAATTTCATAATACAAACTGTGAACTGGAAATGTTATGAAGGTTAATTACCCAGGCTCTATTGTGAGGCTATCTATACTTGTGCAATGTCAATGACACTGTTATGACAGGGATAATATTCTATCCACTCACAATCTGAATGATATGCTCTCAACTCCACCATTAGAGACAAAACTCTTTCTAACATTGTGATTATTTAGTTATTGTTACGGAAGCAGGCCTCAGACAGAGAGATGAGTGAATTGGCAGGTATTTATTAACAAACAGGTGAGCAGCAGGGAGTGAATTAGGTGAGTGGTAATTCTGAAGGTCAGTGGTGATCCGGAGAGACGTTAACTAGAGTATCTTCTTTTCACAGGAAACTAGAAACAGGAACTGGACACACACCTCACCAAGGCGGCTGACTGAAACGCACGCAGGAGCAGACAGACTGGGAATCGCTGGAGAGCACACTCGGGAGGAAACACAGCAGCTAAGTATACAAGGAGGTAAGTAGCAAGCATAAAGCTGTGGTTGCTATGGCAGTCCTCTTCGAATAAACGAGACCGGACACTGGAGTGCTGTGAGGTGTGGGTATATATGGCGTGGGTAATGAGTGGCACAATGATGTGCAGATGCGTGTGATTAGAACTCAGGTGAGGGAGTCCACTGTGATTGGCTAGTGACAGAACCTGACCGATCTGTGACAGTTATAGTGATTGCTTCACAATAATCAAACTTCAGATATAACTTTTTGAGTGTTGTTGAGTAGTCGCTAGTGTGCTGCTATGGTGTAGCTCGGCAGTTAGGTTCTGGATGGTCGGTAAACAGCTAGACAGCTGCTAACTTGCTAGTGTTTTGAGGTGGTTGGTAGAATTTTTTGGGAGGTCACTAGGGCATTGTTATGCACTCAAATCATAATGAGTCAAAACTTTTAAATTTAAATTTTTATTTAAATTGACTAGTGTAACTTTGTATATGTTGGGTTACTGAATTGTATTTTTCAAACAGCTGAAACATAAAATACTCCGTCATTTTTGGTCATACAGTAAAGGTCAAAGCTGCAAAGTGTCAGTAGTTTGAACTTTCAAGAATATTAGCAAAGATGATTAAAATTCTTCATAAAGAGAACACTGTCCCATCCTTATTTAGCTCTGGAGCCTAAACAAAAATAATTTTTACTAAGAAAGAACTGAATTGAAAACATTTAGTTTTTAATCCATGTATTTGACAGTCTACACTCACCGGCTCCCCATCTTGTGCATCTATATATACATATCTATGACTAGAATGTTCTAGGAGGTCACTAGAGCATTGATAGGCAGCTGCTAGCATCCTAGTGTGTCATGGTTGCTAGAGTGTTCTGAGTGTTTGCTAGAGCATTATTAAATGGTTGCTGGAGTGTTCTGGGTGGTCACTAGTGCACTGGTATGGTATATAGGTGGCAGTTGCAAATTTCTCGTACAATGACATAACTCGCTGCATGATTAACCACAATAGTACAATGCATTGTTGTGGAAACGAACTAGCTAGTCACGACTGTTTCCCAAATAATTTTATCATCCTCCATATGAAAATAAAGAATCACTTGATAAAACACCTCTGTAGAGCACAAACAGATATTTTGCAACAGATTAATATTTAGGGTTAAAGGTTTTGAACAAATCCATAACTCTGTATGAGCAATAGAAATGCTTACCTTAGCAAACACCACTACAAATCAGTAGTTATGAATGTCCTTGCTCTCCAGTTTTCTTGTATCGTGAAAACTCACAGCCACATAATCTGATAATACATGATCTAAACAGGTGCAGTTTACCTCAGTGGATTCTATACATGAATACAAGCCTAAGGCAACCTTAAAGCAGCCTGAATCCTCTGAATGCAACATTTCTTGACATAAATGAACAGATCTTGGTATGAAAAAGTTTCAGTGCCTTTTTTATTGGGGTGTATATTTAATATCGGCACATCATTGTCTCTTGAAAAGACTCTAATACAGTACAATCCAAAACGACAGCTAACTTACTGAGTGAATTCACTCTCATATAAAAACAAAACAAAACAAGCACTGCTGTCTAAATGAAATAAATCTCATAGTGTCTCCATATTCAACATAGCTCTGTGTGTGAGATATCACCTCACACAGGCTTACAGCTGGCAGAAGAGACGGGTCTTGCCTCACTGGCAGTGAAACAGGCAGCCACATTGCTCATCATCTGCCTGTGTCAGGTGGTAACACAGCAGGAGAACTGGTGACTGTTCAGAGATTTTAGCAACATGACTATGTGTCTGGTCCACGGGATAGTCTTGTTAAACTGCGCTGTTAATTACACCCAACCTTTTTGCACCTGACCTGGATCAATGTCTACTGCTGAGATTATATTGTACTGTTTGAGAGTTAAGCTAACTGAAAATATTCACAATTTGGTTGAAGCAGGCATGGGTACATGGGTGCTTGAACAAGAGTGGTTCTCAACCTTTTAGATTTCAAGACCCCCTTTGTCCAAGACAATATTCAAAGACTCTCCTATCCAAACTTCTGCTGTACTAAAAATAAACTAAAAAATATTATGATAATTTAATGTGTTTAATCTTTTTTTTTTTTTTGTGTGTGTGTTTCTTCGTTTTAAAGCATTTTTATTAAGGATTGTGTTAATATAATTAAATATGAAGACTAGAGGACTTCAGGACTTATTGGGCCCCCCTGAAAGTTTGCTGAGGCTGGGCCCCAGACCCCAGGTTGAGAACCAAAGTTCTACAATATGATTGGCATTTCTGTCCATTTAATCTAACAATTTATAATGCAATAAAAATGTACTTTATTGTAAGGATGCCTTGTCTAACATGTTCTAACTTCTGTTTCCAACCTCTGGGTGTATTATCAAATATGCATATTTTGATGTATAAAATGGAAAAACTACCATTTTGTCTTTATGCTGTCTCTATATTGTTTAGCATTAAACTGGAATAATGTATTATTAAAAGACAGGTTATGCATCATGACCATCATACCCCCCCCCCCCTTAAAATAATTAATAACTTCAAAATAACTATTTCATAAATGAACAAAAAACCTCATTATCATATTTTCAGGATTTTTAAGCACATACTTTGGCAGTAAAAAAGTGACTTGAAAAGTGATCAGCGTGATCAATTGGGACAGCAATAAACTACTTAGTAACAACATAGCAGCACAAAGCAACATGATTTAACACTAGAATATTGTAAAGACATGACAGAGAGCTCTTTTGATTTGTGGCAGTGCACATAACTTCCAATATCCTGACCATGTGTGTGGACAGAACTGATTACATCAAAAAATGCATATAATTCATCAAAGATATAATTTATCTTTATGCAAATCCTTTAGAATAAAGAGGCAGCATAAAATTCAATGCAGGACATACAGGAAACTAGTCACACTTGCTGAGCAGGTACAATTGTGCAAGACTTTTGGGAATCTACAGATTCCCAAAAGAAGTACAAAAAGATGTGACAAATCTGGTTATCCACTTGAGTAGTAGTTACGCTTGTTAAAGGGAATACTGAATCCTAATAGCCTCACCGCTTGCTCCATATGGTAGCAGCCAAAACAAGAGATTACACTAGTCTTGAAGATTTGTTTTGTTTGGTAAACATGTGGCCCCTTTGGGCCGATTGAAAGGGAGTGTGATCCACTGTTTCTGTTATTATCCACATCTCCATGCATGCCTCTGCCATCTGCTCCTGCTTTGGTTGGTTCCTGCTGTTTTGTTCTGTTCTCTGTGTTTAACTGAGAAAATATTAGCTTAAATTGATGAAAGAAAGGACCCTCTATGGCTCCCAAAGAAGAAGATGCACCCTCGTTATGTAAAACAAAAAGAAACAAATGGTAAAGAAGTGGGACTCTCCAGGGCATGTTGACGTTTTATGAGTCTTTTATATATAACTCTTTGATCAGACAGGTAAAAAGTTTTGGATGTGTTTCTCTCATTGTACTTTCTGTTCTTTGTGTTGAGACAATTGTGATGCATTAAAGGAATAGTTTATCCAGAAATGAAAACTTACTCACCCTCAGCCTAAGATGTCGATGATTTGTTTCTTCATTGGAAAAGATTTGGAGAAATTTAGCATTAGATCACTTTTTAAGTGATACATGAAAAAGTACATGTTAATTGATTGACTGGAACTGCGTAGATTACTTTTTGATTATTGTTTTTCAGATGTTTGAACTCTCATTCTGAGAGCATCCATTCACTGCAGAGGATCCATTGGTGGGAAAGTGCTCTAATGCTAAATATCTGTGGGTACAACTTTTATTCAAACAAACTTGGGGAAAAAATATCTATATTTATACTTACATTAATCCGTAGCCCAGTAAACTGTATTAGTTCTGTGATTTCTGACCTTTCCCGTTGGCTGTGCCTCAGCGGCTTGAACAAAGAATAGATTTAGCCCCAGAATCACTATTCCGTGAAGACAAACACCAGGTCATTCGACCCAAATGCATTTCTACAAGTTTGTTTTCCTAGCCACTGACAAAATGCTATATTTCCTCAGCCCCAGAGGACATTCCTGCATGGTTCTCAAAGCATAAACTGTAGTAGGATATTGTGAGGTGATGATAATAGTCCAGTGTGAATCTGAATTTCAGATGTCATTGCTCTTTTGAGAGTTGCAGATAAGAATCCATCTCCTGCCATGTGGTAAGGAGTGGCAGTTTAAGGCTTTGGAGACCAGTCCCCTATCATTTAATTGCATCTAGTTCAGTGTTTGTGTGGTGTGCTTTATCTACCCACTAGAGCCTGTTCTTTTTGTTCTCATTTCCTCTGTGTGTTAAAGGGAGGGATGCAACTTTTTAATATCACATATATCAGTGAGATAATTGTAAAAAAATAATCCAAAGGGAGATGGTGGAAAAAGTATCTATCTATCTATCTATCTATCTATCTATCTATCTATCTATCTATCTATCTATCTATCTATCTATCTATCTATCTATCTATCTATCTATACCCAAATGTTAAATGCGAAGAATAACAACAGACCTGTCAGTCAGTCAGTCAGTCAGTCCGTCCGTCCGTCCGTCCGTCCATCCATCCATCCATCCATCTACAAATCCATCCATCCACACCCAAATGTTAAATGCAAAGAATAACAACAGACCTCAGTCCATCCATCCATCCATCCATCCATCCATCCATCCATCCATCCATCCATCCATCCATCAGATCCAAACATCTACACCCATAAATGTTAAGAATAGCAACACATCCATCCATCCGTCCGTCCGATCCAGCTATCCTATGTGAACTTAAGCAGATATGTGGGTAACATAACAGTTTCTCGTCCCCACTGACTACCATTTTTTCCCCAAGGCACCAGCAACTGTCTGAAACTCAAAAGAAACTCATACAGGTTTGGAACCAATTCAGGGTGAGTAAATGATGACAGAATTTTCATATTTGGGTGATCTATCTCTTTAAGCAGAAATCTTTATACAAGTGTAATTTAAATAAATGATGCTTGATCTCTGTCTGTTTTTTTTACACTTATCACTCTAAAGTTTAGTATGGTTGGCTGGGCCTCCAGCTGTGAGAACTGCGGGGTTCTTATTTTCCCCTTATAATAATTTCTCTCCTTCTTTATCTCTCTCTTTATCATTCTCTACCATTCTTGCTCTCCTTCTAAACCATTTTACTCACATTCTCTTATCACGATGAAGAGACCATATGGGGTAAAATATGCCCCCCCTCTGAAGTTTGACCATGAATTTCATTTTCTGTCATTCTGAACAACAGATTGTGTGAGAACTTTGACAGCAGGAACTCAGGACATGCTTTTGTTGAACAGGAAAATTTGGAAAATATGTGCATCACTAAAAATGGCACAATGGGGTGAAGTGAAAAAGTTTGACATTTGAAAGTTTCTTCTGCATTAATTTTGACCTTTAACAATCCCCAAAGTACAAGTGGGGTAGCCATGAAAAATTTCTACACTAATACATTTTTTTTGACGGATAAATTCAGACTGAATGGTGCACATAATATAAATCTGGAGGTCTGAAAACATTTCATCCAGGCGTTATCTCATCAATGATATATCTAAATGAGGGATTGGAGACCCTACGATCAGCAGATTTATCTCCTAATTCACTGATTTACGATATTCCACAAGCAGATAGGGAGGGGATGGGACAAAAGAATCAATAGCCTTCTTTTCCTATCAGTCTCTATTGATTCAAAGTGCAGGTTGAATTTTGGCTACACTACTTCAGTGATCACTGCCGTCCTCCCATGCATGGACGCAGAAAATCTGCCTTCTACTCAGGGAGATGCACAAGACACAGATGGCTACTTATCAAGAGTGAGGGGTCGGTACAAAGTCACTACTTGATTGCAAAGCTTGAAGAGCATGTAAAGAGCAATAATTGGAATTGGTTATGGTAGATCCTGCTGTCTAAGACTCAAATAACCAATAACTGTGTGTGGATCTATTTCCAGACTTCAGTTACAGATGTTTTAAAAGAAACAGAAAAAACTTTTCCATTCTGTAAAAATACACAAAAAGAGAAATGTTGTAAGTAATTTTTTATCTTCAATAAGGCATTAATATTTTATGACAATTCATTGCTAAAATTGTTTTTGTATGTAAATACAAGTTATTTATAGTTGGGGCGTTCCTCCTTGTTCAGAAATGGTATGCTTCCAGACTTGATTGATTGGCAAGATTTTGATTCCTATTTCATTTCAAATACAAGTAGGGTTGTGAAGGGGTGGAAATTGT
Organism: Barbus barbus; assembly: GCF_936440315.1. Taxonomy (NCBI): domain Eukaryota; kingdom Metazoa; phylum Chordata; class Actinopteri; order Cypriniformes; family Cyprinidae; genus Barbus; species Barbus barbus. The sequence continues at coordinate 16,005,251 of NC_136734.1, read as the reverse complement.
CTGCCAAATTTCCAGAAAGCTTAGCAGACATTACAACCATTCCATGTCAGATATTTATGGAATATACAGTGGCATGCAAAAGTTTGGGAACCCCTTGCAGAATCTGTGAAAATGTGAATAATTTTAACAAAATAAGAGAGATCATACAAAATGCATGTTATGTTTTATTTAGTACTGTCCTGAGTAAGATATTTTACATAAAAGATGTTTACATATAGTCCACAAGATAAACAAACAGCTGAAATTATTAAAATAACCCCCTTCAAAAGTTTGGGAACCCTTGGTTCTTACTACTGTGTGTGGTTACCTAGATGATCTACTACTGTGTTTTTGTTTTGTGATGGTTGTGTTTGAGTCCCTTGTTTGTTCTGAACAGTTAAACTGAGCACTGTTCTTCAGAAAAATCCTCCATGTCCTGCAGATTCCTCAGTTTTCCAGCATCTTTTGCATATTTGAACCCTTTCCAGCAGTGACTGTATGATTTTGAGATCCACCTTTTCACACAGAGGATGATTGAGGGACTCAAACACAACAATTAAAAAAAGGTTCAAACATTCACTGATGCTCCAGAAGGAAACACGATGCATTAAGAGCCGGGGGTGAAAACTTTTGAACAGAATGAAGATGTCCAAATTTTTCTTATTTTGTAGAAATATAATTTTTTTTCCATTTAGTTCTGCCCTTCGGAAGCAACAGAAGCTACTTGCATGTTTCCTGGAAGACAAATTAAGTACAATTTACCTTTATCTTCAAATTCAAAAAGTTTTCACCCTTAATGAAACTTAACAAACATTTAACTCTTAATGCATCGTGTTTCCTTCTGGAGCATCAGTAAATGTTTGAATTTCTGACAACAAAAACCTTTCACAGGATTATTTTAAAGCACTGAAGAAACATGAGAGCAAATAAATAATGACATTTGTCATTTTTGGATGAGCTGGTCCTTTAAATGTTTGAAAGGTAGAAGTGTATGTGGGTAAACTTTCTCTTGGCAAAGTTTCTCTACCTTCCAGAATGAATCCAATGACAAGATGTCTTCACACTACAGATTCATTCTACAACCTTAGAGCATCGTCCTACTTTCACAGTTATTTTTCTTCAAAGTCTATTTAATTGAGCATTTTAATTGAAGAGCAATCGATCCAGGACTGCTGTGACTAACTCTAGGGCTCTATGCTTATTGGAGAAGACAACGCACTGAGTCAATTTCCTCTGCGGGCTGGTAGTTCAGTGGAGTGTTTTACTGATAATTATCACTTTTTTCCCTTTGCATTCTATCTCTGCCACATTAGAAAGAAAGATCATAGAGTTATTCACAGTGAGATTTCCAGTGGGTCTACAGTCTAGAGATGCACATCACAAGCCGTAGATACAAGTTCTGACTGCTGAAACCCAGTTTGACAAGATTTATGCATCTGTTTAAACTTATTTATTTATATATTGCACTCAAAAACACTCAAATATGATTGCATCGTGTTAAACTGACTTGAAATGGTTACTCTTTGGCGTAACTCAATGTTTTCTTTCTGAAAGTTTCAATAGCTGGATAATGAGAGAAAATGTTAAAATCACTTTTAAAATCTTTTTTTTTTTGGCAAGATGAGAAAATATGGAGACTTGTTAATGTTTAATGATTTTCTTTTTTCTTTTCTGATCGCAGGTATTAAATAACTTCTTTGGCAAATCAACAACAACAGTAATAGCACTTTTTTTAAACAGTATTTTCTGTAATGATATCAGATTTTCCCTACATGATTATCGTGGCAAAATTATTCATGACAAAGAAACAAAAATCTATCAATCAAATTTATCTATAAACTTTATTTATTTTGTGCTTTCTCTTTCTTGCCCAACTTTAAATTTAATTCATTTTTTTATTTTTTTTGCTACACTGTGCCAACTTCCCTTTTCAGTTTTGTGCTGGTTGGCAGCAGCATTTAGGTGAAATACCACCACTAACTATGTTGGAGTGGCAACCAGGGGTGTTAACAGTATGCTGCTTTTTCATTGTGATCATTTATTTTATTGTTTCAGAATTTCAGCATATACAGAGGATAGACCCAAAGCCACTAATTAGATGAACTATATACAAAATGGCGCCGCTGATGGCAGCTATTGTGCGTTGCTCCTCAGTGTTTGTATTGTTTTTGTTTGTTTTTCCTGTTTTTCAAATAAGATCAGTTTTACCAGGGATGATCTGCTGAACATTCGGCAGAACACACCACAAAATCTTCTACCGGTTTTTGATTTTTCGGACGTTTTGCTGGACATTGTAGTTGGCGGAGCCGTAGCTCTGGTCAAACGCTACAGGAGGCGCAGACGGGGAAAGAGAGCCGGCGCGCTCGTGAAACTTCGTCAGCGCGGATTTAGAACGGCGTTACCTAGCATCCATCTGGCGAATCTCCGCTCTCTACCCAACAAAACGGACGAACTCCTTCTGCTCTCCCGGACAAACAAGGACTTTTCTAACTCTGCTGCTCTGTGTTTCACGGAAACCTGGTTGAATGGCCACATACCGGACAGCGCGATTCATCTGCCTAATTACCAGCTGATCAGAGCAGATCGGGACACAGAATCAACGGGGAAATCGCGCGGCGGCAGGACATGCTTTACATCAATGAGAGGTGGTGTACAGATGTAACTGTGTTAAAGAAGATGTGCTGCTCAGATCTAGAAACGCTCTTCATTAACTGCAAGCCGTTCTATTCGCCGCGGGAGTTCTGCTCGTTCATTCTCTTGAGTGTTTACATTCCACCGCAAGCGCACGTGAGCACAGCTTTACAGAAACTCGCTGATCTGATCACAGAGAGTGAACAACAACACCCGGACTCTGTTTTAATCATTCTCGGGGACTTTAATAAAGCAAATCTCTCCCGTGAACTGCCAAAATACAGACAGCACATCACATGTTCCACCAGAGACAGTAATTTATTGGATCACTGTTACACAACAATAAAGGACGCATATCACTCTGTTCCACGAGCAGCTTTAGGACTCTCTGATCACTGTTTGGTTCATCTTATTCCATCCTACAGGCAGAAACTTAAGTCTGCAAAGCCTGTATTAAGATCTGTTAAAAGATGGACTAACGAAACAGAGCGGGATTTACAAGCCTGTTTCGACCTGACTGATTGGACTGTTTTTGAAGCTGCGGCAAATGACCTGGACGAGCTCACAGAGACTGTAACATCTTATATCAGTTTCTGTGAGGACATGTGCATTCCTACCAGGACTCATCTATTCTACAACAATGACAAACCATGGTTCACTGCCAAACTCAGACAGCTCCGTCAGGCCAAAGAAGATGCTCACAGAAAGGGGGATAAAGTATTGTACAAACAGGCCAAATACACACTGGAAAAGGAGATCAGAGTGGCAAAGAGGAATTATTCTGACAAGCTCAGGAACAAATTCTCTTCCAGTGATCCGGCTTCAGTGTGGTTAGGATTGAAGGACATCACCAGCTACAAAACACCACCCCCCAGCACTCTCAACACCTGGCAGACGACTTAAACGAGTTCTTTTGTCGTTTTGAACGATCACCCCACACCCGCCCAGAACACCCCTCCACACAACCATTCACACCTCCAGCAACCCCTCTCTCCCCCACACCTACGATTCAAATCAGTGAAGATGATGTGTGCCAGGTCTTCAGGAAGAACAAAAGAAGGAAAGCACCTGGTCCAGATGGTGTGTCACCAGCCTGCCTAAAAATCTGTGCTGAGCAGCTGGCCCCCATCTTCACACAGATCTTCAATAGATCACTGGAGCTGTGTGAAGTCCCCTCATGCTTCAAACGCTCCACCATCATCCCCGTCCCAAAGAAACACAAAACCTCAATAACTGTCTGGTTCAGCTCAGCTACCAAATCTGACCTCAGAAGACTACGGAGGGTAGTCCGGACTGCTGAGCGAATCATTGGTACAACCCTCCCCACTCTCCAAGAACTGTACTTATCCAGAGTGAGCAAAAGGGCTGGTAAAATCACTCTGGACCCCTCACATCCAGCACACAACCTCTTTGAACTGTTACCATCTGGTCGACGCTACAGAGCTCTGAGCACCAGAACGACCAGACACAGGAACAGTTTCTTCCCTCAGTCAATACATCTCATGAACACTCAATAAATAAACGTAGAACACACAACTAATACATTATCCATTCACCACACTCACTTATTTTATTTTTATTTTCTCATTTCTAATTTGCACATACTTGACCTGTACATACATAGTCGCCTATATTATATATTATATATTATATATTGTGTATTTTTTATTTTTTATTTTTTTTGCTGCTTTGTACATTGGTTATTGGCTATTTCCTGTTATTTTGTTTCATTACCTGTGTCCTGTCCTGTTACTGTCTTTCTGTTGCACTGTGGAGCTTCTGTCACTATAACAAATTCCTTGTATGTGTAAACATACTTGGCCAATAAAGCTCATTCTGATTCTGATTCTGATTCTGAAACAAATTGAATGAAAACTGTCCACCACAATATAAAATTTGTTGGATAGGTCTAATAAGTGAGATCAGAGGATTAGTTTGTCCAACAACACCTAAGCAATTTCTGAATAGTCCTGTCCTTTGATTATCATTAGTACCTTCCATTTCAAAGTGTTATCTCTGAAATATGATAGCCAAATAATAGTTTTAGGGGTGGATAGTAATCCAACGCTTTTTATTATATCTATTATATAATAGAATATATTAATTATTCTAATAATTTTAAAGCACAGCCACCACAAAATCAGACTTTACCTCTTTGTACTTTGAGATCATTTTGAGGTTAAATACTGATTTAAAATCATAAGATATAGTTTAATAGTTATGATGCTGTTTTTGAAATCAAATCTTTGCATAGACAGGAAACACTGGCATCTAACAATGTCTTGGAAAAAAACAACAAAAAACAAAACAAAACAGATGATCTTAAAAAAGAAAAACATTGCGTGGATCAGGGGCATGCTTCACACGAAATTTCTTTTAAAAGATATTTGCTTTACATGCTTATTTGTAGTTACTTTAATGTATATTTTAAGATATTTTTATTACCTTATACATCCAAAACTGTAATTTTTCACAATTGTTTTTTTAAATAAATAAAAATAAAAATATTGAAGTGCTATGCAGGCTATTTAAGACAGTACAAAATGCACTCTCTCTCTTCACCGTTCCCACATCTCAGAGCTAAAATACATGAAATTTGACCCTTTTTAGACATTAAAAGTAAAGAGTGAAGAAAATACTATTCAAAACTTATTGAAACAACCAGTGGCCAGTTGCATAAACTTAGCCACCACGTTAAGACTGTGTCTTAAGAATTAGTTTGACCAACAAGCAGTTGCCAAAGGGTAATCAGTCTTACTTTTCCAATACAAATAAGACCAATCTACCTTTTCATAACTGAATTAAAAAAAGTTATGACCAGTCATAAAGAAAAAAATGAGATGACTAACATTTTAAGACTGGTCTAAACAGTTTATGCAATCAGCCCCAGATCTTTATTTTACCCTTGTAAGATCACAATGACCCTTGTAAGATCCTCCTTGCAAGACCTCCTCCCCCCATAAAAACACTTCCTCATGCTAAGCAAATCTCATAGGTGACCTATTTTGATCTCAAAATAGTGAGATGTCACTGAAAGGTGAGGAGTTTGCATCTATGTGGGGAAGAAATCAATCAGATCTTTATGTGAAAATATTCAGATGTAACCCCCTTTATTTATTTATTTTTTATTTTGAAAGATTTATTTTTGGCATTTTTGCCTTTATTGTGATAGGACAGATCAGACATGACAGGAAGTGAAGATGGAGAGAGAGAAGGGGGCAGTTTCGGGAAAGGTCCTCGAGTCGGGATTCGAACACGGGACACCCCAAGCGCTGATTAGGGTTAGGATTTGGTTTAGGTTTACTTGCATGTAATTATGCATAATTTATTGTTATTATAATAGTAAGTATATGTAATGTGTAACAAGGACACCTTAAAATAAAGTGTTACCCAGTTACATTTATTTTGTAATTAAATTAAATAATTCCATTACATGCAACTATTACTCCCCAACACTGTTAATGACATACACAGCAGCAGGTTTATAGAGTAGGATGCTATCATAGAATACACAGATGTCATATACTGACAAGCATTCATTTACTTTCCCAACTGTTTATGTTCACTTAAGACATAACTGACAGTGTTTATGTGAAAACATCTCAGGTTACGTATATTGCGTCCTCTAGTGGTCGCTATGGGGAATGCCTTCAGCGTGACCGATGTCTGAAGCATACATCTAAACATGACAATAACATTGGCCGGCGATAGCCTATGACGTCACTTCTGGCTCGAACAACAGTATAAAAGGGTGCCGGGAGAATACGTCATCTGCTTCTTTGTCTGAAGCTCACGTCCGAAGCATGGCAAAGCTTCTAGAGGATGCAGTGTCTCGTTCTCTTCTCAGGGAACCATGGTTACATACGTAACCTGAGACGTTACCTTCCGAGGGAACTTTGAACTGTGTCCTCTAGCAGTCGATATGGGGAATGGTATACCCACGCTGCCATGCTGAGGGGAGGTCATGCCAAGCACTAAGTACCAACTCTACCAACATAAGAGTTGCCCCTGGGATGCCCTGACAGCTGTCATTGACATTATCCCCTTCGGCCAAAGGCCTGAGCTGCATTCCTCTGTTAAGGGCTGGGCTTGAGGAAGCCTGAACCTAGGGCAGATCTCAAGGCTTGGAATCAGAAACAAAGAGATTCCTTTAAGGAGATATGGCCAAGCATGTAGGACCATAACTGAACCCTGGCCTGTCACCCAGGGAGCTTCCATCAGCCCTGGATGAGCTTGCTCAAAGGAACTGACAGATCCTTGGTAGCAACACCCTGCTCGAGAAGGTATCAGCAAGGATGGGGGAGTGGGGGCCAAGGTGAAACCGGGGCCTGAACTAACTCAGAGAAAGGGTACATGGCGGGCAGCGCATAACTCATACCACATAAGATTTTAGAAAAGTGCGCAAGGTGCCAAGCATGCACACTAACCACGATGTGGATTTTAGAAAGTGCACTGAAGCTCAGCGTGTGCACTTCCCATAACATGGATTTAAGAAATACTGTTACTTAAGGGGAGATCTTAGGCTAGGAACTGGCTTGACAGGTCTTCGATAGCAGATGCCCTGCTCAAGAGGTATCATTAAGGATACATAAGTAGAGTGGGGCCCAAGGTAAAAACCGGGGCCTCAACCAGCTCGGAGAAAGGGTGCAAAGCTGACAGCATGTGACCCATACCATATAGGATTTTAGAAAGGTGCTCAAGGTGCCTAGCGTGCACCCTTACCGGGAAGTGGATTTTACAACGTGCACAGAAGCTCAGCGTGTGCACTTACCATAACATGGATTTCAGAAGCACCGTTGCTACGGGGTTACTGGAGCTGCTTCCTAGACAGACCTAGGAGTGCTATGTGACTGGGATACGCTCAGGAAGCAGTTACTTAATTCTTAACAGTCACAGCACAAGCTCTGGAGCATTATGCTCATACATAACTGAAGGAGTATTACCCAGCTCTCAAACTGAGAGGGGGATACAATGCTCGACTCGCTTAGCAGTATCGTTTAATCGGTGACCCTCTAGGGTGAGGGGAGCACTACGAGCTCAACCAAAAGAGCAGCATATCAGGGAGGCAGAAAGGGGGCCTAACCACCTGGTATTGCTGACTCACGGAGCCCTGGGGAGCGGTTAACTCAACACACGGGATGAGACGGAGACTCAAACTGCATGCTCATAGGTAACCCTCTAGACTGAGGGGAGCATAACGGCATAAGAGCAGCCTAGTAGGGAGGCAAGATGGCCTGATAACCTGGTATGGCTGCCTGACGGAGCTCAGGGAATGGAGTAACTCGGCTCAACCAGAAAGAGTGGTCTATAGCCCTGGGTCAGAGTTCTTAGCTCTACGGTAGAGAGGAGAATTCACATGTTCTGCTTAGGAGCGGCAAGCTCATAGATGACCCTCCCACAGAGAGGTGAGCACTGCCATGCTCAGAGAAGCAGGTTTACAGCAAATGGGCACTAGGAACGGTATTCAGCTCCGAAGGCAATCATACATTCTGTCCGGGAGCAGCAGGCCTACCATAGAGGCAACTGAGGTGACTCTCTATGGCAGTGGTCTCAAACTCAAACAGGTAAATTCCTGGAGGGCCACAGCTCTGCACAGTTTAGCTCCAACCAGTTCCAAAATCACACCTGTTTGGAAGTTTCTAGTAATCCTGAAGACGTTGAATAGCTGTATCAGGTGTGTTTGATTAGGGTTGGAGCAAAACTCTGCAGATCTGTGGCTCTCCAGGAATTGAGTTTGAGACCAATGCTCTATGGTGAGAGGAGCAATGCTAGCTCAAACAAAAAACAGCCCACCAGGGAGGCAGATGGTGGGCCAACAACCTTGCATGACTGCCAACAGGAGGTTTAGAGAGCAGAGGCCCAACTGTCAAATAGGAGAGGAACTAAGATGCTCAGTTTGGAAGTGGCGTGCTCATAAGTGACCCTCTACGGTGAGGGGAGCACTGCTAAGCTCAACCAACAAACAGAGCAACCTAACAGGGAGGCAGAGAGAGGCCTAACAACCTGATGTTGCTGCTCAATGGAGCTCCAGGGAGTAGAGGACCCAATGAGAGGAGACCTCAGACACCAAATCGGGAGCGGCATGCTCAAAGGTAACCCTCCAAGGTGAGGGTAACACTGCTAGGCTCGACCAAATAGGGGGCAAGCGGTCAATGGCCCAGGGCCCAAATTCCTAGCTCTCAAATAGGAGGACTCACATGATCTCACAGAGGATCTCACCTGGACCACCAACACCATGTCACTCTCCAAAAAGGCACAACAATGCCTACACTTTCTCCACCGGCTGAAAAGAGAAAATCTCCCTCCACCCATCCTCAGCACATTCTACAGGGGCACCATTGAGAGTGTGCTGACCAGCTGCATCACTGTCTGGTACGGGAACTGCAGTGCTGCTGACCGCAAGGCCCTCCAGCGGACAGTGAACACAGCTGCAAAGATAATCGGTGCCCCTCTCCCCTCCATCCTGGACATTTTCCTTACACGATGCTCCAGCAAAACCAACAGCATCGTGAAAGGCTCCAGCCATCCCTCCCACAGTCTCTTCCAGCTCCTACCATCAGGAAGATGGTACTGGAGCATCAGAGCCCACTCTGCCAGACTGCTCAACAGCTTTTTCCCCCAGGCTGTGAGAGCCCTGAACTCAAACCACCCCGTCCCCCTCTGAAACCCCATGCAAACCCCTACCTCCTGAAACATGGACCACCCCCCACCCCAAACCTTACCACACCAAAGAAAAAAAACTGTATGGAACTTTTTTGTGCAATTCGAAGTGTGCTACACACGGGTGAGTGGGCCTGTACAAACCACCTGTAGTAACACACTCTCCTCTATGTGCACTAGACACTTTAGTTTACGCACACTGCTGCGTGTACACAATCCCACAAAGACTCAGCAATATATGCATGTTTACATAATCATGCACTACAAATCATCCTGCACTGTTCCCCAACCAGCTGCTTGGCTCAAAATGTTTATCTTTGAACATGTACAGTATTTATGTGAAGCATTCGTATAGTTTGCATTTTTTCTTTTTTTTTTTTAGTTTGTATAGGATAAATATTTATGTGAAGCATTCGTATAGTTTGTATTTTTTATCTTTTTTTTTTTAGTTTGTATAGGGTAAATATTTATACATAGTATACTTAGTTAAAATCTGTCAGTAAGTTAGTTGTGTATAGGTTTATAGTGTTTTTTTACTTCATTGTTTCTTGTCTGTATTTATGTAGCACCGTGGTCCTGCGAGGCACGACATTTCGTTCCACTGTATGTCCCCACATGCAGCGGAATGACAATAAAGCTCAACTCGACTTGACTTGATCTGCCCAGGAGTGGCAAGGTTATAAAAGACCCTCCCGCAGTGAGGGGAGAACTGCCATGTCTAGGAAGCAGATTGACTGCAAATGGGACATTGAAAATGGGATCCAGCTAAGAAGAGGGTCAGAAATTCCAACAGGGAGCAACAGGGTCCCACCATAGAGGCAACTGGCCAAGGAGGCAACAGGGATGGGCCTAACAACTTGGTATGGTTACATATGGAGTTCTCTTTAGCAGGCCCTCATAGCTCAAACTGTGAGCGATAGGCTCATAGGTAGCCCTCACAGTGAGGGGAGCACTTCCTAGCTCAACCAGAAGGCGGCGCTAGATAAGAAGGGGCAGTCTAGCAGGTCCTGATGTGGATTGTCAACTGTTACAGCCGAACGTAGTCTCGATAGAGAGCGTGGGTCCTGTTTAACCAGACCCGAAAGAACCCGTTGAAACAACAGGACCCAGTAACCCATTCATGCCTGAAGAGCTACAGCTCCTCAGAGTCAAGAACTCAGGAAGGGTTTCCTCAGAAACACATCTCACTCGTACCTCGGGTAAAGTCGTGTGCTCAAGCCCACTCCACAGAGGGGACGATTCACTGGTTCAACCATAAGGGCAGTGTGACAGGAAGGACCAAGTGGGCCTAACTATCTATCAAACTGCAGAGTGGAGTTAGGAGTGAAACCACTCAATGCCTCAGCGAGAGGTGCTCTACCTCAGAAAATGTGCATGATGGTTGAGTGGATGACTCAAATCTCAGGAGGCCCCTGGGGATGAGACAGCCTCTCGAAGCAAACACCCATCCAGAATGACAGGGAGCACATCACAACGCATTACACTCCGGAAATGCTAGGTTGAATGGAGGACCCGCAAGTCCTGAGGTTGCAGCTCCATACTAGGGACCTGATGACCAAGGAGGCTCCCGCAGAAGCCTAGCGACTTGGCTGCATGATCCAGCAAGCATGAGGCCGAAGATGTAAGGCTATCATCCAGCCTGGATCCAGTTCCGACAGGTGAGACCATCACCATAACCGGTCAACAGAGAGAGGCTCTGTCTTCAGCAGGGGAGGTGCTCGTAGAGGTCCTAACCCTGTAACAAAGTCAGAGGTACAAAGACAGGTCCATGTAATGCTGCAGAAAAAAACTAGTCAGTGAGACCACATGAAATTATCAATATAAATATGAAAGTAAAAGGTTTTTTCGCAGAAAAATGGGCTCCCGGAGTGTAGTATAATGTGGTATCTGATAAGGACATGATAAAATCATCTGTCCAACAATGCAGACAGATATCACATTACACAATTCCATTCATAAACAGTAGGAAATTACTGATCAGGAAAGATTTCCCATCAGATCCTTTCCAGTTCTGCCCATAAATAGGCAGCAATAGGCAGATAATTGTCATCGCAACCGCAACGCGTAGTATGTATTCAGCTCCCGTGGGAGCCAAACACACTTCACTCAGGCGCTAGATTACCTCGGAAAACAAGCACAAATGGAAACTGCTGCAGCAAATGCGTTGCTATTCCCGCGAGAGATGAATACACTCATGCAAACTCTGTCTACAAACTTGGGTAAATGGTGAAGTACCCATAGAGACTGCTAGATGACGCTAGAGGATGCAGTTTGAAGTTCCTTTGGAAGGGAACTTACCAAGACTGACATTTTGATCTATTTTTGTGTGTATTCCGTTGAAAAATCTTAGCTGGTCATGTACTGGTTGTGAGCTGGTTTAAACTGGTCATGTGCTGGTCCTGAGTAGGAGCTAGTTGCTTAGGACCAGTTTAGGACCAGCACATGACCAGCTAAGAACCAGCTTAAACCAGCTCATGACCAGCTAAGGACCAGCTCAAAGCAGCAGCCGTGCTTCAAAACATACCTAACCAGCATATGCTGTTTTTTTCAACAGGGTTTGTCCATTTAAATACACACCCGAAGCCCTAAGCAGCCAATTTGTCTGTGTTTTGCACCGTTTTGAATCACATGCAGAGAAAGCTGCCTGGAGCACTGCATCTCTTCTGCACCTCAGTGCGCTTTCATCTCTTTCTTTTAGTATCGAGCATGGTTGGCAGGAGACTGTATATGACAGTCACGTTACCTGATTTCATTGATTTGGATGTTATGTAGAAAGGGCAACAGCACTTTCAAGGAAAGGAACATTCATAATAATTGGTATCCAAAATAAAAACTAAAATTAAAATATCTTTGAGAGTAAGGGGGCCCCCCTGGTGGTTTGGGGGCCCTACTTAAAGGGGTCATCGGATGCAAAATTCACTTTACAAATGTGTGTTTGAAGTGTTTTTTTTTTTATCCCTATTTTAAAATCTCCTTTCTCAAATCAGGCTGTCAGAATGATGTAGTTCTGCACAGGCTGCTCCCATGATAGTTGATTGACAAGGCTGTCTTACCTTAGACCTGCCCCTGGGTGCAGGGGAAGACAAGAATGTCTCAGATTAAGTGATTGAGGTGTTCTGTTGTTGGATGTAAAAATGAACATAGCAGTCGCCATTTACTCACGACATTGGAGCCACTGAAGATGCAGAGGATTAACGTTACTTTGGTTTTTGAAAGGAATGCGCCGATCCCGATCTGCCTAAATGCATCTATCTTCATGATCCAGCTTCATCTACAGAAGAAGTGAGTATAAGGGTTTTTTATGAATCTTTGCAAATCGCTTTTCCTGATATGTACTAGTTTGCCAGTTTCGCGGCTGAAGTTTACAGTCTGCTCGTCACCCCACAGAAGAGAGGGGCGGGGTCAGCAAAGCTCATTTGCATTTAAAGCAACATGGGATAGAACAGTGTGCTGAAAACAGAGACTTTGACAGGGTAAAAAGGGTGTTTTTGACACTTCCTTTGAGAAATTTGAACCAAAGTACGTTATAGACTTTTCATTAACACCCTAAAGAAATGTATCAATTTGTGGAAAATGGGCATCCGCTGACCCCTTTAACATATGTTCTTTGTATATAGGGAGGACCGGCACTGGAATATTAAATTTTTTTAAATTATGTGCCTTTTGAAAGAAAGGTAGGGGCTGGTAGGGGATTATGAACTAGTAAGAGTGTTTGTAAGATTTAAACTAAATCATAACGGTGAAATATTTAGAAAAAATGTTTTATGTTGACAATAATTATTCCATTATGCATATGCACACTATTGACTATCTAGTTTAAAATTTTGAATGCCAAACAATAAAAAGCCTAAGCTAAAATTTCTTTATGAACATATAAAAGGTTTGATGAGAAACAACTATGCACTTGAGTGGTAATTCAAAAACACAAAAGTGTTACAAAAACACATCAGCTTGATTGTGTCTTTATCTCTGTGAGTTTCCATTTTTTATAGAAAATTAAGCTGATTGTGTATGACAAAAGAGTCTGCATGCACCAGTTATCAATAAAAACGTCATTGTGGTAAATGAAACTTGTAGTGAGATCTGAGAAATCAAGAGAAAACAAAAAACACAAAACACAGCCCTCCCTCAGCTTTGACCTGGTACGCTGCCGTTCACTTGCTCATTATACATGTGCGCCTAAAGCACAATCAGCCCTTCATGCTGAAAGCTCTCTGAAGCACATAAAGGAAACAATGTTCATACCAAAACATTGGACCAGGAAATAGGGCTCCTGGTAAAATGCACCCTTTTTCAATGACCTAGAACCAACTTCAAATTCCAGCCTTGAGCATCGTGAAAGAAACAGTGAGACAGAGATTCAAAAGTGGTTTAGACTGCCCCATGAGGGATGTGAGCTCCGGCTGGTGAGCTCACGGGATTCAGAGGTCAGGCGCTTTTTTAAATGAAGTGACCGTGTAGCCTTGCAGGAGACTGCAGGACTGGACACAGAAACTTGGGAAGAGCTGAACAATGTTTACTGATGGAGATAACTACGTACTCCCGCCAATGATGAAATACCTTGGGGTACAGAGCAATAAATCTTTTTATAGCTGAGCTGGTTACTTATGTGTGAATGGACGAACTCCGAAAAGGACAGAGAGTGAATACAGTGCGACAAAGCTTAATTTGGCGGGATAAAACTTTCGATTATAGGAAGTGACCTCAAGGCTGAAGAACAAAAGATGGTTTGTTGTCACTTGGTGCGATTTCAACTGAACAACTGACTTGTACTTTATTATTTTTGTACTTTTCACAATCTAATGCAAAGATTTAATTTCCTCCATTATATTTACTCATTATCCATATATTTCTCCAGATAATCCATATGTTATATTTATTACAAGCGGTCTTGTGTTTTAAAATACATACACAAAGCAAATATGCACAAACATGCATATTTACAAGAACAACAAGAATGCATATTTACAAGAACAACCAACTGCGGTCCTTTTTACCTGATCCTGCAAACACAGATGTGTCTGGAACATGCCACCCAGATGGCACTGCTCTGCAGGTCATTCATTAGAGAGTGGCCATTTATCATACACATACCTAACCGCCACTGCACTCATGAGGGTTCAAGTTTCTGTCATAATAATTCACTTAACCTCCATATGCAAAATTATGACGATGTTTGAATAAAAACATGATATGTTACTGCATATGGAAATTTAAACCAAGTGGGAGAGGGAACCTTGTGCCAGATGTGCAAAACTGAAAACAGCTTGGCCCATCTTGCCCGGTAAAAGAACAGGAGGAGCAGACTTTGAGAAATTAAGACATAGCAGGACTGTCAATCAATAAACAGATTTAATCACAAATAATAGCATATTAATAATTCCAGAGAAATGCCCCAAAATTAAGAGGATTTTTAAGACATTGCATTATTGCAGACAAGTACAACACAATTCATAAAACAGTTATAAGTCAATGTTTTTGATACTGGAATGCTAATTGATTTTATCCATTTCACTAAACATGTTTTTAAATAATTGTGCTAAATATGTACATGCAAAGCACAGATTGTTTCATCCTGTGATGAGATCGAGCTTTAAAATTGGCAGGGTTGCAAAAACAAGGTCATGAAGAGAAACAGGATTGAGAGATTAAACACATCTTCAGTGCTACTATCAAACACATCTGGGTGAAGTAATTAAAGCAATGTGAAAAAGATAGTTTAACTGAAAGCAGCATGCATAGTTATTTTTAATTGCACTTGGCTTTTTTATTTAATTAGCTTATTTAATTACTTTTTTTGTTTTTGCTAAATGTTCAATAAATGTATTGAACAAATAATTAATTCTTACATTTGAGATAAATCTTGATATTTATACCAAAACACACAAAATTACTCTGTTGATAACATTTATTTCCACAATTTCTTTGAGCCTTAGAATTCAGCTAAGGGTCAAACTCAAAGAATTAAGGTGCAATGCTTTGTTGTACACATCTATGCTGAAGTTTACTGTCGAGTCCAACAATTTGCAAAATCTGAGCTCATTGCACTATAAAACTTAATTTGTTTTCAGAACAATTCAAACTGAAATGGGACACACAAACTGAACTGAAATGATCAGGGATCTTGTTAAAATACAGTAAAGCCACTTGTTTGTAACACTGGAATTCTTCAGAAGGACATGCAGAGCATCTACTCAGAACAAGTTTTTTTGTAGCATAGCTTTTTCACTGGGGACGGCGGTGCGATCAGACGCAGTGGCTGCTCCGGGTCCCAAAGACGGTGCTTTTATGTCTTTTAATGTTGTCTGTTCGTCTCCAAATAGTGTCAGTTTACCGCTAACTCATAAGGAAATCACCCCAAAACTCATCTATGATCGCCAAAGTCTTTTGGATATCGGCAACACATACAAACAACAACTCTCGCCGGCGGCTACTGAGAAGCTACGAGGCCTTTGTTTACTGCTGAAGCCGGACCTTGAGACCGCGGCCTCGCATACTGACGCTACCCGCAAAAGGCAGGGTCGCAAGCGGTGTGAGAGAGGATGGAAGCGCGGTAAGCGCGGAGGTATACGAGCTAGACTGAGCTAACCCCACAAGACTGGCTCTTCCAACACTCATGCTCTCAAACGTTCGCTCTCTGGAAAACAAACTGGACATAATTCAACTCAGTCGGTCTACACAGCATGAGGCAAGGGATTGTTGTGTGTTTGTTTTCACCGAAACATGGCTAAACGACAACATCCCGGACTCCGCCATTCAGCAGCACGGGCTAACCAGCTACCGAGCGGATAGAGATTCATCACTATCTGGTAAGACCCACGGAGGTGGCTTGTGTGTGTATATCAACAAAGACTGGTGTAACAATGCTGCGGTATTATCAAAACACTGTTCATCGCTGGTGGAGTTTATGTTTGTGAAGTGTCGACCGTTGTATCTGCCGCGGGAGATCACGGCCATTGTTATCGTCGCGGTTTACATCCCCACGTGTGCAAACGCTAAAGACGCGCTTCGTGAACTTTATAGCGCCATCAGTGAACAACAAACAAATGACCCCGACGGCTTTTTCATCATAGCCGGTGACTTCAACCATGCAAACTTAAAGACAGTTTTGCCAAAGTTCTACCAACATGTGAACTTTGCAACAAGGGGAAACAACACACTGGACTTTGTTTACACTACAGTAAAGAATGCTTACAAGGCTGTACCCTGCCCCCACCTCGGGTACTCGGACCACATCACTGTTATGCTAATCCCAGCACATAGACCACTTCTCAAACTCGCCAAACCGGTTCAAAAGCAGATCACAGTATGGCCAGACAATACCACCTCAGCACTACAGGACTGCTTTCAGTGCACAGACTGGAACAAGTTTAAAGAGGCAGCCACCTACAACAACCACACAGACCTGCATGAGTACACTGAAACTGTGACTGCTTACATCAAAAAGTGCACTGATAATGTGACAGTCACCAAGACCATCACCACACGTGCAAACCAGAATCCATGGATGACAGCAGAGGTTCGTGGGCTGCTAAAGACCAGAGATAAAGCATTCAGATCAGGAGATAAAGCAGTCCTCAAAACAGCAAGAGCCAATCTGTCCTGTGGCGTCAAAAATGAAAAACGGTCATATGCTCAAAAAATCAACAATCACTTCACAGACAGCAGAGACACACAGGCCTGTGATGAGGACACATCCCTCCCCAATGCACTCAACCACTTTTATTCACGGTTTGAAATGCAGAATGACACACCTGCACAAAAACTGCCCACACCTCCCAACTACCGGGCGCTCTGTCTGTCTCCAGCTGACGTAAGGAAGACCCTATCTAGGATTATCCCACGCAAGGCTGAGGGTCCTGACAACATACCTGGCCGTGTTCTGAGAGACTGCGCTGCACAGCTGACAGATGTCCTAACAGATATCTTCAACACCTCGCTGAGCCAGGCAGTCGTCCCCACATGTCTCAAATCCACAACAATCATACCAAATTTACCAAAGAAATCACCTGTGTCCTGTGTAAATGACTACCGTCCCATAGCACTGACTCCAATCATGATGAAGTGCTTTGAGAGGCTAGCCATGCACAACATCAAAACCAACCTCCCCAACACACTTGACCCGCTCCAGTTTGCATACCGTCCAAACCGCTCTACGGACGATGCAATTTCCTCCACCCTCCACCTGGCCTGTGTTAATTTTGGCAGGCATTTTTGATTTAGTCTTAGTCTTTATCTTAAGACGAAAATGCTTAATATTCTTAGTCACATTTTAGTCATTTGAGTCTTTCATAGTTTTAGTCTAGTTTTAGTTGAGTATTCGCATTTTTGTCAAATTTAGTCATTACTTTTAGTCAAACTGCAGTTACCAACATTTATTTTGGTAGCTATTTTATATGTAGTATTCAAACAAAAATAGTCATCAATTCTTCTCTCTTTAGACCAAATTAATTAAGCTTAGTTATGAGAAATTTGAATCAAGGATTGAATTTGGAAAAACTGGAATAAATTACATTTTTTGGTAGAGATATAAATTAAACTAATTTTTCAGTAGGTTTACTTAACAAGTATACATTTATTTAACATCTTTTGTTGGTTAACATTTATGACAGATCATTAGGAATGCTGTCCATTTAAGACGGAAGGTATGTATGTAATAGCCTACTGACATACATTCAGTTTTCATCCACCTGTTTAAGCTCACTTAAACCATAACGGACTGTATTTCCGTGAGATACTCTACATGATAAACATTTGGACTGCTGTGTGTGTATTTGAGCACTGAGAACTGATCACGCGCTGTATGAGAACTGAAGAAGTGGAGCGCGCGCGAGAGAGAGCACTTCTATCAGCGTGTTTCCGCCTATCGCACCTTCACTAACTTTAAGTTAATCGACAATGAATTGTTACTCCCGGGAAAAACGGGACGTCTGGTCACCCACTCCCTAACCCTTCGGGTGCTGAGGCCATTGTTTCAGGTCGCTAGTTCGCGTTTTGGTAGCCTATCCGTCCACCGCGGCTGCCATGCAGACGCACCTTATCCAATGACAGAGACGCACATTTTGAAAGACAAGACAGTTAACTTAGCCTATAGGATGTATTTTGAATGTCCGGTAGTCCTCAAATAACATTTTAGTCCCGTCTCGTCTTGTTAACGAAGATGTGGCATAAATTTCGTCATAGTATTTATCATCAGATATTAGTTTTAGCTCGTCAACGTCTCGTCTTAGTCACAGAAAAAAGGTTCGTTGACGAATATTTTTCGTCGTCGTCTTCGTCAACGAAATTAACACTGCACCTGGCTCTTACCCACCTAGAAAATAAAGACTCCTATGTTAGAATGCTGTTCATTGACTTCAGCTTGGCATTCAACACAATAATCCCACAACAGCTCATAAATAAACTAAACCTGCTGGGCCTTAACAATTCACTTTGTAATTGGATCCTGGACTTTCTAACCGGAAGACCTCAGTCAGTCCGTGTCGGCCACAACACCTCGAGCACTACCACACTGAGCACAGGCGCCCCACAAGGCTGTGTGCTCAGCCCGCTGCTCTTCACACTGCTGACCCACGACTGCACTGCCAAGTTCAGCTCCATCCACATCATCAAGTTTGCTGATGACACAACAGTGGTAGGTCTCATCAGCAACAACGATGAAAAGCACTACAGAGAGGAAGTGGCACAGCTGGCTGAATGGTGTGGCACTAACAATCTGTCCCTCAATGTGGAGAAGACAAAGGAGGTTGTGATGGACTTCAGGAGAAACTCCGTTGACCACCCCCCACTGACCATCGACAGCTCGACTGTGGAGAGAGTCAGCAGCACTAAATTCCTGGGGGTGCACATCACAGAGGATCTCACCTGGACCACCAACACCATGTCACTCTCCAAAAAGGCACAACAGCGCCTACACTTTCTCTGCCAGCTGAAAAGAGCAAGTCTCCCTCCACCCATCCTCACCACATTCTACAGAGGCACCATTGAGAGTGTGCTGACCAGCTGCATCACTGTCTGGTGCTGCTGACCGCAAGACCCTCCAGCGGACAGTGAACACAGCTGCAAAGATCATCGGTGCCCCTCTCCCCTCCATCTTGGACATTTTCCTTACACGATGCTCCAGCAAAACCAACAGCATCGTGAAGGACTCCACCCATCCCTTCCACAGTCTCTTCCAGCTCCTACCATCAGGAAGACGGTACCGGCACATCAGAGCCCACTCAGCCAGACTGCTCAACAGCTTTTTCCCCCAGGCTGTGAGAGCCCTGAACTCAAACCACCCCGTCCCCCTCTGAAACCCCATGCAAACCCCTACCTCCTGAAACATGGAACCCCCCCCCCCCCCCAACCTTACCACACCAAAGAAAAAAACTGTATGGAACTTTTTTTGTGCAATTCGAAGTGTGCTACTCACAGGTGAGTGGGCCGGTACAAACCACCTGTAGTAACACACTCTCCTCTATGTGCACTAGACACTTTACACACACTGCTGCGTGTACACAATCCCACAAAAGATTCAGCAATATATGTATGTTTATATGCTCATGCACTACAAATCATCCTGCACTGTTCCCCAACCAGCTGCTTGACTCAAAATGTTTCTCTTTGCACATGTACAGTATTTGTGAAGCATTCGTATAGTTTGTATTTTTTATCTTTTATTTTTTTAGTTTGTATAGGGTAAATACTTATACACATATAGCATACTTATAGTTAAAATATGTCAGTAGGTTAGTTGTGTATAGGTTTATAGTGTTTTTTACTTCATTGTTGTATGTCTGTATTTATGTAGCACCGTGGTCCTGCGAGGCACGACATTTCGTTCCACTGTATGTCCCCACATGTAGCAGAATGACAATAAAGCTCAACTTGACTTATTATAAAGTTCTGAAAGGTCTAGCATTTTCATTGTACTTGGAATTCTTTTATCAAAAGTTAAGGTGAAATCTGATTCCTCTAAGTTTATGTTTGATGGAGTATGGAATATTTCTTATATTAAGTTCATGACCTCCCCTGTCAAAGCTTTTACAGTGTATGAGAATCTCATGCAGGGATTGTTATTATTACCATGCGCATCTGTGTTTGTCAATGGATTTAACATATGGTATGTCGCCTTTGTGACTATATGAATGTTCCCATACCAATCACTTTGACAGATCAGCCAAGCAGACAGGCCCATGATGATGACAATACCTCTGAGAGTGCCACATGCACCGCTTACCTACTCACTGAGATGTTTACTTGAGAAAAACTTGTCAGAAACACTTAATGTTTCCAAGTTACTGGAGAGACAGTCAAGGAAAGTTTCATTCAGGTATGTGAGGGGAAGAGGAGGAGAATTTCAATCAAGCTCGCAGTATGAAACATATGGGTAATCGTAATTTGCTGAGATCCCATAACAACAGCAGACTTGAGGACTGCTGAGTTTTGTTATAATTTCTGGATCTGATTAGGTCTTTAGTATAAAGTGCTGCTGTTTGGATGCGAGTTAATGCTCTCAAGAACAATTATATTAACCATCTGGTGGTTTTCTGCTAGTTGGCTTGTGCGAGTACAGTCATTGCCTCTTGCCAGTTATTGTGTGTAGTTAGTCTATTTGCAATATGGTTATCACATAAAAGGTGTATGCATTAAGCTCAGCAAACACTAAAATAGTATTAAAGAAGACAAAGCAAGAGGCTCATGAGAAAAAAGCAAGTCAACACAAATTGTGAAACTGTCAATCTTAAATTGTTGCTGTGTTCTAGATGGAAGACCTGACCATTTGAGCAGACCATCTATGACAGAAAATCAAAAATGGCAAATAAACCACTTTATATGTTACTTGGTGAACCAAGACTAGGAAGTAAAGTCATCTGCAATTTGTTTTCCTCAAAATGTATGGCTTTGATTCCAAAACTGCTGTACTCTGAAATGGCTTTGAGAATTGAGGATTGTAACTTTAATAGTATTGGCTTATGCGCCACAAGAAAGACGTCAATCATTAAATCATTGCTTATTTGTGCATTTATAGCACAAAACAAAACCTTTTAACTAGTCAAGTACTTTTTATTTATAGCAGGCTGCTTTACAAAACTCAGCATAGAGACAAACTCCCATCACATTTCAACTCACTCAATTTCCAGCCAGTACATGCATGAAGTAGCAGGTGTTGAAAACCCCTAGCCTGCTTATTTTCTCTCTGTATAGTTCACAGAAGGCTTGAATGATGAGTTTAATTCCCATCAGTGAACACCGGCGCTCAGTGAGTTGAAATTATTTGCTTGAGTGGTCTTATCATTATTTACCTCTAAGGAGTTGATCTCCAGTGGTCAGTCTCTTCAGACTGGTAAAGGGCTTTTCCATTATGTTCACTCAGAGCCACATGCCACTTCCAGTCCTGCTTTTACACAACTGCCTCTTAAGACTTTTAATTAGCTGGTTTAGGTGTGCTTGATTAGGTTGGAGCTAAAATTAGCTTGAGTATTCTAATAAATAATATTTAACAAAATGTTTAATATACAATTAGCAAAATATACTGATCTGCACGAATGCTACAGGGTTCACAAACTGGTCAGGACTATACATTCCTCCTGATTGGATTTTTACTAAATTTGAATTAAATGTTTAATTGATTAATCTAGTGTTTTTCACATATGAAATGTAGGCTACAATATTTATTTACTTGTGAAAGGCATGTTTTTTATTCACGATTGTGCTGAATTTGGTTGCAGAAGTCAAAATTTTAATTTCCATGTCAAAAGCAAAGATAAAACCAGTGCACTCATATTGGGAGTAATAACATTAAATAATATTAAAGTTAAACAAGACATCACAGATTAACTAATTTAATTGAATTCTTTAGCTCTGTTTTCTTTCTATAGGATGTCATTTTGACATGGAGCACAGCACAGTCATTTTGTTTGGCATTTTTGCCTTTATTATGATAGGACAGTGAGTAAACAGGAAGTGGAGTGGGAGAGCGCGAGGGGGCTGGTATCGAGAAAGATCTGCGAGCCGAGACTCAAACTAGGGATGCCCAAAGCACAACATGCTGCTGATGAAGCTATCAGTGCTGACAGTAATTTTGTATTTTACATATTTTTGTATGTATTTTAAGATTTTGTATGTTACTAATTTTAATATACAAATAGTTTTTTGGAGTATGTATAGGGCTCAATGGTCCAAATACACATGATGAACCCAATGAAAAATCTCTCAGATACTGTATCTTTCTGATAGAACATAGAACATAGATCAAACCCAGCACTAAACAGATTCTACAGCATGCTGACATGTGCAGCCGAACACCTTCCTCTGTGCTTAACCACTAGAAATGTCTCTAGAGGAACAGGAGGCCCTAATGATCCATGGATGTTCAGTGTCAATGAATGTCACTGCATCAAAGCATATTGTTAGGAATAAAATAGTGGCCTGAAGGACTATTAGTGGGATCCTGCGTTCTCCTGATTGTTGTCTCAATCTTCCATTGGATGGGTGCCACCATTCTGATCTCAAAATGAACAGTTCTGGGCTCTAATCCAGGTGTGGTGGAACTGTCAAAATAGTGCATTGCATTAGAGTTGCTGTTTCTGGGAACTTGGTTAGTGAAAAACTAAAATGCCTGATGAGGGTTTAATCATTTAACCTTGTGTATAGTACTGTATTGACCAGATTGTAGTGGTCTGTCCACTTGGCCCAGTCCATTCATCCATTCCTGCATCTAGTTTCTTACTCTAGAAAAATGCCAACAGGAGAAGGAACAAGGGTGATGTTTCTTGTCTTTACAAGACTTGCTGGTACACTATGGTACACCTCAGTAGAATTTGTGTACTTCAGTGTAGATCCACTATAATTCACAAGATCTTTAGTCTCTGTATCAGATGGAACAAAGTTAGGGATAAAATTGAGGGTTAGGGTTACAAAAACACACAAACTTGCACCCTTACAGTCAGAGACCCTCTCCCCAATGGCAACCCAGGATGTGATTAAGAAAGTGCTCCAACTTGCAGCCAACCCTTAACAGTCAACTTACTAACAAAGCTCAGATGAGTGGTGGTTTAGAATATACAGGAATGATATCAATATTAAAAACCCAGTATCTGTTGTTCACAAATTATTTTGTGTTCATAACTGAAAGCTCTTAGATCCCCCATAAGTAACTCTAGAAATATCTAGTATGAGAAATATAGACCTAAAGGAAACACCATTGGAGTTATCGTTTATATATACCCCTGAAACGTAATTGATGCAATTGAATGAACAAGCTCATCCCAAATTTACATAATGAACTTTATATATTGCTGCCATTGTGCCAGATGGATATTGGCACTGCCTACACAAGTCTAGCATCCGCATGTACACACGTCATGTGGAATCTGCCTCTGACTGGTGCCAAACAAGGGTTGATAGTTTCCCCTGAGGAAAAACAAGGAACAGCCCCTGAAAGATTATGGTGCATGTGTGTATCGAGGGCAATCAAGTTGCCTCTCTAACGCAATGAATCTGTCCCAACCTTTCATCCTTCACCCTTCATCCTCTCTTGCTTGGCATTAATTAGAAACAGACCCCACTTGATATGTATACATGGGGACACTTGACTTGTGCAGGCAGTGCCAGTATCCATCTCAGCCAAGGTCCCTGGAAAGTGGATATAGCATACAGCTCCACTTCGGGTTGGACTGGTCAGGGTTTGACCAGCTGGTGGACTTGGGCAGGGAAGATACCCAGTGAGGAAGAGGAAACAACATTGCAGCCTGGTCCTCTTACACTACTAAGCAGGGCGAGGGAAAACAACTGGTTACATACCCCAAAGTGGAAAGATTTCAAACTCTGAATCACCTGCTTCGAGAGCAGGGAAGGACATTTGCTGAACATCTGGAAGGTCCTGGAAGAATTGCAAAGGACTGGACTGACAGCCAACTTGAGAAAATGTTACTCGAGATTAATGTAGGTGCAGTACCTGGGTTTCTGAATTAATCATAGATTAGAGGAAGCAATGACAGTTCCCAGCACTGCAATCAAAAACTGATTGTTGTGTGCTGGTCAATAATTGTGCCAGCATCAGTTTTAGATTTGTCCACCCCTATACGTCACTTAAAAACTGTGGTTGGTAGTTTAACATGTTGGTCAGATGACCAACCATTTGCCATTCATGGCTCATTGGTTCTTGATCAGAATAAGCTGATAGTATGAGATTATACTTGAAGGATAGTAAAATACACTGAAATGCAGTCATCTCAAGAGGAATCACATGAGCTTGAAAAATTTCCCTATGCAGATTTCATATTGAATTAAAGTTGAACTTTGAACTCACGAATTTGCAGTATTTACCAATATAAAAGAGCTTGGTTTGGAAGTGATCTGTGCCTCATACATCGCAACACTATCGACAACGGAACTACTTTGTCACTGGAACTTAAATAGATAAACAAGTGAAGGCACCAGCCAATTGACAATCAATTTCCTAAACAATATTCATATAACAAAAGTCTTAGTAGTGTTATCTAGTGGTCTATACAGTGGAAGTTCTCACAAACAAATAGGCTAGTGGAAATTTGATCAGACCAGATGGAGCCAAATAATAAAAAAAATGCTAATATGAGTTTATAACGCACTAAGCAGAATTATTTGTTGGGTGCCTGAATAAACACTGCAAATAAGAATTTTGTGAAACCATAGATCTAGGGTTACCTAATTGGCTAAGTTTTGGGGCAGAATTTTACAAGTCCTCTATAAAATATTCAGTCTTGGTTTGCAGACACATCTAAATTATTTATGTCTGCAAAATGAAAAATCTGAGAAATTCTACAGGCCAGCTGCACAGGCTTTGGGCATTTTATTTTCCACTCATCTAAAAGTATGTGCTTAATTATTAATGGCCCAAATTGTCATCCAGGATTTGTCTGATCATGTGAAGGGCACTGGTGGTGGCTGAACCTGTTTACAACACTCATCATAATGACTGTGAGGCTTTAGAGCAGATATGACCTTTGTGTTGGGGATATTTGGTTGAAGGTACACTATATTATGGGTACAAATATTAATAGTATGGACGTCCTTATTTAACCCTAATATGTCAACACTTTTTTTCTCATCAAACAGCAGGGGTCTGATGTTTTGAAGCATTTGTCTGTTTTGGTGAATGTCTCCATAACTTGTACTCTTTTTCATACTCTCCCTAAAGAACCACAACCACAAAGCAGGATTTCATAATCTTTGTTTCCTATCTAAACAGTCCACTATATGACGTATTGGATCTGAAAAAGACAGGGTCCACTTTTGACTGTCTAAGAGCATGAACAACTACATTTACATCATTTAGCGGATGCTTTTATCCAAAGCGACTTACAATGCATTAATGCATTCAAGGTACAGTACACATTTGATTAATTCATGAAATCACTGTGAATCAAACCTTACTATGCTCTACTGTTTGCTCTACAGAAATGCTTTAATTTCAGCTAGACTTTAAAGTCCTTGTGGTTTCATACAAAATATTCTGCTCATGCATCGCATGCGACATGGCTGCCAAGTTTTCTGCTCCCAGTTTTGGTGTAAAATGCAATGTCCATTAGGTTTAATATGATAACACAACCCTTTCCAATTAAGGAACAGATGAATGGTCAGTGGCTTTATTGTGCTGAAGAGGAGACCCTCTGAAAGTATTCTAAACCTACTGATCACAAGATAAATTTTTGTCTTTTAGTTTGTTTGTTTTGGATTGAACTGTAATATGTAGGTGTGTTATATTATCAGTAGGAACAGAGGATTGAGGCGCATTTGTCCTGTTAGTTTGTCATCTTTAGTCTGCCCCATCATATATAATGAATGGATTCAGTCAGATGGTAAATGACAAAGTCCAGCCCACTTACGCTTCTCTACCCCGAACAGATGGAGCCTAAAGACATGCAGAATTATAGGTGGAGAGTGTTTGTATGTCTCTGTGTGTGCGCCTGTCATGAAAAATTATGTTTACTTGTTGCTGATCACAAAAAGTTCTAGTCCTGTCTTTGACTTCTGTTTTGTTTTCATGCTCAGAAATATTACTCTCCATGTCAGCGTTTAATAAGTGATATCTCTGCTGTAAAATTTACATAAATGCAATGGATACAGTTTTACTGAGGGAGAAAATAAGATGCACATTATTCATGACTCTGCTGTTTTCTGTGTGCCTAAAAGGAGTGTAATGCAGAAATAAACACTTTCCATATATAAAACATGTCTCTTATGGTATTGGTGAAAGTTTTTTTGCTCTAACATGTAAGTACTCTGGACAAGCAATTCCAGTTAACTCTCTGAGGAAGAAAAAAAAGAAAAGAAAGTAAGAACATGAAGGAAATCAATTTTTTCCTAACATTCCATGGTGCACTTGAACTTTTGCATTATTTGTTGAGAAAAAAGTTCTTTATGGTTCCTCTTTTTATTATTTAGCATCTCTCTGGTGGATCTGTAATGAAGTACAGGTACACTTTGTCAGGCAGAATAATGCTTTAAGCAAATGACTTTGAAACTCAGGAGGAGAATCTACTGTACAGCTTGCAAAGGTGCACAGCAGCAGCAGCTCTGATGTTTCAATCAAGTTTTATATCAAAGTAGCACAGGAGTGTGTTGCATAATTGTAGTCGTCATTGTGCCAGACTCAAAGACAAACATTATAAGACTTTTTACATGGTGTAGGAAGAGTTTAGAATGTATTTAGGATGGCATACAAGATGTTTTACAGTATAGCATACACAAGTCTGTCAGCAAAGGTAATTATTAAAGTGATAGTTCACTCAGAATGAAAGTTGTGTGATCATTTACTCGCTCTAATGTTATTCAAAACCCATTTGACTTCCTTTATTCTGTGGAACACAGCAGGTAAAATACTGAAGAACGTACTGGCCACTCAATATACTGTAAGTGAAAGCAGAGTTTCTGCAGGTTTGACGAAATTCACTTTAAGAGTTTTAAAGACCTTTCTAAAACCATGTAAAGAAAATTTAAGAACCAAACTAAAGTGAACACAATACATCAAGATTTTTTCTAAATCTAGGGAATTTGAAGAAATTTATTTTATATGGTATTTTTAAACTTGTTTCATTCACAAAAGCTTAACTAGAATAAGTAAAAATAAATAAATAAATATATATATATATATATATATATATATATATATATATATATATATATATATATATATATATATATATATATATATATATATATATATATATATATGTGTTACCTATACATTCTCTGATGCACAACTTGGACACATCATCAATGTTGATTCCTGGCGTCATTGGGTGTTTCGGGTCTTTCAACAGACACCCTCTTCCAGGCGAACCGACCGAGGTTGATCAAGTCTTGGCCTGTGTCCAAGTGGCGTTTCGCGGTCCCCACACATCTCCCTGTTTTAGCCATATCCATCTTGATGCCAGCTCTGCAGCCTACATGCTCTTGTTGATAGCTCTTCTCCGACTCGACCCCGTTATTCCCAGCCTCCTATAAGCTTTGCTGAGGGAGTGACCTGCAAACCCTCGGCAACCCACCTCCACTGGCAAGTTGTTGGTGATTTTACAGACACGTCTTTTATGGTTCATTTTCACAGCTTTTATGATTTGTCTGTCATCAACTACTGTTGTCTTCTCAGCTGATCAGGTCGTTGTTGGTTGCTGGTGTCGCTGGTGGTTTCCAAACTCTTGATTTTTCCATGCCGTTTATTTTTGGTATAGCTCTAATTGACTTCCTCTTTTCTTTTAGCATCCAAATTACTTGCTTTTCTCTCAAAGTCAGCTCCCTCATCTTCATCCTGGTTTGTGTGTGTCATCATCGAATGCAAGATTCAGAATACAGAAGTAATGGATATAACTGATACGACACATTCCCTGCTTTTAATATCTGAAGAATTAATGCAACAGGACACAGCTGATCACTTAGAAAGACCTGTGAGGCAACTGCTCCAATACTTATGCTCACATCAGATAGAGGGATGAAACTCTAAAAGTGCTGAACTTCTTAGCTGGTAAAACATCTATGTGTTGAATCACCCAATAATAAAATGTGACATTCTGTAGTTTTGTCTCATATTCATTTTTTAATCATATTTGTAAATGTCTTGACTCCACAGCCAACAGAGCAATTTTGTCTTTACTGTTCCAATAATTTTGGAGGGCACTGTGTGTGTATATATATATATAGGGAAAACATATTTTCATACCTCATAGACATAAGCATATACTTAACTGAGCTTTATTTTATGTGGTAATTTAAACTTTTATACACAAAAAAGCTTAAATAGAATAAGTAAATTAATATATAGCAATTATATATATATATATTATAAATAATATAAGGGAAAACATTTTCATACTTTAACTTTGCAGAAAGAAGACTGTTTTAAGGCTGTTTAGATATTTAGCAAGACAAAAATAGTTGGATGATATATATATATTTTTTTTTTGTAGTGTATAAAACATTTAAGAATTTAAGGCTTGCTGCTCTGATTTAAGACCTTTTGAGGCCTTAATTTGTTAAATAGCAAATTAAATAAAAAAAATTTGAGACCCGCAAAAACACAAATAAGGCAACAAATTTGAGACATATTAAGACATAGGGTGACCACCTGTTCCATATTTTGCCAGGTCTAGACACATACTGTATATGAACATTCTGTTCAAACCTGCCAGATCCAACAAAACAAATACAAGCTCAAAATACAAGTTCAAATAC
Source organism: Barbus barbus (assembly GCF_936440315.1). Lineage (NCBI taxonomy): Eukaryota > Metazoa > Chordata > Actinopteri > Cypriniformes > Cyprinidae > Barbus > Barbus barbus. The sequence continues at coordinate 15,976,286 of NC_136734.1, read as the reverse complement.
AATCTTATCACGAAACATATTCACCAATTAAGTTATTTATTTTAGTATAAAATGTTATTTTACTTTAGTATGTTAATTAGTTCATTATGTTTAGTAGACTGAATAGGTAAATTACATTGTATCACAAATTGCTGTTAGTGCCACAAGTCACAGAGCCTGTCACTATTAACAAAGTCACTATTAAAAAAGCTGATTTAAAGCATGTTATCATCCAAGGTCACAAAAACAGGCATTCCAACAAATGTAAATCAATATTTACATATTGCAGTAAATTTGTCTCTCCCTATGTGTCCCAAATTGTCCCGCAAAATCATATCTGCTTTCCTGTAAAAGAGCAATAACCAGGTGGGCACCCTATTCAGGCACCTTAAAAGTGTGTACAGTTTGTGATATTATATATTTAAAGTAAGCCAAAATTGTTGTATGTCTTGAAATATAAAGTAGCTCACTGTCATAAAACACAACATGGCACAAATGACCAATACTTTATGCTTCATATAAATTGTTGCCTCATTCTTATGAGTATAATAAACAGGACATGATTTTCATCGTCAAACTCGCAGTGTCATTTTGAAAGGCCAGTTAAAAGTCATGCTGAAGTTTCCTATAAAATTGAATTTTTTAGCACGCCTCCCTCCCGGTGAGGCTTGAATATTCAACAGTGTTTACAACTGGTGGGAAAAAACATATCTAATAGATGCTGCCTGCTGGATGGGTCTCGGAGCCCTGTTCTCAGAGGACACCTTGTTGTTTTTCACATTGTCTGATTTTCGCATCTATAGGGACGAATATCTTGAAGAGTATTTCCTCTAGAGGGACACACAAATGAGAGGAGACGGTAGATGACAGTGCAGACAGGAATTCAAGGGAAAGTGTTTGCACAGAGAGAGCCTTTGCTGCACACTCGACTGAGTCGCCAAACAAGAACAAAGCAGAAGGAAGCCACATGTGAAAGATGACGAGTACTATCTCCCTCCCTCTCTCCCCAAAGGTAAATATTTGTTAACCATGGCAGGTACGTGGAAGCTGAAGCAGAGTTTTATATAGATCATGTCTAGACCCATTTATTAGCGTGAAATTTCAGCTACTGTGAAGCTTTTTTTGATCATCAGTCTGTTCCTCTTAGCTGTAATAATGATTTGTTTGGATTATGCATGTGTTGCACTGCACAAATTATACTCTAAAACGTATTTTTAGCTCACATTATCCTGTTTAGTAGAAAGGTAAAGCGTGCCATTTTTGCACCACCAAATGGAATAACAATTTTCATACAATGTTTATACTGACTAAGACTGAGGATTCTCTCAAATAACAGACACTAGAACAGTGACAGAAAGGTTTTTGTTCTTTCTTCCCTGTCGTAAGACAGCCTGTGCATTCTGATTGCACACTTGTTCGGTGTCCACTAAAGCAGCAAAACACTGAGTGTTTTTTTTTCAGCAGACAGGCGATATAATCATCATATATACACGTGATTACAGTTGGAAAAAATGGAAAAACTTTGTTCTTGAATGCCCAAAGGAAAGATATAACAAACATTTAAAGGGTTAGTTCACCCAAAAATGAAAATTCTGTCATTAATTACTCACCCTCATGTTGTTCCAAACCCGTAAGACCTTCGTTCATCTTCGGAACACAAATTAAGATATTTTTGGTGAAATCTGAGAGCTCTCTGAGAGCTCTTTGAAATGTATCATGCTGTCTATGGAGGGTCAGAGAGCTCTCAGAATTCATCAAAAATATCTTAATTTGTGTCTGAAGATGAACAAAGGTCTTATGGATTTGGAACGATATGAGGATGAGTAATTAATCACAGAATTTTCCTTTTTGGGTGATCTAACCCTTTAAACAAAGCCAGCCAATTCACAATGAAATCCAAATCCAAACTGCACTGTTTAACATACATAAAACAACTTTAATGTGTGTAATGTGTAACATTGTGATTTAAGAACTTATTTTCGCACATCAATTTCCAATCAAAAAATTTTTTGTCAACAGTATGCTTGTCTTAAAATGTTTATTATTGCGATGCACATATTTCATCTTATCTTCACTACAGTTGCCAAAAAAAATTTGTCCTGTTGTTCAGTGAGATTAACACTGCCCCAGATGCTTCTAAATGTACTTTCACGCTGTCCTCTACAAAATAAGAACAGGTTGACAAGAATTGTAAGCTTCATTCCAGTCATCAACACCACTGCATGCTGTCTACAAACAATACACTAAAGTAAGAACATATCTGAAATTCAGCAATTTGTATGTGAGGTAAGTTTCTGGTTTCTTTCTTGAATTTATACCCTTTTATTTAGCAGTCAGTTCCTCTTCAGTCCTTTGCAGTCTACTTAACTGTAAAAAAAAAATCTTTCTTTGCCTCATGCATAACTATGGCATTTATTTACGCTGCAATAACTGCCATGATACTAAAAAAGAACAACAATCCTGTAGATGACAAACTCAGAGTGAAGGAACAATATGGTCCAGATCTGAGAAAGACTTCTACAGTCTAAAGTCAAACTGCCCTTTAATTAAAATATCAGCAGCAGATCAGGTGCAATATCACAGGAATTAAAATGCAAATAACCATCTGAAACCTTAAAGGAATGAAGCAAAAGCAATTACTGCCATGACTTTCACAGTGACCCCAAACATGCAGATTACTGCTCTTGTGTCCTCTCATGCACACAGCAATCAATTCAGATATAATTCAATTCAAATTCATTCTGCTCCTCTATGTATTGTAATCACAGAGAGGTCCTCTTTGTTACCAATTGCAAGAATTACACTGGTTTGGAGATACATTCACAGAGACACTTTATTTATTCACTAAGAAGGCTCTTGTAACTTTTTCATTAAATGACTACAAAGCGGCCACCATGGAGATGAAAGAAAACTTAATATGACAGAACTTAAAACATGCCTATTAGGGCTCAGAAGTAGCACTGAGCTTATAATATAGAGGACCCTTGCATGAAGGCGTTTGAAGAAGTGACTGTTAAATAACTGTGCATATTACTCTGAAGGGCATGATTAATGCTACAAACATGTGAGGCAACCCAATGCCCAGAGGCATGCCCCTTTGGCTCTGCTGTGAGTATAAAAACATTGATGTCCAGCAGAGGGATTTGTGAAAACAAGCTTACATAATAGCCTTTACTGCAGGTCTATCTAACGAATAAGTACAAAAGTTATATAAGATTGGCATCAAGCATGAGAGTTATTCATTAGATCAATCAACATGCATGGAATGTTTAGTTTTAGTTTATTTTTGCATCATGTATCTAAATTGTAATGTATTAGTTATGAATTTTCATACAGATATTTTATTCATTGACATTTATTTTCTGTTGTCCATTAGCTTTAGACAATGCTTGCTTTTATTATTATTACTTTACAAATCATGTGCTATAAAAGTGTTTAGATTGTGCAAGGAACCGCATAAAAATAAGTGTTAATTAATTGATAATCTACTTCTGTAATCAATTTGAGCAAGCAGGAATAAAAGTTGTTGATGTTTTACTGCCACTAGTTTTTATTTCAGCTGGAAACTTCAGTGAATTGTATGTATAGGTACGTGTTTCAAGGATTTTTCCCTGAAGCTAAAATCAAACGTGTCAGTGCTTTGAAGAGCATATTGATCTTTTCGGAAACCTCACTGTTTTCATGTATGTGTTCCACCATTTGTTTGCGATGGAGCAGTGCTTGTCTGTTGGCAGTTCTGCTACGATCAGAACAAGCTGGAGTCTATGACAGCTTGTGGGATGTTGACTGAATCCACTGGACGATAACTGACCTTTCGTCCAAGAACTTGGTGGTGGAAACCATCCCTGAGAGTGAATCTGAGAGTGAACTGAAAACACAGACAGAGCTCATATGATAGCAGCCTTGGAAAAAATTTTAGCTGCTGTCTGATGCTTTGTTCTTTTCAAGGTGTATGTGATTGAGATGTCTGCTTAAAATTCAGAATATGTCTTCCCTGTGGTTACAAGCCCATGTGGTGTAAGGCTTGTAACCAGAAGGTTTGCTAAAAGAAACAGCATTGTGTCTTTGAGAAAGGAATTCAACCCCAGATTGCTCATCATTATGTGGAAGTTACAGAATAAAATTTTGGCGGTGGTCATGTGACAATAAATACATGAAATTACTTTGACACCTTACTGTGACTAGCTTGTAGTGATGGATATGAGCAATCCCACGAGGGGAATAATCTGTTGAGCATTATATAAAGTAATAGCACTTGTTACATTTGTTGAATTATAATCTGATCTCATAAGAAAATGTAACTATTTTATGAAGTCATAATTTCGTATGAAAAGATTTGTACAAAACACTTTTTTTGGGGGGAAAAAGTAAGCTCCACCTCAAACCCCTCCCCTAAAATTAGGCAGGCATATGCAGATCGTATAATAATAATAATAATAATAATAATAATAAAAGTGTGCAAATTTATACAAATAAATGGCTGGTCACATCTGGTATGTTATGTAAAAGTCAAAATATATTACTTTAAAAAAATCATGCGCTATAAAAGTGCTTTGAGGTCATAACATAGAATCGTGCGAGGAACCGCATGAAAATAAGTTTGAAAATGTATTGATAATCTACACCTTAATCGATTTGTGCAAATTTGTGTGAACAGCAACAAATTCATAAGAATAAATGGCCGATCACACTACATTTTTTGTTCCATTGACTTCCATTCATATGCGTGTGAATGTGGGAATTCTGCAGTTTCCATTGTTTAAAGCTGCAGTCCGTAACTTATTTGGGTTAAAAATGATCCGAAATCAATATTTGAGCAAGTACATAACCAGCCTGTGTTCAAAACTATTGCCTTACTTTAGCCCGATTCACAATGGTTATCTTATATAATAATGTTTTATAATTTGAGTGGTACGGGTAGGTTTAAAGAAGCATAAAGAAGTTGTCTCAGCTACTAGGCTCTCGCACGTGAACATCCTGCAGGTGGCAGATCATTTATAGCCTTTTCTCACAGCAGCTAGAATAATTAAATGTATAATTTTAATGGCAGATTGTAATCTCCAGAAAGGATTATGTGTTTATGAAACACATGTGAATGAAATTAAAATATATTCCAGTTTTAAATGGGTTTCTGATTACAGATTACACACAATTTTAAAGACAACCAGCATAGTTTGCTTCTTGGGTTAAAAGAATGTCTTAATATGAAATTCGAATGCCATGACAATTAGATTAGACTGTAAATTGAAATCTACATGCTAATACACACTATACTCATTGTCACGCAATGCTGATGTTGTTAACATTAATAATTTCAGAATAAAGTATAACAATAATAATAATTAGCATGGTTAGATGTGATATGAGCTAACCGATCATTAGATTTAATTACCAATGGTAGCGGGATTTATTGTAATGCCTTTTTCCTCAGTTGGTCAGAACAAACGTGGCAGACTAGTTACTTACTTCTTCAAATGGCAATATATGGGGAAAATTCTTATTTGGGTCATGTATTGCAAGACGTAGGCTAGAATCTGTGATTCCTAAGTACAGTATCCACATCGGTGCGGTGACTGAGAGACCGACACACATACTCTTCAAAACATTATTCTCATCCACGTTGGAGCCGTGTCGGAGCATAACCCCACACATGCAAGATAATTCCGCACAGAACTGCAATTCCAGGCTTTCATACAGAGATGGCGACAAAGAGGTAAAACTTATGGACTGCAGCTTTAAATTTGGTGAACTCTGCCCTGTGGGTTTGTATCATGTGAAAACTGATGACCAATAGATCAGCATGGCCTCTTAAGCTGAATTTAAAAAAACACAAACTTTAAATCTGCAGGATTGTAGCATCGCAGTTACACATATTGGATTCATGTCATGTAGAATTGCATAAGACTGCATCTTTAGCCACCAATTCGCCAACATGTAAAATAGTTCCGAATTGCCATTAGAGTATGTTGAGAATGCATTACATCTAAAACATACTTTCAAAACCTGAGAAATATTAAATATTAAATATGTAAAGACAGGGGTGCCATGGGGGAGGGTGAGGTGGAGGTTAGGACGATTCCAAAAGACGTGATCAGAGAGGGGGCCTGATGCAAAGAACGTGATTCTACCGAGGAGGGCCCGAGTCATTATGCTGTTCAGGGAGCCCAGAAACCATAGAGGTGTCCCTGTATAAGCATAAAAGTATAATAAAATATATTATCAGACAAACTCATGAGTAATAATATTTCATATAAATGTGTTTCTATAACTTGCTACAAATAAAAATAACTGCAAAGATGTATTTTATCAGTATTGATTGTTTTTTATTTGCTCATTCTTCCTCAAAAAGCCAATACCCACCAGCAGCCAGTAAATCTTCAGGATGTCAGGATTTTTGCAGTGCCTCCAAGAGATACAAATCTACCAACACCTAATTGCCCAGCAATAGCATATTATTAGAGCAGAAGAGATCATGATGACCACCATCTGCGATTTATCATAATTTGTGTAAAATACTGAGTTTGCCCTCATCCACCTGATTGCCCTGATGGAGGCACAAATTGGCATCAATCTTTTGAAAACGCCATGTTTCAGCCCCACACACTTTATGGTCATTTTAAGCTCAATTTGAATAAAGGTCAATACAAAACACTTTGATTCAAAGCAGCTTTATAGAAAATCATGTTGTTGTTGTTTATAACACCTTAATATCTTAATGCCTTCATAGTAAAATTTATTAAAGAGATGGGCAATAATATTATTTAAGTTTTGGGATGATATAGATATTTGCTTATGGCATATAGCGCTTTACAATATGCAGTATATCGCTATTGTAAAGTTGGAAATACATTTCTAACTTTACATAAAGACCTGGGTGATAATATAGTTTACATTTTGCCATAATATAAGGAAACAAACAGTCATATTGCTTTGGAAGACTTACAAATGTAGTCATATGGACCACTTTTTTATGTTTTTTGTGAAATGTTGTCTTTTTTGAAGACTGAAAGCTTTGGTCTACTCTCTAAAGTGGAAAGAAATTACTTCTGCTGGTTAATTTTAGTTTAGGCAACAATTTCCTTCACATTTTCCCCAGCATTGTCAGAGCAGACCTCTCATTTGCATTAAACTGGACAAAGAATGAGGAAGATTGACAGATCTTAGGCTGTCTCACTCTGCTAAGCTCTGGACAAATGCAAAGTTTGAAATGAGAAGTATACTGCTGTGAATGCAAGAACAAAAGCAATGAAATGTTCAGATGAGTGCTAAGCAAGAGTTCACTCATGAGAAGACACAAAACAGTACCACAGAGCTTTTACACCCACGCCAGAGGAGTGTCTGAGCCTACCATTTCAAAAGAGAAGAATGAATATGATGTGAAAGACAAAAAGATCCACAACTGAGGGATTTTACTGTCTGTGCCATCTTATGTAACTACAGCAGATGAAAGATAATAATGATGTCTGTCGAGTGTGTTTGAATAAACCACTGAATTGTAGAGTAACTGTCCATGGTGCTGAATTCAGAAGCACTATCCACTAACCATGAAGATACAGCTGCATCTAAAATAGTAGCTTTGAACTTGACTCGTTAGGCCATACTTCCCAAGTTATGTCCAGAGGAAAGACAATGCATCTACTGGAAATATTTATCTCTTCTCAGTTCAATATATGTATTTGCGCTGTGGTCTCTTTCTTGTAAGTTATCTAGAAACATTTGTATGGTAAACACTACCAAAGACCCTGTACCTGATGAGATCAGACTAACAAAACATACAAGAAAAAGTGGATAGCCAAAGAGCGATTAATAGGGCATGTCCTTGTCCATCACCCCGGAGTTAATCTTTGATGTCAATCTGAATGAGATCTAAGGTTTAAAAATCTGCTTCCGTCTTCTGCACCCTGCACTATTTCACACATGCTACACCACCTGAAGAGAACATGTTCAAAGGGAGCTGCTTTTTTGTCTCTTTTCTTGATTGATAGTTTTTCAGTTATAAAGTTTTGAAAAGGTTTTGTTTGGAAGGTGTTTGTTTTTTTGTAAACTTAAAAGACAAACAAGGCATTTATGTCTACAGTGAAAATGTGAGATTTAAAAAAAAAAAAAAAAATGATGGCCCTTTTGCTTTTATTTTAGGACTGCACAAGGGTAAAAGGGAAGCACTGGGAAAGGAGAAAGTGGAACACTAGGACTGTGAAATTTTGAAAAAAAAGCTAAATATTTAGAGCTACAACAGAAAAAAAAGGCAGGAACATTTCAAGTTGATCAGCCATCATATATCACATATGCATTGTAAAGAGAGAGAGAGAGAGAGAGAGAGAGAGAGAGAGAGAGAGAGAGAGAGAGAGAGAGAGAGAGAGAGAGAGAGAGAGAGAGAGAGAGAGAGAGAGAGAGAGAGAGAGAGAGAGAGGGAACAAAACTGCACTCCTCATGTGATTATTCACTTCAGATAATGGTATAGTTACAGCATCTATCAGAAGTGACTAACCAGTTAACTAGCTAATCCCTGACCTCTTAGAAAACTATAACAATAATGCTTCAAATGCTCCATGATGACAATAGATGACCTTAAAGTGACTGGTTACTGACACTGTATTTTTATGCAGATGCCCTTTATACATTGTAAACAGCATAAATAAATAAATAAATCTTACACAAAGTTGTAAATAAAACTGATTATTGGAGTATGCTTTCCAAAAAATAAATAAATAAATAAACAATTCAGGTTTAATTCAATGTGTTCGAGTTTCTTTGTAATTGTGAAATTTACTAGCAATTTCTCAGTTAAAATTGCATGAAATGCATAAAATTGTATAGGTTTTGCTTGGGTCCTTACACAACAAGGGCTATGTGCTCATGATGTTTTAAAGCTACATTCAACATTTAATTGAATAAATAACTGTATCTCAGGTGTTTTGCTGTGCCAACAAGAAAAAAAAAAATCTTTATATGTTTATATTTATATGTTGTAAGATATCAGAGACTGAATCAGACAAAGTTAAGGTTCCATCAGAACATCGAAACATGAGAAGCTGAGATTCCACAAAGAGGGGCCTCAAAGCTGTAACAGGACAACGTCATAAATCTAGTCTGAAGCAAGCAAACTAACCAGCAAGCCTCTTTCACAGAATAGCTTACAACCTTGAGACAAAAGAACACATTGATAATTCCAATTCAAGAAGGAGACTGTCAAATTTGTTGCAAGTAATCAAGACTGATGGTCACATGTAAACCTGTGATAGAAAATCACGAGCTACAGACTCTCTTGGGCAGGTCTTCCCCCATACAAGACAAAGACAGACTTGAATTCCTTTGTCTAAAGAACATGCCTTTGTTCTCCAAAGACTTTCTTTTTCGTATGCACATAAAATCATCCTAAAAGGACATTTCTATGCAGAACCCCATATTATGTTTGTAACCCACATATTAGAATATTTATGTTTTAATCAAATATTATGTATGTCTTTTTAATCATTATTGAATAGCTGAAGGATTAATATTCATGTTTGGTATGTATGAGTTTGAAAATTCATGCTTTAAATGTTTCTTCCAATCAATTCCTTGTCAAATGCATCATAGTCTTGTTATAGAAATCATGTTCAAAAGTATACTTTGCAAGAGCCTGTAAAGTTCAGACCTCTGACTGAACAGATAACAACGATTTATTAGTGGGGTGGAGAAACAAAGCAATACCCCAAGCAAGGACAGTATTTAATTGGTCAAGACGTCCAGATGGGATGGTCTGAAAGCGAGTTTAAAAATTCAGGACACCCTCAAACTTTCTCTTGGTCACTCTCTTACTCTTCTTCTCTTTTGCCACCACGTTTTGACGCTGTTCTTTGAGCGTGCTCTGGCCCACGTGCCAGCTGCTACCATAATGAAAAGAAAACCACCTAGTCTCATTACCTCCTTTTATTTTTATTCTTTTACTTTAGTTGCTTTTCTTTCCGTGGAGTTTCATGTTCTAATGCAAGTTTGCTGCAAAATCCAGCTCCGACTGCACTCACTTCAACCAGACCAACTCCGCATCCTCAGCCAACGCCCAAGACGTCACTTCAAAGACTACTGAACTCTCAACCAATCAGACACTTCGGGGAACCCCCTTTCTGCAATGACACGACAAAAGGGATTCCCTTAGCAAAGCAAGCAAGTAACACCTGCAGGTTCTAACTGAATTGGTGCAGTTAATACAAATTTTAGCCTCATTGAGAAACTCAAAGCGAGGGTTAAATAAGTGATTGATGGTTGTTAAGGTCTATGCAATTGAACATATTGCTATAAATTTGGGATTTCACATTTCCATTCTCTTAAACTCATCCTTTCCTCACTTTCTCTCTGCAACGTGTGAATGTGTGAATGCTTGTGTTCATGTGTTAGATTAGTTTATGTCTTAGGTTTATATAAATAAAATCTTATTTATATTGAAAAGAGAAGTATCTTGTGTTTTGTGCTCACAAGTTAATCTCTTAATCTGGCGATCTTGTTACTGTACTATTTAATAGTGTTTAAACTATATTTTGGATTTTAATATCCAGTGCAGAGTTTGTTATACGGCTGGTTCAGTGAATCGCCGTAACAGTGATTCTGTTCAAATCCCTATAAAATCATAAATGATTCCCTTTGAGCTAAATTAAACTATTTCTTTAAATTACATATATTACGTTTTTATTACGTTACAATGTTCAAACTATAAAATAGTTGTTCCTTTATGGCAATGCACCTGTGTTGATAGCAGATGTTTACAGATTAAATTGACGGCATCAATAGTGTCGGGAGACTGCAAGAATCACGTACAAAAGCACAACAGTCTGCTTTTTCAGTAGCTTAAGGGCTCGAACACACAGTCACACACACAAGCACACACACCGATACTATAAGAGAAGGATTAATTAAAATGGTTAATCAACTATAAGCTTGAAATGAAGAGCCTGTGGACTCCAGATCAGGAGGCTGTGTGTAAAACATCTCGGCATGAATATGAGTTCTGAGGCAATTCAGGCTAGCAAACTCATCCTTGCGAAACCGCCTCAATCTTCTGCTTTTTAGAGCGTCTAGGCTATTTTATCCACCAATTAGTGTCAGCAGCCCAACCCTCTACCAAGTGGACTGTGGAAATATACCTTGGAAAAAGGAACACAGACAAAAATAAATGTCCTTTCTATCAAAAGCCGTAAGCTTTCAGAGCCTAAGGGTTTGGAAAAGAGAATGGCGATGTCTATGTACATACATACGCAGAGATTAATGATTGATATAGAACAGATTCCTCTCAGTGAACCGCGAAGAGATGGCCAGACACTCAGGGCCTTTTAATAGGTACCATGCATGACCGAGTCCCTCTTACTCACACCGAAACTAATGTAGCAAGACTAAAGGTATGGACACTACTCCCAGTGTGCTTGTCTGTTCTTGTGATGCGTATTGGTCAGATTTAAGGTCTTATTTTATCACAGTTAGGCAGCTAATGAAGCAATCATAAAGACGGCAATGGCTGCAGAGATTTATCGCAGTGACATTGGCTGTTTGTTAAAATGAAATGAAAGTTTTGGTTAAATTTATACTCTTGAAGAGTTTGTAAAGTTAAACATTTTCACTTTCACTTAGGCTCAAAATCAACTTCCATATTTAACTTGTGCTAGGTCAAAAAGCAACAAACCTCAGGGAGATTTCTAGTTGTGGATTCTGCACACCTCAAGCAAATGGAAAACAGTTTCCAAGAGAATATACTTTCAAATAATTCACCGTAACAAAATGCCCAAGCAGGCTGTTTACTGCAAGCTCTGGTTCTCAGTAAAGGTAGAGCTCTGAATGAGTTCATGACTTGAGTAAATATGATCCAAAAGTAATCATTTGCTATTTTATGCGTATAAAGTCCACTGATTCATTGTTCAGTTGGAGACTTAGCTAGCAGCGCTGATAGTTGCCTTTTTTGTGGATTTATAATTTTTTTGGACTTACACTTAATAAAAAAAAAAATCCAGATGAAGAAAAGTGCAGTTTAAAGGGATAGTTCAGAAGAAAATTAAAATTTTGTCACTATTTACTCACCCTGGTGTTGTTCCAAACCTGCATGAATTTCTTTGTTCTGTAGAATACAAAAGAAGATATTTTGAAGAATGTTGGGAACCAAACAGTTTTGGTTACCACTGACTTCTTTGATGTACAGCAGTCAATCAAATCTATCTATCTATCTATCTATCTATCTATCTATCTATCTATCTATCTATCTATCTATCTATCTATCTATCTATCTATCTATCTATCTATCTGTGTGATGCTTTTAAAATGGAGTGGCGTGCATGCACTTGACTTTAATTACAAATTTGATCCCTGTTTGCTTTCAGTCCTGTTTAACATTTGCACATGCCATACCTCACATCTGACTAAGTGTCATTATTGTTCCAGTTTCTGGAAATGTCCTGTCTTGTAGGCAGAGATGAGTCATCTCTAATTGGTAGAATAATACAGCTGGCTCAGCAGTACAACAGAAATGGGGCGCATTCTTTTCAGTCAGCATCAGTCTGTATAAATGTGGACTGAGTGGAGATGGTGCCAAGCATGTTTAGCCAATAAATTAAAAAGCGTCTACTCATCTCTCACCATCCAGATCCAGCTATTAATCAGATTTTGACAAATGACCACAGCTCTCCTGTTATTATCTAAAATCCCTATGTTTATTAAAATAATTAAAGAATACAAGCTTAATTAGACCAGCAAGTTCTCCTCCAGGCAACGTTACAGATAACCAATGCCTTATTAGTGACCATTGTCAATGCTATCAGTTAAATCTGACTGTTATAGTATAGAGGAAAATAATTTCAGTAAGAAGATCTCATATTTGTACATGTTCATGCAGTATGTTATCAAGCAAATTTGGATGGTTTTAACTTCTTAACAGAAGATTACTGGAATAGTTCACACTAAAATTAAAATTTCCTGAAAATTTACTGACCCTCAGGCTAGCATCTTGCCCCTGGAAGTTTTCCACCCCATGTGCTCTCAGTTTCTGTCTCTTGTTGATTGTGTGATTTGGTTCAGGTGTGTCTTTGCAATTACCCTCGTTGCCCCATGCATTTAAGTCCCAGTCTGTGCTGCCTGTCTTTGCCGGGTCCTAATGTTATACGTGTGTCTTCAGCCATTCCTAGTGTGGATTAAACTAGTGAAACATTTAATTCACATGCTGTTCGGACATGCGCCTTTTTCTGAGCGCGTACACCTGAAGCATGCACTAAAACTAAAAAGCTTGTCAAACAGTGCCTGATTACTGGACTATGTTATCTTTTGAGCTATTACTGTCAAAACATAAGGTTTACATATAGAGTCAGTTTATTATGTCTAGAATGAAAGTAAACAGTTTAATTAAAACAGATATGTGCCTGCATATTAGATGTGTGCAGGTCTTAAAAGGACAGTATTAGATATGCTGCTGACTGTCATTAAAGGGATAGTTCATACTAAAATGTCATTTCTGTCATTAATTACTCATTCACATATTGTCCCAAACCTGAATTAATTTCTTTCTTGTGCTGAACACAAAAGCATATATCTTAAAGAATGTGGGTAACAAACAGTTTCTGTGCCACAATGAATCTGAATTTGAGCAGGAAAAACAAAAATACTATGGAAGTCACTGTGGACAAGCAACCCTTTTGGTTTTCTCAGGCAGTTCATATCAGGCAAGAATGGGACCAAATTCCAACACCAAAACTCCAGAAACTCATAACGTTGATGCCCAAACATCTTCAAACTGTTTTGAAAAGAAGAGGAGATGCTACACCATGGTGAACATGCCCCCGTCCCAACTACTGTATTTTGAGACCTGTAGCAGACATCAAATTTGAAATGAGCTCGTTTTGTGCATAAAATTGTAAAATTTCTGTTTAAACATTTATGTTATCGATGTTCTATTGTGAATAAAAAAATTGGCTCATGGAATTCTTTTAGTTTTATTAAAATTTTATTCAAATTAAAACAAATGTCCCAACATTTCCGGAATTCAGGTTGTACGTGAAAACACTGCAAAATATTTCTAAATAGGTATGTTTATTGATTTTGATGTGAGAGGACAACATGGGATGGAATTTTTCACTGGAGGAAGTGTTATTATGGATTATGGACTTCCAGGACTTATCCAGAAGCAACAGTTCAAAGGTAAAGCATTCTGACGGCACCCATTCACTGCAATGGTGAGCAAGTGATGTAATCCAAAATTTTCCAAATCCGTTCAAATGAAGACATAAAATCATCTGCATCTTGGAAGACCTGAGGATGAGTATATTTTTAGCAAATTTGAATTTTTGGTTGAGCTATTCCTTTAATAACTATTAGAATGTTGCCTTAAAAGGCAGCAAGACAGCTCACTAGATTGTGAAATAAAGCTATTATCTCCTTCAGTGGTGATCTTCTAACCAAATGTTTATTAACAGACCTCTCTTTGAAGCCTATCAGACAGCATTAATCAATTGTGGACAGCGCTATACCACAGAACCCACTGGCATTGTCAGATAAAGCCACTAAAAGAGAGCAATGATTTGCTATCTCTGCTTTCTGATGAATCCGTTCTTCTATTATTTAGCTACTTAGGATCTTCTACCACTATGTAGTAAGGTATAAATTATAATGTTGGAGTGCTTTAGGCACATCAGGGGCCTTTCACGTTGGACTCATTTTTGTGGTATTGTTGAAAACAGCTAGATGGAGCACAAAGAAAAAGAATATTAGTACTTTCAAGATTGCTCTGATATTCGCATAAAACACGAATTGCTCTGCAAACCTGTGTATTAATCCATCTTTGTCTCTATTTTCCAAGATTCACAGAAAAGTCTCCACTCCTCTTAATGAAATGACGGAAACACTGTGGTTGGCGCAGAATGAAGATAAAGCATAAGCCATCATAGCCCATATGCTGTGTGCTCAGTTGAAACAATACTCATTGTCACATTTCTTCAAATACACCGTTGTTATGCTCGAAATATTGACCCATAGAGAAAGGTCAACATGGTAAAAACACAAGGCTTTCTTAATTCAACCATTGTATTTTTGATATATCCTTGTTGGGTCTGTAAAATTTAAAGGGTGATTCATCTAAAAATGAATATTCTATTATAATTTACTAAGCTTTGCCTTTGCAAACCCAAACACTGTTATTTTTTGTGAAACATAAAATAATATTTTTTTATTTTTTCTTACCCTCGATTCGTCTTTCCGTTTGTATTATTATTATTATTATTGTATTAGTATTACATTTACATTTAGCAGACATTTTTATTTAAAGCGACTTACAAATGAGGTCAAAAGAAGCAATTAAAACCAACAAAAGAGCCATGACATTTAAGGGCTGAGTCTCAGCTATGTATGTATGTGTTTACATGTGAATAAAAGCCTAAATTAAATCGATTCATCATATAAAGCAATCTTATCTCTTATCTCTTCACCAGAACAAAAAACAAAACAAAAAAACAAACAAACAAAAAAAAACACTCATTTCAAATGGAATACTTTTAAAACACCTTTACGACCTTCTAGGATATTCTTAAAGTTTTTATAAGCTCTTATATAAGCTCTTATAGTTTTTATAAGCTCTTATAAGTTTTGGTTACCTGAACTTTCAATGGATGGACAGAAATCTCTTAGGTTTCATTGAAATATCTTAATTTGTGTTTCAAAGATGAACCAAAGTCTTATGGGTTTGGAACAACATGAGGGTGAGTAAATTACTTTTGAATGTAAATTAATTTTCATTTGGGTGAACCTAACTCTTGAAGTCTGTGTCCATCTGTAGAAACAAACAAACAAAGAACAAAAAGTTTCTTTTTCTGCTAAGGAGGGTTGGTTTTCTTGTACTTGCAGAATCAAGTCAAGTCACCGTTATTTCTATATCGCTTTTTACAATGCAGATTGTGTCAAAGCAGCTTTACAGTATTTAACAAGGGGAATAGTGTGTCAAAATAGTGTGCCGTTCTCCTCTGGCCAGATGAGACCAGCAGTTTAATTCTAGGTTGCAACAACGTCAGATTGTGCAGATGATCTTGTTCCCGTGGTCTTGTCCCAATGGTCGTCTAGATGATGAGGTCTTCACTGGGGATCTGTCTCTGGGGCTCATCTAGTTGTCCTGATCTCAGCTGACATTCAGGGCTGTAGAGGTCATCTCTACATCCTGATCCACCATCTGGGCTGCATACGAACTGGATCCGGGTGACTGCAGTGACTATCTGATCTGGATATAGACTGGATCTGGTGGCTACGGTGATCTCGGAATAAGAAAGAAACAGACTAATATAAGCATAGCTGCCATTCTACTTACAATGTAACGAGTACATTCTGTGTCCGGTTCTGGTTGACCTAATTAATGCAGCCTAACAATCCTTTAACGGATTTGAATATTGGAAATGTATTAGTGTGTTATGTGTGAGCCAGGTTAAAGAGATGGATCTTTAATCTACATTTAAACTGACAGAGTGTGTCGGCCTCCCAAACAGTGTTAGGTAGATTGTTCCGCTAAATAGTTAGGTAGTTTGGGCGCTACCTATCAAATGGACAAAGTTTTGAGGACCCAGCAGACGTGGAGGACTATAATCCTCACTCACTTGAGCTCACTCAAGTACTTAGGTGTAACCCATTCAGGGATTTATAAGTAATTAGCAAGATTTTAAAATCTATACGATGTTTAATAGGGAGCCAGTGCAGTGTTTACAGAACCGGGCTAATATGATCATACTTCTTGGTTCTAGTAAGAACTCTAGCTGCAGTATTTTGAACCAGCTGGAGTTTGTTTATTAAGCATGCAGAACAACTACCCAGTAAAGCATTTCAATAATTTAACCTTGATTATTACAATAAACCATTACAATAATCTAACCTAATTTAGATATATGTTTGAGATGGAAAAATACATAAGATCTTATCACATTCTCCAAAATGTATATATATATATATATATATATATATATATATATATATATTATTTTTTTGCTGTGAGAGATTTGAGAAAAAGAATTAGAATTAATAGTAGTACACCCATAAATGTCTGAGATCAATACCTTAAATAACAACATCATAATTGTCATTAAATCATCTCATACACTTTCGTAATATATTATAGAACCTTACATAGAAACATGTATGTATTGCTTTGGAATTGTCCGGATATTGGCTGCATGGCATGGGTAGTTATCTTGCGACAATTATATAATATTAATACATAATTATATATATATATATATATATATATATATATATATATATAGTTTGATTGAGATTAATTGGAATGCACAATGAAAAATCTAGATTTTTGAAAATTGTTAAAAACAGAGTTTTTGCAAATGAACTCTTCATATATATTAGATAGTATAATATAATACAATTATATTATACTATTATTGTATTATTAATAATAATAATAATAATTATTATTATTATTAAAACAAAGAAACAAAGAAACAAAAAAGTCATTTAAATCATATATTTGAAAAATTATTTTCTAATCTTACTTTAAGAGTAAAATATTTGAAAAAAGCCCACTCGCTCTCAAAAATCAAAAAGTCACAAGCAAGATGAAAGCAGTGTAAGCAATTTACTGAAGAAACAAGACAAAGGTTTCGGTCACGTTGACCATTTTCAATCCCAAGCTAATGTTTTTGGTCTTTGCACCTTGGTTGGATTATTTTTGTCACAGATCGGCCAGGCTCCCACGCCAGCCAATCATAACGCACACCATCACCTGAATTCTAATGACACACACCTGCACGGCATTTGAGCCTCATCACCCAGCAACATAAAGCCACACACCTCACTGCACTCAAACGTCCGGTCTTGTGTCTACGAAGTGGACTCCTTTATGCGATCACAGCGACTTACCTGCCTGTCTACGTACCTCCTGTGTTCCCTCCAGCGTGGTGTCTCTCCATCTCCATCTCCGTCGCCGTCTCCTGGTTCCAGTTTCTTCATACGATCTCCTGACAATCCAGTCTTCGTCTCACAGTGAGTTCCTGTCAAGAAAATTCAGTTCTGTTATCTACTCATCTCTTCCTACAAAGTATATTTGCACATAATACTTACCATCTTATCCTCCGTTGATTGCTCGGCTGTCAATAAACACCACTGCTTGAATTAATCCTTTGTGTGAAGTCTGCTTCCATAACAGTTTTCTTACTCTAGCCTTTATGAAATGATCACTTTTAGGGGCATCAATGCCCCCTCACTATTCCACATAAGTTTTGAAAGCATTATTTTTTTATGGATAACATTCATAAAATTATTTTCAGAGAAATCATTGAAATTGTGTATTTATAGTTTGCGATATATCTGCTGTCAGATCTAACACAGTTGGCTGCTTCAAATTTCATCAAAAGTCTCTCTGAGAATTCTCCATTATGTTGGTTCTCATATACAAAACAAGTTGCGATCAACTGCTCTGAACAAACATAAACCCACGATGTGATTCTGGACGTCATCAAAAATAAACCATTCACTTGATGCTGGGAACCCACGTAGTCTCAAGTAGACAGACCTTCAGACTGATGGCTGAAGGTCTGGAATCCATGGCAGCCTTCATTGGCTAAAGCCCGTCCATGAGGCCGTTTGACTGACATGTTAAACAACCAATCACAATCCGTTTTGTTCAGCGTCACGTTTCGGGTGTCAAGTGACAATGTCAGTGGGTGGGGCCTAGTTATACAACAGACACAATACACAAATTACACTTACAAATAACAGTAAAATGCTGCAAATTCATTTCCTTACACTTGAAACACCATTTACACCTTTACAAAGCTTCTTTTGCACATGCAAATTTAATTTACGCTTACAGTCTTATGTACACTTCAAGAAATCTTACCCTGCGCATGCAAATCTTTATGGCATAATTTTACCTTCATAGTAACTGAATAATATTTTTTATGTGATACAATCACACCACTGTGATTAGAACGTTCAGCGCACATCACCAGCAGCTAAATTCAAATCTGCTCAGCGCCAGCCCAGAGACAGATGCGTTTTTACAGCGCTGCTCGTTAACAAATCACACACAATTCTGTTGAACTTATGAATGCAATGGCCAATCAGAAGTGTTCAGATGAGTCATCGGTGTTAGTTCTTGAACTCTGGCTAGACTGAATCAATGGTAACGTACTTTGCCCATTGCCCCTTATAGATCAATTATGATTTATACAAAATGCTTAATTTACTTAGGCATACACATATTTGAGGATCGAGATTTCTAGATATTTCTATTCCTATTTCTAGATACAGTCAACAGGTTTGGGAATATTTCTAATAAAAAAAGTAATAAGTACATGACCTCCCTGGTTAAATATGCTCTTTTGGTACTGATGACATTTTAAGCTATTAAACCTGTGGGATGTTTCAAAGATATAGACTTCTTATGTCAAAACATCAAGGGGAATTTGATTTCTTGCCATGACCCCTTTAATTTCCCTTCTATTCTTTTACATTCTGGACCTTGTTCATTTATTTTTGTCTTGTTAAAGGTTAAAATGTGAATAATATTTCCCCCAGCATAGTTCTATGTAAATACCTGTGCGTCAAAAATAATTACATAAGTGTACTTTCCAAAAGCTGTTGGGCCTTAATTAAAAAAAAAAAAAAGAGCCATGCCCCCCCCCCAGTGTTTAAATAGATGACAGATAGATAGATAGACAGACTGACTGACTGACTGACTGACCGACAGACAGACAGGCAGACAGATAGATAGATAGATATCATGGATACTCGATGCTAAGTTTAGCATGGAAATAAATGCTAGAAACCCAAGAAATTCACATGCAATGTTTCTGGTTGCCATGACAACTTCACTTTCATCATAGTAAAAGCACTTGAATATTATGTATGTAGCTGCATTCATGGAGATACGTTTCATCATAAATAGTTTGGAAATGTTTCTTAAATATTTTAAGTTTGTAGTTGAAATTTGTATTTTTTTTTTTTTTAGAAGAACATATTATTTGAGAGACTATATTGAGTGTGAACATGAAGATGCAATTAACATGGTGACTGACCAAGGTGACTCACACGGTCTGACCCCGCTAGCTCAAATGTCAACTTACGATTTGTCAAGTCCATCTCTGATGAGGACAATAGCCTCGGGCTTCAAATATTCCTCAATTACATATGATGTATTTCACAAGTAGTTTTGTTTTTATACTTATACATCCTAATAATAACATTTCCTGATCTAAAGATTTGGGTATCTTGTTTAGCTTGTTTCCAAAGTAACTATTTCAGGTTTCAGAAGAGAACATCTAAATAAATATATAATTAATAAAGGTAAAGAAAACGGCATTTTTCTTCAAATCACAAATTCTTAGAGGTTGTAATGTACTTGAGCTATCAGTGATGCCTTCAGATGTTACTCTCTGATAAAAAATTAGGGCTATTATCTTGTCTAGCTTTATGCTCTGTTATCTTGTAATTTTTCCTCTTTGAAATTCTGTGGAGAAAAGCTTTCTGTTGCCTCTTTTATTTGAATCTACAGCACTTCTAATTAAAATCATCTCAGTCTACACATCATAGGCTCTACAATGAACCAACAACACTTTAATAACTTTGATAACAGATCCAAGAAGAGGCAGGTGCACAGTTTGAAAAATAGTGTAATTAGGTTAAGTGTTCTATCCTATTGTCACAATGGCTTTGTGCAGCTGAAATACAATTTTGGACATAGTAGACTCATCTGTCAAGGTTTTGTAGTCTTACGAGAATGCTGTGTTTATGACCCCGATATAATCAATCCACGTACAGTAGATATTGACTATCTGAACAAATGGTTCAAATTTCATCATTTGCACAGAGACAGTGCAGTCAGTTAGTCCTAAAGACTGAATTTGATAACCTATTCAGATTTGTGTCCAGTGTGAACAAAGCCATGCACAGCTTCAACTACAGTCAATATTAGTGACTGCAGGGCTCCAGTACCTATAATTACAGCTATAGCTCTCAGCTTTGGACTAGAGAAAGGGACTTTTTAAATGAAATATTCCTAGTTATTTACTATTTAATGTCTGTGCAGTAGTTTTCGAATTGCTTTCCAGTATCATGAGACCAGTGTAATGCAGCAGTCTTGCCTGCTCAGTTGCTATGCCTACATTGTAAATGAATACTGTAAAGGCACATTCTGTTCTCTTTTTAAAAGCTAAGAGTAGGATATCAGAGACTGAATCAGACAAAATTAAGATTCGATCAGAACATCGAAACATGAGGAGCCGAAATTCCACAGAGGCCGAAGAAAACAGGACAACATCATAAATCTGTCCAGATCCTAGTGCCAGCCTGTCTGCAGAAAGCTTAACCAGCAAGCCTCTTTCACAAAACAGCTTGCAACATTAGGACAAAAGAATACTTATTGATAAGTCCAACGCAGGAAGGAGACTGTGAAATTTGGGGCAAGTAATCAAGACTGATGGTCAAAGAGATGGCCGTCACATGTAAATCTGTGAAAGAAATCATGAGCTACAGACTCTCTTGGGCAGGTCTCCCCCCGCATACAAGATGAAATTCCTTGGGAGACCTTTTAACCTCTCCCTGGTCTTCACATAACATGTCTTTTGTTCTCCATAGAACTACACAGAGACTTTTCCATATGCACCTAAAAGCATCTTAAAAGGACTTATGAGCAACTAATTATTCCTATGCAGAACCCCATATTATGTATGTAACCCACACATTAGACTATCACGTTTTAATCAAATATTATGCATGTCTTTTTAATCATCATTGAATAGCTGAAGAATTAATATGCGTGTTTGGTATGTATGAGTTTGAAAAATCATGCTTTAAATGTTTCTTCCAATCAATTCTTTGTCAAATGTATCATAGTCTTGTTATAGAAATCATGTCCAAAATTATATTTAGCAAGAGCCTGTAAAGTTCGGACATTTCTAATTGGTCAACACACAATTTGGGAGTTTAAAAACTCAGGACACCATCAAACTCTCTCTTCTTCTTCTGCTTCTACCTCTTTTTGCCACCGCGTTTTGACATTGTTTTTAGAGCTCTTTGAGCATTCTCTGGCCTACATGTCTACTTAACACCACGATGAGAAGAAAAACCACCTAGTCTCGTTACATCCTTTTATCCTTTTACTTTCATTTCTGTTCTTTCCGTTGAGTTTTGTGTGCTAAGTTAAGTTTGCCAACGCCGTGTCTCCGAGTCCGACCTCGAGTGCCCGTCTAAAATTCAACCAGCCCACAACTCCACAACTTCAGCCAAGAGCCAATGCCCAAGACTTCACTACAAAGGACTACTGAACTGTCAGCCAATTAGCAACCTCGGGAAACCCCCTTTCTGCAACGATTATGACAAAAGGGAAACATGTATGACATTCTTTCTTATGTGGATCACAGAAGAAGGTTTTTGGTTACCATTGACTTCCACTGTATGGACAAAGAAAAAATACTTCTCAAAATATCTTCTCATTTATGTTCTGTTTAAATGCAGTATAAAACATTCAAAGCCAAGATACTAAGCTAGGGGTTTCCAAACTTTCTTGTAAGCTGAACTTATTAGACGTAAAATATTTATTGCACATTTTGCATGTTCTGAAATTGGTTAAAAGTGCTTTATTTTGATTGCTTTCATTTTAAACTTATGAACAGTGCACAACTTGACCAAAATATATATTGTGGTTATTTTGATGTTTTAATTCAGCATGGAAATGTCTTATATTGCTACTGAGGCATCCAGAAAAAAAAATCTTTACAAGAGCCAACAAGCACTACAAGTTAGGGTCACAGGAAAACACATTAAACTCTCAGTGCTTGCAGAGATTAGTTCATGAGAAACAGCGTTTACTGTGAAATAAGCCTATGAAATGAGCCTATGAAACACAGTATTATTAACTGATAAAACATGAATTAATTATCAGCTTTTCATTACCTCAAACCTCCTGCAATTCCCTCACAAACATCCATGGGCTTGCCAAGCCCTGTTTCGGAAACCCTGCTTTAAGCTATAACTTGAACACTATCCCCCGGTTTCACAGACAAGGCTTAAGCCTAGTCCTAGACTAAAATGTAAATCTGAGCTGTTTCAACTGAAATAAACTTGCACTGACTGATCTTAAAACATGTCAGTGCCTTTGTTTTGTCTTAAAATGCACACCAGTAATGTTTTTTTCTAAGGAATGTTTATTAAAATTACTTAAATATCCTAATTGAACTATGGCCTAATCCTGGTTTAGGCTAAGCCCTGTATGTGAAACTGGGCCTAGAAGTCCTGGTCATTACAAATTGCAAATGGTAATGCTAATAACTGGTTGTTGTTGTTGTTGTTGTTGTTGTTATTATTATAAATGATCACTTTTTAGTAATTGTAATGTGAGTGGTGATTAATCAGAAGGTGTGGAAGAGATCCTACAGTACATTTCACCTTTGTAATTTGCAAAACAATTTTGTAAGGAGACATGGATTTGTATTAATTCAGAGGCTGCATTTATGTTAAAATTTTACAGAACACTATAAAAAGTGGATAAAAGAGTTGAAAGAACCTCTTAAATTAATCTGAAGCAAGCCCTGGGGCCGCTCCAAAGCTCTGATTGAAAAATTGCATAAATGTTAAAGAGTACTACTTAGACTTTCTATCGTAATTGAAAAACTAAACTTTACACAGTCACGGACCAGGTGAATCATTATTCAGAGGACTAAAATCATAATCATTTATACACAGGCACCCAGAACTAAAACAAGACTATTACTCTCCAGTATTTACTTGTTTCCTTTTAATTTTTCATTTTGATTCGTCTCTTCAATAAAAGCTTTCAATTAGGATGCATTCCAAATAAACGTCTCTCTGCACTCCATCAAATGCTGGCAACTCTATGATGTGCGATAACTCCCAACATTTTAATTATTAGTGGCTTCAAGCGGTGACATTCCTGACAACTCCCTGCTGATGAAATGTCTGGAAACATTGCATGGTTATATTACAGGCTACTTCGGCAGCTGATGTGTGTTTACACAATACATATACCTAGGGAGTGATATTACACTTCTCTTTTCCAGCTTAATAATGTCAATCTTCAGTTACAGTCACCTTTGTGCCATTGGTCTCTAAATGAAGACCTTGGTTTTGTTCTGTCATCACTTTACTGTTGGTACCAATTAGACCGATGTGCTGAAGACAGTTTTTTTTTTTTAAACCGTGGAAGATTTAAGATTTCCCCTGTAGACCAATAGATCTGCACTGTGATTTAGATGAGTGACGGTTATATACCTCCCAGAGAATTGACCAGTGTGAGAGTGTATGAGTGTGACTTTATTTATGTGACACATAAGTTCAAAATCTATTTTGTAGCTCTGAGATACAACATTGTGTTGACACAGATCTCAATTTACATATAGGAAGAATACATGAAGTGAAGGTGCTATAGAGGCGTTATATAAGAAACACTTTTCTTTTCTCGCATTTCAGCCCAGTATAACAGACCTGTAAGTGAGGAAGTCTTTGCATCAGTTCAAAACCCACATTATTTCCCATGGGAGGTCTAAGCACACACTGTACATCCTCTAAGGCAGTCACAGATGCCATGAAGGCGGTTGTTATTCTCATTTTACCTACTACTAACCTCTAGAGTGGTTATGTGTGAGTCTGGTATTGCAAAAGCAATGGTGGAAATAAAAGCAATGATCCGAAGCACTGAATGCCAAGCACAAGCCATTCTGAAGCACCTGAATATGTATTACAAATCATAGAATTGTTGAATTCCTGTTTGAAAAGTATGTGGATTAAAAATCTTACATTTACATTTATTCATTTAGCTGACGCTTTTATCCAAAGCGACTTACAATTGCTATATATGTCAGAGGTCGCACGCCTCTGGAGCAACTAGGAGTTAAGTGTCTTGCTCAGGGACACATTGGTGTCTCACAGTGGATTCGAACCCGGGTCTCTCACACCAAAGGCATGTGTCTTATCCACTGCGCCATCTTGCATTGCCTTATGCTTTGTGCTAATTTTCCTTTCAGGAGTTAAGTTGAATCCTTCAACTTAAAAGAAGTGTGCTTAATTGTATTAAATGTGCACTTGTAGAGTACCAAAAATTTTTAACGTATATGAATTTTTAAATGTTTCATGTACTGTGCATGCAGATTAAAATAATATGATATTACTGAAATAAAAGACCACCTAGTTGTACTTTCATTTCTTTAGTTACTCTTTAATTTCATCATTTCTTCTATTGAAATAATGGTTAGTACTGACAAATGTACTGACATTTAACGTTAAATAAAATATACTTTAACTACACAACATTTAATACATATCAATTGGCACCTGTATGTTAAACATATTTGCAATTACCGGTACACCAGTGTATGATAAAGTTGCTATTTTTAAGGTGTCCTTGTTGCATTGTAACTACATATTTGTTTAGAGTTAACTGCATGCAATTATGCATAATTTATTTCTATTATTCTAATAAAGTACATGAAACAATGTAACATGGACACTAAAATAAAGTGTTAACCAATTTAACATATTTAAAATATATTAACCTAACTTAACTTAGCAATATCAAATAACACACTGCAGTTAAAATGATATAGCAATCACTTTACACATGCTTTAGTATGTTAGTCCACACATCAAAAAAGTGTACTGCGTTAAGAAACATGGTCATTAAAATTATACTCTCCCTAAATGGATTTTTATTTCATTAATATTATACTATCTGCAAGTACAGTATTTTGAAAAAAATCCCATAAATTCTTTTATTTCTGTCTTTGCTCGTAATCATGTATAATAAGAACTAGCTGCACATGTTGTTATGAGATACCAGTACCACTATTGTTTTATGGAAAAACAAAAAATACCCCATTTACTTTTCAAATACATGTCATCTTATTGAAGCCAATTCATAAGTGCACATTTAAATAAATAAAATGTTCGCCTTTACAATGTTTCGCTTAAAATGTAACAAGTGGCTTCGGCTCTGTAACAACAGAGTATGCTGTGAGTCTTGATTATAAAATAAAATAGCAGTTTTGATAAGAAAATTATAATTTTTTGTCTGTTGATTACTGTTAACAAACAGTAGTAGTATTTATAAATAAATTAGCAGCTGTCTAGACAGCTCAGTAGGCTCATTAGACAACTATTGTTTGGACACAGCATTATAATACACAGTACATTGTCAAAAAAAAAAAACAAAGAAAAAACGCAACACCCAGTTTATGCATTGTATTTTCTTTAGTACTTACATATAAGGAGGGAAATACAACAGTTGTTTTTTAGGGAGGATACAGGATGTCGTAACAGTGCTCTGTACATTAAGGGTGTGGCAGCACAAGGCTGACAGTACCGTGCTTCAGCAGGTCAGAGAGTACAGCTCAAATCTACACCACAACACAGCATGTGGTCAAGGCAAAGGCCTAGTAGCAGCTCCTTTTGAGAAAGAAAAACGAAAGCACAGATATCGCAACTGCTGTTTCATATACATACATACATACATACATCAGTTTAAAGTAGAAAACAATATGAAACCGAAAATGTCCTGATAGTGATGTTACACTAAAAAGTGTATGAGCTGCTACCAGAGACTTGCTAGTAGTCATATCGAGTCTTACGTACCCCATCAGGAGACTTTAATAATACAGTGGAAATTATGTTCATTTTGATCGTCAAGGTACAGTTGAAAAGTTTACATTCAGTTCTGAGCCTCCATAAAGGTCAAATGTGAGTCAAACTAAACCACTGACCAACACACCAACTGTCTATCAAAACCTAATACCTTGACATGTTACATCATTTCATCACACGTCATGACTGAGGGTTTACTCATCAGAATCCTTTGAGAAAACCGTGAAGAGGGTTACAAATCAGAGGACAAAGGTGGAGAGGTGTCAGTAAGAAGTTCTCTGTGACTTTTATCTGGAGTGCAAAGGACCCCTGATTAAACTAGGGGTGAATTAAAAATAATAATAATAATGTTATAATAAAATCTATAAAACAAAAAACTAAATATAGGTGTTCCTTCCCATTTACAGGAAAATTACTAATAAGACAATTAAAACAAAGCCATGGGTAAATCCTGTATGTTTCAAATACAGCACAGTGGAAAAATAAACATTTAATACAGTATGTTAATTTAGACGTCCTGAAGAAACTGGGGGGCGGACTGTAACCCTGAAACTAACCTGTGATAGGTCAGCAGCAATACAGATATTTTTTGCGCCTCGCCACAAAAAAAGCTTCCAGACCCGTTACCAGCTTACCCCTTTCTAAACTAGTAAATGTTTAACGTTTCGGGTTTGATCTACTGTGCTACCGCATTTACTTTAACAAAGCTCTAGTGAGCTTCAAAGTTAAAAAGAAATAAACTAATCCAAAACCTGCAATTTACATTGTGGCAGATGTTACATCTAGTTTTGAGATATTTCTTGGTATATTAACGAAAGTAACCGTGGTGCTATATCGATATCTGGGGCAGATCTACTTCAACACAATAATCAACCCTTCCAGTGTGTTTGCATAGCATTTTATCCTTACCAGAGATCTTAACTCTATTACCGCCTGGATGGGAATTCACGGTGAGATTAGTAAAGAGACAGAAAAAGAGAAAGAGAAAAGAGAGCCTCACTGAAATTCAAGTATCTGGCTGCCGAGTCCCTATATGGCATCTGCCTCCCCTATTCCTCAGGCCAACTGAGTAATCAAGAGTTAAGCTTCAGCAGTCGTTATTTACTGAACATGGTATGTACACAGGAGGGAGGGTCTGGCACATGCATTTAATGCATGGTAACATGATATGTCCTCTATTATCATTTATGTATGATTAGATAATTCTCACAATACAAACATATACAAAGTAAAAAAGAAACAAAATAGCGCTAATTGTGCCTCCAAGTTCATGCAGAGGAATGTTGGAGAAGATATCTAACTCCACAATGTACAAGCACCTGCCTTTCCTGTGCCAACACACTTTTAATTGAGATACAGACTTCTGTAGAGTTGCCCCTACTTTGGCCCTTACCAATGTGAACAAATGTGTTGTCAGCATAGAGCGAGGTTGTGACTATTGAGATCCATTTAATAAGGCATTAGACTTAACCAAGACAGTGAGAGAAGCAGAGGTGGCATCCAGATTGAGAATGAGTATGAAATACCAAAAACAGACGAAAAGCTAATTCAGCAACCAAGGCATGTGTTGAACCAAGATAACGCTGAAAAGAGGGGGAGGGGGATAAAACCATTCAACATTTCCAACACTGACAGAAAGAATCCATGGCACGTTCTCACGAACGTCCCTGACAGTGTCTGTGTCAGGTTTATCAACAATGGCATGAAAATGATCCATCTCAAACAGAAATCTGGGACAAAAGTAGAATCTGCACTTCAAAGGCCTCTTTGTTGGAGAAGAATCTGTTGAATTAAAAAAAGAGAAGAAGAAGAAGAATGGACACAGTGCCAAGACTCCAGGCATTCCTCTGAGAAAGATCCTATCCACAGTAGGGTGACCCACGCATGATTGAGTACTTCAGGAATCCATTTCGATATCAGTGTTCACAACTGAAATTCTTTGTTTCCCTTAAAGATTGTACACTCCCCCTTCTACTGAGCAGCAATCAGACACACCACTAAAGCCATTTTTGCTAAAATCCCTTAGACTCATCTTTGGCTTCCCTGGCAGCGTCATGAATATTTTTTAGTTCATACAAGTGTCAATGTGTAAGGGAAACATCACTGTGCAGAAAACCCCAACAAAACTGGACACTAGGCCTTGGTTGTTTTTCTTGTGAAAGGTACCTCCTCTAGAGTGAAAATTAAGAGAGAAAAATAGAAAGGACCGTCTTTAGAAAGCAGATAGCCCGGTCAGGCTATTTCCTTTATCCTGCGCATGTAGTCGTGCAGTTCCTCTGGGTCCTGAAAGCCCATGTCTTGGCATACCCACTGAATGTCCTCTTCGTTGGCAACGGGAATAGAGTTGTAGGGTAAATCCTCCGTGGGAAGGGTGAAGGTGGTAAACTTGACACGCTTGCGTTTGGAGGTCGGTGAGCTGGCTTCCTCTCCGTGGTCTTTGGTGGAACCTCCAGAGCTGCCATCTCCTCGGCCATGGACTTGGCTTTGTACGCTAGTTTGGGAGCTACCGCTGCTGTGGTGGTCCCCGTGACAACAAGTCTGTACCCCCTCCAAGGTGTTGCTGGGGCTCTCCACCGTCTGAGGCGAGATATCACTCTGGGTGCGCAGGGGTTCCCCGTTACCCAAAAACACCCAGTGGTGGGAATGGTCCATGTTGGCTTGGCCCTCAGGAGGGATGCGCTTATGGCGATACTTCAACACAAACACAATACAGTTTATAAGAAAGACAAGTATGGCGAGACAAAACACCCCGAGGAGGGCATACATGCCAATCTCCAGGTCGGTCATGCTATGGGGACTGGGCACGAACTCGTCATCCTCCTCGTCTTCTTCGGTTGGTTCCTCTGGATTGCTTATTGTGGGAAAGTTGGTGTAATCGATGGGCACACTTGCGGGCTGCTCATTAGATGGCTCATACCCTCCATCACCTGCGTTGGAATCGATAGCAGGAATTCTCGTGTTGGCAGGCATTCTAGTGTCTATTTCAGTCTCTGTATCCACTTCCTCCTCAGAGTCTTCATCCGGTCCAAAGCGGACTTTGACGAACACAGGAGATGAAGCAATGACACTCTTGCGTTTAGTCTTCTGGCAGGTTTCGCTAATGGTCATCTCCACATGCACTATCTCTCCTGTGCCCTCGCCTTCGGCCATGATGACTGGCCACCGCTGTTGAGGTTGTTGAGCCACCGTAACCACCTTATCGTCTGCTGTGGTGGCATTGAGGTTGTAGTCTTTTGGGTCATACATACTCAGGGGGGCCGCGGTATTGTCGCTGTAGTAAACCCAGATGGACAGACTGGCCTCCTAAAAACACAAAATGAAAGAAATTGTGAACATGAATTCAACCCTTACATACCCTATAACAGTTAATTTTTTAACCTGTCTTCAAACTCTTTGGTGCCTGTGATGCACTCTACAGGGGGTTGCACACTGAACAAGAACGTTTTTTTAAAATGAACACCATTGAGTTTTGATCCCAGTAGATCTGTGCTGACTCAAGCTGCTTTGGTGAACCATTTCATCCAGTTCACTATAAGGACCAGTTCAAAAGGATGATTTGTTCGCAAACCGGACATCACTCCTGACCATTTGCCTGAGGCTATATATTACAGGTAATAATGTTATAAGTAATCGTCAGTTTCTTGCACAGACTGATCATTTGACTTCTTAAGACCTCAATATATCGTCAAGAGCCAGGGGTATTAATTTTGTTTTCTTTGATGGAAAATATATATTTTTTTAATCACCAATCACCACAGTTTCAGCCAAAAAACTTCTTTACTGTTCTACTGAAGAGAAAACGTCACCTACTGTACATCATGCATGGCCTGAGGATGAGTAAATTAACTGCAAATTTTTAGTTTTGGGTGAACTCTCTCTTCAACTTTACACTCTCTTTAACAAAAAACAAAAAACAACAACAACAACAAAACATGAGTAGCACTCACTGATGCAAAATAATTTTGAGTAGCCTCTAAAGCTGGGTGGCATTGATGGTTGCTGCATGATTACAGTGGTGTACGTACAGTACATTCAAACAAAACAACAATTTTTAATTTTATGGTGTTGTACATTATCCATTTGCTGCTCCAGTTGTGCTATTCCAGTGCTAGCTCAGATGTTGCATTAAGGGGATCCTAAATGCCACATCAGAGCTAGCGTTAACATAACACACTGTTTCAAATGCTAAAATGTACAACTTTCGGTAACACTTTATTTTAAGGACCCATTCTCTACTCTCTCTCTAACTAGTTACTTAATAGCACACATATTGCTAGCATATTAGGTGTTTATTAATACTTATAAAGCACACATTAATGCCTTATTCTGCATGACCATATGTTACATCCCTTAATCCAACCCTATACCTAGTTTGTTCAGGGAAAACTTAATTAGTTAATAGTGGATATGTGTTCCCTATTCTAACGAGTAACCCAACTTTCTCTTTACAACAAAGATATTATCAATACTGTAAGTGTTTCCATTTTCATCTCCTGACTTTCAAAAAACTTTTAAATATTCATCCTGAGATTACTGGTCCATACAAGATAACCGTCTTGAGCAAGCAACATGCAGCTAACATCAGAAGGGCTTGCATGCTTTGACCGTTAGAAACACAGGCTGAGGGGAAATAGAACTGGCACGACGCTTGTGTTCTTGTCACCTCATAACAAGCCTAAGCTTGACAGTTGCCTTCCTGCTTCCTCTCTGCTAAAGGAACAACACAACACCTTACACCTGTTGGCAGGCAGACAAAATGAAACCACTCTACCAAAGTGCTTTTAGTCAGAAATGAAGTGTTACTTTGCTTTTATATTCAGGAAGAGAAGTATTTATCTGCCTCCAGTCAGCAATGGCCTGTTGAAAAAAACTCTTCTGTCGCATCACTGACTTCAAGGTTGTTCTGACATTTGGGCTCAGGCTCTGTCAACGCTGCTTGTCAAGATGAAGAGACTCTTTGATATGCATGATCTGAATAATACATTGAAGACGACATGTTGTCCTCGCGGACCTTTCGAGATCACTCTAGCCACTAAATAAAATGGCATCAATCATGAATGGCCCTTGATTTTTGAAGCTTCAGTCTTTGGGAGAAGATACTGTAACTTTTACATGGATATCTCATTAAATTTCTAACTGTTAAAACTGTTTGAGATCTATCTTGAAGGTAATTTTGGAATCACTGTATGTAACAAACTACAGAAGTGAAATGTTCAAGCATCCAAGACACTTGGAACTTTGAAACAGAATAATCGCTTACACCAGCATACAGCAAAATCAATTATTTAAGTCTGCCGAAAGGGACATCTAAAATCTAAAAGAAAGAACAAAAAAATACTTTAAGAAGCTTCAATTTGTTAAGATTAATGCAATCACGAACAGCCTTGACAGCATTTACTAACAGCTATTAGGTGAATATTCATCTTTACAGATATTGATTAAATTATATTAGTTTGTATAAATGAACATCATTCAATATATTATCAACATACGTGAATTAACAGCTAATAATATAAGAAAACACTTTAATTTGGGACCAGTTCCCATATTAACTAGTTGCTTGTTAGCATGCACATTACTAGCATATTGGCTATTTGTTAGTGCATATAAAATACACATTAATGTCTTTGTCCGCACGACCATATTCCACATCCCTTAATCTCACTCAATACCTAAACTTAACTACCTTACTAACTATTAATAAGCAGTAATTAAGAGTTTATTGATGCAAAAGTTGTAGATAAGAGTTAATAGTGACCTAATATATTAATTAATTAAGCCCATAAAAATGCAACTTTTTAAATCTAGGTTAATTTTAGCTTAAACTTGATATTGATAATATACACTGATAATATATATGTAGAAATTAATAAATATGTAATTAACTTTTGGAATAATTTTAACTATTAACTAGTTGCTTATTGGCATGCATATTACTAGCATATTGACTGTTTATTAGTATTATAAAGCACATATTAATGTTATATTCTGCACGATCATATTTAGATCCCTTAATTCTGTCCCCATATCTAAACTTAACAACTATCTTAATAACTATTAATAAGCAGCAAATTAGGAGTTTCTTGAGACAAAAGCTGTAGGCAATAGTTAGTTAACAGTAAGAATTGGTCCCTAAACTAAAGTGTTACTACACTTTTAACAAATTTTTATATTATTTAATGCTTGTTGTTCTTAAATGTTCATGATAACTAATGCATTAACTAACACCATCAAATTGAACTGTAAATTGTTACCTGGAAATCTAACGCAACTGGAGGAAGAAATGGTCACAAAGTTACGGTTATTTTGTGACTGCAGAGGTTAAGTAGGTAAGTGCACTGAAGGACTGAAATGATGGAAAGGCTACAGTGGAGGAGGAGGAGGAGGAGGAGGAGGAGGGTCATCAGTGATGTTTATAGCACAGTCTCCACAAGCACTTAGGCTGATACATTACGCTAATTAAAATCAAAGGTGGTGAAGCAGAGAGCGGGGGAGAACCGCTGGATTTTAATGCATGAATTAAAAGCAGCCACCCTCGTCTGATGTTGGATGTTGGTCACAGGCTAAGTACAGAGCAAGAAAAAGGGCCCCCAAGCTCTCACGGCAGGTCTCCATGACCTGCCCAAGACATTGTATAAATTAGCACAGCAGCATATGAGGTCCTCGCTGGAAAATGTGAGTGAATATGCTCCAATTAATGCTTTGAAAAGATTATACAGCAACCGCACGCAGCTCCCCTGATGACACTCCAGAACGGCAGAGAACAGAAGTGGTGGTGGCTTCTTATTAAGCAAGATGCCTGCTCATTTGGTGTGCTGATATTAAAGGAGATTTGAATATGTCTGAATGCCAAACAAGGCTTTATTAAAGCAGTGAGGGCTGGCTGGAAGACTGAACTGAGGCTAATTTTCCGATGGTGTGTAACCTTCATGGAGACTCGAATCATCAATATGAGGCTAAACTCAGCCAGATTTTAACTCTTCACGAGCAGAATGATCCTGAGCAACAAGGAGGAATTTCACATAAATGTCACTTGCGTTAGAGGAAGGGTCCAAAGGTTAGAGCTTTTCTCTGGACTCAGCTGCAGAGGCTATGATGATGAATGATACTATTATATATCTACTATTATATATATATAGTATATATAAAGTAATATATATATATATATATATATATATATATATATATATATATATATATATATATATATATATATATACTACTATTATCATATTTAGACAATTATGTGACGATATAAGTTTGTATGTAAATTAATTTCTTCAATGTGTTTCTTGGGCCAAAACAAGTGTGATCATTTCTAGGGTTTAAAATCAGAATATATGACTTTGTACGACCATCTTCAGGGGGTCTTCATTCATATACAATGAAAATTCAGCTAAAATAAGATAATAAAAAAAAAACTCAACATGGTTTTACATGGTTTACAGGTGGTTTATGGATGGTTCATGTGGGTTTTTGAGTTGATTAGCTAGTCTGCAAGCAAATGGGGGCCAGGATAAGCTGGAAGACCATCTTGGTCAAGTTTATTAGATGGTAGAATTTTTTAGATCAGTCTTATTTTAGTATCAGTTGTATTGATATACTATAGTCTTGGTTTAAGTTTTTAATTAAATTTCATTTATTAAATATTTATTATTTAGTTTTTGTTTTCACTTTAATTTTCACTAATTTTATTTTGTTGTTTGTTTGTATTTTTTAATGTCTATATACAGTTGTATTTATTAATATAGTATTTTATTCATGTAGTTTTAGTTATTTTTCCACAAGTTGGGGGAATCATTCTTTAATTTTATTATTTTTGAATTTTATTATAAATTCTTTGAATTTAGTTATTTTAAAACAAAACAAAAGAAAAAAAAAGATTTTCTGGAAACTATGAATTAAAACAAGTTTAAGTTATTTACATTGTTTTATTTCAAGTATTTTTTTTTTAATGGTTTAGTTTTAATTTTAGTTAATGATAATAAACCTGCCTTGTACCAGAAACAAACCACTATAATAAGTTTGCTTGAGAACCTTAAGGAGAGTCTTCAGTCTGGTTAAACATTCATAACTTAAGACTGTCGTAAAAAAGTTCTGATCGAAGAACATACCAGAGGATTTAATAAAATACCATCAAGAAAGCAAGATGGCATGTCATTTATTGTAGAAGATATGAAAAACAATGAAACATTCAACTATACCTGCTTAAGAGCTGAGAGGGTCTGCAGGCCAGTTGCCTTGGCAACCATGGTATGGCTGTTGCCAGGGCTTGGTTGAAGATTAAGTGCCAGTCCCGAGATGGCATGAACACGTAGCTCCACTATGGACACTTTATCGTCTACCACAGAGAACTGCGTTTCACCCAGCACCGCCTCCACTGCCAGTGGAGATTCAACCTGAAACCAACAAAACATGACGCATATTTACAGGAAGAAAGACAGCCTAAATGGAATAAAGCATGGGGAGGAGTGAAGACACAAAGAGAAACATTTAGTGGATAATCCCACATATTCAAGACACAGCCCACTGAGTAAAGGAAGGATGGGAAAATACACCTTTTCTCCAGAGAACGGCTAGGACTCGGCCTCCACATAAATCCTCCATCTGACACTTCAAACCCATTATGTCACAGTTTCTTCACGCCCCCACCACCGTTAAAGGTCACCAGGGACTTACCAAGTGAAAAGTCAAGTGGGGCGGCACAACTAGGAGGGTCAGAGATTCTCTTTTTTTTCCTGTGTGTCTTTGCTGAACCATGAGACCCTGGCAATCCCAAGAGGCACAAAGCGCCAAGTTAGATAAAACAAGCTGCAATATAGGGATGGTTTTTCACTTTTCATAATTCAGGAAGATTAACTTGAACTCGCATTTTGCAAGACAAGAACAAGAACAGAAGTTTAAAGAATTATGACTAGTAAAGAACACTGGGGAAGTCGTGGCTTAATGGTTAGAGCGTCGGACTCCTAATCCAAAGGTTGCGGGTTCGAGTCTCGGGCCGGCAGGAATTGTAGGTGGGGGGAGTGAATGTCCAGCGCTCTCTCCACCCTCAATACCACGACTGAGGTGCCCTTGAGCAAGGCACCGAACCCCCAACTGTTCCCCGGGCGCCGCAGCATAAATGGCTGCCCATTGCTCTGGGTGTGTGTTCACGGTGTGTGTGTGTGTGTGTTCACTGCTGTGTGTGTGTGTGTGCACGTTGGATGGGTTAAATGCAGAGCACGAATTCCGAGTATGGGTCACCATACTCGGAAGTAGTTCTTTTCGCTTTGACATCAGCCGTAAATGTCAAAATTATAGTTCATTATCTTTCTTTTCAATTACAGCTATTCCAAACAAAGAACAAAAATATTATAATTGGCTAAATCACAGCAGAGCTGGTTACACTTAACCACACAGGAGGGAGCAAAGCTAATTTTTCTCTTGATAATTTAGCCCAATAAAGTCCATAATGACTTTTAATGGTGTTCAAAAATCTCCAAGCTCCGCAGCAAACATTTTCATCCAAACTGTATTACTTGCCTCTTCAAAATTACCCATCTCCAGCTAAAAGCCCTCAACGCTGATGCAGGTTTATGACTAGCCATGCTGCTGATTATACTTCGCCTGTGAAGTGGCCATTCTCAGCCATCTTTTGGCACAAAATCCCATCTAACCATTTTCCAGTTTTCTCTCGCTGAAGCACACGGTGGCTCTCTTGGCGTTCGGTGGGAGCCAGGGAGCTGAACCCAGGCTTTTCCTGATCTAGCCTAGACTTGCGACCCATATGTCCCAGATGCACATTGTTTGTGTCCCAATGCACTAATGTTTTGGAGTAGGTTGTTACAGTTCATTGACCATCCAGTCCTATACAATCCCATCTCCTTTCCTCCGGCTGGAAAGGGGATGTAGACCGGGGGGAAAACCAGATGAATGTATAATTGAACTGAACTGTTTTGTTCCTGCATTTTTTATTTCCTGCATTCAAGGCAGGCTTCAAAGATGCAGCGCATTTGAGGGAGAGAAAGGGAATGACAGATAGAAAAAGGGGAACTAAAAACAAATTCTTTCCAGAATGGCTCATTTGTTTGGTATCCAGGCGGTTGCAATTAGTTTTATTATACTTGCTGATATACCAGCTTTTGATGTTTGCATTATAACCAGAGCTTTGGATGCTTGAATAGAGTGTGTTCAAAGGCTAAAAAGGGTATGCCTATTCCCCCAAAACCTAATTACTGTACTTGGTAGACCTGGAAAGCCAATTAAGTCATAGGAAATACGTACATGGGTTCACAGGACCATTACAGCTCAGTCGATGCTGAGAACGGGTCAACAATACCTTCTGCCATTCATAAGATCCTCAAAACAACGTGTCGTGAGAGACGTTCAAAGCTTAAAGGTTGTGCGTCTTTGTGCTCAGGTCATAGTGACGGCTGGAGGATGAACGCTGTGGCAGATGAAGATCAAAGACCCACCAAATAAGCTAAAAAAGCCCTGGTGTGAG
Organism: Barbus barbus; assembly: GCF_936440315.1. NCBI lineage: Eukaryota > Metazoa > Chordata > Actinopteri > Cypriniformes > Cyprinidae > Barbus > Barbus barbus. The sequence continues at coordinate 15,939,238 of NC_136734.1, read as the reverse complement.
TTATAAACAACATTATTCATACCTTTCTTTTTGCCTTTGCTTTTTTTTTGTAAGGGTGAAATGAGGCTCTGTGCTCAGTTCCGTTTATTTTCAGCTCACATTCGGTGAAAACATTCCAATTCTACATCGGCCATTAATTATTAATGACATTTGCAGTTTCCCCTAGTTTAATTACCAAACTTTTTCTTTTATGCTCAAATTTGTTTATGGAAAAAAACAGACACTTTCTGAAGACAAACAACAGACAACACTTTTGGAGAGGTGTGATCAAGCTGTCATGAACAATCAAAACTCCCTCTGTTTGGACACAATGAACTGATTGTGTGCTGATTCAATGGAGAGAAAACTTTCAAGAATGATTCCCCCAATTTAACACCATAGAAGTTTTAAACCACACAGATAATTCTCTTGCCAAACATCCCAGTTTCTGAATAGCCTACTGGGACTAAATATGCATATGAATAGCTTTCTAAAGAGGCATTAAAGGATAAAGACAAGCAGTGGAGCTAACTTGATAAATTTAAAAATGTTTAAATAGACACCCTTATTGATTTTATCTGTAAACTAAATTTATATTATTATGAATCTGTCTATTTAAAAACAGTTAGCTATGTTGGAAAGGATGAGATGAGCAGAAATGATCAGTCTTCAAACCCATTTATCGTTCCAGCAAACAAAAGAAAACAAAACAAAACAAAAAACAAAACGAAGCTAAAATAAATAGAAAAAAAAACACAAAAATGAAATAAAGCAAAAAATAAAACAAGTCCCCCTGCAAGTATACAAAGCATAACACCAGAGAAGTCAGTGAAAGTAAAGTTTGTACTTGAATATATGAGATAGTAAAAGGGATTGAATAATTGTCCCTAAGACACTTTGCATTACGTTTTGACAGGTATAAAACCATGAGTAAGGACCAGTGTCCAGTAATATCGGATGAAGAAAATGTAATATAGCAAAATGTAATCTTAGGTTATAGTTGCATTGTTATATGGTATTGAGAGCTCACCAAAACACATTTTTCATCCATACACCTATCCCCCCATTAATCCATCAATCTTTTGTTTATACAATCTGTTCTTATTTGTATTCTACCTTCAGAGTGGATGATCCAAGCTCGCTGGCCACGAGCACCGTCCTGTCCACCAGCTCAGCCACCCTGGCATCCACCACCTTCAGAGAGTCTTGCACCAGTTCTGTCACATCCACTTGCCAGTCAGGACCCAGCATAGTGATCATCTGGTTTGTGCCTTCACTAGAGGTTGTGTGGAACTGGGTCAGAACCTTAACCTGGGCTCTCTGGTACTGCAGCGTACATCCTCTGCTCACTTTACGGTCATCTTCATCATCATCATCGCTGTCTCTGGCCGTTCTGAGGAGATGAGTGAGAGGTCATTAAGAGTTACTATAAATAAGAAATTATTACATTTTAATGAAAGAGCAAGTTATTACATTTTAATGAAAGAGTATGAGGACAGTTTCTTTTTCCTTTGGAATAAGGTTGAGTAAGCAAACTATAAATGATGAGATGATCCAGCATCCCAAATTATCATAAAGCAAGGCAAAACACAACAAAACATCAAACAAAAAACAAACAAACAAATACACACACACACACACACACACACATAGTTTAATTGGTTAATTGGGTGTTTGTGTATATTTTCCACAGATCTATTGCAAGTTATTTATCCAATGGTTTCCAAACGATGCAGAAGAGCATATATAAGACATATATTCAAACACATTGCACAGATCTGAGCACTTTCTAAATAGTGGATGATGCTATAAGGAGTACTGTACTGGCTTCCAAGATTGAAAATGTGTTTATCACAGATTTTTTTGGCATGTTTATGTCAAATAAATTTGCATTTCATGAGTGCATTGGGTGTTAAAATAGACAATGCATGCAAAACAACATGCAATTGCCCCCACAAAGTTTGTTAGAACTTCCAGCATCAGAAAGTGCATCTGGAGACCTGTTTCAAGGAGGTTTTGCATCAGTGACTCCTGCATGCCTCACACATACCATCACATTCAATCTATCTCATCTGCTCCCTCAGCAGTATGACACCATGTGAAGTAAGTGAGAGGAAGCAGGGTAAGTGCTGGGTGGATCTTCAAAGCTGAATGCCACTTCATTCATTCTACACACACAACTAATTAATCAGATAACTGGAGTTGTAGAGACAGCTGTCTGCCTCTGACTGACAAAGCATGTCCTGCCCATCGATTAGCCTCTATCTGCCATGCGCCTTATGCCACTTTATCAATCTAATTCTTATTTTGTTCTACAATATCCTCATTTGTATATTTGTATAGTTGTATGTACATATGTTTAAACTGTATTTATCTGTATCTGAACGTGTTTAATGTTAACTGTATGCACCAAGGGTCTGAGAGTAACGCAATTTCAATTCTCTGTATGTATGTGCTGTACATGTGGAAGAATTGACAATAAAGCTGACTTGAACTTGAACTTGAAACTAAATTGAGCTGAATGTAAAGTATTGCGTTATCATGTAAGGAGACACACTGCTACTTCTCAGCAATGATGAAAGATTGACAGGCACACAAATGCAAAAGGAGAAGACTTATGAAAGTAGAAAGCAATTGTTGATCAGCACTTTGCTCTCTCTTAAACACAGGCTCCTGTTGCCATGGAGGTGAAAAACAAGAGGCTCTTGCATCAGTTGAAGAGGGCTAAACCTGGCAGATAGAAGCACTCTGTGTTCTTGAGGACAGTTGCACTCTCTTGTCTCCTCATACAGGTTAATATGAGTTTCAGAGCAGAACACACCTCAAATGCGGAGATTTGCCTGAACTCGTTAGGATGTCAGGAGAACTGGAGATTTCATGCATGGGAACCTGCTCATCCAATAAAAATCAGTGTCCAGTTTTGCAGACACATCACTGTTTCACCAGTTTAGTGAGCTATACCGATCAATCCGTGTAGAAGACCAATGCAAGAAACCTGCCCACTGACACATCTCAACATTGGGCGATGTAGTGGAAAGAAATGGACTTCTAAAGGAAGGGAAGAGGGAAAGGAAATAAGAATAAGGGATTGTTCAAACAGGCAGCGGATTCTGTGGTGTATTCTAGTCTGGGTAGTTGTTTGATCATAATCTAACATATCAAAATAAGTTTCAGTGTGAATGGTTAGATCAAATTTCACACACAAAACACTGAACCACTGTATCTGAATTAGCTCCTTTCTGCTTACATGTGAAATTCACTATGAATATCTGAACGAATGAGCGGTTTTATACACAGAATATGCATGAATGTGTAAACAGTACAGAAATGCCTTTGATGCTTGTGTTGCCTCACGCAGTTTCCTTTCTTTTCTCCTTTTCCCACAGATCCATCAGTAAGGCTTCAATGGCCTTTATCCACACAAACAAGAAATGTGTCTCTTTAACTCATAATATACTGGATATTTCTTAGTGTTCTCATTAAAGTCGGCATGAAATAAAAACACTGATCTTGTTCAGTTTATAAATACTATACTTTCAAAAATCTGTGGTCAAACCAAATGGCTTAAAAAACATACTAAACTGTGTGTTTTTTGTGCGAGGTGTAGGTATGACATAGGTATTACAACGTAAAGGTGATTGATGAGGACACTTTTGGTGTCCCCATACTTAAAAAGGTTTATAAAACTTACAGAATGAGTTTTTTGTTTCCTGTGAGGGGTAGGGTTAGGTATAGGCCAATAGAAAATACGGTTATGGATACGCCTATGGATAATCCCCATAAACTATAAAATTAATGCGTGCGCACGGATGTGTGTTTTACACAATTTCAGTTTCATCTTCACTTTAATTTTATTAGGGTCTCTTAAAAACTAATTATTTTGTAGGTGAAAAATAGACTAGTCTGCTATTAGTGTCATCCACACAAATGTATAAGCTTGCAGAGATTATACACATTGTTTTCTGAACATTTTTCTTTTATAGTTATTCTATTTAAAAAGGAACTGAAAGAAATCAAGAGATTAATCAGGATTAGCTGGTACCCTGTTAAGTCTTATGCACCATAGCTCAGCACTGTGATATCAGGATGAATATGAGCAGAGACCAAATGTTCAGTTTTGTCATCTTCTCTTTCCTTCTCTTATGTCTTTTGGTGCCATGCTGACTCTTAAGTCATTACTACAGTAACCAGATGAATTTACCAGATCTCCAAAATGCCAGTGCAGACACTGGGATAAGGATTGGAACTGTAAAACAAATCAGATTTTGAGCTGATCACACAGAGATCGTATGTGTGAACAAAGCCTTGGAGATCTCGGGTCCTGGGAGGAAGCTAAATCAAAGGCACTCAAATTGAGGTCAAATGCAAATGTAACAACATACTTGTATTGTGTGTGTGTGTTGTCCATATAAAACAGGGAAAAACACTGAAATATCACAGCACTGAGAGACTTTGCATACAACGGTGTGATAACAGTTAACCTTAATGCACTATACTTAATTTACTTACATCTATACTTAATTTAGCGAGCTAAATGCATCCTAGCAGCTACACACATGTGCACACATACTGTATAGTTGACGAGAATAAATGATTTCTCTGGCCTCCGTCATTGAGTAATGGGGTTTGATCAGATCCACCATGGTCACTGTGGCTAATGAGTTAATTAAATAAATGATTTTTACTTGTTCTGATATTTTTAAATGTTCCAATGTTGCTTAGGAACCAATATGCCATAGATAGACAGATCTCTACTGCTAAATTTCTAATGGTTGACTTTTTTCTTCCATTGCATAGTAAATGCGTCAAACCGCCAGCCCTACATGAAGGCTAGATGTAGATTGACGATTTGCTCCCAAATTGGATTAGCATAACCGAATCAGATCATATTTCCATTTTAATGGCCCATTTGAATTAATTTAATTAGAGATTTACATCAAAAAAGAAAGACCTCTGTAAGGGAGCATTAATGATACTACTGAGTTACCAGAATATTTTCCATCATGATTAATTCTGGAGAGGTTCCTCATGAAAAATGCCTGTGCTGATATTCTGCCGTGCACGGTGTGACAACACCGCTGCTTCAATTTATCAAAATCACAGTAAATGGGCTGCATGAAGAATGACATTCGGGTCTCATGCGGCATCAGCTCTATAGCCGTATTGTAACTAACACAGCCCTTAGTGACCCAGCTTTAAAACTTTTAACAGCTCCACTAATTAAACTATAACACCGTTTTATCACCCTCATAACATCCACAAGTATTAGGAGGATCGAAATAAACAAGCAACAAAATAAAAGAAAACATGCATTAGAAGTGCTACCAGGGAAATCAATATGCATAAAAAGCAGTCAGAGTGCAAGTACTTTCATACGCTTAGATAACTGATGTGTCTTACCTGCGGTCGGGTAAGATGGGCACCCTCCAGCCCTTGATGAAGCTCAGCTTGTTGTCTGAGAGCTCCACTTTAAGGGGCAGTTTGGGCACCCAGACTGTGAGCTCAAGAGGGGCACTCAGGTGCTCATAGCTGAAAATCACCCGAGCGTTCATGGAGCCACGCATCTCTTTTCCATTCACAAACACATAGTCACAGTTCATGGACACCTGTTGAGGAGAGCAAAGAGAGATTTGATTGCTTTCACTGCATTCCCTGGAGAGGCTGCACAATACAAAAGCTCTTCACAGGCAACTGCAAGTGGATGTCAGTTTGAAGTGGGGCTGTAAATTAAAACTTTTATTTGAGTAAATCAAAATTAATCACATATCAATATTTGCCAAGAAAAGTCACCCAAATTTATGTTGGCTCCAAAGCAGACTACTATCTAATAGTCTGTGCAGCATTGCATCACCCAAATGTGGACTCAGATGGGAACTGAAAGGATTTAGGACGTTTTTGTTTTCAGCATCTCACACCATGAGCAACAAACTTTTAAGATGCTATGTTATAAATGTGTTTTGAGATTATATTCACTGCACTACGTTCAGCTGTTTTAAAAACAAAATCAAGAACGCATCATGAACGTCTACACAATCATTTTATAAGTGTGGTTTGCAATGCCAAGTAGCCTGTAGCACTGCATGGGTAAAGGGTTAAAGGCAATATTTTTATTTTTACCACATGCTTCACGTTATATTTATATTATAATTGTATTAAATTAACACATTAAATTGACAGGCGTATTTTATTATTTTTCTTTCAAACCAATTAACACTAAAAGGTTAAAGTGTCATCCTGATTAACTTTCAAAAGCATCAAGCAAAACATGAAAATCATGCATTCAAAAGTATTTTTAATAGCTAAAGAGATCTTTTTACTCTCAACATGTTTCCTAAAATAACAACCCATAAGAACTGGGTCTGACAGATTTTTTCCTGAGGCATTGTTTTTTTTTTCTCTCCCAAAGAAGCAGTTGTTATTCACTGCATTCTGTCTTCTTTTTCTAAGCACACAAACAGACACACTAATGAACAAAACACGTATTTTTAAATCTTCAAGTTCTGCAAATTTCATTACAGCAGCACCCAATTTTTTTTCTTTAAAACTCCTTCTTGTCTGCCAACACACTTCATATGTGCACTCAGCTGTCTTTAATAATAAATTATTTACTGTAAAAGATAGCCGCAGCTTTGCTTTGGGGTATTTATCTAGGGGTCTAAGGCAGCTGACACTGTAATCAGAGAATGTAATCTCCCTCAAATGGAGACTACAGATTCATCATAGTGGGGGATATCTGTGCAATAAAATATGTAGGCTTGCTAGACAGCTCCCCCTCTTATCCATACCATCAATATGGAGAATTGATCAGAGGAGATGGCTCTCTCTCCCCAGTAGCCTTTAGGAGAATCTGTGGGAAAACTCTGCTGGCCTACTTCATTTCTTTTTTAAAGGTACTGCTAGCTATTCAGTGAGAGAGAAGAAAAAAACTATGAATCCCCAACAACTATGAATCATACTACAGAGAAAAAAAACCCTGACATATGGTGTAAGTGCAGAGAGGATAACAGCAGCGAGGGGGAGGTACAGAGAGCACTTTTCATGTTCAAATGAAACATTTCCTTGCTTGTCCTAAATCTAGGTGTACAGAATCAGGTAATCTCATTTTTTATAGTATAGAAGATTTTATAGTATTTTTTCTTAATTGTATTTATTTTTTTTATGCTAAAATGCTTTCTTCTATTCCATCTTAATATGAAGTAAAAAGATCAGTTCTGCATAATAGGTCAGCTGTGCAATGCGCCAATCAATCTATCTTTCCTATCTACACAAATCAACCTGGACCAGCTCAGTACTGCATGCCATGAGATTTTTTTTTAGCCCTCCACCTCCCCAGCACCGCCTGTCTAGATCTGCCCTGAAGTTCTCCCTACTTTACCTTCAGTAGCAACAGTATAGCAGATCTAGTCCGCCAAGATCAATTCTATCTTAACTCTATTCTTATCAATAAAATGCTGTTAAATCAATATTGAGATTTGTCATTATTGAACTATAACGCCTCATTCACAAGGGGAGTTGGCGTCAACGCCTCTTGTTTACTTTCAATGGAGTGACATGAAGCATCGCCGAACTGAATTGTGAGTCTATCGTGTCGCTTCACTGGCGTTGCTAACGGCAGAAATTGAAAACGTTTCAACTTTTCAAGCGCCAACGCAGGCGTCAGCCAATCAGATCGCCTTATGCAAATACTCTAACACAGACACTAGCCAATCCCATTCATGCAACACCAGAAAAGTAATGTGATTGGCTGTTGACACTATGACGGGCGCGTCAGCACCAAGCTTCAGACACGCCCTCCGTCAAGCGTAGATGCCGACGCCCCGTGTGAATGGGGCATAAGAAAATCACTATGTGGCGGCATCAATATATTGCTCTGTTTGCATCCCGATCAGCCAGAAAGCACAACATTGGCTCAAACATGTTCAGTAAGTTCAGGTGGCGTGTTGGCTTGACAATTGGCAGACAGGGGGAGTGTTTGGGAAACCTGTATGAAACAGTCATTATATTTACAATGCTATTTGGCATTACATCTTTACATTTCGGTCTGCTCATCACAGAAAACTATTGTATGCTTCAAAAGATCTAAATAACAACAGCAACAACAACAACAATAACAAAAAAACAGTCCTTTTGTGTTCCCTGTAAGAGAGAATAAAAATGAACGATGTGAGCGTGTGATACTACTAATAGTATAAACCCCAAATAAAACTATCAATAAGTGCAGGTGGCACACAAAAAAAGCAACAGTAGTCTGCAGTTTTGAGCATGTCCTGTCTGGTTTCTAGTGCACTCTACAGTCTCATAAATGTGTTCCTGCTGTGCCACTTCTGATGATGTGAGCTCAGTCTTGACCCAGATGCTCCTAGGGCTTCTAATAAACTTGGATGGATAATTTTAAGTCAAAAGCAGTTAAGGACTGTGGGCATCACTAGCCAGCAGGGGCCAGCTGAAAGTACTTTTTATGTGCCAGCCGGCAGTCAGAGTTCCATGGAGTCACTAATCTGCCCTGGCACCTTGTGTGGTTCCAGAGGAGTGGCAGGGGCGAGGTCAGGATAGTGCCGCCCATTGTGATGCCTCCAGCCCAACAAACCCACCAGCTGTGTTTAATCCAAAAAGCACCCCCTGTAACCCTCCACCATCCAGACTGCCGTCACACAGTTAAGCAGATGCACTTTTATCTGTGTTGATGGTATCAAGCGAAGGCCGACTATACATGGTTAAAGATGAACATACTGCCTACAGCTTGAAGCAGAAGCTGATGATTTAATGTAATATTACAGTTAGCTTCTAAGAAACAGAATGTTTTCACACTAATATTGGTATAAAATGGAAACTTCCATTTTACTTCCAACCTGAATGCTTATTGGCAAATACAGTGTTCCAGCTCTTCTAAATTTAGGCAACAATGTACAAGAGGCCAAGCTATATTATAGTTACAGTGAAAGGGTGCTTAACTAAATTAAATTAGGAATGGACAATATATTGGTACAATATCAGTCATCAGTCAGTATTACAGATTTATTGGTATTGACTGATATTGGAATTTTTTTATTTATTTTGGTTGTCAAAGCTTACCTAGTTAAGGTTAAGGTTTTCTAAGTTATTCTTAGAAAATAGTCATAATTTTAACACTGTTAAATGTTTAGCAAAAATAAATCTTTAGCAAATCTTAAATATTGTGATATCTAAATTCATTTTTAGCATTTAAAATGATTAACTTATTATTTAGTATTAAAGTAGACAAAATCGTATTCGATTCTTATTATCATCAAGTTACTGATTTTCAAATTTATAATAATAAAAAAAAATATGTAATTAAATTATTTATTTAACAATTATTTAATTAATTATCAGCTTATCTGTATTAGTTTTCTGTATTAATTAGTATTAATTTATTTTCTGTATTAATTATCTGTAATATAATTTTTCAAACCAAAATAAATGTTATTTTGTAAAAACAAAAATCATATTTATTTTATAGAAATTCTTGAATTTTCACTTCAAGTTCAATCAGTATCGATGACTGGAACTATCCATTTCATATTTATGCTTTACAATTAACTTTTGATAGGAGAAATAGGAGTATAGGAGTATTTTAACAGTTCCAAAAAATTACTCGCATCATATTTAAGGGCAGACGATAATAAAATGACATTTGCTGTTATTACACATTATACGTATTTTTCAGGCATTGACTGCACTTGTACCGGAATCAAGGTATGTGACTCATCTAATTAAGGCTTCTGTGTTCTATACGTGGTTATTCATGTCTAAATGTGTTTGCTGTATTGTAAATGTGTGCAGTGAGGATTCTGGATAAGCAGTGAAATGGAATGGGAACGTGTGTTCTCAGATGGCCAGTCTGACTATCAGAGCCTTGAGAATAGAGATCAGTTGGGACAGATTGTTTACAGCTTCCTGCTCAACACAGCCCAACACAAAGCCCCACAGGGTCTCATCATTCAACACTCTCATATAATACACAAAACAATTTAGATGTTCATTACACACCAAACTATACCATTGAAATGTATGCAAACATTTCAAAAGATACACCTCGCTGGTCATATGAGAATGTTTCATGATATACAGAACCTGAGGCAAACATGATATTAAAAGTCATTTCCATGCGTGCAGCATATAATGTCATTCTCAGAGCCATGCATGTACCCATCTGTTCTGGCATCCCTATCCAGAAGTAAAAGCTTCTGCTTTAGGTGAAAAAGCCCTGTTACAATAGATACCTGTGACTACCTTTTGAATAAAATAAGCAAAAAAGATGTTACTCGGCCCTGTAACCTTTGCCTTCTGTATGACGCATATTTTATTTTTTGCCACTGCACAGAGCGTTTTATTGAACTGTCAGGACTCATGTTGTCTCAGCTTGAAGGGCTCATCTTGAATTAGCCTCCAAAGTTCAATGGCCCGGGCGGCCAAGCAAACCCACTCAATAACACCAGAGCTAATGCTCTGCCCAGGCACTGCGGCACACACGGCTTTTCTGAATCTTAAAACAGATAAACAACGACTGCCCTCACAGCCCATCTCAGATGACTTATGGATCTCAATCTTGCTGGACAGATGACACTCTGAGGCATATTATTATTTCGCAACATTTTGGATACGGTTTATAGTCGAATTGGTTTTCTACTTTTAGATTCTGTCGTGCCATGGAACAGATGGGCGAAGATTGTTGAAATGATTGTTTCCTTCAGCAAAGGACACTGCAATATTTTCGGGCCTGTATTTATAAGCCCTCATGTGGAACCAACTGCCCCCTTGTGTAAATACAGAGAAATAAATTAATTCATTGACTAAACTACATAAGCTTAGCCGTTGAATTGAGATGGAACTTCATAGAAGACACAGAATTAAATTATAAAGCAGTGGTTTTTAACTTTGTTGATCTGATTGGCCCATGGTCTAACACAGTTTATTAATTTCCTAGCTGTCTACCGTTAAGTAATTTCCACTAGTAGTCTGCTTCTTTTTTTTTTTTTTAAATCATTACTATTAACATACATTTTAAGAATTTTTGGCATTCAAAAATTTTTTAAAAAAAAGTTAATAAATTATTATTATTATTAACAGCGTTGGGAGTAATATTAAGTAAAGAGTAAAGATAGTTGCATAATCAGATTACTTTTTTCAAGTAACTAGTAAAGCCTTCAGACTGAGGCTTATTCATTTCACTTTTGTTGTTTACAGTTGCCAAAAATATAGCTTTTGCGTTTTTTATTATTAAAAACAAATAAGCAAGCCCAGCTCAGATGACAAAAAGTAACACAAAAGTAACATAATGCATTACTTTTCTGAAAAGTAAGGCAAATAGTTATATTTCTATGGAGTAGTGAAACATTGTAATGCATTACTTTTGTAAATAACTTTCTCAACACTGATTATTAATAATAATATGAACATAAATCATATTAATAATAATATGTTCATTTAAATGGTTTTAAGTTGTCCTACAGCCCCCTTCACAGGAACAGTTCACACTAAATATCTAGTTTTTGAGTTAACAGCTTACTGGAGTGAATGAATATTACTCAATAATAACTTAAATTTGAATTTAGTGGCCTAATAGTGCTTCATCCTTTTTTAATGGTGCTTTTTATTTTATGTTGTTATTTTGAAATGACATTATAATTGTCACAGTATGGAAAACAGCTGCATTTAAAAAAATATTTCTAAGAAAATAAAAGAATTCAGAATGACTTTGAGGTAAATGACGCAATTTCCATTTTTCATCTCTTTAAACCGAATTGTCCAGCTCTGCTTGCAACTAATCCTTAAGATGTGCCATTTTAGATTATAAAAAGGACTCTTCATTTTAGAGGCATTAAACACAAGTCAAGTGTGTGGCCTCTGCTGCTATTCAGTGGGAAATTCTGTTCTGCAGAGCACTGAACACTTCTGATGTACTGTCTGAGACTGAAAAGGCATCGATCCCTCGAGGGGATCACGAAAGCAGTGGCCCCAGAAGCATATATAAACTCTGCTTAAATTAGGTTTTGATGGTCATTTTATGGTCTCTTAAGTTGACTGCGATTGATTATGAGAATAGTAGAGGAAGTCCTTGATCACTAAACCTCTCAACGTGGGCGTGACGTACCTTGACAATGTCCTCATTGAATGACTTGCACTGCACAAAGGATGACACATCAGTGACTGCGCCGTTTAGCTCTATGGAAACCACCTTGACAGGGATGGCCACAGTTCGGCCAGTGAGAATTGCCGTGTTGATAATCTCAGTGTCCTGGATATGGAAGAAAGAAAGAGGGAGAATGAGAGAGAGCATGAGTCAGGAGGTTAGTAGAAGTTCACTGTTCCAAAGACATGAATGTTCAGGAAAGCCCTGGAGTCAGGGCTAAACTGCTTAATAAATTGTAAAAACAGTATCTATATTAAAGTCAAAAGCCATGAGCTTCCCTCTCTCTCAAAAAACATCAGAGCAATATAAATTCTGGTTGACTGGTTTTAGAACTCATTCAGACACCTGAAATTAGAAGCGTTCACAACAAGAATGCGTCCCTTCAGATTCTCCAAGGCAACTTCTTCAAAATATGTGTATTTTTTAAAATTACATTGCATGATTTTTCTATGATAATACAACATTGTAGAATGAATGTCTAAAATGCAGTCGTTGTCTGTAAACAAAATAGTCTGAAAAGGTTTGCAAGACATGAAGATTCATCACATAAAAACATTCAAAACAAAAATACCCACAAATGTCCTTAAATTGCCACATACAGATGCCAATGCTTGGTATGAATCACAACACTGGTTACAAATAACAATGGTTATTTGAGAAAAGAAACAAATTCATCCTGACATCACAAGACAACTCAAGTTACTACTTGTGACACCATCATCAACAATAGCATTGTAGATAAAACTGGCAAAAAGTCAAACAATGCAACAATATTCATTATTCAAGCGCGAGCAGAAGGCAGTGTAAAGAAATAGTCTTTAAGAGAAGCAGTCTATCAGCGGAAGTTAAAATCAGCTCGTAAGTGTATTTACTTGTCTCAGTGTTTAGCGCAGTTGCCGTTGATCAATACTATCACTACCACTCGCAAACCACGCATCACACACTGTAGACAGCGCAATCCTATCAACCTGCGCACTTTGCCTATGTCTGCTAATACATTACTTTCTTTTTCTATTGGTCTCTGGAATTGTCAGTCTGCTGTCAACAAAGCTGATTTCATTACTTCCATTACTAGTCATTCAAGGTTAAACCTCATGGCCCTGACAGAGACCTGGATCAAACCAGAGGACAATGTTACACCTGCAGCACTCTCCAATAATAACCCCCCGTTTGACTGGAAGAGGTGGAGGTACTGGTCTGCTCATCTCTAATAATTGGAAATTTACTTCTTTACCATCTCTGAGTATCAACAGCTCCTTTGAATCACATTCGGTTACTATTACCTACCCTCTACAAATCCATTTTGTAGTTGTTTATTGTCCTCCAGGATCACTAGGTAACTTTGTGGAAGAATTCGATTTATTGCTCTTAACCTTTCCCGAGGATGGCACTCCCTTAGTCTTACTTGGAGACTTCAACATCCACCTAGATTAACCTCAGGCTGCAGACTTCCACACTCTGCTTGCCTCTTTTGACCTCAAGAGAGTGCTAACTACGGCTACTCACAAATCAGGCAACCAACTGGACCTTATCTACACACGACACTGCTCCACTGATCATGTGCTGGTTACTCCACTGCTCCAGAGTAACTTGCGTTCACTCTCACCCTCCCGGCTATCTGCTATGGTTTAATCTTCGCTTCCTCCCCCTAAACAGTTATCCTCTCTTGATGCTAACAGTGCTACTGATACTTTCTGTTCCACTCTGACGTCTTGTTTAGATACTTTCTGTCCCTTATCTTCCAGGCCAGCCTGTATCACCCCTTCTGCCCCTTGGCTATCTGATGTTCTCCAAAAACATTGTTCTAAACTCAGGGCTGCGGAAAGGGTATGGCGCAAATCACAAAATCCTACTGACCCTAATTTATATCGATCACTCCTCTCTGACTTCTCTGCTAATGTTTCCACTGCTAAAAGGACATACTATCATGACAATATTAACAATTCGTCTAACTCTCACATGCTCTTTAAAACATCTTCCTCCCTCCTTTGTCCTCCTCCTCCCCCTCCTTCATCCTCTCTAACAGCTGACGACTTTGCCACATTCTTCATTAATAAAATTATAAACCTCACTGCACAATTTTCCACAACACAATCTATCAAACACATCTTACCAGCAAACATACACTCGTTCACATCCTTCTCTCCACTCTCTGAGGCAGAAGTCTCTAAACTTTCCTGTTATCTTACTACCTGTCCGCTTGATCCTATTCCATATCATCTCCTTCAAGCCATTTCTCCTGCAATTGTACCTGCAATCACTCACATCGTTAACACATCCCTTCACACTGGAATTTTTCCCTCAGCATTTAAACAGGCTCGTATAACTCCACTTTTTAAAAAACCCACTCTTAAACCAACTCTTTTAGGGAACTATAGACCGGTTTCCCTTCTTCCTTTCATTGCAAAAACACTTGAACGAGTTGTGTTCAACCAAGTCTCTGTCTTTCTCACACAGAACAACCTCCTGGACAGTAACCTATCTGGCTTCAGAAGTGGACATTCGACTTAAACTGCCTTGCTTTCTGTTGTTGAAGCCCTAAGACTTGCAAGAGCGACTTCCAAATCTTCATTACTTATCTTGCTGTATCTGTCTGCTGCTTTTGATACGGTCAACCATCAGATCCTCTTGTCAACTCTATTGAGAAAGGGCATCTCAGGAACCGCACTCCAGTGGTTTGAGTCTTACCTCTCTGATAGGTCCTTCAAAGTATCGTGGAGAGGTGAGGTATCCCAGTCGCAACATCTAGCTACTGGGGTGCCTCAGGGCTCAGTTCTTGTACCACTTCTCTTTTCTGTCTACATGGCATCACTAGGTTCTGTCATTCAGAAACATGGCTTTTCATATCACTGCTATGCTGATGACACTCAACTCTACCGGTCATTCCATCCTGATGATCCGACGATAGCTGCTCGCATCTCAGCATGTCTAACAGACATTTCTTTCTGGATGATGGACCATCACCTTCAGCTCAACCTAGCTAAGACAGAACTGCTTGTAGTTTCAGCTAACCCATCGCTTCATCACAATCTCACCTTCCAGTTAGGCTCATCTACCATAACTCATTCAAAAACAGCTAGAAACCTTGGAGTTGTGATTGATGATAAGCTGAATTTCTCAGACCACATTGCTAAAACTGCCCGGTCCTGCAGATTTGCATTATACATGTAAGATATCAGAGACTGAATAAGAAAAATTTAAGATGCATCAGAACATTGAAACCTGAGAAGCTGAGATTCCAGCAAGAGGGGGGACCTCAAAGCTGTAACAGGACAACGTCATAAATCGGATTCCTGGCTTCAACTAGCTGAAGTAAGCCTAACCAGCAAGCCTCTTTCACAGAACAGCTTTCAGCCTTGAGACAAAAGAACACTTATTGATAATTCCAATTCAGGAAAGAGACCGTCAAATTTGTTGCAAGTAATCAAGACTGATGAACACATGTAAACCTGTGATAGAAAATCATGAGCTACAGACTCTCTTGGGAAGGTCTCCACACATAGAAGACAGACCAAACCAAAATTCCTTTGTCTAAAAGAACATGCCTTCGTTCTCCATAGAACTACATAAAAGACTTTCATTTTCAATTTTTAATGAAACTAATAATTTCTATGCATAACTGCATATTATGTATGTAACACACACATTTGAATATCCTTGTTTTAATCACTCATTGTGTATGTCTTGCTTTTAATATGTATTGAATAGCTGAAGGATTAACATTCATGTTTGGTATGTATGAAGTTGAAAATTCATGCTTTAAATGTTTCTTCCAATTAATTCTTTGTCAAATGCATCATAGTCTTGTTATGGAAATCATGTTCAAAAGTATACTTTGCAAGAGCCTGTACAGTTCGGACCTCTGACTGAACAGATAACAAGTTGATTTATTAGTGGGGTGGAGAAACAAAGCAATACCCCGAGCAAGGACAGTATCTAATTGGTCAAGACGTCCAGATGGGACGGTCTGAAAGCCGAGTTTAAAAACTCAGGACACCATCAAACTCTCTCTTACTCTTCTTCAAAAAAATGCTCTCTTAGTCCCTCTTAGCCTCTTACTCTCTTACGCCCTTTTCTTCTCTTTTGCCACTGCGTGCTGCTCTTTGAGCATGCTCTGGCCCACGTGACAGCTGCTACCATAATGAGAAGGAAAACAACTTAGAATAAAAGGATGTAATGAGACTTTTACTTTAGTTTCTTTTCTTTCCGTGGAGTTTCGTGTTCTAATGTAAGTTTGCTACAAAGTCCAGCTCCAACTGCACTCGCTTCAAACTTCGACCAGACCAACTCCGCATCCTCAGCCAACACCCAAGACGTCACTTCAAAGACTACTGAACTTCCAGCCAATCAGCAAGTTCGGGGAACCCCCTGTCTGCAACGACCCGTAACACAGGCAAAGCAAGCAAGTACACCTCCAGGTTCTAACTGAATCAGGTGCATTTAATATAAATTTTAGCCTCATTGAGAAACTCAAAGCGAGGCATAAATAAGTGATTGATGGTTGTTCAGGCCTATGCAATTGAACATATTGCTATAAACTTGGGATATCACATTTCCATTCTCGTAAACTCATCCTTTCCTCACTTTCTCTCTTTCTGCAACGTGTGAATGTGTGAATGCTTGTGTTCATGTGTTAGATTAGTTTATGTCTTAGGTTTATATAAATAAAATCTTATTTATATTGAAAAGAGAAGTATCTTGTGTTTTCTGCTCACAAGTTAATGTCTTAATCTGCCGATTTTGTTACTGTGCTATTAAATGGTGTTTTCACTATATTTTGCATTTTAATATCCAGTGCAGAGTTTGTTATACGGCTCGTTCAGTGATCAGCTGTAAAACAGTGATTCTGTTCAAATCCCTATAAAATCATAAATCATTCCCTTTTGAGCTAAATTAAACTATTTCTTTAAATTACATATTAATATTACTTTTATTACATTACATACAATATTAAGAAGATATTTCTCTCGGAGCATGCAACACAACTCCTTGTTCAGGCTCTTGTTCTGTCCAGACTTGACTATTGCAATGCTCTCTTGGCAGGTCTTCCAGCCAATTCTATTAAACATCTACAATTAATCCAAATTGCCGCTGCAAGATTAATCTTTAATGAGCCGAAAAAAAATGCACGTCACGCCTCTGTTCGTCAGTTTGCACTGGCTACCAATAGCTGCTCGCATTAAATTCAAGGCATTAATGTTTGCCTACAGAACCACCACTGGCTCTGCACCCCTTTACCTAAATTCATTACTTCAGACTTATGTTCCCTCTAGAACCTTGCATTCTTCAAGTGAACGACGCATTATTGTGCCATCCCAAAGACTCACAAAAATACTTTCACTGACTTTTTCATTAACTGTTCCCATCTGGTGGAATGACCTGTCCAACTCAATCAGAGCAGCCGAATCCTTACCCATCTTCAAGAAACGGCTAAAAACTCATCTGTTCCACCTTTACTTGACCCTCTAACTCTAGCACTCTCTATTCTAATTTAATTTTATCTATATGTCTTTTTATTTAAATAAAAAAAATAAAATAATAATAATAATAATAATTATCTGTACTGCGTTAGGCTAACCAAGACTTGTAATAGCACTTGCACGTTGTTGCTCTTTTGTTGGTTTTGATTGCTTCTTATGTCTTTGGATAAAAGCGTCTGTTAAATGACTAAATAAATAAATATATATATATGTGTGTAAGGTCTGTTTTGGGTTTTGTTTCATGTTCTTGTTTTCATGTCTTTTATTCTGAAGGTTAGTCTCAGTTCCTGTTTGTATCATGTTGGTTCCCTTGTTCTGTGTGTCATGTCTTCATTGGTTTGCTCATGTCATGTGACCCTCATTGTTTATTATAAGTAGCCATGTCTTTGCCTTTAGTTCTTGTTGTGTATTGATGTTGTTAACTGCTGTTGGTGAGTCTAGTTTGTTCATGCCACGTCTGCTCATGCCATGCCAAGTCTGTTTCATGTCAAGTCGTCTGCATGGATTTCATGTTGGTAAATAAACTGCACTTGGGTTCATCACTATGCTTGCCTTCAGTGGAATCATTACAGTATATATATATATATATATATATTATTTTTTTTTTTAAATTTTTTCATTTTTTCTTAATCTAACATGACTTTAGCATTTAATTTGTCTTAAACTGACATTGAAATTTGGCTGTTTTTGATTTATTTATAACTTATTTACAATTTATAATATTGTTGTAGTAACCTTTCTGACCTATAATTGTATGTATTTATACAGAATTGTGTGTCATATAAACATAAAACATTTCTGTGCAATGAGATTTGTTTTGAACATAAATCAATATACAAACAGGCAAAAGCACCATAAATGTTATCTTTTTTTTTAGTTCATTGCACTTTTGTGTGCTGTTTTCAAAGACGTTCATGAGAATTAATGAGCTGAATTACTAAATTAAAATAAATGGCAAGAGCATTTCTAGTGTTTTCATAAGAGGAAAGTACTATTATAATAGAAAATTGCAATAGCTGTAAAGTATTTAAATATCTTATCTAGAATAAATACTTCCCAGAACATGGATATTAATCAGAAAGTAAAAGAAAAATACATGCTGTAAAACGGGCATCATCAAATCTGGCCCACTCCTGCAGAGTTTAGCACTAATCCTAATCAAACACACCTGAGCATGCTAATCAGAGTCTTCAAGATCATTAGAAAATCACAGGTAGGTGAGTTTGATCAGGGTTGGAGCTAAACTCTGCAGCAGATTGGACATCCAGGGAAAGATTTGAGGAACCCTGCTGTGAAATATACGAAGCTTGAAGTAAAGGACATACCTGTTCAAAATAGTCATTTGTGACAAACTTAAATGGGATTGAGCGTCTCATTCACTATGTATAAATCCTCATGGACTATAACAGTTATAGTACTCCATGGTAATGGATTAACTTTTAAAATACTCTGTCCTGAGCTTGCCAATTTAAAAGTTTCCCTGTTAGATGACACATGCAAATAAATCCATGCTTTCAATTACATCTCAAAAGCTGAAGCCAATTAAAGAGCACATTGACTTCACAATAGCTTTCCAAGAAAAATCAATTCATTATTTTGGATAGAACTGCTGCAGGGATGTTGCACAACTAACTGTAAATTATTTCCCTTGTGGCTGACAGGAATAAAGCAAAGATTATGCAGCTCTCGCTCCACTCTCTCTCTCCCTCATGTTTCAATCAAAACAGCATATTTGAGGAGAAACTTTCCACCGACCCCCTTTGTTTTTAAACAGGCATTTAAAATAAAAGCATGCATGTATGAATGAGAAAGCCAAAGTCTTATTTGAACAGCTTTTCAATCAACATCACTTGAATGTTTTTATGTCTAATGTGCCCTTTTAGGTTGTCAGGGTTGAAAATAATGTATTCCACATAAAATGGCTTGACTCTTCATTTGGAAAAACGTTTTTTCTTATCTTTTAGCTTTGCCAGGCTAAACTGCTTTAAAGTCCAAACCAGGAGCATAATTTTTGTCCATGGTAAATGAAGAAAGATGCCCAGGGTTCCTGATCACCTGCATGAACAAGCCATAGTCCTGCTGCAGGGAGGCATGAGGACTGCAGATGTGGCCTGAGTAATAAACTGCAATGTCTGTACTGTAAGGCTGATGATACACTAGGCAACTTTTTAAGCAATGTTGTCGAGCAACTTGGGGAAATGTTGCCGTCAACGGGCAACCAGGTCAGGCACAGAGCCCACGACCGATCTAAAATATCCAGATAGAAATTTGTTACCATTTCTCAATGGGAATGTGCCCAAGAAACATTGCTAAAAAAAAGTTACCCAGCAAAATTGCTCAAAAAGTTAACCCGTCAGCCTAAGACGCCTAAGACAGAGCTACAGGAAGACAGGAAGGACAGCTGATTGTCTTTGAAGTGACAAACCACATGTAAACGTGTCCCTCCAAACACGTTCAAGAACTTGCAAGTGCTTTGGTGGAAGACTGTGGAAACATCTCATAGCAATAACTGGCAAATCTGGTTCAGTCGATGACGATGAGATGCACTGTACTTAAAGCAGCCAGGGGATACACATACTCACTGTACTCGACTTTGGATATCGACTTGTTCAGGGACTCATTATTCAATTTCTGTCTGCCAAATGTCTGTTAATATCACTAATAATACTGATAATAATACAAACATTCAGGGTCATAGATGGCTAACAATTCTTTTGGTAAATGAAGGGTGTTTTGCTGCCTATATCAGAGACACTGAGATGGGATCCAGCATCCCCACTTGTCCTTCATATAAAATGGATGGATGCAATAACTATGTGGAGTGGTGGGGTGACCCAGTGTGACGCAAAAGAAGTAGTAGTCCAAAATATCTTATTGAGGTTGTCATTGTTACTACTGGTTTGGACAAAAACCTAGGTTTGCATGCAGAGGTTCACACTGACAAAGCAAAGCAGCTGAACTCATTTATTTTCAATGAGAGCTGGTGATCAAGTGAGTATATATAGTCAGTGTTAGGCAGTAATAGATTACATCTGTTATAATCAGAGTCCAAAAAATGTTTGATTTTATACATACACATATATAAATATATATATAAAATAGGGCTGTTCATCTCCATAACTGAGGCTAATGCGATATACATCTCAATGCATAGCCAACGATACAATATTAAAGAGACACATTAAAGAGACATATTAAGCAGCTACCGATGCCATGCGATACGATTCACCCCCTATTACGATTCGATTCGATTCAACACAATGCAATTCAATGCAATACTATGCAATGAGGAAAAAAATTATGCTATGCAATTCAGTATGGTATAGATAGTTTGCTCAGACAGGCAATTATTTTAATCTATATTCTATGTAACTCTCAGGACACGCCTGGATCTCCGAAGTGTTGCGATAGTTCATATTCACGTAGCAGCAGAGGGAACATGCTTGAGAAACAGTTGAGAAGAAATCAATCCACATATAAAATATTGGCCACAAATTATTAACCACTTTCTAAATAATAAAAGTATAGCACACCTAACAGTAATTATATATAAATCATTTTTTTATAAATGCAAATACGTTCGAAATGATGCATCGCTATACAAATTCCAACTTGTATCCGATGCACACTTTTTTAATTCGATGCATCGTATCATTGATTTTTATGCTGATGCACTGATGCAAATCAATGAATCTTATATATATATATATATATATATATATATAAACACACACATATATATACACTCACTGGACACTTTATTAGGCACACCTTGCTAGTACCAGGTTGGACCCCCTTTTGCCTTCAGAACTGCCTTAATTCTTCGTGACATAGATTCAACAAGGTGTTGGAAAAATTCCTCAGAGATTTTGGTCCATATTGACATGATAGCATCACGCAGTTGCTGTAGATTTGTTGGCTGCACATCCATGATGTGAATCTCCAGTTCCACCACATCCCAAAGGTGCTCTATTGGATTGAGATCTGGTGACTGTGGAGGCCATTTGAGTAAAGTGAACTCATTGTCATGTTCAAGAAACCGGTCTGAGATGATTTGAGCTTTGTGACATGGTGCATTATCCTGCTGGAAGTAGCCATCAGAAGATGGGTACATTGTAGTCATAAAGGGATGGACATGTTCAGCAACAATACTAATCGGGCTGTGGCGTTTAAATGATGCTCAATTGGTATTAAGTGGCCCAAAGTGTGCCAAGAAAATATCCCCCACACCATTACACCACCACCACCAGCCTGAACCGTTTAGACAAGGCAGGATGGATCCATGCTTTCATGTTTTTTACTCCAAATTCTGACCCTACCATCTGAATGTCGCAGCAGAAATCGAGACTCATCAGACCAGGCAATGTTTTTTCAATCTTCTATTGTCCAATTTTGGTGAGCCTGTGCGATATGTAGCCTCCATTTCCTGTTCTTAGCTGACAGGAGCGGCACCCGGTGTGGTCTTCTGCTACTGTAGCCCATCTGCTTCAGGGTTCGACGTGTTGTGTGTTCAGAGATGGTATTCTACATACCTTGGTTGTAACGAGTGGTTATTTGAGTTACTGTTGCCTTTCTATCATCTCTAACCAGTCTGCCCATTCTCCTCTGACCTCTGACATCAACAAGGCATTTTCGTCCACACAACTGCCGCTCACTGGATATTTTCTCTTTTTCGGACCATTTTCTGTAAACCCTAGAGATGGTTGTGTGTGAAAATCCCAGTAGATCAGCAGTTTTTGAAATACTCAGACCAGCCCGCCTGGCACCAACAACCATTCCACATTCAAAGTCACTTAAATCCTCTTTCTTCCCCATTCTGATGCTCGGTTTGAACTTCAGCAAGTTGTCTTCACCACGTCTAGATGCCTAAATCCATTGATTTGCTGCCATGTGATTGGCTGATTAGCAATTTGTGTTACCAAGCAATTGAACAGGTGTACCTAATAAAGTGGCCGGTGAGTGTATATATATTAATGAAAATTATTTTTAATAGTTTTATTTTTCGTTAAAAATAACAACCACAGTTGAATGGCACTATAGGATTTAACACTTACACATTGTGCTGTAGTCTTTTTATTTAATAGAAAAGCACACACTTTTCCTTTATTCTCATTTTTTTAGCATGAGAGAGATCGTAAATGTTAGACTTTCAAATAACATATGAGTTAGTTTCTCTTAAATATCTCCCCACTGAGCAAATGAGTTATTAGCTCAGAATTACTCTGATAGCCTTAGCTGAAACTGCATAATCATAATTTTCATTCAAAGTGCATTACTGGCCTCCCTGTCTTGTTTAAATGGAAGTCTTGGGTACTTGCACTAAGAAATAAAATTCATTACAGGCCTCTGCAAAGGCTTTTCATCCTGCAGCCGACTGATTCATTTCTTTGCCTGACATCTCATTTTTATGCAAGGTAAACTTTAAAGGTCAACAACATACACCCACTGAATTTATTTAATTCATGTTTGGAAAAAGCCTATTGTGCTGGTGTTGCCTACCGCTGTCATTTCCTCCCCTCTAAGCAAAAACCTAAACAGATGGTCATGGACACACAGGGACTCTCAGCAAAGGAAGCTGATTCAAATCCAGGTTTATTTTCGGTAAATAGTAACTAAGCACAGAAAAGATTACAGTAATAACATGAAGATTTATTGAGTCTCTCATCCTTTGCAAAAAAATATACTGCATTGGTACTATGATGACGTATTAGATAATAATACCATGGACTTTGATTCATAAAATGCCATAGTATCACCATAATACATATGACCCCAAACCATGATATTCTTTTAATTCTTTTTTTTTAACAAACAATGCTACATTTGCATTTACATGGTAATAATGTGGTAATAACATGTTTTTAATGATGCTTTTTTAGTATCATAGTAATATAACACACTGCTCCAACACAAGAGACGTGTCATCGCTGCCCTTCATTCTGAATCATAAAGTGACAGCAGTGTGCGAGCGTGTGGTTGGGAATGCAAATTGGAGTATCATTTTCATGGCGGGCAGTATTTACTGTGACAGACAGCACAAGCCGAACAGTCTCACGTGATGGGTGAAACCGCCAGCTCAGATGGATATAGACATCTTTAGCTCTAAATAATAGCACGGGAGCTTTTGCAAGCCATTAAACACTTCACACACAGTCAGAGCAGGGTAAACCTGGGCCTGTTATCACATACGGAAAAGATACCAAAGAAACAGGCTATTTGATATAAGACACTGCTGAGGTGACAGACTGCCCTTACCATAAGATTTTTCGAGGCAATTTACAACACTATGAATAACCAGCTTGGTTTATAGCAGCAAATGCTTTATGGATTCAAACAAAGATGTATGCTGCTGTGGTCAGGTGGCTTGCTATAAAATATGGGCATTTTACAGTCAACGAGAAATGGCAGTCTGAAGCCATTTGAATTCCAAAGCCATTGAGCACCTTTTCTACTAATGTATTTATACTACAAAGCGTCATAGAATAGTTCATAAGTACAAGATTTGGGACGCACCTGTTTTTTTTTTTTAACTCCTCTGTAAGGTAAGACTAAATTCTTTCAGTCAGAAATAAAACAGATTGTAGAAAGTGCCTGTTTAAAGTGAGTTTTACCCTGAAAAGTCAAATGCATCATATATATATTTACACAACATATTTTTAATGCAATGAAAAATGCATTTCTGTTGTGAACAAATAAATTATCATGAAAGTCTGATGTATAAAGAGATGTGATAAAAAGAGATTATATTAAAAATTATATACTGTATATGCACATATTAGTGTTAGGTCTAAAGGTTAAATATACAATCTGGTTAAAAAAATTTTTTGACTAGAAATTGTCAAAGTAAAAAAAGTGTCAATGTTACTTTAAAAAGGTCGAGTTAACTTTAAAGTCTTAATCTATCCCTCAGGTTTAGAGCCTGAGGAAAAAACATAAGGTCATCATGACCTCACGTCCAGAATCTTACCTTTTTCATATACCAGGACTAGTCCCTTGTCCGAAAGTGTGTGTATGTGTGTGCTCATGATACTAGCCCCGGCTGGAACGCCGTGCCATATTTTATTTATGATGTACTATTGAAGCAGGAGCAGAAGTGAAGCCCATGTAGGCAACGCATCCTCTGTCCCCCGCGTGCTTATCGAGGACCGCCTTCACATGCCAAAACTGAGCTATTTCAAGAGAACATGCTGAGCCAATCCTGTATGCGTGTTAAAGGCCTATCTCGCTGGCCAGGTTTGAAAGAGCAGTTTATGTTAATAGAGATTGCGAGACTGGCTTTTTGAGGTAAGAGGGCTAATTGTGGCCAGACTGAGCCTGTTGGGAAAAATGGCTGAGGTTATACATAAGTTATAGTGTTTCATCCAGTATGTAGAGGCCAAAATTCTGAGACCACCTCTGAGAATGCTTTTACTGGAAAAAAAATAATGATAATACAAAAATAGACATTTAAAATGTGTCCAGAATATGTCTTTCATTTCTAACAATCAGTTATGTTCCCTAAAAAGTAATCTATTTAAAATAAATTTATTTCATACTAAGTACAGTTAAAATCTATTAACATATTTCCTGACATATCGCTTGAGACTTACTGATATAAAAATTATAGGTCAACTTTATTTGGACTACTACTTGTGCACAACACACATTTCTTAATATTAAGCATAAAATGTGTTTCAATGCCACTATTAATGAGGATTGCATGATCTTTGAATAATATCGGTCTTTGAATGCAAACTATTTAAAGTGTACCTGAAGTATACTTGCAATAGTTTCACTTTAGCACAATCAAATATAGCTACTTAAGTATATCTTTAGATGGACTTCAGCATTACTTCAGCAAAACTGCGGTCAGAACTACAGAAAACTAAAGCAAGCATTTATGACATCTACAAAGAAAGCTGACATATATGTCATAGCAACTATTTAGTAAATATTCAGACAACTGACCAGTTTGTACTAATAAACACGCAAATGTTTGTAAGATGTAAAACATATGTAAACATGCCTATCATAAAACTGCGCATGTGGACGACATGGAAGTCGTGGCCTAATGGTTAGAGAGTTGGACTCGTGATCCAAAGGTTGCGGGTTCGAGTCTCTGGCCGGCAGGAATTGTAGGTGGGGGGAGTGAATGTCCAGCGCTCTCTCCACCCTCAATACCACGACTGAGGTGCCCTTGAGCAAGGCACCGAACCCCCAACTGCTCCGGGTGTATGTTCACGGTGTGTGTGTGTTCACTGCTGTGTGTGTGCACGTTGGATGGGTTAAATGCAGAGCACGAATTCCGAGTATGGGTCACCGTACTTGGCTGAATGTCAATTCACTTCACTTCACATATATTTGTTCAAGATTTAAGTGTTCGCATGCATATTTTTTCATATCGATCAGATTATTTCAGGTTAACACCAACCCTTTCAAATCAGATGAAAAGTTTATTCGGATTGAACTGAATTAAATTGACAGAGGTGTCTACATCAAGGTTTTACAGTCCGGTTAAACTATCCAGACCGGTGAAAGATGTAAAATGTAAACAGATCAAATATTAGGTACCAAACTGATCCAAAAAAGTAATCTTAAAAGTATTTTTAGTAGTACCAATTATACATATTTTTGTTATAAAATATTAAAATTTACATCATTATCAAGAATCAGTCTAAAACCTGATGATCTGTACTAGCATGATTTTGGAATGTTCTTTTTTTTTTAAATTGTGGTAAACTACAAAAAGATTCTTAAATTTGATTTGTAACCTAGAAATGCATTGTAACCTAGAATCACATGCGGTTCTTAATTTTTATACTTTTTGATTCCGATTTAATTTCATTTGATTTCCGATTTATAATATAATATAATATAATACAATACAACATAATATATATTTTTTTATTACATCTCAGATTTTCAGTGTGGTCTTTGAATCCCACTGTGTATATATACACCCTCTTTCTCAAACTCTGCTTTGTATCCAGGGATTTATATGTGTGATTTAGAAATTCAATGAAATGCATGTGTGTCACCTATTGTGTGCATATATGCATGATTTTGTATCTGTATATATGCGTCTGCTCTGTATGGGATACTCATTAGATGCTCTGAATGTGAACGTGTCTGTGGGTGTATGAAGCGGGATTTGCTCGGCTAAATCAGTGCAGGATCCATTTCATGCACTTGGCATGCAACATATAGGTTCTGCCATTGTTGTGTCTATACACACCTCTTATATGAGCCTTACTGATTGCTTCCTACTTACAAATATCCAATGAGGGCGAGCAGACCTCTTGTGTATTTAGAAAATCTATAAAGAAGGTCTTTTCATGCATAAAGCCCACATAAACACATGGCATATCGTGTATATCACATATTTTCCAGCTATTGAACACTCAGATTTTTGTGTCTGCCACTTAAGCTTAAGATCCAAAACCTTGTGTGCCTCCTTGCTGTCTGCTGCCTACATAGGTGTCCTAACTGATGTAGACCCTCGTAATGACTGATTTGCAATGGTCTACAAATTCACAAATGTAAAAAAAAAAAAAAAAAAAACTTGACAACTGCTTTTAATAAACTGAAATTGACAAAATCTTTTAATAAAACATGAAGCTAATTTTATTAACTATAAAAAATATTTTTCTAAAAATATAAAATATTTTTGCAGTTTGTCGCAGTACAGTCTGGGATTTCCTTCTCTATAAATAATAGATGTGGTGCCACCTTAGAATTCAGGCAAAATAAGATTTCTTAGGAAGCAGAAATATTGTAGCCCACCAACTATGCTTTAAAATGCTGCCTACGGAAGCAGCTCACTAGGTTTTGGAACTGAGCTTATATCTGTTCTTATATTCTTTGTGTGTGTGCATGAAGGAAGGTAATGAAAAATTGAGGCCTTGTCTCTTGCTCTGCTGCAGTTTCCAATATTTCTCTCATGACTGTCTTGTTTTGTATTCACTTCTTGTTATTTGAACCGTTATATTCTGCCTGCGCAGGGGTTTGAAACACAGCGATAGGTTTCAGGGAGGAATAGAGGATACTGACAGGTCAAAGAAGCCTCTCTACATGAAGCAACGTGTCTTTTCTGCTGCACCTGGTCCCCGTGTACTGAATCATGCTAGAGTTTAAACATACACATATTACAGGGGAGGGCAAATGGCCCCAAACAACCAAAGATGAATTTTGATAGGTGAACAATGGAGTTTCGTGCTTATGAAACATGAGGAACCCTTTCTAACCCTTTCCAGAGAACAAATAACTTGAAAAGTGTAATTTTTTTTTTCTGACTTGGCTTGAAAGATAATGTGAAAAGCCTTGTGAAAAAGTTTAGCATATTTTTATAAAAAGCATATATTAAGTAAAATACATCAAAAGAATATACTTAAGCATAAACTAATTGTAATTTATTCGGTCACTTATTTATATGTTAATTAAAATTAAATGAAAATGTATTATATTTTAATTGCACTTTATTAAATGCAATTCTTTGAAAATAATAATGCTGTTTGACCCACATAAGTAGGACTTTAAATAATTTCATAATTACTTCCATTATCTTTCAAAGCATATTAAAATGTACCTTTGATTGTGCTGACAAGGATATACCGTAAATTAAAATGTAATTTAATGTCTATTTATTACACTTTTTTAAAGTGTACTTAATTGTGTTATAACACAACGTACACATAATCATGAAAGTGTTCTTTTAAGCACATTTAAGTGGCCTTCAATTTCATTAATAGGATATTATCTCCACATACAGTTTATAAAAATATACCTTTAAGATTTGAAGTACTACAAATGCACATTTAATACAATAACACACACTTTTTTTTCACAGTGGCACCAGCACAGAAACTACTCTCTGTAAAAATAATGGCCATTTTTCACATACTGTATAATCTCAAACAATAACCATATATATTGAATGTGTCTCTTGAAATAGAAGTGCTATGGAATTTCTATACAGTGCTAATGTCTGATAAAAATCCATATAGATGCTTAACGGTAATGTATATGTTGTAAGTGGTTGGCAATTCAGCAGAACAAAGGGGTTTTTAGAAGTAATCTCATTCAGAGTTTTCATATTAATAACTGATTGAACTGGGCCTAGATTGGATGTGCTGACCTTTATTTTGGAGAAGAAATCACTGCACTTTCATTGGTAGCTGAAATTTTCACCAAATACGCAAAAAATGATTAATAAACAAACACACAAGAGTTATGTGCATGGTATTTTGTGATTGACAGGCATTCCAATTCTGTGTGGCCACAGATGTCATGTGGGCCTGACAATAAAGTATAAACCTATCAAAACCTATCAAAGTCAGCCTACTCTGAGCTTTAAGGTTGTTAAGCTATGGTATATGCTTCTGTAGGACCCAGACTTCAATGTTATTTCCATATCATTTTCAAAATCCAACAGTGTTTGCAGAATTCTGCAGGCTGATTTTTAGAAACCTTTTTTTGTTTTTTGCTTCCAATTAAATTTTGTGATTTATGGCTTAAACTATTCATTAAAAAGCCTATGAAGAAATGGATGGGGAAAAATAATTCCACATCCAAGGTTGCTGAAAAAGTGGGCGATAATTGTTGTGATCTACTGGTTTGACAAATTAAATTGCATTTGAAATAGACTGAAGTGCAATCTCATTTTTCAAACTTTATGACCCTAGGTGGCAGACAGGAAGAACTTCTTACCATTGAAAGTGGAATGATGGCTTGGATGTCCTTCTGCACAACCGTCAGCTCTGTGACCACCTTCTCTGCATCAGAGGCTGGATTCTGGCCCCTGTAATCAATATTCCAGTTGATTCTTCTGGTAACTGATTGACTGGTGAAGTTCTCCATCTCAAAGTCTAGCTGCATAATCTCGATGCTGGCAGCCATGTCCCTGAAGAGACACAACAAGATCATATGACAGTGAGCGCACTAAATTGATCAATAAGGCTGTAAAAAAATAACAAAAAAAATACTGGCTATCCACCAGATTTAGCCATTAAGCTAATTTAGAAGAGTATAATTAGGGTCAGGTATGTATTTAAAGCTTAAATGGTTTAATATGCTGGTCATCAACAAAAACAGATGTTCTGTCATGTATCAGGTATTATATATTGAAACAACCAGCAAATTAATCAATCAGAGAGAGCCGGGCAAAGCCCATCTGTTGTTTGGGACTGAATTACAGGAGCTAAAAATGGATTTACAAATTACAAATCTAACGAAACGAATGCAAAGAGAGCATGTGTGTAAATACATGACCAAAACAGGTCAACATGCTTGAAGTTTTATTTCTTTACTCACCAATTATATTATTATATGGATGAAAATTTATGATAAATGCACTTTTCATTGGAGAAAATTTGGAGTCATGTGACACGTGCACATGTCCTGAAAGTGGAAACTAAATGGACCCATGTGGTCATTTTTTGCATTTTTATTGATTAGTATTTGAGTTCTCATCCTCCTCCTCCTCCTCCTCCTAAATCAAATGGATTATTTCTCAGTAATATCTCAATATTCTGCATTTTCTAATATGTCCATTTTAACAGCTTTGGCGAGCATATGAGAATTATTTCAAAAAGCATACCACAATCTTATTGACCTCAAACTTTTAAACTGTAATGTGTATATATTGTTCTTTTAAAGGAGAAGTGCATCTGTGGCCACCGAATATGTTTTCAAAAAGATTTTCCTTTGTCTTCCGTTGTTTAGTGAAACAGGATGTGCTGCCCCAGACTGTCTTGATTGGTTGAGCTGTGTCGGGCTATTTAAACAAACGGAGCAATGTTTTGTAGCACTGCTGAGAAGTGTTTTTACTTTTCAGTGGAATTAACCTATAAATGGGCTTACTTACAGGTTTCTCTGCATATTAAGCTAGGATAGGGAAAATTACTGCAATAAAATGTATTATTATAATTACTGTAACAGGAAAAAATACACAGCACCTTTAATAAAAGGCAATATAAGCAAGAATGCTGCACATTCGCATAACAATAATCTTTGATTTCAAGTGAATTGGTGAAATGAACATAAACATAGTCATAAAAACAGCTGAGCACAACAGCTCACCAGCATACTGGAATTAAATTGGCAACACGGAAAAATACGGTAACTTTGCCTGGCAGATAGTTTCTTCAGAGCCTTTGCAGGAAACCTCCATAATGGATAGTGACAGGCTAAATGAGTTCTGTCTGTTGATCTCATGCACACTCATCAATAATTATTTCCTTTATCTGAGCCTCCTGTTCTACAGGTAGATGTGTTGATAGCAGCTGACAACCACGCTGAGAGAGACTGGCCACGAATTAAATTCCCTTGCTGGGAGTGTGTGCGCCTGTGGAAAAATGCTGCAGGGTTATCAAAATGTTATCTGTGGGGGATAATTAATGTGTCAGAGCTGCAAAATCAAGAACTTCTGATGGGGAATAAGATAAATCCTACATTTAACTCATTACAATTTTATATATAACATGAAACTACATTAAATAATTGAACTATTGAAGTGTAAAAATTAATTTAACTATTTTTTACAGTTTTATAGTGTCCTCAAAACATATTTAGATACTTATAAGCCTCATTTGATGTAGGAATGTCACTGAATTGCATAACAAAATGTCCAAAAAGGTACATCTTGAAACAAATGATGCAACCTCTTTTCACTACTAACTTCACTTTTAACCAACAAGTCCCAAATACATTTTTAAGTGAATGCATGAAGTTCCCCTTAGATGTATAATACCATTTAAAAAAGAAGCATTTATTTGATAAAAAATGACAGTTGAATAACTTGTAATATTACAAAAGATGTTTAATTATTAAAGATTTCAAATAAATGCTGTTTTTTGTTTCTTTCTATTCATCCAAGGATTCTGAAAAAAAGTCGCAAGTTGTGACGAGAATCCAGCTATCGCTGTAGCCAAAGCTATCTCTACTGTAGCTAAGTTGAATAAAAAGAAACGTGAAGACAGTAAACACATGATTGCGACAATATGTCATCTCCAGGTAATAAAAATCATCTGATTCTGAATAACGCAGTGCTAATTGATAGCATTTACTACACTTGGCAATAGATAGGCTACTAGGCTATAAAATATATCTTCTGCCTTAGTCTGTAATAAAAATGGGGGGGGGGGGGGGGGGGGTGGTAGTATATAGGCTAAACAAATCATAAAATTGTCATTAGGAAAATACAGGAAAAATGATAAATTATTGGTTATTGTCCAGCAGTGTATTTGATTTATCAGCCAATTAAAGCAAGAGGTAATAATGAATAAATAATAACAATCGTAATAAAACCTGTCAGTTAAACAAAACCGTTATTATATTTTACATTTCTGTCCCCCTCACTTCTGGAATGATTGAGAATCATGTTTTTTTGTTGTTGTTTCAAATAGAGATCACAATTCTGAACAGACAACTTAAACAAAATAGCAAGTAATTTACTAGAGGTTCTGACAAAATGTCAGTTGCAGCAGTCTATTTATATATTTATTTACTTATTTTAATTCTTTATTGAAAAATCTGCACCTCTTCTGTGGATAATATTATTTTCATAATGATCATTACTCAAGCAGCAGAAGTTAAGTGACAACGTGCAAATATTACTGGCCCATTATGACACAGGTCGATCATCCTTTGCCGGGCCATTTAAAAAAAAAAAAGGGGGTCATAAATTATAAGTAAGTATACCCACTTCTCCAGGCACCACTACACCACTGGATAATAATAAGTAATGTTTCTTAAGCACCATATCAGCATATGAGAATGATTTCTGAAGGATCATGTGACACGAGACTGGACTGGAGTAACAGCTGATGAAAATTGAATACAGGAATAAATTACATTTTAAGATATTAAATTAGTTATTTAAAACTATTAATATTTTACAATATTACAGTTTGTACTGTATTTTTTGAAACATACACCCTTGCTTAGCATAAAACGCTTTAAATGCATTCAAAAAATCTTTTCTGGTTGAAACTGTTGCATTAAGGCTGTCTTTTTTTTCCTCTTCATTTTTAGCTGTATATTTGATTTTGTAATAAAAAAAAAACCTAACTTCTTTTAATGAAAATTCTGCACTTGGGATGTGGGCTTGTATTATAGGCTATCTTGTTATGTAATACAATGACATTCGTATATATTTTTAAGTGCAGCTATGTTTTTAAGGCCACTGCAAAGCATTTTCAAATGCCTTTTGCATTCTCTGCTAGAAAACAAATGCTGTATCTGGTTTAGTATTCTGGCGTTCACTATACTACACTAGTGGCCAACTCTATGGTCTGCAATGCCCCTTTGTTAGAAGATACTGTTTTGCTGCTAATTGTTGCTTGGATAATTTGCAACTGATGCGGCCAATTAAATCTACAAAAGCATTAAGTGTGACTTTCCCACTAAAAGTTTAATTACTTTTCCTTTTGTTTGGACTAAATTATTTCAAGGCGAATGGGAATCAATCCGTATCAAACGTGTTTGCTTTCTTGATGTCCATTCATTGGACACTGCATTAACAAAGTTAACATTGCCTTAATTATTTAGCCATTGCTGAGAACTGATTGTCCAGCACAGCAGGAGAGGAGGCCAGGGAAGAGTTTTGCTTACAATCAGTCATTAAAGCACTGCTAGAACAGGAGCCAGCTTTCAAAACGCCCTGTATTTAGAGTCATTTTAGGCTTGCTTAATTCTGGAGTGCAGAAACACAAAGAGAGAAAGAATTGGCGCGAGTGTGCCAGCAACTGAATCTCTAATTGAAAATACATTAATGGAATGATGAGGCTTGTCTTATACTAACAAATAATACTGGCTTTGCCTCCAAGGCCAGCTCTAAACCACATGTGCAATGTTTGCTCCTAGCAGTGGAGTCACTCATTAAAACTGCTAGAAAAGATAGATGGTGAAAGAATATGGGCAGTGTATGCAAATAAATTTGCAAGTCTAAGAAGAGAACTGCAGTCTGTGGACAGAACGAGCTGCGTTAACGGAAAATCTATACAAGGAAACGGTGTCGACTTGCTAAAAAGTATTCATCTTCTTAGACTACAAGCGCATGCAGGCATTATTCTGTTACGATACAAAAAGCCCCCAGTAACATCTACACATATATCCTCCAAAACAAAGAGATGAGTTCAACTGTAAACTCGGCTCAAAACAAGTAGTACATTTTTGTTAGTTGTGGTGAAAAGTGCAAAGCTGTTTAAAGTCGCATTACAAATAACAAGCAACACCTCTCTTTAGTCTGGTGTCACATTGGCGCTTGACAACATGTCAGAGGCTGTTGAAATGTGCTGCACATAAATAAACTGTGATAAGTTTGCACAAATTCCAACAGTGCAATAAATTGGTTGGGAGGCGAGAGACAGAGCAAAGTGTTTTGTACATTGCAATATATATATATATATATATATAAATAATGATAATAAAAATGCATGTACTATATTTTTGTAACCACACTGTAGCAAAGTGATATAATTTTTTTCATGTTTGCATTAATACTGAAATTACAATAACATTATTGTATTGAAAACATCTAAAAAGTAAAAATTCTGTATAATAAAATATGCAAATATTTAAAATATAATAGATCCTTAAAAATGTATCATGCTTTCTACAAAAATGTTAAACAGCACAGCTGCTTTTAGCATTAATAATAATAGGAAATGCTTGCTCTTGAGCAGCAAAACAGCATGATTTCTGAAAGATCATGTGAGACTGAGGACTAGAGTAATGACTGCTAAAAAATTCTGTATTACCATCACAGGAATAATGAATTGCATATGTTTATTATGTTGTTATTTTAAATTGTAATAATTTTTCATAATTTTAGTGGTTTTACTGTATTTTTATCAAATAAATACAGTCTTGGTGAGCATACAAAATATTTAGATCTATTGATTGATCACAAGATCACAAGATTATTTATTTATTTATTTTTTTACTAAGAGCTGGCTCATATGTAAGCCAGTGCTAGTGTCACGGTGCACACAGCAGGGAGGAACATGGAACGCACAGACGAGGACGTAACCTCAAATAATAGTCTTTAATGAAGACATCAAGGCAAGGCAAGGCAAGGCAAGGCAAGGCAAGGCAAGGCAAGGCAAGGCAAGGCAAGGCAAGGCAAGGCAAGGCAAGACAAGGCAAGGCAAGGCAAGACATGGCAGGCCAAGGCAAGGCTTACAGACAGGAAACACCGGGGGTAACGAGTAGACCAGACAACATTACACTGAACAGACAGGACTATAAATACTATAATCAGACGAACACGGCTGAACAAGAATTAACTAATGATTACATTTAACAAGGACAGGAAACAAACCAAATATGGACACAAGAGGCAGGACCACATGACTGTCACGAATCTGGTCCATGCTCTCCTGGTCTAACCACCACCAGAGGTCACCCGTTCACCACATTGACTCTCACACTACACAGCACACTGGACTCCATTTCCCACTATGCATTGCACAGATCACAGCTGTCACCATTCACTCATCACACACACCTGATGCTCATTTCACAATCACACACACCATTTAAGCCATGGACTTCCTCAGCATCAGGGCCGAGTATTGTTAGCGTTTATCACTAACCCAGCGATAGCAACTTTACAGAGCCATTGTTTTAGTCTTGCCTTGTTTTCCTGCCGTGTCTGACCCTGCCCGTGTTTACTGGATGTTTGCTCCCCGTTTGGATTATTGCTGTCGACTCTGGATTATCTCTCTGCCTTGCCCCTTTGGATACTGTTCGCCGATCATCGACCCACGCTTGCGCCCCGGATTGCTCTGTCTTGCCTCTGCCATACCTGTTTGCTGTCTCCTGACCCTGCCTGTATGACCATGTTTTCTAATAAAGCTTTGCATATGGATCCGCATGTCTCACGTCTCGTCAGCCCTGTAACAATGACACACACGACAGAGGACTGACAGCTAGCATATAACAATTATATTTCTGTAACAAACCGTATATCACTGTTAAACCATTAGAATGGATTTCCTATTATGTTATTGCACTTAAGTGAAGATGGCTTGAAATAGCTTTAGTATGCTACACCACGTTGTTTTTTACAGTTTAAAGGCTATGGATATTAAATCAAACAACAGACATTGTGTATTTACCATAAGAGATTTCAGTCTGACTATCATTAATAAAAAAACAACAAACAAACAAAAAACAGATACATAAATAACTTTTTGGAAAACCTTCTTTCTACTGCAGTATTATATTTGTCTTTTGCTAGGCTGAATAGTCCTAATTAGCTGTGTATTTTTTTAAAACTAGCCTTAAGCTCCATCCTGATGAAACATGCATACAATGTCATCTGTCAGAATACACTGCATGCCAGGAAAAGCAGGAGTTATATTTCTGTAAAAGTTTATTTTTCCTGGTAGCATGCATACAGCTGAATTGTAGGGTCGCAGGTGAGTGACATGGACTTTTCACATGTCTGACACAAAAAGAAAAATTATATGCCAGGGTCCAGCTTGATAGAGGAAAAAAGAAAGTACGGCAGTTAAGAGGTTTAGAAACATGAACAAACAGCATAATGTTTAATTCAAATGACCTCGCTGATAATCTCTACGTCGACTCTCAATCACTGTCCATGGATATCTACCATGTCTTGACCTACGTGACAAAATTATAATAATTTGTTACATTTATATAGCACTTTACTGGGTACTCAAAGAGCTTTACATAGATGGGGGGAATCTCCTCAACCACCACCAATGTGCAGCATCCACCTGGATGATGCGACGGCAGCCATATTGCACCAGAACGCCCACCACACACCAGCTTATTGGTGGAGAGGAGACAGAGTGATGAAGCCAATCAGTGTATGGGGATGATTAGGAGGCCATGATGGTCAGAGGCCAATGGGATTTTTAATGACCACAGAGAGTCAGGACCTCGGTTTAACGTCTCATCCGAAGGGCAAATAACACTTGACTCTACTGGCTAGATGAATCACTCAATGTTCCTGATGATGGAATGGAAGATAAAAAGCTTCTAGACTAGAGTTCTGTAGATTTCTAGAAATGTGCATCTATTTCTAGTTCAACTGTCTGTGTATACAAAGAAATATATATTAAAAAATCAAAAAGTAAATCTGTCTCTCACTCTCTAAAGTCAGAAATCAGTCAGAATTATAATTTAGAATCAATCCCACAGGATACTAATAGGGTAAATAAGAAGCCTCTATGAAGAAAACATTATCCTAATAGACAAATTTGACATTTTTGTTCTTTCACATTTTTGCTATTTGTTTAGGATGACTTTATTTGATTCCTATAGGATTAATTCCAAATTACGGTTTACAGAAATTTTGTATGTTTCTTTTTTTTTCTTTTTTGAATAGTGATCCTTTAATGTGCTGCTTCTGTCGTAAAGCCCTGCAATAATAATTTAGCATGGAAGAATACACAGGAAGTGCTAATTAATATGAGTACAAACATTTCATTGAATGTAAGCCCCTCCAATTAGAGAGTAACATCCTTAAACAAAGGTCTTAAGTGAACAGACGGCATTCTGTTTTAGTTGAATGTTATTCAGATTATCTAGCAGATGTCTGAGTGGGTGAATGTTATGATTCAAACAAGAAAGTGAAGGTTCTCTTTTTGTTGCTGATCTACAGCCAGATTGCCATTCACTACACACTGCTTAGTTTCCCACTGGGGAAGCTGTTCCTAGATCAGTGTACAAAAAGCGGGGAAGCTGACTTACCCAGGGACTCCTTTGATCTTGCTGGCTTCCACAGTTGCAATGGAGTGTTTGGCTCCAGACTGCATATCCCATTCAACCTTCCACTGGTTACTCATCGACTTAGTGCTAAGGAGGTTCACCCCTTTCTTTGCTTTCACCCTGTAAAAAGAGGCACAGTGGGTTTTAAAGAAATATATGGCTGAAGTACAAAAAGACAGTAATGCATTTCTGCGATCAGAAGGTAATAATGAAATATTGGACATTGGAAGACCTAAAGACTGTTTTAGTGGTAACACTTTATTTTAAGGACCAATTCACACTATTGACTAGTTGCTTATTACCATGTGTGTAACTACCATATTGGCTGTTTATTATAACGCACATATTAATGCCATATTCTGCATGACCATATTTTAGATTCCCTAAACCAACCCTATACCTAAACTTAACAACTACCTTACTAACTTTTAACAAGTAGCAAATTAGAAGTTTATTGAGGGAAAACTTAATTTTTTTAACAAATTTTATTTAGGAATTTACAATAACAAAACCGTGGTATAGGTGTCTTATGGGAGCATATACAATCATCCATCATACAATAATCCATCATCTTGTAATTCAAGAAATCAGTGAAGGGCGATAGCACCAAAAAACAAAAAAACAACAAAAAAAAACGTTTTGTTTATTTGTTTTTATGGGTGTTATGGGTGCCTTTTTTTTATTTAGCCTGCTTGTCATTGGTCAAAAAAAAAAAAAAAAAAAAAAAAAAAACACACACACAAAAAAAAAAACCTAAAAACTTTAAAAACAAAAAACTAAACAAAACAAAACGAAAAAACTAAACAAAAAACAAAACAAACCACAACAAAACAAAGTAAGCAAAAAACAAGATCATATAAATAAGATAATTAAAAATAAAGATAAACCAGGCTTAGAACTTGCTGAATTATTTAATGTTCCATAAACCCACTCTCCTTTAGAAACACTTTATTTTAGGGTCTCTTAACTGGTTGCTTATTAGCATGCATATTATTAGAATATCAGCCATTTATTAGTAGTAATTAAGCACATATTAATGCCTTATTCTACATGACCTTATTCTACATCCCTAATCCTACCCAATACCTGAACTTAACAACTGCCTTACTAACTATTAATAAGCAGCAAATTAGGAATTTATTGAGGGAAAAGTCAAGTTAAGTCATAGTTAATAGTGAATAAGTGTTCCCTATTCTAAAGTGTTACCAAAATTATTTATAGAAGGACTATAAATCTGTGCTGCAAAACAAATCCTATTTCCCACAGATAGCACACATGGCTTCTGAATCTTCATTATGACCTCTGAGACTGTACATCTAAAAAACAAAAACCTTCTGGGCATCAATTTATGCACACTAAAGCTCATACTCATGATACATTTCCCCTCTGTCCATTAAAATTCAAAAACATCAGCCTTTTCTCTTATCTGAAACCAGATTCCGATGATAAAATCCCTGTGGAACACCCCCCCGCTCTCTCAGAGAAGCCATAACTTCAAACAGCACAGTCGTGCTGGCTTTCCAGCAGCTTATGTTTCAATGGATGGAAACTACTGCTGTTCTGTGAGCCTACATGTACTGCTTAACACCTTCAACAGGTGCAGTGACACAAGGCACGGTAAATCATGCATGTTTTAGCCTCCGGATTACTGACAACTATCTGAGATCCTACACTCTGATATCTACCAGTGAAAACCAACCGCTCTGAGCCCTGGCTGCACCAAAGAGTCATGCAGCTGCAATACAGCCATGCTACAGATATCTCATAGCACACATGCAAGACGTGAGGTGATGAATAGACAAGATGAGAAAGAAAAAACTTGAGACCAGAAAAATGGAGAGAGATATCAGAAACCATTAAAATAGGGAGACTACGATTTCAGCATATGACCCCTCTATCAAATTACAAAAAAAGTTTAGAATTATATCAAGATGTTTCTCACACATTATTAATCCTGCTGGCAAAAGTGATGAGCCAAATTTGAAGCAGCTGTACATATACACAATTGTGACTGCACATCAAATTAATTGTATATTAATGCCTATATTATATTCTGTACATTTTTGGACATTGTAAATAAAGATTATTGGCATTTTACAAGAAAACACTATTTCAGCCTACTTCAAAATTTCACATTTATTTAAATGTGTCACTTGCAGTTTCTTAGCAATTACATGTGAAATAAGCAATTTCTGAATTAAATGGGTTTTTTTTTCTGTGAATTGAGTTGCTACCAACAATTAGTGTGTTGAACAGCCTACAGCTAATTAATTAATATAGTTAATGAGGCTTATTCGCTATATCACTTGGCGAAATAATTGTTTACTGTGATTATTATTTTTAATTAATGTCATTATTTGAACACTGGTGTGTTTTATCATGTTGCTACTGTGCAATATCAACTGTGTTGCTGTGCTTGAAACTCCCTTAACCACGATAAAATCACTGTAACGCGTGGCCTCAAGTTGATTATTGCTTTCAGTTAAGAACTAGCTAAGAACTTTACAAGAAAGTTCTGTAAGACGGCTGTTCTACTGTGCTTTAGAGCCTATGGGAACCACGCTAAATGGTTGACCAAACACTCATAACGTGACGAAACATTCATTGATAGCAGAAAGTGTCTCCAGGATTAACCTCAGACAGGTTAAGCTCAAAAACTCAGTCCTTTCTCTTTGAACTGCTGCTTCGAATTGCACTTACCTGATAAAAGGCGGCCTCTGCTTTGAGGAGCAGACCATGACCAATAGCAGAAGCTTCATTCGCCCATTTCATCAACTCAGTCAACAGAGCCTTATCTCACCTCCTCATCCTCTCCATCAAGCACAGTATTGATGATCATAGGCTGTACTGCACTTTTATAAATATTATATATAAGGAAAAAAGGTGTGACAGCAAAGCCTGGCTCGTTTTCAAATCAAACACAATATCTTTTAGATAGGAGCAGTAATCACAGATTTTTGATGTAGCTCTTCACATTATGGCAAAAAGCTGCAAATGGAGATGACTGGCAGGCAACCTCATCATTTTGTGTGATGATAGAGAGTACCGTGCAACAATTAGATTATTAAATTTATTAAGCATAGCGCTGAATTACTTTATCTTAACAGCCTTACATTGTCCACATTAATTAACAGAAAATGTCTTACGTCTTCAGGCCACTACATTACTAAATGAGCAATTTCATTAGCTGTAGAAAGTACATGTGTGTAAGTGACTCCACACATATACACAAAAGCAAGTTACCACAAAAAACAACCCCCCCCCACCTTTCCAAATGAATGTGAACAACTTAATATCTTCTCCTCCATAAGGCCACTATTAGGTGTACAGACAATTTTCACTTTAGTCAACATGAAATCAAAACTAGCCTAAAATATTTAGTACACATTGATATTCCTAGTCTTACTCTGATAGATCATTGCATGAATCTCTTCAAAAAGCTTCTAAACTTTAAGGTCCAGTTCTCACTGTAAACTTACTTTTAACTATGATTTTTTCTTAATAAACTCCTAGTTACTGCTTATTAATAGTTATAAAGTTAGCTGTTAAGTTTAAGTATTGGGTAGAATATGGTCATGCAGAATATGTGCTTTATGAGTACTAACAAACAACCAAAATGTTAGTAATATTCATGCTAATAACCAACTAGTTAATAGTTAAAACTGGTCCCTAAAGTGTTACTTTTTTTTGGTAATATGTCATCAAAATATTCTACCTCTGAATAGACTAGGCTTTTCAGACTTCGGCTTTTCGAACCTTCCTCACAAACATGTGTAACAGGCCAAATATCATTATCCACTGAACTCCGGATGTATGAAACCATGTCCCACTCTGTATTTTTTATTGCATATACAGTTTTATACTCTGTTTATACTCTGAAATATGACACATCAAGGAAGTAAAATTGGTTGGGGTGATTTCAGATCGATTTATATTGAAGTACAGAGTAGGCCTATTGACTGCTAAAAATTCAGCTTTACCATAAAAGGAATAAATGAAATTTTAATACATTAAAATAGAAAATATCCATTTTAAATTGTAATACTATTTCACAATATTATATTTCATAATGTTTTGAAAATAAAATAAAAATAAACTGAATTTAAGCGACATGTCTTGATGTATTAAATGTGTACATGCTGTATAAAACAGTAGCCATTACACCCTTCAGAAAACTCTAAGTGTCCTCTGTGGTGAGAAAACACAGTGATGCTTCAACAGAAATTTCCCATTTGACAGCCTGTACATAAACAAAACACTTAATATTATAGGGATGATCTAGGATATGTTCACTGCAATGGAAACTATGATTTGACTTTCTATATCTAGAACAATGACCAGACACTAAAGTTGCCTATAGCAGCAGTGTGAAACACAAGCAGTGATGAATAACTCTTGCCTTCCCCGTAGTCTCTTACCATAAAAATTACAGTAAAAAAACCCATAAACAAGCAGGATGAGAAATGTCAGCAGATGCATGTCTCTAAGGCATTAGGCACTCACTCCCGCTTTCTCTGCATTACTGCAAAAGCTGTCCCTCTCTTCAATGTCTAAATCTGGCCGGCAAAGATTTTTTTTTCCACCCATTTGTAGAACCAGTGCTTTCCATTAGTTCCACTAGAGAAAGGGTCACTTGATATGAATAAATGATCGCTGGAGGTCTGCAGGCAAACACATCGAAGTCACAACACACAAAGATTAATGCATGTCACTAAAACCTCTTCCTTTAAATAATAAAATAACATCTTCAAGTGGTACATACTGTATATGTGAAAAACTGTCCTTGTCCAAACAGACAATAATTATTTCTTAAAAACACCAACACTGATCAAAAATCAAGATAGTATCAATGTCAGACAGCATTAGTTCCACCAACGCCTTCCTAAAACTGGCCAATTGTGTCAAATCAGTATTTTTAGACCATATGATTGCATGTATATGTGGCCTGCCTTCCATTTAGCGCCAAAAAACATCTGTTCCATAACAAGTGTTCCATATGTTCACTACTTCACAATTATGAAAATTCTAGCAACAACATTTCACTTTCTCCAGCCTGAAATGCCTCTGAGTTTATTTGGGTGTAGAGCTAACTATCCATATATTTACTGATCTATAGAAATATGT
Source organism: Barbus barbus (assembly GCF_936440315.1). Classification (NCBI taxonomy): domain Eukaryota; kingdom Metazoa; phylum Chordata; class Actinopteri; order Cypriniformes; family Cyprinidae; genus Barbus; species Barbus barbus. The sequence continues at coordinate 15,896,785 of NC_136734.1, read as the reverse complement.
ATGTATATATATTGATTATATGTATGTATGTATATAAATCAATAAACATATATATTTTAATATATATCTATTACTTATAACTATTCACATGCTCCAGCACGCAAGACTGAACTCATTAGACTTGCCATTTAAGCCACACATCAATAGCTCACATGATCCATCTCATTCTCTGTGTGTGATTGTTTTGTACTATTGACTAGGAATGATCTATAGAGGCAGATGTTTATTTTGCACAATTCAGAGAGCTAAGATCTACCACTATTCAAAATACTGTTCAGCTAAGCACAATGAAAAATGACAATGTGAGAGAGAGACAGAAAGAGGGTATGCTGGCACCGAGAGGAAGAGAATTATGGCGTTTCTCTGTCACTTCGGAAAAAGATTTAGAATGGAGTGAGACAGGGCTGAACCTGCCAGCGAGGATTTGCACAAAGATGACAATTCATCAAAGGAGGAAAAGCGAATATTCAGAGCAAAAATGGTTTACCATTTACCTTAACAACACAGGGCATTCAGAATGAGATCATATCTAGTCGATCTAGTTGACTTTCATCATATCAAATAAAAATGCTGAGGCAATTTGAAAATGCTATGTCTGATAAAATATAAAGGGGATATGACACCATTCATATTCTTTATGACAGTATAAAAATGCATGTAGTCTGTATGAATTGGTGTCTGTTTGGGTGAATCTTACAAATTCAAATTACAAAAAAATTTACAAATTCTTTCAAAAAAATAAGATTTCCCTATCTGTCGGTCACTACGAGTTATGTCGTGATGACATAGGGGATTTACTTGGAAGCCCCAAACATCTCTGACTTAAGAGAAAACGCCAATGAAAATTGGCTAGCGGATTTTGCATACCAGGCTTATAGTGCTGCGGCCCAGGCAGCTTCTGCCCTGCATGCCATGGCTATCCTGCAGGTTCACAAAGCACGCTTTCTCGACGCTCCCATCTCCCCGGTTGGGCTGTTCAGCGACACTGTCGAGAGATTTGCCCAGCAGTTCTCAGCAGTGCAGAGACAGACAGAGGCGATCCAGCACATCCTGCCCCGGCGCGATGTACCGGCAATGGTTGCCCCCGGGTCCAGGCCTCTGTCTGCTCATCGCCGTGGGTGCCCCCCTGCGTCCTCCAGAGCTGCTCCGCCCCATGCTGAACCAACACCTGGGCAGGCGCGTCAAGCCTCTCGCAGGAGAGGGCGCCCCCCGCGTCCCAGCCAGGTCCCAAGTCGTCCAGGAGATCGACGAAGCGGCCCTGATGGGCAACCCGGAGATGTTGGAGTTTGCACTTTCTCAGGAGACGGCGAAGATAGCGCCGCTCCTTCCCACGGAGGAGGGCCGGGTGGAGAATCTTGTGTTCACGGGTTGACAGTGTGCGACGCGCTGCCTCCTCACTCTCGCCCCCGACCCATCTTGCCAGCGGCCAAGAAAGTGCGCAGTGCCTCCCCACGCACCTCTAGCCAGTCCCCTTTGGGACCCAGGGAGTTCGGTAAAGATGCTTCAGAACGCGCTGCCTTCTGTACCATCAGCCCTACTCCTCTGCGCTGCACCACCTCAGGTACGTCGATTGTGCCGTTGGAGCCCCTTGCACGGCATCTGGAAGCGTGGCTTGACTACCCAGCCCGTCTCGGTGGCTCGCGCGCACAATTCGACTCAGATACGCGATTCAGTTCGCCGGGCGACCTCCCAAGTACAGCGCCATTCTCGAGACCTCAGTGGTAGCTCGGAACGCCCCTGTCTTGCGCGAGGAGATTGCTGTCCTCCTGGCAAAGGATGCAATCGAGCCAGTCCCTCCAGCCGAGATGAGGCAGGGGTTTTACAGCCCTTACTTCATCGTCCCCAAGTAAGGCGGTGGTCTTCGACCAATCCTGGATTTGCGAGTCTTTAACCAGGGCCTGTACAGGTTCCCGTTCAAGATGTTGACGCACAGGCGCATGATCAGGTGCATCCAGCCCCAGGACTGGTTTGCAGCGATCGACCTGAAGGATGCTTAGTTTCATGTTTCAATCCTTCCGCGACACAGACCGGTAAACCCGTGTCTTCCCTTTGACAGAGCTCTGTCAGGCCCTGCGGGCAGCCCTCCTCCCTACTCCTAGGTAGGATCTGCCCCAGGGTCCAGTCGTATGTAGCACTGCCCCAGGCCTGGGCCAGTCCATATCAGTCTCTCCACATGTTACCTCCGTTCGGGCAGGATGTGGCCTCCGTAGCGCCCCTTCACCGGAAGGCTCGATTCCCTGTCGTTACTGCCAAGCTGTAACAACAAATAGGAAAGACTTGAAGCGGTCTTTCATACAAGGTCGAAATCCCTTCTGATTTCTTGGGGAAAGGAACAGCGGCTTGGCTATCTCCAGCAGCAATGTACTCAGTGGTCCCTGCGGGCACCAAGGTTAGCGAATTTGTGCTGGGGCGATGGGAAGGTTGCAACCTTCGCATGGAATTTGTCTGTCACGTACCAGCTTGTCAACATCTGCATGCACAAGGTCGTGACGGGGTTCAGGTTGTGGCGCTTTCCATATGACCCCTATGTCGTCACGACATAACTCGTAGTGACCGACAGATAGGGAACGTCTCGGTTACGTACATAACCCTCGTTCCCTGATGGAGGGAATGGAGACGTTATGTCCCCATGCCACAATCTTGAACCATCGCTGGTTGCCGAGGACTCGTTCTTGGCTCCTCAGCGGATAAAACCTGATGAGTGGATGCACCTGTCGTCCTTTTATACCCGTATGTATGGGGAGTGGCTCAGGTATGCAAAATCCACTAGCCAATTTTCATTGGCGTTAAGTCAGAGATGTTTGGGGCTTCCAAGTAAATCCCCTATGTCGGCACGACATAACGTCTCCGTTCCCTCCATCAACGAGATGTTTTTGTTTACATAATATATGTGTGTACTGTGTATATTTATTATGCATAAATGTATTTTGAAAATACTTACATGTATATACATTTACATATTTATATTCTTATATTATATATATATATATATATATATATATATATGTAAATATATTTAATATATAAACAACACATTTTTCTTAAACTTATACATTTGTATACATTTTGTATTTATATATACAAAATTAATATACACAGCACACACACATATTATGTAAACAAAAACTTTGAAATGCGATTTTTTGACATTTTGAATGCGATTATTCGCGATTAATCTTTTGACAGCACTAATATGTATATATATATATTTTTTATTTTATTTTATTTTTTTAATTAATCAAAATAACCACATCGCTTTGATACGGGTGGGGGAGGGGGGTGGATGCAGAGACTTAAGCATCCCACTCTCCACTCCTCTCCTCCTGCTGAAAGCTGGGAAGGTCCTGTGTTCTCAATGCAGAGAGAAAGACCGAGAAAGAAAGAGAATGAGCCAGAACGATACAGGAAGCAACAATAGAGAGAGAGACACTGAGCAACAGTGTAGAAGAGAGAGAGCGAGTGAGAGCCATGCGGTGGTTTGCAATCCTCCTGCCTGGAACACAATTATTCTAAGTAGTTTTCCCATCAGTAGCAAGCATGAGCGGAAGACCCTCGGGTGAGCCAAAACCTTTTCTGCCGAGGCAAAAGGGAGAAAAAAAAGCAGCTCTCCAATTTATTTGATAAGGCAAGCGGAACTCAGTCCTGCCAACTGCTGCAAAGAACAGGAAAATCACCCTCGTACCCTCAGCCAACTCTTGTCCGACATTTCATTGGCCGCTTCAAAACTGTGAGATGTAACTTCATTTTTATGTATATATGTATATACACACACACACACACACACACACACACACACACACACACACACACACACATATATATATATATATATATATATATGATCGAAGTGTGGGAACTAAAAGTCTTTCTGCAAAGGGGAGAGCATACAGTCTATACCAGTATTTCCCAACCACTGTGCCGAGGCACACTAGTGTGCTGTGACAGGTTGTCGGGTGTGCTGTGGGAAATTCTCAAAAATTGTTACTCCTTCCTTATCTCTATTATATTTCGTTATTATTATTTTAAGTTAGTGCTATTGGTCATCGTTATGCCGGTTTGAGGGTTTTACAAATATTTAACCAATGAAAAGCATTCAAAAGAACTTGTGACTAAACCTCGTAACGCCATTGGGTCCTCAAATTGTGTCAAACCTCATAACTCCACCCTTGCCACCATTCAGAATGAAGTGCATGCGATGCGCAGTTTGACAAAAGAACTGATGTTTGAATAAGTACAATGTTTCCTTTACTCAATAAATAAAAATTTCCTTTACTCTATAAAGGCTAGAGTTTTTGTGTGTTTAAAGAGCAGAGAAGAGTCTAAGCTGTCTAGTTGTAGCCAATCCACTTTGTGCATAGCGGTTCATCTTTTATATTGTGAGGTTTTGGCCAAGTGTATTAAACAAGAGAAACTGAGCGCCCATATAGCCAAGCTACAATAAACTTTATAACCTGTAAACTGATGAAAACGTAATGTGATTAATTGCCTCAGATGCGACCGTTCTAATGATGGACAAAACAGATCTCATCATTCGGTCATCAAAAACCTTGTTAACTCCATTTGAGTATGATTTTCAGAAATTAGTGTCTGAATAAAGTGTCTGATCATATTTCTTCACAATATTTAATTATTGAAAAAAAAAAAAACTTTTCCCATTTCTATCTTTTTTTAATTTTTTATAATGCTTAGTGGTGTGCCTTGGGATTTTTTATATATCAAAACTGTGCCGTGGCACAAAAAAGGTTGGAAAACACTGGTCTATACAACTGCTTCCACAGTCAGTAACACTTTAGTACAGTGACGAATTCTCACTATTAACTAGTTGCTTATTAGCATGCCTATTATTAGCATATTGGCTGTTTATTAGTACGTATAAAGCACATACTCTGCATGACCATATTCTATATCCCTAATCCTACCCAATACTTAAACTTAACAACTACCTTACTAAGGTAGTTTATTGAGGTAAAAGTTGTAGTTTGTGGTTTATTAATAGCAAGAATTGGACCTTAAAATGAAGTGCTACCGCACAGTCTATAATACAACTAATCTATACACCTGAGGAAACAATTAAAAAAGATGGTAACACTTTATTTTAGGGTCTCTTAACTAGTTGTTTGTTAGTTAGCATACATACTTCTAGAATATTAGCCATTTATTAGTACAAATTAAGCACATATTAATGCCTTATTCTACATGACCTTATTCTACATCCCTAACCAAGACCTAAACTTAACAACTGCCTTACTAACTATTAATAAGCAGCAAATTAGGAATTTATTGAGGGAAAAGTCGTAGTTAATAGTGAATAAGTGTTCCCTATTCTAAAGTGTTACCAAAAAGATTAATAAATTCAATTCCATTCAATTCAGTTTAAGAGAATTACCTGAAAATAATCCTAATCATTTTAAAAATCTACTCTGTGTGTATCTATACGTTATTACTCTTTCTTTCTTTCTTTCTTTCTTTCTTTCTTTCTTTCTTTCTTTCTTTCTTTCTTTCTAAAACACAATTTTATAAATGTCTCAAATCTTACCATCCTTGTCTTCTTGGGTCACACAAAGATTTACTGGCTGAATTAACTTCTCATTTGTTATTAATGTATAATAATAATAATAATAATAATAAGATTCATAAGATGAGAATCCAAACCATAAAATCGAATTTAATCAAATGTTCAAAGCTTTTTTTGTTTGGGCATTTCCTCAGCTTGGCAACCCTGCTAATGCTGCTTACACTGACAGGACTGCAGGGAGCAGCAGCAAGCATGTTATTGTTATGGCAACCAAATGTATTGCAAGCTGATCTGCTGAAAGAGATACCAGTAACAGTAACTTGCATCAGCAAAGAAATGATTTCCATTTCTACAAGATCATCTAACCAAAGACTGTAGTTAGAAGTCAATTATTAGGACGATCCTGTTAAGCTGGATGTCTGGTCACCTTGTGACTAAAATATTATGAAACATGGGGTCTGTGGTATCAATTTTATGACTTGCTATTACATCAATACTGGCTGAGTGCATTACCACACACTCATGAATACTTTCCTTATCTTCACTAAACTACTCACTTTTAGTGTGGAAGTTCATGAACTGGGACGCAACTCCAGCTTCATTCATGGGAAGGACAGATCTGTCACAGAATCGGCCTTTGCTGGGATGGATCTGACAGCAATGGAAACCACAGGAGGACACACACTGGGATTAAGTACAAATCAGATCTGAGTTTTATGCAAGTTCTAAGAGATTTTTTATCTACATTTGCAAACATTTTCATTTGAAAGCATCCCCCCTTTCAGTCCTCATCTCTATCTTTCTCTGGCCTCACTTTCAAAACTGAAAGACTGATGCAATAAATTAATTTGAGGGGATGATAAATGTCAGTCCGAGTGCTTCTGAAGATCAGCCATATCAGTTTCTTTTCAACACCGAATCAGTGTCAAGAACAATAAGAGAACCAACAGTTTAACAGGACAGATGAGAAAGCAACAGACAACCAAGTGAGAACAACCAAAAGAGAGGCTTTTGAGAGCCCTGTACTGACTAGTCTACTCTATGAAACAAGCCCTTAACTCTCATAATTACAATAGAGACTTTAATATCTTAAAAAAGGAGTGTGAGTGCGTGACCTTAAAAGTATTTAAGATAAACCAATTGTTAATATGGAATAAATCTGAGTCAAACTGTTTGCCACAAATCTAATTTGCATGTGAACATGGCAAATTGGCAGCAATGTTTGCCAGAGGGGTTTGGAATGCATACTTTGAAAGAGTATCTGAAAGAGTAAGATGAAAATAAAGGTGTAAGGAGCGAAAAAAAAGTATAATTTGAAAATGTAATTCTGGCAAGGACTACACAGAAAAACACTCATATATCTTATTACCACTTGAGCCTTTCAAGTGGATCAAGCCTCTATAGTGTGGTGACAAAACTAGCACAAGAGCATTTTCTAATTATCTCCTCATGACAAATGCAGCAAAATACCTCTATCTCTCTTCTTCCTATTCACTCTCTTCCCATTTTTTTTCAAACTTGAATCATTGTCAAAGACAATAAGCGAGTCAACAGTTTAACGTGAGGAAAAAATAAACAATCAGTTGTGGGACTATTCTGTCATAAATTGCATACCATTCATTTCCGTCCGTTACTGGAAATGAAATTACTGGTTGATATGTCCTGATCTCAATAAAGTTTACACATGCTTTTAGTCCGTGAACTGGATCTCGCTCAGAACGTATGCTGTCTGTAGAAGTTTGGCCAGGACCGGTTCCAGAATAAATAACTGAGGCATGTGTCAATCACTGATATTTCCAGAATGAATCCAGCATAAGTATGTGGATGTCATTCCTGAAACGTTGCAGCATGTGTGCATCCTAAAAACGAAAGTTTCAAACAAATTCTGGCTTATAGAAAGCATGCAAAGCACGCTCCCATTATTATCACTAAATGCATCACTCATCTTAGTTCACTGCGATCTCACAACATTCCGTTATAATAAATGAAACTCTCTAAACTAATGTAAATCTCTTATTTACATTACGTCTGCACTCATGAGATGATTCACGAGCGTGCAAAACTCCGGCACTTTCAGCGGTGAGTGAATTCTGAAAACTCTTAACATTTCTGATTGGCCATTGCGTTGAAGAAATCAGCCGATATGTCTGTGATTGGCTACATTGCCCAATGCCACAAAAACACATCGGATAGTTTGCCAGATCTTTAATTACCTTCGTTTGAGGGTATTTAGCGCCATCTAGTACCCTACCGGGCCTGGGCTGACATCGGGGGGTTCCATGACAAACAATATGGGGGGCAATTTTCTAGTTTAGTAATCTTGCTCAGTAGCAAGTACAGGATTGTAGTTGTGTTGCAGAGCACGGGTACAAGACCCGAGATTTCTTAGAAGCAAGCTAAAAATGGGATGATTGCTTCAGCAAATGGGTTTTATCTCATGTTTGCTTTTGTTAATATTATTGGTTAGATTTAGTGTTGGCACTTTATTATTATTATTATTATTACAGACCACTAATTATTATAGAGCACTAACCACAGATTAGCTCCAACCATAATCAAATGCACCTAATCCAGCTAATCAAGTTCTTCAGGATCACTAGAAACTTCCAAGCAGGTGTGAGCTGGAGCTGGTTGGAGCTAAACTCTGCAGAGATGTGGTCCTCCAGGAATTGGTTTGAGACCACTGCTTTAGCACCACTCAATGGACATTTCGCATTTAAAGTATTGCAAAACATGCAAATTAATTTTTATAAATTTTTTTCAGAAATTATGATCATCACAGAAGGTGTATTTATATCTTTGTATGCATGAACTGCATTTTAATTTTTTAATACCATCATTGACCCATCTCACATGCCCATAACAGTTGATTTAATAGCATAAAAAGTTTAACTGTAAAAATGTACATTTGTTGCAAATGTTCATTTGCATGTGAAAATACATTCATATATCGGCTGCCAAACGAATCAGACCTCTATGTGAGGATGTCAAACCAGCTGAGGTGTGTGTTTATACAGCTTCAACCCAAGAGCCTTTTCTCATTAACTCCTCATGACAAATGCAACAAAACGGCACATCTCGACTGTGAGAGCAAGCATATCTCTCGCTCTCTGTCTCTCTTTCCATTCCACTTCTTACCACACATCAATAGTTATTACATTCAGACCAGTATCTTTCACCACCCACCCTTGCCCAATCTCTTTCTTCCTTCTATCTCTTCCAGACTTTCTAGTGTATTTCTCACTCGTATGCTTTTCCTTTTAAATAAATCACTTCTTACAGCTCAGATGCTCTATGAAACTTTCACTAGACTTTGCTGGTGCCTCATTTCGATAATCATGCCTTTCTTTCCTTGTAGAGGTGCTTGGAAAGGTTCTTTGCATTTATCTTTCACTGTTTCCAATGCCTAGAGTGTTACAGGCTCTTTGTGAGTCCACTTAATCAGTTCTTGTTAAGACAGATCTATGATTGGGCTACTCTAGTAGAAGTAATATGTGTCATATTGGGGAGTCGGTTTCTGTTTGTTCTCCTAGGACAACCAGATGTCCCGTTTTCCCGGATACTGTCCCATATTTCAAATGAGCTGGGCCACGTGAAAAGCATCTAATGTACAGAACTGTCCTGGGAGAAACAGGACATCTGGTCCTTTTTCCCGTATTTAGTGTGGTGCAGTAAAACTGTCCAGCAAGAGGTCTGTTGCGAGGGCTAAAGTACAGCACAGTTCCATCAGTTCAAAAGGTCTTGGACCTCCTTAACAAGGTCAGCACCTCAACGACGACAGTCAGGCCAGATTTTTCCATTTGTAACAGCATGCCATAAATAGAGTGCAAAGCCATGAATTTCTATATGCACAATATGTAGTGACTCACAGATGGATTTCAGAAAATCTTCAATCTGCATTTGTCCACTCTGTGCCACAGGAGGGAACTCTACCAGAGAATACATTTTTATTTATACGTGCAGTAAAGAAAGAGACAGCTAATGAAGTAATGAAAAGGAGGGTGTGTTGCAAGCCGGATTCAAACTCACATTGCCTACGTTATCACCCAAAAGTATTGGAGACTCGCAAATGATTTCAAATTGTAAACAGGCAGCTAAATTGTTCTAATAAGCATAAAACACTACACACACAATCCTTTTTAAAAGTGTTGCTTCACCTTATTTTCACAATTGAATGGACTTGAATAACTGAAAATATTTAGAAATACTGTCTAATTTGGTCAAAACTGAGTATCTTAGAAAGCAGGATAATTGTGCTGTCTACATTTAGCATGCCTATGTTGTGTTAAAATAGCAAACAGACAGTTCATCGTTTTCTGCAACTATTTTCAGAGCTAAGGTGTCACTTTAGGTTGTGGTTTCTTCATTTAAATCACACTTTGTTTTGTTAGTTTAGGAAAACATGCCACAAAGAAAGATACATTTTATAAGGAAACAAAACAAGTATGTAATTGAGCATGCTCAAAGACTACTACCCTCTTTGATCTTTGGCTCACCCCCACATGCCCGTTCTTCTGTTTAATATACTGAGCTGTCCTTATGGTCACCTCTATCCTAATCTTCTTCCCCTGGCACTGCTTAAACCATTGTGCATCAGTTCCTGTCTCCTCATTTTGTCCCTCCTCTCTTTTGCTTTCACGTATGGATGCACAAACGCATTGGCAATGTGCACAAATGCATGCACACCCACATACATCTACACAAACATTCTTCCCACTGCTGCTTATGTATGTTTTTTTTCTTTTGCGGTAGCTCTGGTCTAATCGGCCCACAGCAATGATGCAGTAATGACTCTGCACCACTGTTATATGAACTCATGTGGACTTTGTGTATGCTTACAGCAACATTTTATTGCTCAGAAGTAACTGTTTTATAGCTCAGTAAACCTAAAATTTATTTTTCAATGGTATTTACTATGTTTCTCCTAAAATTCGTAGAGAATTAAACAAATAAGACAACTGTTAACATAAAGTTTATATACATAAACTAAATATAAATAGTGATGTACAGACTTAGGCATTTCAGCAAATCTAAACACAGAAATTATTCCAGTCTCTTCTGGGACTCCAAAGGAAAAATGTGAAATTACTGGATGTTTTCCTCAGAAAAGAAAAATCAGCAAAAACATGTGCTCTTCATATAATGTTGTTACTGTCTTAAAGAAACAACTAAGATATTAAAGAGATCTCATTTGTAATCTCTGATCTGAAACACAAAACAAAATAAAAGATCTAAAAAATAATAATAATAATAAAATAAATAAATAAAGATATATTATTTATAATTCTTTGATCTGGAACGAAAGGAAAGGAAAGGAAAGGAAAGGAAAGGAAAGGAAAGGAAAGGAAAGGAAAGGAAAGGAAAGGAAAGGAAAGGAAAGGGAAAGGGAAAATGAAAAGGAAAAGGAAAATATATTAAAGAGACCAAGATATCATTTGTGATTTTTGATCTGAAACAGAATACAAAACAAAACCCAGAACAGAAAAGCAAAAAACAAAAACAAATTAAAACACACGATAATCAAATCAAAACATAAAACCAGCAAACAAAACAAAATAGAACATATAAAACACAGAAACCCCAGTAATACCGTTTTATCCATGTAACATTTAAATAACAGTTAACATTGTAATTGTATATAACATGGTTTGATATTACCTGGTATTATCTGATATATCGGTAACACTGGATTAGGGAACACTTATTCACTATTAACTATGACTTTTCCTAAATAAATTCCTAATTTGCAGCTTATTAATAGTTAGTAAAGTAGTTGTTAAGTTCAGGTATTGGGTAGGATTATGGATGTAGGATAAGGTCATGTAGAATAAGGCATTAATATGTGCTTAATTTGTACTAATAAATGGCCAATATTCTAGTAATATGCATGCTAATAAGCAACTAGTTAAGAGATCCTAAAATAAAGTGTTACCAATGTATCATTGATGGTACCAATACAGTTTTTTTTTTTTTTTTTTGCAAAGAGACTACAGCAATTCCAGCTGGTCGAACACACACTGAGCACACATTCGATGTCCATCAAACTATTTTACACTCTACCACACCCACAATACTACATATTTCTTCCTGGCCTCTGATTGGCTGCATCTGTGGGACTGACACAGTGAAGAGCACAGCAATAATGATCATGATTTCTCATCCTTAAATCATCACACGTAAACCATTCGCCACAGGGACTGTAAGGTTTAGTGAAGAGCACTAAGGGTCTGTGAGAGCACTAAGGGTTAGTGAGATCCAGCCTGTTTAACAGACTCTGACCCTCTGTCTCGCTCAGGGCCCTGCTTTAACACTGACATTCAGTCATCCATGCAACTCCTTTACTGCACCTCACTTTATTTGTTTGTGCTCATTTTGGCAGACTCACACATTTAAATAAAAAAGATATGAAGCAGAAATATGTCATTTTCAATATTAGAAATATTTATTTGCACCAACATATTTTAAGAAGCAATGGACAGCATGAGATTCATGCTGTCTGCGGAGCTTAATTTAAATAAAACCCAGAATATTCCTTGAAGTTGAAAACACAAAAAAGAAGAAATTATGAAAAAGTAGATGAGTAATCTGGAAGAGAAGTGGCGGATGAAAACGTGAGAGAGATGTAATCATTCCCACAACCTAAAATCTGCGTTCCATCAAGGGATCAGACCAGATTACCACACAGAGCTGATGAGGCAACATTTACTTTTCACACGCTCTGCAGACAGACGCGCTTTATACAGCAGCGTTTGCTCAAATGGAACAAAGCATTCTTTTCTCTCTTTGTGCTTTGGGGGATTTTGTGTGTGTGTGTGTGTGTTAGGGGTCAGGGTCTGTGGGAAGGGTTCTCATAACTCATAATCTTCATAAAGGTCTGTTTTATCATATGATCCCCCTCATAAATTGGGTTGTTCTCCACCACAAAAATAATGCTCATGCAATATGGATCCTGATGTTGACATTAAACAAGTGACTGGCTTTAAGACTCCAAAACAATACGGCTGCATAAAACTAAGGCATGGAAACAGCTATAAACTTTCTGATGTCACAGTTTAATTTTCATGAGCATGCATTCTCCTGTCTGACAGAATGAAGATGGTAAGTCTCAAATAACACTGGCACCTTCAGCTGTTCAATCATTTCCCTCATTATATCATATGAATCTAATGATTTATTAATGTAGAAGCAAATGTGCCAAGCCATAGGTTTCCATAGTGACAAATGATGCCATGCACCCAGCAATTTATAATATAATGTATGCCAATTTGAAGGGAATTGAGTGATTTCACTAAATTTTTCAAAGCTAGATTTAAAAGGCTTTTTTTAAATTAACAAAATAAAATTCTAAATGCGTGAAGTATTCAGAAGTATTTTAGATAATAAAACATATGAAATTTTTTATTCATTTGCGAGGATTCAAGTTTTGCATTTCTAGTTTTATAAAGATGTGAGCAAAGAGATTGCAAACTGATCCTGACAGGCAAATATTAGTATTCTGAACTACTGAACAAAAATATTGCTGTAAAACATCCCATACAAAAAGTTAAATGTTTTTACAATTTTTAGCAGTTTAATATGTATTAAAATAAAAAACAATTACTTTAATTGTAATAATATTTCACAATAATACAGTTTCTTTTTTTTTTTACTGTTTTAATCAAATAAATGTAGCATTGGTAGGTATAAGAGACTTCTTTTAAAAACATTAAAAAATATCATACCCTAAACTTTTGAATTTTGAATGGAAGTCGACCATGGTGTATGACAATGTGAATCAAATAGTGTAATCTATTATATCAAATTACCATCTGACACGCGTCCATGGTACTTCCACAGAACCCTTCAGTATGAGATTGTAATAATCTCAGTTCAATTAAAGCAATTACGGAAACGTTGCTTTATTTAGAGACTATGGAAAAGGCCGTTGAGTTCACATAATGTGTCCAGGGGAGAATTGAGTACCTTAATTAAGGCAGAGGTAATTAATCAAACAGATAACTACTTTTACGTTTAGAAGGGAGAATTTTATAATTTGCAAATTAAAAGCTGCAATTTTAAAACAGAACAAAACTGATATCATTTGGTAAGACTATAAAGAAGGCTTCATTGTGCATATGAAACAAAATTTCAGGTGTGGATACAAGGAAAATAAGTGTTGCACAATAAAGCAGCTGCAGTTCTGAGCACCCAAAGATATAGTAGGAGCCATTCTTTGAGACTTAACATTTGCATTAACATTTGCACCTGCATGCGTATTTTGCCAAGAGTACAAAGGTAAGCTCGTTCCAGCACTTCAACATCTACCACCTCTCTTTTTCACATTTACACATACTCCTACACACCCCTGTAAGTGTGAAACTACCATACTGAGGATCACCCCAGCATTCACTCTCACCCAGCACACCATGAGGCTGAAACCTGTGAGGGCCATCCATAACACACAGAGAGAGGGAGAGAGAGAAGCTATTTTCCTGAGGCAAGGCCTGTCTTTTCCCACCAGCTTATTTGCTAACTCTAAACAGGGTTTAGATCCAGAAACCTACTCATGGGGTTGATAGAGGGGGACAAGTTGAGCTTGGCTAACCTACTGTTTGGGAAAAGATAAACCTAAAGGGAGTTGTGCTTTCAGAGAAAATGGAGACCTTTCAGTCTTAAGGTGCATTCACACAGATTTTATCTCTGGAGATTGTTGAGTGGCTGTTTTGTTGGTCGAAGCAGTCGTTCATTCAGCTGGATAACGTAACACTACTGAGCGGTTGAAAATCTGATCACTAATAGGATGTAACAGTATTAAAACTCATGTGCGACTCTAATTTGGCAATCAAAGTGTTTATCTGACACTAAAATTAGCATTCTGGTGAGAAACGTAGTTGTACATAAATCACAGCAGTGCATAATATAATCCATCATGAATAAGAGTAATGATTATCAATGCATGAATCACTCAGCTCACTCAGAATACAAACAATTTCTAACACAGTTGCATTATTTATTATTATTATACCCCTTTGTGTGGGATGACAAATCATATAGTCAGTTAGATCATATAACTAGCGAGCCAGGTTAGCTTAGGTAGCAAGCTATTTGCAAAAACCAATAGTCATAAATAGATTTCATAAATAGATACATAGGTAGATAGCTAGATAGATAGACAGATATAGACAGCAGTGTTGCGGGTTCCCCAACAACATGATATTTAGCCCCTGAAAAGCAAATTTTACCAGGGGAACCCCAACAAAAAATGTGTACTTTACCCCCTGTGATTTTTACCGAGTGACCCGCCTCGAAGCATGATTGGGCTTTTTGGGCTAGCAGCAATTTGAGCAGCAATTGGGCTGGTTTTGTTGTGAAAACCTGGCGACCCTGACTGACTGACTGACTGACTGATTGACTGACTGACTGACTGACTGACAGGCAGGCAGGCAGGCAGACAGACAGACAGACAGACAGACAGACAGACAGACAGACAGACAGACAGATAGATAGATAGATAGATAGATAGATAGATAGATAGATAGATAGATAGATAGATAGATAGCCATAAAGTTATATAACAGCATATAGTCCTGACCTAATGATGATAGATCATAAATATAACAACACAGAGGCACCTTTTTATTGATATCTAGAAGAAATTAGACAAGAGTACAGACTAATGTGATTATGACAAAGCAGCAACTCTTCCACCTCCGTTCTGTGAGCACCCTGAAGTCCTGCTTATATAATGAGTTTATCTTTCTCTTCCTAAAGAAAATCTTCGAGATCTTTGGCCTCAAATGACTTTATTTAAAAAAAGAAAGTGGCCCTCTTAGGAAGAGGGTGCAGCAAAGGACAAAGCACTAAACAGCCATTAAAGATGAGCAGAGGCCAGCGGTAAAAGCCAGAGCGACTGTGGCCCAGTTGGCTGGGAGGCGCCCCATAACAAGGCCACACTAAGATTCTCCTCTCATTTAAACAAGCCTCACGGAGTGGCCTCAGTTGCCGTGGCGCCCAGCCATGGAGAAGCAAGTGTTTCGCATACACACGCATACACACACACACACACACACAGCGGTTAGAGCTGGCATAGGCTTCATGCTAGTTGCGAGGTCTGTTGTATCATCCCAGACAGAGAAAGAGAGAAAGCACTAAAATAAAACAAGCACTGAGGAAAAAAAATATTCTCAGCAGGGCTTGTTGGCTGAGACAGACTGCAGAGATGTACAAATATGTTTTCTAACACATTCCCACTGTGAACTTCACAAGAGAGAAAAAAGAAATGCACGGTTCATATATAAAGTATGAATACATTTAACAACTATGGAACACACATAGACACGCATCAGTGTTTCTTCAAATATCAGCATTTTTCCGAACCAACAAAAGGTGAAAATAACAATTTAAACATGCATGGAATAAAATGGCTTGTTCCATTACAGTGTAAATACAGTGAAATTCCAGTAGTTCAATGTTTGTTTAGATTCTCATAGTTTTAAAATTGCACTAATATATTTTTTATGATGGGTTTTTGTATTTTAAGTTTGAAAGTCTTTTTAAAACAAGGATGGATAAGTAAACAAACACATTAATAAATACAATTATTATATGGAAAATTCAAATGAAATTTATCAACCCTAAGGCCAACAAAAATGCAGGAAACATGCATACATGGAGATATTGAGAAATATGAAGTATGCTCATTTACTACGCACAGGAAAAAAATAATATTAAACACAACAATATATCCTGCCTGAATGTTACAGAACTGAAGTGTCAAAAAAATGCTGGAAACTTAAACTGATACTTCTAATTGAAGTGTAGTACACCTTCAGCTGGAAGTTCTTGCAGAAAAGACTGGAATATCATTATGTGCACATAGGATCACTGCACTTTTCTTTCTCCATATTTTACAGGTGAATACTTTGGCACTAAAATGAGGAGAGATAAGGGGAATGCCCCAGGGGTCTGTGGGCATATCACCATTTTGGCAGGCAAAGTTACGAAGTACTGGGAAAAATAAATATTTTATATTGTCTATTTGTCTATTTACAGTACCATTGCACTGACAAAAATCTATTTAAAGGAATGCTTACCATGCCTCAGGGTGGCAGAGATCAGCAGCACCGTGTGATCATCTATTGGCGGAAATATATTAAAGTGAGCAGACAGCCATATCTAGGGCAACATTCATATGCTTCCAGTTGTTATTCTAACCGTTTCTTTGTTGACAGCTTTGTTGACAGCTTCTATGTTAAAACAGTATAGGTTCAGGTCGAGTGAGTAAGAGATTTGTGAGCCAAGGTGATAATGTGCTTTTACAGGTAAAGGTGAAGAACTGAATTCTGGGGATGGATCAGAGTGTTTTGAAAGCACTGCCTCTGAGTTTAATACCATTTGATGTGAAGAGCTATTTAACAGTGGTTTCACACAGCCATTGCTTGCTGCAGCCTTGATGACTTGATGCACTTACTTACAAAAACACAGTTTGAATTAAGCATTCATGTAAATTTACTTCACTTGTGACTGCTGGTAACTTCACTACTAGTGGCGGACTTAATGTGAATAGCATTTCTATAAACCTGTGGTGTAGTAGTCAACAAATGTGTCACAACAATAGTTAATGCAATGACCATATGTTACCAGTCAAAAGTAAAAATACAATAAAACAGCATTATATTTCACATTATGTTTATCAAATAATATTTCACATTTGAATATATTTTAAATGTATTACCGTTGTCAAATCTGAATTTCCAGTCTTTAGTGTCAAATTCAGAAAAATCAGAAACGACTCTAATATATGTATTTTATATCACTCTGATATGAATTTATTAGTCATATGCATATATTAATCATTTGCAACATTATAAATGACTTTACTGTCACTTTTGATCAATTAACTGTGTCCTATATATTTAAAATGTATTCACATCCATATTTTATATATGTATTTTAATATTTAAATCGTACTATTCCCAAACTTTTGAATAGTAATGTATAACGTTTTCACAAACATTTTAAGCAGCAAAACTGTTTTTAACATTGATAATAGTAATACATGTTTCTTGAGTACCAAATCAGCATATATGTTTGCAATTTAATCCGCAAAATGTTAAAAACCTAAAATAAGTTCAAAATTCACTAAAATTTCACGAAAAAAAGAGAAATAATTTGCTTCATTTATTAAATAGCAAGGCTGTAGAGTTGTAAAAAAATTATCTCAAAATGACTGAATTTCAATTACATGTTTCAAATTATAGTACTTTTGCTAAATAAAGACATTTCTACTTACATTTTAGTTTTTATACAATCATGTACATGGTTTTAATGCACATGCGGGTTGACGGCTAACATTTTAATATCACATGACCATTCAAATACTTATTTTATAATTTTATCCTGTTATTTGAATATGAATAAGATCATGGAATAAATGAATCATGATAGACATTGGCATTGGTAACTAAAGATGTTTGTTTTGCGATACAATGCCAAACCAAGCTCTCCCTCCAGCCACCAGTCACTTAGAGACCACTTTTCAAGATCCAAACAGTACTCTCCTTTAATAATGATTCACTTGTAAATACCTCACACTACAGAAGCAAAATGAATTGCGAATGCTGTTTCGTGTTGACTTCATGTAATGTATAACGTAATCATGCACTGAAACGTGCAAATAAGCACTGAACTGTTTGGGTACATGTGCACATACTGACTTCTATCAGGGAAAAAAGAAATGAAGAAAATAACCACTTTCATCTTTTGAACAGGAAATTAAAGCATTTCTATGTGTCATAATTACAAGAAATGAAAAGCTGAAAGAATTTTTTTCCATCTTAAATTGGCATGATTAGATTTATCCATGCCCCACAACTTGAGACGCTGAATTACAATGATCATAATATTTCCTATATGCCCTTTTAATTGCAAAATTCATTTGTGTCACAGTGAGAGAGCTCTTAGGCATGCATGTGTGCTCCTCAAAAGAAGCTGAAAAAAGAAAAGAAAAGAAATGAAAGTGAAGTGCAAGAGGCAGTGTTGCAGTCGCAGTGCTGAAGCTACAGGGAAGCTGCGAGCATGAGGGGTCTCATCCATCACATCTCATCCATCAGCTCCCAAAGGACTGGACAGAACCCTCATGCTCCAGCAAAGCTGGATAGTGGATACTGTATGAGTGTGAGAAATACAGCACTTGTTTTTATAACAACACTGATTATAAAATATTGATTTGCACTGACTGTGTGTGGAACGTTTGTAGCTTGTGATTATTACACCTTTATGACAGAGACAGTTTGAAAGCTTGTTTTCTGCTTGTTTTCTGCAGAAGTTCAAGTTGAGCTTGTATGTCTGTATACATAAATACAGACATACAACAATGAAGTAAAAAAACACTATAAACCTATACACAACTAACCTACTGACAGATTTTAACTATAAGTATACTATATATAAATATTTACCATATACAAACTATACGAATGCTTCACATAAATACTGTACATGTGCAAAGAGGTAGATTTGTAGGTATCACCATCTCTGAACCTCATATTGCTGACTCTACTATTGAATATGAATTTGAAATTGTTATGAATGTCCAGTGCTGTGTAGATTACTACAAAGTGTAGTTACTAATTTTAGGTAATGTATTCTGACTACTTTTGGATTACTTTTAGATTTTTTATTTATTTATAGATTTGAATAGGATTATTGTTATGAAAAGCAACAAGAAAAAAAATCCATTCTTTGTTTTCAATATCATGTAATGCACTGAACATTACATTAGTCCAGGGTTTCCTCAAATATGGTAAATAAACTGCATAGGGTTCATGAGTTGATAAAATGACAATAATTAATTAAATCACAAAAATGTAAAATTAAAATAAATCAATTAAATCAAACTATTACATTTTATGCCTAAATTCACAAACATGGATCACAAATTAATTTAAATTATGTTTATATATCCATTTCATAGAAGGGAACAATTTAAAACAGATAAAGAAGAAATAGAGAAAATCAATAAACTATGAGTAATTTACTGCCATTGTGTGAATACTGTAATTTGTTATCATGTAACCCTTAAAAAAGTAACTTAAATCTGATTGTGGCTATTTTAAAATGTAATATAATCTAATTACAAGTTATTTTTTTTTATATATAATCCAAATTACATCAATTAAAACATTGATGTAAAACACAACCCAACACTGTGAATTTCCAAATATATACTCTAAGAAAGCCCACCCACTAAATTTATAAATATAATCAAATTGGCTGTACAAGTCATTTCAACACACTTTTTAAAATGTTGTCAAGTTAAATCATGTATTTTTTAAAAATAAAGCTGAAATTGGTTAAATTATTAGCTATGGAAAAAAAACATATGTTGCCATGACTTACTGATTATATCTATATTATATATATTACGGGGTGGCGATGGCGCAGTGGATAAGACACATGCCTTTGGTGTGAGAGACCCGGGTTCGAATCCACTTTGAGACACCAATGTGTCCCTGAGCAAGACATTTAACCTAGTCCCTAACCGCTAGTCGCTCCAGAGGCGTGCGACCTCTGTCATATATAGCAAAGCAATCGCTTTGGATAAAAGCATCAGCTAAATGAATAAATGTAAATGTAATATTACATTAGAATATCATATAAATGTATTATATTATACAATTATAGGTGTAAGTATAAATATGCAGAATTTCTAAAATAAATGTGTATTTAAAAAAAATTAAATAAAAGTTAGTTCTGTGTTTTACTCAGTGACATATCATTATGTCATTATGCCTTAAAATATTTTTTCTTGTAATTGAAAAAAATGCAGAAATCAAGTTTTAATTTGAGGTTTAACCTTTAAGTTGAGGTTTGGGTTAGTCGGCAATATTAACTATTAATTTAATATTTAAAATATTACATTAATATTTTTATATAAATCTGCCCTATATGCAGTGAGAAAACCCATAGGAGGCCACACCTATGTCCGCATTTTAATAGGTAATTGGTAAAGGTGTGTGCATGTGTGTTCACCAACATATCTGTGTGTGAGGGGATATGCAGTGGTACCCAGAGCCTGGGGTGTAAGTCCTGATTCCTTTGTTAGTACAGCTACATATAAGACTGCCTTATCTTTGGGCACCAGGCGGACCACCCTGAGGATTGTGTGTGTGTTAAGAGGACACCGAGGAAGGAAGGACCTGTCTAAGTAGAGTTGTTCAGACTGCAGGACAGTATGTCAGTGTCAGAGTAATTACTGTAATGTACTCCAATTACTTCCCTTTTAGTCTTATTCACTCTCTGCAGTTTAAACTGATACTCGCCACACCAACAGACAATGCAACAGCACATAATATGTCCCTGTAATCTTATCCAACACTATTACAAATCAAATCAGAAACCTTCACTACTGTATTACATAGCAACTGCATAATCATTCCTCTCCAGTGGTGGAAATGGCTCGGTTTTACTAGTTGGAGAGTCAGGACAGGGGGTATTTACAAATTATTTTTACATCATTCTGAGGCACTTTAAATGAACAAAGATAAACACTTTAGGCCTTTATAAAGTATTGCATTTCCATAAATTTTACGTATCCTTTTTAATGTAATACTTTATGTGTTAAGACAGAAAACAAGGCTGTCCCGCATACAAATACAGACTGTTCAAAGGGTAGTACAGTACTAAGGTCCTTTGTTAGATGTTCTCACAACTCGCGCTTTCCAAAGTCACCCATTTGGAAAGATTTTTGCTTTTAATATTTCATTGACTGAACAATCAACATCCAACAGTACAATCAATTGAACAAACTGGTCCTGGACAGTCTTCCTTGTATTAAGAGTGAATTATGGCATCTGTCCTGATAGATAGGCTGTATTGTCTTCGAAACTGTTTCAACTTAATAGCCAGAAAATTGTATGCAAGTGCATAAACATTTCATGTTTGCAGTTTCTCAGTGTTGACCTTCATGAATGCAGCCAGAATATACATACAGCTGATAAGAATGCATCTCTATCAGTGTGCATCTTGGATAATTACATTTTGTGCTACAGATCATTGACTGAATGTTGATCATTAACTTTTCAAATGTAATATGGTGTCTACAATGACTAAATATAATATTATAAATATACTAAATACAATATATTCCAAATATATGACGTGGAGAACTTTGAATTATTAGCGTCCCGATTCTGAGGAGGTCTAGAGAGTTTGAGGGAGCAGCTTCCGTGTGGGCCTGCAATGAGTCATAATGCATTCAATCATGAAAAAATATCCTGCAGTGTTACAATTACCAGCTGGATGGCTTGACGTAGAGTAACACCATAGTAATCACCGGAAAAAAAAACAACGTGATCTTTTCTTAACATAAGCGAACACCTACCACAGTCTTTCTAATAAACATGCCCTTTCGACAGGCACTAACCAGCAGAATACAAAAAACTGTGTGACGTTTTAGTCTTTGATAATTGGTTAATAAAGAGACCAGCTCAGAGACATGTATGAATATCCAACCATCTCGGCTCAATGACATTCATCTATATCACACAGCAGAGAGCATTTATCATGCAGGCGTTTCCAACGTGCCAATAAGGGGGCCCGAGTTCAAGAGTGTCATCAGCATAGGCATGTAACAGGAGATCTCAATATATTTGCATTCATATTTATACTCCATGCCAGCACTAGGAGGGAAAAAAATGCATTTATAATGTCACCTTTAGCATGCATCCACCCCCGTCTGATATAAGCATATACCCACACACACACCACTGCATGCCGGCACAGTTTAGTATTCATATAAGATTTGTGGGAATTAATTATCTTAGAATTATCTAACTGCCAGGACATGTAATGATTTGGATACTCAGCCAATGGCCAATCCTTCTTGGCACTGTGAAACGTAGCATGTGCACACTGGAATCAATATCAATGTCAGCCAGTGGCCTCCTGACCATGCCATTTCATGCCATTGTTTGTGTCAACAGAACAGTGCCATGGAATAGAGGATGAATTATATGCACAAATTTAAGTAAT
The DNA here is from genome assembly GCF_936440315.1 of Barbus barbus. Taxonomy (NCBI): domain Eukaryota; kingdom Metazoa; phylum Chordata; class Actinopteri; order Cypriniformes; family Cyprinidae; genus Barbus; species Barbus barbus. The sequence goes on along the minus strand of NC_136734.1, from coordinate 15,874,257 downwards.
CTTTGTGACAGCAAAATGAGTTTGAATAGGTGATAAAATGACTGGAAGTATTTTGTAACAGCATCCAGAAATTTTTGCCTCCTGAGATATTGAAGAAAAAACAACTGTTGTAAAGAAATGGGAGCCGCAGACCTCTTTTCTGGTGTGAGAGCTTGCGAGAAGGGGGGTTTTGAGGCTTAGAAGGGCTCTTTTGAGATTTTATTGATCTGCACAAAAACGCAAGATCAAAAACATGAAAATGAAATAGCTTTAGGGAGCCTAAGAAACCAGTCGATGGAAAATGCTCAGGCAAAAATGGGTTGAAACTGCCTATTGTACTCAGAGTCCCTCTCGTTGCGGTAATGGTAGATGATGTTGAAAGACTACCAGGAGTGGGAGGGGACAGTGCGTCCCTTCTCTGCTGGGAGCCAAAGACTTCAGCATGATAGACAGGCTGTGAGAATTGTAAAATGTGGATGGTTTGGGATAAAATGGTGGATAAGCTGTGCTAAACCACTAGTTTACCTTTCATGTTTGCCCAAATGGTTGCATAAAGGTATTTTCATTAATCAAGACAGTTTTATGATGTTGCTAAAAGTTGTAAAATTTTTGGTCCCACTTTATATTAGGTGGTCTTAACTACTGTGTACTTACATTTAATTAATCAATTAATTAATCATTTGATACAATGCACTTATTGTGTACATACATGCTTTTACATTGTACTTATATTTAAAAAATACCTATATGTAGTTACATCTGTAATTAGTTTCTGTAATTACATTTATAATTACACTGTTGACTTATCCCTTACACCTTAACCCACCCTTAAACTTACCCATTCTACCAAACCTGTCTCTATCCTTACCCGTATCCCACCTCAATAGCAGCAAAAGTGTTTTACAATAAAATATGACCACAATAAGTACATTGTATTTATTTTTTGATGTTTGTACATAGTAGTTAAGGCCACCTAATATAAAGTGTGACCCATTTTTATTCAAAGAGATTAGTCAATATCACGATTTGATTACATGCAGACCTACTTTTGTTTTATCATCCAAAATTTCCCAAATTCTGTGGCATTCCACACATTAGTAAATTTCATTTTTATGACTGGATTCTGTGATTTGATCCATTTTTGTTTCTGCATCACAGAAACTATAGGGCCCTACCATCAGCTGTATGTAAATTCTGTAAATTGGTCATGTTTCAGTGACAACATGCTGCTTAAATCTTTGGGTAGGTGTCTACTGTGGAGCCAGCATTGGCAAAAGGGTACATCAAAAGCACATAGAGGGCTCAATGGGATGCTTATGAGCACCCTTCTGAAACTTAAAATGTCAAATTGGACACCCCATTGTCTTGTGGACCTCAAGGACACAACACAAAACCGCAAGTACAAATCAAGTTACAGCATTGGGCTGGTGGGGACACTCAAACAAACACTGTCATGTTTTATGTTTACACTTTTCTGGGATATCAACCTTTGTTACAGTTGCATGCATATTATATAACAGAAAATTTACACACTTTAAGCATTAACCACAGTGGCTGTACACCTTACACTGTCAAAATGCAGCAGGGATGAAATAGAATTCTTCAGTGATACTGAAATAGTCAGTTATTGGCAATACAACACTAGATTTGTGTAGTATCAATTTCATGACAGATTAACTAATTATTCAACAGGAAGTGTTTTTAAGAAGATTCACAGTCAGAATAACAGCTTGATTGCAGTACATAAGCACATGTCAAAATTCACTGCAGTATTCTTTATAGCTATAATGACTCGCTGGCCAGTTCCTGGGTAAGCTAAAGCTTCCAACAATCTTTACTTAGGTCGCTCTTTAAAGATCCCATTTAATTACTTGAAGAGAGTAGTTCTTTCCTGTGTTGCCATATTTCCTGTTGAAACAGGAAGTTGGAGTGGAAGAAAAAGTATTTTTCCTGGAAAATAATTGCTGAATTGTAAACGTATGTAGGCTAAAAGTAAATCTGTTTCTGCATATCATAACAGTAAAACATATGTTTGTTAGTGTGGTGAGAAGCGTTTAAGCTTCTTTCTTGTTCAGACTTAACCAAGCGGGGAAGAAAATGTTGTAAATGTGGCGCAATAAGATTTCAATTGACTTTGACAGAATGGTGCTGCATGACCAATTTGCTGTAATGATATAATCCTTGGCGGCACAGACGGCCATGTTTTATGAGCAAAAGAAGTTGGCAAGTAAACCGTACTGTTTTGCCAATACTGCTATTGCAAACATAAAATTAAGTGGCATCCTCAGGTGACAGCAGTTGTTGCTTTATACAAGTTTTATTTGAGCAAAGCTCAGAATTCACTTCTCCAAAGACCACACTAGAATACCAAAAACCAAGGTCTTGAAAATTGTTGCTTAAGTTAACAAACCCTTAAGCTCATTGAGTAATTTCATATGTGATACACTGTAAATCAAAAGGCCTTGGTATGATCTAAAGTATGTGAAATGAGAGGATGAAGACTGCATTTGACTGAAATCTGGAGGATAAGAGGAGCAGGAGAGAACAAGAGACCTTTCTCCTTCGAGTATAATAAATGTCATGTCGGATTTCAAACTGTTGATTAGCAGTTCTTAAATGTTACAGCCAGTATTTAAAAAGTTCAATATCTTTAGTTCTAACAAAATCATTGAAAAAAAGTCTGACAAAAAGACCTTTCGTGCAAATTATTTCTTCTTCATTCTTCGTCCGTTAATTTAGCTTGTCTCGTCATAGCAATTGGCATTCTGTCAAATCTCTACAACCTCATTGTCTCATTGTGAACACAGCATTACTTATAAAGAAACTGTGGCAATAATCAAACATTACATTTACCCCCCCCCCCCCCCCCCCCCCCCTACATTTTTTGTTGCATGCAGTGAAACAGAAAAAGTCACAAATCTTTTATTCTATACTGTGACAAATATTTGAATGCAACAGATTACGGGGAAAAAAAAGTAAGGTTGGGACTTGTTTCTATCTGTTGTTTGTTGATTGAATTTTGGCTTAAATGGCCTGGGTTAAAGTGGACTAAATGTTTGGAGATGTCCAGTATATTGTATGTCTCCAGAGAGAAGTCTGTCATTTTTACCAGATGACTGAGTTTTAACATTTTCATCAAACAAGGTAACACAAGGTAAAAAATAAAACATACATGGATCAATCTTTCACAATTAGACCTGTAACATGCATTTATAAAATAGATGAGAGGGTGAATTTTCATTTCATACCAATTATAATTTTATTTTAAGTAAAATAATTTTGTCAAGGTTAATGCTACCACTCTAATCTAGATTGATTCATTCATTTCAAAAACCCTTTTAAGTTGGATAAATATTGCTCTGATTAATTTCATTATATGAAATGTATATATTGTATTAAGTACAATAAATAATAATTACTAAACAATATATTGCTTGTTTAAACAGCTTCAATTTAGTGGTTAACAGCTTGTAAATGTAGCCAACCACTTGCCTGTTGCTTAACCACTTTCAATTATGTATACCAAAATCGCTTCCCCAATGCTAATTATCTGTTGTTAAACATTTCCTCATAAGGCACAAATAACTACAAGCTTGAGGTGAACGCTCGCAGGTGGTGCGTTTAATTAAGCTGCTTTATGGCAGAAGTAAAAAACAAAGTGATGTCTATAAAGATGCGAGACCAGCAGTGGGCAATGTCAGTGGGCCTTGGAATGGGGCATTGTGGGTGCATTGCTTCGTTGATGAGAGCGAGTGTGATGAGTCCAGATGTGGCTGACCAGCAGAGCATAGCAGCGTTGAGGTGACACCTCGTTGAGTCACCCAATCAGACGTGGCGACAGCAATGACACATCCTATAAGAAGCGCGTGGAGAATAGGGCTCACTGAACACAATGAGCTATAGAACACAGGGCGACGATACACGACCTTCAGGCAATGTAGTTTTTTTTTGTGAGGACTAAACCTTCCTCTGAGTAATTGGAATATATGTGCTTTCATAACCTTCACCCTCTGCTACAGACATCATGATAACTCATGGATTGTTTTGTGTCTTGCAGCCGTTCTTTTTTCTCTAATGGCATGCCTGTATACCTTTAAAAGTTACTGTCCTCTCATATATCATTTATCTTGTCATAGATGGATGTGAGCTGTAGCTGAAACATGCGGTCACTCTCCTCTCATTAGGTTGCTGTGATACGCAAATGTTAACATCTCCATCATTTCTGGTATATTCAGACAATGGACGCCAGTTCTTGAATATTATTTATGAAATCTCTAAGAGGTAAGATAACAATGACAAAGACATGCAGAAAACATTGTTTCATCCTCAGCATACTGGCATGATCAAATGACTATGATAACAGAATTCATTAACCCAATAAAGCCTACTTTATCTCATTTGATATGCAAATTTATGTGATCAAAACTTTGCTACAAAACCTGTTGTACACTATTTACAACATGCCCTGTACTGTCTGATTGATAGTTTATACTTTTTAGCAAGCAAACTGCCTTTAAGTATAAGTATGTATTATGTTTAGTATGTATTTCAAGATGAAAACTTACTAGATTGAAGCAATTTAGGTTTACTTGAATATATAATCAAAAATCATGATAAATGTGAGTATCAAAAATAATACTTCAGGCTTTTGAGGAACATTTATCTGTAAATTTATCTCTCAATCATCATTTTATTGCATTTTACACCACAATAACATAATTGAAATAACATCTTACTAAAACATTATTATATGCATTTTATGCAAGTAGTCTGTTATACAGATCTGACTGGCCTTAATTTTTAATCTAAATATCAGCATATCAATTGCATATTTTTGCTTATTTTGGGCCTCATAGTTCTTATTTCATCTTGAATAAGAACTATGAATTTTGAATAGGCTATCATGCTACATGAGCCACAAAAAAAGATACATTTTATTCAACTTTTGTTTTCTTTTACATTTTGTCTAAAGGTTTAATAACCTGTTCTATTTACATTTTTCTGACTATCTTTCATATGTCAGGCCTTACAGTGTTGTATATGTATGCAAAATATGAGTTGGGCAATCCCTTTGAACCATTTAGTTGCCATAAAGTGTTGATAAAGAAACAGCATCTTGTTTTTCCATTATTACCTCACTATTTGCTATCCAAATCTTTATGTGAAATGTGGATGCAATTTATTTTCATGGCTTGAAAAAAGGTTCAAAACTAATGCAAATAGTGATCAGAACTTGATTTAGCATACCCACTTTCTGAATAAAAAGTGCAATCTCACTGCCACAATGCTTTGGCTTTGTTAAGGTGTTCAAAATGTTGCTATGCAGTTTATAGGCTATTTTGGGTTGTTGCTGCTTGGTGGTTACTAAGGAGTTTAGGGTTGTTGCTTACTGGCTCAAATCCATGGAGTCCACCTAAGATCTCTGGTCTCTAAGATGTCCTTGTCCTTAAATATGGACTCCTTCAGTGTATGTTTAAGAGGTTGTTTTGACAGTTTTATCATCTGCAAGCCTAAAAGAATAATAGCAACAGCTCTTCAAAACATGATTCATGCCTGTAGTTTCACACCAATATTAATAAACACTAACTAACCATATTCTGATAACTATTCTGGCCAAGGAACAAGGAATAATGTGTCTTTGTACAATTCTACAGCTCTACATTCAGCTTGAAAACATTATATATAGAATTGTTTCATGACGTCGTGGGTAGGCAAATGATTGAATGTTGCCACTGGCTTTTGCCTCACAACATCTGTTTGTCTGAATTGCTGGAAACTGATTGTACACATACTAATGTAGTCAATTTAATTTAAAAGACATTTAACATTGCCTCAACAGCTCTGAAGTAGCCCCCTGGCAGACCCAAATATAGTCTTTTTTTCTCAGTTGTTAGACGTACAACACTCTGTTTTTCATGATCATTCTACAATGGTGAGCCGGTAATTTTTACCCTGCGATGACTAGCGGGTCAACACTGTCGATCCAAAATATAATATTTTTCCATGATTAATCCCTTTAAGATGAAATCTCTATAAATAACAGATGAAAACAGTTGAAGGTCTTAAACTGTTGGAAAAATTAAAGGAACCTGATGGTGTGAAGGAATGTGAAGTGGGTGGCGACTTCAGCTGAGCTTAATTCATATTTAAAGAGCTCCTTTATTACACCTTTAATAGCCTTTTTTGTTGGTATCCCTCAACTTTTGGCTTCCAGCACAGTTTAATTCACCTCCCATTGAGTTGACTGGCTCAGAGAAAAACTCCAATACAAGTGCATAAAAGTATGAGGTCAGAAAGATTTACTGTTTGGAATTTAATATCATAGCAAACTGAAAAACTACTGCAGATGAACTTTCATTGAATATATTAGGTTGGCAAAAAAGTATTAAATCCTTCCCTCATGACATGGAATCGAAATTAGGCAACTGCTTCTTTACAATATCAATCAGGTTGATGGCCCTTTTTGCCAAAATGCCCCGGGATGAAGATAACTCTTCCAGATTTCACTTCCAAACTAAGGATAATTCTCTACATATGCCATAACATTAAGAGGATTAGGTTTAGGAAATGGATCATGATGCTTGTAGTGACAAGCAGCAATGTACTCTGTCACTATCTGAACACATCACTGTGATATGCCCACATCCGCTCTGTAATTTGAGCAGGCTTTTATTTAAAAAACTGTAATATTGATTTATATGCCTTCAAAAGGAGAGCTGTTTTTAAAAGGTGCACTCAATATTTTTGTAAAACATAAACAAATGAACGGCACTTTTGAAAAATCTGTTAAAATCATGTACAGTCATATAAAAAGGAGCCTAATATAAACTGTTGGATTTTCCCATATTTATCACAATATTGAAACACTCTTGTTAAGAACATATAAGAACATATTCAGATTAATATTATTTTAACAAGTTTCCTGTTATGAGAAATGTTTAGTTGTTGAATAAATGAATCATAACTGACAGTGAATAGGGCATAGTGTGATGCTGCATCCACACCACTAGGTGTCAGTATACCAAGACAACTGCCATAAAAAAATGACAACGCAATGCATTTTTTTCCCATTATTGTTCTTCAGTACAGGTGCAATCCATAAAGTGTAAGAATAATACAACCTACATAAAACTATATAATACTGCAAACACACTGCAACATCTTCTGGCCCATAATGACTATCAGACTTCACAAAAAATGGATCCACTCTGTAGATAAACAGATTAAAGTTCAGCCTATGTCAGATGAAACTTAATGAACTATACTTGCTAAGGCTACAACACAGCTCTGCCTGCTTCTGTTCAGGTTGATGAGTTATCAAAGCCTAATTAATTCATGGTGAATTTCTAAATTGAAGTCTGTGAGGTGACTCTGTTTATGAAGCGTTCCTTCGACATGCCTCAAAGAGCAGCTAATATCCTACCTCCCCTCCCATTTCTCTCATCTGAGGAAAAAAGGCTAATTTTCCTCCGCCTTCAAGGATTTAAAGAATAATTTTACTACACAAGAGCCATAACTCTCCTATTCTGTTGACAATGAAAAATAAAATAAAATAAAACACACAGGCCAGATGAGAAATATGCCTCATATCCCCTTGGCTCTAATTCGACAAGAACTGGGTCAAGCTCATGAGAAATTTAATTTGAACAGATGTCAATTAATACCCATTATGCCTTTACTTTGAAAAGCAGAATCCTTCTCACAATCTCCTAAAGCCTGGCACTCCACTAGAGATTTAGTTAGATCCTCTGTGATTTGTGTCTCGTCACTTGGAAATCAGTTTTCACCTTGTAAGGAATCTGAGTCAATGAGATTTTTTTTCAGCTCTCTGGAGCTTGCAGAAATCGAGACAACGAATGACAAAGGAATAAATCCTGAATTGGTGCATACGTACTGCTATGCATAAATGCCAGTGCATATGCAATAGCTTATACTTAATAAGAGGAATTTGCTTATTATTACATATGAGCCCTGCTAGGGCTTATTATAAGAAATAAGAAAAAAAACTTACTTGAGTGTAAACTGATCCACAGTTGAATTTGGGACCAGGAGCAGGTAGATGCCGAGGGTCTCTCCTGGTTTTAATGGCCTCTCTGGTAGCCTCAGAAAGAGGTTCTTGTCAAGCTGTTTGTCTACCACCAGTTGTTCCTGACTGGGCTGGTACAAACTGATGCTCCCAATACGGAGAAGGGGTTGTTGGGATGAGCTCTCCCCTCTGGATGCCCCTCCTCGGCGTGGGTAGCTATCCCCACATTCATCATTGCTGTCTGGATCATGGAGGGTATAGTAAAGCTCTACTTGAAGGGTCTCCCCACTTAACTCAAGCCCATCTGTCCCTGAGGACTTTCTGCGACCCAACGGTGCTACATTAACATTAAACCATGTGGAAGGGAGATCCAGTTGGGCCAAGCAGTGCGCCAGATTCCCTTGAAGCCTGCAGGAAGTTTTGATCTCCCGAACATCTCTAAAAGCATGCAGCCTCACGCATGGAAGCTTGTCCTGAATCTTGAAGTCATCCCAGTCCCGTCCTGCGATATAGAACAGCACCTGAACCAGTGGGTTACTAGCAAAAACTCTAGACTGTACAATAAAAGCCCGGACCTTCCAGTTGACTGTTAGCCTTCCAGGAATGTCCAAAGGACTTGACGGCTGCAGTAGGTCCTTGGACAACGTCTGGTCTTGGGTGAAAGGTCCAAGTGAGATGTTGATTGCAGGCAGCTCCTTGGTCTGGAAGACCACAAAGCTTTCTGAACGCTGAAGAGGGTGTTCACGCTGGCTGCCATATGGTTTAACTCTGGTCTCTTGGAGAAAGAAGGCCAACTGTGTGTTGGAGAGCTTAAAGTTGGCAGGGAGGTAAATTTCTGGCGGGCTGGAGGTGGTGCTAGGAACTGGGACACTGAAGAGAGCATCTGAACTGGTAGGAGAAACTTTACCAGCAACTGCAAAGACAAGAAAACAAGAAAAAAATATTGTTAAATATGCACTGACAATAGATATAGTTAGCCAAGGATTGGAACAGCTAGTTTAAACTCAGTAGAGCAGATTCAAGAATTCCGGAACTCTAAAGTTCAAGGAACCCTGCTGAACACTGAACCCTTAAGTGGGAACTTTATACAGCTTCACAGGGAAAGACCCTTGAGTTACAGTGCTGCAAGTGGCTCTTGATGGAAAACAACTGGAAAATTACAGGTAGCAATACGCTGGCTTTATTACAACTTATTTTTTGCACAAAAAAAAATTCAAGAACTTTTCTGCATCTGCTGGTGGCAGGGAAATATTCTCCAGTTTGCAAGAAAGTGAATGCTTGTTCTCCCTTTCATGCCTCGAGAGATCAGTTGGCTCTGACAACAGACGCTGATTAATGGCATGCAAGAGTGCGAGGTTTCAGATTAGAAGGATTTGTATGAATTGAAATCATGAGCAATACATTCATATAGTTTATACTGTAGCTTCAATGAGAGGACAGAGCTGGTCATCTTTAACAGAAATTCGCACTATTTGGAGTGAGTTGAGATATCGACTTGCATGCAACGGTTTGTCTGATAACATATTGTACACAGAAGACACCATTGATCTCTATCTCTTGGGCTCCTAAGATTAACTACCTAAGACTAAATGCCCAATCGATTGTTGAGAAACTTCAATACACTGATCATAATCTCCCTGTACTGGAGAGAAATGGAGACACTCAGACCGTAATAGTTAAAGCAAAGTTGACTAATATAAAAATAATAATATAAATCTTTCAAAGCTATAATAACCCTCAGCTCTATTCATCTATAGAACTTGCCCTCAAAAATTAGTGGAACAATAAAACATACTTATCATAATGACAAGTCGTAGTGAACAGAGAATCCATGGCAAATCCACTTGAACAACAAAATGTCCCATATTCCACAAATGCTTTGCATTTAAACAGGGCACTTCACAGCTTGAATCACTTCACAGGTACACACACACACACAAAAAGTATCCGTGCAGCTGAAGCCAAACCGCAGAAAAATTTGATAGCTGCAGATCAAGTTCAGTTCAAGCTTTGAAAACCTGCTCAAAGTTTCCAAACGTGAAAGCACACGAGTAGTATCCTCTCAGTAGAAATCCAACTGTATCCAGAACCTGCTCAAAGATCTGAGAGAGACTGATCACTTGCGCCTGTTGAGAGGCTCCGAAGGCACCTCCTGCCCTGCAGCATGATCAGAGTTAGTCCACATTAACATTCGCTCACTCCATATATCCTCTGCAGTTCCTGTTTGAGTGTGACTCCTCCTAGCAGATCCCGTTCTCCTCTTACAGCCCGAGACAAAGCCTAGACACCGCCCTGTCTCACCACACCTCAACCCAAACTGTAATAAACTCTTTAGCTCTCATTCACAGCCAGTGCAAAAGCACTCCTCCCAGGACACCACCGTGGCAGACTACAAACTACCCTATTACATTCATCTTCTCCCACTGGACGTGTTGAGGCAGACTCTGAATGTGTCTGTGTGAGGGAGAGTGTATTTGTTAGGGGGGCTGGGTTTGGGGGAGGGATGCATAGTTTGAGCGGCTTCAGGCAAAGAGTGGGGGATTAGTAGGAAGATCATTGACGAATTAGCTCTCCTCCTTTCCTCATCCACCAGCCTCTGGAAGACACATTTGAATGGAGATAGGGAATGGGGGATGGGGGTTGAAAGTGGTGGGTCGTCTACCCTTCCAATTGCCCAGAGAGTTCTCGAGCACTCAGAGAAGCTAGGGTGATGCTCTGTGCCAAGATATGCTACTACTACAACAAAAGAAAAGACTACACAAAGAGCAGAAAAAATATCATTCATAGCATTTCTGACCAGTGCATTCCTCAGCCACAATTTGACTTATCGACTGTCACTTTCTGTGATGCAAATAACATCTTTGAAACTCTACTTTCAAGACAGGTCTTCTCCGCTCCATTACATTTCTAACGTTTATCATTGTGCTCATTCAACGGAAAGTTTCAGATTATAAAAGCCCGAAGATTGGGTCTCACTCAAATTCAAAGGTTTGAACACCTTTTGGTGTGGCTGTGGCCTGTGGAAACAGATATGAATACCTCTTAAAGGGATGAGCTAATGCCTCTGAAAGGCAATCCATTACAAACGCATTAAACACCAAAGAGCTCCTCTCAACTATTTTTTTTTCTAGACACAGGCAGTCTAATATATATTTTTCAATAACATCATCGGATTATGTGCTTTCAGTGCCCCCAGGGATATACACTGAGAGGTCACAGATTCAAATACATCATACCCATCACTACATAGGCTCTGCACTGTGTCAAAAAGAAAGCACATATGGCACTACAACATGACACCAAAAATCCACCAAGATCCCTCCTCCCAGTCCCACTAATAGACCTCTGGGTGTAGTGGAGTGGCGACTGCTGTTGCTGAACTCAGTAACAGGATACACATCTGTTGGTCAATGAGTGTGGCTCGATACAATCCTGGGGGCTTTCTGCAGCTTTTTAGCCACAGCCTTATGAAAGATAATGGAATCGTCATGTGTAATATGCCTTTGAAATCCTGGAGTTTCACTGTTTTATTTAACTCGCCGTTGCTGTCATTTTTCTCTGTAATCCCTCTGTAAAATGTTTTTTTTTTTTTTTTGCCACCTGGGCAATGTAAGATGCTGGAAGGAAAACCTATGATTGCAATATTGATGGTGTCATTTGTTTTGGAGTCTGTTAAAGTCAAAATGCTTAAATGGCATTGCATTTCCTGGTTTGAATTACTGAACAAATTGAACAGGGTACTGTGTTAATTAATGAGCTGTACCTCAGAAACATCTCTATAAAGAGACAGGAGTGCTAGTGGAATTGTTCCATTTTAATTATTGCATTCAAGTGTACCCAAAGGAAATGCGCAGGGAGGAAATTGAATGAAGAAGAGGCAGTGAGAATACAAGATGTGACGTGATCAAAGATTGGGATGATGCAATTTGAAAGGTAAATCACCATACGACAGATAAGGAGAATGCAACATTTGATTTGCAAAAACCAAAAATTTGCATAATTCCGTGATTGATAAAGTCACAGCTGTTAAACTGAAGTGAGTATAAAAAATAAAATAAACAACTGCTTTGATACTTTCTGTAATCATTTAATTTTCATGAATACAATTTAAACTGAGATACTTATTTTGTTTGGGGCAACTGTGTACCATTTTCTTTATGTATGCTACATAAACATTCTATGTTGTCAGAAAAATATATTGCTGTTTCATGCATCTGTAAAAACCAAGACACTAAATAACCTCACATTCTAAGTAGCATGAAAAACAAAACTGTTCATCATATTTTGTATAATTTGTTTTAAAATTCAACACAGCATTATAATGCTTCCATCACGTTATAATCACTGTAGTCTCAGCCTCAGACATCACGCTAAACGTCTGATGCATATGGCACACTTTTCTGGAAACACTTCAGGAATGTCGAAGTCGTCATCTGACTGGTTGAATTAAACCGGATTTCCGGGAGACACGAGTGTCGCGTTTATTTTCGGTCCGCCGGGAAACAAAGATGCCGTGGTGCCAAACCGTCGTGTTTACAAATGTGACGGCGAACGCTTATCAGGGTCAACTAAACGCTGGATTTTCAAAAGTATGTAAAATATTTAAAGTTCATGGTATAGAAACTTTAAAATACATCCGAGAGTTTCACACACCGGTTTGTTATTGTGACGACATTTCCACGCCCCGAAACGTGACGCTAAACGAAACGAACTGTGATTCGCCGTTTGACATGTCGGTCAAACGGCCTCATGGGTGGGCCTTGGCCAATGAAAGCTACCATACATTCCAAACCTTCAGCCGTCTGTCTGAGGTCTGGCTACGCGAGACTATTATCACTGAAGCTTCTACTGCCTCTTATTTACATGCACAACCGACACCTCTGCAGTTGGTTACAAAACTCGCAGTTGGTTTTTTTTACAAAAAAAATAAATAAAATTATGAAAGAAAATTTTGATGGAATCTCTGTTAGGCAGTCCTAAACGGAAAAGTGTAACAAGCGTTTCACGTTTAGTTAATCACAGCAGCCGTAATCATGATCTTGATTGTTTATTAGATTAAGTGTGCAGCTTTTACAGTTGTTCTAAGAGTCAGTTATTTTTCATATCACCTTACTGTCTCTTATGATGAGTTCATCGCATTCATCAGTCCATTAATTCACCAAAAATACATTCAACAGGAATTTATAACTATAGGATCTCTGAAGCGTACACCAAACCTTCTGATCCATGGCTATGCTAATGAGTCTGTCAGTTGGAGTGATTCAGAGGCTAGTGAGTGAACTCTGACTTGAGTTAGCATGAGAAGCAACAGTTGCAAATGAAGTGATTTACATAAGAAACAGGCACTCTGACCGTTAGCATCACGTCAGGCCTTGCCGTATCACAAATAGTGATTACCATTGCATTGCATTCTCTTCATTATAGCACTATGGTTTCTGTTTCACTAAAGAGAAGGTGTTGAAAGGAAATGTTTAGAAGGAAATGGGCTTTTCAGATATTCAGACTGTAAACCGCTGACCATATTTTGCCATTATTTCAGCATTCAATACCATGAGCCTTAATGTATTTGCTCCTCTTTGCACCACTTGCCGTTGTCTGTCCTACAAGTGCCTTTTGCGATGAGTGGATGAAAATTGACTTAATAACAGAAAATGTGAGATACTGAGCGGGGAGCTGATTGCTAATGCGGTGCCACTACTTAGTTGCAAAGTCATTTATGGCAGAATTAAATGAAAGGGAATGAGGAGATTTGTCATTAACTATTTGACAGGATATAAATCAGAATGCAGTGAATTCAGATGGTGAGGCGCATTGCCACACATTCAGATTATGAAATATTTAAGTGGCTAATTATAGCAACTAAGCAAAATTATGATTCTATGCGCAGCAGAGAAAAAATTATCCTCATTTCCAGAAGCTGTGAAAATGTTCGAATGACAATTTCAGCATTTGAACATGCACGACATGGCTCAAGCCAGAGAAGTGGATAAAGCGCCTGATTAGATATTAATGTTCTTATCTATTAATTAACTATATTATTTTAAAACCATATAAAATATTTCATAAACACTGATTCTGTAAGATACTGTTATTTAGCATTACAGTGTGATTTGACTGGCTCATGGACCAGAGTATATGAAATAAGATGCCTGCCATAAACAAGTGTATTCATACCTGCCCTCCAATATACACAGGCACAAACACACAAGTATTTTTGCTAACTGCATTGATTGTACTTTAGAAGACTTTTTAATGAGCATGGACAAAAAAATAGGAAGAGACCCATTCCACTGGGAATTCTAATGAGTGTATTGACTGAGAAGGTGTCTGGGTATGTTGATAAATGATTACAAGTGAAGCACATTGCTTTCACCTTCATAAACAATACAGTCTGTAGCAACTTCAGTACACAGAACAGATACTAAATATCTGGGAGGCATTTGAAAAGATTTTAAAGGAGTTTTTTTTTATTCTTTATGAAGATTTGATTATTATTGTTTCAAAGAGGTGGATTTCTCATTTTAAGTCTCTGATATAAATAGCTTAATAAAGTGTACGCACACAACTGGTTTGCACAGATTCATTGCCCAGAATCCTACACAAATCCTGCATAATTTAAACATCAGTCATTCACAAAGTTGTACGTATCCACCCATCACTAAACACATATTTTGACAAATTTCGATCATGCATTCAGCTAGTAAGACTGCAGTATTCTCAGATCAATTTAACAAATTGTCCCATGTTTAAATCTATTCTGTAGATCTTGAAAATGTGAAAAACTACATCAACTGGGGGCATTGGTTAAACAATGTAATTTTAACAAAAAATATATTAAAATGTATGTTTATTAAATATTCGGTTTTGTTATTTGGTTATATATTATGTATAATTTAAGGTTCAATGCAGATTTTAGTAGTATTGGTATGTTAATATTATATTTCAGTCAATATGTATAAGGTAAATTGGTTACACCATTTCGATAGTCCACTTTAGACATTCTACTAACTGTAAGTAACTTTGCAACTATATGTCAACTAATTCTCATTAATTTGCAACTACATGTCTACTAACTCTCAGAGTAGACTGTTAGGTTAGGTTTCGGGTTAGTAGAATAAGTTGAGATACTTGCAAAGTTTCTCATAGTCAGTATGTTGTATGTTGTGGACCCATCAAAATAAAGTGTTAGAAGATATTAAGCAGACAGTCTACTAATATTCTAATGACTGCTAGTTGACATGTAGTTGCAAAGTTACTTACTGTTAGCAGAATGTCTAAAGTGGACTATCAAAATAAAGTATTAATGATAAATTGTATAATTTTTTCCCCCCATTTTAGTCCACGTCCTACCTGGACAAAATTATTTTAAATTGTCATTTGCCAATTTACATTATAAAATCTAATTTACAATATAAAATGTGTATGCAAAATAATTATAAAATAGGAGGGTGAATTTTTATTTCATGCCAACTTGAAAGTTTGAGATGGAATATAGCATATTACCCAGCAGGGACATCCCAGTGACCCATTTATGTACATTTTACATGAACTGTAATATGCCTGAAGCATTGTCATCATATTTTTTCATTAGACATGACTGGTACACATCATATGGGAGAGCTCATATTCATGAAAACCTCATTAAAATTCAGTCAACAGAAAACAAAGCCAAAAAAAATTTTATGAAACAGACATGTGTCTCTCATAATTTGGTTCTCACCGTCTCCTCTTCCCATGGTAAAGAACCCTAAAATTCCCTACCATGTCTTGGTTTTGGTACAGTACTTGCGAGGAACAAGTGAGACAATAATACAATAAACCATAAAACCATAAGCCTTGAATATTGCTGTTGAATTTGAAAAGACTGTGATCTTGGCCTGTCAGCTGTTGCATTCTAGAGGGGACACTTCTCTTCATAAACTAAGATTGCACAGATTCAAATGTAATAGTGATTTTTAAGAATAAATAAATGAAACAGACATGTGTCTCTCACAATTTGGTTCTCGTCTTTTTCTGTTCCCATAGTTAAGCCCCCTAAACACCCTACCAAGTCACCATAACCAACAAGTTTTGGTACGATATTTATGAGGAACAAGTAAAGTGAAAATCCTGCAATATCTCCAGATGTTCTATCTGTGAGACTATCGAATGCAACAGATTAAGCAGATTAAGACCCACCACGAACACTTTTCATTAACGTCTGCACCGAGAGCACTATTTCAGAACAGTTTTCATTCAAGAAATGCTAGTCGTGGTCTTTTATCGGAATGACTTCACTAAGCTGGCAAGGATTTGGAGATGAACACCCTCCCCTTTCCTGACAAACTGCTTATCGACAAGTAGCAAATACAATAAACCGTAAAACCTTAAGCCTTGAATATTGCTGATGAATTTGAAAAGATTGTGATCTTGGCCTGTCAGCTGTTGCGAGCCATGTGGGGCACTGGTCTTGATAAACTACGATAGTACTTATTCAAATGTAATAGTGATGTATGGCAAAAACGAACATTAAAGTTTAATGTAGTATTATAGGTCAAAGCTAAAACAGAGCCAGACTAAACAAGAGAGAATTACAGGCTTGTGTTATAAAACACAGACATTTTACTGCACACAACCATTTTCATTGTCTTCTGTCAAAGCAAAATATCCACACGCCCATATGACAAGTTCATTCAAATCATTACTGATTAGCCACTGGATATGAACATTGGTGTGACATACACGAAGCTACTCAGGAAATGGATGTGACATGTCTTGTGCATCAACTGCACCACTCAAGCTGTCATCCAACTCTTTCATGCATGACTGTCACCAAAGTGTCTCTAAATTTCAGTGTGTCTGCAGGCACAATGGAAAAGTTCAATGAATATGTAAGCATCAGTCTTATGTAGACCTAAGAGATGTACGTCTTTTGGCATTGCAAAACTCCTTAGGATCACTTTGATAATCACTTTCTAATTTTCTCACATGATTAGGAAGAACCTTTTTTTGCGTTTTCAAAGAATGCACTGAACCCGCTGGCAGAACTAGGAGATGTTTTCATCATAGATATATATATACATAGATGACTCATTAGTGACTGCTTTTATGGGCTGCTACATGCAAGCTGTCCACCATATTAAAATTGTGGATGTGTCAATTGTGTAATCTACATATACATATGATGGTTTTCATATTTAGATTATGGTGAAAAAAATTGTTATAATAATGCATAGACCAAAGATAACGCATGAACCACAGATAACGCATGAACCAAAGAAACCAATTTCATGATACATATGATGCTTCTGGATCATTTTTTTTAAAGCTTGAAAGTAAATGCATTGAAAAAAACAAAAACAAAAAAAAACAGACATTATTTAAAATATTTCCCACTGTGTTCCACAGTAGAGAAAAAGGTTTGGAAATTGATAATTGTAGTCAATGCAGTCAACAAATTTTACAGTACTTTATTAATAAGGTGTAATCCAGGGAACCTATGTTTTTTTTATATTACAGCTCATTCAATATGATTATACCAGACATTCTAGTAAGCAAATTAATCTATCTTGTCTCTGCACCTAGATAAAGGACTTCCTCACTAGCTGTGTCACCATTACAGATTTGCACAAAACTTTTGCGATATTTTATAAATGTCGATAAAAAAACGATTGCAAAATGACGGCGTTTCCATTAACCAATGTTATGCAACTAAAACTTAATTTCTTCCTCTCGTGATAAGTCATGGTGACAGATGTTGGTGGCTTTACGTATATCGCAGCAACTACACTAGCTGTTATTTTTAGTCGAAGGAGACATAGGAGTGTATCTTTAGCGAAGCAGCACGGAGAGCCGCTTCTGGGATGCTTCTGAAACGAGCCTTGACTAGAATGGCTGTGTCAGACATGTGCAGTGCAAATAAGGGGTTATCCAAGCATTAATGGCAAGGAAAGCCTCTTACACTTGAGAGCGGCCATGTATGAGGTGTTTCTTGGTGGTTATAATGCATTAATGAATGATCATGTGACTTATGTATGCCAGGTGACCTGTAAATTTGTTTCCATTGAAGTTTTGCAAAGTATTCCTTTATTGAATTTTCTGAAAAACCACCTCATGTAAGCGTAAAAACTTTTTGTGGTATTGGCATGTTTCCATTGGGCATATTTTCAATTCACAATTTCAATTTGCACAACTTGAAAGGTAATGGAAATGCAGTTACTAACCCGTACGCAAAACTGTCAGATTTGGCCCCCACCTCTCCTCCACCATAACGCTCAACACTGGCTCTCCAGAAGGCTGTGCATTGAGCCCTCTACTCTACTCCTTGTACACTTGTGACTGTACTGTCACTCATTCTACCAACACCACCATCAAATTTGCCAACGATACTACAGTTATTGGACTTATCTCAGGAGATGATGAATCCGCCTACAGAGATGAAGTCCAGAAACTAGAGATGTGGTGCTCTGATAACAACTTTTCTCTGAACATCTCCAAAACAAAAGAGCTCATTCTGGACTTAAGGAGATGCAGCGTGCATCAATGGGGACTGTATGGAAAGGTCCACACCTTAAAATTCCTGAGAGTCCACATATCCGATGACCTCTCTTGGTCTGCTAACACCTCAGCAACAATCAAAAAGGCACAGCACTTCCTCAGAGCGCTCAGGACAATGACTTGGAGTGTAAGCTGCTGGTGTCCTTTTACTACTCCACCATCAAAAATGTGCTAGTGTACTGCATTTCAGTATGGTACTTCAGTTGCACTGCAGCAGAAAAGAGAGCCCTCCAAAGGATAATCAGCACAGCCCAAAAAATCACTGGCTGTTTACTACCATCCCTGGAAAGCATTGCTCAATCCCACTATCTCTCAAAGGCCAAAAACAGCATCAAGGACACACTGCATCCAGGAAACCACCTGTTTAATCTCCTGCAGGCGCTACAGATCCTTAAGAATAAGGACCACTCACTTACAGGATAGTTTCTTGCCAGTTACTTTCAGGACTTTAAACTCACAAAAGCACTAATGCACTAAGGCAAAGGTTGACATGAAAATACAATTTCTGCTCACGTTATTCAACTATACAGTGCTGTTAGAAAGTTTGTGAAACTTTTAGAATTTTCTATATTTCTGCATAAATATAACCCAACACATAATCCGATTTTTTAATATATATGTGACCCTGGACCACAAAACCAGTCATAAGGGTTAATCTTTTTTAAAATTGAGATTTATACTTCATCTGAAAGCTGAATAAATATGCTTTCCAACTATTATTCCAACTAATTGAATATCTGGAATCTGAGGGTGCAACAAAATCTAAAGATTGAGAAAATTGCCTTTAAAGTTGTAAAAATTAAGTTCTTAGCAATGCATATTACTAATCAAAAATTAAGTTTTTATATATTTACCGTAGGTAATTTACAAAATATCTTCATGGAACATGATCTTTACTTTATGTCCTAATGATTTTTGGCATAAAAGAAAAATCAATAATTTTGACCCATACAATGTATTTTTGGCTTTTGCTACAAATATACCCCAGTTTGCTACAAATATACCCAGACTCTCTCTCTCTCTCTCTCTCTCTCTCACACACACACATTGCAATATTTCATTCAAATTTAAGTTTTATATAATTTCAAACTCTCAGACATTTCAAACTAAACTTGTTTTTGCTACTGCACTTTAAAAACCTCTGTGAATTATCTATGATTGGCTAGTTACTTTGCGTATGAAATGAATTATAACGCCCCCGCCAAGCTGTTGTATACTGAATATAAGTAATAAAATGTGGGTGAGCTTTACACTGTGGACATGAGAAAGAACAAAGAAAATCCATTTTTCATGATATGTCCCCTTAAATAACAACATTCATTATATCCTTTAAATACATCCATCGGTATGTAGTGAGCAAATGAAACTGTATACGTAACTTGAATAATGTGAAATTACACATTATTATTGTTATGACCTTTATAATGATAATGTGATTCAGGTTGCGCTGAATATGGCCATAAAATGGCTCTAATGAAGCGTGGTGTATGAGGACGAGCGCAGTTCATTATAAATGTTCAGCAGGTGTTTATTTTTTGACACAGCACAATCAGATGATAGACATCAGTACTGATGGGATATCTATACCCTGGAGCTAAAGCGGTCATGTCAATAGATTGTTACCTGCTGACACTTCCCCAGAGAGAACAGAGCTGTAGATGCAGCCTTGAGCTTGACAGGGGTCATCGATATCACAGTGCATGAGAACTCATTCCTCAGCTTCAGTGGCCACACATTTACACCATTATCACTGAAGTCCATATATGACAGTTTTACAAAGTCAGCAAACAAAAACTCACACAGTCCAACCTGAGTGCATTTTGACATATTATTTTTCTCTATTGTTTAGACCTGACAGTGATGGTATGTGACTGTATATATATTTTTTGCTAAACAACCAATAGGTGCCACCATGATGACTAGCTACTTCCGTTTTACAGTTTTCCATGATAAATTGAATTGAAAAACAGAACAAGGTTTAAATGTACAAAATAAACTTTCACTGCAAACTAGAATCATTTGTGATGCAAGAATTAAATATGAGATAGAATTCAATGTGTGTTCTGTTTGACTACCACAAAAAAGGAAACATTTATATAGAAAACCAGCAAATTAAAGAAGACTGTCCATGCACAGATTTTTGAATGGTAGTGTATATCCTCAGAAATATCCTTTATCAAAATGCTTACTTAATACTTAAGACAATAGATATTCACTTGCAGGACTGTATATTCTGTTTTGGTTCCAATTACATCTCTGAAATAATCACAAGTCTATACACATTTTCACAATCTTTCCTGCCTACGTGGCCAGAAAAGGCTGCAATGAGGATAAGTCTATATGCTATATAAGTCAAAAATCTAATTAATTAGCACCAAGCATAAAATGAATAACAGCCAGTTCAGGACATAAAATAACCAGCTTGAGTCACGTTTAGATAGGCCTTTTAAGGACACATGTGATATCACTGAAGTCATTTTCAAAGGGAATGCTTCCAATTTCATGAAAGCGTTGAAAATGAGGCCATGCTATTAGGTCAGAACATATTCAACCTGTTGCACAATGCCTTCAACTCAGACTTGTCATGCTTCAGATCGGACCGATAAAAGGAAACAATGGTTAGCGATGATTTCTTGATCTCTCTTGCGAGAGCCAGCAGATAAAAGGAAACAAGCCATTTCTATTAAATATTCAAGAAACTCTCACAAGCCGAGCGTATGATTTATTGATTGAAAAAGCGGAACAATAGAGAGCAATTTTTTTTTAAAAGCTCCTTGGAGTGAAGGCAACTTTTTATTAATGTGTAAGAGGTCGAAGAACTACGAGGACCTCTCTAGAGCCATTTGAACGTTTAGCTCGGCTGTATTGGGTTAACACCATTCACAAGACGCTAATGGACTGCCCTGGGAACTTTTCTCAAAGCTAGTACCAAGGTTAGCCTTCCTTCAAAACAATCCTTCGGGGGAGATATTAAATTCACCTAGAGACTGGAGAAATAGGCTGAGAGGGGGAAAAAGCTGAAACAGCAATTTGTTTTTTAAATCAAGCAGAGGCTTGGGAATACGGGACGTTCAGGATCACCATACCACAAGCGCCTTTACAAAGTGGTTTTTTTATGCTATGTTGGGCTTTTGCTCCTTAATAGGCCACAGTAGAGAAGTCGTTTGCACCGCCGCTTTGCAGTCCATTGCATTTTGGCCTATCTATGCATTTATACAAGTTATAAAGGCCAGTGTCCGTGTGCGGTTAAGGTCGTGGTCCCCCACCAGCATACACAAGTTTTGTTTGATCTAATTTATGTACCCTAGCCTACATCTGTCTTCTCAACCTCTGTCCCTGGTGGCAAAAATAAATAGTGGATTTGTTGTTCAGTTTTCACTTAAATTGGTACCGGTACCTTAAAGGTACTGCATAGTTTTTGAGTCTATGAATATTAATTATTTTTCTTAATATACTGTAAAATAAAATGTAATTTCAAATTCATCCACATACACATTCATTTATTTTATTTATTATTATTATTCTTTTTTTCTCAGATGTTCAATTTTGTTGAGGTGATTTGCACCAATTATAATTCAGTGTTACATGACAATTTTCTCAATTCTCTCCTTTATGTGAGCTTTTTAATTGACTTCAACATAGATATAAATATGTAGATACTGCATTAACAACTTGTCCTCATTATCATGATACATTTGCATGCTTTACATATTAGAAAGGTCAACAGCCGCATGAGAATTGAGAGATGCAGTCTGAAACAATCCCAGCAAAGGAATTTCACAAGATGTGGTCTATCATAAACGTCAGATCATTCTGCATGTAGTAGATGAGACAAAAGTCACAATTAAACAGAGTATTAGTTTAACATCACTGAACACCGAACATCAGAGGACAGCCTGACTGTTTTAAATTTCTTATTTTGAGAATAGTCTTTTTTTTGTCAAATACAATGAATGTCATTGAGCACCAAAACTGTTTGAAAACCAATATTCTTCAAAAAATCTTCTTTCTTGTTCTACAGAAGAAAATAAAGTCATTGAGGTTTGGAATTTCATGAGGGTAAGTACATTAGGACAGATATTGCATATTATTATTATTATTAGGTTCTCAAAGATTCAGGTTGAAAGTTTTTTTGTCTCCTATTGAGCACTTTGCAGTATGTGTAGTATGCAGAACTACTTAAACTCAACCTCAAAAAAAAAAAAAAAATTGGATGATTGAACTTTTACGTAATCATTGATTTCTTGATCTGAGTAAACTAAACCATAGGGCAGTATAACTACCCCATCTTTTTAGCCTTGTCCCACTACAATCACTTTTAAAGTCCCTACAGAGCACAAGCACATGTCCACTCACTAAAAGTGGTATGCCAGGTTCAATTTTAAAGCGGCCGGTCACAAGTGCTCCTAAATCACCTGTGGATTGGCTCAGGATCTTAATAGTTCTAAAACACTTTGTGGAGGTTAATACTATTTTTGTCTGAATTAACCCTTTCGGACTTTGTCCCTATTACTATGGATGGCTTGTTTTTCCAGGTTTTCTTATATGCAATATGTGACTCTAATTGGGATCCTGTGGCTCTGTATGGTATAATGTTTTCAAGTGTGCTCTCAAGGTAACTGCACAGCTAATCATACAGTTCTTGGAACTCTCCTTCTGAAAAGGGCCTGTTATGTTTGACGATTTTGCACTTGTTGGTGCTTTAGCTGTTGACTGACAAACAAAAATGTTCTGACAGGCTGGTAAATTTGTGTATCGGATCCATTTTTGACTTGTCATGTAGACAGGCTGCAAGCATCATTAGCATTAAAGGTGCTTTCATGTACTGTACTTCATAACTGAAACACTCCCCTGAAATTTAAAGCACACTGGACTAAAAAGAAGTAGAATATTATTTTGTCAATTGTTCACATCTTGCTATAATGAAAAAATCTTGTGCATACAATTGAGGAATTGCTGTTAGCAGTTAAAGGCTTAAAAATGTTTTGAGGATAAATTACCAGATGACTTATTTAGACCACATGGAGGGAGATATCCAGCCTTATACAGATTATTAAAATGATTGGTTAATTATGTGCACAAGCAGACTTCACAGTAAGCTAACTTTATTTATTTTAGTGCTGTCAAACGATTAATCGCATCCAAAATAAAAGTTTTTGTTTACATAGTGTATGTATGTGTACTGTGTTTATTTATTATGTATATATAAATATACACACATTAAGTATATATTTAGAAAATATTTACATGTATTTATATTATTATTTTTATAATCTATATAAATATTTAATATATAAACAACATATTTTTCTTAAATATATTCATGTTTGTATTTATACATACATAAATATACACAGTACACACACATATATTATGTAAACAAAAACTTTTATTTTGGATGCGATTAATTGCGATTAATCGTTTGACAGCACTAATTTATTCAGTTTCAGTTGAAAAAAACAGTTTGAATGAGACACTATGGATGTCCTGCCTCAGCCGACTGGTTTGTTTGATGTCTCACCCCAGTCATGTTTACTGCCAAACATGTTTCATAGCCAGAGAGATTTGAGATAGCTGATTGGAGTTGTGACCTCATTATGAATAACAAGCAAGATGTGATTGTGTGGCTGGCCAAATTTGTTGAAGACTATCTGAGTAAATAAACATACAACATTAACGGCATTAAACCAGTAATAAAGAGGTGAGAGGAATGTTGTGAAATCTGAGTAAAAGTGCCCACTTAGTCCTGTTAATCTTGTCAACGAAATTACTGATGAAAATGGGTGTTATTTAATTTCTTGAAGACCGAATCAGTATTTTAGAATGATTTCTGAAGTATCGTGTAGCATTAAAGACTGGAGTAATGACTGCTGAATGAATGAATGTTTTAAATTATAATATTTTACAATAATACTGTTTTTACTGTATTTTTGATTAAATAAATGCAGCCTTAGTGAGCATAGGAGACTTGTCAAACTTTTGAACAGTAGTGTGCAACATAAATGTAATGTTATAACATGCGTTAAGACAAATACAAAATTATTTACAAGTGAACTTGCGTTAGTCAGAATGTGTAAGCAACATTGTGAATGCATAAAATTAAAATTAGTTTATTCCCATCAAATAAAACAGATTTTCTTGTTGAATAATTATAATACAGCCATTTTAGTATGAGGAAAACTGACATATAATTAAATATTTAATACTGACTAAACTTTTTTACAGATATCTTTAAGACATAAAAATGAAAATTAAGACATAAAAATGTTAAAACAAGCATATAAATGAACAGTTATCCTAATTTCATAAGTACCCTACTTTTTTCAACTAGTAAAGCAGATGTTCGAGGCCAATAAGAGCTGTTGGCTCACAGGGATCCAGGTTTGGGCTTCACCTGGATCAAGTCTGAATCAGACCCCCCCCCCCGCTTATCTTCACTTTCCTGCAAATAAAGGGCAAAAAAGCCCCAAAATACAGTGTAATGGAGAAAATGTCTCTCTACCCATTTCCGCCTGGTATCCTTTCAACATTTGCGCATTTTCGGGTTCTTTTCCCCACAAAGCCTACAAAAAGAAAAAGTTCCTAACAAATAATTCTGTTTTTCTATCAGTCAGTGCTTTCTGACACTGACAATAGATTCCCTTGTGTCCAACAGGGATGTAAGAAGCTGAGCTACATTATGTGCTTGTGCATTCTGGTCGTAACTGAGAAGAGAAGCACTTTGACGAAGAGCTGGGCACAAGGATAAACAGCACTAGCAGTTTTGTCAAAAGGATTTCC
Source organism: Barbus barbus (assembly GCF_936440315.1). NCBI lineage: Eukaryota > Metazoa > Chordata > Actinopteri > Cypriniformes > Cyprinidae > Barbus > Barbus barbus. Next base: position 15,848,936 of record NC_136734.1, on the reverse strand, counting down.
TTGCTTGTGGAGCAGTCTATCACATCTCTGTCTCTGTCATGGTGATAAGAGGTGTGAATGGGAGATTAACAGCCCGCCTGTGACAGCTTTACCTTGGTTCTGCTAAAAAGACAGGGAAGCTAAACCCTCGGAAAACACTTTAACTGTCACTGCTTAAAATCCCACCTCCTGCGAGTGACTGCGAGATAGACGGGACAGGAACGCTACACTCTAAGCAGACTGAAGCAAAGCATAACATTTCACTTAAATATGCAGCACTTCTCTATGTGCATCAAAAGTCTGCCAGTCTAGGCCAAAGGGACTTTTATTTGCCCTGCTAATACATTTTCTCTGTTCTGGATCGCAAGTGTCAAAAAATATTTTTTATAGTGCTGTCAAACGATTAATCATTTCCAAAATAAAAGTATTTGTTTACATAATATATGTGTGTCTACTGTGTATATTTATTACGTATATATAAATACACACACATGCATGTATATATTTAAGAAAAATATAAATAAACATGTTTATATATGATATAATTTATATAAATATATACACAAACACATGCAAATATTTTGAAAATATATGCTGTGTGTGTGTATTTATAAAAACATAATAAATATACACAGTACACACACACATATATTATGTAAACAAAAACTTCTCTTTTGGATGCGATTAATTGTTTAACAGCACAATTTTTTTATATTTTAAACATTAATATATTAAATATTTGTATACTTATTATTTTGTTGTCCCTAACAAACAAAAATAAATAAATAAAAGGCTATAAACTGGCAGTTAAAATTTGGAACAATAAAATTTTTTAAAAGAATGTTTCTGCCCACTAACGCTGCATTTATTCGATCAAAATACATTAAAACATTTACATTGTGAAATATTTTTACAATTTAAAATATATATATTTTTTTTCTGTGATAATTTTCAGGACTCCAGTCTTCAATGTTACACGATCCTTCAGAAATTACAAGAATAAATTACATTTCATAATATATTCAAACAGAAAACAGTTCATTTTAAATATTTTACAAGATTTCTGGTTTTACTGTATTTTTGATCAAATAAATGCAGCCTTCATGAGCATAAAATAATTAAAACTTTTGACTGGCAGTGTAACTATAAAGTAACAAAAAGTATTTATATTTATTTTATATGTTTTAAACAGTTATACTCTGCTGCAAACAACTGAATACAGTGCAAGAAAAAAAAAAGTCAGCAATGTTCAAAACAGCGCAGAGAAATAGTTTCATTTCAAAAACACAGGTACACAATTACTGAACACAATGATTTATGAACCAGCCTAAAACTCTCTCACACTGGTCCAAAACAAACAAAGGTCTTGAACCTTTTGTCTAAATCCCACTTGGCACTTAAATATGACACCAAATAAGCAGGTAAATTATGTGTTAAATAATGGCTCGAACCTTATGTATAATTAGTGGATTAGAGCTTTCTGGGAAATGGTTTTAACATGCACCTGAGAGCCAAAAAAAAAATAGCAACATAATTACAGGTTGATTCAGCAGACAGGACTTCAAAAATAAACATGAGCTTTGCTGTCCTCGCTGTGGATTGACAGCAATAATAACAATTCTCCTTCCTTTCTGCATCAGTTTAAAGTTGTTTTTTCATAAAGAATTACAGTTACAATCTCTTTTATTTGACAGAATTTATTTGCCATTTTTTGTCTAAGCCATTTTAATTTCATGGCCATACATATTTTTGAGAGCACAATTTTACAAATAAGGTCCATATTATACTTTTGACTTTATTTAAAAAAAAAAATGTATAAGCATATTTTGAATATTTAAAAAAATACACTAGATTTTTGTTTGTAAACACTGGAGAATCCAAGGTTGTGTCATTAATAACTCAGCATTTTTTGTAATTCTGTGCAATAATTTAATCAACTCGTTAATTCCCATTCGTATTCTTTATGAACTGCAAACTGCAAAATGTAGGACTTCGCATTTCTTTCAATGTTTGTAAGAAATTAAAGGGATACATCACCCCAAAATGAAAATTCTGTCAACATTTACTCACCCCCAAGTTGTCATAAACATGTAAATATTTCTTTCTTCTGCTGAAATAAAATATCAAAATATCTTCTTTAATGTTCAACAGAAGAAACTCGTAAAGATTTTGAACAACTTGAAGGTGAGTGACAATTTGTTTTTTTAGTTGAACTACCTCTTCAAGTCTTCTCGCTCCACAGCGTGTTTTCCTAATAGCACCAAATTTAATGAATACTTCTGTACTGTTGTAAACACAGTCATTGGCCTAGTTACTGCATTTGCCTTTGTAGGACAGCTTAACCACCAACGTAAGGATGTGCATGTGGACTTCTTGTTTTTGCACATGTAAACACAGTCATTGTGAAACTCATTGCATCATATATGAGCTGAGCTATTTACAGTATCTTGTTAAAAATGGTGAAAATGGTTCCTAATGTATTCTCTCGGTGGTTTAATCTAATGAATATTTCACGTGTAAGTCATAGCAATTGCAGTTCTACAGATAAACGTCTAACATTTTTTTTCTTTAGTAGACCGCTTTTATTTGAATTGTGCATCTTCCTAAACCATTGTTTAGCAAAGTTACTGCCCACTACAGTGAGTATTTTCTTGCCAAAGCCAATTTCATTCCCATTTGGAGCTTGGTGGGTGTTAATTTTACACTCAGACATGAGATGACAATTTTGTCATATTTGAAAAATGTGCAAAAACAAGAAGTCCACATGCACATCCTTACGTTGGTGGTTAAGCTGTCCTACAAAGGCAAATGCAGTAACTTGGCCAACATTGAAAGTAAGGGGGGAAAGTTTGAATTTTGGTTTTATATTTGGATCTTCTCTTTGATTGTTTAGCCAAAACATGCCTGAGAGTCCTAGGGTTGGAGGAATATCTTGAACATCTTCTTTTTAAGGGGAAGTCGTGGCCTAAAGGACTCGTAATCCAAAGGTTGTGGGTTCGAGTCTCAGGCCGGCAGGGATTGTAGGTGGGGGGAGTGAATGTACAGCACTCTCTCCACTGAGGTGCCCTTGAGCAAAGCACCGAACCCCCAACTGCTCCGGGTGTGTGTTCACGGTGTGTGAGTGTGTTCACTGCTGTGTGTGTGCACTATGGATGGGTTAAATGCAGAGCACAAATTCCGAGTATGGGTCACCATACTTGGCCGTATGTCACGTCACTTTCACTTTCAGTTATGAAATGAGTTCAACTGGGCAATATAGCATTTAGAAAGACGTTAAGAAATTTCTTAAGATAAACTAAGTTTGTAAGAATGTTCCTAAGTGCAATTCTTGAAGGAAGTTCACAAATGCTTTCTTAAGAATATCTTTTCTTTTTCTCTAGAAGAAAATGGCAGACCATGATGATCTGATTGTGTGCCGTTTTCTGGACTTTCTGATAACCTCGAAAACTGTTAAAAAACACATGAAAACCAGTTGAAAACTAAAGAAAAACACTTTAAAGGCCATCTTTTTGTACTGTCTGCAGATTTAATTTATTTGCACTTCGACTTTCTTTTGCTCACTTGGATACTATTGCTGTAAATGTGTCCTGTGCATTAGTGTTCTCATATTAGAAAAAAGGCCACTATTATATATTATTATATATAATAGTGAATATATGGAAGTAGTGCTATGCTGTAATGATTAATATTTGAAACAACTTAATACATTCATTAAACATCTCACCATTGGGGATTTAAGACCAGTTGGAACTTTAATTAATTAATAAATTTTTTACTTCTTTTAAGAACATTCCTTTATGGAATTAAGAGTTTCTCAAAAATTTAAAGAAAACAAACATTCTTAATAAATGTGCTTAGGAACACAGAATATAATGTATTCTTAAGTTAGAAAATATGAAGAAAATATCATTTAAGGAGAATTTTATGAATATGACCCCTAAATTTTAGTTCAAACTAAATTGACAAAACGTGTAGTTACTGGTTTTTGCCTTTGCGCAGCAGTGTAGTATAATGGTTAAAGACTTAACCTGTTAATGCAAAGGCTACAAATTCAATTCCAAGTCGGACTGACTCATCATCTGGATATTAACTGAGATCCCATTCCAGCCCCATTGTGTTCTCCAGCAAGGTGCTTGACCTGAAGTAGCGCCAAAGGGAATGTCCCTACAATCAGTACAGTGTAAGTCGCTCGGATGTAAAGCATCTGCTAAGTAGCAGCCATTGTCCTCTTCGCATAATCTTAAAAGCTCTGCTGTCAACTCAGAAAATGTTCTCACACTCCAAATATAAATATTAAGCTATGTTCTGCTCCTGTGGCAATGGTGCTGAGCAAGCTGCAAGCTGGGTCCATCTGTTTGCATCTGCTGTATTTAGTACCCTTATGTGTGAACATCTGTGTAGAGGTCCTAGCATCTCCACCCTCATGTACGGGCTTGGAACAAAAGACTGCCAGCTCGCTGTGATCACACTAAAGCTCTTCTGATGTTGTCCCGCGATACAGGGAAGCCACTTCAATTATGCATGAGGACGGCATCAAAAATGCTTGGGGAAAGTTTTGTCTTTTTTTTTTTATTACTTAGGGATGGGGACATGTTGAGGCTTGCCACTTCTGAAGACTGTTTGAAGAGCCATTTAAACATATGCACATGCATTTCTTAGCAATCTCTCTGCAATTGGTTATTAGATTTAATGAGCAGAATTAAGCATGTATATTAAAGATCGGACGTTAACAAAAAACAAAAAAAAACAAAAACCAAGAAAAAGGAAAACGCAGGCATTTATAGCACAGTATGAAAAAAATGACGAAATATGGCATAAACAAAGGCTTCTATGATTTCCGTGCAGCTCTGAAACTGAAGGCTGGTAACGGGTGTTGCCTAGATATAAACACATAAGGTGAAAAGACATTTTTCTAATTTGGCTGTCAAAATGACTGTGTCAGCATGGTACTTAAGATTAATCTGTCCTGTGGTCGCAGTTCAGCCTTAAAGCTTTTTACAAAAGCTGTGCAAACATTAGATAAAGCAAGACTGGATACAAGCGAAATCCACTCCAGAGGTTTAGATATTAGGCGACCTCAACCAATACAATCTAGTTTCCTGGAAGATGTACAAATGCGTAACAATCACATATGCTGTTTGACATACAAAAAGTAGCAAGAAGCAAAAAAGGAGTTAACTTTTGCATGATACTTGAAAAGATAACCAAAAAGGGTCAAATATTTATTTATTTTTAAGAAATTAATACTTTCATTTAGCTGGAATCCTGAAAAAAAGTAGTTGAATTCTCTACACAATTTATACAAAAATATTAAGCAGCACAACTGTTTTCAAAATGAATAATAATAAGAATTTTTTTTGAGCAGAAAATCAGCATATTAGAATAGTTTCAAGTGACGCTGAAGTAATGCTGAAAATTCAGCTTTGCCAGCACGGGAATAAATAACATTTTAAAATATATTAGAACAGAAAATAGTTATTTTAAATTGTAATAATATTTCACAATATTACTGTTTTTAAAGTATTTTTGATCAAATAAATGCAGCTTTGAGATACAAAAACAACAAAATAACAACATGAAGCAAATGCTACAGGAATAACACCATTAACGTATTAACCAGAGATTCATCGGTCACTTATGGTGATAATCTATTTTTAAAAACAACGATTTAAAAAGAATAAATAAATCGCACAAGTAGCATCCAAGTGATTATGAGATTGTAAGTCAATTAATATCACTAAACGTTCTGCAGAATCTCCAAAATGTTCTTTCAATATTTTCTCATAAAAGCAAGATTTTCATTTATTATGCATAATTTGAGCATTTTTATTTGTGGCTGTTAATGAGCTGTTATTAAATAAAACCTGCACTCAGTAATTAAGGTTATAAACTGGCAGACCCTTATTATGTGAATTACTTCGAGGATCACAGTTGTATTTTCTCAAGCAGTATGGATGTGTCAACACACGATTGTTCATTTCAATAGGCTTGTGAAAGAGAACTGTGCTTTATACATGAATGATTTAAGTGATTAAACTCTATGATTGTAGAGCTGGAGGGTTCTGTCAAATAAGCATCGCACACACAAAGCCAGGCAACCTTTAGCCCGTATTGGGTGATAATAATGAAAAGCCCTGTAGCCAGGCTGCTGAGCTGATCTCTGATATGGCCTTTTTCCTCATTAAAGCCCCTGACAGCTGTCCACTTCTTCTGTCGTGCCTCTTGCTAAGTCAGTATCAACCCTACAAGACAAACACACACTGACAGATTCCGACCCACACAAACAGATCCTGGCTAATTAAGCTGCTTTGCTAACTCTCAATCCTCCCGATACTCATCCCAGGATCCTACATACAAACAGATTAGTGCTGGAATCAGCCCTTTAATGGAGCCACGACACAAGCTTGGACGTACTGTTCCAAGCAACAAACAACGTTCTACACTCGAAAAATACAATTCTGTCAGTATTTATTCACCCTCATGTCATTAAAGCCATTTTTCAGTTGAACACGAGAGGAGAAATTTGAAAGAATCTCAAAAACTGTTCATAGTGACCAGGGGCCTTATTTATGAAATTATGAAACTTATTAAAATTATGAATTATGAAAAGAGAATTTGAGAATGGCAATCAGCAAGAATTGCTTAGGTTTCCAAATACTTGCAGTACTGTGAAAACAACAAGAAGTTTAACTAATTGATTCAGTGACCTGGTTGCAGCAGTACTTAATAACTAGTAATAATAACTTAAATTTTAGTCTCTTTCTTATCAAACGGCTTCAACATCCATCTTATAACAGTTGGTGCGGCCATTTTTATCTTGACTATTCAAAGCTTCCAGGGTCAGTCACTTTTTTTCATTTCAGTTAATAAAAAACCTCTCTTTTTTTTTTGCCATTTTAATCTGTTTGCCCAACTGTGATGTTCCACCAATCGTGACAGACAGTTCAATCAGGGTTGACTGTTGGAACATCAGGATGACTTGCCTGCCTCAGAATAATTTTCCAAAAGTAAAAGTGTCACAATAAAAATAGAGTATCAAGGTGTCTCTTAAAGCCAGAAAACTGTTTCTGACTGCTTAAGAATTGTCAGTGTGATATTCTCGGCACTTTATTTATTTTAATACTTTAATTAATCATCTCTAAATTACTAAATTAAAATGAATAAAACCTTCGCAGCAGACATTTTTCTCTCTAGACATTTGCTTCAGAGATGATACCAATGAAACTACACTATAACAGATGTTAAAAATAGGCTAAAACCAGCTAAACATGTATTTCGTGTGCTAATATAACATTTTATTTGTTGTGACTGAATCAGTCTGATTACATATGTTACACTAATGAATAAGGTCAAGTATACATACTTTAAGATTTCACTTAAAAAAGTGGTTATAAATAAATAAAGAATGTGAATAAAATCAAACCTTTTGTGAAAGCTGCTCTGGTATGTGTGTTCAGTCCAGAAGAGCACCTCTAAACCTACAAGCTACCGCAGTCTTTTTATAAAGTTAACCACAAACTTGACCCCTGAACAACTATGTGGGTGTTTTAATGAAATAATGAGACTACTAGATCTGTCAGAATATTAGAATATTGAATGCTGCTGAATATTATGCAGTGTTTAAAGTGTTTAAAAAAAAAGCCTTGCTCAAGTTCTGTCATTATTCACTCACACTCGTGTGGAATCAAAACTGGACGACTAGATATTTACTTACAGACAGACAGACAGATAGACAGATAGATAGATAGTATATAGAAGAGATATTCTGAAGAATGTTGGTAACCACTGGTAACCAATGACGTCTTTTGTATGGACAAAAAGCACTGCGACATTTCTCAAAATACCCTTTTTTATGCCCCACAGAAGAAAGTCAAATATGCCTGGAATGTTTTAAGTCTTGCAATTTTATACAATTCATTATTTCATATAGATGTAATTTTATCATTGAAACACTGTTTTTATACATGATCTTTTCTACTGTCATTGCGCTTCATTGTTTTTCATGTAAATTTAGCTAAAGCAACTGGTGCTTCACAAAAGCTTAATGTATAATTAATGAACTGTTTATCTTTTTTCTCGGCAATAATTGTAGAAATGTTTGATATATTTTGAAATTCTCTATACAGAAACTGACTTTCAGAAATAAATCCACGCTGAAACATTTTCAGTGGAATCCAAAAAAGTGGAACTCGAGGCAAAGATGCAGATATTAGAGACTCGAGGAGAAAATAGTCCAGTGATTAACTGTGTTCTTTGAATCAGCTGAAGCCTTATATTTCCTCTTAATTGGTCACATCTGGCAAAGCTAAATTTTGTTAATAAAAATGAAATAGGCCTATATTCAAAAAAAGATGTATTGGATTTCCCACCATCAGTTTTGCCAATGTAACTGTATTAGCAAATAAATTGATGAGCCTCACGACTCTCAAGTTACTACTGTTCTATATTTACGAATACAATACAGCACTTAATTTAATTCACTGTTCTGTAATAGGCTGCCTAGTCAAGTATTGGATTAGTGAACTACATGAACCTAAACAGCTGTTGGGCAGTCATTTCTTTCAACTTGACCTATTTTATTATAATCCGCTTTTACTGTGTATTGCAGGGAAACGAGTGGAAGTCGGAAAATTCAATCAAAACCTCAGCTTATATTTTCTTCTGAATAGGCCGTAATTGGAATCAATGCAGCAGCTATTTGGCTAAGTGAAGCATCACCGGACAACTCCCCTTAATCATCCGAGCCAAAATAGAGATAGCAATTTGCAAAAGAAAGATGACCCAAAATAGAGTCAAAACAATCTGCCAGCTCCCAGTGGTCTGTTTTTCTTCATCTGTAAACACAAAAGCCTCAGTACAGCTGTACACTACTGTTTGCTATAAATCATAGACAAATCCCCTCGCAGTGATCCAGAGCTATTGCTCGGGCCAAAAGGGGTCCTTCAGGAAACACCCAAGTGAATCAGAGAAGCACTTCTCCATAGTTCAACCAATTATTCTTTGCCTCGGGTGAGGTCCACTGGATATGAGTCAACAACAATAATCAACCACAAAATAGGCTTGTGCAACAGATCTTAAGTAACACTGGAGCTTAATAATATTGCATCATTGTGCACAGGCAGCTGCAAGACTGGTCTAAATAAGTATCTTTGTCTTAATTTTTAAGTAGAAATGTCTAAATGTGCTTAAAAAGTTACATTCACCTGAGAAGGAAAGCTGAGTAAGATATTAAAAGTTATATTACGTTCTGTTTCACTTGTCTGCAGCATAAACTCACTAAATATAAACAAGTTTGCTTCTTTTTTATCCTGTAATAGTGCACTGTGAGTGTGTTATTGCTTTTAATTACAGTTCAATGAACAAGTGAATAAAAACCTACTTTCATATGCCACCGATTCAGGTTATGCAGGTAAAGTGTTCAAGAGTTTGTTACTAATTCAAAAATGTGTTGATTAACTTAAAAATTAATGGGGCAGTGTGACTGTGTTTTCAAGAACAGAACAGTTCAATAAGAAGATAATGTTGAGTAAATTATTTTAGACAATGTTTCCATTTATTTGATCTGTTTTTGTCCCACAAATTAAAATAGTTTTAAACAAAGTCGCAGCAGAACCATTGTAACAAACAGTATTTTGTTCCAAAATGGTTCAGAGTTTTTGAATGAATCGGTTGAGTGAATTATTCAACAAAGAACGAATAAGAATTTTATTCAATTATTCAAATCAGTAAAACAGTTGCTGTCAGAATTACTATTTATCCAAAATAAGATTTATAAGTATAATTATTGTGTCCCACATGCTAGTATATTGAAATGAGGATCCCCAAGGTACCTATTTCCATTGTAAATTTGAAGTGCAGATCTATGCACACTCTAATGGCTAATATTGCTCCAGAATCCAGTTTGCTTTGAAGGATTATTTGGTTTGAGAACTACAAAAAAAAAAAAAAAAAACTACAAACATGGTAGATGTGCCATGGTCGATAGTTAAGTAGTGTGGTTCAGATAAAGTGATTAATAATATATCACGTGATGAATATAATCTGTAACAACACTGTGAACTTTTATAAGGACACATTTGGCCTTTCAGCTACAATATAGTAATAATCTGTCTGTAACGGGTCTCTCATTATTAAATTAATCAATCTTTACCCCATATGGTATTTCAAGTAAATGTAAATGTAAGTAATAATATAATGCAAAAATAAATAAATGCAAAAACTCCAGAGCAGATTTCATTTTTTCACCAGTCAATTGACGGCTTGTCAACTGCATGTCAATACAAGCAGTGAATTCAGCCAGAGATCTGATTTAGCCACAAGATGATAAGAGTTGCCTGTGGAGATGCCTGTCTAAATGTGTATGCCTGCAGCACACTTTATTTTGTGGATTGTATTAGATGTTAAGTAAATATATTTAATATTACACAATAAATTAACTGAGTCAGATGGGAATGTTTTCTACAAAGTAATGGTGATTAAATGGTCTGAGTAGAGGATTCTTTTATAGTTTATTGGAATTATTTGTTATTATATTAACAAACTGTGGCTGAATAGCTTGTATTCACAGCCATTATTCCTTTTTTTTGGATGTATACACAGGGCTGACATGGACACTTCAAGGTCGGTATTACATAAACTCATATGTAATGTACATCTGTACAATCCCAAAGGTGTGGGTGATGTATCACTCATTGGATGGCATGGCACAACATGTCATTGGAGGCTCATTATTAGCAGAGGTAATGTCAGTCGCACAACTCACACACTATTCTCAACACCAAACTACTCCAAAATCAGACAGAAATTGTCCCATCACTTCCTCCAGTCTTGCAATTATATAAGCCACAGTGGCAATGAGACACAATTCACCACCATGTACAAATACCAGAAATCCATATCTCATATCACTGCTCAGAAAACTAGCTTAGACTATCATTCGTTTCCAGGGCAGTTCATGGGTCAATGACACAACTTGTTTTTTGTCCTATCTATTAATTTATTTAAAAAACATACATTAAACATTCAGTTCATACACAGTGACTTCAATACACCTCTTCTTTGATGAACATGTTTTAATTACTGAATTGAAATAATTTTAACATATTTGGGGGGGTCATAAAGCTAAAAAAAGTGTCCTCCTTTAAAAAACATATAAAATAGTTTGGTATCTCTTTTTTTAGTGTGTGTGTTCAAAAGTTTAGTGTCGACAAGTTTTTTTTAATGTTTTTGAAAGTAAAAAATAAATACAATACAATAATAACTTTTCTATTTTAAGATGTATTTATATATATATATATATATATATATATAATTGATTACATTTGATGGTGACATGCATGGTCCTTCTAATATGCTGATTTGTGCTCCAGAATTTTTTTGTGTTGAAAAATAAGTGCTGAATTTTTTTTAAAGAACTATACGTCTTTAAGACCACTTCTTATAAATTTTAAGCATTAATTACTTAATATTAATTACTTTGACCTTTTTACTCTATGACAGACAAATTTGGTTGTAAAATGTCATGTGGTGCGACTCAAAACATAATGATATTTATGAACTTTATATCATCGTGTCAATATGCCATTACTTTTTACTTGATTACACCACATGACATTTTTATGGTCCTTAAATTGACACTTATCTTCTTTTCACCAGCTGGCGAAGAAACCAGCACACCAACATCCCATGCTTCCGACCAGCTTAAAAAAAGCGCAACACATGCTGGAAAGCAGCTCTTGTGTTTGTTGAGGACCTCCCGTGTTCATTTGAATGTGAATATATCATGTCGTACCTCACACTTTGAGCGATCAGAGCGATCATTTGTATGCATACGAGTGTACAGCCGCTACTGAACATGCCCATCACCACCTCCACAAGAAGACATGTGATGCCACTGGCTCAGGGTGACAGGCGGTTGCTCGTGTCATCCGTCAGAGCCTCTGACAGCCTCGTCACTGGCTTGTCATAGCTGTTGTTTGTCAGGTCAGTGGGGCCGCCAGCAAGTCCACAGCCTTCGGTACAGCATAATACACCAGGGAGTGCATCGCAAACTAGGGCCTGCCTGCTTTCGCACACAATGGCCATCACATGCGCGGCTCACACACACACTGAGGTATAATGAGACAGGGGAGACTGGGGGCTGGAAAGGGAGTTGAGAATTGTTAATCTCATCCCGCAAGGACACGGCTTGTTGTTTGACAGAAACAGATGCATGTCCATCGGCTAATGTGAATGAATTACAAACCACATAACAGTTCAACACAAGACACCGTGTGTATGAAGACACATATATTTGTAAGCGATCCATTTTCAGCTGTATTTATGGGGCTAACCGCAACAAATTGAGTGTTTTTTTGGGGAAAGGTTGTGGATCTCAAATGTGAGAGTGAGATAAAAATACAATATTGACACAATATCAAAATACATCTAAATAGCACTACTGATAACCTACATGAGCTGTATGAGTATGAGATGTAGCCTTTGGTGGTTTTAGGCATTTTAGGGAATGGGATTTGAGGCCCTGTTTATACACTGTAAAAAAAAAAAAGGTTGAGCCAAACTTTAAGGCAACCAGCTTCAGCTGATTTTTGAGTTTATACAACAAAAAGTTGAGAATCTCCTACAAAAATAAGTTGAAAGAACCCAAACATCTGCTGAAGCTGGTTGCCTTAAAATTTTAAGTTTGCTCATTTTTTTTTTTTTTTAGTGTATCTAGCATTAAGATGCATTTTGGTCCATCGAATCACAAGCAGACACATTTCTGTTTATACAGTGCCTGCTGTTTCAAATCTGACCACTTTTATGATTTCTTTGAGGGGTGGGTGCATGTATGGTCCTTTTCTGATCGTTTGATCAGATTTCGTTACTGCTCTGATGGCCACAAAACTATACTGAACACTGTGGGTTTGTTAGAATCAGGACTAATAAGAAAATATTGTGCTTTTTACATTTTTCACCGTTAAAGCAAACTTACAATTTCAGATGGCAAAGTTTAAATCCCATCTGGCTAGCGCATTTCAACAACACGTCCCGTAATGTTTAATAATCAGGTTAATTAGTGGAGAGGAGGTGGTCTTTAGTGGCAACTCAAACACATTTGATCACGTGTGCATTTACTGTGTTTTTGACTAAAGTTGCTAAAAGTTGACAATGTTTGCAATTTAGATTTCAAAAACGAGTTTGATTCACTCCAATTTTACTAAAAGATTACTAAAAAAAGTCATGTGAACTTAATAGTTGATTATATTAAGCAGACAATCTGAAACAAAGCATGCTGGGAACTAGAAATCTACTACAACTCATTCAGGTTAAGGTCAGCTAAATGTAATCAATTACCTTAAGACAGGGGTAGGCAACGTCGGGTCCTGGAGTGCCGATGTCCTGCAGAGTTTAGCTCCAACCCTGAGATAAACCTCACCTGCCTGTAGCCCTAGTAATTCTGAAGACCTTGATTAGCTTGTTCAGGTGTGTTTGATTAGGGTTGGAGGTAAACTCTACAGGACAGCGGCACTCCAGGACTGCCTTAAGACTATGTTGCTTTGTTATGTTTTTGTAAGTTAATAATCAGGGATGCACATAAGTGCATCCCTGGGTGCAAATGCGTGACCAAAATAAAAAATGCCATGGGTAAATAAGTTCAGACGTACATTTGCGTACCGACATGGCTGACAGCTGCACAATCATTGTTTTAGAGCAACTAAATGTGATATTGTATAAGATTTCCATTCAAACTGAAAGCACAATTTATTAAAAAGGTTATGTGCTATAGTTTCAGAGCAAAACGCAAAACTTTGACATTCAGTGATGCATTTCACTCGGCAGCACATATAGCTACTTGCCGGAAACCTTCCAAAATAAAGTAAATGTTAGCATTGTATTTTTAAGTGTACTATAAAATAATCATATTTTTGTTTTAATACTCATTTTTTACAAAAAAAATAAATATAATATATATATATATATTTTTTGTATTATCACACTTTATTATTTTGTGTATTATTTTATTTTAAAAAATAAGCTAAATAAATTGCAAAAACACTTTTATTAACATTTTATTTTTTATAGTTATATTTAATGGATCACACTATGTGCAGAGTGAGCACCAAACCAAATCTCCAGGTGCGCTCCTGAGAACCAGAGTGAAAAAGTCCATGATGATAGTCCATAAACTGTTCCAGGCTAACTTAATTTCATATTCACCAAATCTGTAATAGTCCAATAATCAATACAGGTTATCCATAGTAGCTACATAGTAGTACATTTTTGATCAAATACATGCAGTCTTGGTAAGCATAAGAGACATCTTCCAAAAGCATAAAAAAACCTACCAACCCCAAATTTTCATTCAAACTTTATAAATCTGTCAGTAACTGGCCTCTCAATACAAAATCCATTAGCTTCCCTTTGTGGTGACATTATTTCAATATGGGTTATATAAAAATAATAGATGTGTCGCATGACAAGAAGGTCACAGTAAAATGATGTCACCTCATTTCATCTGCACCCCTTTTTTTTCCAACCAGTAGGAGTCTAATTGAGATCTTTTGGGACTTTGGGCCAAAGCAGTGGGATGGGCTTCCAAAAAACCCGGTACAAATTAGTAAGAAATACATGCACTCTCTCTCCCTCCAACGAACAAGAGCTAAACTCATTATCTGGATAGAAGGGCATGTGTTCCACTAATCTCTGACATCAAATCTCCGCTCATGTCCAACATGTCTGATCAGCTTGATTTGAGTAAGAGAGGTACATCGCCCAGCAAGATTATTCAGACAGATCTAGCACAGGATGATTTAGTCGTGAAAATAAATCCCTGGTACATGACAGCCTATCTACTGCAAAATACCTTTTAACGTGTCAGTTCAAGAGTTCCGTTTAACACACCGCAATATACGATTCAAGCGGGAATGTCTGCAGAGGTTCAGGTCTTTTTTTCCCATCTTGGCTTGATCTCAACATCTTGTGGCACTGCACACTCATGTCAAACTTATCTTGAAACAAAACAATAGAAATTTGAAATCTGGTATCCACAAACGTACACTGCGAGGGTTGTGATGTGATCTCTGTATGATGTGGTAAAAGGTACCATATTAAAGTACCTTTCTATGCGCCTTATCCCAACACTGAGACCCTGATACGAAAGCGGTATCCCTCACCTTCTTGGCTCATAAGTGACAATAATGTGGGAGAGCCAGGCCTGATACATGACTAATAACTTCACGAAGCCAAGGATGTCACGTTAATGGCTGAGGAGGGGGAGGCAGAGGAGGATCTGATGCGGCGCTGACACCGTCTTGGAGTGTCCTTTGAGTGGCAGCTAGGTAATGAAGTCTTTGTGATGAATCTGAAGGGAGATGGAGCAATGATAAAGCACAGGCTTAATATAGCGCAGCCCTGCTTGAGCCCAGTGCTTACAAGTATACCGTGCCGCTACGAGTTAAGAGAAACAAGAACACTGTGCTCTTAACCAAATAAAAGGCTTTTAGGATTTTTCAAGTAAGTAGATCATGCTGACAGTCAGATTCATGCAGTTATTGTGATAAAGGCAGTGTCTTCTTACAGATATCAAGAGAATCACTGACTTTGGAGTGAGTATTAGCAGAATTAGGGCAAATGCATTAGTATTGGGAGTTCACTTACAAAAGAGTATCACGTTTTTTTTATTTTAAATAATTATATTATTTTATTTAAAATATGCTTTGATATAAGCATTGCTGCTTAATAATATGAGAAACTTGTCTGCCAAATCAAAGTTGTGTGGTCCAACCAACATGCAGACAACGCTTATATTATATTATTATATACAGTGCTGCTTGAAAGTTTGTGAACCCCTTGCAGAATCTGTGAAAATGTGAGTAATTATAACACAATAAGAGATATCATACAAAATGCATGTTGTATTTTTTATTTAGTACTGTCCTGAGTAAGATATTTTATATAAAAGATGTTTGCATTTAGTCCACAAGACAAAAAAAAAAAAAGCTGAAATTATTAAAATGACCCCATTCAAAAGTTTAGGAACCCTTGGTTCTTAATACTGTGTGTGGTTACCTGGATGATCTACAACTGTTTTTTGTTTTGTGACGGTTGTTCATGAGTCCCTTGTTTGTTCTGAACAGTTAAACTGAGCACTGTTCTTCAGAAAAATCCTCCATGTCATGCGGAATCTTCAGTTTTCCGGCATCTTTTGCATTTTTTGAACCCTTTCCAGCAATGACTGTATGATTTTGAGATGCATCTTTTCACACTGAGGACAACTGAGGGACTCAAACACAACTATTAAAAAAAAGGTTCAAACATTCACTAATGCTCCAGAAGGAAACACGATGTATTAAGAGCCGGGGGGTGAAAACTGAACTGAACTGAACTGAACCCCTGGCATTGCTAACGTCATGCTTTACTGTCTGAGCTGCAGGAATGCTGTTTATGATATCTGTCGATTCAGTGTTTCCACTTGATGGCTTAATTACATTCTAAAGCCCTGCAGGTATAATACACCTTCCCTGAGCATTTCACACACTAGAGAAACATGGAGCCAAAAATAACAAAATTTGTAATAAATGAAAGCATACGTATATAAAAGGAGTCTGAGTGAAAACCTAGGTGAAATATTAAGAAATAAGGAGGAAAAGTAAAACCCTGCAATCTCTACCACCTTCCATAAACAACATGGCACTCAAAAGGGGGTTGGAAAGTGAACCCCCTACCTGGTTGAAGAGGAGAACACAGTCAGCATTTCAATGACCAAATGCACTGCAGTCACCAGTGGGACGGGATAAATTTTGCAGTCCTGTTACTCAGTGGTATCTTGCAGTGGATGTTGCTCTGGCCTGTGTCTCTCAGCAGGTAACTCATGAACACAACGAATGCAGCCTAAGAGATCATTTTCTGGTAGGGTGGAGAGAGAGAGCATTTGTTCTTGCTCCATGTGCCATTCACATATAAGCAGGACATCAGTAAAGCAAACACGTGTCAACCTTGGCTGCAAAGACTCCCTGCTTCATTCTTCTGCCCTCAGCGGCAGGGCCATTGCTAAAGCTGTGAGGTGCACTACACCCCTCTGTGCCCTGTGGCTTCTACTTTTTCTTTTTTGTTCTTTCTCTCATACTTTCTGACTCATATACTTCCTTTCTCCCGCTTTCTGCAGTTGCATCTTTGTGAGATTGATAGCACCAGCAGGGTCTGGTCTGAAATAGGGTGAGATATGGCAAGAATTCCACAGACAGAAGATAAAGGTTCCTCCTGTACCATTACACAACCTGGCAGCCCTACTGAAAATCAACAAGATATTATCTTTCCTCCAAGATTTATATGAATCTTAATATCTTTTGCTCCAGAAAATAAGCTATATTCTTCAGGAGATTCATTTCCTAGCAGAAACAGGGAATGGAATATAATTTATTGGTGCAGAAGCCATTATTTATTTATTTAACTTTGAGGGCTGCCTTCCACAGGTTATTAAATGTTTCAATGTAACTTCTTGCAGTGCTGGGGAGTAACTAACTGAAAGCATTGAAGCTGCTAACAAAAGCATAAAACTACAGCAGCTTTTCCAGGAATATACAACTTTTCCAAAAAAAAAATATATATATATAATATAGTTATACCTAGTACACTAGTATACAGTATAGTTGCTGCTCTTAATGCCACATTGTATTGCAGATGCAGCTGTACTGCATTGGAGTTCAAATATGTACTTGTGCCCAAAAATTAATTATGTAAAATTTGTTTATAGTGTTCAAGTTGCATTGAAAAATCACTTTTGCTACGATTAAGGAGGGTTAAAGACAGGTTTTGTAGATTTAGGTTAACAGTGTAATTATAGATGTAATTACAGAAATTAATTACAGGTGTAACTAATGCAAGTATTTGATAAAAATCAGCACAATGGGTTACACTTTATTTAAAGGTGTCGTTGTGACAGTAATTATACATGTAAGTACTGAGTAATATTAATTAACTACATGTACTTACTATATGGTTAGTGTTAGGATTAGGGTTTGGTTTAGGGTTACTTGCATGTAATTATGCATAAGTTTTCATTTATTTCATTTATTCATTTAGCTGACGCTTTTATCCAAAGCAACTTACAATTGCTATATATGTCAGAGGTCGCACGCCTCTGGAGCAACTAGGGGTTAAGTGTCTTGCTCAGGGACACATTGGTGTCTCACAGTGGATTCGAACCCGGGTCTCTCACACCAAAGGCATGTGTCTTATCCACTGCGCCATCACCACCCCACTGTTATTAAGTTACTGTTATTATTAAAGTACATGTTTACTTGTTACACCTTAAAATAAAGTGTTACTGCACAATGTAAAACATTTATGTACATATGTGCATTGCATCAAATTATTCAAAATTAAATGTTTTAAGTGTCAGTACATCTTACATTTAGCATCACAAAGTCTGATTCATTCTAGTGAATCAGTTTGCTCTAAAAGGCCCTCTCACATCTAGCATCAGAAAATCTGATTCATTCTAAAGAATCAAATTGTTATTGAAATTGTTATAGTTTTAAACTGTATTCCATAACACTACATTTTTAGGGGGCTTTGATTCATATAGTCCAAGAAAATATGCTCAAGCAAGGTTGTTTGAAAGCAAAAAGAAAGACAGAACTGTGCAATGCAGGGGAGCTCTGTACTTTCTGTCAGAGCTGTGATCATGCATGCCTTTTTGATGTCTCTGTTAATTGGCAGCCTATTAGAAGTGCTAATAGTGCAGCAGGAAGCCACAGCTTGAGACATAAATGTGATCGGGGCCAATCATTAGTCACGCCTCAATCAACCTGTGCCTGACACCTGCTGCCACCTATAGCAAATCAATCAGAGCTCCATAATCTTATTACCCATAGCTGTCACACCATTTAACAAATCACCTAAAGTCTGCAGGCTGCGGACACTCATGCAAACACACAATCATAGTTTATTACACAAATTAAGCATGTGGAGACATATCTTGACACCTCATGGTTCAGTATAAACAAAGCTCAGAGTGATTATGATCATGGGACTTAAAAAAAAACTGTGCTGCTTGGAGGAAAACACAGGAATAATGTTGTTTATCTTTTGAAATAATGTATCTAAATGAAATAAAATATTACTTGTGAATCCAGAGCCATACTTGGCCAAAAAATACAGATATTAATATTTAATTATAATGGAAGTAGACCGCATCAATGAATACATAAACCAAATATTTATGTGCAGTCTTTCTGAAAAATTGATGTCAGTAAAACGTCTGCATGGGTGGCCATGTGGGGTCTTATACTATTATTGATAGTAGATATTTCATGAAGTGCTTTCCTGACAGACACAAGAGGGCAAAGCAGGAGCCATTGATTGAGGAAATGTTCTGCATTAACCTTCAAGAGACAAAATACACAGCAAAGAAAGCATCTGTTAAAGTGCCTCTGAAGGTTGAGGCGGACGGGTGAGACTACATCAGAGAAAAGGGGGAAAAATAAAAAGTACAGTCATGATGCATAAAATAACCATTTTTGATGACCTAAGTGTAAAAGCACATTGAAAACAGTAATATTGTGAAATATTATTGTGATTTAAAATAACTCTTTTCTCTCTCAAAATGAAATTGATTTATTTGATGGCAAAGCTGAATTTTTAGCAGCCTTCTGTTACTCCAGTCTTGAATGTCACATGGTCCTTCAAAAATCCATTTTGAAAATGATAATTTGTTTGGTGTTCAAGAAACAGTTATTTTTGTTATATTAACATTGAACACTGTTGAACTGCTTAAGTATTTTTTACTGATTAATATTTTTATGGATTTCTTTAGAATTATTTGATGAATAGAATGTTCAAAAGAACAGCATGTTGAACATTTGAAATCGTTTGTAAAATTCTAAATGTCTTCACTTTCACTTTTGGTCAATTTAATGTGTCCTTATTAATAAAATTCATTAATCTCTTTAAAAACAAAAAGAGTAGAAAGTGCGTGTACATGTAAAGCCCAGTCTAGCATGTTAGAGAATGGTGTCAGTGTTGATCACAACATAACCAAAGTGGTCATGAATACTTTATTTCATAAACTGACAGGGGGCATCCTCGGAAGGGAAGAGTAGAGAATTCATTTAGCACACTCACATATTCCCACACACATACACATACACACAAACTCATAGGGAGCTCCACTGAATTTTATAATATTAAGCAACCACACAGGAGAGAAAATCAGATGGAGGGCCTCTTTAATCAAGTTATTTTGGGGGCCACTGAAGTTCTGCTGGCCCTTTTATGGCACATTAGAGTCTAAACTGCAGCTGTCTAGCCCCCTCCCCTCACTCCAAGCATATGAGGGTAATGAAATTAGACAGCGTGCTTCATGGTTCAGCATTGTCCTGTGCCTGCCTGGGCTCTTCCCTCACCGCTCTCCAGAGAGGAGTTACCAGGATATTACTAATCTGTCACAAAAGACGGATTAAGTGAGGAGACAATCGGGAACAGAATGTCAAGCCACCGCACCTGCTGGCCAACATGCCAATCACAATTGATTGATTTTAGAGCAGAAGAAAGGGGCACCAATGCACATAAAAACATGTGTGTACATGTTATGAGAACTTAAGAATAGAGTGATGTGAGGCAGACTGACAAGCTGTATTGATTTGTTTGTTGTATATGATTGCTTACCACCTGCTTTTACTTTACTTACTTATACTTACTTTTGTCATTTAGCAGACGCTTTTGTCCAAATAAGAAAAAGTAACTAAAACTAAAAGTTACAACTCTATAAATACTATATACCCACATATTTAAGAAAATAAAGAAATTAAATAAAATTGACACGCATATAACAACATTTCAATAATAAACATATAAATGAAAAAAAACAAAAATAAAAAGCGATACTTCTATCCCTTGCCGATGTCCCTGCCCGGTGGAGTCGCACGGTAGAGTTGAAGGTCTTTACACTCTTCGGTCTTCACACTAAGAGGGCTTCACACGACGACTGCCGCGACCGTTGCCGCGGTATAAAAACCTTTTTTATACCACTCCAACAAATCACCATTTCAATTCAGCTGGACCCACTTTCCTGTTTGTCAACTAAAAATGGCCAAGCAAGTGCAGACACTGACAAGATACGCGATACAGTACGAGACCAAACGCGATTTCAGCACCTCTCAACACAGTAAACAAAATAAGCGTTTCCTAGCAACGGCAAATGCGCTAAACACTGAGACAAGTAAATACACTTACGAGCTGATTTTAAACTTCCGCTGATAGACTGCTTCTCTTAAAGACTATTTCATTACACTGCCTTCTGCTGGCGCTTGAACCCACTTTCCTGTTTATCAACTAAAAATGGCCAAGCAAGTGCACACACTGACAAGATACGCGATACAGTACGAGACCAAACGCGATTTCAGCACATCTCGACACAGTAAACAAAATAAATTTAAAATAAAATAATCTTTTACAACAAAGAGAATAAAAAAGACCTAAATTATGCCTTTATTTATACATAAATTAAAGCCTAAAATGCTCCATCATTAAAAATAAATAAACACTATAATAAAAAATTGCTATTAAAAGATCAAATTAAAGCCAGCATGTTTAACAATTTACAGTCAATAGTATTTGGCTTCATTTCTTTTTTTTTTTAAAGTTTGCTTTCCCGTACTAAATTGACATTTTTTTCTTTTAAAAATAAAAAGATAAATAAATAAGAGTAGAGTGTCCCAACAAAATGTTTGATGTTGAACATTAATGGTGGACAAAAGGAATTATTTTTTAGGCCCACATACATTTTTTCTTATTCAAAGAGACATCAAACAAATAATCTCAGATTCCAGCTCAAAGAGCCATGCATGGCCTACTTTTGTGATGCTGTGGCCCTTAGCTTTCACAAAGAAACTGGACCTCCTTAAATGAGGGCTTCAAGTTCTGATTGTCACCCAGGGTTTCTTTCCATTACACATTGATCAGCTCTTTAACAGACCTAAAAAGACAAGAACCAAAGCCTCTCTTATGATGACAAAGCTTTCTTATCTCTGTTCCTCAGGACGCTAACAAGCTAACAGGCAGCAGCTTGTGGCTAAATTAGCGTTCTTTCTTGGAAAAGTGCTGCAGTGGATTTTCTTTTAGCTCAGAGAACATATCCACTGTGAAGCTGGGTGACAATAAAACATAAGAGAGCTAATGTTTTTAATCTGCTGCTTGTTAATGGTGTTGCACTTCTAAGGTACATAATGATGAGGTATACATCAGGGTTACATACTCAGTCCTCATTATCTTCCTAGGTGGGCGGAACTGATGAATGGTTGAGGGCTAATCACACATGAAACACAGGGGTATGTCTCTTTTTTTAATAGGTGATATAATAAAAAAAGTGCATAGAACACGATCCTGTATGATATTATGTCATCATTTTAAGAGATATGCATAAAACAGCATGTGCATAAAAATGGCATGCTGCATTAATAATAAAATTAAGATATATTTTCTTTTTGAAGAAATAAAATAAACTGCAGATTTTATCTCATGTTTAATTCAGCAGCCTTGGCGGAGTCCTGGGAAGGCTCCATTCGATGGTCCCTCAAGCGTGTCCAATTTCAGACGAGCTGACTACTGCAGCACTGAGGGGACCTGGGGAGATGTTTGGTTGGCCAGCGATTTTGGAAATCCAGTAAGCTCAGGGGTACAGGGATCAGATCTCAGTGAATTTATAATAGGGGTTTGTGGGGGGATTCAAATGGGGTTATTGAGTTACTGGAAAACATAGAGCAGGTCATAACTGCTGAATGAAAATGACCTTGAAATGAGCAGTGAAGAGAAAGGTGATCTTTCATGCTGATCTGACATGAGTTTGATATTTTCTTTTTTGAGGGTTCAAAGGACTTATTTGAAGATTAGAGCCATGGTGGGGTTTTTTTTCTCTCCAAGCAATCCCAGATGAGTTCAGTGCTTATAGAGCAGTAAGATGGTCCAGCTTAGCCAGTTGTTTAATACAGTGAAGTTATAGAGACCTTGGATATGCTTTAGTTCTTCTGACACAATCACATAAGAAACTATTGGTAACTTCTTGGAAATAACAGAAGTATGTAGCATATTTCTGTATGTTTAAATATGGCAGTACATTTGAAATGTGTAAACTTCTTTGTTAACGTGTTTGTAAGATTTTTGTTAACGCTTAAGGCTGTGGTCAGCTGTTAGCTGGTGTTGGGCCATTGTTGAGTGGCCTAGTTTTTGTGGTGTGATTCACATCATTGCCACTAGTTGGACTTCCACCTGTGACTTTTCATCTGTTTGAGAATATTGACTTGGCGGCAGAACCCGTCAATGAGAGATATCTCTCTGATTGGCTGTTCAACAAAACCACCGCACGAGAAAAAAACTGGAAGTGACGATGAATTAAAGAGGGCACACACACACACACACTAGACTGTTCTCAATTATCATCTTCATCTCATCTGAGCATTTCAATATACAAACATTTTCATGATAACATGACTGTTTGTAATAAAGAAAGCAAAGCACGGCTTTATTTACAGTTTGTAAACTAAAAATGCTGCCAGCACAGGCAGCATCTGAGGTAGGAAGGCAACATAGATGTATCCTTTGCTGCCTATGATTTCCCACTGTGTGTTTGATTTCATGACAGTTGGAGTACAAAATTAAATGACATCTGAAAGTGTTAGTGGTCAGTTTGTGTAAATGTGTCCGTGAATGACTTTTCCAACTTTGGATTTAATTTCTAGCGAGAATTTAGTATTTTAGTAATTAAACATTTGTTAGTTATCACCAAAGCTCTCCCTATTGTGCGATAGATTATTAAATCATTATATTACCTTAAAAGCCTGTTCCGAGATCAGTTTTGGGAGGTACCTTTCTGTGCAACTGCTGCCTGGGAAGCCGCTGTAACAAGTCAGCTGCCTAAGCTTTTAGATGCAGCCTATGAGTGCTTCTCAAACGGAAGGCTGGATCTCACCAAGGCTGAGTCCTTCCTAGTTCAGTCCTTCAGAGTCTTGTAGGCTAGAGTCCTCCTCAGCATATAAATGCTAAAATGAGAGGGTCTAGTAAGTGCGCATGGCTACGTCACATATGTTCCCGCCCTCACCGTCACGGCACGAAAACACTAAAAAAACTTAGTTTTGGAAAAATACTTTGTATTACATATCTTTACATTATTTGGGTTTCTATTAATGCAATACAATGAATCACAGCCGTCTATAATCTCCCTGTGGCTTAAGTTATTGGCAGTTTAGCATCCGAAAACATTATTTTTGTCATAGATTTCATAATAAATTCAGACAAGCTCAGTACTGACTCGTTTTCCATCAGATTATTTTCATGAAATGGAATGGGTACAAAGGATTGTGGGTGATTGAAGGTTGCAGAGGATACATCCCATGTATCCTTCAATTTCAGCTGAATGAAGGACGTGAAACGAAGGCTCCTTCCAAGGATCCTTCCGACTGAGATGGCCTTCAGCGACGTTTGATGACGTGGCAGCGAGATATGCAGCCTTCGTAGGATGCAGTCTTTCATTTGAGAAACACCCTATATCTGCAGTCCTCTTTTGGTTTTCATTTTTGAATGACGGAATGCACACTACTGACACCTGCTGGTATGGAGTGTTATTTCATTTCACATAAAAGCAGAATGTATGGAGTATGTCTTTGCAGTGCATGCAGGCGCTAATTTTTGCCCCAGACACAGAAAAACCACAGTCTGTTTTCGTCTGCACTAGTTCTTTGATGTCGGTTTGGTGCGTCACACAACCAGATGACCTCAAAGCTAACACACATGAACTAAAATGAACTATGATTTGCTGTTATGTGATTGTGATCATGCAATGCCAAAAGGTTCAATCTATGTGAAACTCTTCTGCTGAGATGATATTGCTATTTAATCTTCAACTGAAAAGCTGGACAGTGAAATATAGCTATATGAGTGCATCCTTTTTAAAAGTCCTTGCCTAATGTCCCTCAGGTGAAAAAAAATAAAACCCCCACAAAGCACTGCATAGTGTTCACTATTGTTGATTGGAACAGAGAAGGTCAACTTCCTTGAAAATAATTTAATGAGCAATTACTTTCTGTACCTCATAAATTAATTACCCCAAACCCAGGGTGACAAAAACATAAGCGGCTAGTGAGGTGCCTCAGGCTTTTTGTTCTCATTCCAAGCATGCATGCAGCCAATAAAGCAGGATGCTGTGATGAACGCTGACAAATCTAACAGACATTTATCCTGACACTGACTTCCATAACAATCTGCAGGTACTTTGCTTGAAAGGGGCAGAGAGTGTGCAATCTCAAAGGGCTTCACAAGGGGATAATTGGATTGCAAAGTCTGTGGCCTAATTAAATTAAAGCATAAAAACAAGCTGTTGCCCCTCTCATGTGTGGGAATGAATGCTCGATATGGACATGTCGCAGTTAGCTGGTGATGATGAAACTCTGAGATGGAGTGAGACATAAGTTGAAGAGGGACGTGAAGGTCAAGTGGAGGGAGACTTTGTTCTGTCAGAGGAAAGGAGCCTTTTTTCACTCGTTTTGTTTCATCCGTCTCTCTTATCTTTTTTTGCAACTGCTTAAGTGCTGCCAACTGAAGTGTGATATTAGTATCATCTGCCTCTTCAATTGGAAATGAAATTTTACTTCAACATGTCCCTTCTGGGGGAGGGATGTTCTTGATGAAGACCGTGCATCAGCGACCGTGCACCTGACTCGTTTTGCGTGCCGTGAAGCTCTCAGGGAGTGGTGAACAACTGGCAGTAGATAAATATCATGCTGTCTTCTTATGCCCGTCAGTTTTGTAACTGGGATGTTGTTCTTTTCATGTATAACAGGGTCAAGTTAAGTGCCTTGGGATTAACGTATGCTAAACATATTGTGCTATATTGAAACCAGACAGTAAAGCATTTGCTTATCTCCAAAAGGCAGGCTCATATTCCGAGCTGGTTCTTGTGGCTTGTTGTTGGTACAGAATATGACCAGCATGGGGACATGCGATACCTACAGTATTAAATGCTGTGTCACCCATTAAACGCACCAACAAGCACAGTCAGAACAATATGAGAAGCACTACAGCAAGCCTACTGTCAATCACAGGCTCCCTGACACGACCCAGTACAAAACAGCATTGCCCAGGGAAGGAAAAGGAAAAATTACAAAAGCATCTTAACATTTTTCATATAACCAAAGTACATACGATTTCTGTCAAGATAAAAGTAGTTCATTCCACTCATGTGCTTTTTTTTCAGAATTTATGAACTTTTCCACTGTTTGATGTCCCATCTGCAGCTCTCATTTGGTATATTTTTTTGATACGTCAATGGTTTTTGTCCTTTTTGGAGCTTCACAGATGGGGTAGCTAATAGTGTTGTATTGAAAAGAGTAAAATTTTGAGTAGAATTCGTCGGAATATCTTAGTCCAGATCATTTGGTTTTGGAAGTATTTCATAAGAAATGTTCATTTTACTTTTATTTTATGCCTTACTTTTTATTTTACTGTCACATTTGAGAAACATTTCTGCATAACTACAAAAATACACATTCACTGTGGTTTTCAGCTGAAATGAACACTAATGGAAGTAAAACAACAACTTTTATTCTTTTCACTCAAATTATGGTTACAGGGACACATTATCAATTAATAAACACTTATATTCACACTGTGCCTTGAAGAATACTATGTTATGACCTCAAAACACTTTTACCATAGTGAATGATTCGTAGAATGATACATTTTGATGTTTTTATCACATAATCCACTCCATATTTATGGCTTTTCTGATGTAGTAAACTTGCTTGGAAGCTCACCTGGTACAGTATTACAAAGCACTCGGGTATGAATCCTGTGAAAAGCGAGTCTTAATAAAACAGCTTAAAGACTTTTTAAACATTTATGTCTAAATGTAATAATAAAATACGACTTATACCCTGATGTGACCTATCTGTGTTTTTGGTAACACTTTCTATGAAGCCCACATTTATAATACATTATTAGGGTATTTTAAGGTATTATATTGAATGCATTATAAAAAAAATTATATAACATATTATAAAGTTTATGAATATTCATAAGAACAGTTTTAATGTATTACAATATTTACTTATTTGTTGTTATAGTTTTTAAGAGTATGATTTATAATACACAGTGAACACATTGCATCCACTTAAATTAAAATTGATTATATTTCTCATAGTTATAATGTATTATAAGTCTCAGATCTTCCCATCTTTCTTATGCTACTTACTTAAAGCACTCAAAGACCACTTATAAGTATAGTAATAATAATAGTAATATTTTTTTTTTTCTCAAACAGCCATAAGATCAGATATCAGATTAGATGAATGTGTAACATGACACATTTGCTTTGAACTATTTTATTTTATTGTAATATCAGTTTGATTATTTTGATGGTACCCTTTAGACAACGGTTGATAAGTAACTCTGCAACTACATGCCAACTAGGAGTCATTGGAGTATTAGTAGTATGTCTGCTAAATATATGCTGACACTTTATTTTGATGGTTCCCCAACAGACAAACTGACTATACGTAACTTTGCAAGTACGTCAACATTCTACCTATCCTAACCTTAACATAAGCCTACTAATACTCTAATGAGAGTTAGTTGACATGTAGTTGCAAAGTTGCTTACAGTCAATAGTCTAAGGGGACCATCAAAATAAAATGTAACCTAACATATAAACATTGCTTTTTTTCAGTTGAAATTCTAGCTCACATCAAAATTAATATTAGCCTCACAGGAACTCTCAAATAACACTCCACACCTAACCACTCACAAGATGTAGAAAGATACTGTGAAGATCTTAAATAAACAATGTCAAGATATACAGTCCGTTATAAATGTAAAAGTAGATTTAATATGGTGTTCATTGTGTTATAGTCCAGGTGATGTGCGCAAAATTTGAGGTGATATGTTCACTTTTTCATAAAAGCATGAAATTTGGTTCACTTGTATAGTCTGCAGTTAGGCCCTAAACATTTTCAGAAATGGAGCCATCGCAAAAAAAAACCTTGTGGTTGCCATGGTGACCATTTTACTTTCCGCCATAACCAAATTATGTATTTTGTGTCATACTTCCTGAACCAAACATGGTAACACAGAAACGGTGATATCTACCCCTATGTTTGATGGTCAAGGATTACAATGATACCATACACAGCAACATAAATTGTTCAGGTGAAGAGTTAATTGTGAAATCAGTAATGTAAGAAGGAAATAACAGTATCTGAGCATCACAGTATCACAGCATTTACAAAAGTCCATATCATGGCTATTATTTTTTTAAATTAGTTTTTAATTAACTCATATTTTATTCAATAGTACAATAAAAGGATGTTTTAATCAATTAATTATTAATTCGTTACATTTAGCACTTTTCTGGGTACTCAAAGTGCTTTACATGGAAGGGGGAATCTCAATCTCAACTGTGCAGCATCCACCTGGATGATGCGACACCAGCCATATTGCACCAGAACGCCCACCACACACCAGCTGAATAATATTTTATTCAATAGTACAATAAAAGATTGCTTTCAAGAATACAATAATTTATTTCAAAGATATAAAAAAAAATAATCTCAAGTAAGTGTATTTTTCTTTACCTCTCAGGTAGTGTAAGGTAGGCGGTAGTATATTTCCAATGTATTCTTGTTCTCTCTCAAAAATGCTCTAACATAACATTCAAATGGCAACGCAATCTTGCTAAACTGTTGCCTATCTGCACCTCTTCTGCTGCACCTGCCATTTTCTCTGGGTCTCTGGAATTGTCAGTCAGCGGTCAACAAACTTCAATCTGGCCATTGCTTCTCAGTCTACTCTTAGTATCTTGGGCTTGACTGTGACCTGGATTTGTCCAGAAGACTCTGCAACCCCTGCTGTTCTCTCTAACAACTTCCCTTTCTCTCATACCCCCCATCAGTTTGGAAGGGCACTGGTCTTCTCATTTCTAATAATTGGAAATACTCAACCCACTCTTCCCTATGCATTAAAAATTATTTTGAGTTTCAACTACTGAGTAGTTAAACTCCATATTGTAATGCTTTATCACCTTCCTGGTCATATATAATCCTTTATAGAGGAGTTGTATGGGCTGCTGTCCTCATGCTGTCCTCATGGCAGTCCACTTGTAATCTTTGGTGACTTTGAAATCCATCTGGAGAAGCCTTACATGGCAGACTTCCACTTCCACTCCTAGCTTGAAACAATACGTTTAGGACCTTCCCACTGCAGATCCTGCAATCTACAAGACGTTCCTGAGGAATGCTGTTCCTTTGTTATTATAATGGATGGACCATTGGGTTCACACCTTTATAGACACAGTTACATTGTTTCTTTCAAAGAATGACCTCCTGAACTTTAACTGGTCAGGTTTCAGCAGCAGCCATTTAACTGAGACTGCTTTGCTGTTGGTCACTGTAGCCCTGCAGTTAGAGAAAGCTGATTCCAGATTATCTGTTCTTATTCTGCTGGATCTATCTGCCACTTTTGACACAGTGAATCATCAGATTATCCTGTCTACAATCCCAGGAACTGCACTCCACTGGTTTGAATATTATCTCACAGGTAGGTCTTTCAGGGTTTCCTGGGGAGGAGAGGTATCCAAAGAGCATCAACTGGCCACAGGGTTCCTCGGGAATCAGTTCTTCACCATATACACTACATCACTGAGACCCATTATACAAGCACATGGTTTCTCCTACCATTGCTATGCTGATGACACACAGCTCTATAATTAAATTCAACCATACAATCCAATAGTAGCTGTATGGATCTCAGGCTGCCTGACAAACATCTCGGCATAGATGAAAGAACATCACCTGTAGCTCAACCTGGCAAAGAGTGAGCTTCTCGTTTTCTCTGCAACTCTGACTCTACAGCATGATTTCATCATCCTGCTTCGTTCATCAAAAATTATTCTTTGGTGACCAACTGACCTTCAAGGACCATATTATAAAGACAGCTCGATCATGCATGTTTGCATTGCACAACATCAAGAGGATCAGGTCCTTCCAAACAGAGCATGCTGCACAACTTCTTGCCCAGGTCCTTGTCATTTCTAGGGTGGACTATTGCAATGCTCTTCTAGCTAGACTTCCATCATACGCAAACAAACTTCGACAAATGTTTCAGAATGCAGTGGCACGACTGGTCCTCCATGAGCCCAAAAGGGCCTACTTCACACCTCTCTTTATCTCCCTGCACTGGCTACCGGTTGTGGCTCGCATCAGTTTCAAGACATTGATGTTTGCGTACAGAATAGTCACAGCTTCAGCACCCTCCTACTTCCTCCTCACTCTTACGAATCTACATTCCCTCCATAAACCTGAGATCTGTAAGTAAGTGATGCCTTGCGGCAACATCACAGAGAGGCATTTTCGTTCACCTTTCCTGGCTGGTGAAATGCTCATCCAACACCTGCAGTACTTAACAGAACACCCAACACGTTATCTTCCAGCAACACTAATTTAATCCCATACCTGACCCATTTGATATAAAAACTGCAACCCAAACCACAGCTGCATTAAATCTCCTACACGAGGTAGAAAAAAACTCATTTATTAAAACTTTTATTCAAATTGTGAATAGATTAAATACAGAAAGCAAGCAAAGAGTGCCCCCTTTAATATAATCACTACAGCTGTCAATCAGTGGCAGCGCGATTGGCTACACTGCTCACCGTGTACTGGACCAAGTCGAAATAGTCTTGGTTATTGGACTCGCAACCCGCCCGTGCTTGTCACCGTCCGGCCCGCACCACACTCTAAACATAAATATTATTCCACCTGTTACATCAAATATTAGTGATTCACCTGCGTGTATCCACCCGCATGCAGGACTCTGGCTTTCCCCTTGTGGGGGCGAGCGCCCTGCAGGCTGGAGCAGGGCCAGGACAGGGAGGAGACAAGGGAAGCCTCCAGGGCAGATCAGGAGACTCGGGAAGCCAGGGCAGATCAGGGGACTCTGGAGGCCATGGCAGATCAGGGAGCTTGGACGGCCATGGCGGATCAGGCGACTCGGGACTCTTGGTGGCGC
The DNA here is from genome assembly GCF_936440315.1 of Barbus barbus. Lineage (NCBI taxonomy): Eukaryota > Metazoa > Chordata > Actinopteri > Cypriniformes > Cyprinidae > Barbus > Barbus barbus. Next base: position 15,817,925 of record NC_136734.1, on the reverse strand, counting down.
TCTGGAGGCGCGGAGCTGGACGGAACCAGCGGAGACGACGGAGAGCTGAACGGAACCAGCGGAGACGACGGAGAGCTGGACGGGACCAACGGAGACAAAGGAGGGCTGGACGGGACCAGCGGAGACGAAGGAGAGCTGGACGGGACCAGTGGAGATGAAGGAGGGCTGGACGGGACCAGCGGATTCATAGGACAGTTCATGCGAGGAGCAGGCACTGGAGAGCACTTGCGAGGAGCAGGCACTGGAAGGCACTTGCGAGGAGCTGGCACTGGAGGGCGCTGTCGAGGAGCGGGCACCGGTCTTGGGTGAATAATGACCGGCGGGCTTGCCATACTCTCTGACGGCGGCTTGCTATATTCTCAGAACAGCAGCGAGCTTGGGTTGGCCATGGGTGGCGAACTTGCGTGGGCCGCGGATGGCGGCGTTAATTTCCCTGCGGACGGCGGGCTTGGGAGAGCTGCGTATAGCGGCTGGCTTGGGTTGTCCACGGGTGGCTGACTTGCATTGGCTGCGGACGGCGGCATACGAGGGAGAGCCGTGGATGGCGGCGGACATGGGAGAGCCGTGAACAGCGGCGGACGCTTTCCCGCGGACGGCGGGTTGGAGCAAGTTGTGGTCGGCGAGTTGGTTCTGGATCGGGGCAAGACAATCTCCAGACACCGGAGGATCCCTTCTCTCTATCTGAGTCCGGTGGTGTCTGGGAGGTCCACGGGGCGATGGTAATTAGCCCCGGTCCAGAACAAAGAGTTCAGCGTGCCATCGTCTAGCCCCGTCCAGACGGCGATCCTTCTGAACTCTTTCGCAAACTCTGGCAATGGGAGATCTCGACGGGCCAGGATGGCAAAGCGCTCTGCGATCTCCATCTTCGGTTATGGTCTTGGTTTCTGTAACAGTTGTGGTTGTAGAGGTAGGTGCACGAACACGAAGGAGTAGATGAAAGGAGTTTTAATAGGCATCAACACACTATACCATTATAAAACATTAAACCAAGACAAAGAAAATGACAGAACTGAGGACTTAAAAAGGAAATGGAACAAAGATGATTAATGCAAAAAAGGTAAAAGGAATAAACCATGATGAACTTAACTAGAACAGGAAAACCCAAATAAGGACAAACAGGAACTGAACAGAAACAAACACGTGACAGTGTAAGCATTACAATGTATTATAATTGGTGGTATGATTATTTATAAGACTATATAACATATTATATGCTTTTATATATATATATATATATATATATATATATATATAATGCATTATGCATTCATTGTAATGCCTTAAGAATACCCTTATAATGCATTATAAATATGGATTTCATAAAAAGTGTTACCATGTTTTTTTTCTCTCAACAATGCAGTTTTGACTGGGTGCAACTTATTTGCTATAAAATACGATAAGCAAATTAAGGTCTTCATGTGATTTCCGTGTATCAATTTCTAGGAGAATAGACTGAGTTATTAAAGGAATATCTCAAATTTTTCAACTCTGTGGGAAGCCTTTCTGCAGAAGAAAAAAACCCATTGGATTTGACTCTGAATTCCCATATACACGGCATAAAAGCAAGAGAAATGGGATTAAACAGCTGAGTCATAATGGAGGCTGTTCAACTTGCTGGATGGAAAGAAAGTATTAGTAAAGGAGGGCAGGCAAGCAGAGGGATGAGTGAGCCTCTAATTGCAGCAGCCCCAGTGGATTGGGTTCGGACTGGAGCAGTGTTGGCTATCAATTCTGCTATAGAAATCAATGATAGACTAAAGCTCAGAGAGGCTGGGCCTGCCATAGCAGAGCTTTTCCCAGTCCTGGAGTAACAGAGCTATGAGAGACATTCATGTAATACCGCTCACTCAAGAGACCACAGAAGAAGAAAAAGAATCTGAAGAAAGATATTTGAAATCCTAACAAAGAGCGACAGGGCTGAACTTGGAGGGGTGAATTCAACAAACAATTGTAACACTTTCAGAATTAAAACTCTCCATCTTATTTACTGAACAGCAACAACATGCCATGGTGAAGAGTCCTATTGAAGTACACCAGAATGTGGTAAATTGTTAAATGGCTATTTCAGCCGTTACATTTAGTATAATCCAAAATGAGCTACAATGCATAAAGTCCTGTACCTCTGCAAATGCTGGTCCTTGATTAGAATTTAATTAGAACAAAACTAAGTAGCAAATGTCACATAAGCCGGTCAGTCAATACAACCCCATTAACTCAGCATGCAGAGGATTACCATGCTGCACTTGTTCCGCCACCTACATCAGTCAATTGAGTCCTCTTAAAAAAAAAGGGAAAAGCACTGCAATCACTGTGGATACACCCACAACTAGAATTTATTTACACTTCTCAGGCTTCCCATATTGTGGGCTGTGTACTGCTGGAGGAATATTACGCTTATCAAGTGGTTAACAGGTTCATTCAAACCACTGCCAATGAAAGTCAACTGAAACAGGGAGAACGGAGACAAATAAGATTTAGTAAATATTTGAAGCCGGATTGAGATCTCTGTGACATGAAAATGCACAGTAGTTTATTTGGAAGGTGCTTTGATGGAGTTTTTCATACATGACCCTGTCGTCTCAAACCCCCTGCTTTACCAGTCGATCTACAGGAAGTTACACCCCAGTAAACATCCCAACCTTCTCCTTAGCCTGACATTCCTCTTGAAATCTGATATTTGTGGAGTTTGCTGTTACTAATAAAGCAATCGGGGAACATGCCAAACCAAACTCTATTCAGGATTTTTGACTCGATTGATAGCAATCAAATGTATCCTCTACATGATCAACCCAATTATTGTCTATTTAATTTCCTCCCTAAAACTGGTTGGCATGTAACCAATAAGCAAATGCAGATTTGTCTCTTCTGCTTTTATAGAATATGGAAAATAAATAGTTTTTGCTTTAAAAGAAAATCACTTTTGTAATGAGGCAAATATGACATGTATTTGTATGCAGACATTTTAAATTACGTACAGTGTTTTCAAACATGCATTTATATTTTTTGTGTGTATTACATTAATATCAATCGCATGATCTTTACTAGTTAAGCTATAGCGCGTAAAACCCCACTTAGCATTATAATGTTCCTTTCTTCTTAAAATACGATATTTGTGCAGTTTACTGTTACTAATAAACCAATACAGGAACATTCTAAATCAAAATCGATTTAGGTTTATTGACTTGATTGATCATGATTAAATGTAGCCTCTGCAAAATCAATTCTTTCAATTACTGAACAGACTTTCTCATCTATTTAACTCTCTAAAATTGGCTGACATGTAACCAATGGGTTTATGCAGATCTGCCACTTTTGCTTTTATTGAATATGGAAAATAAATAAGAGGTACACAACAACTGATGTTTTGATGAAGCTGAAGTGACTTGCATGCTATTTCTCCCGTGTCTGGGCTTTTATTTTGCATGACATCACATTTAAAATCACTTTTTCAGTGCTCTAACAATTTGAATACCATGAAGTGATTTCCAAACATGAAAATGGTGTTATACAGAGCAGGACGGGTAAATAATTTACTTTCTGCAGTGCACTGTGCAATTTGGATAATAAGTTTTATTTATGTTTTTCCTTTCCATAAACAAATTATTTTCAATCCTTCTGTGATCTTTGATGGAGGACAGGCCTTTTTTGTGTCTGTTTTTTTTTTTTACCTTGCAAAGCATGCAAAGCTTATCCAATTAACTAGTCACATGACAGGCAGCTGCCATGTTGATAAATGCCAATCCCAGCGCACAAGTCTGTGCAAATTAAATAGACAGCCCTCCCTTGACAAATAACAGCTTTCTGAATTTACGCTCGCCTTATAGCTGTCATTCTGAGGTTATAGGCCTCGGGTCAAGATATACGACTCAATCTTTGGACGGCCTGACTTCGTGACAGCGAACTGTCGGGCAGAGAGGAAATTCATTTGTTTTGCTAATTCAGTTTCACTCCGAGGCTTTTTCCACCCAAGCTGTCATTTGGAGTCCATCATGGATGAAGCGTAAGTAGCATCTGGGCCAGTATCCCCTTCATAAAGAAGTTACATCAATGCCTTTGACGGATGGTACATCTTAATGGCACAACTGTTTTAGGGCAAATTGTATTTGCTTTCTATGCAATTCTTGAAGCTAAAAGGTCATGAGAAATTTCCTTCCTCCTGGGAAACAAACAAAATGGATGTTAAAAATGTTATGTGTGTCTATGTGGTAATTACAATGAAGAAAGACTTTGAGACTTGCAGTGAAAGTAAATTATTCAGAACAGACTTCTTTTATCATCACTTCGCAGACTTCAAATAAGGCTCAACATATAAATATTATTGGCCGCGAGTTTGCTGGTTCAATATTCTGCCTTTATAGCACATCACACCTCCAACATGATTTAACTTCATCTTCCTCACATAAATCAAAAGCGTGGTTATATAGCATCCTCAGCACAGTCTGCTTGAAGAACAACAGAGAGAAAATGTCAAAGCTTATCTTAACCAACCCGCAGTTGCTTTTTACTTGAGTTATGACTCAAACTCTCAAGAGTGCATGTACTAGATGTACAACACATGTAACACATGACCTTAACTCTTTACCTTATACATAAAAACTTAAAATATGAAATATTTATTAACATATACTGTATATACACACACACACATCAATGGAATCAAAAACTAAATTCTTAAATGGAAAATAGATATACATATAATATCCACTACTATTTAAATTAAAAACATTTATTGCATATATTATTTCTCAAAATATAAATATTTTCTATAAATATTCGGTTCAGTACATCTTTTTCCCTTTAAGTTCCCTTCACATTCCCTTTTTCCCTATTAATTAAAGAAACAAATACTTTTATTCACCAAGGATATGTTAATTTTTAAAAAAGTGATAGTAAAGACTTATATTTTTGCAAAAGATTTCTATTTTGAAGAAATCATAGAATCCTGAAAGAAGTACTACAGATTCCAAAAACAATAACAACAACTAAGACAAAAACAACATTAAGCAGCACAACTGTTTCCAACACTGATGATAAATCAGCCTATTAGAAATATTTGTAAAGGAGCATGTGAAACTGAAGATTGACTGAAGTAATGTCTGATGAAAATTCAGCTTTGCCACCAAAGCAATAAATGAAATATTTTAAAGTATATTAAAACAGAAAACCATTATTTTAAATTATAATAATTAGTAAATTATAATTAATTAGATTAATTGCATCCAAAATAAAAGTTTGTTTACATAATACAGTATATGTATGTGTACTGTCTATATTTATTTATTATGTATATATAAATACACACACATACAGTAAATATTTTGAAAATATTTACATATATTTACATGTATATATTTATATTCTTATATTATATATGATATATAAATATATTTAACATATAAACATAACACATTTTTCATAAATATATACATGCATGTGTTTGTATTTATATATACATAATACATATATACAGTATACACACTTATAAGTGTGTATACTGTATATAAGTGTGTATACATATATACAGTATACACACTTATATAGTAAACAAAAACGTTTATTTTGGATGCAATTAATTGTGATTAATCGTTCGATAGCACTAATAATTATATTTCACAATATTACTGCGTTTATTCTATGTTTTATCACATTAATTAAACCTTGATGACATTGACCATGAGAGAAAACATGATATGATAAAAAAAACGATAAAATTGATCAATATTTATTTTTATTTTACATATAGAGGGAGAATGGTAAAGAATCATAGAGAAATAATTAAATAAAATATACATTAAAAAAAATCTCACATAGAAATAATTATCTCTCTCATAACATGATATTGTATACGTGTCACTTGTATATGTGTTTTATGGAGACTATCCATAGACGTAACGTTTTTTATACTGTACAATCTGTAACATTTTATACTGTAAAAACTGTTAACTGTACTATACTGTAAAAACTGTTTTTTTTCACAGGAAGTGTCATCATAAACCATGTTTCTGTTGTAATGTCATTACACACATTCGTATCCTCAGAAACCATGTATTCAAGCACACACACACACACACACACACACACACACACACACACACACATTGGTGATTTCTTAATTTATTAACATAAGATTCTCATCTATGTGACAAATAATGTTACATAAATCAATTTTGCAGCTCAAACCATACTTCAAAATACTTATTTGGCAGCACTGCTATTTTTTTTTTTTTGTGGGACTGGTAGGGTTGATTTGAAATATGATACCCACGTCTCAGTCATAATGGACTATGATTGTCCCCTCAGTCTTAGTGTCAAAGCATGATAAATGTCCAATATTATCAACTGAGCGGAAAGCAAGGTCTCTCTATACCACCAACAGCTCCTCAGCAGAGCAACAGGACTGGGGTCAACACTGAATGAAAAAAACCCCCACCTTGTCCTGTCTCACTATGAATTTACTGCAGACCGTTCCTTTTTTAGTTATAATATAACCATGATATTGGCACTAAAAAAGCCATAAGATCCTGTGCATTAAATGATTTTTGACTGCAATGATTATTTCTCTGTGAGAGCTTTTTAACAGCTGACAGTTAAGAGTAAACAAAATGATACAGGATCTAAAGAGGCAATATGTAAATTACAATATCCTATAAGCAAGTCTCGTGCTGATTAATCTCTCATTTTCATGACGTTATTATCCAGGATGTCTCCAGGCATTATTCATTGCAAAATGAATTCTACTAATGCAAAATGCAAAACATGGTATATGTTCAATTTACTGGCGTATTTCAATACAATCACTGTCACCTTCAAAAGCTTTCAAGAAAAAAAACAAAAAAAACAATCATACAACAGTGCTCTGGTGAAGAGAGCCAGCAGTAGCATTTGGCCTGTTTCTTGGATTATTTCCTAAAGACAACAATGTAATAAAAATGAATGAGGCCAGAATCTCATCCTCACCGGCCTAATATCCTGCTGCTGTCATTTAGAAGATGGACAAGACAATGGACAAGCTAATAGAAATATCCTTTTCTTTAGATAGGAGGCTGGGTTTGTGTCAATAAATGCAACAGATCTGGTCTGAGGGTTGGGTTTGACTAGGGAAAGTCAGAGACAGATGCACTCTGCATACTAATCAGGATAATCACCTTTCACAATCTCAAGCTGAAATTCTCTTTTTCCTGGTAAGATTATCCAGTGGGTGCTTATGAACCAGCCCTCTCTGTGATACCCTGATTGTGTAAAAGCACAAAAACTCCCATCTGTATTGGGCTCTATTATGACTGCGTGAGTGATGACAGATGCACGGCTCAAATGCTTCGGCCACATACTGCAGTTTTGTCATAACAGACATAATCATTTCAGCTTTTAAAACATAGTTTAATTTGCATATGATGTCAGACTTGTACATTTATGACAGTTATTATCCGGTAATCTAGGAACTGGTAACATGGATATTACATACTCCCACACTGATGGTTTTATAAATTTTTTACATTGTTACACAACTGTCTGAAAAACTTTCTGATAAGTCATTTTCAACATTCTATATATATATATATATATATATATATATACATACACACACACACACACATGTACATACACATAAATAAAGAGTACGCAGTTTGCGTAGGGCACCAACTCCCGGGGGGCACCATCCCAGTTGCTCGAAAAAAAAACACTTTCGTTCTATATTAGTATTAAAATTAACATGTACATACACATAAATAAAAATCTAAACATTAACATATATACAATTATTTATTATTATAAAATTATAACGCACACGTGGCGCTACATTATGGCATCCGCGCCCGCGACAGCTCGCGCCTCATGTTTGCGGCTGAAAGCAAATTATCATAATTTAGGGACAGCTATGCCCGTGAAAAGACATTAGCAATCCAGCGCCGAGAAAATAATAAAAAAAAAGAAAGAAAAAAAGATGAAACCCGTGCATCATTTTTAGGTAGGCTACATTCATAATCTTGTGTACCGTTTTTGGCTGTTGACGTTAATAATGTGTTTAAATGTCGGTAATAATTTAACCACCAACAACGCATATAATATTCTCTCTGATTTTCCATGTTCCCTTACGAAAACTATCCATGGTTTTACTACGAATAAAACCAAAAATCATGGTTCTTGTAGCCATGGATGGCAACCACAAATTAAACATGGTTTTGTTACTTCAAATACTAATTTACAAAGAAGTAATATATATTTTTTGTGGTTATAAAAACAGACCTAAGCCAACAGCAGCCTTTAAAATGACTTAAAATACATTATATAAAAACAATGAGGCAATAATGATTGGTTCATTAATAATTATATGGTTTCATTGAAAAAACACTGTTAAAATACATAATTTAATACAAAATAAATAATTTAAATATTTACATAACATATTTTTACAAATGCCTGTAAAGGGAGCCAAAGGCCTGGTAATAATTACAGAATGATCAAGTCATTTAATATTGACCAAACATTTAGGCTTATTCAAATATCCACTTAATCTTTAATTTTTGGCCACCAACTTCTTTTGTGTGATTTTTGAATGCTTGAGACTAAAAAAAATCTATCAGACAACTGTATTAATAAAATAATAGCCAAAGGTAACTGTCTAGAGCTAAAATTGTAATTTGTAAATAATGCAATTTAATGACAATTTATTTATTTATTTACTTTTATATTTTATTAAAGTTATATTTTGACCCCAATAGTAGTTTTTTTTTACATCCATAATATTTGGGGGAGGGGGCACAAGAATACAATTCTGCTTAGGGTACCCATTTGGCCAGCAGCGGCCCTCTATATATGTATTGCATTTTATCCTATTTTGCTATAAAAATCTACAACCCGAATTCCGGAAATGTTGGGACGCTTTTTAAATTTGAATAAAATTAAAACTAAAAGACTTTCAAATCACATGAGCCAATATTTTATTCACAATAGAACATAGAGAACATAACAAATGTTTAAACTGAGAAATCTTTCACTTTTATCCACTAAATGAGCTCATTTCAAATTTGATGCCTGCTACAGGTCTCAAAAAAGTTGGCACAGGGGCAACAAAGTGCTGAAAAAGCAAGACATTTTGCAAAGATTCAGCTGGGAGACCATCTAGCAACTAATTAAGTTAATTGACATCAGGTCTGTATCATGATTAGCTATAAAAGGGATGTCTTAGAGAGGCAGAGTCTCTCAGAAGTAAAGATGGGCAAAGGCTCTCCAATCTGTGAAAGAGTGTGTAAAAAGATTGTGGAATACTTTAAAAACAACGTTCCTCTACGTCAAAATGCAAAGGCTTTGCAAATCTCATCATCATGTACAGTGCATAACTTCATCAAACAATTCAGAGAAACTGGAGAAATCTCTGTGCGTAGGGGACAAGGCCGAAGACCTTTGTTGGATGCCCGTGGTCTTCGGGCCCTCAGATGACACTGCATCACTCATCGGCATGATTCTGTCATTGACATTATTAAATGGGCCCAGGAATACTTCCAGAAACCACTGTCGGTAAACACAATCCGCCATGCCATCTGCAGATGCCAACTAAAGCTCTATCATGCAAAAAGGAAGCCATATGTTAACATGGTCCAGAAGCGCCGTTGTGTCCTGTGGGCCAAGGCTCATTTGAAATGGACTGCTTCAAAGTGGAAAAGTGTTCTATGGTCAGACGAGTCCAAATTTTACATTCTTGTTGGAAATCATGGACACCGTGTCCTCTGGGCTAAAGAGGAGGGAGACCTTCCACCGTGTTATCAGCGTTCAGTTCAAAAGCCAGCATCTTTGATGGTATGGGGTGCATAAGTGCATACGGTATGGGCAGCTTGCATGTTTTGGAAGGAACTATGAATGCTGAAAGGTATATAAAGGTTTTAGGGCAACAAATGCTTCCCTCCAGACAACGTCTATTTCAGGGAAGGCCTTGTGTATTTCAGCAGGACAATGCAAAACCACATACTGCAGCATGGCTTCATAGTAGAAGAGTCCGGGTGCTGAATTAGTCTGCCTGTAGTCCAGATCTTTCACCTATAGAGAACATTTGCTGCATCGTTAAACGAAAAATACGTCAAAGGTGACCATGAACTCTTGTGCAGCTGGAAACCTATATCAGGCAAGAATGGGACCAAATTCCAACACCAAAACTCCAGAAACTCATAACCATGATGACCAGACATCTTCAAACTGTTTTGAAAAGAAGATGAGATTCTACACCATGGTAAACATGCCCCCATCCCAACTATTTTGAGACCTGTAGCAGGCATAAAATTTGAAATGAACTAATTTTGTGCATAAAATTGTAAAATTTCTCAGTTTAAACATTTGTTATGCTATCTATGTTCTATTGTGAATAAAATATTGGCTCATGTGATTTGAAATTATTTTAGTTTTCATTTTATTCAAATTTAAAAAAACATCCCAACATTTCCAGAATTCGGGTTGTATAAACCCTTTAATATTTGACATTTCTTACAAATATAACATCAGAAGAACCAGATTCAATGACATAAGAGGGTATACAAAGAAAGATACAAAAGATGAAGGAAACAAATACCCACATGCTTATTACCTGTCTATTGATCATGTTCACCCACATGACTGAAATAATCACAACCATATTCCAGTATCATTTTGTCTTTACATAACATGTCTAAATGAAAGTAGTTTTTTTTTTTTGTCTTTTAAGACTATGTTCTTTAGAAGAGCTTGTTGTCAGAGTAAAATGATGGTAACCTCACAGGCATTTCAGAACTCTGAGCTGGTGCATGGAAAAGTAATATGCCAAAAATTCTGGAGGTCACAGGCTGGACTCAGCCTGGATTACATAAACATAAATATTTAGAAATAATAAATAAGTTATAAATAGGTACATTATTTAATGCCAGACTATGTGGTGCCTAAAACAAAAGTACCCACCAGCACACAGTCAATGTTTCTCATGGTGACATCTATCTATACACACGTGCATGGTTCTTGATAAAAGTTATCCATTGAGATTAATTAATTTAAAAATAAAAAAGGTATTTTATAAAATGTAGGTCTGTCAAAGTCAACATTTTTTTTTTTACTTACGCTAATAATTACATTCTGAACTGAACAAACCTGTAGATTTTCAAGAACTACACCTGAAATACACTATTTAATGCATTAATAATGTTTCTCTTCAGGTTTACACATCTAATATTGCATTACTCCAATAGTGAATAGTAAAAAGGAAAAAAAAAATTAGGAAAAAGAAAATAGTATAAAACTATACAGTATTATACAATCATTTAATGTGTTTATAATACCATGTGTATTTATTTTTTTAATTTCTCATTCAATTTAAATGGGTCTTTATGCATGAATATACATGAACATGTGTGCAGTGGCTTATAGCACATCTGTGAAGCCCCCTGCCATGAATGTGATGGGGCCCCTCCCACCAGCAGTGATGTAATGTATAAAAATATATATTGCACCCTGCTGCAACATACTACTGAGTCCATCTCACCAATGACATAACTGATTTAACAGTAATGAATGTGGTAAATTACCATTGCATTGATGAATTTGAGGTTAAAATTAAATAACATGAAACAAGCTATACAATGTGCATAGTGATTTCGATATCGCTTTTTAATCAGACTGAAATCCCTGAAGAAAGTCTATGAACGTGGTGACAAAAGTGCCACTGCTCCGATTTGAATTGAATTTTAGCAATAGCAGGAGGATCCTTTAACAATAATAATACACAAACATCTGTTACAGGCCATGTTTAGAGTTTTTCACATGCTTTTCCATTCCACTGCACTATCTTTGTGCTCACGTCTTGCGTCTTTTGCAGTGTCTTGAGCATGACCGCGTTCTACAAACGCAGAGCTCAAGTTAAAATAAGTTGAAAAGTTTAGAAAAGAGACCTAGTGTTTCTCTCCAAATTCCATTGCCACTTGTTTTTTTGTTTTTTTTAAAGAAAAACATGTTCTGTGTGATTTGAATGCCTTTTAGAATGTTCTGAGATGGGCCCCACTAAAGGGGCGGGACTAGCAGGGGTGTCCCGTATGCCATTGCATGTGCGTGTGTTTTAGGAAAATGTTTTGTTACTCACAAAAACATGCAATGTGAATGTTGCCATATTTGTTTTTTTACTATTATTACGAGCACTTCCTGTGTCTGTTTGCCTCTTTAAGATGAATTGCTTCATGTATTCCCCAATTGTAAGCCGCTTTGGATAAAAATCTCTCATCTTCAAAAATATTCATCACCTGCAAAAGTGTCACAAAGCAGCTCGATGGCACCTGGATTTTCTAAATAACTTTTGAACTTTTCCTATTCAGGTGGCAAAAAAGGTTTGTGACTAACACCTGTAAATGTAAAACAATTATCGTCTGGATAGGACTAGTTTTCTGAATAATCTCAGTGTTTTTTCTTACATAAATCAGGACTAAAAATGTGTCTGAAAAATGAGTTTTTCTAAAAATCACATACATGCACCTGGACAAATCCCCACCTGCTCCCTCTGGTCTGTACTGCATGAATAAGCATGTGCTGGAACCCAACCAAGAGCACATGCACCGTTTCAAATCGCAATACCGTCCTCCAGAGACGTCTGGATGGCCCATTTCTACCTCAAAGTTAGCCAAGGGGAGTGCACTAGCAGCTGGTAATTACCGTGCATATGGCTCACCCCCTTAATTAGCACCAGCACTCCAAGTTTCTAATGAGTTTCCATTTTATTTCATTCTGTTTAAGAGACAACTAAAATAAAACAAAGTGGCATACAATAGGCCTGACAGTGTGGATGCTTTCACATATATTATAAGTGATGTTGTGACAAATAAACCCCTGATTTGGCAGGCTGATGCAAGATTCAAGCAACTTTTTCTTTGATATCACTGATATAATTTTATCACTTGGTTCCTGTATATACTTCAGTGTAGCAGACTGAACAAAACAATTTTTGAAGTAGAAAGGTCTCAGTGAATGCAGAGTGTCTAATTTGATTTGTGATCAGGCTAACTGATGTCAAATTACAGACATTTTTTGAATCAGTGATTTCACTTGCTTAATTTGACATATAACAACCATTCAAGATTTGATCTATATGTTTAAGAAAAAATAAAAATATCACTGTCTGTAATGTGTTTAAAATTGTTAGTCTTTGTTTTACTTCTGTATTACAGTAAATATACTTCACTTCTATTTTAATTTTTGTTAGACATTTGAAAACCTCCACTGGTTTATGTAACATTAAGGAAAATTAAAATTTGATAAATATGTCCACAGGCTATGTAAGATGAGTTTGTTTTTCCTTCAATTTAAAGCTAAAATGCTTTAATGATAGATTTGTTTCTTACAAACATGCAACTTGATTGATGGACTGCAGTCGATTACTTGTGGATTATTGTGATGTTTTTATCAGCTGTTTGGACTTTCATTCTGATGGCACCCATTCACTGCAGAGTATCCACAGGTGAGCAAGTAATGTAATGGTACATTTCGCCAAATCTGTTCTAATGAATAAACAAACTCATCCAAATCTTGGATGGCCTCAGGGTGAGTCAATTTGAGCAATTTTTCATTTTTGGGCGAACCATTCCTTTACAGAATGAAAAGTGGCTTTTTCATGGGGGGTGAGGGGTGGGGGTGCAAAAATAATGCCATTTATTTTTCTGATTGGCTGACTGGCAGATTTATTGTGTCAATATTCACAGAACATTTTTAATAACTTACACTGTTGTTTGTTTCTCTAAAAACGGATATACCAATATAACATGTTGTTGCCTGTATATGGAAAGTTATTCACAAAACTACACAGAACAATATTTGCATTAATAAACATCTTATTCAGTTACCCAGACAGTAATTACATTTCTAATAAACTCACCAACCCTAGATTTTGTGTATCAAGGCATTTTCCCTCAGGATATTCCCACTTACACTCGATAGACACTATCTCTCAGCAATTATATAGCAATTTTTAGCACAAGACAGATATTATGTATATGCCGCATGTGAGAGGAAAAGAGAATACAGAAAAAAAAGAATGATCACTTTCCTCTGGGAAAGACGAAAGTAAATAGAGCCATTAATGCCAAATAGAAAATAGTTGTCTGTTTGTAAGTTTTACTTGGATATTATTTCTCTTATTACAAGTATTTGTGTTATATATTGAATGTGCTATTTACAACATCAAACTGTGTACACCTATGTACATTTAAGTCTACTATTGTAAAATAATTTCTTATTTTCTGATTATGGCCTAATACATTTTGAAAGACACCAAAAGCCAAACACCTGAAAGACAATGTTATATGTGACCCTGGACCACAAAACCAGTCATTAGGGTCAATTTTTTTAAATTGAAATTTATACCTAATCTGAAAGCTGAATAAATAAGCTTTCCATTGATGTATGGTTAGGATAGAACAATATTTGGCTGAGATAAAACTACTTGAAAATCTGGAATCTGAGGGTGCAAAAAATTCCATTCAAAGCTCCCCAAATTAAATCCTTAATGCATATTACTAAACTTAAAATTAAGTTTTGATATATTTACAGTAGGAAATTTTCAAAATACTTCATAGAACATGATCTTTACTTAATATCTTAATGATTTTCGGCATAAAAGAAAAATCAATAATTTTTACCCATACAGTGTATTTTTGGCTATTGCTACAAATACATAATAGACTACTATATGTGGGTCCCATATATAATAGACTAATCTCATTCCATATATCTCATGATTTCATGGTTTCTAGAACATGAAATACATGTACTGTATTAATCATAAGCCAGCTGCTATATGTGCACTGTTATGAATTACAGGAAGGATGTTCCTATTTATACAGTAACGGTAAAGTGCTCATGAATTTTGTTTGTCTGGACAACAAAGCAAATTGACTGATCAATAAAATGAAGGCCTCTATGAAGTGATGTCATTAAGAAAAAATGTATCTGACAGGACGTCCCCTAAGCCTTTAGCTTGTGCCCAGTTTCAACTGGTTTTGCTCTTCCTGGAGCATTAGAGCTGTAATCTGAAACAAAAGCTAATGCACAAGCTCAGAGAGGTTCATTATGTGTTTACACTGTGTCAACTGTGACGGGGAGCTACAATAGTTTGTTTGTGATTGACTATAACCTGTGGCTATAAAAATCACATCATCATACACTTCTATAAACCTGTGGCCAACAGGTTTATGATATTTAACAGACAAGACAGTAAAACAGACACCTATTAAGCAACACTCCAGTCTGTGCAGACTTGTGTCTTGGTGATCTGGTTGATTTGAAAGTTAAAGTGAAGTGACATGTAGCCAAGTATGGTGACCCATACTCAGAATTTGTGCTCTGCATTTAACCCATCCAAAGTGCACCCACACAGTAGTGAACACACACACAGAGCAGTGGGCAGCCATATTGCTCTGGGCCCGGGGAGCAGTTGGGGGTCCGGTGCCTTGCTCAAAGGTCTCACCTCAGTCGTGGTATTAAAGGTGGAAGAGAGCTCTGGTTATTCACTCCCCCCACCGACATTTCCTGCAACCCACAACCTTCGCATTACAAGTCCAACTCTCTCGATTAATCGCATCCAAAATAAACGTTTTTGTTTACATAATATATGAGTGTGTATTGTGTATATTTGTATATATAAATACAAACACATTTATGTATATATTTAAGAAAAAATATATGTCTGTATATTAAATATATTTATATATAATATAAATATGATAATATAAATATATAAATGTACATGTAAATATTTTCAAAATACATACTGTATGTGTGTGTGTTTATATATACATAATAAATATACACAGTACACATATATATTATGTAAACTTATTTTGGATGCGATTAATCATTTGACAGCAATATTTTTATGTATGTATGCATGTATGTATGTATGGATGGATTGATGGACTGATGGATTTTATTTTATTTTATTCATTTTTGTTGGACATTTCCAACCCAAATTGTCATTTCGTGCCACAAGCCACCTGCCAACAACTTCACATTCTTTAGATACAGATATATATATATATATATATATATATATACTGTATATATATTATATTATATATAAGTGTGATATGCAAATCTATAATATAATAAAAGTGAAATATACTGACAGTACTTGTCATATTTTATTGATGGACCCATACCGATCCTAATGCAAATTGCTTGAGCAGCCTACTGTTGCTATGGTAACCTCCTCAGGTGAACGTGACATCTATTTGCAAGAGTCTATTTGGTATCAGATGAATATTACTTGATTCTAACTTTCTAACAAAACCCTACCAAACCTTTTGCTCTGATTTATATTCCTTATGGAAGGATCAGACCTTCCCCAAAATTACTTATAAAGGTAAAACAAAACAAAACAAAACACAAAACAAAACAAAACCCAGGTTTTCATTACATTTTAAATGTAGGATCATTTTTTTAACCAGCTGATACCACATGTACAGAAAAATAGAAAACAGTTCTTTTAAAATGTAATAATATTAATAATAATATTACTGTTTTTACTGTACTTTCAATCTAATAAATAAAGAGACTTCTTACCAACCCCATTTTTTAATAGTAGTGTATTATATAATATTATTTAAAACTGAATAACTCAGTGACCCTGCAATAATTCTTATTTAAAAGTAACAAAAACTGTTGGCTTCATTTTTGCTGAAGGTCGAGTAGTCAAAAGTCTGCCAAAATAAAGCATAAATTCAGTCTGAGAACCCTTTTCTTTGCACATAAGAATGCTGGTACACAATTATTACTGAAGGAGGTCCAAAGTCTAATCATTATAACATCAAAACCGCAGTCCTGTTCTCACACAAAGACACAGAAAGAAAAAAAAAACACTCTACAGACACACAAGAGCTCACAGAGCTCTCAGCCTACACCTACAGAACATAATGTTTAAATTAAACTGAACGCCATATCTGACTTATGAAAATAACTATTTTTGATATATAAAATGGACTACGCTACCTAATAGATGTGAGGTTTTGATGACCTTTAAGCTCATTCTGAGAACAGGTGGATAAAATGATGTCCATTACAAAACCAGCACTTTTAATCTCTAATTCCCAGTGATGTTTTTAGGCCTTTCTCTAAAATGACCATCCATTTTCATTTCCATTTCACACCTTCAAACTTCAACTTAGACCTTACAATGCCCTCATATATTTAGGTGGTAGTTTTTTTTTCTTTCACATTCCAGAAATAATGACAAGCTAGATGATCTGACAATACCTAATGGCAGCCCTGCGGCCCAGGCATAAGGTTGATGCATGACTTTTGACCCTTTTTCATAGCTTCAAAAGTTTATTCATCATGCCTGTGCCATTAAATGCATTTTATGTTATTAAATGCAGTGCAGGAAAACAACATGTTTTAATACCATCATTGATTGTTAGTTTACCAATTGCCTGTGCATGAGTGATAGATGCCGAGCTCCCTCCATGTGAAGGTTGAACTATATATATAGTTCCTCTGAAAGACCATTATTGTGATGCAGCCAAGAAAAATACCTGTTTCTATGTTAAAAACATGAAAGAGACTTACCTGCATTGTTGCATCAGGAACAGCGGAGACATACAAAAAGAGAAAGAAAAAAAAGAAAAAACTGTTAGAATAACTTGGGCATCTGATAAAAAAATAAAGACTTTTTTTCTGTTTTCCCAATTGGGGTGTTTTTTGAGGAACACACACTTATTTGCCTTGAATCACTGCACTGACAGACACTGTGAAAGAAACCCTGAAAATCAAACAATAATGCTGGCATTAAAATTACCCATAACCACACACACACACATCCATTCCTCAAATGTACCTCCTTCCTTATTATCGCCCCAAACTCACAACAGGCACATCAAATGAAAGTTCAACACTGGAATATGTTAACGCATAAAGCAAACACTACATGTAGATAAAAAAAAAAAAAAAAACGAGGATGCCCTGAAAACAGAAGGAGTGTTGTATTGATAAAGCTGAGCTGTCAACATTGTTAAAGGTTAACATCGCTTCTTCCAGTCAGCGAGTGTAATGGATTGCTTTCATCACAGGTAGAGTGATTCACGACTCTGCAGATGGGGAAAGAATCCATGCTGAGAGACAAATGCTGAATCCATGTACTGCTTAAACTCTTTGGAACACCTGGAGCAAACCTAACATAGACTACAACTATCAACTACTACAGTCATAATGACCATTCACTGAATGGTGGGGTCCAAAAATCCAGATGCTTTTATTTAGCATTTTCTCATTTATTTTCACTGTAAATAATATTATCAGCATAGTTTAAGTCAAAATTTAAGTCATAGTTTAAGTAATTTAAGTCAAAATTTAATTGAAAAGACAGTATAACTTGATTCGAAAGACCTCCACAAGAAAAACTTGACAGTCTGTGTTATACAATGTTTTTAATATGTTTCAAAGAGCATCTTTTGCTTCAGTGGAAGTAAGATCATCTGACATTTTGAGGATTTCACATGGTCAATGTCACAAATTTGCAATTTGATTTGTGAGCTAGAAATAGTGTAGAATCTGAAATATTTCTGCTACATTTCACATTACAGCCTCAAACATTTTGGTCCCCACTGTGCATACATTACAGTTTTTTTTTCCAATGACATTTATTCATCAATTGAGCAAAAAGTAAAATATTTTTAATATTACATATAATGTTGTATATTAAAATGATTTCTGAAGCATAATATGAAGACTGGAGCACTGAAATTAAAATAAATCACACAGTCGGGTGAGCATAAAATACTTTTTTTTTAAAGCAGTCAGAAATCTTACCGACCCTAAACTTTTGAATGTCAGTGTACACACACACACACACACACACTCACACACTAATATTAATAATAATAAAATAATAATAATAATATAACAAGTTAAATACAATAAGAATAAATATAATCTAAATAAATGAGCAACTGCATTTAAAGCATAGTATAAATGCTTGAAAAAAGAAATAAATAAAATAAAATTATAGAACAGTAGATTTTTTTCCTTCAAATAATTGATAGAGAATGTATGCAGCAGTTTTGATTTTTTTTTTTTTTTTTTTTTTTTTTAACATTACGCATAAGGCCAATCATGTGCATCACCAGCATCAAAGGAGTTCAGAGTATGGGTGGGCAAGGACAAACTGCAGAAATGGTTTTCTTAGATGTTTCCAGCCCAAAGCAAATGGAGCACACACCATTTTGTACCTTTGCTGTAGAGTTTTAACAAATAATGACATTGCCTTGAGGAAGAAGCCAGCATGTTGTGATTTACATTGAGTTACTGTGCTCTGCCAGCCGGGGATGTGAACACTTTTATGAGAGTGCGGTGCCTGCAAAGTGAACATTTTTATTCTATTTTTGTCGTCACACATCTATTCTCTTTGTTCACAATAAAGTAATGAGACATAGCGGTTCAGGCCTAGCTTAGCCCATTTACACAATAAAGAAACAGAGAGAAAAGGAAATAGTTATTTCTCATGATATCTCTAGGTAGGATGTTTGCCAACACCTCTAACAGTGTTAATCTCACCGACGAAAATGTTCACTGATGAAGTGTTGACGAAGACAAGACAAAAAGATGCCACAACAATAAAGGATTTTAATTAAAACCTGGTATTAACAAAAATATCTGGAAAAGAATATGCTAAATAATACTTAAATTAAATATTATGACGTTAAATACACATGTGAACTAAGTTACGAGCAGAACAAGAATGTGGAACCAAAGTCTATTTAACCCTGACTGTGTGTGCGACTATTTTTATGACCATTTAGTCATTTCTGATTACGTCCCCAGGTGTTAAAATGCAAATGATACTGCTTTTGAAATCAAATCTTTGCATAGAAACACTGGCATCTAACAATGCTTTGGAAAAACATTTTAGCCCAGTCTTTAAAAATAAAGCATATACATAAATCCAAATAGGAAACAAAACAGTTATCAAATAAGTGTCCTATTCTGTGTCCGAAACTCCTGAATCTTTGGTGTCTCATATTGTTAAGCAGTCAATACAATTTGGGAAAGAAATCAATCAAATCTGTATGTGTTTGAAAATTTTCAGATGTAACCCCTTTTGGAATCTTTAACATTTTCACACGTAACTGTAATTTAATTACACATTTTTTCTCTGTAACTGTACCATATTACAGTTACATTTATTTTGTAATTAAATTACGTAATTCCATTACATGCAACTAGGTACTCTCCAACATTGCATATCATAGGGTACGATTTGCCTGACAATGTAGTGTACGACAAAAGTTAACTAATAAAGGCCTTGGTGGGGGAAGATTCTTCTGTGGTACTTGAAACTTAAACATACTGACTCATAGCTAATACTGAAGGGAAGGTGGGAACACAAACAAAAAGGCAATTAAATTATACAGTGCTCAGTAGTGGGGTGAATGGAATAAGAAACTCCCTCTCAAAGGCCTCTGAGCATCACCCACACACAATCAAAATGCAGCTTACCCAGAGTCCCTTGCTATTACAAGAACAACATTGACCGGTCGCCCACATAGGACAAGTGTCATGACAATAGTCATCAAGACCTATCACATTTACATTTATGCATTTGTAGTCATGTATAATCTCTCATGTCAAGCTGTTCCCTACGCCGCTGCTTGAGATGTATCTGCCATGTGTGTTTTTAATTACATCTCACTCAGGATTTGACCGAACAATAAAGAATAATTATTTTTCTTGGCTTCTTCCCTTGAATCGTGGTGCAGACCTTTTGCAGAATAAGCAGGATTTTGGTCAAACTGCACTGCTGGGCTCTTTTGAGGGAATTTGTTACAGCATGTTGGGGAGAGCTCACAGGACGAGTAAAGTTCACACCACAAATCCTTTTAGGAGTCCAGATGTTACCGCTGTTTAGTATTCTTCATACACTTTGGACATACACAAGCTGCATATCAATTACATGAATGACTTAAAGGGTTACTCCACCCCCAAAATGAAAATTTTGTCATTAATCACCCCCATGTCTTTCCGAACCCGTAAAAGCTTTGTTCATCTTCGGAACACAATTTAAGATATTTTGGATGAAAACCAGGAGGCTTGTGACTGTCCATTGACTGCCAACAAAATAACACTGTCAAGGCCCAGAAAAAGTATGAAAGACATCATCAAAATAGTCCATCTGCCATCAGTGGTTCAATCTGAATTTTAGGAAGCAACAAGAATACTTTTTGTACGCCAAGAAAACAAAAATAACTTTATTCAACAATTCGTCTCCTCCATGTCAGCGCCCGCGCAGCTCTCAGCTCATCCCCTGCTGCTATCCGGTGAGTTCTAAAATAGCAAATTTCTAGTGACATTGTTTCAAATGTCGTACTGCGAGTTTGGCTCGTGCAGGTAATCCTGCAAGATGCAGAGGGGCAGTGAGCGCGTCGCCTGTCTGGGTAACGCCCACAAAGGGGCTGTATCCAAATTATCCAAATATCCAAATTTGCCCCCTATACCCTCATTCACTATTCCCTATATTACTCCACTCATACAGTTCACTTGAAGGAGTGAATGAAAACGAGTGAGTGAATTCGGACACTGAGTGCACCGGGAGGACTGCTGCTTTAGCTCTGTATATCTACACTGTAAAACAATTCCATAAAATTGATGGTAAAAAACCATCAGCTGTGGTTGCCAGAATTCTACCGTAAAAAATACGGTAACAACATTTTAGGTTTTACGGTTTTATCTTAAATTTACAGTTAAAAAACGTAATTTCATTAATTGATATAATGTTAATATACTAACCTATAAAAATACTGAAATCTGTTTTGTACCTTTGAAATACACTGATAACCACCAAAAGCAGGTGGTGATGAGAAAAGTCACATGATGAACCAAAGCCCATCACAAGCAGCTTTTAAATAATAACATATAGAAGGTGCACAGTTTCATTCACACAAGCACTAAACACCATATTGGTGAGATTCATTAAACTGAAATATGTAATAAACATTAATTTAACAACATTGGATGTAAAATACAACCCTAATAAACATAAATAAGAAACAACTAAGAAGAAACATAGTTATTTCAAAGAAAATCAACAAATTCAAACAAAATTTGAAATGCAACGCAGGGAATTCTGGGAACGTCAGTTTACGTTTTTTCCGTGTACATTTTATAGGAACTTACCGAGGCAAAGATTTTTGCAGTGTATAACAACTATAACCAATGTATTTTTCAATGAATGAGACTATGCAACATCTTTTCTTTCTTTTTTTTTTTTGTCTTCCACTTCATCTAATTACATATTGTCAAATGTTTCTAAAATATCATTTAAGGAGCACATCTTTGTATTTTTCTCCTGCTTTGCAATTTATGGCTGTCATAAAATTTTACTTGCAATCAAGACATTTCAAATCTGTTAGAAATGAATAACACCTCAATGGCGTTGAAACTAACAATTAAGTCCAACAGTTTTGACCCAAAGGATTGAGGCTGTCTGCATCCTCTTTGTTACATGCTTTTCACACAATTCCTGCTACATTTTAATTTATTAAGGCCACAGACATTTTCTCTTTTATTTTTTTTTGCGTTACTCATCAAGTTACAAGCCTGAGATATGTTAAAGTACTCAAAATGATGCATGTCATATGGTAGCATATATTATTTATTTTTATTAAAGTGGTGCATATTTTTTATACTTAATATTTATTAATAGAACTATTTCAGCTCCTGCAGTATTTCTAGGTCACTAACCAAATGTAAACAAATTTGTGACATAGACCATGTGACCTTCCCAAATGAAAGTTTTTGTTTGTTTGTTTGTTTGTTTGTCATCTCAAATCATGCTGGATAACATTATCATCAAAAGAGGGACAAATCAATTTCTTAGTTATATTATATTAGTCTGGAAAAAAGATTAAATTTTGGAAACCAATCAAACAAGTCTTGTGTGAAATTTCAATGGAGGAACCTGTAGCATCTTTTTATTCTTTTCCATTCTCTCTTTACTTTTATGTTTCCTTTCTTCTCATTTAATTTGATTGAATAGTTCAGTTCTAAAAGAAAACACCATGCTGAGACTAAGCTTGATCCATTCTATAAAGATTAAACCCATCTCAGAATAAAATCATAATTGCATAAACGGTGTCTCTTGGCATGTCGCTATAGTTGCATATACGGCACCGCTAGGTAACCAACTCCGTTCAAAATATTCAACACATGATAAGGCGATCATGTTAATCCTTTTAAAGAGATCTAAGTAGCTAAGCCTCCTAAAGCTGAAATCACCAAGAGAAAGATCATAAGAAAATCTAAATAATAAAATTGTAGGGGAGGAACAGATTAACGGTACAGAACATTAAGAAACTAAGAAAATGGCTTAGAGGTTTCAGAGTTTTCTTTTTCAACATTCTGCTTTATGTCTTTGCGTAAAAGCCTTAAAGAAACGCTACCAAACCAACCTTGGCTGTTCTGTCATTTTTACCCTCTGAGGCATCTTATAAAGACACTGTACAGGTACACTTCAGCAGACAATCTCGTTCCCTGGCCTTGTGGGTAAAGATCTCCATGAGAGAGTGGATATATCAGGCTCACCTCTCTGAGGTGTCAGCTGAAAGGCAAGTCTATGACATTATATTTTATGTGTACGGGGTATGTGACTTTTTCTCATCAGCTTACTGTCAGAAAGCTTAAGAAGGGGCCTAATTTATCTGACATAGATCAAACCGTTCTTAATGCATCTGACAGCCATTTTGATGAGGT
Source organism: Barbus barbus (assembly GCF_936440315.1). NCBI lineage: Eukaryota > Metazoa > Chordata > Actinopteri > Cypriniformes > Cyprinidae > Barbus > Barbus barbus. Next base: position 15,794,195 of record NC_136734.1, on the reverse strand, counting down.
CTCTGCAATGTGAGACCAATAGGTTCTTGTACAACAGGGCTGTTTAATTGACCCTCTCGCTTCATGTTTTATTCTGAGCTAATAGAGCACTACTTATCACGCGTGATTTTTGAGGAAGACAAAGTTAGAAGATCAGGCTTGGAGGTCAATTGAGGGACTTTGGGATGTTAACTGCCTTACACCTGCTCAATTAACACATGGCACATGGTAGAGGAAATTTCTTTTTTTCTGGCTCTGTGTGTGAGAGAAATATATTTCAACTCAATATGCCTTACTGTATGTCAATATAGTTAAGGAAGAGATTACAGTTTGTAAAAATGAAAATTCTTGCATGATTTACTCGTACTCATGTCTTTTAAAATCTCTGTCTTTTTCTTTTTTCATGGAACACAAAAAGAGAAACAGTAAGAATGTTTTTGCTGCTGTTTTCAACATTGGCTCAATGGAAAAATGGGTCTCTATCTACATTCTCAACTTCAAAAAAACTATACATAAAAGTGGTTTACAGCTGAAATGAACACTAGCGGCAGTAAAACAACAAAAATTATCATTACAGGGACAGATTATCAATTTTTTTTTAAAAATTCACAGTTTCTTACATAATACTATGTTGTGAAACATCTTTACCACAGTGCATGATATGCAAATTAATACATTTGGACTTTTGCATTATATTAGTCATCTTTGTAGATGCATTAACCTTTTACCGCCACACATCGGACATTGAATTTCAGAATTCTGAATATGCTTTTAATGCCACTCACTGGATATTTCACTTTGAAAGTGTTGTGAACATTGTAACATACTATCGCTTTTGCAGAAATGTTGCACCAGTGTCATATTTTTCCTATGAGCCTGGGTTGAAAGCGGGGGACCAGGGAGTTTCCAGCTCTAAAATAAGAAAAAACATAATAAAAATAATGTGCACTATATTTATATTTTATTTTGTGAGAGGATCACATTAAAATTTAAATCATTATGTACTGATAATCTTTCCCTCGACTGAAGCTCTAAAACCTCATTTGTGCTTCTGCATATTCAAGTTTGCGTTTGATTCTTGCATCTCTTGTAATCAGTAATGTACAATATGATGCCAAATCAGACCACAGCAAGGTCTTCTCAAAATGAAAAGATTTGAGAGCCATGATAATACAGAAGAAAGAAACTCAAACAGGTTTGGAACAACATGATGAAAGAACTTTAATTTTTGCGAGAATAATCCCTTTAAGAATACCAGCCACTTATCACAGAGAATGAAGATGTTATCTTGTTATTTTATTCATCTGAAATTTAATAGATTTGATTTGAACATTGTCCTCTAATATAAATGGGGGGGGATAATAATGACACAGAATGTTCCTTCCTTTGTGAAGATATAAGGAATGATTAACATATTAAAGAGATAAAAATAACATTTTAAAAGTGTTAGTTCATTCACAAAGGAAAAATCTGCTATGCACTCATCCTCTGCAAATATAGTTTCTGATTGATTAAGACATGGCCATCAGGTGCACACAGAGTATTCATGCAGATCAGGGGCCTCATTTATAAAGCATGCGTACGCTCAGATTTGATCGTAGAGAGTGCGTACGCTTAAATCCACGCCAAAGTTAATGTTTATAAAGACGTGGACGTCAGGGTCTGAGCATATGTACGCACTTTTTATTGTCGGAGTATTGAAGGTTTTTAAAAATATAAGATGTTCTTGCAGCTTGCTGTTCTAAACTATGATGATTGGTGATCTTTTATGTTAATGATATTAATTAGGAGTCGTTTACAAGGCAGAGAGCTGAAACCAGTCAATTGCGTGCAAGCTCAAGATCATTTGCGATTCATAGATTTCACATCTGAAAGAGACGCGTACACGCGATTTCTGTTCATTCTATGAATCGCACGTATGCCTATCTTAGAAATGATCGTAAGATCAAATTTAGGATGGTTTCTGTGGAACATTTTATAAATGAGGCCCCAGGAGTGTGTGTGATGATATTTAACCCTCAAGGTCTAAGAGCTCATCAAACTGCTACAGACCTCAGCACACATAAAAGATTTCATGCAACAGTAATCAGTCCTTAGGTGATTAATCTACTGGGGCGAACATGTGGGTGGAGAGGTGGGCGTAGACTGACGGGTCAAGGAAAGTCCTGGAGGACATTTCACACTTGAGGATTCCATCTTCCTCCCAGTCATTGAATGTGTTTAACTGTGAACTGTGAAGAGTTAATGTGAACTTTAACTCTACCCAGAACAACGTAACCTCTGTCTGAAGCTTTAAGAGCAAGACTGTTATCCAAATAGCATGTAACCAGAACATGAGGATTCACAATCATCTTATTAGCTCTGTCAAGGTGATGTAACCATAACAGACAGAGTGTAAAATCTCAGATACTTTGTCTTGCAATTTCAACTAGTGAGATAAAGATCAGGACCAAGGTGAAGTCAATGTGGAGTGACTGAACCGGAGGAGGTACTGCCTGGCCTGAATACACAAATTATATAGAAATATAGAAATTTATGACCCCCTCAGTAAATACAGTGCAGGAAGAGGTGGATATTTTCCTATGACCTCCATTTAAGTTAATGAGCTTCACTCTCTGTGTATGGTCTGCTTGCCCTCCTCTTTGACACAATTTTACTATTTTTATACTCTTGGCAAATTAAATCGCTTGTCAACTAATAAGTTTGAAAGCCCTGCTTAATAAACCAAGAGGAAATATTGCAACTCTCAGCACACAATTGTATACTTTACAATAGTCGTTAACAGTCACAATGTGACATTACCAGTTAACTGAATATTGCAAATTAATTAATGAACTATTTAAAACCATCAATTGCTGTTTAACTAATTCAACTTTAATTACAAATTCTTCAAACCCCATTTCAGGTCATAAACTTTGTTTACAAACTGTTATTTTAATGCTAAATTGCTAGCATACATTTCATGTAACCAAACAAAACTAATTTACAAGTAGGCCTACATTTATATATTCAACAGACATTTTTATCCAGAATGACATAAAAATACATGCTACAGGTTAAGCTGCAAGTACTTAAACTTGCTTGTAAGCATTACCACTGTTATTGTCAAATCACATGAGCTTTATTGTCTTCACTTCCACTGGTAGTCACTGCAACTTCACTGCTTATTTGCATAAAGTTATACTATGTTCAAATCGCCAACAAAAACTATGCCACATCACCAACGGTTGCTGTCACTCATGTTGTCTCAAATGGCCAACTCGTTAAAAATGATTGACTTCAGATCGCTTCAGAACCACTGTGGGATGGCATTTATGGCTTAGGTGATTGGCTAAAAACGTTTTGTGGTCCTATGAGCTAATATTGCAGATGGGTCATGGGTGTTAAACAGGAGTCAGAATGTGTAAAAACGCTTGTTTATGCTGGTGGTATTACCAGTATTTGAATTCTGTAGAATGAATTCTGGTGTTAGACAATTTCCATGAATATGCGACTTTAGGGAATAATTAAGAACAATAACTTTTAAGCCCAGACAAGTTTAAAGTACTAATTCACCCAAAATTTAAAATTTGCTGAAAATCTATTCACCCACAGGCCATCCAAGATGTAGATGAGTTTGTTTCTTCAAAGATTTGGAGACATTTAGTATTACATCACTTGCTCAGCACTGTCAAAACAGCTGATAACAATATCACAATAATCCACAAGTAATCCACATGGCTCCAGTAGATCAATTAACATTTTGTGAAGTGACAATCTTCATGTTTGTAATGATGCATATAATGCTTAATCATGCATATTTCTCTTCTGATTGAAACATGATGCCTTTATCACTGGAAAAAGCAACATCATGGATAGAGGACTCAATTTTTTGCAGGAAGCAACAGTTCATAGTTTAACACATCTTTATGAAAGATTAATTTATTACAAACACACAGATATTCACTTTACAAGTTAATTGATCTACTAGGGTTCTGTGAATTACTCGTTGATTCTTGTGATGTTTTTATCAGCTGTTTGAGCTCTAATTCTGACGGCACCCATTCACTGCAGATAATCCATTGGTGAGTAAGCAATGTAATGCTGGATTTCTCTAAATCTCTTCTGATGAAGAAACAAACTCATCTACATCTTGGATGGCCTGTAGGTAAATTTTCAGCAAATTTTCATTTTTGGGTGAACTATGCTTTTCACCTTAGAATTTTAACATTAAAAACATCACCTTCAAACCTAAACATGGTTCTGATTGGTTGGTTCTCTCACATTGTGGCACCATTTTGCTTTCAGTAAAGACAAAAAAATTACATTGCACTGGTTAGGACACGCTGTAGATTTAAAATACTGGAAAAGGGAGGTTATAGTGTACTAGTCTGGGAAAATAAGTGATGTGACAGAAAGGACATAATGGACTTCTAAATAGGACTCATTCTCTCTTTGGGCCTTTTTTCTCCGGCTCTATCTCTCCTCAGTCAGCCCACACTGCTCAGAGATAGCAGAGTAGAAGAACCATCTCCTAAAGCTGTAATGGATTAAATAACTGACAGAGGAAGCGCCATCAGTCCTCTCAAGCAATCATGACCAATGTCGAATCCTGTGCGAGTCATTTGTTTCTCCTCTTCATCACTCTTTCCTTTCTCCTCCTCATCTCAAGTGGAGGACTACTGGCTAATAATGCAGCTGCACGGCAGAAGTCATCAGCTGTGAGAGGTGAAAATTCAATTTGTGGATCTCCCGCAAACCAATAGCACAGAAAGGCTCACAAGTGCTTATTTGTTAAATCAAGCCAGAATCCCATGCTACGACACTGCATTACCATTCAAGCAATGATCATCAAGAGGGGACAGTGAGTAATGGTACATAGAGAGCTGGCAGCAGCTGTACTAGTGACACAGCGGCAGTTTTGGCTCACTGTGTCCCTGAAAACCCCCGGAAGCTCACTGGCCTCTGTGCGGTATAGTGCCAATGGTTGGCATTGAGATTAGGAGTTCAGCTCTGTTCCAAAAGCTAGTGGACTGCCTATGTAGAAATCAACTTAAAGCATCATAAAGTAAGCATACTCTTGATGTGAAGCTTGGTACAAATAGGTAGTCAAGGTCATCATATTGCATTCAAAGATTTAACGTGCCTGTGGTGACATTTCTGCAAAATATATTACATTGCTTTGGGCATGTTTCATGACAATTTCAAAGTGAATTGTCCAGTGAATGGAGTTAAAAGTGCATTCAGTTTTATCTGAATAGATGAATGTGAATCTGTCATTGTTTTATTGGTTGGCTGTATGTATCATTTACTGTATATAAAAAGCCAGCTGAGTGGTGCATAAAGGCTAATGCTCTATTATATTTTAAAATAAATTACCACTTGTTATTGTTAAAAATGAATTCCCCAAAGGAGAAAATTGAAGTAATTTTTACTTTTTTATAGTTATCCGGAACTGTATTGTGAGTTAAGTCTTCCATGCAGCAAACTATTTTAGGGTTCTGCTCATGTAGGGAGTGAATGAGTACTAGGTTTTTGAACACATTTGTCCAACGCAAGGGCCGTATAACACAACCACACAGAACCTTTGACTTTTTCCACAAATGATTATCTTGTTGTAGAAAAATTATACAATAAACTCTGACCTTAGATATTTGCTTCATGCATATGAAGTAGGGAAAGTAGGTCAGATCTCTGAACTTTTATTTATGACAAAGTAAGAGATAATGTACAGTCAGACGGTCATTATTGCAAAATAAACCCAGAGAGGGTCATCAAGGTCACGACATGCAGCGAAGGGTTCCTGAATCACCCTGACGGAGTTTATTTTGCAGTAATGACCGGCTGATTATACATTATCGCGTTTATTAGATGCCTAGAAAATAAACAAATAAATAGCCATTAAATATCGAATTGAGCTGAAATTGCATTATGTGACAAGAAATAGACTCCAGGGTGATACAAAAAACTGGCGTAGTACAACCTAGGTACACTGGAAAAATGTGTCTGTGATATTAGGTTGCTTCTTGCAAGTTTCACGACACTTTCAAATTAAAATGTCCAGTCAGTTTTGTGCATTTAGTTTTATCTGAAACAAATTCATTTAAATCTAGCATTGTCTTATTACATTGTTTTTTGTTCATATCAAGGCAGTTTGGAAATTAAATTTCCGGTCAGTTGCACTTAAATGCTAATTCTCCATAACTTAATTAGATATATAATATATTTGCTGAAACAAACAAACCATTTTAGCTTGCTTCTACAAGTCTACTTTATTTATTTTATTGTGAATTGTGTTTGATGGGACTCTGCACGTTGCATCACAAGTGCAATACTTTACCAGGTGAGCTGCCGAGTAAGTTTACTACAACAGAAAAGTCATACATATGGTAAGAGTTTTGAGGTATAACATAGTAGTGTACAAGACACTGCACATAAAAATCTTTATTGGTTAATAATCCACCCTTGTAATCAAAATTTGTTGTGAAAAGGAATAAAAGTTGTTGGTGTTTTGTTGCCTAAAACAACAGACAATTGCACATTTTAGTAGACATTATTTTGAAGAACAAAGAATTCTGCAAATTGACAAATAAGAGTCAATACTTCAGAGATCTGTGTAATATGCATTAGCTCAGGGGTCACCAGACACGGTCCTGGAGGGCCGGTGTCCTGAAGAGTTAAGCTAAACTCTAACACAGGCCCTCCAAGATCAAGTTTGGTGACCCCTGCATTAGCTTGACCCATTAGCATACTGATGCACACAATAACAAATACATGCTACAGCTGTGCAAAACACCTATACAGCTCTAGATGTAAAGGAACAGAAGGGTGTATCTGCATGTGGTAATTTTCAATTAGCTATCCAACAAGACAATGACCCATGTGCACAAAGCCAGGATGTACTGTAATTTACTGCACTACTTAGCTGTGTTTCTGTGCTCATCCGTGATTAAAAATGTTAACATTACAATTATGCTGATGCCATTTTGAGCACAGTTGCTACGAATTACATGCATGACTTCTGGTAACTTGCAAACAGAGAAAACAAAAGTCATACAAACAATCAACTATCAAAAAATAAACAAACAACCCCTCCTATACAAATCCCAAAATGCACCTGATGCACCTCCCCGATGGGCTAAAGTGCCAATGTCTGCCAGCACCGGTTTGGGCAGCGGCGCGTACACAAAGACAAAAAGTCGAGCAGCAGGCTCCACCCCTCTTTGTCAGCTGTCGACCCCATTAGCAGTTTGGGGTCTGCGTAAATTATGCAGGAGCTTAAATTCATTTTTAAATTTTAATTGTGGGCTGTCTGGAGACATGCATTAAGGGGAATCCTCCTAAGTGGTTCTCAGCATTCTAGGCTACATTTAACTGCTCATTACAGAGGTTCGGAAAGTGGATGTGAGCGAGGGAGAGATGGATGGGAGGGGCTGCAGCTTCATCCCTTGAGAGCCTTTGCGTGGAGCTCTCTGACAACCATGCACTGGCCCCTCAGCGGGTGGCGTATGGAGACCCACTTTAGCCTCCACGTCCGCAGCTCTGGGGGGGGAAATTGGTGAACAGTAAGAAGCCCACGTTGCGAACATCAGCAATTAACTCACATTTAGCTACCATGAAATCATCCAGTATCAAAGTGATGTTTGTCAGCTAGTTGGGTTTCATGAGAACATTGTTGAAAAACATGAAAAGAAGGACCGATTCTAACCTAGGTCTGTAATGCTGAATTAAATGTAATGGTAACAGCCAGATCAGAGGACAAACTGTACTATTATCAATCATTAGAAAAATGAATACACTAACATGTCCTCTCTCTGACCTTTGAAATGTAATAGCTTATCTGTTGGTTTTCCAATGATGCTAAAATATATTCTGTGAATTAGAAATAGTTGTATTATTATTATTATTATTATTTTCTGTAAATAGTAATATTATTATAAAAGAGCTAAAAGAGACTTGCAGAAGCAATCTAAAATGGCTTGATTGTTTCAGTAAATACATTTTATCTCTAATTAAGTGATGGATAATTAGCGTTTAAGGGCCATTCACCAGGTGTATATATAAAGCCTGTTACCAAAAATAAAATAAAAATAAACTTAATAAATATATAAAATATATATTATTATACAAGGAAACATATGCAATATAGTTTAATTTGATGTACTAAAATAATTAAAACTACACAGTAATTCAGATAACTTTAACGAAAATTTTAATAAAAATGGAAATAAAATAAAACTTAACAAAATAACTTAATAACTAACACCATTAGTGTCTCAGTGATACTAAAATAATACTGCTATAATTCCACAATTTAAATATTTGTTGCCCCCCCCTCCACACACACATTGCCATCCTTTTTTTAGTAGTTACAGTAGGCGGGACAATGTGCTTATTCAGAGTCATTATGCAAACAACTGTAAAAAGGCTTTACATTCTTTAAGCAAAATAAAACTGAATGTTGTGCAAATTAATTCCATATAGCAAAAAAAGTTAATGATAAGAAGTGCTGCAAACAAGAAGCAGTTTGAAGAAGCAATAGCCGAATGTATGATATTACTCAGAAATATATTAATGAACATCAATTTATGCACACTAAAAAGTTATTCATCCATAAGGACACAATGTTTGCTAGACTAGAGCTTTCTAAACAAAAACCCTCATTTTGTTCTCTTTAAGCAAATTCCATCTTTTGATTTTTTATGTTTATTTTCATTTATTTATTTAGAGGTTAAATATGACTGGGACAATGTCTGAAGTATTTTTAAATCACACATATTGCCAACATAGTAACACAAGGTCACATTTTAAAACCAATATGGGATAATTAAGGATAATTATCAGTTGTCTCCCACGCCTGCCAAACATATACCGTTAATTGTGTTTGCTTTGTTCTTTTCCACCAGTGTTGACCAGCGTCCCTTTTGTCAGTCATAACACTTTAATCAGCTTTGGCTGTATGTATGTTTACATTCAACACACTGATTTCTGCCAAGACTGTCATTACGTATCATCTTATCATTTCATAAATATACATGTAAATGACCTCTAATCTACTGATGTATAAACAGAGCGGACCAATAACTAGGACTAAGATGTCCAAGGAATTATGCAAATTCAAGGGGCCGGACCAAGGGGCTTGTTTGCCCTCAAAGCAGCCCACATTTAAACAGCTCATCTGGCAGAATTAGGCGTTCCAAGCCAAAGTAGGTTTAATCCTTCATTAGTTTAGCTATGCATGAATAGGTACGCAATCGTGGGTGCCAGCAGCACTGACTGTACCGCAGATACTGAGTGACACTGAAAACTTTATTGGTTGATTTACATTTTGACGATAACGTCTGTTATTACACAAGAAAATGTCCATATCGTCAAATGTGGCTCACCACAACGGCAGAGCTAATTTCCACTACCCAAGGTCAAGATTAAATATTATTGGGCATAAAGATGAATGAAAGCTTGGCCATTCTTCTTATAATAAAGGGCCATGTCAGAGCAAATTCAACTCTTTCATTTGAAAGGGGACATTCTGAGATGAGCTAATCGTAAAAGTAATGAGAAAAGTAAAGGTCTTTAAAGGTCTAAGGGTCACTGGAGTCATTAGAAAGAGCTGTGGCTTTATACTGCAGGGTACTGAGTACACAAGCAGCTCTTTGCAAATATCCCACTAGTGTGCACATCTATTCTGCCCAAAATAAGTTAGATACCGCACAAGAGTGTTTTTTTTTTACATCAGGACACAGCAATGATGACCTGGAAGTGCAGGCTAAGATTGTTTTCTTTTTTTTTTAAAGAAATTAATACTTATATTCAGAAAGGATGCAGCAAAAATGACAGTAAAGGTGTACAATTTTACAAAATATTTCTTTGTAAATATGTTTTCCACATAAATATCACTGTTTTCTCACTTTAACTTTGATAACAATAATCTTACTTGATTTCTGAAGGATCATGTGACACTGAAGACTTGTGATTGCTACCATCATGCATACACACACACACATACACACACACACGAAACAAAAAAGAAAAATTGTGAGCATAAGGAACATCTTTCAAAAATATTTTGAATATTTTAAATCTTAAACTTTTGAACGGTGTGCTTTCAAGTGTTAGAGGGATAATTCATCTAAACAGGAACATTAATTTACACATTTATTCACCTTTGAATAAATGCATGGAACATTTTGATGTAGATATTTAAAGATTTAACCGCGCTGCTTGGCGTTTTCCATGCTTTATTTTTTTCTCTTCTGCACTTTTTTTTTCTTTATGGTTTTTAAAGGATGAAGGGACATTAGCATAGGATGCGTTTCCCAAAAGCATCATTAGCTAACTACGGTTGCAAGTCCCACAATAGAACTTGTGACTATAGCTGCTTTTGGAAAATGCACTACTGTCCGTGTTGACAGATGAATTTGCAGTAAAATACTGAAGAATTTGATTGGACTGCCATTAGCATCACCATCAAAATATATGGGTATTTTATTCTGCTTTTAAAAGCCTATTAATTCTGCTATTCGAACAATAATATGATTAGTTGCATTTCATTATTTCCATTAGCAATATACTAGTCTTTTAGAGAATCCAAACATACCCAGCTGAAAAGTCTATAATGTAACATTAAAATGTTATTCTTCCCCATTTGCAGTCAACTCTATACAGTGAAAATGTTTCTTAATAAGAAGTGGTGCTGCAAAGAACCTCTATCTACGAGAGTGTAGAAGCAAAAAAGTACATTAACACTCAATGATCATCAATTATACACATTAAAAATCTATTAAAGCCATTCATCTGTAAGGACAGACAATGTTGTTTGACAGACTAGACCTTTCCATAGAAAAAAACATCCTTTCTCCTTTTGTTTCTGTTTTAAAAACACCAGTTTGGCTGCAGAAAGAAACAGAGAACAAAACAGTCATTCTAATGGAATAAAAAAACCAAATGTGGCAAACAGACAGAGGAGAGGTCAGGCAGAGATGTCCAACTGAATGCAGAATACATGTTATACAGAAAGCACAAAGAAACTAAACAAGGAAGCACAAGAGGATTGAAGGGAAAGAAAGAAAATATCTATTATCACCAGCTGAACAGATGCCTCTTGATGTGTTCGGTAATAAAGACAGCAAAATGGTGGCTTCGCCCTGTACATTTACAGATATTTGGTGTCACTGTAAAATAGGAACATTAAGGTAATATGCAGTATGCTGATAATCAACTATTAAGGTCTTCCAGCAGGGGAACAGGACCACAGCACAGCAGGCTGTTATGGCGGCGAATCAATTTCCTCTTTTCTAATTAACACAGGTGTTTGGAGCACATAACAGGTGGCAACGTTTATGAACATGAGAGACAATCAAGCCTGGGAGGATAAAACCAAATGGCTGTTCATGCTCCACAACATTGACTGCATGAAGTGTGCATAGATCGCAAACACACTTGAGCCATTCCGGCTCTTTCCGGCCCAATTTGCACGTTCTTGTTGGGGAAAGCCGATAGAATAATCAAGCTCTGAGTAATGTTTTTTTCTTCGAAAGGATCAGTTGGGAAGTTTTCTCATCAAGTGACTACTACTATTTGCACCGCCTTGGCAATTTATATCTGTTGTTGGTAGTTATTTAGTGCAGACTGCTGCTTGCTGAGAATTTAGCTAACTGGATCCAATGAATACAAATAGCCAATGATATAACCAATCCAGGCTCACTGGCGAAAGTGTGCCTGTGGTTACATTTCTGTAAAGTTATATTAAGTTTACACAAAACTTTACATGTAAAATGTCCAGTGAGCAGCGCTAAAAGCATGTTCAGTTTTACCTTAAGCAGATGAAAGTGAAACAAATCTAGCTCAGAAATGAAATGTCCAGTGAGTGGTGGTAAAAGGTTAATGCTTTGCTGAACTTGAAAACAACATTACTAACCGACAATGTTAACAACAACAACAAAAACACTTGCTGAGGCAACGACTGAACACTTTTGTCATGACTTGTGTTTCTTGGCACTCAGCATCACAAGAGTACCACTGTACTGGGTGAGGTACTGAGCAAGTTTACAATTTAAAAAAATCCATATATATGGAGTTGGTGTTATGTGTTATGCAAGTTTTAATGTATTAGTTAACAAATCACACACTATGGTAAAAGTGTTTTGAAGTCATAGCATAGTATTGTGCAAGGAACCGTGTGAAAATAATTTTTATTAATAATCTGCCCTGTAATTGTAATTTGTCTGAAAAGGAATAAAAGAGATTGGTGCTTTACTGCCACTAGTATTCATTTTAGCTGGGAAGTATGTTTTTATCAATGACTTAGGATATAGCACTGATTATCTAAACGCATTCATAAAAAACAAAATGCTGGGGTTTTGTGTGTTTGTCAGAAGGTTTTCTGAATGGTTCTTTCCTAATTCAGTGCTATTCACCTTTTTCTTCCCGTAAGAGGGGGCATGGCCATTTGTAACTTCTATGGGTCTGGCTTCCGGTCTCATCCGTGTCCAGCTTTTTTTAGCTTGACAAACAACTCGTTTTGCTGCTTGATATTGAAAATTTGTGTGTCTTACCACATTATTTTAATGTATTATCTTAATTATGAACACACTGGTTGGCAGTTTTACTGTTTACTGCACTTTGTTATTTTTCTCATTATTTCCATATAGCGGCTAATGAACCAGAAGTCTCACTCATAAGCTTACTTCCGCATTGAAGAATAAGGTGGATATAGTTGCAAAGATGTGTCATCACCAGATTGTTTCTAGGGGGGTTCTGGGTGGTTGCTTACTGGCCCAAGTTAAAACAGCCAACCTCCAAATCTCTGTGACATTCTGGTCTGTAAATATGGCCAAGGTCCTTTCTTAGTCTATGGGACTTTTTTTTTTTTTCGTTCTGTTGTCTGATTCTTACTTGGGTGTAAAAGAGTTTGCTTTTACACACTAAAACATATAATTTAAGGGAAACAAGAAAACAGAGAAGTAGAAAAACAGCAGTCAGACACTGATGTCACCATCTTGCATGGCTATTGTTTTTGGCTATGTAAACTCATTGTAGTTGCTGCTGTATGCATATATATATATACCTGTTTGGTTGACGTTCTTGAAATACAGAGGAAAGGGAATAACAGCAGGCGTTTGCGTACACTGACAGTGAAGAGACTGAGGAGATTAAGGGTCGACGTGTGGGAGTGTGCGGGTGAGAGGAAGCTCTTCTTGTGCTGGGTGGGCCCACTTCAGGTAGCGCTAATGAACTCTGCCAACCACACTCGGCAGCAGTAACTCAAGGGCTTTTAGTTTCCAAGGTGAAAGCGTAGGCATGCAAGTCTGCCATCACATGTGAAGACTTTCCAACTTCCTCCAGTGTTTCATTATGACATCGAGCCATGACAGAGTTTGTGACTCTTCAAGGGACGGTTTTCAATACAGCTTCTGTAGTCCTAGCTGAGAGCGTTGTGATTACATATGTGAGACATATAAGCTGGAATAAAACTCAATTTCTTCTTAACTATTAGGCTTGTGCACCATTTGGAACTAAATTAAGAACTGCCATTTAAATTTGACTTCAGTTCGAATTGGAGCTTTGAAGGACCTGTAACCCTGAATTAAAAGCAGTAGAAAATGTATTTAAAAAAAAAAGATTAAAAGGAACCCCATACATGACATGGAGGAAAAGAAAAAAATATATTGCAGCAAAAAATGTAGAATTTGTTCTCAGTACCTAATTTGTTAAAACGAGGGGCCGCATTAATACAATGTGGCCACAATTGAACTCAAACAAGAAGAAAAATTGATAAAACATGACCACAAATGTATAAAACATGGAAATGAATTCATAAATTCATAAAAATACCCATTTTTTTCTTCTACATCATGTGCAGGGCTCCATAAGTATTAAACATAAATATTAATATTAAACGTATGCAGTTTTTCAGTATGAATTAACATTCAACATAATACAACATAACATATTTATAGAGTTAAAGATATAGAGTTAATGTTTATAATGTTTAGTTTGTATTTGATAGTTTTTTCTTCCTATATTTTTTCTTGCTCTTATTGTATAGCTTTTACTTGTTTTATTTTAAAATTGTTTACCTCATTGTTCTATTTATTATCTATTCTTGGTTTTCTGTTGTCTTTGTCAAGCACCAATTTACCAGGACAAATTCCTTGTACGTGTATACATACAGTACTTGGCAATAAACGTGATTCTGATTCTGAAATGGGGAATTTCAAGACAAATTTCATGATTAACAATCAGAAAAAAAGATGAAAGTTGAAACTTTTGACATTTTTATAAAAATCTGAAAACAACGTGGTGGACTTTCTGTGGTGTTTTATGGAGGAAAAAACAAAACCTGTAAAATCAGACAGAATAATTTAGAGAAATATATCTAATCTGTTAGGGGGAGAAATATATTTACATACCAGAGAATATATAGGCATATATAGTCAAAATGAATTATTAATTATTACTGTTTTACTGAAACCTTGTGTAATTGAATCTTTTAATTACTATCCAATAAATGCCTCATTCATATTCATATTCAATTTCATATGGGCATGGCGAATTCATTTCAAATACACACTAAAAAGGTAGCCATATCTTATATTTATATTTAAATCCTGATTTGCATGCTACTACTGTGTTTGCCAAGTAATTTAACAACCTAAGCATGTTAAAGAACATGTACACATTTGAAGGAAACTATATATGATTTGCATATCCCAGCAGTTCAGTCTAAATTGTGCGCAGCTGTTCTATTGTGCATAAACATGCATGAATTCATATGTAAAAGAAGAAAATGGCACAGGAAGCCTTTCCTTTTTTGTTTTTTTTTCTTCTTTTTTTTCATAACAAAGCACAGTCATTATGGCATGTTGTAGCTCCATAAGGAATGGAGGATGCAGTTGGCTGGTCTGCATGGATACAGTAATGCACAACTCATGCTTATTAAAACGATTTCTCAACAGACTAATCGCATGCTACAGGTACATTTCTACATTTCAGAGCTTATAGTAATGCGATAACATTGTATGGAAACTGTCTTCGTCTCTGTCAGTGTTATTATTGAAACATATTTCTTGTTGGTACCTGCGAAAAGTAGCGCCTGCAGGCATGAGATGTTGTAAACCTTGAATATGATGCTGGTTTTCACACTGGGTTTTATGACACTGTGATGCATGTACCTCTGGGTGTAGTCTTACGAGTGTGTGTGCGAGGCTCTAAGTGTCATGGATGTGTGGATGTGTGCGTCATTTGTTTGTGTATATGTTGGCAGGAGTTGCTTCTCGCTTCTCAACTTTTTCAGAGACAGCAATCCTGTTAAGAGTCCCAGCGGCCTGGCGCAGCCACAGAACTACCGTTTCAGAGTGCTGGCTTGCTGTGAAACACTGCCATGCAAAATCAATGACCACAATGGCAAGCCTGAGTTCTCTTCTCCATAACTTAAGTTACAAGAAAGAGCTAATGTGTGCAACCTAAAATAAACTGGCCAAAATAAAATGTAAAAAAAGTAAAATGCAAATATATACACACACATACATATATATATATATATATATATATATATATATATATATATATATATATATATATCTATATATATATATATATAAAATAATAATAATTTGTTACATTTATATAGCGCTTCTCTAGGCACTCAAAGAGCTTTACATACAAGGGGGGAATCTCCTCAACCACCACCAGTGTGCAGCATCCACCTGGATGATGCGATGGCAGCCATAGAGCGCCAGAATGCCCACCACACACCAGCTTATTGGTGGAGAGGAAACAGAGTGATGAAGCCAATCAGTGTATGGGGATGATTAGGAGGCCATGATGGTCAGAGGCCAATGGGCAAATTTGGCCAGGATGCCAGGGTAACACCCCTACTCTTTTTCAAAGGACATCCTGGGATTTTTAATGACCACAGAGAGTCAAGACCTCGGTTTAACATTTCATCAGAAGGAGGGATATATATATATATATATATATATATATATATATATATATATATATATATATATCTGCACCTGCAGCATTATGGCTTAGAAGAGATATTTTAATCATAAGAAATACTTTTGTTGGCTATTCTTTCTTTGTATGCTGATTGGGTTTATAAATTTGTGACAAACTATGCATTTCCACAGGTTTAATTGTCAGCTCATGACAATAGGAACAGCTGTGATGACAGAAGCATTTGTAGATTAAGGACACTTAACACGTTTGATTGACTCAAGCTTAGGTGAAATATGATTTGCCACTAAAGTTAGTCACATCAAGGCAACCATTTTAAGGAACATTTATGAAATTCTGGATGAATGTGCTAACCGTGTGTTCACACCACCGCTGGCGAGAGCGTAAAAGTAGCCAGTAGTCATTCATTTTCAATGTGAGCCAGCGGTGAGCTCCGGTGAGCAGCGGCACAGCGCGTCTTGGACAGTGTGGGCGTTGAGGAGAGTTGAAGTCAGGTCAACTTTGTGGTAATGAGCTATGATGTAGTTAGCCAGCAACCAATCGGAATCCTCCACTTGAGAGGATTCCAGAGAACGCAGTCCTGTAAACTTTGGTTCTGACCACATTAGTTTCCAAGCATTTTCATGCTAGAACGCTTGTTTTTCAGCGGGAATGTAATTAATTTGCTCAAAACAACACCGATTTGACCAATTCCATTTAGGCTACACTTCAACCAGGACAGTTTGTAATGCGCTCAACTGCGCACAAATTAATGTTAATGTTAATTAAAGACCAAGGCTAGTAAACGTCTCCTATAAACTGCATGTTGAAATTAGACTATCACTTAAAGGGGTCATCGGATGCAAAATTCACTTAAGTTGTTTGAACATGAATGTGTGTGTACTCATCCATGCTATATTAATAAAAATCCACCCGTTTTTTTTTTTTTTTTAATCCCTATTTTAAAATCCCCTCTCTCAAATCAAGCTGTTCTGAGAGTCCTGTCAGAATGATGTAGTTCTGTACAGGCCGCTCCCACAATAGATGATTGACAAGGCTGTCTTACCTTAGACCCGTCCTGAGTGAGCTGAGAGCTGTCCGCCATTGTGTCGACTCCGGTGCAGGGGAAAACAAGAATATCTCCGATTAAGTGATTGAGGTGTTTTGTTGTTGGATGTAACAATGAACATAGTAGTTGTCATTAACTCCCGACATCTGAGCCGCTGAAGATGCAGAGGATTAACGTTACTTTCGTTTTGAAGGGAATGCGCCGATCCCGATCAGCCTAAATGTTTATGTTTGCGCTAATCATTCATGATCCAGCTTCAGCTACAGAAGAAGTGAGTATAAAGGTTTTTTATGAATCTTTGCAAATCGCCTTTCCTAATAGTGTGTTAGTTAGCCAGTTTCGCGGCTAAAGTAAACAGTACTGCTTGTCACCCCCTGGAAGAGAGGGGTGGGGTCAGCAGAGCTCAATAGCATTTAAAGCAACATGGACTAGAATGGCTTGCTAAGATCAACATGTTTGTTTCCTTTGCGGCTCCTTTAAATACAAGATCAAGCGTTCAATCGTCAGAGCGTCCACAAATCTTTCTACAGTGTTGTTGGCAGGGCGGCCAGAGCAAACTTTGCCGCTCTCGTCGGTGGTGGTGTGAACGCATGGTAAAAATACAAGCTGTTGTAAACAAAATAAACTTTTGAGCACAAAAATGCATGTCACGAGCTGCCCCATTTTTATTTGGGTTTTATGAAAAAGTCGTGACATAAGCTGCTGTTGATATTTTTGAGAAATCTTAACATGTGTGACATAAGCCATTCATATTTGCCATTACAGTAAGGTTAGCATTAAAGGAATAGTTAATCTAAAAATTAAAATTTGCTGAAACTGTACTCAAACTCAGGCTATCCGAGATGTATATGAGTTTTTTATTTCATTGGAACAGATGTGTGTAGTATTACATCACTTGCCTCACCAATGGATCCTCTGCAGTGAATGGGTGCCATCAGAATGAGAGTCCAAACTACTGATAATAATTCACAAGCAATCCACATAACTCCAGTCCATCAGTTAACATCTTGTTACACCAAAACGTGATCATTAAGATATTTTTAAACTTCAAACTGTTGCTTCTGGCTAGAATAACAGCCCATAATCTACACTAAAGTCTCACTTCAAAATCCAACAACACTGGTTAAAGCAATATTATGAATAGAGGACTTGCATTTTAGCCAGACACAATGATTTGAAGTTAAAAACATCTCAATGATTTTTTGGTTTGTTTTTGGCTTCATAAAATGTTAATTGATGTCATGTGGATGACTTGTGAATAATTGTGATGGTTTTATGAGCTGTTTGGACTCTCATTCTGACGGCAACCATTCACTGCAGAGGATCCACTGCTGAAAAAGCGATGTAATGCTACATTTCTGTTCTGAAAAACAAACAAACTCATCTGTATCTCGAATGAGCTGAGGGTAAATGCTCATATTGTCAGGGTTCTGTCACTTCGGTCTAGTTTATTCATGGTTTTGTGACGGAGCCCTGACACTCCCTTCTTGTCTTGTTTTTTGGTGAGCGCGTGGCTTCGAGTGTGCTCGAGCTGCGCGCTCTCTTGTCTGCGTGCTCTGTTTCATGTTGGGGCGTGGTGTTCGGATCCCGGCACTCCTGTCTTGTGACGGAGCCCTGACACTCCCTTCTTGTCTTGTTTTTTGGTGAGCGCGTGGCTTCGAGTGTGCTCGAGCTGCGCGCTCTCTTGTCTGCGTGCTCTGTTTCATGTTGGGGCGTGGTGTTCGGATCCCGGCACTCCTGTCTTGTTCAGACTCTGTTCTGGTTTCGTGTCGGGGTTCGGACACTCACGCTCCAGGTTTGTTCTTGCTGGGGAGCGTGCGATTTCGAGTTTGCTCGGGTCGTGCGCTCCTCTGTCCTCTGTCTCTGTGTGTGTGTGTGTTTTGTTCGGCACGCGGTTCGGTTTCGGCCGCGTGCTTTTTCTTGTTTTGTTTTGATCTGTGCTTTCATGTTTGTCATGTTTTGTGAACATGCAGCTTATGAGTCTCCTCGTTAGCTGCGTGTTTGTGTCCTGTCTTGCACATGGCTAGTGATTTGTTTTGCTGGCCATGTGCTTGTGTTTTTGTTTTGTGTGAGCACATGGCTTGTCTTGTTTGGTTCTATGTGCCATGTGCTCATGTCAATTGTCTTGACCCCACCCACCTTGTTTCCTAATTATTGGTTAAATTTCCCCACCTGTGTTTACCTCATTACCCTCCTCATTGGCTCCCTTTATAATCTCCTTGTGTTTGCAGTCCTGCGCCAGTTCGTCGTCGTAATTTCCCGTGTGCTGATCCTGCCTTGCCTTGTCGTGCCCTGTCCTGCCTTGCCAAGCCTGCCAGCTGTCCTGTTTTTCCCCTACGGGGTAGTTTTGGTTGGTTTTGTTTATTTTTATTATTAATAAAGCCCATTCTCTGCAGTACTGAGTCCTCGCCTCATCCCTTCTCCCCACAACCCTGACAGTACGAACTGGCCACAGAGGACTCAGCAGAACAATGGGCATCTTCCTGTTCCCATCTCCCTGCCCCTCCGCTCATCAGATGGCTGCTCAACGCAGCAGGCTCCTTTCTCTTCGGCAAGGGGGAGCCAGTGTGAAGGATTTTGCATACCAGTTCCTGTTTGTAGCGGAGGGACTCAACATCAGTGATGCAGAGCTCAAGGACATTTTTAACACCAACCTTAATGAGCCCGTCCATGCCTGGGAGATGGGAATGCTGGGGATACTGTCCTTCTGGCAGTTTGTGGGGTATGTCTACCACCGTGGAGAGGAAGGTGGCCTTCCTCCTCTTGGCCCTCCTCCCATTCCCCTCACAAACTACTTAGTCCCCAGTCCTCCAATGACCCACCAACGGAGGAGGAAGAACAGGTCCGCCTCTATTACGAAAGAGGTTGAACCTGCCGCAGCACCCCCAGAGGTGGCTGAAAGGACTGTAGTGCCTCCAGTGGTGGCCGAAGAGGCCACAGCTTCCCCAGTGTTGGCCGATGCTACAGCACCCCAAGAGGTGGCCGAGGAAGCTGCTGCGCCCCCAGCGGCGGCTGACGAAGCTACAGTGCCCCCAGTGTCAACTGATGATGCAGCAGTGTCCCACTCTCAGAGACGGAGGAGGAGGAGGAGGAACAGGAGGAAGGCTTCTTCCACCCTTCAGGGCCTGGAGGCCGTTCCAGAGCCCTCTGCTGGCCAGGAGGCCGTCTCTGAGCCACCCGAGCTGCTTGCCCTGCCGGCTCCACCCAAGCTGCTTGCCCTGCCGGCTCCACCCAAGCTGCTTGCCCTGCCGGCTCCACCTAAGCTCCTTGCCCTACCGGCTCCACACAAGCTCCTTGCCCTGCCGGCACCGCCCAAACCCAGGCTCCTTGCCCTGCCGGCCCCACCCGAGCTGCTTGCCCTGCCGGCTCCGCCCAAGCTTCTTGCCCTGCCGGCCCCACCCGAGCGGCTTGCCCTGATGCCGGCGCCGCCCGAGCTCCTTGCCCTGCCGGCGCCGCCCAAGCTCCTTGCCCTGCAGTCTCTGCCCAGACTCAAGCTCCTTGCCCTGCCGGCTCCGCCCAAGCTCCTTGCCCTGCCGGCGCCGCCCAAGCTCCTTGCCCTGCAGTCTCTGCCCAGACTCAAGCCCCTTGCCCTGCCGGTGCCGCCCAAGCTCCTTACCCTGCAGTCTCTGCCCAGACTCAAGCCCCTTGCCCTGCCGGTGCCGCCCAAGCTCTTTACCCTGCAGTCTCTGCCCAGACTCAAGCTCCTTGCCCTGCCGGCTCCGCTCAACCTCCTTGGCCTGCCAGCGCCGCCCAAGCTCCTTTCTCTGATGGCCTTGTCGGCTGCCAAGTTGCTGGTCCTGCTCTGGCCTCCTGCCGGGGTTCCAGAGGCGCTGGAGCCTGCCTGGTCCGTCCCTCCAGCTCCACCCTGGCCCTCAGCCAGGACTCCTGGACTGCTGGAGCCCGTCTGGTCCGTCCCTCCAGCTCCACCCTGGCCCTCAGCCAGGACTCCTGGACTGCTGGAGCCCGTCTGGTCCGTCCCTCCAGCTCCACCCTGGCCCTCAGCCAGGACTCCTGGACTGCTGGAGCCCGCCTGGTCCGTCCCTCCTGCTCCACCCTGGCCCTCAGCCAGGACTCCTGGACTGCTGGAGCCCGCCTGGTCCGTCCCTCCTGCTCCACCCTGGCCCGCAGCCAGGACTCCTGAAAGGCTGGAGCCCCACTGGTCCGTCCCTCCAGCTCCACCCTGGCCCTCAGCCAGGACTCCAGAACTGTTGGAGCCTCCCTGGCTCAACCCTCCCGTCCCACCCTGGACCATCCTAAAGACTTCCTGGGCTTAGTTTCTGGCACTGGCTTGGCTTCCCCCCCTCCCACCCTTCCTTGTCTCTGTGTGTTGACCCCTGTCTGTCTTGTGTTCTCAGGTTTGTACTAGTCTTGTCTTTTGTCATGTTTCTGTCTTGTTTTTGATGTCCTCCTTAGGGACGCCAGGTGGCGTCCCTTTGGGGAGGGGTAGTGTCAGGGTTCTGTCACTTCGGTCTAGTTTATTCATGGTTTTGTGACGGAGCCCTGACACTCCCTTCTTGTCTTGTTTTTTGGTGAGCGCGTGGCTTCGAGTGTGCTCGAGCTGCGCGCTCTCTTGTCTGCGTGCTCTGTTTCATGTTGGGGCGTGGTGTTCGGATCCCGGCACTCCTGTCTTGTGACGGAGCCCTGACACTCCCTTCTTGTCTTGTTTTTTGGTGAGCGCGTGGCTTCGAGTGTGCTCGAGCTGCGCGCTCTCTTGTCTGCGTGCTCTGTTTCATGTTGGGGCGTGGTGTTCGGATCCCGGCACTCCTGTCTTGTTCAGACTCTGTTCTGGTTTCGTGTCGGGGTTCGGACACTCACGCTCCAGGTTTGTTCTTGCTGGGGAGCGTGCGATTTCGAGTTTGCTCGGGTCGTGCGCTCCTCTGTCCTCTGTCTCTGTGTGTGTGTGTGTTTTGTTCGGCACGCGGTTCGGTTTCGGCCGCGTGCTTTTTCTTGTTTTGTTTTGATCTGTGCTTTCATGTTTGTCATGTTTTGTGAACATGCAGCTTATGAGTCTCCTCGTTAGCTGCGTGTTTGTGTCCTGTCTTGCACATGGCTAGTGATTTGTTTTGCTGGCCATGTGCTTGTGTTTTTGTTTTGTGTGAGCACATGGCTTGTCTTGTTTGGTTCTATGTGCCATGTGCTCATGTCAATTGTCTTGACCCCACCCACCTTGTTTCCTAATTATTGGTTAAATTTCCCCACCTGTGTTTACCTCATTACCCTCCTCATTGGCTCCCTTTATAATCTCCTTGTGTTTGCAGTCCCGTGCTGGTTCGTCGTCGACCCTACCCTCATGAAGTCCTGTCCTGCCTTGCCTTGCCAGTGTGTTTTCCCCTACGGGGTAGTTTTTGTTTGTCTGTTTATTTTATTTTATAATTAATAAAGCCCGATTTTCCTCCTGCATTTGAGTCCTCGCTCTATCCCTGCACCCAACCCTGACACATATTCCTTTAAATCAATAGCCAACATGAACTATGAACAACCCTTTTAAATCATGTATTAATCAGGCAATGTTGATTTTAAAACACACTACTGTACATATAAACATATATAAATTAACATGAATGTATTATGAACAAATATTAATATATTTATAAATCAACATCAAATTAGATATATATACTGTAAAAAAAAAAAAGTTAATTGTAAGTTCAAGACCTCTGATGCATTAACTAGCATTAGCAAATTGAACCTTAAAGTGCCTCCCATGTATTTTTAAGCATATTTAGATGGAAATGGACCCATACTGACCTACTACAAGAATTTTAGCAAAAACAGTTAGCAATCCTAAGTAGTAGATCTACAGTGAACAGGTCCTTGTTTACAAAGCAACTAAGCATGCAGTTGTTGCACACATTCTCTAAGGATTTCCCTTAAAGAATGATCTACAATTAAGTGCATCAGCACTCTCTGCTTATGACTAATTAGAAACACATGGCTCGCCTTTGTACAAACTATAGATTAAAAAAAAAAAAACACTAGTCATCTCCTTCTGATAAAAGCAAATGTAACTAACAATCAAATAAACTAAACTAAAAGCTAAGTGAAAGGGAGAAGTAATGTATACCAAAATGTATACACCGTAAATCAAACTCATCTTATGGAAAAATGGAACATACTTTAAGGCAAGCTGATATGTTGCACTACCTTAATTGGTACAGAGCAATGCAGATGGCATGCTTTTACTTTATTCATATGCAAAGAGGATCCTTTCTTATCACAAACTTCAACTGCACTGACAGCGTTCTAATTCTTAGCTGAGCATAAATTCAGTTGCATGGCAACCTGCAATTATGTCTGTCAACCGGAAAACTAGCAAACATATCTTGCGTTTGAGTTTTCTTTTAAAATCATACACTAAGAGAAAGCACACAAAAAGTGAACTGACCTCAGCTCACCAGTCCTGGTCTGATCCTGAAACTCTTCCTTGTGCAATTAAGGCAATTTCATAATAGACGTCAATGCACGGCAAAAACAAAGAGATCAGGATGCATATAAACATGGCTGAAGGTCAAAAAAGGCTTATGCTGTATGGTAGCACAGGTCAGTAATGGATGTCCTGGTGCAAGAGCCTCTTTACAATCCTGGCCACATGCCCAGTGAGGTTAAAACTGTTGATGTCCAGATGATTGTGCTACCATCCTCTTTTCATAATGATGGAAACTACATCAGTGGTTTATGTATATGAAAGAAGTAAAATGGTATTACCATGCTTTGTCGAACACGGTACTATTATAATACAAAAGGTATTGCAATAGTAATACCTTTGTATTACAATAAATCATGGTGTTTGGTTGAACAAACACCGTGATATACATTATGCATATGGTAATCAAGTATTATAATATAATAGGAGACCAGGGCTAGTTGTCACATTGAGCTGTTTCTCAGGTTTGAGTCTAAAGACTAGTTGGGGCTAATAATATCAAATGTTATACATTTAGATTATTTACTAATTAATTTAATTTAAAATAAAATATTTACTGGCTAATAAAATGACTTGATCATTTATTTAAAGCAATAGTTCACCCACAAAAAATTCTCACCAGTGGATTCCCCACAGTGAATGGGTGCCGTCAGAATGAGATCCAACAGGTGGTGGACTTTTTCACTGGAATGATGGATTTGTTTATTACAAACATGCAGCTTTTTACTTCACAAGACATTAATTGACAGACTGGAGTTGTATTGACCACTTTTGTGTGTTACTGTGAAGTTTTTAATTTCTGACGGCAACAATTCACTGCAGAGGATCCACTGATGAGCAAATGATGTAATGCTAAATTTATAAATGAAAATAAAATCTGTTCAGATGAAAAATCAAACTCATCTACATCTTGAAGGGTAAGTACATTTACAAAAAGTATCTTTTTTTTTCTTTTTTCTTGAGCGATTATGGTATTATCTGCTGCTACTATCACTATCATGTTAGCACAGTTTTTTTTTTTTTTTTTCATTTTGCTTTTCAAACATCAGATTTTACTAGGCTTTAAGAATTGATGGTTTAGTCCTAAACACTCACAAAATCCTTTACCAATATCTGCCTTAGCTTAAAGCGGTTTAAGCAAACATATATGACCCAGCAGCATATCAAACATTCTTATCGCTTAATGATTCACTACTCATCTCTAATCATTTCTTCCCCCTCCAGTGGGTTCTTATAAACATTGACCTATTTTTAATACTTCATACACAGCGTATGGTACTCATATCACAATTCTCGTTCAACTCAACGCTAATTCCCATAACTTTTATTCTTTGAACATGATCCTGCTTGCTGAGAATCCACTGACGAGATTTTGTTGTTAGTGAGTATTATGCTGAAGCATGGATACAAAGAACAGTTTAAAAATACCAAAATATGCAAGAACTGAACTAATAAGCTTAAATTGTTGAATTGACATGTGGGTGAATACATGAACAGAAAGTTTTGGGTTTTCCTATTCATTTAGATGAATATTGGCTGATGGACAGGCAGGTTTGCTAATGAATACTTGGTATTCAACATATAGTGTTTGTTTAATTATGCAATTTTGTGATGGAATGTTTTCAAGGACAGTGTCCTCTTTTAGGTTTTGCTTTCTAATTATTTTAGTTTGGCCAGAATTTGATATGTTTATGTGAATGCAGGAACACACACAATATATATTTTCAGTACACACATGTACTAGATAATAGCAAAATACAATCAACCTTTTCCTCACTAATATAATTACACAACTTTAAGATGATATCAAATCTAACTTATCAAATGAAATGATAAAAATTCAGAGGTGAAAAACCTAATCATCTTTACTACACATTGGCCTCTTGAACGCCATCTCACAGAGCGCAATAAAACAAGCTTCAAGCAGAATTATACTTTTTCATTCTAGTTCTGCTGTCTAGACATGAAGAGGCTTACAGCTTTACACAACATAAGCTTCATATTATGTAGACAGTAACAGATGCCACAACTTCGTAATGATATTTAGTCTGCAGGCCACATTCAATATAATCATGAGATTTTGTATTTGGGCCATTTAAACTTAATATGGCAAGCCTTATGTTAGAATGCTCCATCACTACAGTTTATGCCTCTCAGTTTCAAATTGCTTTAAATATGTTCTTCATTAAAACATCAATATTTGTTTTGATAGACTGTCACAAAGTGTAAAACGTTCAGTAGAAAATTATTTTATTGCCAGGTGTGGAAGTATGGTATGCTGATGCCTTGAGACAAAACAGATGACACTTTCCACAGATAGTGTATTATTTGGTGTCCCATCAATTTAATATCTTCCTAATTATTATTATTTTTTTTTATTCCTGTGATTTGTCCAGTCTTTAGTGTCAAATGATCCTCCTTATTATTACAATGATTATTTTTATGAAAACCATGACACCTTTTCCCCCATGATTCTTTGATGAATAGAAAGTTAAAAAAGAACAGCAGTTATTTAAAACAGAAATATTTTGTAACATCACAAATGTCTTGATTAATTTAATAAATACTTAATTTAATAAATGCTGAATAAAACGTTAATTTCTGTCATAAAAATCTTTCTGAAATTTTTTAATAGTACTGTATGCCCTTATTAATAACAAGTATATTTTGTACACTGTTTATGGAAAGTGTCAGTCAGAATATATATATATATATATATATACACTTGTACACACTCGAAAAGACAAAGAAATGTACAAAAGCTTGGAAACGCATAGCTTTTGAACATGTTTTTTTCTGTTTTCTTTAATATATTATATATATATATATATTAAAAGAGGACAATAAATTATGTATAAAGTGAACATACATAAAGCATAAATCTGTGTCCATACACCATTTTCAACCCAGAAAGTATTTTACATTCACGACATTAATGCTGTCTGTTTTCCAGACAGTCTATAGTAGTTGCTAAGTAATTCAGAGTAAAGTCAGAGTAATTCCCTTTCATATGCATTTAGATGATCTTCAACTTTCCTTCAGAATTAAACTGAATTAAAGCCACAGTACTCTACATTTGTGTCATTGGTAGTGAAGTGCTGCACCTTGCAACACGTTTCGCAGATGTTCCCTGTTAAGAACCATCCTGGAGGATGACAGCTTGCTGTACTTTAAACAAGTGCTCTAGACAAAGCTTATCATAAGAGGCTCAACTCAGAGAAACTCTGACATTTTCAGACAAACCTTCAACTTTCACATTCAGCCATTAGATCTGACAGCATACACTGGATTCTTGCTGCTATACCGAGTTGTGTGTGCCGCATCCTAATATTAAATGTATGTTTTGTCCTTTTTTTAGGCACATGGCACTTGTACACACTCGAAAAGACAAAGAAATGTACAAAAGCTTGGAAACGAATAGCTGTTTAACATGATGAGCCTGTGCTTTTTCTTGCGTATCTACGTCACTCTTTGCTTTATACACTGAAGTTCTCCATTCAACAAAGAAGAATGACGTAAAGAGCTCTGCAATGCCTGAAATAGACACAGTGCTTCAGAGTAAATTAAATGGCGGGAAGCAGAAGAAAAGCTGTATTCATCGTCTTTCTCACATTTTTTTTTTTTTACATTCTTATTTTGAGTTTACAATTGCATTGCTGTAGGCTGTAATTAACAATTTTTTCCAGTAACATGCTCCAACAGTTAACTGAGAAATTGAACAAGTGGTATGTATATTGTGCAACGTTCCACATTGAAAAACACTGACTAAAACCATTTACATTCACAAAGACCATTGTTATATATTGTTTTAATTTCTCTCATGCTCTACCTGCTCAAAGAATAGTATGACTTGTTCCATGTATAGTTGTTGTTATATAATGATATGCATTGTTAATAATTGTGTGTGCAACATTTTGTGATTTTTTTGTAGTAATTCAGCTATTTTAATATATGTAGCACATCTACTTCTGCATGATATATCAATTGCACCGGTTTTAGTATTTTATCTTTACACTAAATACTTATGTAAACTGCATACCTGCACATTTGCCAAAAGTGCAGGTTAAGACTACGTCAACTAAATATCAACTAGCAATAACAGCTCTCGTGCTGACAAAGGATTAGTATCAGTAAAGTAACCATGCAAGGTTTATCTCATCCAGGACAGTTCATCTTCAATATTCAATGAATCCTGGATCTCTTACCAACAGATGTCTCTTCAGATGAATTTTATCCATCACTATTAAAAAGTGTATTTTTGACATTTGTCTCCAATTTAGTCCTAATACACTGTTTATGTGTATTACGATTGTAAAGTTGTAATACTATTGTAAAGTTATCAAGATTTGCTCATGCACATTGAACTACTGACCTACACTGAAAATTATGGTGTATAAACAATTTTCAGAAATTGCTATAAAATTACAATTACAAAAATCGGCAAGTAATTTTCAAGTAAACTTGAAATTTAAATTACAGTACTAATACTACAACTACTACTACTACTACTACTAATAATAATGTATTACTATAACTATTATTAAAATTATTATTATTACAATAAACTTTCTAGTAAAAATGTAAACTAAGTTGTAAATAAAGATTGCTGGTGTAAAGTTGACCAAAATACCATTTTAATGTATCTAAATTTTATGCTTAATTACATGTATAACTAACTATTTTTTTTATTTATTTTTTTTTTAGATTTTTCTCAGCAATTACTGAACAAAAATAGTTTCTACACAAATTTCCAATAATCTTTTTATAACTTAAAAAAAATATATATACAATGAGTTATAATTTTAGCTAATTACTATGTAGTGCCTAGTAGACCAGGACACACACACAAAATAATTTCAAGACAGCACATTCCTTAGCAGGAGTTAGGACTTCCACTCCCAGCATCTGCATTTAACTGGTTGGCCGATTTCCTGCCCTAAATCTCCTTATCTCAGGAGACCTCTAAAAACCAGGATAAAATTGAGGGAACATCTGAAATGGATTTAGAACAGAACCTTCAATGTTGTTCCTGACCGGTTTACCATAAATAAGGGTAACACTTTATTTTGATAGTCCACTTCAGACATTCTACTAACAGTAAGTAATTTTTCAACTACATGTCAACTAGCAGTCATTAGAGTATTAGTAGACTGTCTGCTTAACATCTTGTAACACTTTATTTTGATGGGTCCACAACATACAACATACTGAGTATGAGAAACTTTGCAAGTATATATCAACTTGGCATTCAACACAATAATCCCACAACAGCTCATAAATAAGCTAAACCTGCTGGGCCTTAACAATTCCCTCTGTAACTGGATCCTGGACTTTCTAACTGGAAGACCTCAGTCAGTCCGTGTCGGCAACAACACCTCGAGCACTACAACACTGAGCACAGGTGCCCCACAAGGCTGTGTGCTCAGCCCGCTGCTCTTCACACTGCTGACCCACGACTGCACTGCCAAGTTCAGCTCCAACCACATCATCAAGTTTGCTGATGACACAACAGTGGTAGGTCTCATCAGCAACAACGATGAAACGCACTACAGAGAGGAAGTGGCACAGCTGGCTGAATGGTGTGGCACAAACAACCTGTCCCTCAATGTGGAGAAGACAAAGGAGGTTGTGATGGACTTCAGGAGAAACTCCGTTGACCACCCCCCACTGACCATCGACAGCTCGACTGTGGAGAGAGTCAGCAGCACTAAATTCCTGGGGGTGCACATCACAGAGGATCTCACCTGGACCACCAACACCATGTCACTCTCCAAAAAGGCACAACAGCGCCTACACTTTCTCCGCCGGCTGAAAAGAGCAAGTCTCCCTCCACCTATCCTCACCACATTCTACAGAGGCACCATTGAGAGTGTGCTGACCAGCTGCATCACTGTCTGGTACGGGAACTGCAGTGCTGCTGACCGCAAGACCCTCCAGCGGACAGTGAACACAGCTGCAAAGATCATCGGTGCCCCTCTCCCCTCCATCCTGGACATCTTCCTTACACGATGCTCCAGCAAAACCAACAGCATCGTGAAGGACTCCACCCATCCCTCCCACAGTCTCTTCCAGCTCCTACCATCAGGAAGACGGTACCGGAGCATCAGAGCCCGCTCCGCCAGACTGCTCAACAGCTTTTTCCCCCAGGCTGTGAGAGCCCTGAACTCAAACCACCCCGCCCCCCTCTGAAACCTCATGCAAACCCCTACCTCCTGAACATGGACCACCCCCCACCCCAAACCTTACCACACCAAAGAAAAACTGTATGGAACTTTTATATATTTTTTTATTTATTTTATTCTTATTTTTCTTTACACTATGGACACTCTCCTCTATGTGCACTATGGACACTTTACACTATGGACACTCACACTTTACACTATGTGCACTATGGACACTTACACTTTACACTATGTGCACTATGGACACTCACACTTTACACTAGGTGCACTATGGACACTTACACACACTGCTGCGTCTCACAGCAAGAAATCTCACAAAAAACTCAGCAATATATGCATGTTATGTTTACATGCTCTTGCACTACAAATCATCCTGCACTGTTCCCCAACCAGCTGCTGACTCAAATGTCTCTCTTTGCACATGTACAGTTTGTATTTTTTGTCTTCTATTTTTTAGTTTGTATAGGATAATATTTATGTGAAGCATTCGTATAGTTGTATTTTTTATCCTTTATTCTTTTAGTTTGTATAGGGTAAATACTTATATATAGTATACTTATAGTTAAATCTGTTAGTAGTGTATAGGTTTATAGTGTTTTTTTCTTACTTCATTGTTGTATGTCTGTATTTATGTAGCACCGTGGTCCTGCGAGACACGACATTTCGTTCCACTGCATGTCCCCACATGTAGCGGAATGACAATAAAGCTCAACTTGAACTTGAACTTGAACTCTGAGAGTTAGTAGACATGTAGTTGCAAATTAATGAGAATTAGTTGACATGCAGTTGACATGTAGTTACAAAGTTACTTATAGTTAGCAGAATGTCTAAAGTGGACTATCGAAATAAAGTGTAACCTAAATAAGTCGCATAATCAACAGTACAAAGCATGTGGCATCTGGAAAGGCTCCAGCACAGACCCTCCCTGATTGTTTAGTTTCACATGCTTGGTGTGATTATTTAGAATTTAAGATTGTTTAATCTATGCCTTAACCATACAGTGGCATGCGAAAGTTTGGGAACCCCTTGCAGAATCTGTGAAAATGTGGATAATTTTACCAAAATAAGAGAGATCATAAAAAATGCATGTTATTTTTTATTTAGTACTGTCCTGAGTAAGATATTTTCCATAAAAGATGTTTACATATAGTCCACAAGACAAATAAATAGCTGAAATTATTAAAATAACCACATTCAAAAGTTTGGGAACCCTTGGTTCCCTATCAAGGGAACTTCGAACTGCGTCCTCTAGAGGTCGCTATGGGGAACTCCATCTACGTGACCCGTGTCTGAAGCATATATACAAAAACACCAAATATTGGCCGGCGACAGCCTATGACGTCACTCCCGGTGCGCCACAGTATAAAAGGGCGCCGGGAGAAAGCATCATCCTCTTCTTCGTCTTCAATGACTGTTTTGTTTGAAGCGTGCAGCTTACGAGGTAAGTATGCTTTACTTTTGTAATGGCGAGCACTAGCAAGGCGTTTGAGAGATGTGTGCATCCGTGTCCACGTTATCGGATGCTTGATGACTCACATGATCTTTGCGTCTTTGGTTTGCGCGCTGCATGTACTGCGAGCGTTTTTCTAAAAACCTCCTCTCTGGTCTGTCTCTCTTTTCGAGGAAAGAGGGGCAGCCGTCTGCTTCCCGCGGTTCAGGACCCTCCGCTGCTGAAGCACGGAGGAAAATGAGCTCATGGGGTTTGCAGGTGGTTCTCGTCAATGAGTTATAGAAGGGATTTCCTTCTCGCGCTCGTCTGCCGCGAGCGAGGGCGAGCTGTTGGATGACAATGACGCAATTTCGTTGACGTCATCTGAGAAAAAGAAAAACG
This sequence comes from Barbus barbus, assembly GCF_936440315.1. NCBI lineage: Eukaryota > Metazoa > Chordata > Actinopteri > Cypriniformes > Cyprinidae > Barbus > Barbus barbus. Next base: position 15,762,789 of record NC_136734.1, on the reverse strand, counting down.
CTGGAATGTGATACATACGCAGCAGCAGGTCAGGCTGTCGCCTCATTACACACTATGGCAGTGTTTCAGGCATATCAGGCTGATCTGTTGAAAGACCTGGATAAAAGTCAGGGTTTGTAAAAAAAATAATAATAATTTTTTACCTGACGAGGTTGCTGAGCTGTGCCGCACCACTGATTTAGCTCTTTGAGCCATTAAGCAGGCCGCCTCTGCTATAGGCAGTTCTATGGCGACCATGGTGGTAACAGAGAGACATCTGTGGGTGAACCTGGCAGATATTGAGAAGAGAGAGAGAGGGGCTTTCTTCTCAGTGCTCCGGTTCCGCCTTCCGTACTTTTTGGTACCTCCATCGAGTCGGTGGTTGAAAGGTTTAGGGAGGCGAAGGCGCGTTCAGCGGCTTTTAAACCTTCATTTAAACGAGAAGGTCCAGGTCTGAGCTCAAACAGCGCAGGGGTCCTGGCCCATCCCGATCTGAGGATCAGAAATGGGCACAGAAGGCTAGTGTCGCGACTCGCGCCCTTCCCCGCCTGCGGGTAGGGCTTCAGGGTGGCGCGGGTCAAAGAGAGGTAGCAAATCCTGAGGGAGGTGGTCCGGACGAGGCGTTGCGATGCTCTCGCCCAGGCCAGGGTAGAGTTGAACATCTCTCCTTCCCTCAGGGGGCCTGTACATCTAAAGCCCTCATCTTCCCCTCTCTAATTCCCCTGCAACCTCAGTTTCTTTTCTACCACCTGGCCGAGGTTAGGTGAGCACCTCCTGCGCTCTTATTCTGCCCAACTACACTGGACCGTTCTTCTGCGCGGGATCCATGGATGGGTGAGTACGATCCAATTTGATCAGATTCGCTGGTATGTGTTTTTTATACCATTCGAACTAACCTAAAATACAGTACTACAGGCTGGTATCAGGTGTAGTGCTGAGCAGCTTTATTACAATGCTTTGGCTCTGAGGAGCAGCATTTTCTAGTCTGGCCCTTTTGTTCTTCAAACGAGGCCATGATAGGTGCATAGAGGTTTAGGTTAGAACTGCCCACCCTTATTAGGGTTTTAAGTAGCAGTTTCCCTGACCCCTTGTTGCCTTCTGTTCAGCTACCTATTACCCTGATACTATTTCCAGCAGCTTGTTCGGGTTGTTGGGTATCCTTCTGTTTGTAGGTCGAGCTTGCTTTGGTATGGGTTACGCGCTGAGGCTTCGTCCCATTCTTTGAGTCGGTTAGGCCCTGGTTTTCACCTTGGGCCCCACTCTACTTATATATGTGCTGAGTATCCTCTCTGTCTTGGTAGAGCTAGCATTGCTCCCCTCATTTTAGAGGGTCGCCTATGAGCATGCTGCTCCCTCAAGAGCTCTCTTTGCTGGTCGAGATGGCATTGCTCCCCTCTCTTAGAGGGTCACTTTGACTATGAGCATGCTGCTCCCTCCAGAGAGCATCTGATAGAGAGTAACGTTATTTAAAGCTAGAGCATTTGGAGAATAGAAATTTCAAATCCATGATTATGGTAAGTGCGCACGCTAGTCTTTGTGCACTTTCTGAAATCCACGCTGTGGTAAGATCGCACACCAAGTGTTTTGCGGTCTTTTCTAAAATCCTGTATGGTATGGGTTACGCGCTGAGGCTTCGTCCCATTCTTTGAGTCGGTTAGGCCCCGGTTTTCACCTTGGGCCCCACTCTACTCATGTATGTGCTGAGTTTCCTCTCATGCTGAGAGTTGAGTTCTCCGCTATTCAGAGCTATGCCTTGGTAGAGCTAGCATCGCTCCCCTCATTTGGGGGTCACTTATGAGCATGCTGCTCCCTCTAGAGCATTTGGAGAATAGAATTTTCAAATCCATGATTATGGTAAGTGCGCACGCTAGTCTTTGTGCACTTTCTGAAATCCACGCTGTGGTAAGATCGCACACCGAGTGTCTTGTGGTCTTTTCTAAAAATCCTGTATGGTATGGGGTACTCGCTGAGGCTTCGTCCCATTCTTTGAGTTGGTTAGGCCCCGGTCTCCTTGGGCCCCACTCTACTCATGTATGTGCTAGTATCCTCTCATGAACTGAGAGTTAAGTTCTCCGCTCGCTGGAGCTCTGTCTTGGTAGAGCTGGCATTGCTCCCCTCGTTAGAGGGTGGCCTATGAGCATGCCGCTCCCTGCTGAGCGTTTGAGTTTCCCCTCTTATGAGGGTCGAGTCTCCGCTCTCAGAGCTCCGATATTCAGAAATTTCAGCACGTCAGGCCTTTCTTTAGGCCTCCTTGTCATCTGACAATACGATTTCTAAAATCCATATTTGGTAAGTGCGCACGCTAGTCTCTGTGCACTTTTCTAAAAACCACACTGTGGTAAGATCGCACACCGAGTGTCTTGTGGTCTTTTCTAAAAATCCTGTATGGTATGGGTTACGCGCTGAGGCTTCGTCCCATTCTTTGAGTTGGTTAGGCCCCGGTCTCCTTGGGCCCCACTCTACTCATGTACGTGCTAGTATCCTCTCATGAACTGAGAGTTAAGTTCTCCGCTCTCTGGAGCTCTGTCTTGGTAGAGCTGGCATTGCTCCCCTCGCTATAGAGGGTTACTTTTGAGCATGCTGCTCCCTCACGAGCTCTCCTTGTTGGTCGAGCCAGCACTGCTCCCCTCGCTATAGAGGGTTATCTATGAGCTTGCTGCTCCCTCCAGAGCATATGAAAAGAACGATGTTTATAAATCCATGTTATGGTAAGTGCGCACGCTAGTCTTTGTGCACTTTCTGAAAGCCACGCTGTGGTAAGATCGCACACCGAGTGTCTTGTGGTCTTTTCTAAAAATCCTGTATGGTATGGGTTACGCGCTGAGGCTTCGTCCCATTCTTTGAGTCAGTTAGGCCCCGGTCTCCTTGGGCCCCACTCTACCTATGTATCCCCAGTGATACCATTTGCACGGGGGCTACTACTAAGGATCTGTTGATACAGTTCCTTCAGCGAGCTCTTGTAGGAGCAAGCAGTAGCCCCTGGGTGACAGGCCAGGCTTAGTTACTATCCTAAGCGCTTGGTCGTATCCCCGTAAAGGAATCCTTCTTTCTGATTCCAAGCCTTGAGTTTTACCCTAGGTCCAGGAGGTCTGGCCTCTATCAGGTAAGTCCGGGGTATGAAACTCAGGCCTTTGGCCGAAGGGGATAATGTCACTGACAGCCGTCAATTCATCCCAGGGACAACTCCTTTATCGTTGATAAGAGTTGATGCTTAGTGCTCGCCTTTGGAATGGCATGCACTTCCCTCAGCATGGCGGCGTGGGTATATCGTTCCCCATAGCAACCTCTAGAGGACGCAGTTCGACGTTCCCTTGATAGGGAACGTCTCAGGTTACGTATGAAACCATGGTTCCCTGAGAGGGAACGAGACACTGCGTCCTCTAGACTTTAGGCCATGCTTCGGATGCAGATTCAGACGAAGAAGTGGATGATGCTTTCTCCCGGCGCCCTTTTATACTGTGGCGCACCGGGAGTGACGTCATAGGCTGTCGCCGGCCAATATTTGGTGTTTTTGTATATATGCTTCAGACACGGGTCACGTAGATGGAGTTCCCCATAGCGACCTCTAGAGGACGCAGTGTCTCGTTCCCTCTCAGGGAACCATGGTTACATACGTAACCTGAGACGTTCTTAATACTGTGTGTGGTTACCTGGATGATCTACGACTGTTTTTTTTGTTTTGTGATGGTTGTTCATGAGTCCCTTGTTTGTTCTGAACAGTTAAACTGAGCACTGAGAATCTTCAGTTTTCCAGCATCTTTTGCATATTTTAACCCTTTCCAGCAGTAACTGTATGATTTTGAGATCCACCTTTTCACACTGAGGATGATTGAGGGACTCAAACACAACAATTAAAAAAGGTTCAAACATTCACTGATGCTCCTGAAGGAAACACGATGCATTAAGAGCCGGGGGGTGAAAACTTTTGAACAGGATGAAGATGTCCAAATTTTTCTTATTTTGTTGAAATATCATATTTTTCCATTTAGTACTGACCTTCTGACGCGACAGAAGATACTTGCATGTTTCCTGGAAGACAAATGAAGTACAATTTACCTTGATCTTCAAATTCAAAAAGTTTTCACCCCCGGCTCTTAATGCATCGTGTTTCCTTCAGGAGCATCAGTGAATGTTTGAACCTTTTTTAATTGCTGTGTTTGAGTCCCTCAATCATCCTCAGTGTGAAAAGGTGGATCTCAAAATCATACAGTTACTGCTGGAAAGGGTTAAAATATGCAAAAGATGCTGGAAAACTGAAGATTCTGCAGGACCTGGAGGATTTTTCTGAAGAACAGTGCTCAGTTTAACTGTTCAGAACAAACAAGGGACTCATGAACAACCATCACAAAACAAAAAAACAGTCATAGATCATCCAGGTAACCACACACAGTATTAAGAACCAAGGGTTCCCAAACTTTTGAATGTGGTTATTTTAATAATTTCAGCTATTTTTTTATCTTGTGGACTATGTAAACATCTTTTATGGAAAATATATTACTCAGGACAGTACTAAATAAAAAATAACATGCATTTTGTATGATCTATCTTATTTTGGTAAAATTATCCACATTTTCACAGATTCTGCAAGGGGTTCCCAAACTTTCGATCCCCACTGTATAATAGATAAAATTTATATATGTACTTTGGGTATGTACTTATGTACTTTATGCAAAATACTTGGTGTTTGATTTTGAATGAAAGCTAGTTGCGTCAGCAATAATTTGGTGTGAATGAAAGTTGACTTTTCTCATCGTAGTATATGATTAAAACACTGCTAGCATATGGTCCTCATTTTATGAAATAACTCAGCAAAGGATTTACGCACGGAAAACTGAGCCGTGCGGGGCAGGGCTCCGCCCCAACAGAAACACTTGTGATTGGATCAAACAGAAAAAGGGGCAGACTGAAATCAGCCCAATAAAGACAGACACCCAACTTCGGGTTGCTTGCTGCTTGCTCGCGCGCTGTTTTGAAAACCTTGGCTTTGTCTCATCGAGTCGTGCCAAAGTGCTCCCAGCCATTAACCTCTGGCAGAGCATTGAACAACTATCAATACTTAGTCAAACTTCTGAAGAAACCCTTGAAAGTCTGAAGCTACGCGAAAGGAACTCAAGGAAGAACTTCGAGCGTCATCACGTCACAAAGAAGCCAACCAAACACCGAAGGGCATTCCTTGAAACGCGTCAGACGACGACACATCAGCAGTCAATCAGTCGGAGGTTCCCTCCGACCCCGTGAAGACCGTGTGGAAACACCCAGCTGTCAAACTCAACTAAAAGCAAGTAATCAAACAATTCTTCATAATTCTGCTGGAAACTGGTTGAAGTAATTTTAAGAGTAAAGATAGACGAGGTTTCAGTAACTGGCTCAGATCGCTGTGTGCTGTCCACATTCCGGGGGAGCTCAATGGTGCGGCCGATGCGCTCTCACGACAGCTCATTTTCCCCGGAGAGTGGCGACTCCATCCCGAGACGATCCGGCTGATCTGGAGTCGATTCGGGGAAGCTCAGGTAGACCTGTTTGCTTCCCACGAGTCCTGCCACTGCCAGCTATATTTCTCCCTGACCGAGGGGCCCCTCGGCACGGACGCACTGGCACACAGCTGGCCTCGGGCTTTACGCAATTATGCATTTCCCCCAGTGAGCCTGCTCACACAGACACTGTGCAAGGTCAGGGAGGACGAGGAGCAGGTCCTGTTGGTCGCGCCGTATTGCCCCACCCGGACCTGGTTTCCCGAACTCATTCTCCTCATGACAGCCCCTCCCTGGCGCATTCCTCTGAGGAAGGAACTCCTTTCTCAGGGGCTCGGCACCATATGGCACCCGTATTTCCTGCAAGAAAGGTTGGAGCGTAGGCTGTCACCCTCCACCTTGAAAGTGTATGTGGCTGCTATCGTGGCCCATCACGATGCAGTGGACGGCCGGTCCCTGGGAAAGCATAATCTCATCGTGAGGTTCCTGAGGGGTGCCAGGAGGTTGAACCCCCCTAGGTCACCCCTAATGCCCTCCTGGGACCTCTCTATCATCCTGGTTGGACTTCAGAGGGGTCCCTTTGAGCCGCTGGACTCAGTCGAGCTGAAATTCCTGCCGGCTAAGACAGCGCTCCTGACCGCGCTCACTTCCATCAAGAGGGTCGGGGACCTCCAAGCATATTCGGTGAGCGAAGAGTGCCTTGTGTTCGGGCCGGACTACTCTCACGTTGTCTTGAGACCCCGGCCTGGATACGTGCCCAAGGTTCCCACCACGCCCTTCCGTGATCAGGTGGTGAACCTGCAAGCACTGCCTTCGGAGGAAGCAGATTCAGCCTTAGCGTTGCTGTGTCCCGTAAGAGCATTGTGCATAAACGTGGACCGCACCCGGAGCTTCAGAATCTCTTAGCAGCTCTTTGTCTGCCACGGAGGTCAGCAGAAAGGGAAGGCTGTCTCCAAGTAGAGGTTGGCCCACTGGATACTGGATGCCATTGCCTGGGCGTACCTATCCCAAGGCAAGCCATGCCCCCTTGGGGTGAGGGCTCACTCCACACGGAGTATTGCCTCCTCCTATGCGTTGGTGCACAGCGCCTCTTTGGCAGACATCTGTAGACCTGCGGGCTGGGTGACACTGAACACCTTTGCGAGATTTTACAGTCTCCGCGTTGAGCCAGTCTCTTCCCGTGTGTTGGGTAACAGGTAAATGGCACGAAGAGTTGGCCGGTGTCACGCTTGCTGCGCCATTCCCCCTCACCCGGGGATACGAGCGCCTTTTTTCCTCCTCCAGTTCAGTTCCCCGGACGGCGAACACTGGTGGAGTCCTCCAGCACCCCCCGCAGTCAGACTGGGCGGAGCAGTCTGACGCCAGGCCCAGTACTGGTGCTAGCTCGCCCGGGTCTCCGGTCAGCCCCTGTACTCGGCTAGATGTCCGTATGGCCTGATTCCCTTCGGGTAATCCCACACATGTATTCGTCCACGGTACGGAAAGGAACAGCGGCTTGGCTATCTCCAGCAGCAATGTACTCAGTGGTCCCTGCGGGCACGAAGGTTAGCGAATTTGCGCTGGGGCGATGAGAAGGTTGCGACCTTCGCATGGCATTTGTCTGTCACTCACCAGCTTGTCAACATCTGCATGCACAAGGTCGTGACGGGGTTCAGCTTGTGGCGCTTTCCATATGACCCCACGACATAACTTGTAGTGACCGACAGATAGGGAACGTCTCGGTTATGTACGTAACCCTCGTTCCCTGATGGAGGGAACGGAGACGTTATGTCCCCATGCCACAATCTTGAACCATCGCTGGTTGCCGAGGACTCATTCTTGGCTCCTCAGCGGGTAAAACCTGATGAGTGGATGCACCTGTCGCCCTTTTATACCCGTATGTATGGGGAGTGGCTCAGGTATGCAAAATCCACTAGCCAATTTTCATTGGCGTTTTCTCTTAAGTCAGAGATGTTTGGCGAGTCCAAGTAAATCCCCTATGTCATCACGACATAACGTCTCCGTTTCCTCCATCAGGGAACGAGGGTTACGTACATAACCGAAATGTTCCCTTTAATGTCAAACCAGACCCTAACACGTCAAACTAGCTAGACTAGTTCCCCTAAATGGGAATAATGGTTAGAGAGTCGGACTCGTAATCCAAAGGTTGTGGGTTCGAGTCTCGGGACGGCAGGGATTGTAGGTTGGGGGAGTGAATGTCCAGCGCTCTCTCCACCCTCAATACCACGACTGAGGTGCCCTTGCTCCCCGGGTGCCGCAGCATAAATGGCTGCCCACTGCTCCGGGTGTGTGTTCATGGTGTGTGTGTGTTCACTGCTGTGTGTGTGCACGTTGGATGGGTTAAATGCAGAGCATGAATTCCGAGTATGGGTCACCATACTTGGCAGTATGTCACTTCACTTCACTTTATAGCCAAATGTTTCAGTAAAATCTGCATTAATTACACAAGCATTAGCTGTGCTGAACAACAGTGAAATGCACCGACATGCTGGAGTCTGTGTTTGTGCTGAGAACCGTAGGCATGTTTTTGAGGGTGAATGTGAGAGGCCAGACACCCCTTCCTGTATTGTACCTTTCTGCCTGAGCGCTACTGATCAATACAGAGGATGTTGACTAGAGGGAAAGGTGCTTGTGTGTAAATCTGTATGTTTGCACAAACCTCCTCAAACAATGTGTTTTACATTTGTTCCATTTAGGGGAAGAACAGGAGAACACTTTTATTCCACATCCATAGACTGAGGCAGCATGAACCGTGAGAGGGAGGCGGGACTGTTTCTGACGGCTGTTAATTTTGTGTGCTTGCGTGCAGATATGTTGCAGGATAAACATGGTATGAGGCTTTGACTCAAAGGTCAGCATTCCCAGCACTCCCAGCTTCAAGCTGCAGGGCTTTGTATGAGCACTGCCACATCTGTCACAAATAATATCCTATATGGGTACTACATAATTATTGTTTTTTTTTTAAATAAAAAAACAAAGACAGCTGCAAAATGGCAACGTTAACAAACCATACATTGTTCAATTTAAGACAGTCAACAGCAGCAGGGGTACATTAACATTGTTAATGTTGGCTCATTGTACTGTAAAAATGTCAATTGACTCACATCAAAGAGCAATGCCATTAGCGCTACATCTGTGACTAATATGCAGCAAATGAGTACTGTACTCTATAGCTTTGATATATCATTTTCTGATTTGACGGTCATGTTCGCAAAGCCTTTGACCAAAATTATTAACTATGATCATTTAGGAAGCAGCCAAGAAAAAGGCACTCTCAAAACCTGTTTGTCTGATACTTTAAAAAAAATAGCACCTAGTAAGTGTGTTTACATGCACTACATTACATTGTTTGTGCTTAATAAGCTGGAAAACGTTTAGGCAACGATTTTATGTAACCCATAAACAAAACTAAACAAAAAACAAACAAACAAAAAAAACAGAACGCAAAACAAAACAAAACGCCTTTGAACAAACATCTGAGACTCTTAAGACAAACAGCTAAAGCACTTGACTAATACTCTAGGCTATATATAAAACAATGATACAAAATACACATTTTAGATTATATAAATTAAGGATGCATACAACTGATCAAAAGTCACAGTACAGACATTTACAATGTTACAAAAAGATTTCCATTTTAAATAAATGCTGTTCTTTTGAACTTTCTGTTCTTCAAAGAATCTGAAAAAAATGTATTGTAGTTTCCACAAACATATTATAATCATTGATAATAACACAAATAAAAGGAAATCAGCATATAAGAATAAGCAGAATGCAGGTTTGCCATCAAAAAACAGAAAATGGTTATTTTAAACAGGGCTTGAAAACGAAAAAAAATGTCAATCGGTTCACTCCGAGCAGAATCGATATTTTAACGTTTCTGTTCCTGCGTTCCTCTGTATTATTACCGTTCCGAAACCTGTTTGAGTAGAAAAAATAACGGTTAATACCGTTATTTTTAAAATTGTCTTTGCCTATAATAATAATAATAATAATAATAAAGTACTGTGTTTTCTTTACACAAAAATAAAAAAAAATTAAAAAAAAAAAATACAGAAAGAGATGGTATCTTAACCCGCTGCGCTAATAGGCTATACAGCATCATCTTTTCTAGATTTTTACATTTCTAAATGTAGGCTACTAAACAAAATAAAAAAATCTATTAATGCTTTAAAGACATTAAAGAATTTTTTAAAGATGTTTGCTGCAAATTGTAAAAAAAACAAAAAAACGCTACTTGTATAAAATGTTTTGAGGGGAAAAAAAACAAAGGCTAAGCCTGCATTTTATTAGCCTATTATTCAGAAATGATGTAGGCTAAAATGCCGGTAAATCAAAAATGTTTACAAACATTATAAACACTAGGGATGTGCGCTACGACTAATTTGACTGTCGTTTAAACGGAAGTTTTGTATCCGACTAGTCGACTAGTCTAAAAGCTAGAAACCCCCCAAAAATGGCAAAAAAAGTGCGTGTGTCTATATAACAGCCTACACTTGAAATACTTAAATCTTTGAATCACACTGTCAAATCCCTCAATTAATTCTGCTAAAAATAGGTCATGATTATGCTTGCCTCGCGTTATCATCATTTAATATTAGGCGGTCGTTAAACAGAAAAAAATAAAGAGCATACACTCAACAGAGCCCTGCACGGCCCTCAAATTTAGGCCCTAGCCCGGCCCTGGCCCGAGACGCTCAGGCTAGGCCCGGCCCACGTCCGACAGCTTATCAGAATTTCCGACCTGAGCCCTTTTTTTCCCTCTTCTCCTAAAACAGTTTATACTACTGTTTCGGCTATTAAAATAGTTCCGTTTTGTGTGTAATGGTAAAATTATTATATTTCGTTTTGTTTTTTTATTAAGTCAATTTAGAAAAACGTTGGGAGCATTTTTGTTCATTAAATAGCCTATACGTTTTTTTTTTTTTAAGTAACGACCAAGCGGCCAGCGGCATGAGCTGATCATAGCCTATGTTTGATAAATTTAGCCTTCTCATATAATCACGACTTGCCTAAAATAAAATCTATAGATATACTAAAACAGTTCAAGTATATAACAATGTTTAAACGTTAAACCTGCTATAATAATAATGTGCGCTAGCCTATATCTGAGTTTGTGTGGAGAGTGGAAGCTAAAGCGCGCTCTGCAGGACATGGAGGCACCAGCAAACACTTGGATTGCTTTCAGTGGAAACAAATTAAAATAGCCTACGCCGTCATTTTTTGTTTGTTTGTTTGTTTGATAAAGGTAAGAATAATACATCATTCCGACCTGTAAAGGGTCTACTTGTATTTGTGCGCACTCACAATACCAACAAAAGGTAGGCTAGTTCTTTTATAAAACAAAGAAAACAAACATGATGCGCTTTCTGCCATCTCGTCTTGAACAGGAGGCTTCATAAAAATGAACCGAAGCTGAGCGAATACATGCCTCACAGACATGATAAATATATCTATAGAAAGCTTTAAATTATCACTTAACGAAATAAAAAATTGAAAACAAAAACTCTTTTATTATAATCTTAATCATAATCAATAAAGATGCATTTCTCTCTAAAGGCGCGTCTAATGAGGAGACGGTGAGTCAGGATCAGCAACTTCATCCTTGCGACACAGACTCAGAAAACATTAGTTTATTAGTAAATAGTTCAAATATCTCCTTACTATTTCCCGCAGACACATTCATGGTTATGTTTGCTGGGGTTTTGCAGCAAGCTTTAGCCTATTGCGTGCATTTGAATGCAGAACTATTCCGCTGCGCTGAAGTCACCTGCTGCTGCTGCGGGACACTAAACACCATCGAGCTGCTCTCAGTCGTGTGGTCTCCTGTTGTTTCCACCAACGCGGTGATTTTTTTTTTCATCACTAATCGACAGATGTCTACAATATAAAAATAATTTTGCAGGGCTCTAACACTCAACATAAACAGGTGCATAGCTTATTTATTCAGATCGGCTGGAGCAATGCAGAAATGGAAAATCAATCAATAGACTGACAGAATTCTTCATTTTCATATAAAGTTAGCCAACATATAAAAACAAAAGTAAAAAAAAAAATAGGAACGTTTATCAAGGAATAGCACTAAAATGGCTTTAAAAAATTTACTTCATGTTGGCTATATTGTCTAAAAACAAAAGAATGCTAGTTTTACTTACTCCATGCACATTTGTTAACGTGGTCTGGCGAAAGACTGGACTAGACGATTCTGCACTTGAAAAACAAACAAAAAAAAACTCGCTCGGCAGGAACTGATGTCACAGGATCACGGACTGCAGTGACGTATGAAAGATTGACATTGCTGGCTTTGGCTAGCCTCCAAGCTAACGCATAGGTCTTTCGTGTTGTCATTCTAAGCTCGCCGCAACTGACGTGAAGACAAGGCATGAGAGGTCTGAGGTAAAAATGTAGTTTCTGCCCAGATATGCTTTTAAAAATATTTAAATATTTTGATATGTATTCTTTTTCAAAAGTTTTATTTTAACTTATTTAAAATGTTTTAAAATGTAACGTTAAAATGATGGTAATTTGAATGATAAAATGTTTTTTTGGGGGTTTTTTTCTCTCTCGTGTAATCGACTATTGTTTTCAGTGTCGACTAGTAGGAGCTGTACCGTTTAGTCGACTAGTCCCGCACATCCCTAATAAACACAGTAATTAGTTTCTCCCCACAACAAATCCTCTAAACTTAAGGATAGCCTATAGGCTATAAAAACGTCATTCCAAAAACAAATTAAAGGTGAAACTGATGCCTACCTCTCTCACTCGGCACGAATACAAATGTTTCCATATTCTCGACGTATAGCCTACTAAAATATTATTTATTGGCTTTTACTTTCATCGAAGCACTGCTGGTGTGTAAGATCTGTTGAATCCATCTTACACTGACGTCGGATAAACGCTAACGCCGGTGTTCTGACGATTTGTGCTACCCTGTCAGATTTTCCATTAAAACAGATGGTAGCAGAATTCATTGCCATTGCGACTAGGGTTCACAGCTGAGCACGGGCGGGCATTTCACTCGCTGGATAAGTCAGCATCACATTTGTATAGTCTGTACTACTTGAATTCGTGATTGGTTGACAGCAAATTTAAAATATTAAATGGAACGATAAAATAACGTTCCCTTCCAGGAACGTCGAGCTGCGTCCGGAGACGCTATGGGAACGCCATCAGCGTAACCGACGCTCTGAATATCGTCTACAACAAGTCCAATAGAAGGGCGAGGCGTCACGGGCGGGGTGACGTCACGGCCAGGAGGTATATAAGCACGTGAGGCAGAGCCCGCGTCAGCTTTTTGTCATTCAGCAAGCGCTCTGTGTGTGTTGTCAGTCCATATCTGTTTTGTGAGTCTTATTTAGTGTTGTATGTCCTGAGAAAAGAAAGTAGACATCCCTAAAGCTAAGACCAAAACAGGGGGCGATCCTAGATCGCGTTTAAGATTGTGTGCTAGTCCTCTGCCTGCCTTGCATTACGAGTGGGGACACACATGATCTGTGCGTGATCTACCCGAGTGCGGAGCGCGCGGCATCGGCTCTCGAGGGAGCTGACTGCCCGCATTGTGAGCACTCCGCACTCGGAGGGCTCTCTTCGAAGAGGGAGCCTTTGTGAGCTCCCTGCGTGGTGCTGGCCCCGCCTTTGCCTAGGCAGAGCGGCGGCTGCACTTGTGGGACTCACAGGCTGATCTGGCCGGCGAGAGTTAGATGGGCAGGTCCCTATCTCCTCCCGTATCCGTCAGATCTGGCGCCCCGTCTCGCAGTTCGGAAGCGGTCTCTTCTCCCCCGAGACGAGGGCTCAACGCTTCGTCTTTCTTCCTCCGAGGAGGTTGACGTGACGAGCGTTGACGAGGTTTCGCCGCCTCTGTCGCCCCAATATATATAGAAGGAAAGCGAGCTCTCCACGCGCTGTCGGTCCGGCTTTGCAAAAAAAAAAAAAAAAAAAAGAAAGATAGAGCGGTGGCTGCGCTCGCACGGCTCGCATATGGATCATCAGATCCAGCGCCCGCTCTCTGTGCTCGGAAGCGGTTCTCTTCCCCCAGAGAGAGGGCTCGACGCCCCGCTTGTCTTCCTACCGAGGAGGTGGATGAGAAAGACGGTGATGAGCATTGTAAACTCCAGTGTTACACAAGCACAGATAAAGCCGAGGCAGAGCGGCGGCTGCGCTCGTTGGGCTCGTAGAAAAAAAAGGCTGATCTGGCTGGCGGGCATATAGAAGAGAAGAGAAAAGAAACCATCTTCTCCCGTATCCACCAGATCTGGCGCCCCGTCTCGCGGTTCGGAAGCGGTACTCTTCCCCCCGAGACGAGGGCTTGACGCTGCGTCCTCCGAGGAGGTTGATGTGACGAGCGTTGACGAGGTTTCGCCGCCTCTCTCGCCCCAGTGTGAGGAGCCACAAGAGCCTTCAGTTTCCCCCGATCTCCACCGAGGTGTTGAGATCGCGGGTGGAATCTTTGAGGGCAGATGGTATGCGCGCTCTCGAAATTCAGGTGGCTGCTGGGCGGGCGCAGCCTCCTTCGCATACCAGCTCCTCGCGCAGCAGGTCCTGACGGGCGCGCCCCAGGACCGCGGAGAGCGACCCCTACTGGGGTGGAGCGGCTTGCACCGCGGCACACGGTGACCGTCTCCCCTCGGTGCTCTCCGGGGATTTGTCTGTCAACCCTGCAGTTCCAGGGCACGGCAGGTCCCAGCGAGTGTTTTTTCTCAGAATTCCCCGCCGGTAGTGACTGCGGGCCTGAGAAACTCGCCTCAGTTGCCAGAGACCGCGTCTCCTTCCGAAGCTCCGCAGCGAGACAGCGGTCTGGCCATTTCTCTGACACCAGAGGTCAGTTTCGAGAGCCTGATTCCCTTAGTAGATCATTGGGCAGTGAGCTGCCGAATGCGTCTCTTTGGGTCCTACCTGTCAGGGTCTGGTTCGTTCAGAGGTCCTGATGGGCGAGCCCCAGGACCGCGGAGAGCGACCCCTACTGGGGTGGAGCGGCTTACACCGCGGCACACGGTGACCGTCTCCCCTCGGTGTCCTCCGGGGATATGTCTGTCAACCCTGCAGTTCCAGGGCACAGTAGGTCCCAGCGAGTGCTGTTCTCAGAGTCCCCCGCCGGTTGTGACTGCGGGTCTGAGAAACTCGCCTCAAGTGCCAGAGACCGCGTCTTCCTCCGGAGAGCCGCAGCAAGACAGTGGTCTGGCCATATCTCTGACACCAGAGGTCAGTCTCGAGAGACTGATTCCCTTAGTAGATCATCTAGCGGCTTGGCAGCGGCTGCCAGATGTGTCTCTTTGGGTCCTGCGGACGGTAGAGCATGGTTATTCCATCCAGTTCGATGGGCCACCTCCGCCGTTCAACGGGGTTTGCGTGACTACGGTCCGCCCCGAGCAGGCTCTGGTTCTGGAACAAGAAGTCGAGAATTTAATAAGGAAGGAAGCCATCGAGTGGTTCCTCCTCACGAGACTCGCGCCGGCTTCTACAGCCGATACTTCATTGTTCCAAGTAAAGATGGGGGGCTGAGGCCTATACTGGTTTTGAGTTTCGGAACCTCTCAGCCAGAAAGCTGAAGTTCAAGATGCTCACAGTTAGGCAGATCGTGTTCCAAATCGGGTCCAAGGGCTGATTTGTCACGACAGACCTCTAGGACGTTTGTCCCATGTACCCATCTTTCCCTCTCACAGGGAGTTCCTGAGGTTCGCTTTTGGGGGCAAAGCGTGTCAGTATCGGGTTCTTCCCTTCTGCCTAGCACTCTCACCCCGCACTTTCACCAAGTGTGTGGATGCGGCACTGGTCCCGTTGCGACTGCAGGGCATCCGCATACTCAATTTTATCGACGATTGGTTGATTCTCGCTCAATCAGAGCGGTTGGCGGTTCGGCATCGAGATGTCGTTCTCGCCCACGTGAAGGATCTGGGGTTAAGACTAAACGCCAAGAAGAGTGTGCTTTCTCCAGTTCAGAGAACCACTTATCTAGGCGTGGTGTGGGATTCGACCACGACGCAGGCGCGGTTATCCCCTGCTCGGATCGAGTCAATCCTCACGGCAGTCGAGAGAGTGCGAGAAGGCCAGCCATTCACTGTTAAGCAGAGACTGCTTGGGTTCATGGCAGCTGCGTCCAGTGTGATTCCCTCTGGCCTGCTGTACATGAGGCCCCTACAGTGGTGGCTCAAGACCAAGGGGGTCTCCCTGAGGGGAGACTCGCTTCACATTGTCAAGGATCACGCCATTGTATGGAGAAACCGTGCCTTAGACTCGTGGAGGAAACCTTGGTTCTTGTCCTAGGGCCTGGTGCCGGGAGCTCCTTGTCGCCGTGTTTCCTTAGCGACGGACGTCTCCCTCACCGTTTGGGGTGCGGTCATGAGTGGCCACCCTGCCCGCGGTCTGTGGAGTGGTCGCCACTTGACTTGGCATATCAACCAGCTAGAGATCCTAGCTGTGTTCCGTGCGTTCAAGCACTTCCTCCCGGACCTGAGAGATCACCACGTGCTGGTCCGCACCGACAGCACGGCAGTGGTCTCTTACATCTCAATGTAGGAGCAGACGTTCTGTCGAGACAGGGGCTGATGCCCGGGGAATGGATGCTTCACCTCGAGGGGTGAAGCAGATTTCGAAGGTTGGGCCAGGCACGGGTAGACCTGTTCGCGACTCGAGAGTCAGCGTAATGTCTCCTCTGGTTTTCTTTAGTTCCTCCAGCTCCTCTGGGACTGGATACTATGGTACAGATGTGGCCGAGGCTCCGTATGTACGCCTTCCCGCCCCGATCGCTCTGCTCCCGGGAGTTCTGGTGAGAGTGCGCCGGGACGCGGTCAGTCTACTGTTAGTAGCACCGTTCTGGCCGGGCCGAGTTTGGTTCTCGGACCTGATTTCTCTCCTTGACGGCACTCCGTGGCCAGTACTGATCAGGAGAGATCTCCTCTCACAGGCCGGGGGCACCTATGTGCACCCTCGCCCGGAGCTATGGAAGCTGTGGGTTTGGCCTCTGAGCAGGCGCAACTCATAGCTTCCGGTCTATCGACTAGGTTGTCGAGACCCTCCTTTAATCCAGAGCTCCCTCCACGAGGAAACTGTACGTTGAAGTGCGGAGACCGCCACCTTGACCCAGTCAACTGCCCAGTTAGTGCAGTTCTGGAGTTCCTGCAGGCCTGATTCTCCGCAGGGTTAACCCACTCCACTACTAAGGTCTACGTGGCAGTTATTTGTCATACCACGCCCTTATCGGTGGCCAGCCAATGGGCAGATACCCCCTAGTTACATGTTTCCTCCGGTGCGTGGAGGCTGAGGCCTCCTGTACGATCACGTCCCCACATGGGACCATCTTCTGGTTAGCATCATTCTCTGAGGAGGGTGATCACCTTCAGGCCCTGTCTGCGGCCCCTTCGATGTTGACTGTGTGCCCGGTTCGGCGAAAGTCTTTCTCTACCCCTGAAAAATGGGGTATGTACCGAAGGTTCTGACGGTCATACCACAGCCGGTCGTACTCCAGGCCTCTGTCCTCCTCCCTTCGGCCAGGAGTAGCACAACCGTATGTGTCCAGTGTGAGCACTGGGCACGTACATCCACAGAGCTGCTCTGTGGAGGAAGTCGGACCAACTGCTCGAGGGCCTTGGTCCGCCTAAGAGGGTAGGGCTTGGTAGCCCACTCTTAGTAAGTGATGGTGGATGCTGTCAATTTTGCTTACGAGGCCTCTGGGCTTGCCCATCCGTGGGAGTCAGAGTGCACTCAACCAGAGGTATGGCGGCCTTCAAGGCCTTTCTGGACAGATGTACCGATCAGGGCATCTACGACGCTGCTGGGTAGTCCACGCCCCTGACTTCGCCAGGTTACGACCTCGACATCCGAGCCACTACAGGCTCTTCTGTCCTCTTGGCCTGACATCAGGCAGGGACTTGTCAGTCTGGCGGCGTTGATATAGCGTTCCCATAGCGTCTCCGGACGCATCTCGACGCTCCTGGAAGGGAACGACCTAGGTTACGTATGTAACCCAGGTTCCCTGAAGGGAACGAGAGCTGCGTCTCGAAGCCATACTTCCGGCATCCCTGCCAGCGCTTTCTTCATGACATGAAGCTGACACGGGCTCTGCCTCACGTGCTTATATACCTCCTGGCCGTGACGTCACCCCGCCCGTGACGCCTCGCCCTTCTATTGGACTTGTTGTAGACGATATTCAGAGCGTCGGTTACGCTGATGGCGTTCCCATAGCGTCTCCGGACGCAGCTCTCGTTCCCTTCAGGGAACCTGGGTTACATACGTAACCTAGGTCGTTATTAACCGGTTAATGGCCATTTCAAATTTTTGATTCTGTTCGGAACTATAAAATTTGATTTAGTTTCTGTTTTCGGTTCTGTTCCAGTCAAAATTTTGTTCGTTTCCGGTTTTCGTTTTTGTTCCTTGAACCAGTTCAGAGCCCTGATTTTAAATTTCACAACATTACGGTTTTGTTCTGTATTTTAATGAACTAAATGCACCCTTGGTGAACATAAGAGACTTGATTAAGTTAGTCATATTAAATAATATTCTTGACTTGAACAAAGCCAGTTAATTTAAATGCTTGGATATGCTGAACAAAACGTAAAGATTATCAGTGAAAATGAAGGAAAATATATCAAACCTGTCAGTTTACTAAGCATGTCAGATAACATTCATAACGACAGATTTTTCTAAATCAATAAGACTGTCATTTAAAGTGATGTTGTCCCAACAGGATTCATTTCTTTCTTTGACAAGCCTCACTCCACTACAGTACATACAGTTATGAAAACAGCACAGTTCTTTATTCACAGAAGAACACTGCTTTAAATCAATCTCTCCAGGCAAAGACTTTCATTGTTCTCTATGTCTCTCAAACAGGCCTTACAGGCATAAAACCTACACACTGCTCCGGGTGTATGTTCACGGTGTGTGTGTGTTCACTGCTGTGTGTGTGCACGTTGGATGGGTTAAATTCAGAGCACGAATTCCGAGTATGGGTCACCATACTTGGCTGAATGTCACTTCACTTCAGAAGGGGAAGTTGTGGCCTAATGGTTAGAGAGTCGGACTCGTAATCCAAAGGTTGCGGGTTCGAGTCTCGGGCCGGCAGGGATTGTAGGTGGGGGGAGTGAATGTCCAGCGCTCTCTCCACCCTCAATACCACGACTGAGGTGCCCTTGATCAAGGCACCGAACCCCCAACTGCTCCCCGAGCGCCGCAGCATAAATGGCTGCCCACTGCTCCGGGTGTGTGTTCACGGTGTGTGTGTGTTCACTGCTGTGTGTGTGCACGTTGGATGGGTTAAATGCAGAGCACGAATTCCGAGTATGGGTCACCATACTTGGCTGTATGTCACTTCACTTCACTTCACTTCACTTCACACAGCTGTAGTGGCTGGATGAACTCACCACCCATGTCTATTATAGTAGGTTAGATATGGAGAGACTGAAAAGCACTTAGCGCATTTGTGACAAAATAGCGCATTTACCTGCCAGGTGAGAGGTATTTGTTTGTTAAAATAAAACTGCCATAATCACAATGCAATCTCTCTGGTGAAAAACAGACACAATGTTCGGTTTAAGTTAGAGTAAAATAATTAAAGAGACACCAAATGCTACAGTAAGAAAAAAATAATTTAGAACCTATTTTTCTACACATGAACTTAATTTGAAAGCCACTTTTCTGACTTTGAAAAAGGGATCTATGACAAAAATTTAGGAATGTACTGTTTCATTCATGTTCAAAAAAAATAAAGATCAAAACATGTTTATAACAGAAGATGTGTATGAATCAGTGATGTTATTTTTTTAACAAACTAAAACGATTACACATTTTTGCTCATTGAAATATAAATATTATAAAATATTTTATGTATTATATATTACAACTTATTACTGAAACTACAACTGAAATAAAAAAAAAATAACAATGGAAATATAAAAAATATAAAATAAGACAAAAACAAATAAAATTGAAAACTAACTAAAATTTAAATTTAAAAATTTAATAGTAAATGCAATAATATACCACATATCACATGTACCTAGAAGTTCCCTGTCGATACTTCACTCGTACTGCATCGTTAGACGTTATGGGAAAACTACTTTTTCTCAGAGGACTGAAGACTTTTTCAATCACGCAGTGTGACAGCACGGCCATTGGTTCGTGCAGTAAAATAACGGATCCAATGGCTCGTCAGCGGCACTGCACGAGCCTATGGCGGCAAAGCCCACCAGAGCCCGCCAGAAAGGGCGGGGCCATCTGGCTATATAAGCAGGTGCTTCGCCATAGGAAATCAGATCAATTCTACTTCAGTGACGACGATCATCCCTTCGCTGACACTCGGGACTGAAGAAACTCGCCGTAGAAACGCCTCGCTGCGGATAGAAGCGGCCTTTTCCTCTGCGCCCTCTCGCTGTTCTGCCTGCTCTTCGAGCTGCTCCAGAGACCTGTGCAGATGCCAGCCTCGTCCCCTGCGGCCATCCGGTGAGTCTAAAATCGAATTTCTCTGAAAGAGTAGATTTCAAGCGACGTTGTTGCAAATGTCGCACTGTGAGTGTGGCTCACACAGGGAATTCTGCATGATGCAGAAGGGCAGTGAGCGCTTCGCCTGTGTGGGCAACAGATTTGCGTGTGCGTGTGAGTCGCTGAAGCTGCTCCCTCACAAACAGACGTTTTCGTTGAAAGCCACCCCTCATTCGCTCGCTATAAGGCGCCCACCGCCTTCCCCGCTTTCATGTTCCTCCTCTCCCAGGCACCTCAGAGGAAGGAACACTTAACTCGCAGAGCAGAGCGATCAGGCTTGAATGATTGCACTCCGGTTTATCTTGTGTGCTCACTTTAATCTGATAGAGTGTGTTAACACATGAGGTTCAGCGCCCGTCATCGTATTGAGCGGCAAAATCCTCCTATACAGATCTTACAATACTGCGCTGGTTGGCCCCGCCTTCCCTGCTTCACTCTCTGGAGACTGAGAGATCATGTGGCTGAGCAGTTAGGCTTGAGTGATTTTTGCGCGCCGGCATAGCCCCGCGTGTTTTACTCTGCACACAGCGCTTTGATCTGCTGGTGTGTTTACACTAAGGATTAGCGCCTCTTGAAGCTCTTTGATCTGCTAGTGCTACTTTCACTATTAAGCTGTCCTTGCTGCGCTCGCGGTTATCCTACTTCAACGAAGTTGGCCCCGTCTCCCCTGCTCTCGTGTTTCTCCTCTCCCAGTTACCTCGGAGAAGAAATATCAAATCGCGGATTTGAGCGTTCAATCTTGAGTGAATTTATGCTGGCTAAAGCCCCGTGTTTCACTCTCCATACAGCTTTGATCTGACAGTGTCAAGTCAAGTCAAGTCACCTTTACTTATATAGCGCTTTTTACAATGCAAATTGTGTCAAAGCACTGCACAATATAAAAAAAAAAGGAAAATAAAGTGTCAATAAGTTTGAATAGTGTCTTTGCAATAAGGTCGGCGATATCGCTGGAAATGAAGCGTCCCCAACTAAGCAAGCCAGAGGCGACAGCGGCAAGGAACCAAAACTCCATTGGTGACAGAATGGAGAAAAAACCTTGGGAGAAACCAGGCTCAGTCGGGGGGCCAATTCTCCTCTGGCCAAACAAACCAGCAGTTCAGTTCCAAACTGCAGCAAGTCAGATTGAATGGGCTCAGCTGGTTCCAGTGGTCTTTTCCGATGGCTGTCTAAGTGGCGGGGTCCTCAATGGGGATCTGTCTCTGGCGTTCATCCAGGTGTTTGGCCTCTGCCTACGATCAGGGACACATACGTCATCTCCTGGCGCTGATCCTCCATCTCAGGTGTTCGGTCATCTCAGATCATGTAATGGTTAGATCCAGACTGAAGTTCTGTAATTCCTGGCTACCACGGGATGTTAATCCCGTGGCAGGAACGTAGAGACAAGCAGAGACATGATTAGCGTAGCTGCTGTTCCATCTAAGCAAAAATAAATTGTTCAACCCAAGCTAAAGAATAATAATAATGTACATTTACATTACAGTGTGACAGTCTGTGTCTTGCCCTGCCTCCCCTCAACCGCTAAGAACGGATCTGATGGGATGCGCACATCAGTTTTTGATCTGCCAGGGTGTTTACACACAAAGATCATCAGTACCCTTCTTCTAATGAGTGGTTTGATCTTTTTAGGCAAATCGATAGATAAGGCTGTCATCATGATTATCTGTCAGCTTCAGACTCTAGACCACGCCCACGGGGGGTTGACTGCTCTCCTGATGGCGCCCCAAAACGGCCTCTGTCACGCCTCCGAACACCCCGTTTAGCTCGGGGTGTCGATGGCAGTGTGTTTGTGTACATACTGTTGTGAACTGGGCCCGTTCAAATAGCGCCCACACACAGCCGATCACTACTATAGTGAGGAAAAGTAAAACACAAACATTTTCAAAGGAGTAATTTTTCTCTTCCTCTTAACAGGTGACTCACCACCCGAATTAATCCAACACCCTTGCCACACGGGCCGAGGCCTGGCAGGCCATCCCCGGAGTGTCTCATTGTGTTCTGGGGATTATAGAATGAGGTTATTCACTTCGATTCGCTCAAAGACCCCCGCGGTTCAGCGGTGTGGTCTCCACCTCAGTGCTAAGCAGCAACGCTCACGTCCTGCGAGCCGAGGTGAAGAATTGCATATGGCAAAAGGAGCTATAGAGACAGTTCCCCCAGCTCAGGGCGAGTCAGGCTTCTACAGTCGTTATTTCCTTGTCCCCAAAAAGGATGGCGGCCTCTGGCCCATTCTCGATCTCCTACGTCTGAACCGTGCCCTCATGAGACGGCCGTTCAGAATGACTAAACTGAAGCAGATCCTCTCACAAATTCGCCCAGAGGACTGGTTCTTTTCGCTGGATCTGAAAAAACACTTACTTTCACATCCAGATAGCCCCCATCACAGACGACTCTTGAGATTCATCTTCGAGGGAGTGGCTTATGAATACACGGTCCTGCCCTTTGGGCTGGCTCTAGCTCCCCACACTTTTACGAAGTGCATAGACGCGGCTCTCTCCCCTCTGAGACAGATGGGAATCCGTGTCCTGAATTACCTCGCCGACTGGCTCATTCTAGCACAGTCGAAGGCAGAGCTGATAGCCCACAGGTCCTTTCTCCTCAGTCATTGGAGGGCCTGGGACTCAATTTGGCCAAGAGCTCCCTGTCCCCCAGCCAACGAACTTTGTTCCTGGGGACAGTTTTCGACTCAGCCCACATGAAGGCGTTCTGGCCATACAGCAGCTCGCGGCTTCCTTCAGAATTGGAGCCTTCTACCCACTCAAATCGTTTCAGAGTATGCTGGGCCTCATTCTCAGGATGAGACCCCTTCAGTACTGGCTGAAACCTATAGTTCCGCCTCATGCGTGGCGTCATGGACGCATCCGCATCAAGGTGGACCGGGCCTGCGTGTCAGCCCTGGCCCCCTGGAAAGACCTACGGTGGTTCAAACAAGGCGTGACAATGGGTTTGGTTTACAGAAGGAAGATTGTTACGACGGACGCCTCCAACACAGGTTGGGGGGCTCTGTGCGATGGCGAACCAACCTTCGGCTCCTGGACGAACGCAGAAGGACAGCTGCACATCAACTGCCTCGAAATTACGGCAGTATGTCGAGCTCTTCAGTTCTTCCTGTCAGTCCTGAAGGGACACCATGTGCTAGTCCGCTCGGACAACATGACAGTGGTATCATACATAAATCGCCAGGGCGGGCTCACCTCGAAACGCCTTTTCGAGATGGCGAAACGCCTTAGTATGGGCACATCTCAACCTGTGTTCACTGAGAGCAGCTCATGTGCCCGGCGTGCTGAACCAAGGAGCGGATATGCTCTCTCGGAACAACGTCCCCTCCGAGGAGTGGATGCTCCACCCACAGACGGTTCAAGAAATTTGGTGAATCTTTGGCAGGGCAGAGGTCGACCTCTTAGTCTCCAAAGACAACTCTCACTACCAAATTTACTTTTCGAAGAGCGAGGACACGTTGTCCCACGAATGGCCCAACCTCCTTCTATATGCTTTTCATATGCTATATGATTCCTCAAGTAATCAGGCGAATCAGGGAACACAAGTGCTTCTAGTGGCCCCACTCTGGAAGAGCCATCATTGGATCTCAGAGTTATCTCAGCTGCTAATAGCGGCTCCGTGGCCCATTCCCCTGAGACGAGACCTCCTCTCTCAGGCGAACAGAACGATCTGGCACCCCCAGCCCGAGCTGTGGGACCTGCATCTATGGGCACTCAATGGGACTCAATAGATCTCCCTGAGAATGTCCTGAATACCATTGAGCAGGCTAGAGCCCCGTCCACGAGACGCCTCTATGCCCTTAAGTGGTCGGTTTTCTCTGCCTGGTGTCAAGCCCACGGTGAGGACCCGACAACATGTGACATATCAGTGATATTGTCCTATTTACAAGAGCTGTTGGATAAGGGCCGCGCCCCTTCCACTCTCAGAGTCTATGTGGAGTCTATGTGTAGAGCTTCTCACGCTCCTATAGCCGGACAGTCGGTGGGCCGGAACAACCTGGTCGTCCGTTTCTTGAAGGGTTCTAGGAGGCTCCATCCGCCCCGACCCCTCACAGTCCCTGCATGGGACTTGCCCACCGTCTTGAGAGCCCTTAAGGGCGCTCCCTTTGAGCCACTACAATCTACAAGCTTAAAAACACTGTCGCTCAAGACAGCTCTGCCGCTGGTGCTAGCATCGGTGACGCGAGTAGGTGACTTGCAGTCTCTCTCTGTGAACCCTGCCTGTCTTGAGTTTGGGCCTAACGACTCTAAGATCGTCCTAAAGCCAAGACATGGCTATGTTCCGAGGGCACTCTACACTCCATTTAGAGCCCAGGTTATTACACTCTCTGCGCTCCCCCCTTCTGAGGAGGACCGAGAGTTCAACCTTCTCTGCTCGGTCAGGGGATTGAGAATTTACATAGAGCGTTTCGCGCCTTTTAGGCAATCGGAACAACTCTTTATTTGCTTTGGCGGCCGCACCAAGGGGTCTCCGGTCACAAAGCACAGAGTATCTCGATGGTTAGTTGACGCTATCGCACTAGCATACTCCTCCCTGGGCCTCCAGAACCCCATTGGAGTGAGAGCCCATTACACTAGAGACGTGGCCTCTTCCTGGGCATGGTCTAGTGGTGTGTCCATGGCGGACATTTGTGCGGCGGCCGGCTGGGCCTCGCCGTCCACATTTGCCAGGTTCTATAACTTGGATGTCCCGGCCTTACAGACTCGGGTTCTCTCTGCTTAAAGGACACACGCCTATCTTAGGCGGTCCCCTCAGGCATCGCCTGATTCTGCAAGAATGCTCTTAGCCCCATTCCTGGTCCTGAGGCTGTACTTATGACTGTTGAAATGATATCTAGGCTGGACTGACCTCTAGGAGCTCGTTCTTCATGCCTCCTGCAGGATTCTTCCTGCTCATAATTGGTCCCTCTGAGCCTTATTGCTCATGGTCAGTTTATAGTAGTCGTTTCTCTTCATGGCATGGCGTGATTGTATTTGTTCCCCACAGCGTTTAACGACGCAGTACGAGTGAAGTATCGACAGGGAATGTACTCGGTTACTAACGTAACCTCGGTTCCCTTACATACGGGAACGAGTACTGCATACCGTGCCATGCCATTCAGCTGCACGACTTAGAATTGGCCTGATTTCCTATGGCGAAGCGCCCGCTTATATAGCCAGATGGCCCTGCCCTTTCTGGTGGTCTCTGACGGGCTTTGCCGCCATAGACTCTTGCAGCGCCGCTGATGAGCCATTGGTTCGTTTTTATTTACTGCACGAACCAATGGCCGTGCAGTCACACTGCGTGATTGAAAAAGTCTTCAGTCCTCAGAGAAAAAGGAGTTTTCCTATAGCGTCTAACGACGTAGTACTCGTTCCCGTATCTAAGGGAACCGAGGTTACGTTAGTAACCGAGTATGTTTACCCTCTATATCAATTGCAAAGTTTCAAGCTTGAACGCTCAAACCCGCGATTTGATATTTCTTCTCCGAGGTAACTGGGAGAGGAGAAACACGAGAGCAGGGGAGGCGGGGCGCGGCAAGCACAGCTTAATAGTGAAAGTAGCGCTAGCAGATCATAGAGCTACAAGAGGCGCTAATCCTTAGTGTGTAAACAGCCCCGCGATCTCTCAGTCTCCAGACAGTGAAGCGGGGAAGGCGGGGACAACCAGCGCAGTATTGTAAGATCTGTATAGGAGGATTGTGCCGCTCAATACGATGAAGGGCGCTGAACCTCACGTGTTAACACACTCTAGCAGATTAAAGTGAGCACACGAGATAAACCGGTGTGCAATCACTCAAGCCTGATCGCTCCGCTCTGCGAGTTAAGTGTTCCTTCCTCCGAGATGCCTGGGAGAAGAGGAACATGAAAGCGGGGAAGGCGGTGGGCACCTTATAGCAAGCGAATTAGGGGTGGCTTTCAACGAAAACTTCTGTTTGTGAGGGAGCAGCTTCAGCGACTCACACGCACATGGAAATCTGTTGCCCACACAGGCGAAGCGCTCACCGCCCTTCTGCATCGTGCAGAATTCCCTGCGCGAGCCACACTCACAGTGCGACATTTGCAACAACGTCGCTTGAAATCTATTCTTTCAGAGAAATTCGATTTTAGACTCACCGGATGGCCACAGGGGACGAGGCTGGCATCTGCACAGGTCGCTGGAGCAGCTCGAAGAGCAGGCAGAACAGCAAGAGGGCGCAGAGGAAAAGGCAGCTTCTATCCGCAGCGAAGCGTTTCTACGGCGAGGCTCTTCAGTCCCGAGTGTCAGCGAAGGTGACGAGCCATTGGTTCGTTTTTATTTACTGCACGAACCAATGGCCGTGCAGTCACACTGCGTGATTGAAAAAGTCTTGAGTCCTCGGAGAAAAAGGAGTTTTCCCATAGCGTCTAACGACGCAGTACTCGTTCCCATATCTAAGGGAACCGAGGTTACGTTAGTAACCGAGTACGTTTACCCCCTATATCAATTGCAAAGTTTTAACTTCAGCTTTAATATCTTTCACTTTGATCTTGATTTAATCATACTGTCAAACCTTTAGAAATTTATTTTATTAAAACTATGTATACAGTATCTATATCATCAATAAAGGGATGGCAGTTTTTTTCTACATACATTTTTCTCTTGTATTCACATACTAAGCCAAACAGAATGCAGAATGCAGTACATACTGTACAGTATTCTGAACACAGTATATATCTGTCAAGCTTCAACCTGAAAAATATAGCAGATTGTGAAGCAATAAGGAGTATTTCAGCTTTATGTTTAATACTAACATGCGGTATGCAGATATAGCAGTCATAACTGCACAGTTTTGCATGGTAATCCACATATTTTTGTCATTTATTTGTTTTATCTCAATTCTCTCACTAATCCTGGTTGCAATATAAGAAAAGTATGACCTTTTCTCTACAGCTTAAATGCTATTACCGTAATGCCCTCACTTAATGCCTCATTTAATTAGTTTGCTGATTGTCATGCTTCAGTAAAATATCTCTCCCATGAAATCTTTCTCTCACACTTTAAGAACAAAGTTGTTGGGCTTATACTTCTCACCATGGGGAGATGGATTAAAGGAATCAGAAAAAGGTTGTACAAAAGCACAGACTCTCTTTAATCACAGAGCTACAGTCTGTGCTCCTTTATAGGGATAGTTCAAGCAAAAATTACAATTCTTTCATCATCTGCTGCTCACCCTCATGTCACTTTTGTGAAATACAAACTGAAATTTATGTCATTATTCACTGATAATCCCAGCTCTCAAATGTCCTTTATGCTTCATTATGTTCAAACCTAGCGTGTTCATCTTAGCTGCAATAAATGAAGCTCTCCTCTTTATTTTGTGGTGTGTGCATTTGTTTCTGACTGTATGCAAACAAATTATGTGTATGATGAATGTAGCAGGAAAACTAGGGTAGAAGACAACATTTTCAATGAACAATTTTGCCTTTTTGTCACATAAATTGTATGGATTTAGGACATTGGAATCATATGAATTACTGCTCTGGTAGCTTTTGTTCCTCTTTTATCTTGAAAGCCACTTTTCTGACTTTGATAAGAAGTCAATGACAAATAAGAGTCCATGTTAAAGAAAAGTAAAAATAAATAAATAAATTTAGTTTTAAGCAAGGGTGAAATACTCAGGAATGTAAATTTTTCTAGTAAAAATAAAATAAAATAATTTGGTGAAACTATCAAGCCAACCAACATACCAACATATTTTCTGAATAATTTAATAATTAATAACATTTTCACCATGAATACACACTTATTCATTAAGGTAAAACTTATTGTTCCAAATCATTAATAATAATAACAATAATAATAAAATATATATTTTATATATAAGGCTAAAGCTACTCATTATTTTATAATAATATTGCCTTGGGCAAGTTTATGTCACAGTACTAAAATTATTCAATCTAAAACTGAAATAAAATACATTAAAGCTAAATGGAAGTATTAAAAATAATAATAAAAATGACAAAAGCACATAACAAAAGTACTAATAAAGCAAGAAATACTACTAATGGAAAAGCAATATTTTCAAAAAATATAAAAATAAAACTATAACAAAAATATTAATCAATAATATAACATTATTTAAACAGTACTAAAGTAAAAATTATATAAATAACAGTTTTAAGTATTTTTGAACAAATTAGTAAATCCATAGAAAATATATGAACGTCATGTCATTGACCCAAATCATAGCATGAGCATTTGTTCCATGTTCTCCACGGAAGCAATATAGTCATTTGGGTTTGTAAATGACAACATGCTAATTTTTGGTGAACTTTAACACCACCCCTCTGCATGGCCAAAAATCACAGCGGCTGCTAAAACAAACTTGGGGCCCTATCATACACCAGGTGCAATGCGGCACCAGGAGTGACGTAAGTGTTTTTTTTTTGCTAGTTTCAGCCCCCAACAGTTATGATTTTCAAGTCCTGCGCCACGTTGTTTAAATAGCAAATGCATTTGTGCCCATTTGTGCGCTCATGGGCGTGCTGGTCTGAAAACAAGATGTGTTCAGGCGCATTGTTGGCGTGTTGCTATTTTGAGGTAAGTGAAATAGACTGCGCCATTGACCAACTAAAACCTGGTCTAAAGTCAATGCGCAGTATTTTTTTGTTATTTAAAGAGCACCTTAGTAATATGTGCCTATAGACGGATCCACAACGCGCGTGCGTACACTCTGGTTATTATGCACACAGCAGCACACAAACATGCCAAATATGAAAAATTAAAGGATTACAATGTAAAAGATTATTATTGAGTAGGCTACATAAATATAAAACTGCCTACATGTTACAATGGATAGGCATTGCATGTATCAGAATTAGGCTACCTATTTGCTCGTGCATGAGCAGCTCCGTTTCCTCTCTGGAGACACATTCAGTCTTGCCGTGTAAATAGCGAATCCGCCATGGCGGCTCTTAAACTGGCTCTAAAAGGTCCCATGACATGCTGTTTTTTGGATGCTTTTATATAGGCCTAAGTGGTCCCTAGTACTGTATCTGAAGTCTCGTTCCCGAAATTCAGCCTTGGTGCAGAATTTCAGCCACTACAAGCCAGTCCCACAATGAGCTTTCCTTAGGACGTGCCATTTCTGTGTCTGTAGCTTTAAATGCTAATGAGGAGGAGAGAGGCGGGGCAAGGTGGAGAGTGGGTGTGTGGCCTGCAGCTTGCGGCCACGGTACCATGCGCTAATGTTTTAAAAAAAAGTTTTAAAGTCGTGACGTATTGTCAAGTATGGTGACCCATACTCGAAATTGGTGCTCTGCGTTTAACCCATCCAAGTGCACACACACAGCAGTGAGTAGTGAACAAATGCACACACACACACACACACCGTGAACACACACCCGGAGCAGTGGGCAGCCATGCTGCGGCGCCCGGGGAGCAATTGGGGGTTCGGTGCCTTGCTCAAGGGCACCTCAGTCGTGGTATTGAGGGTGGAGAGAGCGCTGTACATTCACTCCCCCCACCTACAATCCCTGCCGGCCGGGGACTCGAACCCGCAACCTTTCGATTACGAGTCCGACTCTCTAACCATTAGGCCACGACTTCCCCACATGTTGACAGTGGATGTATCGCAATGGCTCATAGACACGCAGTCGTCAAGCTTTTCAGTTTGACCCAGAATCTGATCCGGATGGAGAAGCACCGGATGAAGAAGTTGCAACTCAGTGGCTACAGCAGGACGTCTCCGAATGGTTAGTTTAAAATATTGTGTCTGGATACGGTCAGTGTTTCCCACACATAGACTTTACCTGGGCGGACCGCAACAATATCCACCGCCCGCTGCCATCAGCTCCTGTGTCTCACACACACGAGCGCGACTTTAGAACAATATTTAATAACTTTCAGACCTTTTTGGCGGCTTTTTTCCCCATAACGGGTACATCCTAACAAACCTAGCGACTTGTTTAATTTTTTTTTAAAAACCTATCATTCAGTTGGAAGATGTCTCCAGTACTGCCCCGCGAGCACGAGGTCTCTCTCCCGGCGCAGTGTCGCCTCTCTCTGCGTCTGTTCTGAGCAGCGAGCGGCAGTTTGCCTTAAAGCAGCAGACTCATCAATAAATAATTTAAAAAACAGCGTTTCCAAGCATTTGTCGCTTACTGACTGTTTGGACTTTTAAATATGAACATAATTTGTCTGTTAATATGCGCAGTTTATTACTCAGACGTAAAACAGTAATATAGCCAAAACCACTGCATATAGTCGCTTTTTAGTGCAAGGTAGATTTATATTGATTTTATCAGAAGATGTTGCGATTATAAATCAGGATTTAAGGAGTAGAGTGAGAGTGATTCAGGGTTAACATGTATTATTAATGGGTCGTGTTTACTATTTATACTTGTTTTATGTATGCCAACAGAATATATGTAAATGTGAACAGCTTTATTGGGCATTCAGTTGTATTACAGTATGTGACCGTTCATAGAGTAGAACAGATCTGAAGTGCCAAAAAAACAATGCGTCGCCTGTTTGCAAGCCATGATGTCTCGAGGAAAAAAAAATATTGCACTCTCCTCACACGGTCGTAGCTCATTTTCTCATGGGCGGGCAAAGCAGAGAAAGGGGAGGTAACCTTTCCCCGTATGACGACATAAAGGGAAGATTCCAGATTGGGCCATGTGAGCTTTAATTTTCTCAAAGGCGAAGCAGGATACCCAGGGCTTGGTTTACACCTATCGCCATTTCTAGCCACCGGGGGACCATAGGCAGGCTAGGGGAACTCATATTAATGTTAAAAAACCTCAAAGTAAAATTTTCATGCCATGGGACCTTTAAAGGGAATGGGAGATGATAATCTGATTGGTTTACTGCAGGTTATGCCCAAAACACACCCAATACTCATTAAGAGAATATAGGGACAACCCTTTTAGACCAGGTGCCGGGGGCGCCGACTGTTCCCTTTGGGAACTTCGAACTGCATCCCCTACGGAGTCGCTTTGGGGAACATCGTCAGCGTGACCCGTGTCTGAAGCATACATACAAAAATATGTTGGCTGGCAATAGTCTATGACATTACTATCGGTGTGACCACAGAATAAAGGGGCGTCGGGAGAATACGTCATGCTCTTCTTCATCTTCAGTGACTGGTTTGTTTGAAGAGTGCATTCTGGTGGTAAGAACGATTTTCTACTCTTATCATGGCGAGCACTAGCAAGGCGTTTAAGAGGTGAGTGGATCCGTGTCCTCATTATTTGACACTTGATGACACGCACGATCTTTGCGTCTTTTGTTTGGGTGAAGAGCACGAGGGGTCAATTTGCGTCCATTGCGAGCGTTTTTTATGAAAAAGCTCCTCTCTCGTCTGTCTCTCTTTTCGAGGAAGGAGGGGCAGCCGTCTGCGCCACGTGGTTCGGGACCCACTGTTAGAGATTGAGCTTGTGGGGATCGCCGGCGGATCTGGCCTATGAATTAGAGAAGGGGCTTTCCCTCTCACGCTCGTTGGCCGCGAATGAGGGCGAGCCGCTGGATGATTATGATGATGCGATTTCTCTGATATCATCTCATCATCTGAGCGGCTAGTGTTCTGCTGGGCTCTGCCCAGGAAGAGCAGGAGATGTCTGAGGGTAAATAAGTTGAGACTGGGCCCTCTCAATCCTCCTGCCCTGCATATGATGAGTTGTTGGAGGTTATGCAGTGTGCCACGGCGAGGCTTGATTTGCCATGGAAGCGGGCTAAGAAGGTGGCGCCGCAAGGTCGTCTCGATGAGCGTCATCTCTCTGACCACAGCCCCCCAGGCTCAAGTGAGCCTTCCATTTCTTCCTGATCTCAACACGGAGATTGAGAAGGAATGGAAGAAGCTGTTTTCCTCTCACATCCATAGGTTTCAACATGCTAGTTATGCCAACACTGAGGGGATGCGTGAAAACGGCTATGAGAGGATGCCCCTATAGAAGAGACGCTAGCTAGCTATCTCTCTGTGGGTGAGACATCCTCCTTCAAGGCTCCCTCCTTAAATCGCTTACATCTCGCTTAAATCTGCTGAAAGACCTGGATAAGGGTGAAGGCCTTTCCCCTGATGAGGTAGCTGAGCTGCGCCGCATCACAGATCTGGCCACTAAGCAGACAGCCTCTGCTATGGGCAGGTCTTTGGCGGCCATGGTGGCAATGGAGAGACATCTGTGGGTGAACCTAGCAGATATTGGGAAGAAAGAGAAGAGCTTTCTCCTCGACGCTCCGGTCTCACCCTGGGTCTTATTTCCGAGGCACCCTTTCGGTCAGTCCATCTCAGGGTGTGGCAGTGCTCCCCTCGCTGCAGAAGGGTTCGTTATGAGCTCGCCACACCTGGGCAGATCAGGTCTTCCTTCTCTCTACTTGGGAGTTAGGAACCTGTCCCTGGGCCATTGATCACTCACTTCTGTTGAGTGTATTTAGCTCCGTGACCGTATCTTCAGACACCTGGCCACTTGCTGTCTCCTTTATGAGTTGTCCAAGTGGGCTGAGCCTAGCAATACTCCCCTCACCCTGAGGATTGGCTTGAGCGTTGCCCTCAGCCTGGCGCTCGAGGTTTCCCCCCTTCTGGGTCCTCTACGCCTTGGAGCTCTATTTAGAAGCGACTGCAGGTGGTTAGGTCTCTCTCTGCCTCCTTGTTGAGTTGCTCTTTTCTTTGTGTGGGCTTAGTACTGCTCCCCTCACTTAGAGGGTCACCTACGAGCATGTCATGCCTAAGCTGAGTGTTCGAGTCCCTCTCCGATTCGCGAGTTGGGCCTCCGCTCTTCAGAGCTCTTGTCAACAGCCGTACCAGGTTGTTAGGCCTTCTCTTGACTCCCTGGTGAGCTGTCTTTGCCAAGCTAACATCGCTCCCCTCACTGTAGAGGGTCATCTATGAGCATGCTGCTCCCTTCCGAGCATCCGAATTCCTTCCCCTTTGGTGGAGCTGAATTCCCCGCTCTATGAGTTCCACTGGGCAGTCTCATAAGGGATCGGGCCCTTCCTAAAGTCACTCCCCTTGGGCTGTTCTCGTGGTGGGCTTAGCAGTGCTCCCCAGAAGGGTCATCTATGAGCATGCTACTAACCCCCCACCCCCGCCCTCCCCCTCATTACTGCTAGACAGACCAGGCTTGTGACCATGATGATGAGTTGGTGACCCCTCATATGACGAATTGTTATATGAGCCGCACCATTTCCATCTATGTATGCTCTGCGTATGCTATGGACTGCTCCCTCAGAGTGCCACAGTCACATAGGGTCTCTAGGCTTGTCCAGTAACAGCCTCTATGACTCCTTTGTAACAGTGTTTAAAAAAAAATCCAAGTTATGGTAAGTGCACACGCTAAGTTTCTGTGCACTTTCTGCACACACATCAAGCATTTTGCGTTCTTTCTAAAATCCTGTATGGTATGCAGTGGCTTCATGCCATTTCTTTGAGTTGGTCAGGCCCCGGTTTCACCTTGGGCCCCACTCTACATAAGTATTCCAATGATACTGACTTGAACAGGGTGTTGCTACCAAGGGTCTGTTGAGACAGTCCCTTCAGCGAGCTCATGCAGAGCAAGCGGTAGCCCCTGGGTGACAGGCCAAGACTTAGTTACTATTCTAGGCGCTTGACCATATCCCCTTAAAGGAATCTCTTCTTCTGATTCCAAGCCTTCTAGCTCTACCCTGGGTCCAGGACACCTGGTCTTTTGGGGTATGCAGCTCAGGCCTTTGGTTGAAGGGGATGATGTCACTGAAAGCCATCAAACCATCCCAGGGGCAACTCCCTTAGCTTGGTAGAGTTGGTACTTTGTTCTCACCTTTGTGCTGGCATGCACTCCCCTCAGCATGGTGGCATGGGTATTCCGTTCCCCAAACCCCTAGAGGACGCAGTTCAAAGTTACGTATAAGGTTACGTATGTAACCATGGTTCCCTGAGTAGGGAACGAGACACTGCGTCCTCTAGACTTTGTGCCATGCTTCGGACGCAAGCTTCAGATGAAGAAATGGATGGCGTATTCTCCTGGCGCCCCTTTATACTGTGGTTGCGCTGGTAGTGACGTCATAGGCTGTCGCCGGCCAACATGTTGTGGTTTTTGTATGTATGCTTCAGACACGGGTCAGGTTGACGGCGCTCCCCAAAGCCATCCCTAGAGGACGCAATGTCTCGTTCCCTACTCAGGGAACTATGGTTACATATGTTACCTGAGACGTTTTTTCCCATAGTTAAACTAAAAATGGATTTGGAAACGCCCTAAGGGCACCTGCACCGTGCGCTTTAGACCATGCGCTTAGATCGTTAAAATAGAGCCCTTGGTGTGTCAGTCTAAAACTTGTCCTTTTAAGATGGAAGTGTAGTACAATCTGACCCTGAACACCTTTACTTCAATAGTGCACTGGACAGCTAATTACTGTCCATCTCCATGCTGGTGCAGAAATGAATTATGCATTAGAGTAGGCAAAGCTTTTTCAGTGATACTAATCCATTATTAATGCTGAAGCCATTACACATTTTGTCCACTGTTCACATTTGTTTGCAACAGCACAGGCAATATTTTAATCTGCCACGTCTGCTCTTTGACAGAGACTGATGTAGAGGGACAGGGATGTAAGGGCGAGCTATGCATCTAATCCAATGATGGAAATACACGCCATTCATTATTATAGTAGAGCCCGTAATAGATCAAAGCACCAAAAACCTGCTGCCACCAAACGCAAGCGCACGTCTGGCATCTAAAAACCAGCCCAAGTGAAACAACAGCCACCTTTTTCTTCATCACCTTTTTCCCTCAAATAATTTTTCTCAAAGCTCCACCGGCACATTGTTGAACCTGCTCTGCATAAGCTCCGCTAAGCTTTCACCTTTGACATTTCCTCTGCACCACGAGTACAACATGTGGTTATACAGAGGGCAGTGTGATTGGCTACATTTGTTCTAAAATCTATGTGAAATACTTAGGAATTTTAAATTAAATTATTAATAAAACAATTTTTTTATAAAATTATTATTAAAATTATATTGAATTAAATACAATTTAAATTAAATGAAAAATTCAATTAAATAATTTGAATTAAATAAAAAAGATAATACAAATTCTAAAGTTTACTGAAGTGTTACAGAAAATATAATTAATTGAAACCATCAAGTAACATAATAAAATAAAAATGTAATTAACACATTTTCCTTATATCCTGAATACATGTAAGTGAATGAATCTTCATAATTAATCAATAAAAATATGCATTTTCAAGATAAATATATTTTTAAAAATATCACGAACCTTTAATTGATTAACAAACTATGATTAACAAAACTAGTTCACTTCTTTGTATATGTGTATTCAAATAGCTAAATGTAATAATTTTTGTTAAATGAAAATTAACTATGAAAAGTATATATATACACTGCCCTACAAAAGTTTGGAAACACCCCAACCTTTCTAAACCTTCCAACAAGACAATGACCACAAGCACACTTCCAAGCTGTGCAAATCCTATTTGGAGAGGAAACAGTCAGCTGGCATCATGTCTGTCATGGAATGGCCTCCCCAATCACCCGACCTCAACCCAGTTGAGCTACTATTGGAGAAACTGGACCGTGATGTCCGTAAGAAGTGTCCAACCAGTGTGAATCATCTTTGGGCAATCCTTCAGGAGGCTTGGAGTAATATATAGTATCAAGTCAATGTTTGAATAAACTGACAGCTCGGATGCCCAGATTATGCAGAGCTGTAATAGCTGCTAATGGTGGATATTTTGATGAATCGAAAATTTCAGTTTTTTTATGTATAAACTGTTTATGTAATAAAATATGTTTTCGTAGTTTGTGTTGTCCCTTATCAGTGCAAAATTATCACAAATTAAAAAGGATTCATGCCAATATCGTCCAAAACCCCACTTTTCTAGGGGTGTTTCCAAACTTTTGGAGGGCATTGTATAAAATTGCATATAGTTCTTTCTGGTCCTCGAATCTGATTAGCTAAAAAGAGTGTTGATATTAGAGTCCAACAGAACTTCAACAGCCGTTTCACCATTTGTATCACTCCGCTTGGCGAAGCTGCCATATTTCTTACAGCGAGTGTCATGGCAGATGCTCAAATCCACTATAATTTAAAAAAATATTATTGTTTTGTGTCACAGAGTATAGTTTTAAGTGCATTTTATGTGAGAATGTACTTGTTTGAACTTCAAATATGGGGTTTGTTAATAAAGATAACGTCTATTTGAAAATTTGCTTCGGCGTTTTCAGAGACTTAAGCTCCAGGGCTTCAGCTGACGTTCAGCACTCATAAACCCAAGATTCAAAATGTCTTGGTGACAAACGGGTAAAACAGTGGTTTGAAGGATAGAGGTAAAGATTAGAAAACATTTAATTACAATTAATTTGCTTTTTTGGGGGGATAATGTCATCTACGATACTTGTTCTAAATATACGCAACACTATTTTTTTGGTATACCACTGTTACACTGAACAACATTTTAGTGAGTGTTTTCTGTAAATCATGGTAAAAATGTCTGATAGTGAAATTGAAATGACAGTTGCCTCTTTCTTCATCAAAGCCCTCAAATAATTTTTCTCAAAGCTGCGCCAGCACAGCTTTCTTTGCCCTTTCCTCCACGGTCTGAGTACTGCATGAGGTCATACAGAGGGCAGCGTGATTGGCTACGTTTGTTCGTGTCTGTCAGAGTAATCGTCCTCTAATACACTCATCCACATTCATTTCTTTTTTCTTCTGGATTGTGCAGATTCTCATTTTGCCTCTCTACTTTCTCTGTAACGTGTCAACATATTGTGTACAACATACAATTTCCAATTTGCACTGAGATGAAAATGTAGGCCACAACTTGAAAGCTGTATCATCTCAATGCCTGGCAGGCCGTTAGTGAATCACGCTCACCTCCTGTTTCTACCGATTTGAATAGAATAAATGGGGGGGGGGGGGGGGGGGGGGGCATCAAGAATGCAATAACACAGCAGCACTGGACACCAGCTTTCAGGTATACGTCTTTCATGATGAGATTGTAAGGTTCATCTAAACGCAGTCTTTGTCTCTTTTAACCCAGATGGACTCAATGCAGCACGTTCACCATGAATGCATTCAGAATTACACATTAAGAGGCTTTTATTTCTGTGGCTCCAGGAGAGAGACTGAAGGCGCCGCTTGTAGCTTGTCTGATCGTGGCTGAGGGTTAGTGTCCTTGTAATGATCTAAGTGTTAATGTATGAAATTTAATTACACCGTCATTGGGACATTCATCCCAAAGTGCACAGTGCTTGGCGTACACCGTTGGAGTAAAAAAAGTACAAAAAGGCGAGTTGCTTACAAGGCTATCTACAGTCAGTCTGGCAGACTGTCATATTAGCAGTAGCGCATTGAATTAGAATATCAAAACAGCACAAAAATGCCTTGTACAGCTAATTGCATGTTTATACAAGTTGCTAGCAAATAAACAAGAAAACAGAAAGTGTGCCCTCATTAAAAATAAAATAATTGGCATGGTGTCATACTATTTTAAAACCCCAGGAAAGGTCACATGAGGTCAGTCACCTGGAATAGGCCACACTTTTCGGATAGAAGAATAGTGATGCAAAGTATTTGTTAATTTGAGATTTCAGCAGCACTGGGTGATAATTAGATAAGTGTTTTAGTAGTGTGACAGCAGGTCAGATGTTTTCAAAATTCTAGTGAGTTTCACTAACAAGCAGTTTAGGGTGAAGTGATGTGGAGTGACAGATTGTTCATTATAATTTCTAAATACTGCTGTTTATCACAAAGTTTTGAATAATTTATAATGTCAACCTAATTTAGATCCTCCGTGTTTTTCTGGAAGATAAATTGTGCTCTACATACTTTTTTTTTGAAGGAAAAATAATAGTTTTATTATTACAGTTGAATAAAGTGACGAAGTGTAGGCCAACCTGGAAGCATCACCCTACACTGGGTTAAATACAACCCAGCACTAAGTAAAATATGGACAAACCCAGCGATTGGGTTGTGTTCAACCACCAGTTGGGTTAAATGTTCAACCCAACCTTCTGGGCAGTAAACCAACCGCTGGGTCAAAACAACACAATCGCTGGGTTTTACCCACCACTGGGTTGTATTTAACACAACATTTCTTAGAGTGTATACCCCCAACAAAACAAAACAAAACACGATTTTCCTTTGGCATTTGTTTTATTGCAGAAAATAATCTCTGTACAACTTTTGTATAAATTATATAATTTTTTTTTCATCAAAGTACTTTTAAGAATTTTGAAGCCTAAAGACAAATCGTCAGAAGGAAAAACCTAAAGGCAGTGGCTATTTGCACTAAGTATAAATAGTGATGGAGGCTATTTACACTAAGCTATTTACACACTGAATTCAGAACAATTGAACCATAAGTGGACAAAGTCATTTGCGTGTCCTGCAGCACTCTGTTGCCCCAAAATAAATTCAATGCAACTAGCTAGTTTTTATTTGAAACTTTTCAAGTTTAGCTAGGCTGCAGCCTAAGTATTTTAAATTTCAAATAGCTTGTAGAGTGACAAGCTACAGCTTTAAAGCATTTTCCCTGACAAATGTTTTGAGAGTAGGTTATCATTCAGTCCATCGAAGCAGTGCAGCTTGGGACTGTTCTTATAAACAACAGCGCAGAGGTCAAGCTAGGCTAAGCTCACTCTCACCCTCTTCACGCTCAACTCAATGCCACAGATCACTTGGGCTTTCCACCTCACTTTACTCCACTTCTCACTGCAGTTAACATGACATAAACTGAGCTAAGATGCTAGATTCTAACAAACTCTTTAATTTTCTATTCAACACAGGAATGAAAAAAAGACAACCATTTTGTTGGATTGACAAGGATGCAATGGCAAAAATAGGCTTCCTGTATATTTACAACTAATATCCAAAAAATATTGGAGTAATTACTGACAAGTGGCCCCCGTCAAGACAAATATTAATTTTCATGTTGGTCCAGACAGTTTTTTCTGGTTAGTGCTGGTCTAGCTGGTCAACCATTCTGTTAACCATGTAGCAAAACTCAACTAAAACTTACTTGTCTTTCCGGTAAAGCTAATTAGTGGGATAGTTCATCCAAAAATTAACATTTTGACATCATATTTTCACCCTCAAGTTGTTCCAAACCTGTATGAATGTCTTTCTTCTGCTGAACACACACACACAAAATATATTTTGAAGAACAGTTTCTGGTCCCCACTGACTTCCATAGTATAAAAAAATATATATATATATATATATATATATATATATATATATATATATATTAATACTATGGAAGTCACTGACTTCCATAGTATATAAAAAAAATAAAAATAAAAATATATATATAAATATATATATATATATATATATATATATATATATATATATATATTAATACTATGGAAGTCAGTGGGCAACT
The DNA here is from genome assembly GCF_936440315.1 of Barbus barbus. NCBI lineage: Eukaryota > Metazoa > Chordata > Actinopteri > Cypriniformes > Cyprinidae > Barbus > Barbus barbus. The sequence goes on along the minus strand of NC_136734.1, from coordinate 15,723,541 downwards.
TTTTGGTTACCCATATTCTTCAAAAATCTGGTCCCCACTGACTTCCATAGTATAAAAAAAAAATATATATATATATATATATATATATATATATATATATATATATATATATATATATATATATATATATATATATATATATATATATATATTTTAATACTATGGAAGTCACTGACTTCCATAGTATATAAAAAAAAAAAAAATTATATATATATATATATATATATATATATATATATATAATTAATACTATGGAAGTCAGTGGGCAACTTTTTGGTTACCCATATTCTTCAAAATATTAACTTTTACGTTTAACAGATGAAAGACACTCGTACAGGTTTGAGGTTTGGAACAACTTGAGGATGAATAAATTATGACAGAATTTCCATTTTTAGGTGAACTACACTTAAGTGAAAAGGTTTCATCTAAAATATCTACTTACCAGTTCCACGAAATAGTTATACAACTTGTAGTTTTCTAAAGCTTAAATTGAAGTTTGAGTTTCAGTGAAGTTATTGATATATGAATCGCATGAAGAAGAATTGAGAGCTATGGCTGGAGGCAAGAATTTTAGTGAGTATTTTCATATATTTTAGCCTGTTTTATTTAACATATACAACTATCATATGATTTGTCCTTATTTACTTTTTGTTCTCTATCAAAACGCATATTAAACAATGTAAAAAAATGCTGAAGAATCGCTTTTGCAAAATGCCTAATTTTATTTAACTGAATTTCAGTTCCTCAAATCGAATCTCCCTTGTCCTATCTGTGAATGTCAAAAAGTTTAGATAACCTTTATAAAAACCAACATATATTTAATACATGGTATAAGATGTGGCAGTAAAATCAGAAACATGTCGATCCCGTCCTATTTCAGCATCAATGATTACGTCTTTCTCAGTAGCTCAACTGATAGAGCATTACCGACGGCAAGGTCATGGGTTGATAAAATTGATAACTTGAATGCACTTCAAATCACTTTGGCTAAAAGTGTCTGCCAAATGCATGAAAAACCCCCCCATAAAATTTGACATTTTCAGGAAAGCAATCATAGCCTGATATCTTCTGAGTCACACTGGATGGGTCATGCTGCAAATACTTGAGGTGCATTTTCTTCAGCATACCAGCTACGGCCCAGTTAACCAATCAGATTAACTGTAATTTCTAGTGCACAACACACCAAACCACGCAAACAAATGAGTTTCATCTGTAGCTAATTGGCCTCTCCAGGGAATCGAGAGCAGAGACAGTAAAAGGTGCCTGATAATGAGGACAGTTCCTATGCCTGGCCTGAGTTCCTTCATGTTGCATCATTCACGTCTCACTCTACTGCGGGCCGTGACCTTTGGCTGACTTCAAGTCTTGTTCAACAACTTTTCTGACAGACTAATTAAACTTTTTGCTGTCTTCAAAATTACGAGTCAAATGAATGAGCATAGCAAAGGTTCTTGTTAGTGAACTTGATGAGTTTTCACACATTTAAAATAACCTGGAGGAAAAAAGCATGTAAAAGCATGGAATGGAATATAGCATACCGGTACTATTTCACATAATGCAAATTAAACCCAAATGAAAACAACCATGTGCTGCAACATTGAATGAATAAATCACTAAACACTATCATTGGAAACTAATCAGCACATTAGTTGCAATGCAAACGCTGCCTGTAACATTTCTTAAATTTGTAAAAGGAACTAAAATTGTGTTATGATTAACTCATCATTATCACTTTCTTTCTTGAAACACAGATTGACACATCACAGCTGCTCTTTTACAACAAATAATTAATAATAATAATAATAATAATAATAAATACTAAATTTTTGTTTGCATCTAACACTTTTAAAGAGGAAAATAAAAAATATGTTAATAATAATAATTATTATTTATTTTTTGAGTTTTTTTATTAAATGAGGTTCTTTTTTATGATAAAGGGAATTTTATCATTTTGACCTTATGTCCTAAAAAATAAAAAAAATCAACATTATTATTAATTCAGAAATTCAATTATTAGATATGACAGAAGAAGAAAAAATAATGAAATCATATCATCGACCTGAATAATTATTAGCCTATTGTCCTGTTGTCTTTTTTTTTTTGTCCTTTTTGGAGGACTGCAATATAAATATATAGTTCCAATATGGAAAACAGAATATTCTTCCTAAAATCTCTTTTTATGTTTCATGTAAAAAAAGAAAATACTAAGTGGATGGGATGACATGGGATAAGCAAATGATATAAAACCAAATAGTGCTGCTACAAGTACACAAAATCCCTCTTTGATCTGTTTGCTTTGTTTGTCGTCCACACTTCGGAAGAGGAAAAGTCATAGTCTCCTTTAGAAACCCAAGTAAAAATCAAGATGAAAGCACAACGTGGTCAGAATAAGAGATAAGCATGACATTTATAAACGCTTCTGTCGCTATTTGTTATTCAGCAGAGCTCTTTTTATGACAGTTGCCATCAATGATAGTGTGCCTTGCATTCTGAACACTTGATGACAGACAAACTTTCAAAAACTATGAGCCATTAACTTCTAGATATAAAATTTCTGGTATTAGATTTCCCACACCATTGTTCTCTCTATTCATATTCTGCAAATGAATGTCAATACACTGCAGTGCATTAATTAAAAAGATTGATTTGTCCTGCAGTTAATGCAACAGACAGAAAAGCCATTTTTCCCAGTTTCAGGCGATATGCATCATTGTATTTTTGAAAATACGAGCACAACAGCTGTCGTTTTTGATGCTATTGACAAAGTAGTTACGGTCGTGCACCAGTGTAAATATAACTAGATGTACAACAAGGTGGCTGTTGGCTGAGGAAAAAAGAAAGAACGTTTGCTGAGTTGTTTCGAGTCATCACCGCAGTGAATGAAAAGAAAGGCACTGGAGTGCTAGCAGAATGTTTCATGTCAAGGACATTCTCAATTGGGCTCAAGCTTCAAGCACAGGCTGTTTTTGTGCGTGCCGCAGGTTTATTGATCTCCACTGGTTTCCCAGCAGGTAAATTTATTCTCTGAACTGTAAAAGCAGTCTAGTTGTAGCCACGGGCCTCAGAAAGCATGTGCAAAATGACCTGCACAACAGTCTCGCCGACAGGCTTTCTTTGAGTTGCACAATGCATCAGGTAGCTTCCATGAGGTAATTTATGTCGGGCCGCATGTTGGAACAGCGTTTCCCCACCAGTATCTGCCGACCACCCCCGAACAACAGTCCGACTTCAATCCATCTTAGGTAAACAGTCTTAGGACTGCAGAATGAACGTATTCTGGTCATCTTACTTTATCACAGTGGGTCTCATTCACTAATAATTTCACACACGTGTGCTATCACCCAATCTATAGTCTTAAATATTAAGTTTCCAAAGGTTTCTTTGTTTTAGTTGCAAAAACAAATAAACCTTTGGAACCTTAATTTTGACCATTTTGGTTTCCACAAAGAACCATTTTCATCATAGTCTGAAGAACACTTGAATAATCAAGAACTTGTTTGCACTATAAAAAATGGTTTGTGCAATGGAAAGCTTTCATGGATGTTAAAAGTTCTTCATGGAACCATACATGCCAATAAAGAAGTTTTCAAATATCATTTAAAATTGTGTGTCCTTTTCATTAGTTAAATATTACAATATCTGTAAATCTTACAATTATAATTTACCATTTTGTGTCATTTTCATTAGCATTAACTAAACTAAATTCTACAATTAATAATAATATTTTAAATGTTACATCTGGCAAATCCTTTATGTCCTTGTCATTAAGAAAAATACATAAAATAATGATTTTAGATATTAGGTATATGCAGATCTGACAAGTAGGCCTATTCTTCAGCATGTTATGTCAAATTGATTATCAAAATATATATTACAAATAATAATAATACTATTTTAAATATTAGGATCTGCTAATTTGACAAATACATTTTATCATGTTACATTACTTTTTTTTTTTTTTTTTAATGAACCAGTGGATCGGATTCACACTCAATGATTCATAAACTGGACTGACACGGCTCTTGACTCGCTGATTCACTGGATTGCAAGATTATCAGTGAATAATGACTTTAATTCTTCATTGTTTGACTTTGTAAGATTTTAAATGCAGTGTACATGTCACTGGACAACTTATATATTTTTGTTTGTTTGTTTTCCTTTTAGGACAAAGAACCTCTTGCACAAATGGAAGGGTTCCATGGATGTTAAAGGTTCACAGCAAAATCCCCAGAGTTAAATCAACTCTGCTCAGAGTACATATTGTCCCAATCTACAGAGTGTTAAAGTAACACTGAAGCAGAGTTAAAGTTAATGGGATAATTAAGTGATTCATTAAGTGATGAGTGAGCATTAGAAAAGAAAACCCGTTGTTAACAATGTTGAAGATGAACAACTACTGCTCTGGCTTTTAGACATGAAAAGTTATCTCATAATCCTCAACAGTGGTAACTCTACTTCAGTGTTACTTTAACACTCTGTAGATTGGGACAATATGTACTCTGAGCAGAGTTGATTTAACTCTGGGGATTTTGCTGTGTTCTTTGTGGAGTCATAGATGCCATTAAAGCAAATAAAGTCTGAAAACTGACTGAATGATTCAGAAATTGGGTCCCACTTTATATTAGGTGGCCTCAACTGCTATGTACTTACATTTAAATTAATCATTTGATACAATGCACTTATTGTGTACATACATGTTTTTACATTGTACTTATATTTTAAAAAATACCTATATGTAGTTACAGCTGTAATTACATTTATAATTATACTGTTGACCCATCCCTTACACCTTAACCCACCCTTAAACCTACCATACCACCAAAAATGTCCCTATCCTTACCCGTATCCCACCTCAATTGCAGCAAAAGTGTTTTACAATACAATATGACCACAATAAGTACATTGCACTTATTGTTTGATGTAAGTACATAGTAGTTAAGGCCACCTAATATAAATTGGGACCAGAAATTTGACTGACCTGGTTCTTGCGTCCAAGTAGTCCAAACGTAGCCGTTAACAGCTCACTGGAGAGCAAGAGTATCAGTGAATAATGACTTTAATTCTTCATTGTATGTCTTTATACAACTTAAAAATACAGTGTTTGACTTATTCTATGTATTTTTTGTCCTTTGTAGCACTTTTTGTCATATTGTAGTATTTTTAATGATGATTTTTGCCTTTTTTTACTTTTTTATCATTATGAACGTTGCAGTGTGGAGAAGAGTTACTAGAATGTTGTGTTCCTATAGTAAAAATGACAGAACTGGAGCTTATCCCTCTAAAGAAATGTAGTTTGAGACGATTACATTCCCTGATGCAATAAAACTGCACAGTTCATTGTAAATGACTGGATGTATTACAGCTAATTATCAACTATTTTAGTGATCAACTCATTAACTTTCTTATTGGTCTCAGGTTAAAAAAACACAGTATTTATTCCACACAATAAAATAGGATTTGATAGATACAATTAAGAAGCAGGTTCTGACAATGTTAAGTGCATTACACATGCCTGATCCTTTTACCATTAACATAATATTTTATCCAACAGTTAATTTAGAAGGTTAGACTTTGTCAAAGTCCTGGTTCATGACCTTGATCTATTTCTGCATTGTCTAATGATCACTATATGCTAAAATAAAAATTAAAAAGTGCCAAAAGAAGCCTGCAAGCCTGCACTATTAGCATTGCCATGGTGCTTTTCCATTATAGCCTTGATATCTCCCTCGACCAGAGCACTTCTTTTACTTTAGGCTTTCATCTGTATTCAGTCCATGTTTTGTTGATCATGCAAAGCTGGTACACGCAGACAATCATCATGCATCTCACAGCCCCAGCGCTGGGGATTTGCTATATAGGCCTACTTCTCACCAACAGACCCCAGACTCCGAAAAATCAAGAGAGTCTGTTAAATCCCATTCTGTTAAACCCCATAATTGGAAAGCTGCTTGCTGTGATAGACTGGCATATGAAGAAGTGATTTATACAACTTGCACAGGTAAAAGAACAGTTTCAGTTTCTGCCAACTCCAGGAGAAGAAAACAAAGACACTCTCCATTTATTTATACCACATACAGCATTTGAAATCTACACTACAAAACCATTTCCACACTGTAAACAAAACAAACTGATGCGCAGTGCATGTGTGTATAAAAACAGATGGAATTAAGCGCATCTCAAATGCATTTTTAGCAATCACTGACATATGACTTCATAGCATCTGTTGTAAAAAAAAATTATTAATTTTAATGTCATACTAAAGTGTCACACACCATTACACACATATCAGTTGAGCTTCTACCTAGGCAAATTATAACACTAGACTAGAAATTACGCCTGTACATAAATATTTTAAGAGGAACAGACTCAGAGTTCAACTTTTAAGTGCCATGGATTTCAGATGTTTTAATTAACAACAAACACAGTGCAAACTGTGCACCAAACTAGCTGAAAGTAGACTGATTAGGTATAGGTGTTTGGAGAGCTCTTTTATTGCATTGCTGTCATCAAGCCAGCCAAAACATTATGATAATTTAAAACACACCAAAATTACCATAGTATCACAATGGTTAACATTGTACCTTCTCAGAAATGGAATTTCCAATATAGAAATTTTACCGTGGAATACTATGTTTTGAAGTATCATGGAGTAAAATGTAATTATCAAGGTGTGAATATGGTAATCATTTAATACTGTGGTATACAGTATATCAAAATTCCAAGATATTACCACCTAATAAAATTATTGTACAATGGTACCACTAGTATTTTTTTTCAATTATTATTATTATATATATATATATATATTTTGTTTTTTTGATGAAAGAAACGTTTAAATCAGAGGAATTCTATATAGAATTCTCAATAATTTTCACATTTTTGACCCTCCATTGTCCACAACAACACTCCTTTTCCATAAATTTCAGATTCCAGAGGTTTTAACAGCTGAATGTCCATTTAGGTGCCCACTCTTTTAACCAATGAATATACATGAGTTTTCAAGTCATTTATGATTCACTAAGGATTTTACACTCACAAGCAATCTCTACCTGATAAAATATCTTAGAGCTTGGCATAACTAGAAAATACATATTCATAAAATGTCCATGGAGTTTTAAGATTTTATTCTTTTACATGAGATTTCCAGGTCTAGAAATCACACTTTTATAATTAGGCTACCTCATATATCCAGGACAGATGTTGAGAAGGAAAACTAAAATAAGAAATATACATGTACAGTTAGGTTCATATATATTTGGACACTGACACAATTTTCATAATTTCAGCTCTGTATGCCACCAGAACAGAATTCAAAATAAAAAAATAAAAAAGAACTTGGAGTGCAGACTTTAAGCTTTAATTCAAGGGGTTGAACCAAAATAGAACATAAAATGCTAAGGAATTACAACTATTTACAAATTCAAATGTAATTGGAATAATAACTATAATCATAAATATAATTTGCAGGTAATGACTGCCTTAAGTCTGGAACTCATAGACATCACCAGAGACTGGGTTTCCTCCTTTGTGATGCTTTGTCAGGCCTTTACTGCAGCTGACTTCAGTTATTGTTTGTTTGTGGTTCTTTCTGCCTTTAGTTTTGAGTTGAAATCAGGAGATTGACTCAGCCATTGCACAATACTCCACTTTTTACCTTCAAAAACTTTTGGGTTGTGTTTGCAGTATATTTTTTGGGTCATCGTCCATTTGTTCTATGAAGCACTATCCCTATACACTTCAGAATTCTTCCAGCTGCCTCTGTCTTCTGTCACGTCATCAATAAACACCAGTAACCCAGTGCCACTGGAAGCCATGCATTCTCATGCAATCACACTACTCCACGTTTCACAGATAATGTTGTATCCTTTCAATCATGAGCTGTTCCAAGCCTTCTCCATATTTTTTTCTTCTCGACATTCTGGTACAGGTTGATCTTAATTTCAGCTGTCCAAAGAATGCTTTTCCAGAAGTGGTCTAGCTTATTTAGATGATTTTTTTGGCAAAGTCTAATCTGGCGTTGTTTGCAGCTTGTGGTGAACCCTCTGTATTTGTTCTTGTGAAGTCTTCTCTTGATTGTAGACTTTGACAGTGACACCTACCTCCAGGGGGCTGTTTCATAAAACAAGTTGACCAAATAAGCCAGGCTTATTTCAGTTCGTCTGACTTATTTTTAACCAAATCAAATGATAGTAAGTCAGACTAACTGAAATAAACCTGGCTTATTTGGTAAACCTGTTTTATGAAACAGCCCCCTGGAGAGTGTTCTTCTCTTGGCTGAATGTTTTTCTTTACCATAGGGAGGATTCTCCGATCATCCACCACTGTTGTCCTCTGTGGACGTCCAGACCTTTTTATATTGCTGACCTCACCAATGTGTTATTTTTTTCTCTCAGAATGTACCAAATTGTTGATTTGGCCACTCCTAATGTTCCTGCTATCTCTCTGATGGATTTGTTTTTGTTTTTGAACAATTGTCTGTTTCACTTGCAAGGAGAGCTCCTTTGACTGCATGATGTGGGTTCACAGCAACAGCTTCCAAATGCAAATGGCACACTTAGAATCAACTCCAGAACTTTTACCTGCTTAACTGAAATAGAAATAATGAAGGAATAGCCCACGCCTGTCCATGAAACAGCTTTGTAATTCCTTATCCTTTACTCCAGTTTTGACGAGAATGCCCTCAATCTAAAGATCAGAGTGAGCACTTTAAGCCCATATTCCTTATATAACTCTAACTTGAATGTTTTGGTCAACAGCTAAAATAAAAAAAAAAAATGTGCCTGTCTCCAAATATATACTGACCTAACTGTATTATTAGTATTGTTATTATTATTCTGCTTTAGTCTTATTTTAAAGATTTTTTTGTCCTTTTATTATTTTATTATTTTTTTATTTTTTTATCTTGAGACCCCTTTGAAAGTTGATTGAAAATTGAGCCTCTCCTAGTGGGCCCCGGGCCTCTTGGATGAGAACCACTGCTGTAAAATAGGAAATAATAAGGATGACAATAATAATTCTTCAATTACCATAACAAAAGCAGACATTTCAGAAGCATATATTCAGACTGGATACTTGTGCTGCCTTCATGTTCTCCTAGGAAGTCCCTATTTATGAGTCCAGAAGTGGTAATTACAACATAATGTGCTTTCTAGTAAGTGTGGTCAGAATAAAATGGATGTGTTTGGCAAAGTCATATTTATTCTCTCTTTCTCACTTACTGAGAAATTCAGGCTGTTTTAGTGCTAATGCAACAACATGAAGAGTAAAGGATGTGAGTTAGGAGTGTAACTGATGCTTTAATGCATTTAATCATGACTTCCATTCTTGTGCTGCCACTGAGAATGATGGGTAATGCAGTTCTGTTGCACAAGCTTGTCACCTCGTAAATAGCTAAATTAGTAGGATTGCTTGGAAAGCTTTATAGATTTTCTTTATCTACAGCACACAAAATGTGCACAAAATACTATGTACACCGGACATGCACAATTAAAACATAATTATGACCCATTAACCCTTGTCATGATTCTCAAAGTAATTGCAAAATTGCTTTCATTTATGTGTGTGTGTGTGTGTGTGTGTTTTTTTTTAGCAATTACTCAGACATTAGCTGAATATATTAAGTCTAGGTATATTATATGTACTATACATGGATTATTCTTTATGGTGATTTTCTTGTATCCAGTTTTCTCCCATAAAAGCTGTTTTTATTATGGCAAAGCCTTTCTTCTTTATTTTGATTCACAAAAGCAGCACTTGTTGTAACACTGATCACACATTTTCATAAAATATTAATTGTCCAAGATGTTGTCCAAGATGATGATGATGATGTTTAAGAGGAAGAAGAAGAACTACTATTATTATTGGAATAATGTAATGAATGAATGTTGCATGGGGTTTCTCAAACATTTATATTTCACATTACTAATAATAATAATAATAATAAAGTCGAGTGACAATTATTACCATTGAGAACGACTCACATAGACGTAGCTTTCTTTGCAGTAATAGATGGTATGTCCTCTTTTTTAATGAAAATGGATGTTTTTATATAGCAGTCAATTTATAGATGGAAAACTGGGAGAGTTAACTTCTTTGCAAATCAATTTCATAATGAGAGGGTGGCTTTATATTTCTCTCAGCCATCCCCTCATAACTGCAAATTCACCCAGCAGGGACGAGGACAGAGTGTAGTACATCTTCACTGTAAAACTGTCATCACCGCATGTCATGTCTAGACTGCTGTCGATCGCTGCGACTTTGGTTCCTTATCATGCAAATAAATGAGGTTTTTATTGACTGGCAGACCTCCCAAAAGTGGGTCTGCTAGTGATGGTGGCAAGCCTGCAGGACAAATAACACCATGTGGCAGTCAATAAAGTGAAGATCATAGAATTTTTGCACCACTGTTTTAGCCAGAGGTGCTCGGTCACAACGCATAGAGCATTGCCTCTAAAAATAATTCGATCATTACTTGCTCACCCTAAATGCATTAGGGCATGGCCTATCGCCAAAAACTAAATGTTTGACCACTGGTTTTGTGATGTGGCTATGGGGGCTGAGAGGGATCAGGGCAAACAGCAACAGAGGAAATTACTGCTGAAAAGAGAAAATACGTAAAAAGAAAAGGATAAAACCTTTCGGAGAAAAAGAAAATAGGGAAGGCCAAGAATTGCTGCTAGAGAAAAGCTGGTTAGCGATGCATGCTCAGCCTTTTGCTGCTTCTTCAGATTAACCTAGAAAGCTCATCCGCAGCAGAGAGAGAGAGAGAGAAGCGAGGTTTTCACAGCAAGGTCAAGGTGTTGTATCTTTAAAAAAGAAAACTTGAATAAGTTGGTTGTTAAACAATTTGACGTGTCTGATGCTGGGTGACAAAATGCCACCAAAAGTGAAAAATGAATATACTATATGAATAGAATATCATAAGGCGTATTATTCATTTTCTTAGCACCAAACGATGAAAAACCAATGTGCTTACAAAGAATTGCCACTAATTTTTGATTGCATGGATGAATGCAAACAAAATAACCCTGAACCTGTTGAAATAACATTAAACCAGAAATGTGTGGTTCATAATTGACCATATATTCAAAAGAAAGAAAACTAAAACGCTAATTTGTATTCATAAAATGAAGCATTAAGATTTTAATAATTTTTATTAAGGAATATACTGTACATATTCACTGTATTCACAAAATAACAAATTAAAAAATATATATTTAGAAATAAAATAAAAAAAATGAATAACGAAATGTAGGTTTAGCACCAACAGACCTGTGTTCACTGTGACAAAATAACATACATTTAAAAAAATAATATTTCATTTAATTCATTCCTCAGGTCCTCAACTACCCATTCTTGTGTTGTTTAAAAGCACTATACTTTTTTCTCTTCATGGAATCCAAAAGGAAACATTTAACAATGTTAAATTGTTAAATTTAACATATATGTATTCACCACAGTCGGTCAAAACAGCTTAAAAGTAGAGCATACACAAGTGATATGTGATGATCCATGTTTTCTGAAGCCATATGATACATTTGTGTGAGAAAAATGTTTTTAAATAATCTTTTTCATATTTTAATATATTCACACCAATGACATGCTCATTTTGAGATTAATGATGCCAAATGTCACTGATGTCTCATAACTGATCACGGTGGGCCAAATGTTAATTGCACATATTTAAAATCGCACATACTGCATGTCTCATTATGAATCATCAATAAGTTCTCACTGATTATGTAACATATGGCATCAGAGGACTTGGAATCTAGCATACAAGTCATACGGACTACTGATCCGGTACTTTATTTAATACTTGACATTCGCTCATCAGCAAATGCATTTCGAGAATTGGAAACATTAATCTGAGATCTGGGAAGGTGATAAAAACTGCATTTATATCATTCATTTTGAGCAATGAAAAAATTGTTGGTCAATAAAAGTGTAAAATGCTCTAACACAATCTGCCTAGTTGATAAACTGACCAGTGTGCAATGAAATCCATGGTTTGGATGCTAATCCTGGATCTGAATTAGAGAGACTCGCTAATAAACCGAGCCTCCAAGCAATGAACACACTTCCCTCTGCCCAGACAACTGTTTCTGGTCTTTTTCCCCACGAGGAGTTAAAGGATGAAAACTTCTGAGACTAAACAGATGTGCTAAAGGCTAACAATAACCTCAAGAGATGCATGCTTTAAATAAGGCTAACTAGAGGTGACAGCCAGCACAAAATATTGAGTAATTAAGCACTATTAGAGGCAAGTCGGGTGAATGGGAAAATGTCAACGTTTGCTTTTATGTAAATGAGACTCTAATATAGCCCCCCCGCCTCTACTTGTTGTATAAACCCCTCCATACAAACCACCAACTCATGCTTAAGTAATCTCTTACTCCTTCAACTCAGATTTAATATTCATTTAAGGACTCTTGAATGCTGTTCTTGTGTGAAGGCGCTGGTGATTCTGTCACTGTGGACAACAAAAGATTTGGATGGGTTTGTAATAACGTCAAGGCCAGATGGTTAAATCCACCAGATAAGACAGAACAGCGGGAGATGATCTGAAATTCACTTTTATGATAACTACAAGGGACTGGGACAAGCAAAAGAGAATGTGCAAATCAAAAGTTTTTGATTCAGATCACAATCAGCGACCTTCATAACCTGATTTACAGATGAACCTGGAGTTGTGTCTAATTGCAGGGACACACAGCTAAAGGTACCTGCTATTTTAGGTATGCGAAAAATTGACAGTGGGGGAATGGGTCTGGTTGTCAAAAAAAAAAGAGTTGCTATAGGTCTTTTTATATACAGTGGTCTGAAAAAGTGTTGGCCCCCTTCCTGATTTTTTTTTTTTTTTGCATGTTTGTCACACTTTAATGTTTCAGATCATCAAACAAATTTAAATATCAAAGATAACACAAGTAAACGCAACATGCAGTTTTTAAATGAAGGGTTTTTTTTATGTAGGGAAAACAAAATCCAAACCCACATGGCCCTGTGTGAAAAAGTGCCCCCTGTTAAAACATAACTGTGGTTTATCACACCTGAGTTCAGTTTTTGTAGCCACACCCAGGCCGGATTACTACCACACCTGTTCGCAATCAAGAAATCACTTAAATAGGACCTGCCTGACAAAGTGAAGTAGACCAAAAGATCCTCAAAAGCTTACACATCATGTTGAGATCCAAAGAAATTCAGGAACAAATGAGAAAGAAAGTAATTGAGATCTATCAGTCTGGAAAAGGTTATAAAGCCATTTCTAAAGCTTTGGGACTCCAGCGAACCACAATGAGAGCCATTATCCACAAATGGCGAAAACATGGAACAGTCGTGAACCTTCCCAGGAGTGGCCGGCCGACCAAAATTACCCCAAGAGCGCAGCGACGACTCATCCAAGAGGTCACAAAAGATCCCACAACAACATCTAAAGAACTGCAGGCCTCACTTGCCTCAGTTAAGGTCAGTGTTCATGACTCCACCATAAGAAAGAGACTGGGTAAAAATGGCCTGCATGGTAGAGTTCCAAGACGAAAACCACTGCTGAGCAAAAAGAACAAAGGCTCGTCTCAGTTTTGCCAGAAAACATCTTGATGATCCCCAAGACTTTTGGGAAAATACTCTGTGGACTGACGAGACAAAAGTGGAACTTCTTGGAAGGTGTGTGTCCCATTACATCTGGCGTAAAAGTAACACAGCATTTCAGAAAAAGAACATCATACCAACAGTAAAATATGGTGGTGGTAGTGTGATGATCTGGGGCTGTTTTGCTGCTTCAGGACCTGGAAGACTTGCTGTGATAAATGGAACCATGAATTCAGCTATCTACCAAAAAATCCTGAAGGACAAATTCCGGCCATCTGTTCGTGACCTCAAGCTGAAGCGAACTTGGGTTCTGCAGCAGGACAATGATCCACAAAACACCAGAAAATCCACCTCTGAATGGCTGAAGAAAAACTAAATGAAGACTTTGGAGTGGCCTAGTCAAAGTCCTGACCTGAATCCTATTGAGATGCTGTGGCATGACCTTAAAAAGGCGGTTCATGCTCGAAAACCCTCCAATGTGGCTGAATTACAACAATTCTGCCAAGATGAGTGGGCCAAAATTTCTCCACAGCGCTGTAACAGACTCATAGCAAGTTATTGCAAATGCTTTGTTGCTGCTAAGGGTGGCCCAACCAGTTATTAGGTTTAGCGGGCAAACACTTTTTCACACAGGGCCATGTGGGTTTGGATTTTGTTTTCCCTTCATAATAAAAAACTTCATTCAAAAACTGCATGTTGTGTTTACTTGTGTTGTCTTTGATTAATATTTAAATTTGTTTGATGATCTGAAACATTAAAGTGTGACAAACATGCAAAAAAAATTAAAAATCAGGAAGGGGCCAACACTTTTTCACACCACTGTATGTTATAAAAAAAATCTGATGAAGGAAAACAGGTTAGATATTGTGTATGAATCTTTACTACATTTTTACTTCTTGACTAACTAAAGTAATTGGTTTTGAAAATAAAATAATGACAATTGTTTAAAATAATTGGAAAATCTATTTACTGTATTTCTGTTTAATGTCATTTTACCTATAATTTACTTGAACAGATGTAATTGTAATAATAACATTAACCCAAATTAATAATACTGCTTTAAAAATGTATATTCAATAATACATAATACATTTATTGTTCATACGGTACTAATTGGAAAAATGTCTTAATGACAATATGCACTGATACCACTTGCAGCTGCTACTAACAACAACAATAATAATAATAATAACAACAGTTGTTGTTGCTGTTGTTATTATTATTGAAGTACGTTTGTTAGTTATATGGAAAAATAAATGTAATGTAATTAAATTAGATGTAAGTTATTGCAGTAAGTTATTAAATTAAATTGGTATTAAATACTTGAATGGGTGTAATTTAGCCTAAATAAACTCAAATGTGTATCACTGTCTTGAAAATGTAATGTTTCTTTAAGTAAATTTTAAATAAGTCTTTAATGTAATGAAAATACCACACATTGAATCGTTACAACCATAGACTGTAAAAAAAGATGGACGACGCGTCTCCGCTTCCTTCCATTATAGAAAAGTGAAGCCAAAACATCTCAGTATGGCCGCTGCCATCATGAATAAATGACGTCATTTGGAGCCCGAGTCTGCGCAGCAGAGATTCGTTTGAAGCCAGAGTCTGCGCAGTAGAGTCGTGAGGTGGAGCTGCAGAATCAAACTCCCATCCAAACTCCCGCAGACCCAATCAACCATAACGACATGCCCCGTTTTTATAGCATCAAATTACTAGCTAAAAATTACTGTCAAACCTGAGAATTATCACACAATCTCACACCCTACATAAACCATGGACATTCTTCTACAGATTGCAGAGTATTGTTCTGTGTATAGCACTCTCCTAGTGTTAGCTGCGATACGGAAGCTGTTTCTGATTTTCTAGCCTGTGTTTCCTGGATCTATCTTTGTCTCGCCATATTGACTCTGTGCTTCACTTGGACTATTGCTCATGTTTCTGGATTGCCCCTCTTGTCAAGCCCTCTGGATAACGTTCTCTGTGGACTGACTTGCGCCTGGTTTGGATTATTCTTGTTTCTCGTCTGTGCCATACATGTTTGCTGGTGTTTTGACCCTGCCTGTGTTTTGAACATGTCTCTGTATAATAAAGCTTGCAAATGGATCCGCATGTCTCGCATCTCGTTCGCCCTGTTACAGAAAACTTGGCCACACAAGGATCCAGCAGCGTTTCTGAGGATCATTGGCCAGGTATGGACAAAGCAATAATTTTGTTAGCCCTTAAACAAGGCTCGCGATCGCTGCAGAACTATTTTCGCGAATTTTTTGCCATTGCAAACTATTCTGATCTACAGGACTGTTTGTTAATAGATTTTTTCTGTGATGGCATTAATTAGTGACAGCTGATCATTGTGAGTCCAGCCAAGTCACAGCTGATCGTCGTGAGGCCAGTCAAGTCACCGTTGATCTTCGTGAGTCCAGTCAAGTCACCGTTGATCTTCGTGAGTCCAGTCAAGTCACCGTTGATTTTCGTGAGTCCAGTCAAGTCACCGTTGATTTTCGTAAGTCCAGTCAAGTCACCGTTGATTTTCATGAGTCCAGTCAAGTCACCGTTAATTTTCGTGAGTCCAGTCAAGTCACTGTTGATTTTCGTGAGTCCAGTCAAGTCAATGTTGATCTTCGTGAGTCCAGTCAAGTCACGTTGATCGTCACGAGTCAAGTCACGTCTCAGCTGTTCGTCACTAGTCAAGTCACATCGCCGCTGATCTTCCAGTGTCTCTTCATGCCTGTTACGTCCTGTCCGTCACACCCAGATATTCAAGGTCAGTTCCTCGATTTCCCAGTCTGGTATCCAGTGTGAGGGATGCACCGCTGGTGTCTGCACACGCAGCTGGTATCCCCAAATGCACCTGTTCCTGAACTAACGCCCTTGTCTGAAGCACTTCCCTTGATGGGGATTGTTTTGTTGTGTCTGGGCTGCGTACACCACCATAGAACTGGCTGAGTTGGCGGCTTCCACTATGATGTATCCAGAGATGGTGGCGCCCAGCAACAATTTCTCCCTGTTACCTTGTTAGACTACTGTAGAACCTCCAGAGGTGGCAGAATCTGCTGCAGAACCTACAGAGGTGTCAGTGGTGCTCAATTATGATCTCCCAGTGTGTCCTGTCATAGTCAAGGAGACTGTCGCCTGTCCTGTTACAGCCAGAAGGGCTGCCCCTGAACATGGAGGCCAATTGTGAATTATTGTCCTGTCCCAATCTAGCCCAAGAGGTTGTCTTTGAATTAGTAGCCTTGTCTGTCATTGCCAAAGAGGCCACTAATGAACCGTCTGTTTGTATAGTCACATCCAATCAGACTGAAAATTAACAGTCTGCCAACCCAGTTTCAGCTAAGGAGTTTCCCTTTGAACGATCTGTCTTGCTCCCACTGAATCTGACTGTGAAATATATGCTTGTCTAATATCACTTACTGAAATGTTTGCCAGTCCATTCTCAGCCAGTGCACCTGGTTTTGATCTGTCAGCCGGTCCCCTGCTCCCAAGTGTGTCTAATTCTGAACCATTTGTCTTACCAGTCTCAGTCTGTGAATTTAACCCTGAATTAACTGTATGTCCTGTTCCAGTCCATGAGTCTAATATTGAACTGCCTGTTTTGAGCCAGGAAACTATAAATGCACCTCATGTCTGTACCGTTAACCCTGTCACTGCCATAGAGACCATTTATGAACTGCCTACCTATCTGGTTTCAGTTAACAAACCTGATTCTGAGCCTAGTGTCAGTTCTGATTCAGTCAGTAGGTTTGATGTTAAACCTTTTGTCTGTCCAATTTCTGCTAGTGGGTCTGAGTATGAACCGTCTGTCTACTTGGCTTCGATCACTGAACTGTCTGTCAATCCAGTGTCAGTCAATGTCCACAGACCCTCATAGTTGGCCTTTTGGTTAGGTGAGGGGGCATAAGAGATTATTTGTTAAATATAACAAATAGTTGTGTGTCTGACTGGTCCAAATGTTACAACAAACAAATTATACAGCGAGCAAAAACATTACATTTTCAAATAATAGGTTATAATAACTGAATTCAGCCTAGTGTGAGCACTCTTAAAAAAAAAAAAAGCTCCAGTAATAATAAGTGAAGCTGTCTGCAGTGTATGATGAATGAATCTCTTATTTACATCGCATATACATCTGCACTTTGTTGTTTCTGATGAGAGAACTCGCCAAAGTGCATAATTAAGCCAGTGAGCGCACGCACTGACCAAAACTTTAAGTAAAATGCTCAAGTGATTGCTAACCAGCCATTTAAATGTAAAGTAGAAAGCTCATTGGCTGCGCATGCAACATGAACCAATCGGCTTGCCAAGTTGTTTAATACTGTGAATATCATCAGTTACGTTACTCATCAGCCTGCACCATCTAGAGTTCCCTATCTGTCGGTCACTACGAGTTATGTCGTGACGACATAGGGGATTTACTTGCAAGCTCCAAACATCTCTGACTAAAGAGAAAACGCCAATGAAATTGGCTAGTGGATTTTGCATACCTGAGCCACTCCCCGTACATACGGGTATAAAAGGGCGACAGGTGCATCCACTCATCAGATTTTTGCTTCGGAGCCAAGTGGATGAAGACGGTTGTGCGATTCTCCACAAAGCCTCATCTTTGTTTTGTTCCTGGTTGGCGTCACGGTCCAGGCAGCGGAGTCCCTTTTCACCAGCGATTCCCCTGGGCACTTCAACTGAAAGAGCAAATTCTAAAAGAGCAAAATCACGGACGATCGCGTCTTTTTCAAGATGCCGTTTCGTCCGTGTCCTCTTGGTTGCGGTCGTTTTCTGTTCGCGGATGACGGACACGATCATTGTCTTCAGTGTCTCGGCAGTGCAGAGACAGACAGAGGCGATCCAGCACATCCTGCCCCGGCGCGATGCACCGGCAACGGTTGCCCCCGGGTCCAGGCCTCTGTCTGCTCGGTGACGTGGTTGCCCCCCTGCGTCCTCCAGAGCTGCTCCGCCCCGTGCCGAATCAACACCTGGGCCGGTGCGTTGAGCCTCTCGCAAGAGGGCGGCGCCCCCCGCGTCCCAGCCGGGCCCCAAGTCGTCCAGGAGATCGACGAAGCGGCCCTGGCGTGGGCTAACCGGAGATGTTGGAGTTTGCTCTTTCTCAGGAGGCGGCGAGGACAGTGCCGCTCCTTCCCCCGGAGGAGGGCCGGGTGGAGAATCTTGTGTTTCCTTTTGTTTCTGTTCCGCCATTGGTCCAAGGGCCAGCGGTACCCACAATTTCACAGAAAGAGCAATTTCCTTTTCCTCCGGGTTATCAGGTTAGCGGGTTGACAGTGTGCGACGCACTGCCTCATCACTCTCGCCCGCGACCCATCTTGCCAGCGGCCAAGAGAGTGCGGTTCGGGGACGCAGTGCCTGCCCACGCACACCTCTAGCCAGTCCCCTTTGGGACCCAGGGAGTTCGGTAAGGATGCTTCAGAACGCGCTGCCTTTTGTACCATCCAGCCCTACTTCTCTGCGCTGCACCACCGCAGGTACGTCGATTGTGCCGTTGGAGCACCTTGCACGGCCTCTGGAAACGTGGCTTGCGCTGCCCAGCCCGTCTCGGGGGCTCACGCGCACAATTCGACTCGGCTATGCGATTCAGTTCGCCAGGCGACCTCCCAAGTTCAGCGGCGTTCTCGAGACCTCAGTGGTAGCTCGGAACGCTCGGAGTGGTCCTCCTGGCAAAGGATGCAATCGAGCCGGTCCGTCCAGCCGAGATGAGGCAGGGGTATTACAGCCCTTACTTCATCGTACCCAAGAAAGGCATGGGTCTTCGACCAATCCTGGATTTGCGAGTCTTGAACCGGGGCATGCACAGGCTCCCGTTCAAGATGTTGACGCACAGGCGCATGATCAGGTGCATCCAGCCCCAGGATTGGTTTGCAGCGATCGACCTGAAGGATGCTTGTTTTCATGTTTCGATCCTTCCGCGACACAGACCGTTCCTAGGGTTTGCGTTCGAGGGTCGGGCATGGCAGTACAAGGTCCTCCCCTTCGGGCTGTCCCTGTCTCCCTGTGTCTTCACGAAGGTCGTAGAAGGCGCCCTTGCCCTGCTACGGGAAGTGGGCATCAGGATCCTCAACTATCTCGACGACTGGCTCATTCTGGCCCAGTCCGAGAGCAGTTGTGCGATCACAGGGAGCTGGTGTTACGGCACCTCAGCCAGTTGGGGCTTCGGGTCAACTGGGAAAAGAGCAAGCTCTCCCCTGTGCAGAGAATCTCTTTTCTCGGTGTGGAGTTAGACTCGGTTTCAGAGTCCCGAGGTGGGCATGGCGCCACGGTTCACTTCGGGTGAGTATCACACGTGAGTGTCGCCGCTCCTTCAGCCCCTGGACGGACCTTGCTTTTCTACGGGCCGGAGTGCCCTTAGAACAAGTGTCCCGGCATGTTGTTGTCACAACAGATGCCTCCAGCACGGGCTGGGGCGCTACTTGCAACGGGTAGGCAGCCTCGGGGCTCTGGACGGGGCCTCGACTGCTTTGGCACATCAATTGCATGGAGCTGTTGGCGGTGCACCTGGCCTTGCGGCAGTTTCGGCCACTGCTGCTAGGCAAGCATGTGTTGGTCCGTACGGACAACACTGCGGCTGTGTCGTACATCAACCGGCTGGGAGGTGTACGATCACACCGCATGTCACAGCTCGCCTGCCATCTCCTCCTCTGGAGTCACAAGCAGCTCAGATCGCTGCACGCTGTCCACATTCCGAGGGACCTCAATCGTGCGGCCAATGCGCTCTCACGACAGCTCACTTTTCCTGGAGAGTGGCGACTCCATGGGGAGACGATCCGGCTGATCTGGAGTAGATTCGGGGAAGCTCAGGTAGACCTGTTTGCTTCCCACGAGTCCTGCCACTGCCAGCTATATTTCTCCCTGACAGAGGGGCCCCTCGGCACGGACGCACTGGCACACAGCTGGCCTCGGGCTTTACGCAAGTATGCATTTCCCCCAGTGAGCCTGCTCGCACAGATATTGTGCAAGGTCAGGGAGGATGAGGAGCAGGTCCTGCTGGTTGCGCCGTATTGGCCCACCCGGACCTGGTTTCCCGAACTCATTCTCCTCGCGACAGCCCCTCCCTGGCGTATCCCTCTGAGGAAGGAACTGCTCTCTCAGGGGCTCGGCACCATATGGCACCCGCGTCCAGATCTGTGGAACCTCCATGTGTGGCTCCTGGACGGGATGCGGCAGACTTAAGTGGTCTACCACAGGCCGTGGTAGACACCATCACTCAGGCTAGAGCTCCTTCAACAAGGCAAGCCTATGCACTGAAGTGGAGTCTGTTCGCGAACTGGTGTTCTTCTCGCCGGGAAGACCCCCGAAGATGCACGTTGGAGCGTAGGCTGTCACCCTCCAGCTTGAAAGTGTATGTGGCTGCTATCGCAGCCCATCACGATGCAGTGGACGGCCGGTCCCTGGGAAAGCATGATCTCATCGCGAGGTTCCTGAGGGGTGCCAGGAGGTTGAATCCCCCTAGGTCACCCCTGATGCCCTCCTGGGAGCTCTCTATCGTCCTGGCCGGACTTCAGAGGGGTCCCTTTGAGCCGCTGGACTCAGTCGAGCTGAAATTCCTGTCAGCTAAGACAGCGCTCCTGACCGCACTCACTTCCATCAAGAGGGTCGGGGACCTCCAAGCATTTTCGGTGAGGGAAGAGTGCCTTGTGTTCGGGCCGGACTACTCTCACGTCGTCTTGAGACCCCGGCCTGGATACGTGCCCAAGGTTCCCACCACGCCCTTCCGCGATCAGGTGGTGAACCTGCAAGCACTGCCTTCGGAGGAGGCAGATCCAGCCTTAGCGTTGCTGTGTCCCGTAAGAGCATTGCGCATATATGTGGACCGCACCCGGAGCTTCAGATGCTCTGAACAGCTCTTTGTCTGCCATGGAGGTCAGCAGAAAGGGAAGGCTGTCTCCAAGCAGAGGTTGGCCCACTGGATAGTGGATGCCATCGCCTGGGCGTACCAATCCCAAGGCGAGCTGTGCCCCCTTGGGGTGAGGGCTCACTCCACATGGAGTGTTGCCTCCTCCTATGCGTTGGCGCACGGCGCCTCTTTGGCAGACATCTGTAGAGCTGCGTGCTGGGCGACACCGAACACCTTCGCGAGATTTTACAGTCTCTGCGTTGAGCCAGTCTCTTCCCGTGTGTTGGGTAACAGGTAAGTTGCGGGAAGAGTTGGCCGGTGTCACGCTTGCCGCGCCATTCCCCCTCACCCGGGGATACGAGCGCCTTTTTTCCTCCTCCAGTTCAGTTCCCCGGACGGCAAACCCTGGTGGAGTCCTCCAGCACCCCCGGCAGTCAGACTGGGTGGAGCAGTCAGACTGGGTGGAGCAGTCTGACGCCAGGCCCAGTACTGGTGCTAGCTCGCCCGGGTCTCCGGTCAGCCCCTGTACTCGGCTAGGTGTCCGTATGGCCTGATTCCCTTCTGGTAATCCCACACGTGTAGTCGTCCACGGTACGTTTTCCCTCACGGTCTTCCCTTTGACAGAGCTCTGTCAGGCCCTGCTGGAAGCCCTCCTCCCTACTCCTAGGTAGGATCTGCCCCAGGGTCCAGTCGTATGTAGTACTGCCCCAGGCCTGGGCCAGTCCATATCAGTGTCTCCACATGTTACCTCCCTTCAGGCAGGATGTGGCCTCCGTAGCGCCCTTCTCCGGAAGGCTCGCTTCCCCGTCGTTACTGCCAAGCTGTAACAACAAATAGGAAAGACTTGAAGCAGTCTTTCATAGAAGGTCGAAATTCCTTCTGATTTCTTGGGGAAAGGAACAGCGGCTTGGCTATCTCCAGCAGCAATGTACTCAGTGGTCCCTGCGGGCACCAAGGTTAGCGAATTTGCGCTGGGAAGGTTGCTACCTTCGCATGGCATTTGTCTGTCATGCACCAGCTTGTCAACATCTGCATGCACAAGGTCGTGACGGGGTTCAGGTTGTGGCGCTTTCCATATGGCCCCTATGTCGTCACGACATAACTCGTAGTGACCGAGAGATAGGGAACGTCTCGGTTACGTACGTAACCCTCGTTCCCTGATGGAGGGAACGGAGACGTTATGTCCCCATGCCACAATCTTGAACCATCGCTGGTTGCCGAGGACTGGTTCTTGGCTCCTCAGCGGGTAAAACCTGATGAGTAGATGCACCTGTCGCCCTTTTATACCCGTATGTACGGGGAGTGGCTCAGGTATGCAAAATCCACTAGCCAATTTCATTGGCGTTTTCTCTTTAGTCAGAGATGTTTGGGGCTTCCAAGTAAATCCCCTATGTCGTCACGACATAACGTCTCCGTTCCCTTCATCAGGGAACGAGGGTTACGTACGCAACCGAGACGTTTCATGACTAAACTATGCATATATTTATTTACTGTATTTATTCATTAAATGGCTGATTTATTGATTGGAAATATAATTTTTTGTAACATCATAAATGTAACTTTAGAACTGCATCTCAGCTTAATAAAAGTATTAAAATCTAAAAAAAAAAAAACTGACCCCCAATTTCTTTTTTTTTAACTAAATTATGCTTTTATTTTAACTTTTTTTAAATATGTACTGTATAACTTCCTCATATTGCAAATGAGATGTGAAAAAAGTATTATTTATACACATATACAACATCTTTGAACGTTGAATCATATCTCACTGTTGTTCCATGTGTTTTGCCAACTAGCATGTTGAAAATACCTTTTAGGTATATGTCTCAAAAAAACAGTCTGCATTATATTCTTGCAACATGTATTCATTGCATAAATCCTCTCAAGTTGTCCTCCATAAACGATGCTGCATGCAACCAATCACAAAACTTAATATCCACTTTTTTGACACATTTGTATATAATGAAAAAATATTGAAGTATCAATAAATAGTCGACAATATGCTTGTCTGCTGTATCACTGGTAATTATTGTTCACTTTACCTAAAATCCCGGCCCAACACAGAAACAAAACACAACAGCAGCCAGGAAGCAAAGAAACTCACACAGTCTTCGCATATTTACCACGATTTTCAAATGTTTTCATAGTCTCTTATGCTCTCAAAGCTGCATTTATGTGCTCAAAAATACAGCAAAAACACTAATATTATTAAATTAATATTATTAATTAAAATAACGTTTTTCTATTGTAATATATTGTAAAATGTAATTAATTCATGTGATTTCAGCAGCAATTACTCCAGTGTTCAGAGTCACATGATCCTTCTGAAATCATTCTAATTTGCTGATTTGCTGCTTAAGAAACATATCTCATTATCAATGTTAAAAACAGCTGTGCTACTTATCAGCATAAATCTCATAATTTTTTGGTGCAAATACATTAAAGTAATTTGACATCATCATTGAAGACCAGCAATAAAACATAATAATGGCAATATATACGTCAAAGTCAGACATGCCCCTTTGCCAGCTGTGATGCCTGGTTACTGGTTTAAACTTGGCCCAGGTTTTTAAAAGATTTTTGGGTCAGCACACCTTAATACTGTAGCTTCAACAATTGATTGCCAATTCAAAGTCAATGTTTGAATAAACTGACAGCTCGGATGCCCAGATTATGCAGAGCTGTAATAGCTGCTAATGGTGGATATTTTGATTAATCCAAAATGTAGGTTTTTTTCTATGTATAAACTGTTTATGTAATAAAATATGTTTTCGTAGTTTGTGTTGTCCCTTATCAGTGCAAAATTATCACAAATTAAAAAGGATTCATGCCAATATTGTCCAAAACCCACTTTTTTAGGGCGTTTCCAAACTTTTGGAGGGCAGAGTAAATATATTCAAATAGAAAACATTATTTTAAATAGTAAAAATATTTCACAACATTACTGCTTTTGCTGTATTTTGGATCAAATAAATGCAAGCTTGGTGAACAGAAGATAATTATTTAAAAAAAAAAAAACATTAAAAATTACTGTTCAAAAACTTTTGAATAATAGTGTACCTTCTAATTGTAATAATGTTAATTAGAATGTATTAGTATATTATTACTACACAATATTACTATTTTTACTGTATTTTTTATATATATTTTTTGAAGAAATTTTTTTCCCTTGCAGTTGTATGATATAAACTTGAAATTGCGAATTATAAAGTCAGAACTGTGAGATGTAAACTCGCAATTCTGAAAAATCCAGTCAGAATTACGAGATATAAACTTGCAATTGTATAAAAAGGTCAGAACTGAGCTCAGTTTTTTTCATAATTGAACTTAACATATCAGTCGCCAGTTTACATCTTAAAATTCAGAGAAAATAACTCAGAATTGCGGGATATAAACTCAAATTAATTGCATAAAATCATACAATCAACATGAAGACAAACTCTTTTCCTATATGCAAAATTGTACAATATGGCATATATGCACAATAAACACGGTTTTATTCACAAGGTGTGACACTGCAGACCTGCTTTGAATTCAGGCCTTTTCACACAAGGTCAATGATGCCTCTGTCCAAAGTGGAAGAGTTTAAAGTCTCTTTGCAGTCTGCATAAAATGGCCTCCCGTAGCATAAAGTACTTCTGTAAAGTGTAATGTGTTTGATGGAATGAGATGGAAATATTTGAAAAAGACTGTCTATATGTGTGTGCTGAGCAAGCACTTAAGTTAGCAGACAGTGTGAAGGATCAGTATCTCACTCTACACTGTGAATTCTTGCTTGTGGATGAGTTAACAGCTTCTCTGATCCCTGGTCCTTTTGCTCTGTCAACAGACAAAAGAGATTAAAAAGAAACAGTAGGAGGACTCCGTGGAATTTCTTCAAGATGCCTTGTGAAATATGTGCCTTGTACTGTTCAGTTGCTACATAACAAGGAGATGTGATTGCACAAGTTTAAGCAAACTGTCAAAGAAATATATCTAAAAAATAGTGTCTGGCTTCATTGCCTCTTCATAATGGAGCTAAAATTAATATAATTATCTGCACTTACCAAATGATGTATTCTCATTTGCAAAAGAGATAGCTGTTATTTCAGAGGCTAATGCATATTGAAGTTCACTTTTTAAAAGCAGGAACTTTTTAAACCAGCACTTTTGATAGAAAAGGGTGTTCTTACTGAACTTTGAAATCATTAATAAAGACTGACACTTCCAAAACCTACAAGAATCTTCAAAGTCTGAGCCATGAACAGAATAAGTCTGATTATCAATTCAGACTGCAGACTGTTTAAAATGACTGAATTACTGATTCGGAATCATTTACAGTACCTTGTCACAGAGGAATTAGTTTTTTGATTTTACTCGTAAATGAAAACAGTCATCATTTACTCACCATTATGTCATTCCAAACCTATATAACTTACTTTCTTCTGAGTAACATAATAGTTTTCCATAAATGCTCTTTTCCATAAATAATACAACTGGATGTGGTCCAAGAACAGTCACAAAAACAAGTTTTTTTGTTTTGTTTTTATAAATACTTTATATCATAGTTCCATACATGACCTTTTTTTTTTTGCTGAACTATTCCTTTAAATAAAAACAACATTTAAATGAAGTCCAATTGCACTGTCAGGTTTTACCATATGAAGTGTTTCATGGCTCTAGATTAGAATATGTAGTGGGAGCAGTGACCTTGATATCATAAACCCAGTCCTTCACCTTTTCTGACTGATTGTATTAAGGGGGTGTATTCATTTGAACTAAATGTTCTGGCCTTGTTTTTTATAGACTCCTATAAATTCCAGATAGGCAAACAGAAGATGACTGTTCATGGCAGCCTTCATTGCTTAAAAATAAAAAATTTAAATAAAAACACTTTTAAATTAATTTGGATTACTAAGAGTGCTAATATATTGTACGATGAGTTACGTTGTCAGCATGAGCATGATGTGCTTTTTATGAACTGGCATGTTTATGGCAATTATGAAGAATAACTTTTGAAACTTTGGAAATTGATTTAGCGAATTTTTGAAATTGAATTGACTATAAGCCAGTATCAAAAACTGATTAAAAAAAACACAAACATGGAAAAACATTTTGTAATTGTTTAAAAAAATAAAACTTATAAAATGTTGAGGCAGGTAACATACATTGAAACCCAAACTAGCAGTATCTTAATATTATGGAATATCTTTATTTTTTCATTTATTACTTTACTGAAATTGATATTCTGAAGACTTATTAGTCAGCTTGCATTAATGATCATTTTGAAAACATTAATAATTTATTTTGAATAGCTTTTTTGGTACTATTTCTCTGATAAATAGGTCATTTAAATTATTCAGTAAATTAACTGAAATATGTAAAATCATTTAATCATGTTTAAATAAATTACATATTTTAAAGAATCAAATTCAATCTGCCAAGGATTTTAAAATAAACTAAACAGAGTTAATTGTGACTTGATCTCAAAATCTGGATGTTTCTCAATTCTGAGAAAAAAAGTGAGAATTTCGAGATATAATCTAACATTTTTCTTTGCAATTATGAGTTTGCACTTCAAAATTATTTTTTCTCTTTCTTTTTCTCCATGGAATAAAATAAAAGGCAAGGAGTTTATCTCTCACAATTCAGAATTTTCTTTCAGAATTGCAAGTTTATATCTCACAATTATGACTTGACATCTTATATTTGCAGAAAAGCTAGTTCATGCATTCATGACCTCTAGACTGGACTATTGTAATGCACTGCTAGGTGGTTGTCCTGCATCTTCAATAAACAAGCTACAGATAGTCCAAAATGCAGCGGCTAGAGTTCTTACCAGGTCAAGAAAATATGATCATATTACCCCAATTTTACAGTCTCTGCACTGGCTACCTATTAAGTTCCGTATAATTTACAAAATATTATTACTTGCCTATAAGGCCTTAAATGGTTTAGCACCTGCGTACCTAACTTGTCTTCTACCACGCTACAATCTAACCCGCTCCCTAAGGTCGCAAAACTCTGGACTTTTGGTAGTTCCTACGATAGCAAAGTCCACTAAAGGAGGTAGAGCTTTTTCACATTTGGCTCCCAAACTCTGGAATAGCCTTCCTGATAACATTCGGGGTTCAGACACACTCTCTCTGTTTAAATCTAGATTAAAGACATCTCTTCAGCCAAGCATTCACATAATGCATCTTATAATCTTGTACTGCAGTTATATCTGATCAAATGTACATTATTATTATTCTTTAGCTTGGGTTGAACAAATCATTTTTGCTTAGATGGAACAGCAGCTACGCTAATTATGTCTCTATTTGTTTCTCTGTTTCTGTCACGGGATTAACATCCGGTGGTAACTAGGAATTACAGAAGCTTCAGTCTGGATCCAACCCTTAAATGATCTGAGATGACCGAACACCTGAGAAAAGAACCCCTCAGAGGACCTCAGTGGATGCCAACGCTCAGACAACATACAGAATTACCAAATTTTACCATAAGTTAAATATATTAAGGTTCTGCAATATATAAATATATTGTGGAAATTTAAATTCCTGTAGAGCTGCTATGAAACATTTGTATCGTAAAAAGCGCTATACAAATAAACTTGAATTGAATATTTCTGAATTTCATTTCTTGCAATTCTGAGTTTATATCTTGCAGTTCTGAGATTACCTCCCTCTATCACAAAAAAAACAAACTAACAACAACAACAACAAAAAACACTGAATTGCGCAACAGTGGAAACAGTCTTCCATAAATGACAATGTTATAACCATAGACTTTAAATGGATATTAGCTTGATTTATAGAAATCACGTTTATATTTTAAAATAAGCTATTTTGTTGAAAAATACTAACAAAATCAAATTACGTCATTTTTGTCAGGCAGAGACATGCAGGGTACTACCTGTTAATGAAAGAATTGTATTGCAAATTCACCTTGCTAATAAAATCAACTTAAAAGAGAAAAAGAACAGCATAAATTATTCCACATTTAATATTAATTTGGTCTTTTAAGGGTTCAGAGAAAGGAGCAGAGAAATGTACGGCTGGGCAGGAGGACACGGTGCCCTTCTAGTGCCTGCGCTGGTATAACAGGCAGCTCTGAGCCCACCTGTCTTTCTTTATTTCACCTGTGACATTTTGTTGTTTGTTTTCCACCAATTCTTCTGTGGGGACACTTTTTAATCACTGATGATTGGGTCAGAGAGCAAAGCTTTACATCAACCCCCCGCTTCTGCCCCAAAAGCGGGTTCCTCACGCTCTCCCGCGCAGCGGGCCCCAACGGAGCCTCTGCATGCTCACAGCTGTCACTCCTGTCTGGCCCGCGTCTGACCTGCTGCACGGAGGAGAAGGCAATAATCCCCTTCACTTGAGGCAGAGGGGCAAAGGAGCAGACGTCTACTGTGTGCTAGACCATCTGAGCATCAGCATGGGAGCAGATACGAGGCCAGAGAGGTCTACGGCGGAAAGGTGATTGTTTTATAATAAGCACGTGTGCTTTTGTAGTGGTGAATGATAAAACTTATGGCTCACTTTGTGCCAGTTTTTTAAATTACAGATTCAAGTCTCAGGTCTGGCAAGGATTGTAGGTGGGGGAGTGAATAACCAACACTCTCTCCACTAGGGATGGGTATCGTTAAGGTTTTAACGGTATTACTACTCTTATCGATACTGCTTATCGATCCGGTACTTTAACGGTATTCTTATCGGTACTTTTTGTTTTACTTTGTTTCTTTGTTCATATTCTTACAGTATCTTATCTTATGTATATAAAACACTAAAAATGCCTGCACTTCATCAATTTGTAAATGCACCAGTGTGCAGGTGTTTTTAGTGTTTTATATACATAAGATAAGATACAGTAACAACATGAACAAAGAAACAAAGTAAAACAAACTGACAAATACAATAAAACAAACACACAAACGAAATGAAATAAACAGTGCTTTCATTTTTCCATGAAGGTCTACTAATATTAATGATCAGGTAAGTAATAGTTACAAAAGTAATCAAATGTAAATGAGCACTGCATAGTTTTCACTGTATGTACTGATAGATTTATGTTTATTAAAGCTATAACGTTGTTCAGATTAAGAGCTGTGGGTGATTTTCTCTTTGCATTTTGTTCTTTGATTAACATTGATGGCTCAAGCTCCAGTCTGACACTTTAAGACAATATACTGACACGCATCGGATTTTCTCCCAACTGTTCTCGTCCACTTAAAACAAAAGTGAACACTCTCATAACTGGCCATTTTGACACATTGTGTGTGTATTTTTTGGCATATTTTTGTGTGTTATTTCGACGCGCCCGAAGCTCAAAGTGTGCTTTGCTTGTTCGTTTTGGAGCACGCCGCCGCGCAGGCACACGCGCGCACACACATTTCAGCCTGGGGAACAGCAGATTGTACTTTCAACGTTTTACTATCAAATATGTCCTGCAATGTAGCAACAGTAAAGACGGCATTTTATAACAATCACTGATTGAGCTGATTCAGATGTTAAGTTTTGGTTCGGAGGAACGAATCCGCGCCGCTATGAAGGGAAGGGAGTTGTGCTAGAAGAAATGCGGCTATAATCCTTGGAAGCCAAAATCGAAAAAAAAAAAAAATACTTAGCTTAATATAACAGCCATAGGAAAGTGTGAGCAGATGTTTGAATAGTTGGTTCTCTCTTCTATCATAATTAAACAGGACTTTCATGTTGCGTGTGTTGAAGCTCCTCCGCGTGAGCGCGATCTGGCTTCTGAATTGCGCATAGCAAAAATGCATCATAGACAAATGTTTGAATATTATTGCACATAAAAACAGCTGGCGACATTATATATATACACAGGTCCTTCTCAAAAAATTAGCATATTGTGATAAAGTTCATTATTTTCTGTAATGTACTGATAAACATTAGACTTTCATATATTTTAGATTCATTACAACACAACTGAAGTAGTTCAAGCCTTTTATTGTTTTAATATTGATGATTTTGGCATACAGCTCATGAAAACCCAAAATTCCTATCTCAAAAAATTAGCATATTTCATCCGACCAATAAAAGAAAAGTGTTTTTAATACAAAAAAAAGTCAACCTTCAATAATTATGTTCAGTTATGCACTCAATACTTGGTCGGGAATCCTTTTGCAGAAATGACTGCTTCAATGCGGCGTGGCATGGAGGCAATCAGCCTGTGGCACTGCTGAGGTGTTATGGAGGCCCAGGATGCTTCGATAGCGGCCTTAAGCTCATCCAGAGTGTTGGGTCTTGCGTCTCTCAACTTTCTCTTCACAATATCCCACAGATTCTCTATGGGGTTCAGGTCAGGAGAGTTGGCAGGCCAATTGAGCACAGTAATACCATAGTCAGTAAACCATTTACCAGTGGTTTTGGCACTGTGAGCAGGTGTCAGGTCGTACTGAAAAATGAAATCTTCATCTCCATAAAGCTTTTCAGCAGATGGAAGCATGAAGTGCTCCAAAATCTCCTGATAGCTAGCTGCATTGACCCTGCCCTTGATAAAACACAGTGGACCAACACCAGCATCACTGACTGTGGGTACTTGACACTGGACTTCAGGCATTTTGGCATTTCCCTCTCCCCAGTCTTCCTCCAGACTCTGGCACCTTGATTTCCGAATGACATGCAAAATTTGCTTTCATCCGAAAAAAGTACTGTGGACCACTGAGCAACAGTCCAGTGCTGCTTCTCTGTAGCCCAGGTCAGGCGCTTCTGCCGCTGTTTCTGGTTCAAAAGTGGCTTGACCTGGGGAATGCGGCACCTGTAGCCCATTTCCTGCACACGCCTGTACACGGTGGCTCTGGATGTTTCTACTCCAGACTCAGTCCACTGCTTCTGCAGGTCCCCCAAGGTCTGGAATCGGTCCTTCTCCACAATCTTCCTCAGGGTCCGGTCACCTCTTCTCGTTGTGCTGCGTTTTCTGCCACACTTTTTCCTTCCCACAGACTTCCCACTGAGGTGCCTTGATACAGCACTCTGGGAACAGCCTATTCGTTCAGAAATTTCTTTCTGTGTCTTACCCTCTTGCTTGAGGGTGTCAATGATGGCCTTCTGGACAGCAGTCAGGTCGGCAGTCTTACCCATGATTGCGGTTTTGAGTAATGAACCAGGCTGGGAGTTTTTAAAAGCCTCAGGAATCTTTTGCAGGTGTTCAGAGTTAATTAGTTGATTCAGATGATTAGGTTAATAGCTCGTTTAGAGAACCTTTTCATGATATGCAAATTTTTTGAGATAGGAATTTTGGGTTTTCATGAGCTGTATGCCAAAATCATCAATATTAAAACAATAAAAGGCTTGAACTACTTCAGTTGTGTTGTAATGAATCTAAAATATATGAAAGTCTAATGTTTATCAGTACATTACAGAAAATAATGAACTTTATCACAATATGCAAATTTTTTGAGAAGGACCTGTATATATATATATATATAGAGAGAGAGAGAGAGAGAGAGAGAGAGAGAGAGAGGGCAACAATAAATGTATGTGTGTTTTCTTAACTTCTCCAATACCGACAGAAGTACCGATAACGTCAGAGCTTATCGATACTCTGGTCTTTCATAATTTAGCCCCGAGACCGATTTAATACCGAGTTTCGGTACCCATCCCTACTCTCCACCCTCAGTACCACGACTGAGGTGAGACCCTTGAGCAAGGCACCAAACCCCCAACTGCTCTCCCAGGCGCCGCTGCATTGGCTGCCCACTGCTCTGGGTGTGTGTTCACTGCTGTGTGTGTGCACTTGGATGGGTTAAATGCAGAGCACGAATTCTGAGTATGGGTCACCATACTTGCCCCCCCCCCCCCTTTTATTATGTATTTTGCCACATCATGTAAAAAAAAAAAAAAAAAAATTGTTTGTTTTTGTTTAATAATAAAAATTGTTGTTGATGTTGTTGTTATCCTCCTCCATAATATGATTTGTACCATAATAAATAGTCACTGAGATCAGACATCAGACAGTTTTGACAACTGTCTGATGTCTGAACATTTTAACATTTTTTTTTTTAAGTAAACTATAATGTTCTGATCAAGTCTATATCAGAGTATTTCTCATTTACAAATCAGAACTAGAATGCCAACAATTTATCAACACTATAGTTAGAAATAAAACATACAAATATAAAAAATTTTTAAACAACAATTATCTCATCAGCATTTTCTGCAAGCTGTTTTTAAACATCATTGATGATTTAATTAAATAGTATTTAATATTTCATTTAATAATAGTTAATTTTATATTACATTTTTAATAGTAATAAAAAAGAGATTATAGTTTGATCATAT
This sequence comes from Barbus barbus, assembly GCF_936440315.1. Lineage (NCBI taxonomy): Eukaryota > Metazoa > Chordata > Actinopteri > Cypriniformes > Cyprinidae > Barbus > Barbus barbus. The sequence continues at coordinate 15,690,835 of NC_136734.1, read as the reverse complement.
AGTTGACATAGTTTGATCTTGTATCAAGCAAAAATCTTTTTAATTAGGTTCATGCTTAAAAATATTTTTTGTACGAAATTGATTCTTCAGCTGTTTTTACATTACACAGACATCACAAATAAAGTATACAAACAAAATAATCTTTGTCTTTACTGTAAAATGTTATTGCTAAGAATACATTGTTTTTCAATTAACCAAGCAGCGCATTGGACTGCATTTATTCTATAATTAATAAGAAGCTCTCACGCTCCCGAAGGCCAGATAATCGCTGCTTCTCAGACTTTAAAAGTCTTGTGGTTGCTTGTGAAAAGGACGCAAAAGTGTACATTTCTGCTGCGTGTGCTAGTGAAAAAATGAATGGAAAATGAAACAAGAGTAGAAGATGAAAAACCTTTTAGCTCTGAAATGTATGTGTCTGGGTCCATTAGCTCTTGATATCACTTGCTTCTCAGGCTGTAATTTAAAGCAATGTGGGTCCTTCGGGGATGTCAAGATGCAAGGAAAACCCATCCTCAGAACCATCAGTTAGCAATTCCTTTTATTGTAGAGCATAATAAATCCTTTCTACTTTTTAAAAAAAAAATGAGATTATTCCACAAAGATTAGCAGTAACGAAGCAAAATAGAATACATTTATCTTGAGTTAATCAGTCTGAGTTTAAGACCCCAAACCTACTTTTGTGGAATTAATTTGGTTTCTCCCCAATAAAAACGGGGGTGGACTTAGTCTATACTGATGACCGTGATTAATTTCATATTATGCCACATATCATCTCCACCCCCGAGATGGCTATACATTAGCTCATTCAAATGAAACCAAGAGGAAAATCATGCAATATCACTCCGAACTTGCTGAATGTTCTACAAGAGATGATTTAGAATCACTTACCATCTGAGTGAGAGGAACTGGAACATGCTTGTGGCTTTTTAACTGACAAAAACAAGTCTTTATGTCTCCTTAAGTCTAACTTCCATTAAAGGAATAGTTCATCCGCAAATGAAAATTTGCAGAAAATGCACTCACCCTCAGGCCAAACTAGATGGGTCCTCTGCAGTGAATGGGTGCCGTCTGAATGAGAGTCCAAACAGCTGATAAAAACCTTACAATAATTCACAAGTTATCCACATGATTCCAGCTGATTAATTAATGAAGTGTAAAGCTGTGTTTTTGTAATAAACAAATCCATCATTAAGATTTCAAATGAATCCTATATTTATAATATTGCTTTCTTCAGTGAAAAAGCGGTCTCGTCTGAATCAGGAGAGAGATATGCTCAGATCAAAGACAGATTACAAGCTAAACAGTACAAACAGTCATAAACAAATATGTCGGTGATTTAGATGTGAGAGGACAACTGGGCATGGACTTTTTCACTGGAGGAAGGGTTATTATGGACTATGGACTTGTATTTTGGTCAGAAGTGCTGGTTTAAAGTTAGTGATGCCTTAATGATAGATTTGTTTCTTAAAAACTCACAGCTTTTTGCTTCACAAGACGATAACTGATGGAGTTGTGTAGATTACTTTTTTGGCCAGATGTGATGGTTTAAAGTTAAAACTCCTAAATGAAGGATTTGGGTTTACAAATCCTATACCTATAGACTGAAAACGTCACCTTTACAAAGGTGCAGTTTTGTAGTTAACAAAAAGATGATAGTACCATTTTCAAAATCTTGCACAAGTCTTAAAACCTGTTTACAAAAGTTTGCATTTTCAGGGGCCCAAAACACTTTTGTTGTGGAAAATGAATGGCATAAAAAGTTTTCCAGTTTTAGTTGAAAATGATGGGTAAATGCCTCTGTGAACTTACATTGACTTACCAGATCATTCGATTCATTGAAAAGATCCAAATCAAAACAAGGATTTGTTCAGGACTAGGACATTCTCTAATGAACTCGCCAACGAGAGGTTTGTAATGACATACTGTAAGGGTGGGTTAATGATGACAATTAAAAACTTTTGGTGAACTATTCCTGATTTTTTTGGTCCTTTACAATTGTACATTATGACTCCAAATATCAAGGCAGACAATGCAACATCTACAGTTTGTTAAGTTTGTATTTCAGCTAAGACTGCATGATTGACAGCATCGACTGGGCATTGTGACATCTTCTTTTTGACTTGGGGAAAAAAAAAAGGGTACTGCGAGACCTTACACTAATTTTGGCAACAAACTGTATTGCCAGGAAAAAAGATGGAGAGTCGTATCTCTGGTTAAAAGAGAATCTGTGGACAGCTCACTCTACTTGGGGTAACTTTGATTGTACAATCACAAAGTGAAGAGAACAGCAACCTCAGTTGCTGTGGCGTGCTGGTGAGATCCAATTTGACCAAGCTAGCCAATGTAAAAAGAAATTGCAGAAGAAACGTTCATAAATTGCACAGCATTCAGCTCAAATGTAGAAGCATGTTGCTGTCATGGGCCTAAGTGTATCAGTCCTTGTGCAAGACAAACTCCTTAAGGAAGATGCACACTGCTAAAAGATATCTTCAAAATCAATATACAGTCATAGTTTGTATGTTTCTCAAAACGCCTGGGGATTACCGCTGACCTATGTAATACTTTCCAGATTGTCAGTTCAGGTTAGAGCTTTCCATTTCATCTGCCTAACATTGCCGCACTTAGGCTGCCTTCATTTGGTGATCAATCACAGCCACATAAAACGGCAAAGTGCAGTTTACTATTTGGTTCAGTGGGCCAGCTGTAAACCGGCATAACACAGGCCAGGGGCCACGCCACATAAGGGCCAGGGTGGCATTGGTTCACCCTGATCAGCGAACGGGTTATCCAGGGTCAGAATATATGAATTTGAAAATGATGAAAAATACAAACAAAGACACTATTTTTTGACTCCTTTTACAAAATTTGCACGATTTTTAACCACACACACACACACGAGAAAGTAAATAATAATAGTAATAATAATAATAATAATAATAATTCAACAATCAATGCAATTGCAAACTAAACGAGTTAACCATCAGTTAACTCATTCTTTTTTTTTTTTATGAAATTTTGTTAATTCTTGTTCCACATTTTGTTAACAGTAAAAACTGTCAAATCTCTTATAAAATTACTCAAAAATAGATTTTATGAGATTGACTTTCAACATATTTGATGTTTAAGTACCTCTTCCTTTCACTGTCTATTTGAAAAATAACATTTTCAGGTGCAATTTTGTATCCTATTGTTTGAAAAGATCCTCATAATATTCAATATGAACACTTTACTGTAAACACTGCAGAATAACACACACACAGAGACAACAAAATATGCATTCTTTAAATAAATCGAGTTTTCTTTCCACAGCATGACTTTGTTTCATCCTTAGCTAATTCTTATTCAAGCTCATTTTTATTCAAGCCATTGCTGTGTTTCATGATATGCATATATTTTGTCCAAAATTAAAATGTTCTTTAACATGTCTTTTTAGGTAAATAAATTATGTGAGTAGATAGCAATCACCTACTTTGTTGACTAAAGAATATTAAAAGGAACAAACATAACCTTCAATTTAGAATATCGTCTGACTCATGTCTCCTGACACTTAGAAAGCTAACAGTAATGCACACCATTTGCAAGACATGCTGGCCATAAGAATAAATCTACGAAGACTGTTTGATCGTGTCTTTTCTCTTTGTTTAACAAAATATGCTGCTTGGCGCTAACACAAAGTTGCTTAAGTCACCCAGGCCGCTTTTAATATTACTTTGACATGTAAATAATGAGAAATTTAGCACATAACATTAAAAAAAAGCCATTTTCATACTATTTGCTAATTTAAATGGTCTGTAGTGAACCTGTAGTGCAAAAGGTTTACTGGTCGTTCAGGCATCCCACTGACTGTACATTTAAAAAAATATGTTTTGCATATTCATAACTAATTGATTGATCACTGTTTTGATCTCAGTAACTTTGGCGATTTAACCTGTTAACGTTTGCCAGAGCGACGGCGCACTGAAGCGTTTTTTCCCCACTAGTTTAATGTTTATGAATGAATTTAACGTGAAAGAATATCATTAATCTTGACAAACTATACATCATTCTGAAGGTCTAAGCCTCAAGCATCGACGACAGATCGCGTGTGTAAGCAGTACACATCAAAACATACAGAATAAAAAAGCAGTACGTACCAGATTCATTGTAATAACGAGCCACAAACGCGTCCACTGCTGAAATCCCAGTTTAGTAAGACAGGTAAGGGTCCACAGAACAACATCCCAGCAAGCACTTTTAGTCCAACGAAACAATAACGTTGTAATAAGGATGAATATTCCTTTGTTTACATTTCATTTCTTCGGGAGAGTTATTGTTCGCGTCCGTTATGGAATAAATTACGCTCAAAAACAGCGCATATTCATATGTTTTGCATATTCATAACTAATTGATGACAACCACCATGATATGGGCCAGGTCTTGAGGTCAACATTCAAACTCACCAGAGGAAAGCTTAAGAGTTGAACATTTGGCCCTTATACAGCAGTGTTAATTAAAATTAAACACACTGACCCCAATTAAACTTTCCCCGTCATTACGTGACATTTCCAGCCTTTCTCAAGCTTTTTGTGACCAGTGATTACTTACGTCCCATAATTACTTGACCACCAAAATCTTTGTCCTGTTTTGTTTGCTAAAATGGAGTTTAATTGGCTGGAAAGAATATGGTGTCTTCCTTGATTATTTCATGCCACATTTATTAGGTGCTGTAAAAGCTACAAAGAAATCCTACTGGCAGTAAGATAACATTACCAAGATGGTCCTCAGGGTCTTTGTGCTCTAAAAGAGACAGTTACTATTCCATTAACCATGATTATTTTCACCATGTTATTCAATATTCAGTAATGCAATAAAAATGTCTGCAGCATGTGGTCACTGTTTCATTTAGGAGAAAAACAAAGGAATCTATGAATACAGCATTCTTTTTAGTCACATGTAGCATCTGCTTATGATCCTTGATGGTCATTGTGGCTTTATGTCTTAAGAGACCCCTTTTAGCCTTGGACATTGGCTAAATAATTCACAGACCTGGCCCCACATTCTACATTTATATGGGTGCTTAATTGCCAGTGGTTGTCCCCCCACTGTCAGATGCTAAGCAGAACTGACTATCGGTTCTCTCCATCGGACTTTAAACACATTCCAAGAGAACTAAATGACCCTCGGTACCAGGCCTGGCTGACCAGTGGAATACCTCCACGAGTACAACACACACACACAACACACATGCATAGAGATATTTCCTTTAATTAGACCATAATTATTCAGTTACAAAGGTATCTGGTATAGGCATGTGTTGTTTGTGTGTTTCCTTATTATATTAGCCTAGTGACCACTCATTATTTGTATTAGTAAGCTGCAAACACTAATTTTCAAGTGTATGAATGGATCTCTGGTTTAATATATGTTAGATGTCTCTTTCTTGATATCAAAATGATCTGCTCTTTATTTCTCAAACAATAATGTACACTATGTGAACGTGAAATACATCATAAGATTTTTACTGTACTGTGGGAAGAATTACACAGATCGAGCAGAACAGTCATAAAACATGCAAATGAGGTGTAAGTGTGACAAAGAAACACTTTCCCGCTGAAACTATGTGCCTTGCTTTTGGTCAAACTGGCCAAAAGTGGGGGTTACTGGATCCAGATAAAACTTCTCCCACACCCAAAGGGGGACTCTCTTTTCTCTTCACCTTCGGTGCCCTGAACAGGCACATAACCGTGGAAACCTCGTGACTCACCTTTCGGGGGGAGTCCAAGCTTCTGGCAGTTTTGAGTTCAGTAACTTTGGCGATTTAACCTGTTAACGTTTGCCAGAGCGACGGCGCACTGAAGCGTTTTTTCCCCACTAGTTTAATGTTTATGAATGAATTTAACGTGAAAGAATATCATTAATCTTGACAAACTATACATCATTCTGAAGGTCTAAGCCTCAAGCATCGACGACAGATCGCGTGTGTAAGCAGTACACATCAAAACATACAGAATAAAAAAGCAGTACGTACCAGATTCATTGTAATAACGAGCCACAAACGCGTCCACTGCTGAAATCCCAGTTTAGTAAGACAGGTAAGGGTCCACAGAACAACATCCCAGCAAGCACTTTTAGTCCAACGAAACAATAACGTTGTAATAAGGATGAATATTCCTTTGTTTACATTTCATTTCTTCGGGAGAGTTATTGTTCGCGTCCGTTATGGAATAAATTACGCTCAAAAACAGCGTCTTGGTGGTAAAAAAAACAACACGGTGCTGTAGCATACAGTTTTACAAACAGAATGAGACCATCCATGGAAAAAAAAATATCAGAAAAGCGGAATATAGATTATTTGAATTTGGCGCTCTCTCCTGAAAGCGTGACGCACGCTGTGATGCAGCTGTCATCTGAGCGAGGCGTAACTTAGCGAACTGCTTTTTACATAAAAAACATACTTTTTATATGTATTGTGTGGGGAATGTGGCCGTATCTGCATGATTATAATATGTATGGACGGACATCAGCGTGTTTATTACCGACTCTATGACGGCTATCATTGTGATTCAATGATCAGCTATTATTGATTATATGGCCCATCTGTATGATTATCATCTGTATGGAAGCACATCAGCGTGCGATTACGGACTGTATGACCATGTCATGAATATGTATAATGACTAAAATAGTTTGTATAATTCTGCAATACTGGTGGTTATTTTTCCTCAAACAGAGGGGCTGGGGGACTGTAAATATTTTCAGAAAAAATATATTGCAGGAATCTAATTTTTCATGGTATCTTCTTCAAATTTGAAATATAAACTCGTGAGACATGTGGCTTTCAACCCATTACTTTTCTGGATTGCTCCAGGACTTATTTCATGTATTTGTATATGAAATAAAAAAAACATTCAGTGTGGAAAAACATTTTTCAAGGCACATCAATGTCTATAACTTTTTATCTTTTTGAGCATTATCAACTCTGGATGATGGACAGTAAAGCCTAGAGTGTCTTCTTTCCAAAGATACCCAATTTGTTTGTGTAGCACACTTTGTCAGGAACTGTTACCGTTTTAATTTAGGTAGGTTATTTTCACCTGTGAGGACCCAAATGGGGGGGGGTGAAGGTTAACAGGTTAACTTCGGACCCATCAACCCATGGCTGGAATAACGAAGCTTTCACTCCTAAAGGAATTCATCAAGAATTAAGAAACACATTATACATGCAGCAGGACACTTTACTCAGCATCAACAAACCAGTGCAAGTAACCGCTTGTTAACTATTTAGATGCGCTTCTAGGCTTCGACCCCTTTTGATTAAGGTGATGTAATTCTTTGATGGTTCTAACAGGTTGTGTTTAGCTGATGTGCAAGTCCTGCTATTATGCTCTCTCTCTTGCGTGCGTGAAGCGTGCGCTCTCCCTCTCTCTCTCTCTCTCTCTCCATGCCTTCCTTGCGTTGGCATCTATGTTTAATGTGTGTATGTTTGTGTTTAGTTCAATGTTACATGTTCCCCTTGTAGTGTAGTTTAATAAACATCCGGACCATATGTATTCACACTTGGTTGTCTGTAGCTCACAGAAACGAGATCACTTTAACGTTCCGGTTTTGAGCGATGTATTAATAAGGAAATTATTTTTCGTGACCAGAGAAATAATTTTCCTTAGAGTCAATAGACGATTGAAACTGTCCGTACTGCGGACAAACAAATAATTTTATTGTACTATTAATGCTACAGTTAATTCCTGAAGATGAATATATAATGGATAACAACCCGTTATGATAAATTATGTTCATCTCACTTTGAGCTAATTTTGCTACAACAATTCAAAAAGACTTTTCCATGTATTATGCAAGATGTCAGTTTCCATTAAGAGAACAGAATCTCGAATAATTGCTTAATGGTAAAAAGATAAAGAGATTAATTAACTGTCGAGGGAAATGTTCGTAATCCTTTAGATTTAGGTGTTCTAACCCAACCATTTCAACAGCAGTGACAAAGCAGATTTTAGATCATACATAAATTCTGCTTCTACCTGTTTTCGAGACTGAGCTTCTGATCTGAAATCCAATAAACTACAGATGAGATCACACTTACAAAAGTGTGATCCATTCACCCCACTTGATATTTTCTACCTCTTTCTGTGACACATGGGATTGTGTTTTTATTTTATTAATAGACTTTTTACCCACAGTACTGCCACAAAACAGAACACAGCACAGTGCGTCGCAACAACAGGCTGTCAATCATCCACGAATGCCTACTCACAGCACCACCCACCTAAGCAAGAATGAAAACAACACAAAGATTATCACAGTGTGTGTCAGTCAAGCAATGTGCTCAAACTGAAATACCTCTCATAAGCCCTATTCGGACTAGTTTTCTAAACTACGTTTGAGTTTCGATTCTTATCACCTGACGTCTGCGCTTTTCATGTACTAGTTCGGAAGGGACTAACATCTCTGTGTTTGTTATAGAGGTGGGAGGGTCTGTTTTGGACATCTGGGCGTTTCAGAGATCACGCGCTCTGAATGCGTGCATTGCGTAGAGTCGTTCAGATTGATTACCATTAGAATAATCACACAAATAGCATGGTGAAGCTAAATGGCTAGTATAGCAAAACCATGTTAATGTGTGGTTACTTTACTTTTAATTTAGTTATTTATTTGTAGTAAACCCGTGTTTAATTTTCATAAAGGTACATATGTAATTATGTAATTGAGTGCAGAAATGAACACACAATGAACAAATAATTGTACCTGACGCTGATATTACAATAGCCAGTCTTAACAGTTTACGTGATCTGGCTCTTGATTTTATTATTTTTCATTTTTTTCTTTCCTTTGCCGGGAGGCAAATATATCAAATGTGCGCACGGTAAGAGCATCTATGGTAATTCACGTTGGCCAAAACACACAAGGAAACGCGCTGTGAAAAAAAATTTCACCAGCAATCACAGACATCGCATTCGGACTGGATTAGTTTTCTCAGAGGATCACGGAGTTTGCTGAAAAACAGTAGGTAATTTGCTCTGGAATTATTACAGAGGTTGTCTGAGAAAAACACAGACATGGCAGATTCGGATGGGATTAAAATCACCAAGTACGTCTGTGAAACGTACTATAGTTTGTCATAACTTTTTCACATGTTTCACTGAGAAATGTTCCTACACTCCCACAAAAAGGCATGAAACATATTTCAACAACCCCACATTAGCATAAAGATTAAAGCCGGTTTCTGTCTCAGACTGAAAAAAGGTATTGTGACCAGTAGTGGAAAGGATACTGAAAATGTTTGCAACTACTGTACATATCTCAGAATGTGACTTTATATCTCACAACTGGGACTGTTTCTCATAATTATCAATGTCAGAATGTGACTATATCACCCATTGTTCGTAATTGCTACAATCTCACAATGGATTTATTTAGCAACTGTGACTTTGTTTCTTGTAATTGTGTCTACATATTTTAGAATGACTATGTATCTAACAATTACTACTGTTTCTTGTAATTATGTCTATGTATCTCAGAATTTGACTTTATATCTCACAATTAACTTTGTTTCTTGTAACTGCATCTACTCATCTCAGATTGTGACTATATATCTCGTTAATTTGACTTACAAAGTAATATTCTGAGATAAATGTTGCAACTCATAATTGTGAATTTGTTTCTCAATTTTTACTATATATCTCAGAGTGCGACTAGTTCTTTCTCATAATTGCAACTATATCATCTTAGGGTGTGACTATTTACCTCACAACTGTTACTGTTTTTTGGAATTGTGACTATATATCTCATAATGACTACATCTCAGAATTGTTATTTTGTTTTTTATAATTGTGATTAGCTATACTATTTATCTCAGAATGTGGCTTAGTTTCTTGTAATTGTAACTATATATCTGAGAATATGACTATATATCTTGCAAATGTGGCTGTTTCTCATAATTGCAACTACAGTACATATCTCAGAAGTGACTTTACATATCACAATTCACCTTGTTTCTTATAACTGCATCCAATTATCTCAGAATGTTACTATATCTCATAATCGCTACTGTTAATTGGACTTGTAATATATATATATATATATATATATATATATATATATATATATATATATATATATATATATATATATATCTCAGAATATTACTTTGTATCTTAAAATTAAAGTTTGTTTCTCGTAATTGTGACTACAACTCTAAGAATGGTGGCTTAGTTTCTCATAACTGTAACTAAATATCTTAGAATGTTACTGTTTCCCACAATTACGGCTATATATCTTGGAATGTGACTTTCTTTCTTATAATTGCTACTGTGTCATCTCAGGGTGTGACTATTTTTCATTTACAGTTTCTTGTAATTGTGAATATATTATTTATCTCAGAATGTGGCTTAGTTTCTTGTAATTACAACTATCCATCTTAGAACATGACTTTATATCTCACAATTGTGACTGTTTCTCGTAACTGCAACTATATATCAGAAGGTGACTTTACATCTTTCAGATGTGTGTTTTTCCTCATAATTGTGACTTTAAAATGTCACAAGGTAATTTTATTTCACAGTTAAAATAGTTTTTGAAGAATCTTCACCAAGCTCTTTATAACCATCTTCAAAAAACAAAGTAGTTTAAATGAAAAACATGAACTACTCCTTTAGTAATGATGTTCATAATTAAGAGTTAATAGAGTTGACTAAGAGGAGGAAATAAAACAAGAAGGAGTGATGATGCCCAGCCAGTATTTCTGCTTTGATCTTCTGCCCCCAAAGGTTAGGCGCCAGTGATGGAGTGAGAATGCTGACAGATGCAATTTGGCAACCGCTACACCAATGCTGAGTGTGCAGGGCTTGAAACCAACACCATGTGAAACTCGCTCAAAGAGAGGTTTCAACATTAAGACTTTCAGTATAGGTGAAGCTGCTCATCCTTTATCTAGGTTAGCCTCAGGAGGACAGAGGCACTTGTACTGTATATATCAATGAGCCCTGTGTTAATATGAAATAATGTATGATCAAAACAAGAGAGAAGTTGTGATTCATCACACACATGACACTTAACTGTTCAATTGTTTATAGCAATTTAAAAACATATTTGGCCAAGTCTTATAAAATCTTACACATTTTCAAGTGGCATCATCATACAAAGTGAAACAAAATAACCAATTTGTAAAATAGTTGTTTTCTCATAATGTCATGCTGGAACCCTATTTAATATGAAATGTACAAACCTTTCAAACAATTATCACATGGTAAAGCATTTTTCATACATTTTAAATGTGACTTCCAAAGCTTTCCTAAGAACAATGTGGAGCTTTAAATTAGCTATATTATACTCTCTATGCAACTCATTTTTCAAGGACTGCAGCTGTGCTAACCTTACAGTGATATTGTAATTTTCACCACGTCAACAACTCAGGATCTGGATGTTCTCTGCTTATATAAATTTGCTTTATAAAAAAACAAAACAACTGAAGTGCATTATTTGTGTCCTGACACTTCCTTTTGGAAAGTGCCCTTATCAGTGCTTGCTTGTATTTCTTGGTCACTGAATACAAAAATTATTCTGTATCAACATGAATTTTCATGATTACATTTTTGCTATAAAAGGCGTTCAAATGAAATTGCTTATTGGTTGTGTCCAAAACTTGGCAGAGGTATCCAAGAAATGATTACTATTCGATAGCCAAAATATGTTGGCAAATTGGCTACATACAGTTCTTGATGTCCATCCAAAAAAAAAAAAATAAAAAAAAAAGACAGATGTAAACGTACTTCAAGATCCTTCTGCTATTGAAGCACAAAAAAATAATCTTTTTGTGAATATGCTCCTATTCATCTGCCAGTAGATGTGACCTAGTTATGAAGTAATTAGCTGTCATAGCGTATGCAAGTTCATATGAAACAATATTCACAGAAAGACTACAATTCCCTCTCAACTCTTCATATTTAATTCAAACTAAATTCGAATGATTGCAACCACCCATGTATATTGTAAAGACGCAGCCAAGAATCCTTCTTGATTTCCCCTGCCTGAATGCGAATCACATGCAATAATTGTTAAACAGTCCTCAGAGTATTTTAGTGGAACTGAATGCAGGCTTGCAGCTCAGAGCGAAAAGAGATTTCTTTCTGAGCACTCCAAACGTTTCTTTCCACTGAATCCCTGAAGTAACACTCATAAGCTCCAAGAGCAGGGTGATAGAAAAAAAAACCCTTTACTTAAGCGCTTTACCCATAGAGGAAAACTGTCTGCCTGACTAGTACATTTGTGACTACTTTTACCTTAAAATGAGATCAAGGAGAAACAACACTTGAAACATCTCGACCATACTAAAATATCTTGAGGATTATTTTTGTTGATACGATTGCTACTAGTTTAGACCATTTGCTTCAGGCAAATTTTTTACGCCACGTACATAAGAAAAGATGTTGCTCATTTTTAAAGCCCCAAATTTCATAAAACAAGAGTCGTTGTTATCCAAGACGCCATCCACCAGTTCTAAGCCACTGAGCCACCAGCCGACCTGTCAAGTGTTGTGGATAGGCTGCTCTTGTTCCGTGGGAGTTTTGTTGTTTGTGTGAAGAGAAGGAAACAGAGAAAGAGATGTTACCTGACATGATGGCAGTGTTTTCTGGCATAGAGTGGGATGTCAGTGCCAAACTGGCAGTGCTGACGGTGAGGTCTACCTGCAGTCAGCTGTCCCCTCACGACACAGTTCTCGTGCCCATGTATAATTTAGGCTGCAGTTCAGCTGTGCTGTCAAAATACTCTAAAGTTTCAGTTCATAAACAGTCTCTTTCCCCTTCGCCAACTCCGATTCGTTTTGAAAGCAGAGACTCGGGGCTAGTTAGACAGCAGAAGTGCCACACCAGAGGCTTCCAGTGGTATCTTATTGTCTTTCCCCCAGGAATCCAAAACAGCCACGATAATAGAGAAATATAGGTCAACTTAGGCCAAACTACAGAGAAAAAATTTATAACACTTTTAGTGATTTCAAGATATAGACCCTGCTGTGTGCTTTAACAGTGGCAAAATTATTGGGTCACAACCTATAAATCTGTTGAGATCTGTAAATGCTAAACCCAATGCCAAATGTAAATAAGGACGCTAATAAATATAATCAGACATTGTAAAGACAGCAAAATAAAAAGGCTTCTCAACTTTTAAAAGGGGTTAGAAATGTTTCCTGTGTCTCTAGCAGACAAAGTAAAAGACTGAGCATCTAATCAAACGTATTTCATCTGTCAAAAATAATCAGATTCTTATTAGAAGCTAAACGAATTAGGCAGATGCCAACATGGATCGTGTGAATGGCAGGCCCCTGTCCTTAAAAATCATTAACAAAACTACATGAGAAAATTAGCCTATTTAGTGTTTTATGTAAAGTTGTTTATTGCAATTGTTTGGGCATTTTTCCATCAGCATTGTACATCCTTCAAAGTTTTTATATATATATTTTTTTTTTTTCAAATGTATGAACATTTACAACACTGTACTTTGCATCAAATTCGAAAAAAAAAAAAAAGTTCCAAAGTAGAAGGAAACTCATAGATGTTTGGAACAACCTGAGGGTGAGTAAATGTTGACCGTTTTTATTTCCGAGTGAACTACCCCTTTCAGTCTTAGATACCAAGAATATATTGTTTTTATTATTATCATCACTTTTTTATTTCTTATTTTTTAATGGAGACACAAAATGACGTTTTCTAGTTGTGCATTGTCATTGTCATCTGCTAAAGAGTTTGTGATGGGCTGAGTTCCCCTCATGCTCCACTAATGGCATGAGATCATTATCGGTGTCAGTGTGGACAGAGAGGCAGCAAAGGTTTAAGCCATCAAGTCTGGCTAAATTTTGTCAAGCTCATACCCCATTGTGCTTATCTATTAGTGATAACAACTGACAATCAAACAAATATGGCCAAGCGCTCTAATTTCTGTATTTCTGCCAGGACCATGTCACCTGATCACATGCTCAAATTGAGCATCTTTTGCCAATTTATGGCTGGTGCAATGAAGTGCCCTATGAAAAATAATGCAGCTCATGCAAAGCATTGTGGGCCAATAAGAACAACCCTCATTAAGGTCCATCTTTCGTAGCAGAGATGAATATTTCAAATCTCCTGTGTTGCATCTACTTTGCTTAGTCCAGGCCCAATGCAATTAAAGTTTAAGGCAGCATCACTTAAAATAAGCAGAAACAAGTTTCTCTTTCTCATCTGTGGGGACACAATCTATACAACCATGTTCATAAAGAGAGAGAGAGCGGCAATTAATTAAGAAAGAACTGGGAAAGAGCAGCAGTAGAGATAGAATGGAAATCAATGAAAGAGTAATGGTTTAATTTTGGCATGGATCAATGGGCTGAAAAGAATGCATTACGCCTGGTGTGATTTCAACGCTGGACACGGCTGCCATTGGCAGGAGTGGCAAAACGTCACAGGCTATCTTTCATTTTAATATTTGTATTGGTGAAAGAGAGAAAGGTGTAGGCTTGGCCAATGCATATTCACAATACATATGCAGTGATTTTGCTGAACATAAATAATGAAGCAGAATGAATACTGCAGTGCTTTTAATGGAAACTCCAAAAGAGTTTTTTATCCCATATTCTCTCAAAATCATTTAGGTACAAGGGTGTTAAGACAGAGAATGTCTCAGATTTAGATTCTTTTTCAGCAAAATAAATGTTGGTAATTTGATTCATATCTGTGAATCAGTTCAAACTTTGTTTCACAGAATTGATTCAAAACTCATTTGAGTCCCTATCTGGTTATTGTTAACTAAAACTCATGCACAAAAATGATTTCAGTAATTGATATTAAGGTGAAATAAAATAAAAACAGATGAAAACAAAAATGAGAAATGTTGTCTTGGCAACTATCTGAAAATAATTGTAATTTATTATTAAATAAAACTGAAATACATCTAAATTAAAGCTAAATTGAAATATATAAAATCCATACATATACTAATTTATTTATTAATAATTTAATTAAAATTATGAACTGAAAACAGAAAAAGCTAATTCAAAATCTATATAATAGTGTAAAAACATAAAATAATAGTTTATAAATAATACTAAAATAACAGCCTGATGTGGAAGTTTTATTAAAATGAATATTGTTGCTTATTTTAATAAATATTCTAATTGATTGATTGACTGTATCAGATGATGAACCGATATCATTCAGTTATATTTTATTATATAAAACGTCATTTCTAACTTATCCAATTTATGTCATTTCTAACTTATCCAAATTCTAACTATTATATTTGTACATTATTAACTAGATTTTCACTTTTTGAAATAAACAATGACATTGGGTACATTGTCTGTTCACATTGCTGTCTCAAAAATTATGATGATCATAAAAAACACAATAACCAACCCATAGTTTTATGTATTATACTGTAATCCAAATCCTACAACTTTTCAGCTTTCACCTCACATCACCTACCCAGAATATTGTCAATTACATAAAGCATTTTCAACAAGCATGTTCTCTGCTAACCATTCAATGTAATATTTAAAGGAGAACATGCTTGCAAAAAGAGCCCTGCAAGCTGGAAGATTAAGCCTGAACAAGGGTATTTCTATACAAGAAATACATTTCAGTCCCATCATGCCCCTGTTTTAATCTCGCCAAGGCTTCCAACCCTATTTTAGACTCACATTTCCAACATAAAGGTGAAAATAGCCTCGCACAATGAAAGGAAGGAACTCTGCTAGCGTGCAGCCATTAGCAGACGGTGACATTACAATTGCGTTTATTAGATTAGATTAGATTAGATTCAACTTTATTGTCATTTATGCAGAGTACAAGTACAGAGCTAATGAAATGCAGTTAGCATCTAACCAGAAGTGCAAGAATATAGTGTTTTATATACATATAAGTGCAGAGTAAGTGAAGATATGATTTACAGAATATACAGTGGAATTGCTATATACAGTATTGAGCAGAGTATATACAGAATATAAAATAGGAATGCAATGTAGGGATTGTATGTACATTATGAACAGAGCAATGTAGATTATATAGATTACAGATTATATATACACATTATGAACAGCAGGAACGTGAGAACAGTGGTAATAAATAAATACAGCTGGATGAGTGTGCAAAGTATTGATAGAACAATGTATTCTATGCAAAATAGCAGTAGTGCAATATTTTATAGAAATAGTTTACTGTGCTTGTACAGTAACAACTTTAAACAGTTTATAGTGTAATGACTTGAACGATGTGCAGTCTGTGCAAAATATGAGTAGTGCAAATGCATGTGTTTAAAGTACTGTGACCAGTGCAGTAATAAGCAGGTGCAGGTTAGATTGGTGGTGTGGCGTTCAGAAGTGTCACAGCCTCGGGGAAGAAGCTCTTCCTGAGCCTACTGGTGCGAGAGCGTAGGCACCTGTAACGCCTGCCGGATGGAAGGAGGGTGAAAAGTCCTTGGTTAGGGTGAGAGGCATCCTTGATGATGTTTCTTGCCCTGCCCAGACAGCGCTTATAATAAATGTTCTCAATGGAAGTTAACTGGGTGCCGGTGATCCGTTGAGCAGTTTTCACCACCCGCTGGAGTGCTTTGCGGTCAGATGCGGAGCAATTGCTGTACCATACTGAGATGCAGTTCGTGAGTATGCTCTCAATGGTACAGCGGTAGAATTCCACAAGGATCCTGGGATTCAGGTGAACTTTCTTAAGGCTCCTTAAGAAGTAAAGGCGCTGCTGTGCCTTTTTGACCAGAGTAGAGGTGTTATGGGACCAGGTGAGGTCATCAGAGATGTGGATGCCAAGGAACTTGAAACTCGACACACGCTCCACTTCAGCTCCGTTGATGTAGATGGGTGTGTGTGCATGACTCCTAGTCCGCCTGAAGTCCACAATGATCTCCTTTGTCTTCTGGGTGTTTAGCTGTAGATTATTGGTGGCACACCATACAGCCAGGTGCTGCACCTCATCCCTGTAGGCTGATTCATCGTCATCCTTGATCAGACCTACCACCGTGGTGTCATCTGCAAATTTGATTATGGTGTTGGAGCCATAAACAGGAACACAGTCATGGGTGAAGAGGGAGTACAGGAGAGGGCTCAGTACGCAGCCCTGTGGCACGCCGGTGTTCAGGGTGATGATGGAGGAGGAGAGGTTATCTAACTTGACGGACTGAGGTCTGTTAGTCAGAAAATCTAGAATCCAATTACAGATGGGTGTGCTGATTCCAAGCTGGCTGAGCTTGGAGATCAGCTTGGAGGGGATTACTGTATTAAATGCAGAACTGAAGTCCATGAACAGCATTCTCACATGTGTGTTTTGACTGTCCAGGTGGGTGAGGGCAGAGTGAAGCGCTGTTGAGATGGCGTCCTCTGTTGACCTATTGTGGCGATAGGCAAATTGGAATGGGTCCAGTGTAGCAGGGAGACAGGATTTTAGGTGGGATGCAACCAGTTTCTCAAAACACTTGGCAATGATGGGGGTGAGTGCAACAGGACGGAAGTCGTTAGGGACCGAGGCAGTGGAATGTTTCGGTACTGGTACGATGGTGGAGGTTTTGAAGATAGTGGGGACAGTTGTTTGGGCCAGGGACAGATTGAAAATGTCCGTGAAGACCTCAGCTAGCTGCTCCGCACAGGCTTTAAGCACACGACCAGGTATTCCGTCAGGGCCAGCTGCCTTCCGTGCATTCACCTTACGCAAAGTGGAGTAAACGTCTGATGTGGAGAGAGTGAGAGGCAGTTCACTGGGTTGATGCTCAGCTTTGAGTGAGATCTCCTTATTATTTTGATCAAAACGAGCATAAAAGTGGTTGAGCTCGTTTGGGAGGGAGGCAGAGCTGGAGGGGGGCACAGAGTTAGGTGGTTTGTAATCCGTGATAGATTGTATGCCTTGCCACATACGCCGGGGGTCTGAAGAATTGAAGTGTTCTTCAATCTTCTGTTTGTGTGTGAGTTTGGCCTGGCAGATACCCTTCCTCAGGTTGGCTCTGGCTGAGCTGTAAGCCTCCTGGTCTCCAGACCTGAAGGCTGCATCTCTTGCTTTGAGCAGGAGGCGAACCTCTCTGTTCATCCAGGGCTTCTGATTGGGGAAGATTTTTATTTTTTTGTGTGTAGTCACTCTGCTCACACAGCTGTTGATGTGCTCCATGACAGAGTTGGTGTAAGTGTCAATGTTAATCTGAGAGTTTGTGGTGGCCTGGGCAGCAAACTCACTCCATTCTGTGAGCTGGAATTGATGTTGAAGAGTGGAGTCAGCACCTTCCAGCCAGATTTTAACAGTCCTTGTTGTAGGTTTCACACGTTTGATGACCGGGGTATACTTGGGGAGCAGGAACAAAGAGAGGTGATCAGACTGACCCAGGTGGGGGAGGGGTGTGACTTTGTAGGCATCACTCACATTAGTATAAACGTGGTCCAATGTTTTATGTCCTCTTGTAGTGCAGGAGACATTTTGATTAAATTTAGGGAGAACAGATCTAAGAGTGCAGTGATTGAAGTCCCCAGCAACAATAAAGGCTCCATCCGGGTGCAGGGTTTGTAGTTTGCTAATAGCAGCACAGAGTTCTTTCATAGCCACGTTAGCATTAGCGTCCGGAGGTACATAAACTGCAGCAGCAACAATGCAAGTAAACTCACGTGGTAGATAGAATGGCCTGCACTTGATAATCAGGAACTCCAGCTCAGCAGAGCAGTAGGTATCAACAATGACAGAGTCTTTGCACCATGATTTATTTACATAAATGCATACTCCACCACCCTTGTTTTTACCAGAGGTTGCTGCTACTCTGTCAGCCCTGAAGAGAGCACGTCCATCCATATGCACCACGCTGTTTGGGACATCGTTGCAGAGCCATGTTTCAGTGAAGAACATAACATTACAGTCCATAAGCCATTTCTGTATGAGGGTCCAGATCTTTAGTTCGTCCATCTTGTTCATCAGAGACCGTACATTGGCAAGGAAGATGCTGGGCAGAGCTGGTCGATGTGGGTTTAGCCTTAGCTTAGCACGCAGCCCTCCACGCTTTCCCCGTCTTTGTTTACGGTCTCGACGCCGACGCCGAGCACTTCCGGTCGGTACGAGTGATCCGCTTGTCCGCGGTGATCTCAGTAGCTCCGGCGGGAGTTCGCTGAAGTCGAAAGGATGATCTAAAACTATGTTGGAACACTGTTTGTTGATGTCCAAAAGTGATTGTTTACTATAGCTGTAGTTCGCATAACTGGATCGCGCGAACACGAGTGAAATAACCAGGTAAATTAACACTATTTTCCAAAATCTGGTAAGACGCTGAGCCTCGCGATGTGTTCGCGCCGCCATCTTGTCACCATCGCTTAATATAATCCAATTAGCTGTTTATAGCTAATTGGATAATTACCTAAGCAGGTACCCATGGATACGTGCCATATACTAAAGCTAAACCTTGTGGAAGAACTGTAGGAATACTAATACAATTGTATTGCGTGAGTTACTGTAAAACTGGGTCACACACACACACACAAAACACTAGCTGTAGGCTCCCAAAGCCTTTCAGACGTGTTCTAGTATGGACACCTGAAAAATTGTTAGAGGTTAAATGTTATTTCCCTTTATAAGCCCAAAAAAACTGACAGCCAAAATCCTCCCACAACAAAAGCTTCAGGTCCTCAGTTTCAGAGCACAAGAGACTGTGTGGGAGGTAGAGGAGGGAAAAGAGAGAGAGAGTGCAGAGGTGAAGCAACTATTATAATGGCCATGTACAACAATGACTTTAAGGGCGCCTACATGCTACAGCAAGGATACTCAACGTCCGGCTCAAATGCGTCCTGCCAAGATTATTGATGGCCCGTTGCCACAATCTGCACTTTTGAGAATTCATTTTCTGCCTCTGTGTCTGCAGCACATTGTCACTGGTTTTGACTGTCACCAGTCTTATGGAGGATGCCCGTTTTTCAAGGAGTTGGGAGGCATTGACCTCCTATATAACTAAATTGCAATAAATTATCAATTAAAAGCTAATGATCAATGAAATATATGTATGTAATCGTATAGTATTTTATGTAATTTATTGAAAATGTATAAAATGTTGAAAATAGGAAATGGAGCCTATTTTGAGGAACAAACATCGTTTGCACGAACATTTTCTTGACAATTAAGAAAATGAAGCACATTGGGAAAATGAAGCACAAAATTCCAAATATTATATTCTCATTACTGCAACTTAAAAGACTGACAACAACAATCAAGGTCAATGGGTCAATGACAATAATGAGCTTTACAATAACCCACCCCCCAAAAAAATAAAAAATAAAAATAAAATAAAACACTACCTAAGTGGTATGACTCTCACATTAGAGGATCTGGGTGAACATACTTTTTTTCTCCATTTCACAGGGAATTTGGCTGTATTTTATTTTGCCATTTCACTGACCTGATTCACCTGACCTTTTTAACATTCATTCATCCTTCATTTTCAGCTTCTGGCAGGTGAGGAGACATTCTCATGGGCAAACAGACAACGGCAAGCCAGAAGAGGTGGTGGGAAGAATTAAAGCACAGGGAGCTGCTCGGAAATAAAAAAAAAATAAAAAAAATTCCACGGTAGTGGTTTCAACAATACAAATATTAATATTAAGACAGACAGACGTTCAAAAGTTTGGGATCAGTAAGATTTTTATTCATTAATTTATTTATTAATTTATTTATTTTAATGGAGACTTTTATGCTCAAAGTGTTAATTGCAATAAATGATCAATTAAAAGCTAATGATCAATGAAATATATGTAATCGTATAGTATTTTATGTAATTTATTAAAAATGCTCAAAGTGTTAAGGTGCCGGTCTGATCTGGGTTTGTTTATGTTGTGTCCTGGTCTGTCTAAGCACATGGCTGTCAGTTGGTAATTGTATGTCATGTGGTCTATTGTTACCCCGCCCCTCTTGTTACCTTATTATCTTGTTAGGGTTGACACCTGTTTGAGATAATTAGTCACCCTTTATATTCTCCTCTTGTGTTCTGTCCTGTGCCAGATCGAATCTCTGCTTTGCTGAGTTAACCTGGCTCTTGTCTCTGACGGTATCGTGCTCCTGTTGTTGTCAAGCCTAAGCCTAAGCCTAAGCCTAAGCCTAAGCCTAAGCCTAAGCCTAAGCCTAAGTCTAGTTCTGTTTTTCCTCAAATTTATTTTTATACCTTTTGAAGATTAGGGGTTTTTCTTTTGATTTAGTTTAGTGCTATCTAGTTCCTTGTTTTGAGCTCCTGCCTTTTTTAGTTTTGTTTTTCCCTTTTGCTCCCCAGTTCCCCCATCGGCTCTGGCTGCTGGACTCCCTACTGCCTGCCTCCTCCCTCCCATCCCTGGCTGCCCATCACTGCCTGCTTCCTTGCCCTTCTGGTTCTGTCCATCTAGCTGCTCAGCCATTGTCAGCCTCGTTCACCAGCCTCAGGAGACCCCAGTTAAGTCAGCCTGGCTTCTGCCTTCGTCTTCTTGGAACCAGTCTCCCTCTCTCTCTCACTGTTGCCATTTCCTGCATCCTGGAGTTTCATTACGGAGTTGGTCTACCTCGTAGCTCTTGGACTGTTGCCCTCTGCCTATCTCTCAGAAACCCCTTTCCTAGACGCTTCCTGCTGAGTTGTTCATCTCTGCCACGGACCTGGCTGGAATCTCTCCTGGTTACCCTCTCATACAGTGGCTAGTTCCTGAGTTCCTGTTTTGTGTTTGAGTCTCAATAAATCTGTTATCCCTGCAACTGATTCCTCTTCCTTTACCACCCCTGACAGTTCGATCTGGCCAGTATGGAATCAGCGGGGCCTGACCAGATCCGGACAGCCGTCCTCCAGCAGGGGGTGCTGCTGGGTCAACATGCTACGCGACTCTCAGAAACCACCAGAGGCGTAGAGGCCATGTCCTCCCAAGTTACTGAACTCACTAATCAAGTCAGGGAGTTGATGCGGGACCAGGACAGCCTTCGGACTGCAGCTGCTGCCTCTGCTTCATCTCCTGTTCTTGCCCGGGTAGCTCCAGAACCTAGAGTGCCCACTCCGCCACTTTATGATGGGGATCCTAGGGCTTGTCGCCCATTCCTGTCCCAGTGTGCGATCACGTTTACCCTGCAGCCCACAACCTTTGCTTCCGAAGCAGCAAAGGTGGCATTTGTTATTACCCTACTCACTGGGAGGGCCCGGGAGTGGGGAACTACTGTCTGGGAGAAGCAAGAGCCTTACTGTGCCACATTTGAGCTGTTTCGTGAGGAGATGATCAAGGTGTTTGACCGATCAGTCGCTGGCAAGGAGGCAGCCAGTCAGCTAGTGAGACTGAGGCAGGGTGAGTCATCAGTTACGGACTTTTCCATTCAGTTCCGGACTCTGGCTGTGCTTTGTGGTTGGAATCAAGCAGCTTTGTGGGATGTTTTCAGAGAGGGTCTCAATCCTGAGATTCAGGACGAGATTGCTATCCATGATCTGCCGGCTTCATTTGATGACCTGGTGGATCTGGCACTTCGTGTTGAGACGCGCATCAATCGACGCCGTCAACGGATCCTGGCTCATCCTTCTTGGCCCACTTCTCCTCGTTCTGTTTCGGAAGCCGCTATTGTTCACCCTGAGCCACTTCCTGAAGTGGAGCCTATGCAGGTTGGGCGTACCCGTCTGGCAGCGGAGGAGAAGCAATGACGCCTCAATCAACGACTTTGCTTCTACTGTGGGAAGTCTGGACATTTTGCTGCAACATGTCCTTTAAAAGTCAGAGCTCGCCAGTAGATGGGGAAGTATTGGTGAGCGTTACCCCTGTATCCGATTCCCCCATATTTCGTACCCAGCTGCCTGCCATTGTCAAGTGGGGGCCTTTTTCAAGACCATGCTCAGCCCTGGTGGATTCTGGGGCTGAGGGTAATTTCATTGATGCCACCCTGGTGGCCCGGTGGGGCATTCCCATTACCCCTCTCAAGAAGAAACTCATTGCCAGGGCTCTCAATGGCGCCATCCTCACCCAAGTTACTCCCGTCACTCCCCCTGTAAGTTTAACCGTTTCCGGCAACCATTGTGAGGAGATTACGTTTTACCTCCTCGAGTCTCCCAGCACACCTATTGTGCTTGGGCACCCGTGGTTGGTGAAACAGCCCTCACATTGGTTGGGCTGAGAATTCTGTGTTGGCATGGAGCTCATTTTGTCATAAGTTTTGCCTTGGGGTCGCCTCGTCTGCTGGTTTTTCTTGTTCTGTGTTTCAGGAGGAGCAGACTGCGGATCTGACCGGTGTTCCTGCTGAGTACCTCGATCTTCGGAGGGTTTTTAGCAAGTCACGGGCGGCATCTCTCCCTCCTCACAGACCCTATGACTGTGCCATCGACCTTCTCCCAGGCACTTCTCCGCCTTGTGGTCGCCTTTATTCTCTCTCAGCGCCCGAGAGGGAGGCTATGGATAAGTATATCCAGGAGTCTTTGGCAGCTGGCCTCATCCGTTCTTCCTCTTCTCCTGCAGGTGCGGGGTTATTCTTTGTGGAAAAGGACGGTTCCTTGCGCCCCTGCATCAATTATCGTGGGCTGAATGACATCACCGTAAAGAATCGGTACCCCCTGCCGCTGATGTCCTCAGCTCCCGAGCTGCTGCAGGGAGCGAGAATCTTCACTAAGTTGGACCTCCGCAATGCCTACCACTTGGTTCGGATAAGGGAAGGGGATGAGTGGAAGACAGCTTTTAACACCCATACTGGGCACTTTGAATATCGGGTTATGCCCTTCGGACTTACTAATGCCCCAGCTGTCTTCCAAGCCCTGATTAACGATGTGCTTAGAGACATGATCAATAGATTTGTCTTTGTGTACCTTGATGACATTTAAATTTTTTCTTCGTCATTGCAGGTACACACTCAGCATGTCCGTCAGGTGCTGCAGAGGTTACTTGAGAACCAGCTGTATGTCAAGGCGGAGAAGTGCACATTCCACGCAGACTCAGTTCCGTTCCTGGGACAGATAATCTCGGCGGAGGGGGTTAAGGTAGATCCTGCCAAGGTAAGGGCCGTCTCTGAGTGGCCAGTCCCCGACTCTCGTAGAGCATTGAAGCGGTTTCTTGGATTCGCCAATTTTTATCGGCGTTTCATCCGGAATTATAGTCAAACTGCTGCTCCTTTAACTGCTCTAACCTCCACTTGTGTTCCTTTCAGGTGGACGGAGCAGGCACAGGGGGCTTTTATGAAACTTAAATTATGTTTCACATCTGCACCTGTCTTGTCTGTTCCAGACCCTGATCTGCAGTTTATTGTGGAGGTTGACTCTTCTGGGGTCGGGGCTGTTCTTTCTCAAAGATCCCCCCTTGATGGGAAGGTGCACCCTTGTGCATACTTCTCGCACCGCCTGAGCCCGGCAGAACGGAACTATGATGTCGGTAACTGTGAGCTGCTTGCGGTTAGGCTGGCACTGGGTGAGTGGCGACACTGGCTGGAGGGGGCGGCGGAGCCCTTCTTGGTTTTGACGGATCATAAGAACCTTGAATATGTCCGTTCGGCCAGGAGGTTGAACTCTCGGCAGGCCAGGTGGGCTCTCTTCTTTGACCGGTTCCGTTTCACCCTCTCGTACAGGCCTGGGTCCAAGAATATCAAGCCGGATGCCCTGTCTCGTCTCTTTGCCAGTCCGGGGAGCGGGTTGCCGCCCGACACTATTTTGCCCCGGGGTGTCGTGGTGTTGAGGGGGTGTTGAGAGGCGGGTCAGGGAGGCCTCGCGGGGGGTGGAGGTTCCGAGAGGCTGCCCGACTGGTCTGTTGTTTGTTCCAGGTCCGTTGCGCCCTTCAGTTCTGGAGTGGAGTCATTCTTCTAGGCTGGTCTGCCATCCAAGTGTGCGGAGGACGTTGGCTTCTGCCCGTCAGCGCTTTTGGTGGCCGTCTCTGCCCCATGATGTCAGACAGTTCGTGGCTGCTTGCTCGGTTTGTGCCCAGAACAAGACTTCTAACAAGCCTCCCATTGGTCTGCTGCGGCCTTTGCCGATTCCCCCCCGCCCTTGGTCCCATATTGCCCTGGATTTTGTCACTGGCCTCCCCTCCTCCAGGGGCAATACCGTGATTTTGACGGTGGTGGACCGCTTTTCGAAGGCGGCTCATTTTATTCCCCTACCTAAATTGCCCTCTGCTAAGGAAACTGCTCTGGTGGTAGTCGATCACGTCTTCAGGATTCATGGTCTTCCCAAAGACGTGGTCTCTGACAGGGGGCCCCAGTTCATTTCCCATTTTTGGAAGGAATTCTGTCGTCTGATCGTTGCTTCTTCGAGTCTGACGTCAGGTTTTCATCCGCAGACCAATGGGCAGTCTGAGCGAGCCAACCAGGATTTGGAGCGGATGCTCCGCTGTCTGGCATCACACAATCCCGCCTCCTGGAGCCAGCAGCTCACCTGGGCAGAGTATGCCCACAATACACTTCCTGTGGCATGTCCCCTTTTCAAAGTTCTATTGGTTATCAGCCTCCTCTATTTGCTTCACAGGAACCTGATGCCGCAGTTCCCTCCGCCCAGGCCTTTGTCCAGAGATGCAGACGCACATGGGAAAGAGCCAGGAAGGCGCTCATTCAGACGGGGAGACGTGCCAAGGTGGCAGCTGATCGTCGTCGGACACCTGCACCCAAGTATGTCTGTGGGCAGAGGGTATGGCTTTCCACTAAGGACCTGCCCCTTAAGGTGCCAGCACGCAAGCTGGCACCCAGGTTCTTAGGGCCATACCGCATTACCAAGGTCTTAAGTCCGTGCGGCTCAGGCTCCCATCTGTCTTTACTCGTGTCCATCCTGTCTTTCACGTGTCTCGTGTCAAGCCTGTTATTTCTTCCCCTTTGAACCCTGGTGTCTGCTCCTTCCCCCCCCTCCCCTCCGTCTCATTGACGGTTCCCCGGCGTTTTCTGTTAGGAGGCTGTTGGACGCCAGAAGGCGTGGCAGGGGATACCAGTACCTTGTGGACTGAGAAGGGTACGGTCCTGAGGAGAGGTGTTGGGTGCCGTCTCGGGATATCTTGGACCACTCCTTGATCGAGGATTTCCACCATCGACAGGCCTCCTCTGTTCCTGGAGCGCCCGGGGTCGCTCCTGGAGGTGGGGGTACTGTTAAGGCGCCGGTCTGATCTGGGTTTGTTTATGTTGTGTCCTGGTCTGTCTAAGCACATGGCTGTCAGTTGGTAATTGTGTGTCATGTGGTCTATTGTTACCCCGCCCCTCTTGTTACCTTATCTTGTTAGGGTTGACACCTGTTTGAGATAGTTAGTCACCCTTTATATTCTCCTCTTGTGTTCTGTCCTGTGCCAGATCGAATCTCTGCTTTGCTGAGTTAACCTGGCTCTTGTCTCTGACGTTATCTTGCTCCTGTTGTTGTCAAGCCTAAGCCTAAGTCTAGTTCTGTTTTTCCTCAAATTTATTTTATACCTTTTGAAGATTAGGGGTTTTTCTTTTGATTTAGTTTAGTGCTATCTAGTTCCTTGTTTTGAGCTCCTGCCTTTTTTAGTTTTTGTTTTTCCCTTTTGCTCCCCAGTTCCCCCATCGGCTCTGGCTGCTGGACTCCCTACTGCCTGCCTCCTCCCTCCCATCCCTGGCTGCCCATCACTGCCTGCTTCCTTGCCCTTCTGGTTCTGTCCATCTAGCTGCTCAGCCATTGTCAGCCTCGTTCACCAGCCTCAGGAGACCCCAGTTAAGTCAGCCTGGCTTCTGCCTTCGTCTTCTTGGAACCAGTCTCCCTCTCTCTCTCACTGTTGCCATTTCCTGCATCCTGGAGTTTCATTACGGAGTTGGTCTACCTCGTAGCTCTTGAACTGTTGCCCTCTGCCTATCTCTCAGAAACCCCTTTCCTAGACGCTTCCTGCTGAGTTGTTCATCTCTGCCACGGACCTGGCTGGAATCTCTCCTGGTTACCCTCTCATACAGTGGCTAGTTCCTGTTTTGTGTTTGAGTCTCAATAAATCTGTTATCCCTGCAACTGATTCCTCTTCCTTTACCACCCCTGACACAAAGCAATTGCACAGGCTTTTTTGGAACCTGTGATCATTTTTCCTTGATTATTTAATGAACAAAAAATATTCTAACAATATAAGTCTTTACTAGTTTTTATCCATTTAACACATCCTTACTGAATAAGTGTTAATTTCTTTAAAAGAAAAAAGTAAAATGAAAAAAAATGTACTGACCCCAAAACTTTTGAATAGCATTGTATATTGTAATACACAATTTCTATTTTGAAGAAACACTGCTCTTTTATATATCAAAAAAGCCTGAGGAAAAAATATCATAGGTCTCAAAAAAGATTAAGCAGTACAACTGTTTCCAATATTGATTATAAATAAGCATATTAGAATGATTTCTGAAGGATCATGTGTCACTGAAGACTGGAGTAATGATGCTTAAAATTTAGCTTTGCTTCACAGCCATACATTATATTTTAGAGTATATTAAAATAGATAACTTTATTTTAAACTGCAATAATATTTCACAAAATTACATTTCTTTCTGTATTTTGATCAAATAATGAAAATTTTAATGTTTCTTTAAAAATCTTACTGAGTGAAAAGCACTAGTTAGACAAATACTGCTATTACTGATTGGTGCATAGTGACACCACATTCAACCTGATTGTTTTCCATCTAGTAGCGAAAAAAAAGACGCTAATATTTGTCCTAATCCATGTCTCAATGGAGACTTTTACATTTAATTAAAAAGAAATATAAAGACCTCCTCAACTAGAAAAATATCTTTCATAAGAGACTATAATAACAGTAGTGTAATAACTCCTCAGGAAAAGCAGCGCCACGTCCATTATAAGATAATCACTTACTATAAATGAACCGATAATTATAATTGTATCTCATCCACTCAGAGGTGGAAGTTATTTTACACGTGTTCAGAAAAAGATCATAATGCTGTTCTTTTACAAGTACAAAAGGTAAAGCAGTGCTGAAGAAGCTAGTGGAAGTAGTTGCTATTTGTTTTAAGGTGTAATGTGTCAACAACAAATAAAATCTGCTTTTTAATGATATAATTATGAGTCTACATTCTACAATGTACAACACTTAAAGAGCAGCAATCATAAAAGCCTAATTTCATGACAGATTTATTCAAACATACATTAAATAATGAAGGTTAAGTAGAAATATAACGATTATGTTATATAGTGCATATATTTAGCAAAATGCTCCTCTCTAGAGTATTTTTTTCCAACAAGCTGAATGGCTTTCCTGAAGTAAATGTAACATTACCTGACATAATGTTTACAAGCTATGTCTTTGTGTGGTCTAAACACTAATTAAGCAATTATTGAGACATGATACATTTCAGTACGAACATTAATGTAATAAGCATTTGCACTGATATGGAGGGGATACTATTCTTTCAGTTGTGTCTGTAAGGTATACAGTCATGGCCAAAAATATCGGCACCCTTGGTAAATATGATCAAAGAAGGCTGTGAAAATGAATCTGCATTGTTAATCCTTTTGATCTATTATTTTAAAAAGTCACAAAAATCTAACCTTTCATTGGAGAATAAGAATTTAAAATGGGAGAAAATATCATTATGAAATAAATGTTTTTCTCTAATACATATTGGTCACCATTAATGGCACCCTTTTATTCAATACTTTTTAAAACCTCCATTTGCCAGTTTAACAGCTCTAAATTTCCTCCTATAATGCATGATGAGGTTAGAGAACACCTGACAAGAGATCAGAGACCATTCCTTCATCCAGAATCTCTCCTGATCCTTCAGATTCATAGCTCCATGATGGTACTTCTCTTCAGTTCACCCACTCATTTTCTATAGGGTTCAGGTCAGAGGACTGGCATGGCCATAGCAGAAGGTTTTGTGCTCAGTGACCCATTTTTGTGTTGTTTTTGAAGTTTGTGTTTGGATTATTGTCCGGTCGGAAGATCCAAACATGGCCCATTATAAGATTTCTAACAGAGTCAGTCACTTATTGATTTTTTTTATCTGTTGGTATTTGATAGAATCCATGATGCCATGTGTCTAAACAAGATGTCCAGGACCTCCAGCAGAAATATAGGCCCACAATATCAAAAATACAGCAGTATATTTCATTGTACACATGGGGTACTTTTTTTATCCCTGTGTGCACCAAACCCATCTTGAGTGTTTGCAGCTAAAAAGCTAATTTTTTTAGTTTCATCTGATCATAGAAGTCAGTCCCATTTGAAGTTTTAGTCGTGTCTGAAAACTGAATATGCTGGAGTTTGTTTTTGGATGAGCTAGGAGAATTTTTCTTGAAACCCTCCCAAACAACATGTGGTGAAGTAGGTGTTGTTTGACAATTTAAGGTTTTCTGACCCCGAGACTATTTTCTGCAATTCTCCAGCTGTGGTCCTTGGTGAGTCTTTAGCCACTCAAACTCTCATTCTCACCATGCATTAGGACGATATAGACACACGTCCTCTTCCAGGCAGTTTCGTAACATTTTCTGTTGATTGGAAATCCTTAATTATTCCCCTGATGGTGGAAATGGGAATTTTCACTGCTCTAGCTCTTTTCTTAAAGCCACTTCACTAATTTGTGAAGCTCAATTATCTTTTGCTGCACATCAGCAATATATTCTTTGGTTTTTCTCATTGTGATGGATGATTAAGGGAATTTGGACTTTGTTTTCCCTCCTATTTATATTTCTGTGAAACAGGAAGCCATGGCTGGATAATTTCATGTTCACCCTGGAGTGCTCAAAATTGTGAATATGAATAGGAATATACTTCAGAGATATTTTACTCATAAGAATTTCTAGGGGTGCCAATAATTGTCCAACGTGTATTTGAGAAAAAAACATTTATTTCATAATGATATTTCCTCCCATTTTAAATTCTTATTATCCAATGAAAGGTTAGATTTTTGTGATTTTTTTAAATAAAAGATCAAAAGGATTAACAATGGAGATTAATTTTAACAGCCTTCTTTAATCATATTTACCAAGGGTGCCGATATTTTTGGCCATGACTGTATATTTACTATATCTACATATTATATTTTATATTTATTATATCTACACACTAAATACAACAAATAAGTCCAGAAAACCCCACAATTTTCTATAGCTGAGTTGAAAACATCAGCAGAAAAAAAAGGCCTCAAACAGACCAACAATAAAATACCTCAAAGAGATTAGGTGATTATTTGGTTAATTCATATGGTTCATGTTATAAAACAAAGCAAAAATCTGACCCATTGCTACATACGAGAGGATAGTTTAGCAATGTAACATTTTGTTGTCAAAAGTAGCTAACTGCTAAGCTACTGAAAATTATAATGAAAAAAGCATCAAAGAGACAATAAGATACCTCAGAAATTTGGTGGATTGCTTTGAAACATTTACGTAAACCATCTGAATGAACCAAATGAGCCAAATAAGCCAAAATATGATTCTCGTTGCTACATACTAGAGCAATGTAGCATTTTGTTGTGCTACAAATGCACTGACAACACTGACAGCCAACCGACTACAGTACGTGACTTCTCAAACATTCCAAGACCCGACTCAACATGTTCAACTGGCAAAAACAAGCACCAACCAGCGCCAAGAGACAGGGCATCTACACATCTTCTCATCCAAAGTAACTAACTGCTAAGCTACTGAAAAATACAACTAATTTAACATCACCACTACTTTTAATTATTCAATCCCCAGCACTATAAAACAACAGGTTGTTTCTTCGCTGTAGATCTGGGAATCATGCCCTTCCCTCATATGCGTTTTCTCCGTGTCTGCAGTTTCCTTAAAGCAGTTGTAATTGCTCTACCGTGGAGCTCTCCAGCTAGCAAGAATCTATTCAAATCATTATCACTTCAAAGAGCACCGCACCACTGCTCTGCATCACATTTCCAAAGAGGCCCCTATATGTTATCACTCACATGTGGTATTAAATCTGTGCTTTGAGGTATAGTTTTAAGTACATACCCTATTCTGATATCTCACATTAGGTTAGCTCAGTATCCACCGTAAGGCAAGCATAATTTGGCGCAATTAAGATATAAATCAAAACCATTCTTAGTTGTTTCACTGATAAACATGAGAATTAATTAATGTAGCCATTTTACTGTAGCTCCAACTAGGAGCTGTACAGGGAGGATATGCTTGTATGTATCACCTCTTGGGGTTTTCAGTAAGCCAGAGTAAAGTCTGTAGATAATTTTTTTTCCGATCTAGGGAATCTTTAAGAGCCCCCCCCCCCCCCCCCCCCCCTTCCCATCTGAATGAGTAGCCGTGGGTGCTTGGCACTGAAAAAAGATGCACAACACACAAGCATGCTACGACACACAAATTTCATTTTCAAGGATGAAGCTATCTCTGATATCTCAGAGAAAAGCACACACATAGAATCCTAGAAGCAGCTGCTCACTGATAGAAATTGAAAGTGAGAAAGAGAGGGAAAGAGTCTTTTGTTGTTGCAGTTATTGTTGAATTGTCATTTAAAGTCAATATAAAATGAAAAAAAAACAACAACTGTATTTAATGCTTGTTTTTGGTTTTATTTTGCATGATTTGACTTATTATTCAGAAGAAATGTTTGTTTCAATAACGATTATTTTGTAGTTGAATATTTAGGTTCATGTGTCAAATAATGTGTCGTGTCATAAGTCTAATAATTTTGTGTGCAAATTATAAAGGCAAAAAGACTTGTCAATGCTGTTTCATGCTGATTTTGTGGTAAATATAACATTTGTGAGATAATCTTTGGGAATGTAGAGATTAGAAATTAAAGCAGCATTTCCCCAACTGGGATTCAAAGAGAAGTGCAGCGATTTTATGAAAAGGCAATAAACAATTAAATCATAAAAAAGGCTAAATTAAAATAAATAATAAAAAAAAAAATCTACAGAGCCCAGCCCATGACATACTCATTCGTTCCTTTACGTTACGTTATGTGTTATGTGTAATGTTATATGTTATGGACAAAGACACTTTAATTGGGAAGTAGACTGAATGATCATTTTGTGTGCACAATTTACTTAAAATGAGGGCAAGAATGATTATATTGAGCACATGATTTAGTAAACCGAGGGAACACATTTTTTTTTTTCCTGCATGTCATGTGCGGGGCTTCGTACAAATCAAATTAAAACACTTTCTAAAAAATATATTGTGACTATTAACCAACTGACATTAGAGCTATGAACGTGTTGTTAAATTACTGAAATATTAATTTATAATCTCAGGGGTTTGAGTTATAATCTCATGGAGTTTTTTTTTTCGAATTTATCCAAATAAATCAGCACAGCATGTTGCAATATGAGCCTGATCAACCCAGTCTCATGACATGAAAAACAACTATTTTATGAGGTGGTGATTTTGTATGAGTTCATAAAATGTTGTTTGTATGACCATACGAAAGTATACAAATGAGATCATAAAAATTCACATAAATTAGCCACCAATTCACCAAAACATAAAAAGTTATGAACTGCAATGACAGTGTGTTGGCCTGATGAAGATACACTGGATCAAAAGGTAGCAAAATTGAGAATATTGTAACTTTGTGCTTATATACTCTGTGATACTTTATACTTTAATTCGGTAGCAGTTTACGTGTTGCTGGATGATTATGTGCTTTATTATTTTCTTTGCCCTAGAGTTCAGGTTAGGTAATTCATTTCTAAAAGTAAAATTCTGCTTGCAATAACTCTCAACAGCCAGCACACTCTCCAAAACCTAGTCATTTGTAAAATGCACACAAACCATATTGAAGCTAGCGTCATCTTTATAAGCCTCCTCTTTAACCTTGAATTTCCCCCTCTAGGCCGGGTAATCTCTCTCAGTGTTAGAGCACTCGCTCTTGGAATAATGAAAATTATGGCAAGTCTACATTCAACCCAATTGTGTGAGCTTAACACTCACAAACGGTAAGGCTGAAACTGAAATAACAGAAAATGCTTGCAATTTTATCTGTAGCTCTTGCTTTTAAATTACACATGCATTAGCACCTCTGTAGGAAAGCCAGAATACTGCCTTGAAGCACATGTGTTATCACAAGGGTCAGAGAGAGGGCAAAGTCCTCAGGGAAATGCAGGGCCACCAACAAGGTCAAGTGAATGAGACTTGGGGAAAAAAAAATCTTAATCAAAATTCATGATAAAGCAAATCACACTGCTAGAAATAATAATAAAGTATGTAAATGAAAATATGGTAACATTCGAGTCATCAGACTACCATAATGCTCACTGTTTACACTGAAGTAAAAAAAAAGAAAGGGTTTTGAAACAATTTTTGCTCAGAAATTGATAGTAAATTTAAATAAATAAATAAATAAAAATGGTAAGTAACATTGAATACAAACTTTTTTTTTTTGATGACATGAAGTGAAGTGGGAGAGGGGGGGGGTGGGGGGGGGGGGGGTGATCAGGAAAGGTCTATGATCCGGGACTCGAGCCTTGGGCGACTGAAACACAACAGTGCTACATGTCGTTGTACTGCCCACGAGGCTACTGGTGCTGACTAAACACATAAGAAACACTGAAATAGTATTCTCTTGTAAACTGTACTACAATAATAATAATAATATATATTTTTTTACACAACTAGGATTTTTTAACATTTTTAACATTCTGCATTAACTACCGACAATGCAATGTACAGTGCATCCGGAAAGTATGCACAGCGCTTCACTTTTTCCACATTTTATGTTACAGCCTTTTTCTAAAATGATTTAAATTAATTATTTTCCTCAAAATTCTACAAACAATACCCCATAATGACAACGTGAAAAGTTTGTTTGAAATCTTTGCAAATGTGTATATATATATATATATAAAAAAATTCACATGTACATACTGTAAGTATTCACAGCCTTCACTCAATAGTCTGATGACTCAAATGTTACCATATGTTCATTTACATACTTTATTTATTATTATTTCTAGCAGTGTGATTTGCTTTATCATGAATTTTGAATAAGAATTTTTTTTCAAGTCTCATTCACTTTGAGACCTTGTTGGTAGCCCTGCTTTTCCCTGAGGGCTTCTTTATTTTTAATAAATTTGAAAAGATTTCAAACAAACTTCTTTCACATAGTCATTATGGGGTATTGTTTGTGGAATTTTGAGGAAAATAATGAATTTAATCAATTTTGGAATAAGGCTGTCACATAAAATGTGGAAAAAAGTGAAGCACTGTGCATGTTTTCTCTATGCACTGTAACTTGATATTTTCTATTTCCACTCTGACATAACCATAATATCACTTTGTTTCTTTTTTTTCCTACTGCATACACATAATATTCTGTGTATACAGTAGACAGTATGCAGTCAGTAGTAAGATAGAATCCATTGAGAACACAGCCAGTTAATCAAACTAAAACGATTTTGCAAAATGCATTCTAGCAGTATCCATTTGCACTTTTATTGAGTGTATGAAAGTTTATTACACCTAAAAACACTCTCTAAAGATGCTGAATCACACTCACTTAAGTAAAAAGGTATATACTTAACATTTACAGAAGTAGAGAACATCTTTAAAATCCTCTTTTGAGCGATTTGAAAGTGTTTTAATGTTCTTTATTCAGCTGCTCAAACTGAAAGGTAATGTAATAAGCCAGCAAAGCTTGAACAATTTTTCAGATGGTCAGCTCTAAATACACGTTTCCTCTCTGTTCACTGCTTGTCTAAATTTCCTTTAAACTGGTTTCTAAGGCTGGGCCAAGGTCAGTCCTGCACTCTGGGGCTGCCTCATTTTCATTCACAATCAGCTCCAAACTC
Source organism: Barbus barbus (assembly GCF_936440315.1). Classification (NCBI taxonomy): domain Eukaryota; kingdom Metazoa; phylum Chordata; class Actinopteri; order Cypriniformes; family Cyprinidae; genus Barbus; species Barbus barbus. The sequence goes on along the minus strand of NC_136734.1, from coordinate 15,656,192 downwards.
CACTAATCACTCAGAGAGCCACTAAACTTTCAAGACGATGATGCAGTAGCACTGTGAATGTGTGAAACATATAAACCTTAGTTTAACATCTTTAACCTTCCCACACATTGCATGAGGAAGAGATCATTAGATTTGACTTACCTTTGTAGGTGGTTAGCCAGACGGGAAAGCATAGAAGAAAGAAGAGAGAGAGAAAGGGCATAACATTAGAAAAATTGCATGCCACATGTGATATATGCAATGCAAAATCAATACAGGTATATGTCACACACCGTGATCTGATGAGTTTGCAGATGTCAGTTAATAAATGCTTGCAGTCAGTGGTGAAGCCATCAATCATGATTGTTTATCCCACTTTGTCTGAGATTATGAGTTAATCCTGGGTGGTGTTGATGTTTATTAAGGTTGTAATCTACTGACTGATCCATGTTGTAGGTCAACACTGTCCTGCAGACACTTATAATACACAATAGTTTGGTTTTAAAACCTAGTGAGCCGCCTACTAAGAGATCATTTTAAAGTATCATAGGTAAAAGGGAGACTTCTACTTTTTAAGACACCTTCTTTGGCCTAAAGGTGCGATCACATTTACCATTGTTCAATGATTTTTCATTTCATTTCAGTCATTGCTCACCATTGGATCCTCTGCAGTAAGTGAATGGATTCAAACAGCTGATAAAAATATCACGGTAACCCATAGGTAACCACCTCCAGTCCATCAATTAATGTCATGTAAAGTGAAAAGCAGCATGTTTGTAAAAAACAAATCAAACATTAAGATGCTTTAAACTGTCTCTTTTGGTCTCTTTTTAAAATGTCACTCTATAATACCATAGATCAATTAACAAGATGTTAATGTTGTAACAACTATGTTGTTTTTATCAGCTGTTTGTGTTCTCATTCTAACGGCACCCATTCACTGCAAAGGTCCACTGTTAAGTGATGTAATGCTAAATTTCTTCACATCACTTTCTATGAAAAAAAAAACCCTCATCTGAATCCTGGATGGCCTGAGGGTGAATGAACTTTAAACACATTTTCATTTTTGGATGAACTTTTACTTTTAGTCAGCATTGCATGTATCCTTCACAAAAAAAAGGCAATCAGAATGCATTGCAAATGAGCTCAGTGGGGAGAAACAAAAATCCTAGTGGACAAGGCAAAAGACATTATTATTGAATATAAATATACTTATTTCATTCAATACAGAAAAATATCTATAAAATTATCTCAAATCTAATAAAAAATGTACTGTTTTACTCAATATTTCACTGTGTGATGTATCATTAGCAACATGCTAACATCAAACTCTATTGGAATCAATTACTCCAGGATAAGGAGCACTACTACTTCAGCGAACGGAGCCCGTGTAGAGCGTTCCAAATGAGTCCCTTGTGAGGTTCAACTTCAGTCAGGATGCTGCCTTAGTAGAGAGCTGCCTATTTCAACCTGATCTCATGAGGGTTCGTATGTATTTTAAGTAAAACGTGGTTCTGCAACACATACTTTACATTACTTGTGTTTGCACAGATACTAAAACTGGTATATTGACAGCATCTAAAACATGAATCATTTACGAATGAACTTTACAGACATAAAAATGATTGGTCACACTTTAAGGTCCAATTCTTGCCATTAACAAACCATTAACTATGACTTTTGCCTAAAACTCCTAATTTTCTGCTTATTAATAGTTAGTAATCTAGTTGTTAAGTTTAGGTAATGAGTAGGGATGTAGAATATGGTCATGCAGAATATGAGCTTTAGAAGTACTAATAAATAGCCAATATGTTAATAATAGGCATGCTAATAAACAACTATAGTGAGAATTGGCATACTAAAGTGTTACCAAATGATCCTTATGTAATCAATGAATATTTAACATAAAATTAATTTGGTTGATTCCATTTATGATCAGGTTTTTTTCAATTGCATTTATTAAACATTGTTTGCTCATTTACTTAACTTATTTACTTAATGTTTCATTATGTCCGTGTCTGGTTTCAAAGGATTACATCATTTTAAACACAAATACACTTTAAAGTCTTGAAATGAATCCAATTTCTGTAATCATTTAACCATTACTTATGTAACATTTATTTTGTTTGCCTTGAGACAACCGTTTTTTTTTTTTTTTTTTAAACACACTGTGAATAAAAAAATGACCATAAAATGCACTGTAGTGCACATGTAGTCCAAATTTTCAGAATCCAATACTGGAACCAAATTCAAGTCTTTATTTACAGATCTTCATCAATAAAACCAGAGGTCGTAACACACTTGTTAAAAAAGTAATATTTTCAAAAGCACTGCAAGAATGGTTTTATGCAAGTGGATTGGGATACGATTTTAGAAAGGGACCTAATTATATATCTATAAAAAATAACTATGTAAATTAAAATAGTTCCACATCAGTCACATTTGGATTCTTCCTTAAAGGGGTCATATGATGCGATTTCATGTTTTCCTTTCTCTTTGGAGTGTTGCAAGCTGTTTATGCATAGCTAAGATCCCTGAAGTTGCAAAGACTAAATAGCAAAGAGATATTCTTTATAAAAGACTACACGCCTCCACATGTCTACGTCACAGTGTGGGAAGATTTGCAAAACACCACCCAAATGTATACGCAAAGAAAGAGGGCGGAACTATTATTCTCGCTGTAGTATTGTTGCTGCCGCTGGTGCCATGTCCTGGAGATGCTGTATTTCATTGTGAAAGCGAAAGTACTATTTTTGGGCTTCCAAAAGGGGACACAACTAGAAATCAGTGCTTAAGTTGTATTTACAACACTGTTCCAGAACAGTTCAACCCAAATATTAGAGTGTGTGCAGCACATTTTACGGAGGACTATTTCCTGAACCTGGAAGAGTAGCCTACAATGCTGGCTTGCACAAAGGCTGTTTCTATAAAGTGGGGCAATTCCAACTTTGCAAGGACAGTCTGACACTTCTGACTCAGAGCCTGTAAGTACGTTTCTGCTACTGACTATTAAAAGGCGAGTTTTGAGCAGGGTAGAGTAGTGCTTGTTGCTTGTCGTTTCTCCGATCACAAATGCAGACATGGTAATGTTTAAAAAGACAGTTTAAGTCATTATAATCAGAAATTATGTCCCCACTGGATGCAAAAAATGCCTCGTTTATTATGGGTTTTATTGTTTGTGTCTCGTTGCGCCGGGACACGGCATCACAATACGGTGAGGGGCGTAACATTTCCGTCCCACGCTTGAGATATTCGGCCAATCACAGCGCACACCTCAGAGCACACCTCGCTTCTTAGAACAATGAGCTTTGTCATAATCGACGCGTTTCTGAAAGGCGGGGCATAAAGGAGCAACAATAATGTACAGTATGTGGAAAATAATGTGTTTTTTTAACCTTAAACCGCATAAACACATTGCATTATACCAAATACACAAAGTGCTCTTTTTAGCATCATCATATGACCCCTTTAAAAGACAGCAGACAGCAAGGCAGCTGACTAGCTTAAAAAAAGCACTAATAATGCAATGTTTTTTATTGTGTTTGAATTCACATTATTACAAGAGGTGACTCGTCTCAGCTATTTAATGTCAGATATGACTAATTTCTATGGCAACATTCATAACAGCAAACAGAATCCATATGTGGCTTTGTTGTTAATGGCAGCATAATATTTAACCACCTTATGCTCTTGCACAATGTTTACGGAAAAAGCACACTGGGTAACAGTAACTATAATAAAACGACTAATTGTGTAGATCCACCTGACTACCTTTAACTATCAAGGACACTGTCATTTTGATTCTTTTTACGATTGCACAAGTGAGAGGAAGTCTGAGCTTTCATTAAATTGTTGTAATTACGAGTTCAACAAAGACATGAAGGGGTTTACAAGTTGGAAATTACAGTTTTTCTGACATGAAAGCAGAACAGATTCCTGCCTTTCCGTGAAACACAACATATCTGTCTGGGCATCAAATTTTAACCTGACGGGTTTCTTTTTTTCCAAGAGTAATTAACTATTCCTCAGCAGTACGAAAGGCTGTATCTCTGTCAGATCCATTTCAGCTAAACAAAATGATACATAAGCAGAGAGTTCAAGAACACGGAAGCTCTAAGCTTAAACCGTTAGCAAAGCTTAGTCTCTCAATTGATTTCTGAGATAGAGAAAAATGGGTATATTTGTCATCTCTAAATAAGTGTTAGAAACACCTAATTTAGCAGCAGACACAATATGACTTAAAGGAAATGCCTGAGTGTCCTGCTTCAGGTCCTCAGTCTATAAAGGTCTGGCAGATGGCAGAGGGAAGATGAATGTGAAGAGTCTCTTTTCAAATCAGGTGGGAAGGCTAAAGTGGTAGACAAAGGCTGTCAGGCGTCACAAACCATAAATTATTTACTTTACTTACTTTACTTTTGTCATTTAGCAGACGCTTTTGTCCAAAGCGACTTACAAATAAGAAAAAGTAACTAAAACTAAAAAGTTACAACTCTATAAATACCATCTACCCACATATTTAAGAAAATAAAGAAATTAAATAAAATTAACATGCATATAACAACAACATTTCAATAATAAACATATCAATGAAAAAATTAAATAAAAAGCTACTACTATCCCTTAGACGATTTCAATTTGTAGTGGGGCAGGAAGTTGTTATCAGCCTAAAAAGGTCAAAAGCATGGAAGCACGTGTTCCTCCCCTCTTGGTGATGGAGTGCTTTTTGCAAAACTTCAGCAGTAAAGCTGGTTTTATATCCTTCCATGTGAAAAGGTCAAGGTAAGTAAGATGACCAGTTAAAAGGTCACACCTTACTCACAAATAGAGATCGCCCCTTCAGATCTCAGACAGGACGGGTTTATATATAGTGGTGCTTAAGGCGAGCCTCACTGCTACTTTGCTCATACTTTCAAACCTCCTGACTTTAATATTAAACTTGAGTTTATAATTCATCCAGCACCATTTGTGTTAGAGACATGAATGATACCTCAATCACACATCTTGTTGAGGAGAGCTGTGCTGTTTCTTTTCTAAGCAATCAGGCTTTTGAATTGGCAGACGATAAAACAGGCAGACAAAAAGAAAAGAAAAGGAAAAAAAACATTGACTTACATTGAAACAGGGATCACAGAACATAATAGAGAAAGAGGGGTGAGCCTCTTTTTTTATTTTTCACTACAGGACACCAACCACCTAGCAACAACTTAGAACACACTAGCAACCATCTAGCAAAACCCTAAGAACCACCCAGAACAATAAAACAACCGCATAATATTCTAGCTGTGTCCCAAAATGACATACTAAACACTATGTACATGACTGTCTATTAATTTTATAAGTTTAACAACAACAAGAAAGCCAGAAATTTACTGTTAAAGGTAAAAATTGTATGCTTCATTAACTGATATAATGTAAAATAGTGTCTTTATACTAACAACCACTATACAGGTGGTAAAGTAGAAAGCAACATTGTGAAGTTCATTGCAACATTGAAATATATCAATTAGCATTAATTAAACAAAATAAGGAATACCAAAAATAAGAACAAATAATCTTTTAATCTCTCTTACAGTGTACTGTAGATAAACTTGCTTTGATACTTAGGGTAGTGTTTCTCAACGGGGGCGGTGCCGCCCCCCAGGGGGCGTTCGGAGAGCATCGGGGGGGCGCTGGAAGCAATATTTTTCAAAGGGGGCGCTGAGCTGTTCTTGGGGGGCGTTTGGTTAAGGCGAGTTTACACAAAATATGTATGAGTTGAAACTTGCAAAAGAAAATGGTCTGCCACATTCTAACGCCGTCTCTACACTGGATGCATTAAAGCGCACTTTCTGTATCTATTTGTCAACTTGTTTGTAGCGCAAGCACGTTGATTGCGTCAGAAATAGAACGCACCGCGGCATCCGTTTACTGTAGCGCTTGCGCTCAGTTACTGAACGACTGATTTTAACGGGATCCATGTGCTTTATTTATTTATATATATATATATATATATATATATATATATATATATATATATATATATATATATATATATATATATATATATATATATATATATATATATATATATATATATATATATATATATAATCATCGCACATATAGCCTAACTCATATTCAAGTCGCTTTTTTTTTCTTATTGGGAAACTTGTGGTAATATTTCAAGTAAAATCAAATCAAATAGGTCATGAATGCCATGTGCCATTCAGTGTTATATATGGGTTAAAATACATGCTTTTAAGAAATATATTATAAATAAAATATAGCCTAGCCTATACCACCATTCAAAAAAGGTCAGTAAGAGAAACAAATCCTTTCTGCAGTAAGTTTGCATTTATTTGATAGAAAATACTGCTTTCTATTTGAATATATTTTGAAATGTTTTTTTCTTCTCATGCTAAAGCTCTATTACTCCAGCATTCAGTGTCACATGATCCTTCAGAAATCATGCTGATTGTTGCTCGAAGAAATATTTATTATTTTTATTGTTATAGCTGGTACACCACAACAACAAAAAAGCAAGATTTGCAATTTAATTGATAATAACAAAAATGAATTTAATAATTTAATTGATATAAGAAAGATGTAAAGCAGATATTTCCAGTATTTTAAATGGCAGAATGTTTAAGAAAGGACCTGACATCACATCACATTTTACAAATGAAAGGGTATCCACTCCTCTGCAGGATGAGATCAGAGGGGAACCGCAGGGAAAAGCCAAGCAGAGCTTTAGAGCTTGAGACTTATAGCATGACATCATCTTGTGACTGGCACCAGACACCCCTCCTGAGAGTGTGGAAGTGCTGGAGTGCCATACAGAATTGGAAATGTTTAGATGATGTCCTCACTTCAGGATCTCTAATGTAAGCACATCAGTGCACCCGACACCGATCAATCAAAGCTGAGAGAGAAAACGGCCCATCTTCTTCCTCTGGAGGGGAAAAGGGATAATGATTCAAGCTTTCACATGGAAAGCATCAAAAATGGTTGTTTTCCCACATGTAGAAAGCACCGTTTAGAGCTGTGTGTGTGCGATCTAAGCCAAATCAGTAATGATAAAATGTAGAAAAGAAAAAAATAGTTGGTGTTGCATGAATTTCTCCTCAGAATGTGTTAATGTTATCGACCTTTAACCTGCATATTTCCATCACAAACCTGTGATACAGTAGCTCAATATCTTACGGTACCCCTTTCAAGCTCAGCAATTTATATATTCTTTAAAGTTTCGTGCTTTTGCTTTAATGGGTCTCTGGAGACAATATAGGGAATCCTTTGAAATATTCAGAGTGTGAACATGCATAGCCATATTTCTGAAGCCATTTGCACTTCATCAATGCGTCTTCATATTTGGTTTCAAGTGAGCGGGAGGGGAAATGAACAGGCAAGAGAGATCCTCCCTTCTGTCCATGCTTCAAGGAATAATTTATCCAAAATGTAAATGCTGTCTTCATTTACTGATTTAAAAAAAAAAAAAAATAATTTTTTACTCATTATTGATTTTCTTTCTACTGTGGAACACAAAAGGACAACTTTTGAATAATGTATAATACCGTTCAAAAATTTGGGGTTGGTAAGATTTATTTAATGTTTTTGAAAATGTCTTATGCTCAACAATTTACTGGATCAAACATACCATGAAACAGCAATGATGTGAAATATTATAATTTAAAATAACTGTTCACATTGTCTTTTAAAACGTAATTTACTTATGTGATGACAAAGCTGCATTTCACCTCACATGATCCTGCTGATCTTTTTTTTTTTTACCCTCAAGATTCTTTTGAGAAGGTTCAAAAGAATGGCTTTTATTTGAAATAGAAATCTTTTGTAAGAATCTAAGAATATTTTTTTACTGTGACTTTTGAATAGTATGTCACTGCAGAATAAATGTTTGTTTTGTTTTTAGTAAAAAATTACCTTTTACTCTTTTCATGTAATTACAGTGAATGGGGACTAGAGCTTTCAAGACTTTAACATTATGAATAATGAAAGAAATAGTTTATTTATAGTTTAATAGTTATTGTGACTGGACCACTCGAGAACTGGATCAGTCCTGTAAACTAAATAATCAAGACTAGTTCTGTCAATTTTCTCATGAATACACCAAGAATTGGATATCATACCACATCACATACCACGAGTTGCATGTACTGTAACAATTACATATTTATTTATTTGATTTTTGAACTTGACAGCCCTGGTCTGTCTGTCTGCCTTCCTGCCTTCAATCATTCAATAAATCAATAAATCAATAACCAAGCCATGATATTCTTTAAAACATCCCCTTTTTCTGTTCAATGGAAGAAAGTCATTCATGTTTGGAATGGAGTGAAGAAGAGAAAATAATTTGGAGGGGAACTATCCTTTTAAGAAGACAACATTTTGAAGTCGTTACCATTCACAGTATTTAAAAACAGGTAAAATTGTGTACTTTCTGGGAATACAATAATCATTCAGAGTAAGTGCTGCTTGCAGATGGCATTCCAGCATAGGGGAAATTTAACAATCAAAATAAGAAAGCTTGTGGAAGTGTGCGTGAGGAAGGCAGGGGGCGGGAGACTGAAATGGGAGTCACACAGAATAAGCCCGAGGGCATTGACTGCTGCTCAGCCCATGCTAGACTTTAATTACTGCTAGTGAAGCAACCATTCACATATCTCCAGGGTGGCTCGGCTTACCTCGGAATTAATGATGCACAGGGCTCAAGTGAAATCATGGGCATGATTCTAGGGGTTAGATGACTTTTGACACTGGACATACGGCTATTTGAATGATGAAAATATTTAAGGATGCAAACCGTTACAGAGGATACTGCTGGATGAGATTTGCATATTGCCATTATCACAACAACTAGCATATATATAGTGGTGGACAAAATTATTAGAACACTAATATTTTCACCAGCTAAAAAAAAAAAAAAAAAAAAAAAATGGTTTTAAGTTTTTATTTCTATCTTTTTCTGTAGTGTATAAGTAGAAAACATCAGTTTACATGTCCAAACATTCATTTTGCCATTAATTGTAATACAGTGAGATTTTTTTTGTTTTGTATATGTTGCAGTCATATTCTACAATGTTATATATATATATATATTTTCAAATTTGTTATGCTGCAGCTTTATGCTATTCTGCTTAAATTTGAACTAATATCCATACCCCATAATGGAAAAGCAAGCCAAAAAAGATTTATGATCATTTACCAAATGTATAAATAAACAAACAAACAAACTGAATTTGGACCCCCGTATTTTGTTTTGTGTTAGATAGATGAAATTATTGGATCATGTGAAATGAAAGACATGAAACTAGCCCCATGTAGCAGATTGGTTACTGAGGCAACGTGAATTATATACTTTGGGGGCCATTATACAACTATATGTAACCACAGAATGGCAGAACAGCGTGTTCCAGAGAGCTGTTAATAAGATGGTTTTCAACTGGTCATTTCAGCAGGTCCAGACTATTTCAGAAGGTACTGTAGTGTGTTGCTGCAGAGACTTTTTTAAAATGTTAGCATACAACATTTTTTTACAAACAGTATAAGGCTTTTGTTCTTGTTGAGGCAGTTTTGTTGACATTAATGATTACTTTCTGTCTCCAATGGTGGTGGGAGCTATTTTTGCTTGTATTGCTTTGTCTCAACTGCCCATTTCCAGAAATATATGTCTCGCATTAGTTTCTCACAGGCCTCATCTTTCTCCTCATAGTTTTTTAGAGAAGAGTCTAATAAAAACTGTTTAAAACTTAGTGAAACCCACTGAGTTAATGAGCCATGAGATATCAAACGGCCCGAACAAGCACAGCAAAATTACTACAGGATGTGGGCACATTGTTAAATTGCCACAAGGAGCCTTGAGAGTGATTTAAGTTTCTCTTATGTCTCCTATCCTGCGTGTCTCATAACTCCTCATAACTCCAGGCCTCTGTGCTACAGGGAGGGTCCGCAGAGTGACAATAACCTGCTGTGCTGTACATCAGCTTAGCGCCTTCATTAGCCACCGCAATTGTATTGCCGCGCTATAGTTATCCCACTCCAATATCCCGAGCGCCTCCTCCTCATCTGCCTTCTGAGATGTCATAAAAGAAAGAGAGAAATAAAATGCATGAAACGTGTTGGATGGAGTGGAATTATTCATTCTGTTATATTACTGTTTTGCGTTCACACTAGCCCTTCACTTTAACTTTGCATGCTATTAGCTAGATGTCAAAAGTATCTGAGCTACTTGCAAGCGCTATTATTAAAATAGCAGGAATAACAGCTGTTGCTTTCTTGCTGTTCCTACGGGAGTCTATTATGGAGATATTTTAAGCAAATAAAAATATAAGAATGAATACGATGGTGAAAGTGTTTTTTTGTTTTTTTTCTTTACAGTGCGTGTGACGTTTTACAACAAGCATTTCTGCATATGTTGATACCAATGTATGTTTCTTGGAAATGTATCATGTAAATACCATGGCTTATTATTCAGCACCACGGTAAATATCAAAGTATCGTGGTATTACCATTCGAAACCTTCCCTGTGTACCAGCAATATACTTTTCTGTAAGGGTAAGTACAAATCATATGATTCATTGACACTTTCAATATCATAAAAACCACTTATCATAAGAAATATATCGTAGAAGTACGAGTCTAATGGAAATCAATGACTTTTGCCCAGCGTCTCTGCTATTGATTTTATGTATTTGGCAGAGGTAAGAGCACAGGTTTTGTAGAGCCCCAGGCAAGATCACTGCAAGACTACCGCAAAAAGGATGAACAGATTAAAAAGAATGCAGTGTACAAAGAATCAACTACAAGTAAGCAATACTGAAGAAACTGCATGCCCATGAACTACTTTCTATATATATATATATATATATATATATATATATATATATATATATATATATATATATATAAACAATTAAAGATATTTGAAAAAAAAAATATTTAAATAATTTAAATACGACCATTATAGTACCATTACACCTCCAATATGTTAGAAAATATAGAAGAACATCTTCTAAAAAACAAACAAATAAATAATAAGTCATCAATCAATCAACCAATCAGCCTGTCTGATAAAGTCATGTACAGATATGTAGGGGGAAATAAACAATGATTTAAATATGTGGTGACACTTTATTTTAGGGTCTCTTAACTAGTTGCTTATAACTAGAATATTAGCCATTTATTAGTAGTAATTAAGCATGTTAATGTCCTATTCTACATGACCTTATTCTACATCCCTAATCCTACCCAATACCTAAATTTAACAACTACCTTACTAACTATTAATAAGCAACAAATTAGGAATTTATTTAGGAAAAAGTCATAGTTAATAGTGAATAAGTGTTCCCTATTCTAAAGTGTTACCAAATATGTTCATATACTGTTAAAAAAATAAAAAATATTAGGTGTAATGAAACAAAATTATTGGAGTACATATCATATCAGACCCTGAATAAGTGAAACTGAACGGCATCCCAGTTTTCTGCATTCTCCATTGGTTTATGTGGAGGCTTGAGTGCTCTAGGTTTATATGTAATACAGCAGGATAGCTGGTGCAGTCAGTGGCATCTCTGAGGTGTGGTATAGGGGTGGCCATAAATCAGCGATGTGGACTGATAACCAATCAACAGCTGTAAATCAGGCAGGAAGCTACAGGGCTCTGGAGGACAGAGATAATATGTAATATGTGCCAATATGTAATTTGATATTGACATGGTATTCCCATTGCGCAATAAATCTGCCGAATATAGGTCTCTCAAGGTTTCTGTCGAGAGGAGAGAGAGAAGCGTGGGGGAAAGTACTCTAAAAAGGCACAATATTTGGAATACCAGTACCTCGACTCTGACAGTATGGTGTCAAAGCATGTGAAGCAATAACTCTGTAGTTTAACCACAGCAAAGTGAGGCCAGTAAAGTGATGAGTCAGAGTCTTACTCACACTGACACTGACATTACACACACAAGTGGGTCTTCCATCTGCATTAAAAGCAGCGAGTTTTCAGTCATACTCCAGTGCTTCTCAATCTGCAGCCTGAGACATCCGCTTCTTAAAAACAACATTCAGGTTTTCCTCTGATTAAACAAATAAAAGAGACTTGAAGTCACAATTCAGCTATTATGGCTCATCGCATAAAACCTAGTCATTTTCTGGTGACCAAATTAACTCATTTCATAGTGCTGCATGTGTGTGAGGGCATTTTGGACAAACAACAGCTATAAAGATGTAATGAATGGGGAATTTATATATATACAAATAAATACAATATCTAAATAAATAAATAAACAAATGTATTTGAGTTAATGATTTTGTTGTTGTTATAAAATAAATAAAATTAAAATATCTAAATAAATAAATGTATTTGAGTTAATGATTATTGCTGTTGTTATTATTACTATTATTATTATTGTAATATAAAATGAATACAAAACTTAAAATCTGTTCAGATTTTTTTTTTAAGTTGCATAGTGTATTCCAGTCTTAGGCACATTTCTTGCATTGTCTCAACAAGAGTTTATTATTATTATTATAATTTTTTCAATTTGTAGCTAGTTTTATATTTCAACATTATATTATTTACATTTAACATTACATTTTCACATTGAAATTAACTAAAGTGTTACTATTTATATTTTATAAAATTACATAAAATTGCCTAAAATGATGACTGTTTGGTTGTACTGATGTTGTCATATGTATTTTGAAATAATATGCTGCTTGTGAGACTTAGAACAGAGGGAAAGGTTGAGAACCACTGTCATAAACTTACAAATCAGCCTTGACTTTCCACATCACTTTGCTATATTGCCCCATCAGTCTCTCGGGGCTGATGAAGCCTCATCTATAGATCTCTTCCTAACTTGCCAGGCTGCGTGATGGATGAATTTCCCACAAACCCATCTCTCTAGTTCATGTGGACTGCTGTAGCTAACGGAGCCAATTAACACAGGCTGTCTAGCAGAGCTATCTAATAGTACACAGCCTGTATGTGTGTTAATGTCTTTAATATGCAGGTGTAGTAATTACCCAATTTGAAAAATAGAGTACCAACTTATAGACTCCTAGACTTGTGTTGTTTATCTTGCCCTTAGCTATGATATGACATGAAAATATTACTACCATTTGAAATATTGTTTTTGTGAGTTAATGAAAAATGCATTTATCAAAGCAGCCAGTGTCACATTAATAGCCTAAAGTTTTGATGGACGATGAATGTAATCAAGGTAAAGATGATTACAGTGACATACAGGATTGTGCATTAGGCACGTGTTGTGTCCCTTATAACTGATGCGCAAACAAACTGTGTATGTGCGCTCTCGACGCACTGATCACTATAACATACACTCACCTAAAGGATTATTAGGAACACCATACTAATACTGTGTTTGACCCCCTTTCGCCTTCAGAACTGCCTTAATTCTATGTGGCATTGATTCAACAAGGTGCTGAAAGCATTCTTTAGAAATGTTGGCCCATATTGATAGGATAGCATCTTGCAGTTGGAGATTTGTGGGATGCACATCCAGGGCACGAAGCTCCCGTTCCACCACATCCCAAAGATGCTCTATTGGGTTGAGATCTGGTGACTGTGGGGGCCATTTTAGTACAGTGAACTCATTGTCATGTTCAAGAAACCAATTTGAAATGATTCGAGTTTTGTGACATGGTGCATTATCCTGCTGGAAGTAGCCATCAGAGGATGGGTACATGGTGGTCATAAAGGGATGGACATGGTCAGAAACAATGCTCAGGTAGGCCGTGGCATTTAAACGATGCCCAATTGGCACTAAGGGGCCTAAAGTGTGCCAAGAAAACATCCCCCACACCATTACACCACCACCACCAGCCTGCACAGTGGTAACAAGGCATGATGGATCCATGTTCTCATTCTGTTTACGCCAAATTCTGACTCTACCATCTGAATGTCTCAACAGAAATCGAGACTCATCAGACCAGGCAACATTTTTCCAGTCTTCAACCGTCCAATTTTGGTGAGATCGTGCAAATTGTAGCCTCTTTTTCCTATTTGTAGTGGAGATGAGTGGTACCCGGTGGGGTCTTCTGCTGTTGTAGCCCATCCACCTCAAGGTTGTGCATGTTGTGGCTTCATAAATGCTTTGCTGCATACCTCGGTTGTAACGAGTGGTTATTTCAGTCAAAGTTGCTCTTCTATCAGCTTTAATCAGTCGGCCCATTCTCCTCTGACCTCTAGCATCAACAAGGCATTTTCGCCCACAGGACTGCCGCATACTGGATGTTTTTCCCTTTTCACACCATTCTTTGTAAGCCCTAGAAATTGTGAAATACTCAGACCGGCCCGTCTGGCACCAACAACCATGCCACGCTCAAAATTGCTTAAATCACCTTTCTTTCCCATTCTGACATTCAGTTTGGAGTTCAGGAGATTGTCTTGACCAGGACCACACCCCTAAATGCATTGAAGCAACTGCCATGTGATTGGTTGATTAGATAATTGCATTAATGAGAAATTGAACAGGTGTTCCTAATAATCCTTTAGGTGAGTGTATTTCTGCTTGAATACAGCTCAGTATATTCGTGTAGTTGAATACAGCGAGTGTTTTATAACGGATGCTCGCGTGTTTTGGAGAAGTTTGAGAGGATCAGCGGTGTTTATGTACATATGGGCCATCAGATGCTCCAAACAACTTGTTCTGACAGAGGAACTATTCACTGATGGCGTCGTCATACTGCCTTCAGATCACTGAGTTCAGAACGGTTTCATTTTTCATTTGTATTTTTGTGTGTTTAGTGATTCTGAATGGACCCCTACAGTAGTTTGTATGCAGTCCTTTGGCATCTCCCTGTGGTATTGTTTGCTATGGCAGGTTGAATTCTTATATGTTAAAATTACTGTATAATAAAATATATACTTTTAAGTTGTATAGACTATCGGCAGTGACATTTTTGCAAAGGATGTTTGCAAAAAACAATATGGAATATTTAAAGCTATCTTGAATTTGTTTAGTTTAAAAATACATGTAATTGAAAAGTAATAAGAAATACAAAGGTTTAAGTGAATAGAAAAGTTTATTTTTAAAACATTAAAAAACCCACATTTTTGAATGGCAGTGTATTGTATAACAATTATAACAATTTAACAAATTAATTTAAAAATGCATTTAATTCTTTAACAGCATTATTACAAAACGTAAATAAAAAAATACCATCAGTATTTGCATATGGTACTGAGAACAGCTGGAAAGTACATGAGTCTAGGTATGATACTCTGGGATACTCTCTCAGAAATGTCTGTATATTAAATTCAAAGTGTGTTAAAAATATATATACCTTATGTGTAAATAAATATTAGTATAAACTTGTGCTGTCAAACGACTAATCGTAATTAATCGCATCCAAGTTTTTGTTTACATAATGTGTGTTATTATTAAACCATTATTTTACAAAATCATCTTTAAAATAAAAAATACTTTTTTTTTTTTTGAGTTTATAACCCAGTGTGTTTACTAAAAGAAACAGAGGATTATGAGGCAGGTCTGGTTAAGTCAAGCTCAATGACTTTTAACTTTTTAACTGAAACTACAAGTCCTAAACTAATAAGTGAAAAGAGCTGCTGCTTTGTGGAAAAGAAAAAGGGGTGGGGGCTGTGAGGGAAATATGACAGCTAATTCCATTTCTGTGTTTTAAATGGTAAACTGCATGAAATACGGTGCAACTGCAAGAGCAAACAATGCTCCGTGACATACAAATAGTACAAAACACACGCATTTACTACAGCTGAGTAAACACAATCTCTTTTTTGCGTAAGAATGTGGTTCTTAGTCCGAATAAGGTGCAATGTGGACCCGATTTTGTTGTTTAGCCTCAGAACAGGTTAATTAGAGACTGTTTTTTCTGCATATGCCACTGATGGGAACAACTGTAAAATTTAGGGTCAAGACCTGCCAGGTTGGAATAACGTACCTCACTTAAAATCTAACTAAAGAGTTCAAAATCTTCAAATTGAAGAAAAAAAGGGAGCAGATGCTGCTTTTCAATTGTTTTCCCAACATATGACGAGATATGACAGTGATCTGGATACAGGTCCAAATAGTCCATGCAATAATCCCTCTATAGGATGGATATCTTTCTCTTAGGGCTTAATAAAACGCCCGTATTGCTCAAACGGGCATGTAATAAAACAACTGGATGATACTCTGCCAAGGGTCAGCAAACAAAGTATGATATTATGAGGATTGTGCAAAGTCATAATCCTGGTTTTGATATGAGATCACTCAAATGTGGGTTTATTTGTTAGAAAATGGAAATTACATTTGTAAGTCTATAAAGATCAACATGGCACTTTATCCACCTATTTTTCATTGCGAAAGTTTTCTGTTTTCCGTGAATGTGCGAGACTTCCATTTCATTAGCTGATATGAAAAGAACACAGAACTGAAAATAAATGGAAGAATATCAGTAACAAAAAGTGCAATAAATGGTAAAACTGTATGTGCTACGAACCAGTGTGTTTTAATGCTGAAAACTAATACCCATTCATAAATGGCTATGTAGCCTATTAAAGATTCAATCAAACTGAAAACTAAACATTTGACAACCTACTGAAAATGACTGCAAAAAAATACAAAAAATAATAAAAAATAAACAAATATAAATAAATAAAATAAAAACTATTTTTACATTTATTACTCTTAAATATTCCAACATTTGAAGCTACAAGAATACTTATGCAAAAAAAAAAAAAAAAAAGATCTTCCGTGTCAGACTTCGTCACGCGTCATGGTACTTTCATGTCGATTGTGTCGAAGATTGGAGCGGAAAAGAAGAAATAGTTTTCTTTGCATGCAAAAATATTCTCATAGCTTCATAAAATTATTGTTGAACTACTGATGTCACATGTACTTTTTTATCTATGTCCTTACTATCTTTCATGGCCCTGAAAGAGGTAGTCGCGTTACTGTCTATGCAGGGTCAGAAAGCTCTGAAAGATGAACTGTCTTACAGGTTTGGAATGACATGAGGGTGAGTAATCAATGACAGAATTTTAGTTTTGGATAAACTATCCCTTTAACAAATATAAAAATTTGGGTAAAACTTTACAATAAGGTCCCATTACTTAACGTTACTTACTGCACTGACTCACATTAACTAACAAGAAGCCATACATTTGTTACAATATTTGTTGACCTTTCTTAAATGGACGGTTCACCCAATAATGCAAACTGTCACCCTCAAGTTCTTCCAAGCCTCTGAATTTATTTCTTCTGTTGAATACAAAAAAAAAGGATAAAGAATATGGATATCTGAACAGTTGCAGGTATCCATTGACTTATATAGTGGGGGGTTCTTCTTTTGGTTCATTCTTCTTTTGTGAAAAAGGACATTCATATAGGTTTGGAACTAAATCTGAAATGTTTTTGAAAAGTTTACCATACAGATGACAACATTGTCAAAATTACTGAAAATGACAAAATACTGTATTATGCATGTCAGGCCAGTAGTTGGTGATGTTACTTTGTAAAGAAACACTTTGAGCAAACACTAAACGCATAGCTATAAACTGAACATGTAATACACATGCACGTGACGCCACCATTTTCATAAAATCACATTTATGGTTTACACAGAAGGTATCAGCTTCAAAGATTTCCACTTTGAAACCATTTTTAGTTTTGTGCTTTGGGACCCCCAAAACGCTGTTGTTATAAAAATAAACAGCCAAAATGTATAAAGTTTTTAGTTGGAAATTATGTTGTGTAAACACCCCCTTAGTAACCAATTAGCAACCACAAAAACGCACTGGAAAACACATAGCAGTAGACTACCAACAATCGCAACACCCTGGCAACCACTCAGAACATCTTAGAATGATCGCAGGGAGTTTTGCACCAGCAGCCATCTCTCACAATCTAGTGGTAAAAAAGGCTTTCTATTTGGAAAAAAGCACTCTATAATTACTGAGGATATGGTACTTGAGCTAACTGGGTTTTGGGGACATACACAACACTTCAGGGCAACAGCGACTCACAGCAGTCAGGAGAATTGTGATCAGAAAGAGGAGGCCATTAGCAGTGTGCAGTGTTATCTGCTCTTTGATCAATGTTGTAATACAGTCTGCATCAGGCCGAGGGAAATTAAATGAATAAGACCGCGGAGTAGAGAAAGAATATCCCACCGAGGGAGGTATACATTTTCTCAGGGAGTTAAATGCTTTCATGCAATTCAATCTGTCTGATGTCATCCTGGTTCTGAGTGAGGACGTGTTTTCTCAGAGGATGGGTGGTGGCGGGAAGGGATACACTGCCAGGGATATGGCAGGATAGAGATTACTTTGGCTGGGTAACTTTCACTTGATTTAGTATCTCTGAGATGAATCGATACTCTGGAAGAGGAGGCTGAAAAGAGTGAAATGAAATTTGGCCTCTTAAACCTTGTATGTTGTTCCTGTGATCTTGTTTTATCAGTAATGCCAACGTAAACTTATCAGTTATTCCAACGTAAACTTTCAATGACCTGAAATGAAGCAAAAAAAAAAAAACAGCAAACGGTCCTACATCACAAAAGAGTAGAGTAACAAAGAGTCATTTCTACTATGGAAGACATTTTCATGTAATGTCTGACAATACTGGATAAAATATTACATTTTCTTTCTTTTTATTTTCTGTCATGACAATATGACCCTCTTTTTTATAAAAATATACTTTCCAATCAGTGTTCAAAAGCCACTGCTTAACAGGAATAACTCTTTCGATTGAACACATTCCTCCATTGTTAGCTTGCGTTTTTTCACAGTGGTCATTGTACAGAGATACCTGAAACAAGCAGTGTTTGATCTCATTTGTATGAGGTTACTTTTCATTTCTTTCATGTAAAGAAAATGAAAAGGGATTGTGAGTTGAGGGCCATTTCCTCAGAATGTCTCTTCTAGATTTACAAGCACAGAAGTTCATTTTCAAAACACAGAGACAGAAAAAATGCACACACAAGGAGGCTGAAAATGATAGCCTTGGAATCTTTGCAGTGTCCACCACACATCTGTCACAAATGTTAGGAGAAACATTTAACTTTATAGTGAAAACTGCAGCAATAAATAGCGTGGATAAGAATGTAATTTAGCTGCATCACTTTGGAAAAGCTGGCAGCAGCAGAGACTACGTTTCCAATAACAATGGCACAATCACAAACTGAACAGTGCAGAACAGGAATTTACTGAGTACGACTGGTTTAACTCCAACACACTGTACAGCAAATGTATTGCAGAGTGATTAGCTCAAACGTAATGGTAAAGTGCCTGTTTTGATCTAATTTACTGATAAAAGCCAAAAGTAGGCGTTGTTTTTAGCATTAGCATGCTAACATAAAATGAAAGTGGTACATTTTGCACCACTAGTGCCACTAAATAGAATTATAAATCAATGTCAGTTGTTAAACTAGTTCCAATTAGACAGATCCCTATCTATGTCATAACACTGGTTGAGTTATAAAGTATTAGCTAACAAAGTACCACAGAGTTATGGTGATACACTTTTCAACAGAATAAGGGTTTTTGTACATTTACATGACAACGATGAACGAAAGCAAAAAACTGAAAGTTTTTCGTTTGTGTTTTTGAAAAGCTTTGTGTCCAGACGACATCGTCAAAACGATCCCCGTTCACACAGATCTGTGAAAATTTCTAAAAACCTTTGAAAATCCTGTATTATGCATACCTAGGCTGCGTTTCCCAAAAGCATCGCAAACTTAAGTTGATTGTAACTCCATTGGTTTCAATGGGTCTACAATATATTTAAGATTACAATGCTTTTGGAAAACGCAGCCCAGGTCAGTAGCTGGCAATGCTACTTTGTAAAGAAACACTACACACGTAATGCATGTGTGTAATGTCACCATTTTCTGTCAAATGTGTGTGTGTTTTCATAGTGTACAATGAGACTGTAACGGCATCCTTTTACAAAAACTTGCACTTTGAAACCCGTTTTCAAAAGTTTTCAGGCCCCAAAATGCTGTTGTCATGTAAATGAATGGCCACAACATAAAAAGTTTTCAATTTGTATTTGCAAACAATGTCGTACAAATTTATCTTAAACCTACAAACCATGGCATAATTATATTTATCTGCATATTAAATTAGGATTTGGTGACAGTTCCTCAAAAGATTGCCAAAGCAAGTTATTTTGATGTGGAAAATATGAAAACAAGTTGTATTTTACTCAGTATTCCTAATAATAAAAACTAAATAAACCAGACACTGACAAGCATAATTAAATTTTACCTTACGTACTGCAAAACAGGAGGTGTCAGATCAACAGTTTTGAGCATTTGCATAAAAAGCCCCTTGAGATCGATTTCAATTTCAACATTAAGCAAAAGCCTGCATCCCTCAGTCTGTATGTTCAGAAGATTTTTCTAAATTAGTTTGATGCGTAATTGCATTCTTGTTCTAAACAAGACTAAACAAACAAGGAATTAAAAAAAAATAAAAAATGCAGAATAGCATAATTCTTAATGTGGCGTGTCACTCGGCCGTCGTTGAAGATCATGGCGTGAATGACAACTCTGTAATTGTTATGGGAGAATGTGGCCAAGACTCCATAAAACTGTTACCAGGTAATAAACCAAGAGACAGATTCGTATCAAAAGTTTCAACAGCTCCCATATGTGTTGAGCGCAGGCCTGAAAGACGAGGCCGCAGGGAACACAGATAAATATTTATTTATGAGAAGTGCTGTAGCATTCTCCATCCATCCACAAAGGAGGATTTCACAGAAATGATGAATTGTTTTTTGTGCCCTTGAGAGTTCAGCACCCTATTCTCCTATTTGTCTCTGTTTGTTTATTCATATTAGATACGGATTGACATTTCATTCTTTGCAGTTCCCCTTTTAATCCACAGCAAAAAAAAAAAAAAAAAAAAAAAAAAAAAAAGAATATCAAGCAGAATTGTACACATCTGAAAAAGTATGTGAACCGCTTATAATGAATTTCCACATGCATTGATCACAAAATATGATCAATAAATCTGTGATAATAAGCTGTCACAAATAATAAAAAAAATAATAATACACAAAGTCTTTACTCAACAAAGCATGTAAACTTCACTGTGTGGAAAAAGCACTTGAACCCTAAAAACTAATCACTGGTCCTTTATTTGGTAGCAATAACACTTCCTGTGACTGCGGATCAGAACTGCATAATGTCTTCTCTGAAATATTGAGTTATAGCTTGTAACAATAAGAAAGAGTCTTAAGAAATAGTGTATTTAGTTGCGCTATAAGACATAGCAGAACCAAAAACAAATGCTTAAATAAAATCTTGCTCTATGCATACAAGATGACACAACAGACGGACAGTAACATTTATTTTCATTTTAATATGTAGGCTCACAGGGTGAACAGAAGACACGACCCTTCTGAAAATCTTCATTTCCAAGAACAACACAATTTCATTTTTCCACAGATAACATTAAGGTAACAGTAAAAACATGTATCCGATGTATCCGATCCAATCAGAAGGAGCCCTGCAGATTTACTCTCTTCACCTTTATTGTTTTCTACAAGTACCATCTGACGGGTAAAAAAAAAAAAAAAAAAGTAGATATTATAAGAAACACTCCAGGAGCTTAAAGTTGCAAGAATGTCAACGTCGTTTTTGCTAGCCCATTACCGTAGCTTGAGGCAAAGATGGAAAAAAGCAATAGACTGAGATGGTCCTCTAATCTTGGAGCCCACTCAAAAAGCATTGAATGAAAAGGCTTTTACAGCCACGCATATGCTATACTCTGAGAGGTTTCATGTTGAGTGATGACCAAAATATATAGACATCAGATTTGTTTTCATCCGGTGCACTTAAGGGTTTTTCTATGGGCTCAGATACCATAGTTTAACAGGCAAGCTTCTGCTTTATGTGAACATTTTAATTTACTTCAGACATTATGCTTTGTGTTCTACCTGGTAGAAAGATTTATTATTGGGAAAAGTTTGGGCCAAATGGCTGAAAAACACCTATAAATTGTTAACTATTTAATACAGAGCAGAAAATAACCTTTAGAATTACAATTAAAAGAGCAGAGTTCAAACCTGAGTACAGAAATTGACCCACTTTTGTCTCCAAAAGTAATCATGGTAATTCGATTGCTTAAGGTCAAAATAAATGTAAATATTTTTCAACCAAATGTCAGTGAACTACTAAATAATAAAAATGATACATATATACACACATTTATACTGTGTGTGAGAAAAAATACAGCAGTTTTAAGCTTTTTTTCGTCATTAAGCAGTTGTGCAGAAAGTAACATTATATTGAACAAGCAGCCTTTCATTCAAGCTACTCCCAACACTATCTCACGACCAGTTCATACGTATTTTACGAGGTGACTAATTTGTACGACCTCACTCCTACAATTTTGTACGATTTGTCTAGACCCCAGTGATGAGTAGGTTTAGGGGCAGGGTTAGGTGTAGGTCATTCGTACAGATTCATATTCAGATTCGAATTGTGCAACTCATAAAATATGTCCGATTTAGCAAAAATCTTATGACTTTGTACGAGTAAGGTTGTACGAATTCGTATAAATTAGCCACCTTAAATTGCCATGAGATCGGACTGCTACCCCAGGGAATCAAGGAAGTCTGATTGATTTCAGTGCAGTTTGTCCTGATGGTTCATTTAAATGAATGGAAATCTGGTTGAACCAATTAATGTGAATCAGCTAGAGTCTTTTCACACATTTATAAGTATTATTCAATTGTTTATGTACAACATTTAAATATGTTTTTAATACTAAGTAAATACTTTTCCAGGATCTTGATGCAAAATATTTTATATATCATTTTCTTGTAGCAAAGTAAATATTTTGTTAAATACTGCTGTATTATATGTTGTGCATGTGTAACGTGTTTTCATTTACTGATTTTCATACTGGTAACTGTCACCCCAAATTATATTATTAATTAAAAATAGTTTTAATTGAAATATAAGCAGCAATTCACATTAGCCTATATATTATGCTTGTGTGTGTGTATCTTTCATATATCATTTTTTGTATGCAATTTGTTAGTAGCATGCCAATTCCTTTTTTCTTTTTTTAATAAAAATCCAAATTATTAATAGCATGTCAAGCTATAGTATCAGAGTAGTTAGCAATATGTCAAATGTACCAAGGCAAAGAGCATGAACCAGTACAAAATAGTAAAAAGAATATTTTGTATTTCCAAAAATTCTTAAGAATATTCTTATCTTTTTTCTTAAGATTGGTCGTAAAGCAAAACTTCAGAATTCAAATTCTTGAGAAGAATCTTCTTAAAAATCATCGTAAATAACTTCTTAAATTTAGGACAGACGCAGACTTGTCTCACATCCCAAACAGTAAGAATTATTTAATGAATTTAGTGGGTTATTTCAAATTATTGTTTTTATATTTAAGTGTTACAACAACACTAGCTACATAAAATGCATAGTAGGACTATTAATTGGGATGTGCATGGGTTTTCAGAAGTGACAGCTATGACTGATAACTGTAAACAATAATCGGTCATGATTAGCCTGTGTGTGAAGCTACTTTTTGCTGACTTCAATACTCAGTAGCATCACTACAAAAACGAGTCAGATAGGGAGCTTTTAATTTTAGCCTATACATCCGACATAATCTTTGGCAGTACTCAGCGCATATGAATGCGAATTTATCTTAAGAAATGTCTTAACTTATTTCTTAAGAAGATTTCCGACCCCAGAGCCAAATGTGTTTTGTTTTTAATTGTTTTTTGGGGGGATTTCATTTTAGTTGAATGTATAAATGGGGCTAAAATCACACCATTGCTTATCAGTTTATTTAATTTAATGAGAAATGAAATAATACATTTAGGGATGTTTGTGCATGAAATTTTTTTTTATAAAAAACACACTTCTGATATACTTACAGTGTCCAATATTTGTAATAAATCAAAAATGGGACTGAACCCAAAACAACCTACTGAGATTCAGTGCCGCCACTCGACAGCATAATAACCGCTGTTCTTTTTAGCAATATCCCAAACACTTGCTAATTTATTTTGTTGTATAAATGCGTTTAGGTAGCATTATTGCCAAAGCAGGTGAACAACGGCGGGTCAATTTAATCGTGAAGCTTCGGCATGGACCTCTGTTTGCACACATCACTGTTTATTAGAGGGAAAGGATAGAAAATAATGCTTCTGTAAACAAATAGCAGACTTGCAGGACGTGATACAGCATTCTGTAAACAATGCAGATGCAACGAGAAGCCAGATGCTTGGCGAAAAGAAAAAATGAAATAGGCTTAGATTTGTCTGTTTGCTTTCAACTCTTGTCCTGACGGTTCTATCACAGGTGCTCATTAAAGAGGGGCTTCTTTTAAAGAAAACCCATTGAAGTTGCTAACATTTTCCATTAAATTTACTAAAAGGGTAAAAGCATATGTTGAACGTAACAGAATAAACACATTCCTGTCTCTGGTGAATAAACCCATTTTCATCTTACAAACTTGATAGAAATTTGCATGCAATTAGCTTGTAGAAACAATGTTCAATGTACAGAAAGTGCAACTGTGCGCACACACTCACACACACACACAAACAGCAGGGAGTACACAGAATGCATGGGAGCTTTATGTACTTGCTGTTGCTGTTAATGAGGCGAGATACTGTTCGATGGATCAGTTACAACTGCAATGTCATTGTTTACTATGTGTAAACTGACCCACTGTATCCCCCTTTCACAGTCTTGATGCATCAGCAGAGAATTAAAAGCTATATAATAAATAAATACGTAATAAATAATAAAGACAAACTGCAGCCTTTAAGTGCTCTAAAACTGTAGCAACAATAAATAAGATAAGGGAAACTATATCTTCATCTGTTCTCAATGGCTTTTAGAAAATTAGAAATAAAATAAATTTAGATTTAGGTTATGCTTAATAAGACTAGAAGAAAATAAGAAAATATCTTCTTTGAAAACAAATAACTTGCCTCAAGGAAATGTATATTTTAAAATGAAAATGTATATACTTTTTATTTTAGATATTTTGTGTTGTGTCTTAAAAGGCATTATACATAAATTATATTTTATTTAAACCTTTTTTTAAATTATTAAAATTAAACACTTTGCCTTAGGTTTGTCCAGCCAAAAATGAAAAGTGATCATTTACTCACAATCATGTCATTCCAAACCTTCTTTTGCGGAACACAAATAAAGGTATTTCGAAGAATCTTGGTAACTGTTGGTATACAGTTTAGGTTCCCAGTGACTATGACTGTATAGACAAAAAATATAATGCACATCAATGGGGACTAAAATTGTTCGGTTATCAGCATTCTTTAAAGTGATACCATTATGTCTCATTCATTTCCAGATAAAGAGATAACGAGATGATAGATAGATAGATAGATAGATAGATAGATAGATAGATAGATAGATAGATAGATAGATAGATAGATAGATAGATAGATAGATAGATAGATAGATAGATAGATAGATAGATAGATAGATAGATAGATAATATCCTTTGCCCAGTGGAGTCGCACGGTATAGTCGATGGTCTTTACACTCTTTACTTTTAGTCATTTAGCAGGCGCTTTTATCCAAAGCGACTTACAAATAAGAAAAAGTAAGTAAAACAAAGTTAACACTCTGTAAATACTCTATACACACCCATTTAAGAAAATACAGAAATTAAATAAAATTGACAAATGCATACAACAACAACATTTCGGTCGGTCGGTCGGACGGACGGACGGAATGTAAAAATACATGCTTCTGTAATTCTTATAGAACCAATGAGGGACCACAACAACATGGGTGCATAATAGCTCACTTCCTGTCACAAATACACACCGCACTGATGACCCTGGGATGGTATGGGGCATCCAGTGCTGAGCCAGCACTCCACATCCCCCTGTCAGCAAGTTCAGGTCCTTTATCAGTCCAGCTTAATTACAGAGGAGGGGTCCTCATGTGGGCAAAGAGAGCTGACTACAACACAGACATGCTCTTACATAAAAAAAAGATGCTCTCTGGAACCATGAGACAGAATTTTTGTCCATGTATTAAAGCATTCAGGTGATAAAGTTTTTTTTTTTTTTTTCAAAACAGTCAGATAATGGTATAACAACAAAAGTGTATTCACAGTGCCACTGTGACTGGATTAGCTCATAACAGCTGTTTTAGGATAGGACATGTGCCATTCCGGAAAACAAATCAGATAATGTCCTGATCAGGAGACTCAACACAAAGGGATTTCCACAGGAAACTGGGTGTTCATAGAAAGAGATCGAAAAACTTTCAAGAGGCCTGTATAAACATTACAAAGCAGATTACAGCTCCAGTAAGCTGAATAGACAACACCTTTAGAGAAAACATCATCTTCCCTCTTTAAACCAGTCTATAAACCCTCAGTGTGATCAAAAATGAAAGCTCATATCTGAAGAGAAAGATCTTTTCGGTTAATTGCACAAATTCAAGGTCAATGACTAAACAGAGACAGAAGAAGAGTGGCGTATGAGCTGTGTGCCTCGGAGCACATTAAAGAAAGACCAGCTTTGATCCGAGGTAGACTTGTAATCCCTTTGCAGGGGCAAACTGAGGCAGAATCTCAATGGATTACTCTGCGATTTGTTTGAAAGCGTACTCTTTTTCAGTGGATCTACTGACATTGTGAAGATCAGTGTGGCTTTAAATTGAACTTTGAGATTTAACTTGAACACTACAGCTTAACTCACATCTCATATTGTTTCCTAAAAGTACACACTATAGCCCTATTCAAACGGTAATTGTTTCTCACGTGGACGTCTATAAAAATAAACTACATGGAACTTTAGTGATTAAACTTATTAATTCGGTTGGCTTTTTATCCACAGTGGAGAAGCGAGTTCTGTAATCCTACGAACCCGGCAATGCGTGCTGCTTACATGGGCAGTCGTATGACTGTCTGACATAAACAAACTGTCATATGCTTGGAAAAATAATAAATTCATATTTAATAATATTGTATTTATTATATGATCATTTAAATCTGCTGGGAGCAAGGAGATCGTTAAAATAATCCATGTGATATCAGTGGTTCAACCGTAATTTTATGAAGCTACGAGAATACATTTTGTGTGCAAAGAAAACAAAAATAACAACTTTATTCAGCAATTTGTCTCCTCCACGTCACCCTGGCGCCATTTTGGAGAGTATCACATGCGTAAACAACGTATGCTGTTCTTTGTCAGCAGCACCGTACGTGGATATGCTGTTTATGCTTTGAGCTGAACGTAAACAACGTATCCACGTACATACGTTGCAGATGTTGTTTACTTATGTGATACTCTCCAAAATGGTGCTATAGGGTGACGCGGAGGAGACGATTTGTAAAAAATATCTTAATTTGTGTTTCGAAGATGAACGAAGGTCTTACGGGTTTGGAACGACATGAGAGTGAGTAATTAATGACAGAATTTAAATTTTTGGGTGAACTATCCCTTTAAAGCAAACTCTTATTTACATGAGGTAAACATAAAGCTGCTTGGTTTATATTTTCTATGCATGTGATTGTAGGCCTAAATAACACATTTTTAAATTGCATTGCATACCTGTTGCTGTCATAATAATGACCCATCCGAATGTTTCCGTGCTTTTCTTTTCTTTCTTTTTTCTTTTGTTCGTAACAGCTCCAACATGCTGTAGTGGAGCAGTTATGAAATACTTTTCTTGTAAACAGTTTCCAGCATTTCGGTATTTTTTTTGTTCAGTAATAGTTAAGCATGCAAAATACAGCGAAGTTCAACAGTTACTGTATAGTTTTCAGCAGTAGTCAAAAATTATATAAATATTGAATTTTGAATCGATTCCTTCTTGTAAACTCAGATATGTGGATTCGGACGGCAATTAAAATTACCACACAACCTTAGCATTTGTCAAAAAAAAAAAAACAGTAGGTAATTTGGCCAAGGATTTTTATGCAGGTGGTGAAAGAAAAACACCAGCGTTCTGGATTTGGACGACAATAAAATCACCAACTAACGCCTGCAAATGTTGAAAGTCCCAATGAGAAACAATTACCGTCCGAATCGGGTATATAGTGTCTCTCTTTTCTTTTTTTAAAAAAAAAAAACAGGCAATTAAATAAACAAATAATAAACAGGATATTAGTTTCCTATTATTAAATTAAATCTGAATTTATTCTTATTATTCCAAGCATATGACATTTTATTTACATCAGACAATCATGCGACTGATCACATGTACGTGATCCAGGGTAAGTAGGATCACAGCTTCAATATTTTTAAATACATTTAGTAAAACGTTAAAATTAGGGATGCACAATATGAAAAATTAACCGATACCGATAACCGATAATTAAGTCCTTCTCATGGCCGATACCGATAAATTCATATTTTTATATTATAATTTTCATATAATCTGCAGTTTGTGCACCCAGGAGAATACAAAATCTAAGATTCACTGATTAAACTGATATTTTAGTAGCTCTGGCCTAACTATAGCAAACATCAGTCCTGACTCTTCAAATGATTTTTATTTTTTGTGTAAGGCACCACAATACTTTGTAACAGAAATGGTTTAACAGAATTATGACAGAACTATGGTTTATCTGCAATTAACAACTCATTAACAACAAATTTATATTCAAATATTTCATGCATAAAGAAATGCATCTATTCAACGTTTTTAGTGCACGAGGATGAGAAAGTTATATAGTCTTTATAGTTTCGTTAAGTAGCAATTTAAAGTTTTCTTTAGATATATTTATCATGTCTGTGAGGCATGTATTTCGGTTAATTTTTGTGAACGAACGACAGTCGCGCATCACAGATCAGATTTAATTTATCACCTGAGGAGAGTGAGTCGAGCTGACTGACAAGAGTGAGGTGAAAAAGACAAGATGATGGCAGAAGAGTTTCAAAAGGAAATGTAAAAGCGCCTGTTTTAAAAATATTTTTGGATTTTGAAAAGCCTGTTGACCTGCCATTTAAGGTGATATTGGAAGGTCTATTTATTTATTTTTAAACATTCGTTTCTCATTTAGCCTATTTGGTTCCACAGTATTTGCTGATTTTTATTTTATTTAAACTGTGATATTTTTCCCATTATTTTACATCAAGGCGTATGCAGTCCGTGCCTCAAAACTTTCCATCTCACTAATAAACGTTCTACGTTTTATAATTATTTGTTCCTCAGTCTTTACTGATTTTCAGTTTTGTATAGGCCTACCATGCATATTTAAAATTTGTAAGTTATCTGTTATTTTATATTAGGCATATAGCATGGTGCATTTTTATTCGTTTTGTTAATAAAAGTTAGCTATATGTTCTATGTTGTATTTTGTTGTTGCAATTGATGCCGAATTGCCGTTAATTTAAAAGTGAAAATAAAATATAGCTGCGAGCAGCGATGACGGGCCCAAGCCGTCAGCATACGCCACCCCGGTGGCATCGATAAAACGGTGCCCAGCGAGCACGCGCATCACAGTAACCCTCTGGCAGTTTGGTTTTAAGGGATACGGCAATTAAAGGGTTAATCCAAACCATCAACTCTGTGAAACACACACACACAGAACAACATATAAAACTTTAAATTCTGTGAAAATATATTTTTCATTGGTAGTTGATGTTAGTTAATGCATTTACTAATGCTAACAAATGAGAAATTATTATAGTTACCAAAGGTTTTAATGATTTATTTTTCCATTAACTAACATGAATAATTTTTTCTAACACAAATGAATAAAGTAAAAAATATATTGTTAATATTTAATGTTATTTGTGCATTCACCAATGTTAAAAAACAACATTATTTAACTGTTGTTAGTTAACATCATTAATAAATATATACCATTTAATGTTGATCAAAATCAATTCCAAAATGTGTTAATATATTATTACATTTTAAAGTTTTATCTTTTGAACATGACTATTTTTCTAATATTAAAAATATTTTGTTCATTGTTAGTTCATTGTAAGTTCATACTATCAATGAAGAATTAACATGCTGTAAAAAATATATTTTTCATTGTTAGTTCATGTTAATTAATGCATTCACTACTGTTAACAAATGAGACTTAATTATAAAGTGTTATCAAGACCTTTAATGCTTTATAAGCATTTTTTAAGGATTTTATTGAGAAGTTTAAACAGACCCTCTCTCTCTCTCTCTCTCTCTTTCTCTCTCTCTCTCTCCCCCTCCACACTCACTGAACTCACACAGTCAGTCACCCACCGCACACATTAGGAGCGCAGTGACAGCAGATCTCTGATAGTTTTAATTTTCTGCTCTCCATAGTGTATTGTAAATTCATGAAATTAATCACATATCCTCAGACGGTCTTGTTCTGTGTATGTAATTTTTTATGAAGTGTTTGGAAGCTGCTCTTTAAAGATAAAAAAAAAAAAAAGTGTTCTTTTTTACTGTAACTTTAATAAATTGCCATTAAATCACCGTTCAAGATATCCTAAATCGGTCCGCAATGAAGCATCTTCAGTATCTTGGAAGCATGTGAAAAAATGTTTGGTGTGAATTTTTGGTTTCTGCTTGAAGGAGTATGAATTTGTTTACAGCCCGTTTAAAAAAAAAAAAAACATTAAAAAAAAATTGCCGATTTCCTGTTGGTCGTAGCTAATGACTGTAAATTAGAAAGTTGTCCGGATTAATAAGAACAATTTATGTACCGAGTTTGGTGTCTGTAGCTATCATTATATATATATATAATCATTAATAATTATATACCATTTAATGTTGATCAATATTAATCCAAAATGTGTTTATATATTATTAAATTTTAAAGTTTATCTTTTGAACATGACTATTTTTCTAACATTAAAAAGATTAATAAATGCTTTAAAAAAATTGTTCTTTGTTAGTTCATACTATCATGGAAGAATTAACATGCTGTAAAAATATATTTTTCATTGTTAGTTCACGTTAATTAATGCATTTCCTAATGTTAAGAATTGAGACCTTATTATAAAGTGTTATCAAAATCTTTAATGATTTATAAGCATTTTTTAAAGATTTTAAAAAACAGACCCTCTCTCTCTTTCTCTCTCTCACCCACTGCCTCAATCCACACAGTCACTCACACAGTCACTCACACCCCACCCCCACCCCCACCCCTCACTCAGCTGCAGGCTGACAGGACCTCTCACTCAGAGGCAGGCTGGCAGGGAGCTCTAACTCAAAAGCAGCTCTGATAGTTTTTTAATTTTCTCCTCTGCATAGTGTATTGTAAATTCATGAAATTAATCACATATCCTCAGACTGTATTGTTCTGTGTATGTAATTTTTTATGAAGTGTTTGGAAGCTGCTCTTAAAAGATAAAAAAAAAAAATATATATATTTTTTACTGTAACTTTAATAAATTGCCATTAAATCATCGTCCAAGATATCCTAAATCCGTCCGCAATTTAGCATCTTCAGTATTTTGGCATCATGATAAAAAATGTTTGGTGTGATTTCCGTGTTTCTGCTTGGAGGAGTATTAATTTGTTTTCAGCCCGTTTTTAAAAAAAACCCACATTAAAATAAATATAGCCGACTTCCTGTTGGTCGTAGCTAATGACTGTAAATTAGAAAGTTGTCCGGATTAATTAGAACAATTTATGTACCGAGTTTGGGGTCTGTAGCTAAAACTAACCCCCTCATTTTTGACAAAAGGTGGCGCTATAGAGTGCCTCTTCCACGCCAGTTTATGAGCTTTTTCCAGTGTCTAACTATCGTTAATACTCATATGTGTGTTGAGTTTCATGACATTCTAAACATGTTATCTGCCTCAAAATCACCAGAAACGAATTTTCAACTTTGACACGTTGCCATGGCAACATAATTTTAGATATCAATATTCCCTTCACAGTTTTACATCGGCCGTGTTTTGACATTATTCTGGTGAAGTTTGAAGCAAATCGAGTAAAAATAAGATGCTGAATTCAAAGCATTTTGAAAACGACACACTTCCTGCAGCCAGTTGGTGGCGCTATAACTTTCAGTCATAATAGTCACATCTATCCGATCGGCATCATACAACGAACAAACCACTGGAGTTTGATCTACATCATACAATGTATGTGGACGTTATTAGGCATTTCCTGGGTCTCATTTTTCGCCATAACTTCATCGCCTCGCCACGGGCAAACCGTTCGACATATCAAAAATATCTTCGCAATTTAGCGTCCCCAATGTCTTGAGATCATGTTCACCTAGTTTGGTGGCAATCGTATGGAAATCCTCAGAGGAGTATATCAAATTCCAGAGCATGCGCTTTTTAAACAGCCCTGAATAGCCGACTTCCTGTTGGGCGGAGCCTAAGACATGCAGCGTGAAAGTTGTTCAGCTCAATGAGTTCTATATGTGTACCGAGTTTCATATGAATACGTGCAAGTATGTGTGAGCTATACATCAAGTTTTCTGACAATTTTCCAGGGGGCGCCGTAGAGCCCCTGTGCCACGCCCGGGTCCCAGCCTCAGCGGCGTCCTAATGGCCGCAGGTTCCAATGTGCGTGCCGATTTTCGAGAGTTTTCGGGCACGTTAAGGCCCCCAAAAGTGCCCGGATGATTGAAATAAAAAAAAAAAAAATAAATAAATAAATAATAATCCTTAGAAGAACAATAGGGCCCTGCGCCTTACTGGCTTGGGCCCTAAATACGCACGGTGCTTTTACAAGCTATTTAAGCAAAGGAAAGTGAAAAAACTAAAGCGAACTAAAAACAAACAACTGCTTGAAGCCGCATTGCCACTAATTTGAAAGTCAAAATAAAACGCGCACAGAGCTTACAAGCTATTTAAAATCGAAGGAAAGTGAGGAAAAGAGAGAAGACTCAAACGACGTCCACCCCCCTTCCACTGAGGTGATACCGGTAAGGTGTTGACACACGTCGATTAACCAGTGGGAAAATGTCCTCACTGTCACAACCCTACTTGATGCCTTTTTTCCTCCTTTCGGAATCCTTGCTGAACACGCGTTGGAAATAGCAGTGGCATTGTCCTCCTCTGCCACCGAGAAAAACTTCCAGACCGGCGAAGACATGTTTGCAAATGATGACGTAATGAGCACAACACATGCTGAGAGTCACTGCAGTTTAAAGCTGCAATTACTTGCACTCGGAAAGAAGATAAATCTCAGATAAATCAGACTGATTGACTGATTTACCAGCAAGCATACTTTATCAGATCTAGTTATCGGATTTAATTTATTTATCGGAGCAATAAAAATTACGTAATTTTCTCTCATATTGGTCGATAATTTATCGGTCCGATAAATATCGTGCATCCCTAGTTAAAATACATCTTACAAATATCATTACTTATTAATCCAAAAAGAACTGTTCCCAGGGGGAGTTGCATTACATGTTACTTTATAAATGTAACTATCCTTACAGTGTCATAAAATACTCAAATCTTTTCTAAGAAATAACAAAAGATTATACCATACTACTTAGTTTTCTTTTCAAGAATTTAATTATTTTAACAAGGCATTTTTCTTTATTATATTATAATTTATTAATTGTCCAGGTGATATGTGATTTTTTTTTTTTACTTTTTCATAAAAGCATGAAATTTGGTACACTTGAATAGTTTGCGGCCCTAAACATTTTCAGAAACGGAGCCATCGCAAAAACACCTCGTGGTTGCCATGGCGACCATTTTACTTTCCGCCATGAACCAAACATGATAACACATAAAAGGTGATGTCTACCCCTATGTTTTGATGGTCAAGGATTACAATGATACTATATTGTCATGAATCTGGCCTACAAACTTCCGTTAACGCACCACCAGAGGTCACTCACTCACCACAGGGACTTTTGCACTACACTAACTGCTGCACGCCACCTCAGACTACATTTCCCATCATCCATTGCACTGACGACACACACAGCTGATTGCACTGATCACATACCCTACATAAACCATGGACTTCCTCTTCCTTTCTGCCGAGTATTGTTTAGCATATATCCTAATAATAGCTACTCTACAGAGCCCTCTCAGTTGTTATAGTTTTGCCTTGTTAGTTCTCTCATGTTTGATACCTGCCCGTGTTTCCTGGATTAACCCTTTGCCTTGCCGTTCAGACTTTGTTTGCACCTCGTTTGGATTATTGCTGGGTACCTGGATTATCTCTCTTGCCTTGCCCCTGTTGGATATTGTTCGCCGATCGAAGACCCACACTTGCCCTAGGACTTCTCTTTGTCTTATCATTTATATACCTGTTTGCCAATGTTTTACCCATGTCTGTTTGATGACCTTGCCTTTGAATAAAGCTTGCAAATGGATACGCACGTCTCACGTCTTGTTCACCCCGTAACACATATACAGCAGCAAACTGTTAAAGTGAAGAGTTAATGGTGAATTTAGCAATGAGCATCACAGTATCACAACATTTACAAAAGTCCATATTATGGCTATTCATTGTTTCTTTCTTTGTTGATATCAACAATTTAGTTCTTGATATCAAGAAAATACATTTTTACTAGTAAGAATTGTATTTCTGATATGTGAAATTGGAATTTCAACTAGTAAGAAATTAATTCTTGATATCAACAATTGATTTTGAATGGGAGCCTATGGTGACATTTAACTAGTGAAAATACAATTACAGATATCAACAATTTAATTATTGATATCAACAATTAAATTGCATTTTAACTAGTGAAAATTTAATTGTTGATATCAAAAATTTTAATTTTTACTAGTGGAAATGTAATTGCTGATATCAAAAATAGCCATTGTTACTAGTAGAAATATAATTCCTGATATCAAGAATTAGCATTTTAACTAGTAAAAATCGAATTGTTGATATCAAAAAATCATATCATGTGAAGGAATAAAAGTAAAAATGGCTTGCCATACAGCTTTTCTGTGTTATGTTTGGTTCAGGAGATCCAACACAAAATACATAATTTGGTTATGGTGGAAAGTAAAATGGTCGCCATGGCAAACACGAGGTTTTTTCGTGATTGCTCCATTTCTGAAAATGTTTAGGGCCGCAAACTATACAAGTGTACCAAATTTCATGCTTTTATTAAAAAGTGAACATATCACCTCAGATTTTGCACATATCACCTGGACTATAAATTAATTCTTAAAATAAAGTAAGGTAATAAAATAATATTCACAGATTTTAGCTCCAACGCACTTGCCTGGAAGTTTCTAATGAGTCTGAAGACCTTGATTAGCTGGTTCAGGTGTGTTTAATTACAGTTAGAGCTAAACTCTGCAGAACAGTGGCCCTTCAGGAACAGATCTGGATACCCCTGCTCTACAGTATGATATGGACCTAATAATTCTAATCACACTGACAGTATGCTAATTGGTACACAGCCCCATAGTAATTAAAGTCTTTAAAGGAGAACCACTATTCAGGTTTTCAGGAAGCTGTGTCACCTTATGTCTTTATCTAGATCCAAGATACAAATTGCTGCCAGTTGCAGGTGCAATGCAGTGTTCAGCATGTTCCTGAAGGCACAGGGATTCACACCAGAGCCCATCTTTAAAAAACACTGACTGCAAGATAAGATTAGATGGAAATATAGCTGCTCACTGAAGATAAGAGGTGACTAATTCTTGATGCCTGGGGCACAGTGCCTATCAAATCCTCACTGCAGATCCCTGGAGTCTGACGTCTATGGTGCAAAAGATGAGGAAACTGAGCTAATGATGAAGCACTAATATTTCCATAACTCACACTCTGCTCTGGACATTGGACAAATCTGAAATCTAAAGAAAAAAAATGATGATGTATTCAAATGATGTGAATAATTTAGCTCATAAAATGGCAAAACTGCAGTTTATTTTTTTTGTTTTTTGTTAAACACTCCTCTCACTGGCATTGGCTGGGGAAAAAAAGGTTTGATTGAGCCAATGTTGCTGTGTTGGGCTTCACAGCTGTAATATTTTCTAGTCATTTTAAGTAGGGATGAACTGATATTAAAATCATTTTCATGTTATGGCTGATAACCAATGACATTTAACGGTATACATAGTAACGGTATGAGATATTATTTTGAGATTTACATTTAACACTGTGATTAAATAATTTGTGTTTTTAACGTTTCTTAAAATCAGCTAATGTCAGGGGGAAATCAGCATGAACAGTTAACAAATCCAGTATCAGCCTATTTATCCAACATGATTAACCAAGAAAAAAAAATGTCATCCAATAATAATGAGACAGTGTTATTTTGTCATTGAGATACTACTATAGGTTTGATTAATATTTTTAATCTTCATTTATATTTATATTTGTGTGTATAATGCACGCTGAGTGCGTGTCATGCTTGGGGAAATCCCATGCTGACGTCAGCGGGGCTGACTGCTATCATTGCAGTTACGAAGCAAAGGATTTCCAGGTGGTTAGTGGATGCTATCACCCTAGCATACTCCTCCTTGGGCTTGCAGTGCCCCATTGGAGTCAGAGCCCATTCCACCAGAGGCATCACCTCTTCCTAGGCGTGGTCCAGCGGGGTATCCATTTCGGAAATTTGTGAGGTGGCCGGCTGGTCCTCGCCGTCCACATTTATAAGGTTGTACAACCTGGATGTCCCCGCCTTGCAGGCCAGAGTCCTTTCTGCTTAGTTCGCCACCTCCGGCTAGTTAAGCAGTCTTAGGGGTTCCCTTGACCAACATTGCTCAAGTCCCTCCCTCTCTTGGACGGTCCATATTATATGGGCACCAAGTGTTAATTTACAGGATGACACCCAAGCCACGGATGACCCTGACGGCTCAACCTGTGCTTGGTGTATTTTTAACTCCCCTGGGTCTTCCCCACGTGAAATTATGGTTTTGAGTCGTTGCCCATCATAGCACGGCATGATTGTACTGGTTCCCATACAAGCATCTTACGATACAGTACGAGTGAAATATTGACAGGGAACGTACTCGGTCACTGTCGTAACCTCGGTTAACTGAGATATGGGAACGAGTGCTATGAGCTGCATGCCTCAGTTGCGTCATTCGAAGAAATCTGAGATGCGGCGGTGAATAATTATTCAGAATTATTGCGCTATTATTCTATCCTGCTCCGTCTGTGTAGCGCGCATGCGTGCCGCAGCGCTCGTTCACTCTTGTAAGCCTCGGCCACTTCTGACAGCAAAATGGATATATTTGCATGACTTTCTAACATTTGGAGATTAAAAATATACCCGTGATGTGTCAGTTATGCATTGAGGAAAACACAATGTTTCAAATGCATTAAACAGCACAAATATTCGCTGTTTGCTATGGTGGCATCACAAATCCGGTCTGTGGCCATCCGCCTGATAGCCACCAGAGGTCGCCCTTCCATCGAATTGACACTTGCAACATTACTGTTGCATGTCACCCACGGACTACAATTCCCATCATCTATTGCACTGACGACAGAAACACAGCTGATTGCAATAATCCCACGCTCACCTGAGAACTATTTCACACACCATATATAACACATTCAGTTCCTGATCTAGTTGCCGAGTATTGTTCTGCGTATAGCACTCCCCTAATGTTAGCTGCCTTACCGAACCATTCTGTGTTTCCGTTTAGTTCCCGTATTGTTCTGCGTTTATTACTCTCCTAGTTTTAGCTGCGATACAGAACCCACTTAGTTGTCTTTGTCTTGCCTTGTCTGTTTTCTCGTGTTTTGATTCTTGCCTGTGTTTTCTGGATTAACCCTTCGTCTTTCTGTTTGGACTCTGTTTGGACTATTGCTCTTGTTCTCGGATTACCCCTCTTGTCTAAACCCTTTGGATAGTGTTCGCCGACCCACGCATGCCCTCGGAATACTCTTGTGTCTTGTCCTCAGCATATCTATTAACTGATGTTTGACCCTGCCTGTGTTTTGACCACGTCTCTGTTTAATAAAAACTTGCACATGGATCCGTACACCTCACGTCTCGTTGGCTCCGTTACAGATGGATCGATTTTATCCATGATCGACATTAAGGGCTGCTTCAGAATAAGCGTGTACGTCACATTATCCTGACTAGGGATGGGTACCGAAACTCGGTATTAAATCGGTCTCGGGGCTAAATTATGAAAGACCGGAGTATCGATAAGCTCTGACGTTATCGGTACTTCTGTCGGTATTGGAGAAATTAAGAAAACACACATACATTTATTGTTTCTCTCTCTCTCTCTCATATATATATATATATATATATATATATATATATATATATATATATATATATATATATATATATGTCGCCAGCTGTTTTTATGTGCAATAATATTCAAACATTTGTCTATGATGCATTTTTGCTATGCGCAATTCAGAAGCCAGATCGCACTCACGCGGAGCTTCAGCACACGCAACATGAAAGTCCTGTTTAATTATGATAGAAGAGAGAACCAACTATTCAAACATCTGCTCACACTTTAGGCCTGTGTGTGGCTGTTATATTAAGCTAAGTATTTTTTTATTTTTTTTCGATTTTGGCTTCCAAGGATTATAGCCGCATTTCTTCTAGCACAACTCCCTTCCCTTCATAGCGGCGCGGATTCGTTCCTCCGAATCAAAACTTAACATCTGAATCAGCTCAATCAGTGATTGTTATAAAATGCCGTCTTTACTGTTGCTACATTGCAGGACATATTTGATAGTAAAACGTTGAAAGTACAATCTGAACAAGTGACGCTGTTCAGGCTGAAATGTGTGTGCGCGCGTGTGCGCGCGTGTGCCTGCGCGGCGGCGTGCTCCAAAACGGACAAGCACACTTTGAGCTTCGGGCGCGTCGAAATAACACACAAAAATATGCCAAAAAATACACACACAATGTGTCAAAATGGCCGGTTATGAGAGTCTTCACTTTTATGTTTTAAGTGGACGAGAACAGTTGGGAGAAAATCCGATGCGTGTCAGTATATTGTCTTAAAGTGTCAGACTGGAGCTTGAGCCATCAATGTTAATCAAAGAACAAAATGCAAAGAGAAAATCACCCACAGCTCTTAATCTGAACAACGTTATAGCTTTAATAAGCATAAATCTATCAGTACATACAGTGAAAACTATGCAGTGCTCATTTACATTTGATTACTTTTGTAACTATTACTTACCTGAACATTAATATTAGTAGACCTTCATGGAAAAATTAAAGCACTGTTTATTTCATTTCGTTTTTGTGTTTGTTTTATTGTATTTGTCAGTTTGTTTTACTTTGTTTCTTTGTTCATGTTGTTACTGTATCTTATCTTATGTATATAAAACACTAAAAATACCTGCACACTGGTGCATTTACAAATTGATGAAGTGCAGGCATTTTTAGTGTTTTATATACATAAGATAAGATACTGTAAGAATATGAACAAAGAAACAAAGTAAAACAAAAAGTACCGATAAGAATACCGTTAAAGTACCGGATCGATAAGCAGTATCGATAAGAGTAGTAATACCGTTAAAACCTTAACGATACCCATCCCTAATCCTGACTCATTGAACCTGGATCGAATTAGTCAGATTGCGTGAACTTGAATTGTCGTTTATGAAACCACTTTAGTTCCAATTTATTTGTTAGGTTATTTCAAGTCAGGTTTTGGACTTCAATCCCCGCTTTTCTTAGCGTCTTTTATGAAACAGCCCCCTGGTGAGATACTCTTTGTGAGAACAATAATAATACTTTTATGTGTTTCATTGACATTTTCATTTTAACATTTGGAGAATTGGCTATTGAAAAACCCACTGAATAAAGCATCGTCCATTCATCTGAATACTAGGGGCTGCTTAATATCTATAGTAGTTATAGTCCAAGAACTCCCAAAAGTGCCACCAACAAAAATTAAATCCTGAGCAAAGGACATGCGTCTGGCACAGGCTCCAAGCGAGATCATTGCATCATGCATGGATAGATACATGTAGTTCCCGATCGCTCCCCTTGACTAAACGGCCCAGTCAATGACAGGCTAATGGGTTTGCAGCCCTCATAATTGACACTGGCACTGACACAGCAACAGCCTGCAGTGCTGAGAGACATATGGACCACCTGCCATTAAATATGATGAGATCTAATAGAGGGAGGTGAGACAGGGGTATTAAACCTAAAGGGGCTACTCATCAACATGGTCTAATCAATGTGTGTTCACCAGACCCTTTATCCAATGCCCTTTAACAGCAGAAGAACTCCTGCTCAAAAGACGTTGTAGTGCACACATTTTTTATATGTTTTTAGGAGTAGGTTTGAATACTGAATTGCGTTGAGTCTCGAAATATTCCGCCCCCCTGTACTATCAAACAAAAGGCAAAAGAATATTGACAGACATAAAGAATACAAAACTGCAGAGGTGCTGTTATATCAGTTCAAAGGGATTTGAAGAGAAAAAAAAAAAAAAAAAAAAAAAAAAAAAAAATCGCCCTCTCTTATATTACATGAACCAGCATGACAAAGGTTGGAACATCTTTGGTGCGAAGGAACAATGCTTCTCTATTGTTATATTTACCCATGATCCAATGGGATCTGGAGCTCTTTAAAATGCAAACAATGAAAGAGGGGCCACTGCTGCACATCGCAAAATATCATGTCCAACAGTGTCTACAAGTGAGTCAGCATTACAAACAGTTCTGCAGAAATAATACGCCCCGGAGTACCTCAAGTAAGAGAGGAAGATGTAGACAATTCTGTATCCAGCTTTTGATCTTAAAACATTCAGACATTAAATCAAAGAATGTTGTGACTCACTTAGCATCTAAATCAGCCATAAGAAACTGTTATGTGCACATGATCAATGCTTACCTAACATTGAAAAATGTATGAACTGATTTAGAAGACGAGAAGATGATGTAAAATTAGTCAAATTATCTCAGATTTGAAGTGGGGGAAAAAACAAAACCAAACTAAAAAAAACAAAAACAAAGCATAAACAAAAATAAATTCAAATGCAGTAGCCCTCTTTGTTGCTTCTGTTTTTACGTTCTTCAAAAACACATTTGTCTGTTTCTGACCATCATTAGACATACTGTAATATTTATAATGTAGATGAAAGCATAGATTCCTGATAGTCTCTGGAGTAATTTATCAAACCCCCCAAAAAAACCTGGAAAGAAATGCAAAAAAAACAACAACAAAAAACATAATCTCCTTATAGTTTATTAAAAACAAATATATCAAAATAACAAAAAACAAACAAAACAATAAAAACAAAATGCAAAAACAAATATAAAAAAAAATATACAAACAGAAACAATAAAACTCCAAAAAGCACAAAACAAAACAAAAAATAAAATACAAAAGCAAAGCTATACAAAAACAATACAAAACAAAAAAACTCCTTCGTATAATTTATTAAAAGCAATAAACAAACCAAAAAACTTTTAAAACAAACTTTTTAAAAAAATATAAAAACAAAAAGCAAAACAATACAAACAAAAACAAGAAAGAAAGATTCAAAATCAGTAGGTCTGTTTGTTGCTGCTGTTTTTACAGTATGTGCTTCAAATGCATGTTTGCCATTGTTTCCGTTGATCAATAAACACATACTGTAATTTTCTTGATGCGGTTATGAGCAGAGACTCCTGATAGTCTCCTGAGTAATTTATTTGAATTATGTTATTCGAATTATGCATG
Source organism: Barbus barbus (assembly GCF_936440315.1). Lineage (NCBI taxonomy): Eukaryota > Metazoa > Chordata > Actinopteri > Cypriniformes > Cyprinidae > Barbus > Barbus barbus. The sequence goes on along the minus strand of NC_136734.1, from coordinate 15,614,707 downwards.
ATCACATTAATATGATTGAAGTATTCTGTTTACAGAGCTCCAACTTAATCGCATTATAAATGTAGACAGTGACAGCTCTGAAGGAAAGCTAATACTAACAGTGGTCTAACAGGTATTAATACAGGTTATGACAATCAGCCATGTCTCCAGTCCAACCTAAATGTTTCCATGTTTGTCACAGAAGTTTTTTTAGTATTGGTTCCTGTGGGTTAGACAGATTTTCTCAATAAACACAAAAATGTGCTGAACACTGGATGCTGGACAAACAAAATGCAAATAGTCTCACATATGTATGCATGTATGTATAAATTGATTCATTCATTCCATTCATTCATTCCTATGCAATTTGAGAAGGAAAAAACATATTGGGATGGATGGATAGATTTAAAAGTTGTTCTGCCTAAAAAAAAATAAAAATAAATAAAAATCCAGGTCTAGTCAACATAAGTTTCAGCTGGTCAAAACTCTTTGATCCTTATAATGAACCTGGACAGCTTCAGGTTTTTGACTGACAGCTTTCATAAGAGACAAATAACTGTTTGCTCGAAAGCACATTCTTCTCCATCAGCTGTCACATGAAGCAACACTGAGGTGGCATCAAATCGGCCAAATGGCCCAAACTCTTACTCTATCAATAACAAATCACTATTTTTTTGGTTTCCATCAGATGTCTAAGAAAAGGAGGATTTTGCGTCGCATTCTTCCAGTGTGTTGCCTACGTGAGCTGTAGAGCCCCTGGAGGAATAAACAGATATTTCTACCTAGGCTTGCATCAGCAGACAGCTTCACACAGCACATGAACCAACCCTCTGATTCTACATGACATTTCTGAGCTGAAGAAGCCAGATCTAGCTACTTTTTATAGTGTGAGAGGAGTACACTTGAATACCAAGAGCTTTCTGTGAAATCAGGTGAAGTGAACTGGGTTTCTAAGGGTGGTAATGTTTCATCACTCCTTGTGGCTCTTGCAGTTTGTGCTTTTCAAGCAACATATTCTTTGCCCTATTTCCAAATTTCCTACTTGTACTATACAGCATCCGTTATTCTATTAATCTATTATTTCTTTTTTATTATTATTATTATTATTATTATTATTTCAGCATATAGGCCAGAGCTCTTCATGAAAAAACAAGATTTTTCATTGTAATTATTAGATCTCAGATGATTACATGTTCATACTAAAAACAAAAGCTATGATAAAAAAAAAAAAAAAAAAAAGTTATTTTGATGAAGCAATTGCATTTTAAAGATATGTTAAAGCTCCTATTTTTAGACAATATCAACCTATGTAAGAAAATCTATAAAGAACCATCATTTAAAATAATAATAAAAAATTAAATACATATTAAAATATAAAAATTAACAAAAAACTACAAACTGAACAAACAAAAATGCATACTCTTCCCCTTTCATTTACAAACATGCAAGTCTGCGTTGAGCTATGGCCAGAAAAAGTTTAAACGCATACCCTACGGTCCAGTAATCGCTGAGCTCTAACGTAGATGACTGCATGCAGCTGAAGTGCAGCACGGATATTTAATCTTGATCAGAAGACCAACACAAATGATTGACGGGTTGAATTTGTCCCACATGCTGCTAGTTTATGAGGCTTGATATAAGATGTCAATTAGACTAGAGTATTAAAGCTGCTGTGAGCAAGTTTGTCTACAGAATGTTTTTGTGTAGCTGAGCTAGTCTTCCTCTGCCTGTCTGAGTATACATAATCAAACATCTGAAGGATTCAATACATATTGGGTGTCACCTCTGTCTTTTGGAGCAAGTGCACAATGCTGAGGCCAATTGTAATGTGATTAATGTATATTTATACTGTACGTGCTGGACATTGTTGAGCTGTAAGCATTATCTAGATCTAAGAGTGACTTTGCAAAAATCTGACTGGTAAGATTTCAGTTGGACTAAAACTATTGGACAAACTGACATCAAAGAATTTGTGAAGATGAAAGCCAACTATGGTGGCGCCTCACCACCTGAACCTAAGCCAAAAACTGGTACTGGAACACATTGCAAGGAGTACAGCCAAAGACCAACTAGTATGTATTGTGCCTGCATGAGGGGAAACAACCCCCCATACCAGCAGGGGCAGTACTTTGTATTTGTTACTTGCTTGCATGCATTATTTTCGATTTCTATAGTAAGTACAGTACATGTAACATGTAACTGAGACCTGTTAACAGCTGATTTTAAGATGTGTTTTGGTCAATCAGATCACAAGTAGACAAGGGAGACACTTCCATTTACACCTGGTGTTTTAATCCGTATCTTCTGTCCACTTTCGACCACTTTCCTGATTACTTTGAGGGTCTATTCTGATCTTTCGATCTAATATTGTGAAATAATCTATTCAAACATTTTCGACTATCTCTAAAAGTGCTCAAAAGTTGACAAGCTCAAAATATTTCAGACCCAATTTACACCTGTATGTAGTGGATCAAAACTGCTTCTCGATGCAAGGCCAGAATCATGGTAAAGCAACTGTTTGCAGTTGTGTGTATTTTTGCGATTTTGGAGCCCCCTACAATTAAATAAATAGAATATGATTTTGTAAATACATAGTTGTTGTAAATATAGTGGATAGCCGTGGACATGAATTTGTAGTTGCTGTAAAGCAATCCTCCCTTTTAGCTGAATGATCACTAAACTCACATTTTTAAAAAAAACAAAAAAAAACACTTGAGGGAGATTGTGGGAAAAAATAGAAGCCAAAAATCTTACAGCTGCATTAAAATACAGTGTTACCTAAAATGTTTACGTGACATTTTGAAAAGATGAAATAAATATTTTAGACTGACTGAAATCAAACTTTAGAATCAGAATTAGATTTATTGCCAGGTATGTTTACACATGGTCGGGGAAGTCGTGGCCTAATGGTTAGAGAGTCGGACTTGTAATCCGAAGGTTGCGGGTTCGAGTCTCCGGCCGGCAGGAATTGTAGGTGGGGGGAGTGAATGTCCAGCGCTCTCTCCACCCTCAATACCACAACTGAGGTGCCCTTGAGCAAGGAACCGAACCCCCAACTGCTCCCCGGGCGCTGCAGCATAAAATGGCTGCCCACTGCTCAAGGTGTATGTTCACGGTGTGTGTGTGTTCACTGCTGTGTGTGTGCACGTTGGATGGGTTAAATGCAGAGCACAAATTCCGAGTATGGGTCACCATACTTGGCTGAATGTCACTTCACTTCACATACGAGGAATTTGTTTTAGTGACAGTAGCTCCACAGTGCGACAGAATGACAGCAACAGGACAGGACACCGATAATAAATAAAAAAATTTAATAAAAAATAAAAATAAAATAAGTAATGTACAAATATACAAAAATGGACAATGTGCCAAAAAGCAAAAACAATACACAAAATAGACAATTTAGTATGTACAGGTATGTTAAGTGCAAATTTGAAATGTAATAAGTATGTGTGTTAAATACAATAAAAAGTATGATAGTGTTGTGTGTTTCATGTTTATTGTTAAGAGTTCAAGTGTTCATGAGATGGATTGCCTGAGGGAAGAAACTGTTCCTATGTCTGGTCGTTCTGGTGCTCAGAGCTCTGCAGCATCGACCAGACGGCAACAGTTCAAAGTGGGATTGTGCTGGATGTGAGGGGTCCAGAGTGATTTTACCAGCCCTTTTGCTCACTCTGGATAAGTACAGTTCTTGGAGAGTGGGGAGGGTTGTACCAATGACTCGCTCAGCAGTCCGGACTACCCTCCATAGTCTTCTGAGGTCAGATTTGGTAGCTGAGCTGAACCAGACAATTATTGAAGTACAGAGGATGGATTAAATTATGGCAGAGTAGAACTGTTTCAGCAAGTCCTGTGGCAGGTTGAACTTCCTCAGCTGGCGAAGAAAGTACAACCGCTGCTGGGCCTTTTTCACAATAGAGTCAATGTGATTGTCCCACTTCAGGTCCTGAGAAATTGTGGTGCCCAGAAATCTGAATCACTCCACTACAGTCACAGTGCTGTTCATGATGGTGAGTGGGGGGAGAGCAGGGGGGTTTCTCCTGAAGTCCACAATTATCTCCACAGTTTTGAGCGTGTTGAGCTCCAGGTTGTTAAGACTGCACCAGACAGCCAGCTCCTTAACCTCCTGTCTGTAAGCAGACTCGTCACCGTTCTGAATGAGGCCGATCAGTGTGGTGTCATCTGCAAACTTCAGGAGCTTGACAGAGGGGTCTTTAGATGTGCAGTCGTTGGTGTAGATGGAGAAGAGCAGTGGGGAGAGAACGCAGCCCTGAGGAGCTTCAGTGCTGATGGTGCGGGTGCGGGTGCTGGATGATAATTTTCCCAGCCTCACTAGCTGCTGCCTGTCTGTCAGGAAGCTGTTGACCCACTGACAGACAGAGGTGGGGACGGAGAGCTGAGTTAGTTTGGGCAGGAGGAGGTCTGGAATGATAGTATTAAAGGCCGAGCTGAAGTCCACAAACAGGATCCTCAAATAAATCCCTGGTCTGTCCAGGTGTTGCAGTGTATAATGCAGTCCCATGTTGACTGCATCATCCACAGACCTGTTTGCTCTGTAGGCAAACTGCAGGGGGTCCAGTAAGGGTCCAGTGATGTCCTTCAGATAAGCAAAAACCAGTTTTTCAAATGACTTCATGACCACAGATGATAGAGCCACAGGTCTGTAGTCGTTAAATCCTGTAATCTTGGGTTTCTTTGGGATGGGGATTATGGTGGACCGTTTGAAGCATGAGGGGACTTCACACAGCTCCAGTGATCTGTTGAAGATCTGTGTGAAGATGGGGGCCAGCTGGTCAGTACAGGATTTCAGACAGACTGGTGTCACACCATCTGGGCCTGGTGCCTTCCTTCTCTTGTTCTTTTTGAAGACATGGCACACGTCATCATCTCTTATCTGCAGTTTAGGTGTGGGGGAGAGGGGGGTTGCAGGAGGTGTGATTGGTGTTTTTTCAAACCTGCAATAGAACTCATTCAGATAGTCTACCAGTTGTTGATTCTCCACAGTGCTGGGGGATGGTGTCTTGTAATTGGTGATGTCTTTCAGACCTTTCCACACTGAAGCCGTGTCACTGGAAGAGAATTGGATCCTTAGCTTATCAGAATAATTCCTCTTTGCCACTCTGATCTCCTTTTCCAGTGTGTATTTGGCCTGTTTATACAAGACTCGGTGTCCCCATTCCTGTAAGCATCTTTGGCCTGACGGAGCTGTCTGAGTTTTGCAGTGAACCACAGTTTTTCATTGTTATAAGTTAGATGAGTCCTGGTAGGAATGCACATATCCTCACAAAAACTGATATAAGATGTTAAAGTCTGTGTGCTCCTCCAGATTGTTTGCAGCAGCTTCAAAAACACTCCAATCAGTAAGGTCAAAACAAGCTTGTAAAACCCGCTCTGTCTCATTAGTCCATCTCTTTACAGTCCTTAATACAGGTTTAACAGATTTAAGTTTCTGCCTGTAGGTTGGAATAAGATGGACCAAACAGTGATCAGAGAGTCGTAAAGCTGCTCGTGGGACACAGTGATATGCGTCCTTTATCGCTGTGTAACAGTGATCCAATATATTACGGTCTCTGGTGGGACATGTGATGTGCTGTCTGTATTTTGGCAGTTCAGGGGAGAGATTTGCTTTATTAAAGTCCCCTAGAATGATTAAAACAGAGTCCGGGTATTGTTGTTCTGTGTCTGTGATCAGATCAGTGAGTTTCTGTAACGCTGAGCTCACGTGTGCTTGCGGTGGAATGTAAACACTCACGAGAATGAATGAGCAGAACTCCCGCGGCGAATAGAAAGGTTTACAGTTGATGAAAAGCATTTCTAGATCTGAACAGCACATCTTCTTTTCTTCAGTTACATCTGTACACCACCTCTCATTGATGTAAAAGCCTGTACCGCCGCCACGCGATTTCCCCGGCGATTCCGTGTCGCGATCTGCTCTGATCAGTGTGAAATTAGGCAGATGTAAATTAAATGGCGCAGTTCAGCCAGGTTTCCGTGAAACACAGAGCAGCGGAGTTTGAAAAGTCCTTGTTAAAACGGGAAAGCAGAAGGAGTTCTTCCGTTTTGTTGGGTAGAGAGCGGAGATTAGCCAGATGGATGCTAGGCAACGGCATTCGAAATCTGCGCTGTCTGAGCTTCACGAGTGCGCTGGCTCGCTTCCCCAGTCTGTGCGTCCTGAAGCATCTAAAGAGCGTTGTAGCTCGGCCGACTACTGTGTTCAACAAAACATCTGAATAATCGAAAACCGGTTGAAGATTTTGTGGAGTGTTCTGCCGATTGTTCAGCAATTCAGCAAAAAAGTGATCATGTTAGACAAACAAAAAACAGGAAAAACTAACAAAAACACTAAAACAACTGGAAAGCCAAGCACAATGGCTGCCATCCACGGCGCCATCTTGATGTCAGTCTTTAGAGTGCATGTTAACATACTTAATGATGAGGAACCAAACAGGTAGTTCAATTCCAAGCTCAGGCCATTGGCTGATATTAAGCTGACATTTCCAGAAGCTCAAGCGGAGTAATGTTGTGAAAGCCACAGTGCCAATGTTTAAACTTTTCAGAGGAATACATTTATTAGAATGGCTCACTTATGTCTCCGTACATTATGCTGGGATAGAGAACAATATTTCAACATCTAAAAAAACTGCACACATCTGTATATGCTCTGGTTTAAATTCATATTTATGTTCAGCATATTCGGCTGCTGTTATATAATTCGGTTATATCGGCTAAAGTAATAGGGCTAAGGTTGTGAGAAGGGCATATCATTTGGTCCTTTTCAGAGCATGAAGTCTGGCCTCCATAGATACATGGAGAGCTTTCAATGTGGTCAGGGTGATCTTTCCTTGAAAAAGCAAATAAATGGTGTTGACGAAACCTTGTTAACTGCGGTCCATTAACAGTCACCCTTGGGTGGTACACTGGTATTTATGGGAGCACTCTGCTGTTTTGCTAGAACAAATCCAGCTTTAGTTCCCTGACTAATTTCTGCTGCATGGGGAACATATGCACAGTGAGTGGCTCAATGGAACACCCAGTGGTGGGCTGCTTAGACAATGTCCTTACAATGTTACATACAATAGAGCCACATCTGGTGACATAGAAAGTGAATTAGTGGGATCTCAATGTGCAATGCCACTTGACAGGACCGGATGGTATAAATGCTAAAATCCTGCTTCCTTTAATGGGAGGAGACAAATCTGTCATTAAGCAGATGCTGTGACAATACATTTCTTACAGGGACAGACCCTAGAGCAACCTAGAAGCCTTTCTCAAGGATTAGGTCACTTAGCTGCCTGAAGTCAATATCTATTAGGATGCTAAGATTCACCCATTTGCATCTGTGCATCAGCATAAAAGTTAACGATGTGATGCATTGATTTAAAAAAAAAAAAAAAGTGTATCTCGGATATAAGTTGGCATTTGCATCGCGTTGCATCATTTCTAACATCTGCATCGGTAAAAAATGTTTTCTTTATATATAATTATTCGTAGATGCTATACTTTTAGAAAGTGACTAATAATTTTTTTAAACTGTTTCAAGCACGTTTTCTCAACACCACTGCTGCTAGAGTACGTGAATATGACGTATCACAACACTACTGAGACAGAGGCATTAGAAGTCAGAAGGCACTTAATTTATGATTTGCTGTCTGTCTGAACCAAAGAAATAAAAGTTAACTATCTGTACCATACTGAATTGCATTGCATCATTTTTTTCCATTGCATTGAACCGCATTGCATTGAATCGAAAAGAAATCGGATCGCACTGCATCGTAATTGGGGCGTGGGTGAATCATATCGCATCACATTGGTAGCTGCTTCACATGTATCTTTAATGTATCGTATCATTGGCTATGCATTGAGATGCAAATCACATCGGCCTGTTATGGAGATGCACATCCCTAATATCTATACATTTCTTGTTCAAATTTACCCGTGAAATATTACTGATTACACAATCAGATATCAAATCATTTTAAGTTTAAGGAAAAATGTTCTTTAGAAAACTTTCTCTTTTTTTCCTTCTGTTTTAATGCTGACTTAAGAAAACCACTATATAATTAGTCTTCTAACACTGAAAAGCAAAGAGTGCTTTGTTCTCTTTTAGCATTGATGGTTGAAGCCTAACCAATAACAATTCCAGGTCTCTGAAGACCTAATTAGATGGATTGAGATCTAAACGTGATCAGAAAAAGATCATTCTTTTCATTCCTTCCAAAATGGCTTATGCAGTGGTATATCAGTGGGAGGAAAGAGCAAACTGAATAAATGGCATAAATTGTGTTTTAAAAAGCTGCTACACTGGAGAAGGACAGATAATGAAGTGGCCTCAATACCCGGGTGACCAAGGACAGCTGAGGTCTCGGGTCATATTTTTGTGCCTGGCTCTTCAGTTGGCATTTGACTCTCTTGCTCTCCCATTTTATGAGATATATCTGAATCAGAATGACTCATAATCAGACTTGCCGGCAATTGATTATTGTGAAAAGGCTGCTTTGAGATATAATTACGATACAGAAAGCTTCTATATACCGTAAAACCCAGTGAACACTATGCAGTTTTTGCCTGTCGGATTGTATGATACAACCCCAGGGTGAGTGTGTAAAACCAAGATAGACTGCACAAAATCAAGGGTCTTTTGTCAGACTGTAAGATAAACGTCACAGGACTTGTGTCACAACAGCTTTGACTGGGTGATCAATTGTCACATTCTGATATCCTTGTTAAGGATGACGGACAAAAGTTTTTCCATGAAATGTATTAATAATCAGTGAAGCAGTTTGTTAAAAATATTCTCTAAAAAATTCTAACAAAACACTATGTCCATAAAGGATAAGTGTGTGTGTGTGTGTGTGTGTGTGTGTGTGTGTAGTATCACTGGGATAGTATTGTAGAGTTCAGGTTGAGGTCAAACTGGATGTTTGTTATTTTTATTCTCTTTATTTATATTTTTTTCTATATATTTTAATTAAGGTTTATTTCAGTTTTATTTATTTTACTACATCACATTACGTGTATGTATATATATTTTTTTTCTTTAAACATGTATTTTATTTCAAGTCACAAAATTGTTTGTTTTAATTTTCATAAATGTTTTTATTTATTAATATTTTAATTTAAGCATTTATTTGTTTAATAAATAGAACAAAAACAGATATGAGTGTCACATTACCCATAAACATTTTAACTACCGTCTCTCTCACACACAACGATGTCATCAATTACAGTGAGAACGTCACATGAGGCAATAAAACACTGCAGACTGAATTTAAATGATTTTTATTTTACCGATGATGATTTTTCTTCTTATTCATTCCCGAATTTCACCTCAGGGAGGAGAGCAATTTTTTTGGTCAAAACTGGGTGCACTGTGCTTCAAACGGTCAGCAGTTTTGAGTTTTGCTGTAACTATTTTCCTTTTCATCTAATTCTCACTGATAGCATGAGATCACAGCCAAAGTGACACATTTTTCACAAACATTTGAAGAAAATACAATTCTGGTCAAGTATTCAGAATGGCAGAAGACATTTCTGTGACAGGTGGCAGTCTAGCTTCAGGCTGCACAATTGGGAATAATTAAATACAAAATGGGGAACTTCCTCCGCTCAGTTTAGTATTGTAGCTTCACTCCATTTGGAAATCAGAATGACACTGAAGAACAGATTTCAGTGGAAAGCTTAGGATGAGAAAGAGAGAGTGCGAGAGAGGAGGGCACACAGAGCGAGAACACACAATAAATCTAGGACAAACGCTGACTGCAGGGTGAAGGTTGGGAGAGAAGGGAAATAGGCTTGTACTGTCTCCAAAAACGCTGGTACCTATTGTGCGGCAGCAAACAGAGAATCAGTTGTGAGTGGCCTCTCATGCAAAGAAAAAGAAACAAAGAGAGAGAGAGAGACCCGAGAATACTGATAAGAGTCATCCTATCAACACTGCACCTTAATTAGTAATTAAATTCAGCCACATGAAAATTAGCCTATTCACATTCTTAAATGGACAGTACAACTAATTTTAAGAATATTCACGCAGCTCTTTTCCAGTTTATAATTATCATGACTGTGAAACTTGAAAATAACAAAAAAAAAAAAAAAAAAAAAAAAAAATATACAAAAAGCATAAATTTAAGTAGTCCATACAATTTATATGCGATGTCATCTGAAGCCATTAATCTGAAAGGACCAGCCTGTGGATTTATTACACTAAGGGGGGAAAAAGGGGGGCCACATTCATGTTTTTTAATTTTTTTTATTTTATAATTTTTTTTTAATATATAACTAAGACAAACAATAACTAAGTTGAATAAAAATAAAAATAAAATAAATACTGAGTACACTGAACCTGGGTGAACAAACCAAAGGCCCAGGACAGTACTTCAACATCCAGGTTTCAGGTTAAAATGTAAAAGAATGTAGACAATTCTCAAATTAACATATTACATAATATTTATATTATAACTTGACAACTTATAATTCACTTTCTGTCATGACATGAGACAACTTGGAATAAAAGTCGCATAGGTGAGTGAGTGAGTGAGTGAGTGAGTGAGTGAGTGAGTGAGTGAGTGAGTGCTGTAAAAAAAATTATCTGTAAAAATCTGGTAAAAGGTAAACTTTTTTCAAAACAAACTGAAATTTTAGTTTAAAACTGTAATTTACAAAACAAATAATAACAAAAATCCATGCTGCTACTAAAATCTGTTTTGTACCTTAAACATATATTGACAACCATCATAATAATACAGGTGATGAAGACAAAGCCACATGACCAATCAAATTTCATCACAAGTAGCATTTCCACAAACTGAAATAAATACTATCCTAATATTCAGAAGGAACACAATGTCAAACGTACAAATACAAAACACCATCATGCTAACACATAGGCTAATACAATACAATAAATATTAAACGACTTAGTATCCAAAACTGATAACAAAAACCAATTACGCAAACAAAATACCAACACCAACAGGGCTCCAGACAAAAAAAAAAATCAAGTAAGGAGCCATTGGCTCCTATAAAAGAAAAACTTAGGCGCCAAATTATTTTTTTAGGTGCCACAGAATAAAAGTGGTTTATTTTATTATCATCATCATTTTATTTTTCCCCCCTATTTTAACATTTCAATCATTTTGTCATGTGTTTATGTCTTATCTTTTCTAGGCTTTATCAGCATTTTAATCCATCTTGTAGATGATCAGGTCGACCGGGGGACTAAGGTTCACTTAAAGTGTGAATTAAATGTCTTTTACAACTTGAAATATACAGTCACAAAGAATTGTTCGTTACACAGAATCTGTACCAATATCATGGACCATAAGCATCACTTGGCAACTGAGTGCAGTGCATCCTATAAATGTTGTTTTTCTTCATTAGTAAAATGCAATTTTATAGGAGGAGTTGAATCATGTACAACAGAATAAGTAAAAATATTAATATGCAACAACGCATAAATATAGCAAAACGCTCCTCTTTATAGCTATTTTTCTAGCTGACTGATGAGTTTATGGACACTGAGTGGTTATTCTGAGGTAAATGTATTACAATGCAATGTTTACAAGCTTTACACATTTCCTCAGTTTGAAACACTGAATGAGCTTTTACATAAAACATTTCAGTACTATAGGCTTTCTTATTGCCTACCTTTTGATCATGTTCATTTCATTCTATAGTAGTAAATCGAAATATATAATGGGTTCACTTGCTGCTTTAACTGAGGTGCTAAAGAGATCGCGCCTGAGCATTAAGTGCGATACTCTCCGCTCGCGCGATCCGGACGCATACACGGACCGTGTGGACGCGGGGTACTGGTGTTTATATTACCGAAAGTGTGCGCTTGTGGTCCGCATTAAAGAGCACCCAAACCGCATCATTTGAATTTCGTAGCATTTTAAAGCTGATACTTTGTTTATTAAAAAGTAAGACAGCACAAAGCTTTTTGCGACTACTGGATGGCAAGTGCGCTTCAAATAACAGGAAGTCCATGCATTAACAGAACACAGCATATAGACTAAGATCTCGATAAGAAGAAGCCATATTAGTAATGATTATAAATGAGAATTGTTGACGATATTGCCAGTATCCACAGAGCTGACAGCTTTACCTGTTGAAGTTTGTTCAAGTTGTGCACGAAATAGACACGGCTTTTCTGCACTTGCACTTTGGGGCGGTTTACACCTGGTCACTTCATGCATTTTTTTCCTGATCGGATAGCTATCTGATCCTGAAAAGACCAGGTGTAAATGCCGTCCGAAACGCATTCGAGACGGATATAAATCCAATCGCTCGAACCACTTCAGGAGGTGGTCTGGGCGAAACCGGACAAGTGTAAATACATCTGGTTGTTGAAACCACATATGGTAATTTTACTCCTCCCATAATATTAAAATAATAGACGTGTGAGAGCGTTTTATAGGCTATATGGCATGTTATAGTCAGATATGACAGCGCAATGCAACAAGCATCACCGCGGATGAGTAGCGGAGTATTTCTTCAGCAAGCGACGCACAAACTGAATGAACCTGAAAGTCGCAGACGCTCAACACAATCTTCTTCATTAAAAGTAGCGAGACTAGCCTATCTTTCCAGTGCTGATGCCGTGCGCTCTCTTATCGCGGTCTGTGATATTGAAATTAGCTGATAATTAAATTAATAAATAATAATAAATTATTAATAATAATAATTAAAATAATAATAAAATTATCCATTGCTTTCATTGACGTGAAATCCGTTATATTTGCATATGAAGCGGGAATTGAAGAACGGATTTATATCCGTTTTGCGAAGACACATTTATGTGGCCAAGTGTAAATGGGGAAACGTTTTAACAAATCATATAGATATCCGATCAGAGAAAATGCATGAAGTGACCAGGTGTAAACAGGCCCTTTCAGGTCTCTCTCACTGCGTTCAGCAGACTGCGGCAGAGACGAGGACTGTTTGAAACTCTTTTCCAGTAAAACTTTGATGCGCATCGTCTTATGTTTAATACGTGAACGTAACAAAAGATGTGAGCGCAAAACAATCGGGAAAAAAGTCCTTTCATGCAAATTATATATAGTCGCCAGTGGCCACCTCAGCAAAAACTTCACTCGCAAATTAATATTTTTGGTCGCAAATGCGACCATTTTAGTCGCAGTTTGGAGCCCTGACCAAGTGTCACCCCAAAAAATTTTTTTACCACTGTAAATAAGATTACTTTATTTATTGTAAACGTACATGAACTTGCATCACTTACAGTTTGGACCTATTACAATTACAGTGCATGTATATAAAGCAAATCACTGTTAACCAATTACCAGGTTTACTGTATCACTATTACAGTCTTTCACCGTTAAAATTAATTTTTACAGCCTGTAAAAAAAAAAGAAAAAGCAACATGATTAATTTATCCTGGTCTTATTTTGAATGATTCATTGGCGCATGTTATTCCAAAGAACATAAAAGCGTAATAACTAAATCAGTAAACCTGGCAGTTTTCTGAAAAGAGAAGTTGTAACAGATGATGTGTGTGAACAAAGCAAAAGGTGAGCATGCACAAGGTCAGGATGGGGTTGTTATATGCAAAATTTTGCTGTAAATCTGTGGTCAAAGAGTCCTCCTGCAACACTGTTCAAATCTTCAGATTTTCAGCTTTTATTCTCATAAGCATGTATAACTAATCTGAGTGTTTACTGGAACACAGATCCAAATGATTAGTAGCATTTGTTTTGACGTGCAAACCAGGCAACCAAAGAATATGAACTACTTTGTAATCATTTCCAATAGAAAGCAGACACTCATTTACAGAACTTTAAGTAAACTGATTGATAGACTCGGGATAGACTGATTGATAGACTCCTTATCCTGCTGAGAAAAGAACAGAGGAAGAAGTGGACTCCTTATGAGACAAGAAAAACAATTTCGCAAACGACAAAAGATTAGGTTCACAGAGAAGGGCTGTCATTAGCATCTCAATGGAGAGTGCTGTCGACTGCAAATTGCATTCAAGATTCAGATTATACATTTTCATGAGCAATTAACAGCAGCAAATACAACTGCAATTAGAAAAAGAAAAATTAGAAATTTAAAGTCACCCATCTGCTCAATGTGGAAGCACTCTACACCTGAGCATTTGGCGCAGCTGATGACAGTGCCCTTAGATATGCAACAATAAAGAGTCTGACAATCAACGGGATGCGTGCGGTGTGAATTGAAGAAAATAATTATCATTATAAAAGGACACAAACTGGTTTATTTTACTGCTATGATGCTTGTATAAATATAAAATGTTTTATATGTCTAATTTTCTAATTAAGCAATAAGGCACAAGAGGTTGCGGTATATCGAATGTAGACATTATGCGCAGTGGAGCACCTGCAATCCATTTAGCCGAGATTATATTTGCAATACAGCAAGAATAAAAAGGTCACTGCATAATAAAATATATTGAAGACTCAAATTTCATTTAATTATTGTATAAAGAAATGGGTTAAGAGTCAAAGCAAAAGAAAAGGAAAAGTCTTAGCTCTTACAAATGCACCAACTTCATTATATTTCTAAATATGTCTTATACTCATTTAAAAAATAACAATAGTAAATAATACATACATTTAATAAACTGTAGAGTAAGTGCATTTTTAATTTTTTTTTCAACCTTGTCTAACTGCTTCACCCATTCTCCAAATGAAAGAAACAAATAAATGCATACATAAATTAAAATTAAAACCTGCTTATGGAAGAAAAAGTCATTGTCCCAAATATCATCACTGACACACAAACGCTGGTAGGTATATATTTGTTTTTTTATGGGTGTTACGCACTAATATACACTGTATTTAGGTTAACAGGCATTTCATATCAGCTGATATCATGTCATGTATTTTAGTATAGTTGGAACGGTATACAGACCAATCAGCATCTAGAACTGTAACCACCCATTTATAATGGTAGATTTTGTCTGAGCAGATACTAACTTTAACTATATCTAAGGTCGAGGTGCACCTCATTAAATACTCTCTGACAGTGGCAGACTGGCCATCTGGAGCCGCTGTACAATGTTGGCCGGCACTTTGCGTAAATATATATAAAAAAAATGTATTGTAGTAAATGTACATATAGGCTATCCTTCCATCGGCCCAGACGAATGCCCCGCACGGTCCACTTGATTCAAAAATTCTAATTAATTTAGCGTGCTCAGGCTCAGTGCAGCGGCTCAGAAGCGCTCGTCAATGTCAAAATGTTTGAAATAGCAAATCAAATCGATTTACTGTTCACAGATGCTGACCTGCGCGCGACTTAAATGCAAACTGAGGTAAGTAAGCAGCTAAACAAGACGAGAATTCCACAATATTTGCCAACCGTTTACGATAAAAAAAAAAAAAAGTTAAACAAAAAGACATTAATTTTCAGGAATGCAAACTACTCCGATTTCAATGCCATTTACGTTATTCGACACAATGTGGCCTACATAATATAGCGGTTTTCAGCAGACATGAGATAAGAGTTAATGTAATATCTCTATATAGGCTTTCTTCCGTGATTTCACACGTCTATGAAAATGTTTAAAAATCTATAAAAATCATTCTTAGTCTTACTCTAGAACATTGTAAATTTGAAGACTTTTGCTTTCGAGTGCTCTGCATTGGAAAGTGATTTATATTATAAGCCTAATAAAAATATAATTTGCTAATTAATTCACATGCATTATTTTATACAGTTAAAAGTTAATTAAGGCTTTTTATTTATTAATTTGAAAGAATATTGCATTTATTAGGTCAAAAGTACAGTAAAAACAATAATATTAAGAAATATTACACTTAAAATAGTGGTTTTCTATGTAGGATATTTTAAAATATAATTTATTGCTGTGATCAAAGCTGAATTTTCAGCATCATTACTCTAGGCTTCAGTGTCCCATGATCCTTCAGAAATCATTTTAATGCTGCTTAATTATTATCAGTTATTATTTGCGATCAATTCTTAACAATGGTTTTTATTATTGGTATAATAAAATAATATCTGCTTTTAATATCTGAAGAATTAATGCAACAGGACACAGCTGATCACTTAGAAAGACCTGTGAGGCAACTGTTCCAATACTTATGCTCACATCAGATAGGGGGATGAAACTCTAAAAGTGCTGAACTTCTTAGCTGGTAAAACATCTGTGTGTTGAATCACCCAATAATAAAATGTGACATTCTGTAGTTGTGTCTCATATTCATCTTTTAATCATATTTGTAAATGTCTTGACTCCACAGCCAACAGAGCAATTTTGTCTTTAATGTTCCAATACTTTTGGAGAGCACTGTATATTCTCAAAAGACAGCTATTTTAAATTGTAACAACATATTTCACAGTACTGTTTACTGTATTTTTCATTCTCAAAATAATTTGTATACTCTTTTCCACAACTGGAGCGCTATTCCTTAAAATGATAGATGTCAAGCTCCTGCAAAAGGACAAATACTCTATATGACCAACAGAAAGGCACCATAAAAACAGTCCGCATTCTGCACTATTCAAGTCTTAGACGATACCAGAGCATTGTGTCATATGGACTGATAATATAGATATTTAACTTTAGTGATATTAAACTGCCCCTTTAAAAATTACTTACTATTTGCCATAATTACACCAGGAAAGACTAATTATAATGTAAAGAAGTATGCCAGTAATTTATGCTGCGATGCGGTGTATTGCGGACCGGGTTTGGTGGGCCGCTCCGTGTCAAAAAGTCCGGGGCCACTTTTTGGCCCCAGTCCGCCCCTGCTCTCTGATGACTATATCGGCACAATCCCATTTAGAAACTTTTGCTCCAAAATGATGAAACCCCAGTGGAAGGCTTCCTTAAAATATTGGAGAATGTGCCCCAGGTGCGACCATTGTTACTTAACAAATTAAATTATAGCTCTGCTCTGCAGGTGCACACAATGAGAAACCCTCCCATGCTGATCTGATCAGTTTCTTTTGAGACAAAATTATGACCATTGCTGAAAATAACATTTACGCTAGGAAATTATCCTGAATCTGAGGGCATGAAAGGCCTGGAAAAAGAAATGTGCGATAAGTCTGCGTATTCATAAATACCATAGTCTTTTTTATCATGGCAATATCTAGAGAGGCAGACATTAATACCTTTTTAGGTTGCTGTTTTGCACATGGAGGAAGGCTTCAGATCAGTGTGTGGATAATAAGACCAGTCTCATTGTTTATACACTGGTATTTGTACATAACAGTCACTACTAAGAATGGAGAAAACCTTTAGGGTGCCAGAGCAAACAAAAATATAATTAGTACATTTTGTGTTAAGATTTTAAAGGGTAATCTTGCCCAGATTGGCACCAGAAGTCACATAGAACATAATGAAATGTTATAATTTCAAAATTAAGTAAATACGCTATGTTAGATAAATATGACTGGAAAAAATCTCATTGATCATAAATACAACAGAATCAACTGATTAACATAAATTCACAGATCAAATGAGGATACATAAAAGAAAATTGCCCAAAATTTGCCCATGATGGAAGTGCCACTCTAAGCAAGTAAAATTATTTTCTCTCATTCATGCTATTTTTATGACAATCAAATATAAATGCATTTTAATGCGTTGGGCCACATGCTTAACATGTTTACATGACCAGCACAAACTTTTCAAATTCATTTTAATGTTTATTGTGCACTAAACCTGTCCATACACTGCAAATATTCTTTTATAAAACACAGCCTAAAAATAGAGAGAAGTAAAACAAAGCCCTTGGGTGACAACTGTCAAGCTCAACTTAATCCATGCAGTAATGGTTCCTGAGTCATTAGCCCCATCTGAAGTGGCTTGCAGGGAGAAATAACCCGGAGATGTGATTTTTGCTTTGTTCATCACAGGCACTTTAAACATTTCACAGACCATTATACAAATCTCATTTTGACTCATACTAGAACTATGGTACTTCAAAGAAATTTTAAATAGTTATAGATCTCTTGCCCTTGAAAGAAACAAAATCATGAGTATATCAACAAAAGGTAAATGCCTGTGGGCTGACAATGGGTCTGTTCCAAAACAGTGAAATTTCTGTCTACTGACTACTAAAGCAGTACTGTAATAAAGATGGAACCTGGTAAGTGACAGATTTGGAAAGCTCAATATAGCCAGCTATTCAGTAGAGCTCCAAACAGGCGACAAGATTTTAGCAATAGAATGTTTAAAAAGTTTTCAATTCACCTACAGTTTCAGGCACAGCAGGGCACTTTTTTGGGAATTATCACAGTGCCTAATAAGCATAATTATAAATTTTTTTGGAATCTATGTTTTCTAATTTGTTTTTTTTTTGTTGTTTTTTGCATGTTGCTCTCTAAAATAAACAAATCTGTCTTAGACCAACAACTCTAAGACAAGTCTGTAAAACAGGGCACTATGTACTTTAATATGAAGAAACCTTTCATTTTTCGTATTGATTTTTCACAGGTCCTGTACCGTATTTAGAATTTCATATTGGATTATGTTGCAACTTTGTTTTAGGGTAAACTTAACCAATAATGTCCTTATTTTTTAATACAGTGCATATATAAGCCTGGCCAAAAAATAAAAAGCATTTTCAAATCATAAACACTCACATGAGAAGACAATTTTTATTCATAATAGTAGCCTAATAAAAGTCAGCATGCACGATACACACACATACACATACACACACACTAGGCCTACATGACAAGCAAAATACTACTCGGACATTTCTGTTATTGGACACTTTTGTTAGAAGAATAAAAATTATTATGATTGACATTTTAACAATGCCATTCGTAAGCGAAAACATTGTGTCAACTAGGTATCAGTATAAGTCCAAGTTGTCCCAGCACAACATACACAAAGAAACATTTAAATTCAGCATTTTTATTTCATATTTCCTGACATTAAAATCAAAAGAATTAAATCAGCCATCAGCCAGTCTATTCTTCAAATCTGAGTAAGCGATTTAAAAATAATCAATACTAAACTGAAATACAGAAATTAAAATCAGTGTCAAAATCTAGTCATATTCAATTCGATGCATTTAGACAAAGTGAAATATTTGCCCAATGCATCAAGCCAAAAATAAACTTTGCTAAACTTCTTTTAGGTTAGCAAGAAGTACATCTTGTTCACGACTGTTTTGTGTTCGTAAGAGAAAAAGAAAAACAGAAAGATAAATGGCGTAGTGCATGTACGTTTGTTTGAGACGGCACGCTTTGAGAGGATTCTGGGTTTTGACATCAGTTGCGAACATGAGATATAAAAGGGCATGATGCGTGATGCACTGCGTTTCTGAGTTGTACGCATGTTGCTCTCTCGCTCGCTATAGAGTTTGATTTCCCATGGGTCACAGTGCTTATTTCAGGGATTTGGTGTTCTCATCCCTCATCCTGCAACATGCTTGTCTGGGGTTAATCCGTTTCTACCAGAGGAGGTGTCACAATCTCACTGGTGTCACATCTTTAGTCAACAATAAAAATGGCTTATAATGCCCGGAAAGCAATTTTTCTGCAAGGTATTCTACTATCTTCTCCTGAGCTCCCTACGGAGTATTGCAACACTGCAGGCAACAAGTTAGTTGACAATACAAAAAAAAAAAAAAATATATGACAATTTTTAAGGTGAAACGTGTCATTTCTACATCACTAGAGGCACCAATCAGAATTGCATTGTTGAGTCTTCCAAAACTTCAGTCTTCTATTTTTAGTTTGCTCATTAAACTGGGATAGGAGAAACATCAAAGAATGTCACTGTATGGACAAACAAAGTAGATTTAAAAAAGGTTTGTAAAGACAAAAACTTTAATTTTGTCTTTGGAAAGACTGTTCAGAAAGTGTGAAGTTGTGTTTAAAATTTTTAAATGTGTTGCTAGAAATTGTCACTATATTATAAAATGCTAACAGGGTTGCTGGCATATATTGACAAAATTAAAGACAGACAGACATGTATAGTGATGAAAGCCAAAATATTAAAGTTGCCATAGAATGAAAAACTGTCTTTACCTTGGCATAGTTAAATTATAACAGTTCTGTACATGGAAATGACATACAGTGAGCCTCAAACACCATTGTTTCCTCCTCCTTATGCAAATCTCGTGATTAAAAAAAGACCACTGAAAAACAGGCGAATCAGAACATAACACCAACTGTTATGTAACAGTCAGGATCACTACGCCCCCAACATTTGCATAAACCCGCCAGCAGCCAGCTGAACCATCAGAAGTTCTGCAGGTATTGTAAATAAACAAGCGCGGACAACAGCGGTGGTGTCTGTATTCAGAAAGGCACGGAAAGCAAATAACTCGTTCTACTAAAATAACGCGAGCCACTAAAGGGACATGGTTAGCTCCTTTGCTAGCTGTAGCCTGTGTTACAGTGCAGTACATAAGATAAACAGAGTAAGGAGAGATGAGGATGATGGCGAATGATTTACAGATCCTGAGCACCACTGACAAGCATCTGATCTTGTGAAATGTGTGGTAAGTACTGCTGCTCCATAATATAAACAGAGTTTGTGCGATCGCGAAAGTAAAACTATAACACAATCGACCGATCGTTCAAAAGCAGTTTCAATGCCTCACGTATTAATAACGGCTCCCTGATGCCCGCGTTTTATATACAGTATAATTACCCGCCCATATATCCGCGAGAGAAAGTATTTAAATATATATTTTCCTCCCTGTGTTTCCTTCTTGCTGCAAGTTACTGAAATGAGCCGCACCAATCAGAGCTCAACATTGAGCAGCACTGTGAAACAGCCAATCAGAGCAGAGCTCATTATTATTCATGACTCTGCCAAATAAGCCAATAACAGATTGTTTTATTCTAGGGAGAAATCCTAGGGTTGTAAATGGACATGTAAAATCGTTCCTGGAGATTTTTTGTCCTTACCTAAACCACATACCGTCTATGTAGATTTCAGAGAACAATTTTAAATACTGTATGAATGCATTGTATGGCACCTTTAAATGTCATGGATGAATATTGACCGAGTAATCCACTATATTGTACAGGGGGGCCAAAAAGATTCAGAGCCAAATGACAAGTGGTAAAATTGGCTTCAGAAAGATGGCAGCATCATAATGCTATTTTTACACAGAGATTGGTAGGACTGTTAGTAAAATCTGTTCACTTTAACAATCCTTGTTGCATTATGTGCCAATGGTGACCATTCAAAACTGGGGAAACAGCACTTTAAGTTTTTTTTCTCCAAAGTTTGCATGCCTGTAACTCAAGAATTATAAAAGATAGCTTGATTCCCTTTTAGATATTGGGTCTTAACAAACTTTCCTTTTGGCATCTTCATTTTTAAGGCCCTATATAGTTCGGTTCCAGAGATATTGCAATTTTAATATGGCTTCAGGAGTAAATTGTTAAAATGTACATTTTCAGTGGTCAAAAATCAAATGTGGGTCAATTTGCAAAAATATTATTATTTGTTCTTCAAACATTCCTCTTTAAAAGAAAAAAGTATGTTGAAACTACAGATGCATCTCGTTTAATTGTGTCAAAACAACTGCATTGAACATACCTGTCTGAGTGGCATAAATATTCTTTTTCTAAAGTTTGCATGCCTATAACTCAAGAAATATGAAAGATATTGCAATATGATTTTAGATTCTAGTTCTTTTTTTTCTCCTCACATTTTTGTGCACCGCTTGTTCCATGTACCTTGTGAGGTGGTAAAGTTGCTCCAGATTCTACCTCATTATCTTTCTTCAGAAAAAAAGTATTAGCTAAATCAAATTTGAGCTGGGAAAATTTCTGAAATTTGGTTGATTTGACACGGAATGACCCAGTTAGTAATGTAATCTAGGTTACCAATCTTAGGTAATGTATTCTGGCTACTCTTTAGATTGGTTTTAAAATTAAACTTACCGTATTGTTTTTAAAAAAGGCAGAGAGAAAATAAGAATTACAGAGAATCATTTCATTTCACTGCTGGTTATACCCTGTATAATTGTGTATGTGACAAATAAAAACTCTTGAATCTTGAAATCAATAAATTATGAATACTTTACCGCCATTGTTCAAATAATATGTAATCCATAAAAAAGTAACTTTAATATAATTATGAGCATTTTAAACTGTAATATACTCAAATTTTAAGTATTTAATTTTTGGAATCTGATTATGTAATCCGGATTACATGTAATCAATTACTACCCAGCACTGGTTGCTAACATGAAGAAACATATGACTGTCAGTGAAACTTTAACATATGATGGCTGAAACTGAAAAAAAAAAAAAAAAAAAAACTCCCAGCCACAATGCTAGAATTGCAGTACAAGCCAACTGGAGAGGTGTATCAAGAGCAAACATGTTCTACATTTTTTTGTGAGGTGAAAAAACAGCAGGGTCACACTTTTACACGACCATCATAGAGATGAGAACCATGTTGAGGCACCACTAAGGTCTCCAGGGGAGAATATCACTGCTGTACTTAGAGGCAGCTTCTACTGTCTTCAAAACAATGAATGAAGTCAGAGACAGAATGAGCACAGACAGGTTTGATCTCTCTATTACTCCTCTAGACACAAAAATACTATACTGTACAACAGATTTACAACTTTTATCATAATAACTGACACCACTTTGAACGCGGTTGATTTTCAGTGACTTCTGCAGGTACAAAGATACTCTGATCAGACCTACAAGACAGTGGATGCCTCTTTCCCATACTTAAGACTTTGAATGTCGCTATCATCTATTCAGAATGATGGCTACAAGATATGGCACAATTATTCTTGGAGAAATGTGGAACTTCATAGTCAACTTCAAACTGACTCAGGAGGGATATTTCTGATATGATGAGCAGCTTGGAAGCAGTCTGCAAGCTATTTAAGGAATTCTGGGTAAGTAAAAATGTTGTTCTCAAACCTTTTCCACAGACATCTCGTCCGATGATTTGACGGTGACATGTTAGTTATGAGCGGAAGTGCTGTTCTTTTGGCAGTGCTTCCAAACCTGTGAGAGAATTTAGATACACCATCCTTAACCTTTTTTACCCAATAAATAAGGCTTACATAAAGAAAAACAGAGAAGGATGGAGCTCATTGCCTTAATAAGCAAAGCTAGTGTATGATCACACGCTGACTGAGCGGTCCTTGTAATCTTTAATTTAGATCTCTGGCAGACAGCTGTGAGGTGTTTCAGGAGTAAAGATGTGGTTTCACAGAAGTGGAAGGATCCGGTAATATTGTGCAACTGCATGTCCTGTGAAAAGCTTATACTGTCTTATAAAGTTCTATATAAAATGGCCAGTAAACTTTATTCATTCCTCAGTTTTAGTTCCCCCAGGGCCTGAAGGGAATAATGAGCCATTCTCTCAACTCAATCAACCCGTCTAGGCCAAAAAAAAAAAAAAAAAGTGTACAGCACACTTTGTTTACGCCTAGCAATATAAATACGCTCTTACTTTAAAGGTGACACATCATTGAAGTATTTACCTGCTCCCTTAATATACATTCAAAATACAAAGCTCCTTCACAGTTCATCCAGAACACTAAAGAAAAATCGGGTCACTCAAAAATAGAATTACCAACCAACCAATGAATTTTCAGCAACAACGTTGCAAGGGTTTTCAGTCATGATATCAGAATTCATGATAATATTAAATCGCAAAATCTATAGAAATTAAAATAAATAATGCAATCAGCTACACTGTAAAACTTTACTGTAAATTTACAGGCATTTTCTAACAGTATTATACTGTATTTTTATAAAACAGTAGCATTCTGTATATTTTACAGAATGTCTGTAAATATACAGAAGTTTTCTGTTTTCAGCCCGCTAAATTTGTAATACAGTACCATACTGTAAACGCATTGCATTGTGGGATATATTTATTTCGCGCTCAATTCAAATGTGATGTGATCTCCAAAGAAGAAGAAGAAATGTGAACAGTGTATTACAGGCAAACTAGATTCGTCAGCGGGAATTAATTGAACAAAATAATTATTCGCGTTATTAAGATAAGCCAGTGGTTTGTGAATCTGTGCGTAGATATGCTTTGTGAGCTTCGTTTCGCGTTTCAAGCGTTAGTGCCTGTGACGCAGCAAACAATGGACGACGCTGCCTGAGCAGACGCGGAGATAATTTGTCATCTGAATCATCTAACCTGTGCCTGAGATGATGCTAATCGACTGGAGCATGAGAAGATGGATTAATGTTCGACTAAGTATCGATACGGTAAGCTTGTCTTTTTTTCATTCACATTTCTACATTGTTTCCACGCATGGTTTGATTTTGGGAACGTTAAACTTAACTTAAATCCCGAGTTAGCAATTCACTTGGGTAAAATTGGTTTTATATTCGCACATTCACAACATTCACATATTTCCGCGTTCAATAACTTTCTAATTATTTGTGCATTAAAGTTATTTTTGCGGACTAAGCCAGAGCACGCACACGCACGTCACACACCGGATGCGTGCGCGCACTCAGATCACTTGGACATGGTTGTGTACAAGAGGTAAAAAAACTGTATAAATACTGTTCATTTTCTCACACAAACCGCTTGTTACGTGCCGCGTGTGTTTTGTTTTGTTTTGTTTTTCTTTCTATCCCATCTTTACTAATCTTTTTTGAGTTCTGTCGTCATTGCTCCTAGGTCTCTGCTGAATGGAGGAGACCGTTGTCAATCATCATTAAGGGCGTCGTGTCTGCAGCCAATCCGGAGTCACCCTGCTGTTTAAAGCTTCCCCGGCGTGTCACGCTGGAGAGGTTTTTAGTGTGTGATTAGGTGTTCTGAGTTGAAGCCTGTGTTTGAGTTTGTAGTCTTTTGTTATGATGGTGGGAGCTTAATGCTTAATGCTTGTTGCTGTAGCATTGAGATTCTGGGTGCCTTGATAAGGGTTCATTGTTCTTTCATTGAGGAAATGAGGAACAGCGTAGGTATTGCGCGCTCTAGGATACATACATACATGCAGCTAACAGGTGTTAGACACACTAGATAAAAGGTGAGTGCCGTTTTCTGTATTTTTGTTTGTAGTTAGTGTAGTTTAGTTGTAGCGTCGCATACGCTGAAGAATTCGAGTTTGTTTTCTACATTTTTCTTTGATTAGTTAGGTTGGAGGTTTTTGGGAACTTAGTTTAGAGCGATTTATGTTTTATTATTTTCGTTAATTTGGCATCACCTTCGTTCCTCCGTTTCTTTCCTAGTTTAATGTATTCTTATTTTTTTTTTGTTGTCTAAATTATACTTTGTATATAGCTCACACATTGTTTAGTGGCTTTGGCTTGAAGGAATAAAAATATTCAATTGAATTCAGTGTTCTTGATGCCTGGTTCTTTTCTAAAACTCTCCCCTTACAGCAATATTAATTATTACATTTAAAATGTTGCGTTTCAACCCCTAGACCTTTAAGGATCGTAACATTTAATGGGGGCTCGTCCGGGATAAATTAATGATCTAATAAGCATATTTCATATTGTTGGGGTAGAGAGTAGAATGACCGTGGCTTTAGTAATTTGTTGGAGCATATTTCTTTGGGCGTGACTGGTTCCAAGTGGGTGGCGTGCGTTTCGGCGTAACTATGGCTGATTTTGATCTGGAGATTTTTGTTAGTGCACCGTCTATCGAGAAGCTTGATAAATGTCGAAAAAATGATTTGATAACCATTGCGGCTCATTATAAAATTTCGGTTACACCGCAGCAGCTGAAAAGAGAGATAAAGAGTGCTGTCATACAAAGGTTGGTGGAAACAAAGGTTTTGATGTTGCCTACAAGGGTCGAGGAAGAATCTCTCAGAGCCGATGTTCAGGTGCCGTTGCTTGGTGAGGAGGAGCAGAGTGGGGATGCTGTGGTAGAGGGTTCCGAAGCCAAAGCTTCCCTGCCGCCCTTTGAACCTTTTTCTCCGACCTCTATGGGATCTGGAGGTGATGCGCGACTTAAAGTTCGTTTGGCGCGTGTCCAAATGGAAGCGCATGAAAAGGCAGAAGAACGTCAGGCTGAGATGACGTTACGACTCGAAGTTCGTAGGTTGGAGATTGAGGCGGATAAACAGGTTAGACTGCGTGAACTTGAGTTGAACGCAGCTAAGAATGTACCTGCCTCATTTGTTCCACCGTTGCAGATCGCTGGTGCTCCGTTGGGGCCTGGATCGCCGGTGACCACCTTTGATGTAAGTAAACATATCTCTCTTGTTCCGCAATTTCGTGAAACAGAAGTTGACTCATATTTTAGTGCGTTCGAGCGTATTGCGTCAGCACTAAATTGGTCTAAGGAAGTGTGGCCTTTGCTATTACAGTGTAAATTAACTGGTAAAGCCCAGGAGGTGTGTGCAACTTTATCCTTAGAGGATAGTTTAAATTATGATATGGTAAAAGTTGCAATCCTGCGTGCTTACGAGTTGGTCCCAGAAGCCTATAGACAGCGGTTTCGGAATCACAAAAAAGCTCCTAGTCAAACATTTGTTGAATTTGCCCGAGAGAAAGGTGTTTTATTTGACAAATGGTGTGCATCAAGTAAGGTTACAGATTTTAAGACATTACGGGAACTTATTCTTTTAGAAGAGTTTAAAAACTGTGTACCTGAGCGTATCGTTGTTTATTTAAACGAACAAAAGGTGTCGTCTCTATCGCAAGCTTCTGTCTGTGCGGACGAATTTGCGTTGACCCACAAGAATATTTTTGTTCCTGTTCGTTCTGATAAAACTGTGCCCGTCCCTCTGAGTACTCAGTCACGTCCGAAGTTTGTTGCTCTGAAGTCAAGGGAAGATCGAGAATGCTTTTATTGCCACAAGTCTGGTCATTTAATTGCTGATTGTTCCGTGTTGAAACGAAAACAGCAAAATTCGGTAACTAAGAGCGTGGGTTTTGTGAAAGCTGTTGAGGTTGATAATGTTGAGCATGATGGTAGGTTAGATCCTAGTTATGAACCGTTCCTGATGGAAGGGTTAATTTCCTTTACGGGAAAGGCTACAGACCAGGTGAAAATTAAAATGCTCCGTGACACTGGAACTACGCAATCTTTCGTGGTTGCAGGTGTACTGCCATTTTCTGAACACACCTTTTGTGGCAGTAATGTGTTGGTACAGGGTATAGAGATGGGACTTGTTAAAGTTCCGTTACATCAAGTGCATGTGCATTCGAAGCTCTGTACAGGATTTGTGAAAATAGGTGTCCGAGAATGTTTGCCTGTAAAAGGGGTAGAATTGATTCTTGGCAACGACTTGGCAGGTGGAAGGGTTTTTCCTGTGTTAGAGGTTTTTGATAATCCCTTGTTGTCAGACCAGCCTGATGAGTTGACCGAGACGTACCCTGAAGTTTTCCCTGCTTGTGCTGTCACACGAGCTCAAGCTCGTAAAAGAGACGACTTTGATTTGTCTTCTTCTTTTATTGCACCCATTTTTACTAACGATGTGCTACCACAGATTGAAAGTAAGGCGGTTGAAAAGTCTTCTCCTGTTAGTGTGAACAGTTTGAAGTTGCCTCTAACGCGTGACAAAATTGTTTCTGCACAAAGATTAGATGTAACTTTGCAGAAGTGTTTCTCTGTTGTTGTTCCTTTGGAGCGGGCACAGAAGAGAAAATCTGCTTATTTTGTTGAAGATGGCTTGTTAATGCGTAGATGGTGTCCTGATGTCAGGGATGATTCTGAATGGGATGTGGTGTATCAAGTCGTAATTCCTTCGTGTTGCCGACAGCAAGTCTTATCTTTGGCTCATGATCATGACTTGTCGGGACATTTAGGAGTTAAGAAAACGTATACTCGGATTTTGAGACACTTTTTTTGGCCTTGTCTAAAAACTGACGTTGCTAATTTTTGTCGCACATGTAACACTTGTCAGATTGTTGGTAAACCGAATCAGGTGATTCCTCCGGCACCGCTCGTTCCTATTCCAGTTGTAGGGGAACCGTTTGAACATGTTATTGTTGATTGTGTTGGACCCCTACCTAAGACTAAAACTGGTAACCAATTTATGTTAACAATCATGTGCAGTGCTACGCGTTTTCCTGAGGCGATTCCGTTGAGAAAAATAACAGCATCTGTTGTAATCAAAACACTTGTGAAATTCTTTTCTACGTTTGGCTTACCAAAAGTGGTGCAAACTGATCAAGGCACTAATTTTCTTTCTAAGCTTTTTTCACAAGTTTTGACTACTCTAAATATTTCTCACAGAATTGCAAGCGCTTACCATCCAGAGAGCCAAGGTGCGCTCGAACGTTTTCACCAAACGTTGAAAGCGATGCTCAGAAAGTACTGCAGAGACACGGGTAAGGATTGGGATGAGGGAGTACCGCTAGTTTTATTTGCGGTTAGAGAGACTGTGCAGGAAAGTCTTGGATTCAGTCCTGCCGAACTTGTGTTTGGACATACTGTCCGAGGTCCACTGAAGATGTTTAAGGAGAGTATTTTGTCTTCTGACTCCAGTGTGAAAATGAACGTGTTGGATTATGTTAGTAAATTTCGTGAACGGTTACATAAAGCTTGTTCAATGGCGAGGGATTCGTTGACTGTTGCTCAGGGAAAAATGAAGTGTCATTTTGATCACAAATCTGTTGAACGTTGTTTTAAAGAAGGTGACCAGGTGTTAGTGTTGCTCCCTATTGTGGGTTCTGCATTATCTGCACGTTTTTCCGGCCCTTATGAGGTGCTGAGGAAGTTGAGTAACACTGACTATGTGATTCGTACTCCCGATAGGAAAAGGAAGTCTCGTGTCTGTCATGTGAATATGTTGAAGGCCTTTCACAGTAGAGAATCTCCTCAAATGGAAGTTCTACTTGCAGAGGATGCTGTTGTTCCTGTTCCAGTCTCTGTAGCTACAGCATATGGTGATGTAAGTGCTGCCTGTGATGCTGATGTTGAGGATGATGGTGTGATGTCCCGTCATACTTATCAACAATGTGCTAGATTTAAAAATTCTGAAGTCTTAAATGACTTGCCATTTCATCTATCACACTTATCTGAACAACAAAGAAGTGATATTGTGCATTTGATTAATGATTTTCCTTCTCTGTTTAATGATGTTCCTTCTCGTACCACAGTTTTGCAGCACGATATTAAAGTGGGTGATGCTATTCCAATCAAACAGCATGCATACCGTGTGAATGTCGCGAAGAGAGCTGTCATGCGAAGTGAGGTTGCCTATTTGCTTGAGCATGGCTTTGCTGAACCTAGCTGTAGTCCCTGGAGCTCGCCGTGCCTATTAGTCCCGAAGAGTGATGGCACCGCTCGGTTTTGTACTGACTATCGAAAAGTTAATGCGATTACCGTCCCCGATTGTTTTCCTTTGCCGCGTATGGAGGACTGCGTTGACAACCTTGGGTCTGCTCGATATGTCAGTAAATTAGACTTATTAAAGGGATATTGGCAAGTACCCCTTACCTCCCGTGCATCTGACATTTCAGCTTTTGTGACTCCTGATAGTTTTTCACAGTACTCTGTTATGGCGTTCGGGATGCGCAATGCGCCCGCAACGTTCCAACGACTCATTAATATTGTACTTTCAGGGGTTCCGAGCTGTAACGCTTATCTGGATGATTTAGTTATGTACTCTATCGATTGGTCGGAGCATATTTCTCTGTTACGAACCGTATTTGAGCGTCTTGCTAACGCTTCTTTGACTGTGAACTTGGCGAAGTGTGAATTTGGCCAAGCAACTATTTCCTATTTGGGTAAGGAAGTTGGTCAAGGCCAAGTACGACCGTTAGAAGCGAAGGTTGCAGCTATTGCTGAATTTCCAACTCCAAGCACTCGACGAGAACTTCGCAGATTTCTTGGCATGGCTGGTTACTATCGTAGCTTTTGTAAGAACTTTTCTACTATTGTTCAACCTTTAACATCACTTCTTAGCCCATCGCGTCAGTTTCTATGGTCTGATGAATGTCAATATGCTTTTAACTCGATTAAAACTCTGATGTGTAGCACTCCTGTCTTGGTGGCACCTAACCTTGCTTCTAAGTTTAAACTAGAAGTAGACGCCAGTGCGGTTGGTGCTGGGGCCGTATTGTTACAAGAGGATGAGGATGGAATTGATCATCCTGTCTGCTACTTCTCACGAAAGTTCAATAAACATCAAGTCAATTATTCGACAATCGAGAAAGAAGCGTTAGCATTGCTTATGGCTCTCCAATATTTTGATGTATATATTGGTTCTAGTACTTATCCAGTTGTTGTGTTCACGGATCATAATCCTTTAGTTTTTCTGGCACGTATGTACAATCAAAATCAACGTTTAATGCGGTGGTCTTTAATTGTGCAAGGTTATAATTTGGTAATCAAGCACAAGAAGGGGGTGGAGAATGTGATTGCTGACGCTCTATCTAGAGTGTAAGTATGTTAACTACAAATATTAGGAACAAAATTATTTTATATAGTTTGTTCTTATGGGCGGGAGTGTTACGTGCCGCGTGTGTTTTGTTTTGTTTTGTTTTTCTTTCTATCCCATCTTTACTAATCTTTTTTGAGTTCTGTCGTCATTGCTCCTAGGTCTCTGCTGAATGGAGGAGACCGTTGTCAATCATCATTAAGGGCGTCGTGTCTGCAGCCAATCCGGAGTCACCCTGCTGTTTAAAGCTTCCCCGGCGTGTCACGCTGGAGAGGTTTTTAGTGTGTGATTAGGTGTTCTGAGTTGAAGCCTGTGTTTGAGTTTGTAGTCTTTTGTTATGATGGTGGGAGCTTAATGCTTAATGCTTGTTGCTGTAGCATTGAGATTCTGGGTGCCTTGATAAGGGTTCATTGTTCTTTCATTGAGGAAATGAGGAACAGCGTAGGTATTGCGCGCTCTAGGATACATACATACATGCAGCTAACAGGTGTTAGACACACTAGATAAAAGGTGAGTGCCGTTTTCTGTATTTTTGTTTGTAGTTAGTGTAGTTTAGTTGTAGCGTCGCATACGCTGAAGAATTCGAGTTTGTTTTCTACATTTTTCTTTGATTAGTTAGGTTGGAGGTTTTTGGGAACTTAGTTTAGAGCGATTTATGTTTTATTATTTTCGTTAATTTGGCATCACCTTCGTTCCTCCGTTTCTTTCCTAGTTTAATGTATTCTTATTTTTTTTTTGTTGTCTAAATTATACTTTGTATATAGCTCACACATTGTTTAGTGGCTTTGGCTTGAAGGAATAAAAATATTCAATTGAATTCAGTGTTCTTGATGCCTGGTTCTTTTCTAAAACTCTCCCCTTACAGCAATATTAATTATTACATTTAAAATGTTGCGTTTCAACCCCTAGACCTTTAAGGATCGTAACACCGCTCGTTTCGTGTCTTAGGCCATCAATGTGTAGTTACGATGGGGAATTGTTTAATTTGGATTTCTCTGTGCATGTTCTTTTTCCCTCTTATAGA
This sequence comes from Barbus barbus, assembly GCF_936440315.1. Taxonomy (NCBI): domain Eukaryota; kingdom Metazoa; phylum Chordata; class Actinopteri; order Cypriniformes; family Cyprinidae; genus Barbus; species Barbus barbus. The sequence goes on along the minus strand of NC_136734.1, from coordinate 15,583,441 downwards.
GACAGTGACCTATACCTGCCATTATATGACTGACAAGCTAGAACGATTTGACCTAAACATATCAAAATTGGATCTACTGAAGAAAAAAAGACACCTACATATTGGATGCCCTTGGGGTAAGCTGATAGATACCAAATTTTAATTTCAAAGTGAACTATCCCTTTTAAGATGTTTATGCACACCTTCCTTTAATCCAAAAATCAAAAACAACTTAAATAGCAAATAAGACACACATTCACATGACCTGCTTCTGATTATTATTTTTTTATTATTATTATTTTTCAGGCTGAACAATCTGATGAAGATCCGGTGCTAATGTAAGTGCTTCCCATTTGTAGTCCATGTTAAAAAATGTCAGTTCTATGATCGTGCTTTTTAATGTGTTATAATTTTGCCAGCACATGAAAATCCATAGTCATGTTCCTAATGCTTATTTCAAAAGTAGTATTCCTGATTGCTTCCATGTCTTCCATGGTCCTACAGCTGCTCCCACACTTGCAGAAATTAGATGGTCTTACCCTTCAAGCAGATGTAAGTAGAGATTACTTAAAGCATGTTGCAAATAAATGTGATTTGTCATGTCTTGGTTCTGTTAGTGATGGTTGTGCTGTCTTCTTAAAAATTGTTTCAGGTATTCACCACTCAATCTGATGTCCAGCAGTGTCTACATTTGCCAGAGAACACAACCTATAATTCTTGGTAAGTAAACAGTAAAGGTTTAGTACACCCTAAAATGAACATTAAGTCATCATTAACGCTATGGAAGCATATGGGTAGCAAAATTCAGTTTGAAATAATTTCAAATTCAGTTAGTAATATGCAAAATGGCAATGCATTTCTGTATTTTAATTGACATTTTACCCTAAATATGTGCAAAGTTTAGTGCAAAATGAAAATGGAAATTCAGTTATATAATTTACATATGATATTTTCTACAATTGTGCATCCTGTCGCCAAGCCCAGCCTTGATGTAGCCTAAAGATTGACAGGTCGGGGGTGTGTTGCATTTTCAAATACATTTCGAATGCATTTTCAAATCCACATTGACTTTATATTCATCATGGGGTATTAAATGAAAATGCAATTGAAATGTCTTATATATAAGTGTCAATGCATTTAAGAAAAATAAAAGATTTTAAATTACAATTTTTCTACCTTTTTACTGCACCTTTGGATCAGAATGCATTCTGAAATTACAATTATCATGTGGTATTATGATGTAAAAACAGTTTTTGCTTGGACATGTTAAACATCTAATCAATTTGGGTAATACATTTTAATTTCCATTTTGCAACTTATAAAGCATTAAAATATGTTTTTAATTTGTGTATTAAAACTAGTGTAGGAAATGGCAAATGTAAATTTTATAATTTAAATAAAATGTATGTGATATACAATAAAATACATATGTGCACTAAATATTGCACATATGTATAAGAAAATGTAAATTGAAATATATCACCATTTTACGTATTGCATTTCAATTGAATTTTGCTACCCATATGCTTCCATGCACCCTGGTGTTGTTCTAATGCCCTATGACCTTCTTTGTTTTTTGGACCACTAAAGGAGAATAATACAAATTTAAAAAAAAAAAGCCTGCTCACGCTTGTCCATATAATGGCAGTGATAGTGACCAGCATCAAGATACAATAGTATCTCAGAATGTTCACATGCAACATGTCATGTATTCCAAGTGTTCCGAGGGAATGCAATATTGTTTAATGAAAATCCTGACACTGACATTGGTCTTTTGTGCTCGACTGTGCATTCATGAGATACTATTATTATGCAGTTCACAGCTATAGTTGTGAACCCTGTAAATGGGATTTCCCTGCACATATTTCAGATTTAGTTTAATAGTTATGTTGAGTTGAACTATGTATAGACAACTAAACAGAACTGCAATGGAACCCACAATAGTTTATTTGAAGTATTTTCTTTTTTTATTTTCAGGTCAATCTCTAAGCAACCAGCGGTAAATGTTGAGCAGCCCAACTTTGTCTCTGGCCTTGCAGTGCTGTTTGTATTATTGTATGATTTCAACCTCCAGTATCAGGAAGAGGTGGCATGCACCCTTGCGACTGAGGTTAGCATATTTGCCATTGATATATATATGATAGAGTGAATTGTCACTAACTTGTTTTGACAGTATTTGTAAAGTACTTAAGTATATTTTAACAAATATTTTATACAGTTGATTAAAGAGCTGAATGACATATTGCATATTTAACATTATAATGTAGTCATGTAATCACATCGTAAGTGTTGCAATTCTCTGTGCTGTCTCACAGAACTCACTTCTGTGAGATGCTGTGTGTGTGAGTATATATATATATATATATATATATATATATATATATATATATATATTAGACATATACATAATGTTCACTTTTTTTCTTTTCTGTCTTTTAGATGCTTTCTCAACATCAACCCTGAATGTGCATCAAAAACCAAGAAAGGAAAAGTGACTTACAAGAAGACTGGACATGTTGTGTAAAAAGAGAACAGTACTGTAAACCCACAGGTTTCCTCTCTTCTGAAAGACTTTTAAAAAATATATTTCTGAAAAACCTTTCCATTCTTTAAAAGTAAATAAGATTACTGTATTTTGAATTACTTGCTAATTGTTAATTGCATTTTACATGTTATATTTAAAAGAAAAAGGAAAAAAAAAAAACTACAGCTGGCATTTCAGCCAGTAAATTCATATAAGGCAATTGCCTGGTCTTTTCTTCAAAATAAATAAAATGTTTTAAAACTCAGAAAATATTATTCTCTATTTTTTTGTGAATACTGTTATGAAAAAGTATATTTTTAATTTTGTAAATCCAAGAGTACTGAAATAAAAGCAGGATTTACAGTATTCCCTGTAAAGAGCACAGTGTAATACTGTAAAAAAAGTTGTATAATACTGTATTTCGTAAATACAGTACAGAACTGTAAATGTTGTGTACAGTAGTAGTACTGTAAAAATACAGTATGTGGCTGGCAACCCAGCTGCCAGTATTATACTGTAAATTTACAACGAAAAGTTTTACAGTGTAACTTTAGCTTTAATTATTGGTTATTTTGCGTTTTCTTTCTTTTGGTCAATGAATCACACTTAAAATATGAGTGTAAGGTGGCAGAGAGAGAGCTTGTGAAGTGTCCGCAGAAAGATAATAACCATAACTACTGCTTATAGCGTTTTTTCTTTTTTTTAAATACAAGTATGCACTGCAGTTGTGTCATCTGCCACTTTAAATGTTTAAGCTCTTTAAAGTCAGATGTATTCTGTTTGCACGTCAATGTATTTTTATGGTTAATCACCAAAAAAAAAAAAAAAAAAAAACTTTAGCCTTACCAAAAGTATGTGGCCACCATTTAACAGGCTATTTTGGCTAGCTAGGTGTATAAAATCAAAACCTTCTTAGGCAATGCCTGCGTCCAAAATCACAACCTGTATTGCATTTGATGAAGAACCTACTTCATTAATAAAATAATGTAAGCATAAGCATGCATGTATGTGTACAATGTGAACATATTAGCTCCATCAGCAAGTCAAATTCTCGCTATTAACAAACCATTAACTATGACTTTTGACTAAATAAACTCCTAATTTGCTGCTTATTAATAGTTAGTCAGGTAGTTGTTAAATGTACGTATTGAGTAGGATTCTACGGCCCTGGAGCGGGAGTCAGCAAAGATCGGGCTCTGAAACAGTGGTTCTAAAACCAAGATCATGCGGTCGGGTATGCCTGCGGTCGACTGCCCGTAACCATCGGCCAACAGTTAATCGAGGAGGTCGATCGATTTACGTATTTGGGCAGAATAATTTCGCCAGATGGCGACGCGGACCATGACGTTGTCTACCGTATTGGGAAAGCTACAATGGTCCTGCGATGCCTCCAACCATTATGGCGCATGAACACCATTGTCCTCAAGACCAAGGTGCGTGCGACTGTTAAATTCCATCGTCATTCCAACGGCTGTTTACGCCTTTGCTGAAAATCAAGTATCGAGATCGGATGACCAATGAAGAAGTGCATCGTCAAACGTCAACTCGCCCATTGGCGCAAATCGCGGTTGAGCGTTGTACGTGCTTCGCCGGACAAGTTCTCCGACAGCCGCTAACCAGTCTCCCATGAATGGGCATAACTTGGAACCAGCAATAAAGGAAATGGAAGCAAGGATGCCCCAAGATCACATGGCGAAGGGCATTCATTGAAGACCTCAAAGCTGTCAACCTTTCTCCTGGGATGAAGCCGGAACTGCTGCAGCCGATCGAACACGATGGAGGTCGATTGTCGCCCAATGCTCTAAACGGCACGGGAAGATCTAAGTCTAAGTAAATTGCGTAGGATTAGGGATATAGAATATGGTCATGCAGAATATGTGCTTTAAGTACTAATAAACTGCCAATATGTTAATAATAGGCATGCTAATGAGCAACTAGTTAATAGTAAGAACTGGTCCCTATTCTAAAGTGTTACCGCTCCACCAGGTATTTTTCACTTTATGTAATCCCATCCCTATTCAGTTGCTGTACTGCTTTGACTAGTAGAATATCGTATCCCTTCTGTTCAAGCCTGCCAACAATGCCGCAGTGCACAAACCGAGGTCCACAAATGAAGATTTACTGAGTATGATGTGGAAGAACTTGACTGACCTGCACAAATCCCAAACCTGCACACCTTTGGCTTGAATTACCCCATCACCCAACATCAGCGTCTGACCTCAAGATGCTTGTGTCTCAATGGGAGCAAATCCCTGCAGCCATGTTCCAACTAGTAGAACCCCTTCCCAGAAGAGCCAAGGAAGGAAAACAGCATTGCCATACAGATGTACTTTTTGGGTTTCTGCATACATTTGGCCTACGAAAGTGTAGATTATGCCCCCTTTTAATACTTTATTACAACTGTTGCATAATATAACACAGTGCCAGTCATTCAGTCAACCCACACACATTTCCCCCTCAGTGTGGCTCTGCACTCACAGTTTGAGGTTACGGTGCTACTGTCACTGAGTAAGCTTGAGGAATTTTAAAAGCAGCCAAGCAGCAGCACAAGTGCCCAGCAGAAAGACAGAGTCACGCTGAGACTACACTGACCCAGTCAGCCCTCGTCGTCGTTATCACCTCTCCTGCCACAGTTGTCGTTCAATTAAGAAAAGTAATGATGAAGCAGGCCTTTACCACCCACATTAGTCTGAGACCACTGATTTCAATATCTGGACTGCAGACCCAACCAATTTGCCAATTCTAATCATTCTTACTTCGCTTACTTTGGGTTGTGAAATCCTCTTGCCAAACAAAGGCCTACAGCAGTGTGGAAGTAAAAAAAAGAAAAAGCAAAGCTTAAAGGCTGAGGGGACATCTAGCTGGCTTGGGCACTGGAAGTAAGAGCGACTTCTGCAGATTTGTCGCACATGAGATATGGATGGAGGAAGAGAGGAAGGGAGGGAGGCAAACAGGAACACGTGAGGAGCCAAGAAATGGTGGAGGGCAAAAATCTGGCCATATTTCTTCAGCTTCCACTGCAGTGATCACAGATCACAGTCTCCCATTTAAAGGCAAAATGTCCAGTGGATGCTGACAATGTTTGGACTTCACAGTGCCATTTACAACCTTGAAAACCTGTTTAACAATTTTTAGTTGTTTAACAGTGTTAGTGTAGTAAATAATGTCAAAAGACATTAATGTTCAGCCATTGACGGTTAAAAAAAAAGCAACTATTTTTGCATTACACCAACACTGAAAGGCAGGAAACTTTTTTTTTTTTTCTAAGTACAGGTGTGCAGTATGATCAAGATCTTCTATCACAGGAAAGTCATAGCTTGACAAAACAAAAAATTATGTTTCACAAGTTTTATTAATATTTTCACTTTTTATAAATAAAAAAAAAAACAATAAGAGACTTCTTTTAAAACAAAATAAAATCTTACAGACCCCAAACGTTTGAGCAGTAGCGTCTAATATTTGTGTATGCAAGTAAAAGGCTCAGCAGTTTGAAGATGTAAGATATTATATTATACAGATTCTGATTGGTCACAGTTGTATGTATTTTTGAATAACTCCACTCGCTTTTCTTTTTTTTTTCTTCTGCTCTTATACGTAAAGAACAAAGCAGTCCAGGCCACTGATAGCCATGCAAAACATATCCATCACGGTATAAACGGTAAAGCTGAATCTGTTCCGGCTGGCACATTTCTACCGTCACAGCCTAAGCCTTTGAAAGTGGTTACGTTAATGATAATTCTACTCGAAAAGGCAAGAGGCATTTTCCCAGCTAATCTATTTGTTTCTGTCCTAGCAAATGCTCCTAGTCGACTAATTAATAGCCTCACAAAGCTTTTTCAGCCTAACAAAATATGAATCTCACATCTACTTAATTTTCCTGCAGCTACAGACAATTTTCTTATTAATAAGCATTCCTTTTGTCAAGATCCTAATCCTGCGCAGCTGGCAGGCATAAAACGATGGGCTAGAAACAAGAGTAGGAAATACAGGTTACAGTCTCCTGAGTCAGCCCTTTAATCATAGCCGCAGTCTTAAAGCAAGAACATAAAGCAGACAGCCATTCCAAAAAACAAGATGCCGCAAATGTCGTCCATTTGTGATTTTTCCTCATCCCCGCTGTCTGGGAGACGTTCCTGCTCGTGATTCTCAGAGCTATCGTTTTATGATGACTGTATATGATGACAATGAAGGGTGTAAGTGATGAATGGACACAGTAGGTACCAAACTAAAGAGTCTGGAGGATACAAGCAGTGTCTCTTTCCCTGATTGGTTGACAGATGGGTCAGGCGAGTTGCCTGGAGAGAGGCAATTTATCTCGCATGACAAAGGGTCAACTTCAAACTCAAAGAGGATGTTTTAACGATGGCCAAGTACAGCCATCTCATGCTATTAGGCTTTCCCTCTGAAGAAATAAAAACATTTTAAGGGATGTTGCCATCCTGGTGCGGTTGTTGATCGCAGAGCTCGCGACTGGAGGAGATCTTCCTTTTAAAGGGCAATGTGCAGTGAATATAAACAAGTTGCGTGCTTTCAGAAGAAAGGCCATTGTGCCTTCAGGGCCGATGTGGGGGGTCTTCCGTCATGCCATATCTACAGGAAGCACCACTTCACGGTGCGGTCTTTCAGTGTAGCTCAAGCAACAACGTTTGCAGTTTCGCTGTTGGTGCCCGCTAATGCTATTACTGCATTAATCAATGATTTGATGTACCGTGCATGTGTAAGCCAGATGATGAAATGACATTTACTTTAACCCTGGAATGCTGAAATGAAATATTCTGCACAAACATCCTACTTCAAATTAAAACTTTTTTTTTTTTAATGTTCGTTCAGGTTCAAACAGAACTTATCCAGCTACTAATTAGGCTGGTTGGGTTTACAAATGTCACACAAACCTAAATCCCATTAAGAAATCTCATTAGTTCCAGGTGAACCTGTGCAAATTCTGTCAAGTTTGTCAAGGACTTCATATGAAGCAGTAGATAAAAAAGCAGGGCCAATTAATAACAAATGAGCACTCTCCTTCCTTGCCTAAAGGAGTGTTCGAGCTGTGTGGCTTTCCAAAAACTGGTAAAAGGTGGGAATGAAATGGACAGAGAAACTACCTGAGAGTTTCTGTCTAATAAAACAAGTTCAAAGAAACACTTTCACAGAAAGATTGACAATTATCTACTTGAGTTTATACATCTGTGGCCTACAAGTTCTTTAATATTTATCATTAACTTTTGATGGCTGTTAACTTTAAACCTTCAAAATAAGCCATAGCTGCCAACATTTTATCTTAAAGCAACTTAAAGAGATAGTTCCCAAACATAACCCAAAATTGCATTCTGTCATCATTTACACATCTTTCCAAATTTGTGACAGGAAAGAAGTCTGAAAGATGATATTTGGAAGAATGTTTTTGTCCATACAATGAAGGTCAGTGGGGTCCAAAAATGGACAAAACATGCTTTTCAAAAACAAGTATTTTATTCTGTATTTTGCGGTTTCATTTTTGCATTAACATTTCCTGAGAAAATGCAGGATTTACAACAAGACACAACTAGCATTTTCTTTGTTTGCTCAATGTATAATAATATAAAACCATTCAAACCTTTTGAGTCCATGAAAGAGGAGTCATCTAAATCAGAATTCAATTAGAGCTGTTGTCGAGAATTAATTCAGGCTAGTTTGTCGTAAGGTTGAGGGGAAGCACAGGGCTCTAACAATCAAGGCAGTGATGCTCCACCAATGCTCTTTCCCAGGCCTAATAAATAAAACAAGAGTACAAAACAAAGCGATTTCTTTCCAGATGATTTGGTTTCACAAGGATGCAGCTCTGAAACCAAACCAGGGCTCTCCGCACAGGTGCAACACTGTGGATTAACAAACAAGACATTCCTAGAGAGCTCACGGCACGTCTCAGGTTTGCTGATGTTTTGCTAAGCCTTGATCTTTATGCTTGGTTCCTGTCTGTCACTTCTGTAACTGGAAGCGGAGGAGACACACTTGTGCTGGCCCAATTTATTGCCCAACTACATCAGTATCAACCGCAGACGAAGGCTGTCTGGATTACAAATGGAAACGCATGAGTGAGTGGCATTGTTGTCAAAACATGCGCAATTATATTGGACAGTGCCTGACACATGACATTATGAGCACATCTGACCTTCCATACTCCTGCCTTATATATATATATTCAAGCGTATGAATCACTAAAGAGCGAAGTCTAAACAAGTTGATCGAATTTAAATTAACTAACAATTCCCATGGCATAACTCAGATGAAAATTCAACACATTTCTAGAAACGAAACTCTCTTTCTGGTGTTCATATTTTCCAAGCTTCTGTCAAATACCATGATAGATTACAGTCAAGTCACATTACGAATCCTCAGGACTTTGATGACTCCCAAATGATGTTGCCTTTGTTCTTATGGTTTCATGAAAGGAAAATAAGGGAAGGGATCAGACCTCAAAGGAATATTTCAAAGGCATGTCTCCTCTCTACTGATGACTGTCAATGTAATAATCTTAGGCACACTATATTGCAATAATAACATTCTGATTCTAAAGCAGCCTATGCATGACTGTTTTATATTTCAAATTAGTTTCATCCTGATGAGATTTTAATTAAGCCTAATTAATTAACTCACTTCCGGTTGAAGGGGTACGCTGGCGCGTTTGGCTGCCGCTCCTTTCTCCCGTTTTGTTTGTTATTATTTGCTACTACTGCTGATGGTTTTGTGTGATAACGGTTTTGGAGCTTGGAAGACCGTTGTGTCGTCTTGCTTTACGGCGATGTGGAACTACGCCTCACGCGTTGGATTATTGCTCATATTTCTGAGTTACTGGAACCAACTTTCCTGTTGCCCTGCTCTGGATTTACACTGCTGCGAGGCTGCTGTTAGTGTGGATTCCTCCTGCATGGCTTTAAGGTACACTGTCTGTCAGCTGTTGAAACTAAAGCGTAACTATCATTTGACAAATGACATTTACACAATCTGCGGAGATGTTGGAATTCTCCGGCGTAAACGCTACATCCATCGCTCTTCAAGGCGCAGTTTTGCACATCTATCTGATGTTGTCTCCTATCCAACATTTTTTCGTAAACCTCAAAGGCTGCTGTACAGACCTACTGGGATTAACTATAACAACCTGTCTGTGCCTATATATAAAGAGACATCTCGGGCATTTTCTGAGTCCCCGTGCCTGTTGAAATCGGCGTTTTTTAATGCTCGTTCCGTTAACAACAAAGCTGTGACTTTATCTGACATCATTGTGGAAAAAAAACTGGACATTCTATGTCTGGTTGAAACATGGCATAAGCAGTCGGATGGTCTTCTTTTTAATGAACTTACTCCTGCTGGCTACGGGTTATTTGATCTCCCGCGATCCTCTGGTAGAGGTGGGGGTATCATTGTGCTGTATAATCAACGATACAGTTTAAGTCCTGTAGCTGCTCCTTTGTTCAATTCATTTGAATGCCTCGTTCTGACTACATCTGAGTCCCTCTCTACTGCTATAGTTACAGTCTATCGGCCTCCTAAGGCAAACAAAGACTTTTTACCTGAATTTGCAGAGCTGCTGTCCTATTTGTGCCTCAAATTTGAGAGAACTCTCATTCAGGGGGATTTTAACATCCACATGGACAAAAAAGATTCTGCATTAACAAAAGACTTTTTGTCTTTACTGGAGTGCTTTGACTTGAATCAGTTTGTTGACTGTTTTACACATAACAAAGGACATATTTTAGACCTGGTGATTTCAAGTGGATCTCTTGTGTCTCAGTTGTCTACTGTTGATTTAGGATTGTCTGACCATCTGGCAATCTTTTTTGATCTGTACTTACTTGGTGCCAATATCTCCTCTTCTCGTATTGTGACATATCGGAAATGGAGATCAATTGAGGTTTCTGATTTTTCTGTTTTCATTGATTCCTCTTTAAGTAGTTTCTCTTCATCTGATCCATTAGAGACAAAGGTTTCCATGTTAAATTCTGTTCTCCTGTCTGGCCTGGATACGTTTGCTCCTCAAAAGTCACGTTCTGTTTCATATGTACGTCCTGCTCCTTGGTATAATGACGATTTGCGTATGATGAAGACATCTTGTCGTAAAATGGAGCGGAAGTGGCGTCTTTCTGGTTTGACTGTTAATTATGAAGCTTGGAAAGATTGTTTACAAGAGTATAAGGCTAGAATTGTTTCTGTTAGATCGAATTATTTTTCTAAGATGATTGATGACAACCAGAGAAATCCGAGACAACTGTTTAACTCTATTAACAAATTGCTGAAGTGTAATAGTTCTTTACATGTTACTGCTTCAACTCATCTTTGTAATAAGTTTCTTGACTTTTTTGCTACTAAGATTGATAATGTACGCAAGGGTATTTGTGCTTCTACTTCATCGTCGTCATCTTCTGTTAATGTTTTTTATGCTGGTACTGTTTTCTCAAATTTTTGTACACTTGATTCATACTCTCTTCAAAAGGAGGTTTCTCAAATGAAGCCAGTCACTTCTTTACTTGATCCTATACCTACTAGTCTGTTTCAGTCATGTTTTGCTTCCTTGTGTCCTGTTGTTTTGAGCATTATAAATGACTCTTTGTGTACTGGGGTTGTCCCGCCAACTTTTAAAATTGCTGCAGTTACCCCAGTACCAAAGAAGACAAACATTGATTATGAAAACCTTTCAAATTTTCGTCCCATATCCAATCTTCCCTTTCTTGTTAAAATTTTGGAGCGAGTGGTTGCTTCTCAGTTAATTTCTCATTTGACTGAAAACAATCTTTTTGAACCTTTGCAATCTGGCTTCCGCAAATTCTATAGTACTGAAACAGCACTGGTCAAGGTTACTAACGATTTGTTAATTGCTTCAGATTCTGGTTATCTTTCAATCTTAATCCTTCTTGATCTCAGTGCCGCTTTTGACACTGTAGATCATTCGGTTTTAATTACTCGTCTAGAAACTGTTTTTGGGGTCTCTGATATTGCACTTAATTGGTTTAAGTCCTACCTCTCTGATCGTAAGCAATTTGTTTCCATGGGTGGATTTAGGTCTAAAATTGGTGTAGTGCAATCAGGAGTCCCTCAGGGATCAATTTTGGGCCCCTTGCTTTTTAACATCTATATTTTTACACTTGGTCAGCTTTTGAGATCTCTTGGTCTAAAATTTCACCTTTATGCAGATGATACTCAGATTTACATACATACTAAACCTAATGACACTGTGTCTGTTGATTTTCTTTCCACATGTATTTCTAAGATAAAAGAATGGATGTCACAAAACTTTCTTTGTCTTAACAGTGAAAAAACTGAGGTTATGCTTATTGGTTCACCCCACCAATTACGTAAAGCTGGGTCGGTTACTTTGTCCATTGATGGTTCAACTATGGAGTTTAAAACAAAACTAAAGAATTTGGGGGTTATTTTCGATTCCAATCTAACTTTTGAACCACATGTTCAAAGCACTGTTAAAACATCCTTTTTTCATCTTAGAAATATTGCGAGACTACGTCCAATGTTGTCCTTTCCTGTTGCTGAGAGGTTGATTAACACTTTTGTGTTTACCCGGATTGATTATTGTAATGCCTTGTTGGCTGGGGTGTCAAAAGCTACCCTAAACAAATTGCAGGTAGTGCAAAACTCGGCTGCTAGAATTCTTACTAGAACTAGGATGAGAGATCATATTACACCGGTCTTGGAGTCTTTGCATTGGCTTCCTGTTAGTTTTAGGGTTGATTTTAAAATTTTGATGCTCACTTACAAGGCTTTACATGGGTTGGCACCACAATATTTGTCTGAGCTTTTAATTCCTTATACTCCAACACGTGACCTTCGCTCATCTGAAACTGGTCTTCTTAGTGTTCCTTTAACCCGTTTAAGATTGATGGGCGATAGGGCTTTTTCTTCATTAGCTCCAAAACTGTGGAATTCTTTACCTATTGAGATAAGGCAAGCTAAAACTCTTAGCACTTTTAAATCTCGCCTTAAAACTCATTTTTTTAGGGTAGCTTTTAATTAAACATTTGTATTACTCTAAAGAGTAATGTATTATTTTTATATTGTTTTATTTGTAGTGTTTTTGTTTTTGATCTTTTTATTGTGTATGGTTTTATCTGTTGTTGTAAAGTGCTTTGAGATCTCCATTTAAAGGCGCTATAGAAAATAAAGTTTATTATTATTATTATTATTATAATTAAACAATGAAAGACAGCTGTGATAGCTGATCAAAAAAAAAAAAAAAAAAGATAGAGACATAAATGGATTTATATTAATGCAGACTGGCAATCAGATAAGCAGCCTACAATGTTATTTTAACATGTTCGTTTTAAACTGCAGAGGAGAAACCGGGAGCAAATCTGAAATGAACTTGAACAGGTGCTGATGCCTTGTAAACAAGCAACAAATATTTAGGAAATAATAATCCAAATATAACACAGGTCCCCCTAAAATAATAATGCAACAATTAATCTCTCAAATCAAACAGCCATAAGAAAAAAAAAACCACCTTTCAATAGATTAAAATCGTTAAATCGTAACACTGCTCAACTAAAAACGTCAGATGTTCTGCCATACTTTTAAAACGATTTGATTTACAGTATACACATATACATACACATATACACATATATATATACACACACACACATACATACATGTATATATATGTTGCTATGGTAACCTCTTCCAGCGACTTGCGTCTTTTTTGCGCCTAATAAAAACACGCAATGTGTCTAACTTGTGACAACTTCTATGATTCCCTAAATCTTTGAAGACGCCTTTGAAACTGTGCTTATATTTCACGACCTACTATTTAAGTTGCCGGTGTACTTTAAGACACTTTGTTTTGACTATTCTTAAATAGAGAGGCTGACCACCAACTCTCCTAATTTGCTCCCTTATTTTACCAAATAGCCTACGCATGACGGGGATAACGTCGTTCTGCTCAAAAATGTATTTCACATTGTTTTATAAAGTGGGCATCTTTTGTCAAGGTTGGCCTCAAGCTTTAGTCGTGCTCCCACCTTGCGGACAGTTACTATATGCTTGAATTATAAGTGTATGCTATGTTCAAAAATACAAAGCTAAAGTCAAAAAAGCCTGTTAGAAAATTCCGTTGCCCGCCAAGGCTGGAGAGAGCAAAAAAACAAGAACTTCAAGCGTTCAAATCGGTTGATTTTCTCTCTGCGCTTTAGTGTATGCGTGCTGAATTACCAATTAAGACTTAAACAATCCACTGCAGCCCAACATCCAAACATAAACCCGCTGCAGTCATTCACAACAGCCAAACGTGAATTAGCAAACAAGTATGGTATGAAGAGTGCAAGCGGATTTACCTTCCGAGATGAACATATACAGCAACAGAGTGTCCATCCAAGAGCGTATAACGGACATCGTAGTAGTTTCCACGAATAAATCCCGTTTGTGATGATAAAACAACAGCGCTCGTCCAAAATATCTCCCGACCGACGTCTACAGTCCAGCGACGAATTCCCAGCGAGAATCTGTTGGATTGTGATGCTGGTGAACTTTATCTAGAGATATCACGTCCATTATACCAAACCAGTTAAGAGTTAAAGAAATAAGACCGTGTCAACCACCGACCAGGAGCACAATGAAGAGCTCTCGAGAGAGAAAAGTTACAGGTATCCGGCTCAGGTGTCTCGATTCCCACGCGTCTCTCTCTCAGTAATCCACACGAAATGGGATATAGTTGTTTTTGTCCATCCAGAGATTTTAATTCAAACTATAATCCCGTGAAAGCGTTGAAACGCCAGCAATGGTATCACAACAGCACAATACCAATGTCGTCCACGAGCTAGTTTAATAATCTACAAAAGCATCTCAGATTAGAGGTACCGGACACAAACAGCTGATAGCCTACACGGCGTGTTTGTTTAATTATAGAGCTGGATGTCGATTTAGGATTTCCGCTATAGTAACCTTGACATTTGGTCAAATTGTATTTTATGGATGAGATCCGGTTGGTTCTTCGATGTATACACGACCAAGTTATGCGATGTTAAACTATATCGTCGCCCACTGATGCACTGAAATAAACGTACTTGTCCGCACCGATGAAAAAAGTGATTTCGTCTTGAATGAAGTCCGAAAGACGACTTGAAAATCTTCTCAGAAGGAACTGAAGTCCTGGACAAGCTTTCCTTGTACACTGTTAGGCTACATTTACAATTGATATCACTGTATGAAGCGTATCGCACCCATTTTTAAACTCAAACGCTATATTCTTCTTAACAATGCAGCGCTCCGGTCTGTAAAACAAGAGTCAGCGGAGGTTCGGCTTCACTGTTGAGCTTTACTCAAGACCACCCCTATTTATAGGTCACACAACCTAACTTTGCGTTTCAACAAACGGTCTGTGAATGGCGTGAAGTGCGCGTTGCGTTCCGCTGGACTTGCAGTTGAAGTAGCGGGTGAATCCCTGAACCCTCCAAATCGGTTCACGGTGGTCACGTGACACGAGTCTTCACGATCAGACCGCTCTGACGTTTCCACGCGTCCGTCGTGAACGGGTGCATCTCACTGAAACATGACAGGGTCCTATTGTACCCTAAGATCAAAAGTAAAAAAAAAAAAAAAACACTGAGATGATGATCAACACAGTTCAGTTGATCATCAAATTCGCTAAATAGCCTAATAAAATATTCAACTTAGATCCAAACTGCAAATTATGATGGGTGGTGGCATCAATGGAAAACATCTAGGCATTCTACATTTTGTCAATCAAATCTTAAACATTTTAATTAAAAAGAATGAAAAATAAATAAATTATATATATATATATATATATATATATATATATATATATATATATATCAGACATTTTAATTAAATTCAAAACAGCAAAATCGATTTGAGAAAGATATAAAAACACATAAGACATAAATAATTATCAATAATATTATCGACAGTGTATGTTTGAGTCACTACAATTGTGGAAAAAGTAGGTCTGTATAGCATATTGTTCAAATCTGTGCAATTTTTGTGGGTTTAGTGGAAGTACATTAAAGTGTTAGGCTACAGTCATTGGCTGGTCAATCGTATTTGTTTTGTAAACATGTAAATTAAAAGCTGTCCATATCAAATTAAGCAAGAATTATAAATGTTAAATTATAGCTACTTTTTCATCTCAAACATGATTTATATAAAAAAGGACTGTAAAACAGTTGTTCAATGAATGTATGTGGATAGATAGATAGATAGATAGATAGATAGATAGATAGATAGATAGATAGATAGATAGATAGATAGATAGATAGATAGATAGATAGATAGATAGATAGACTAAATGCATTTAATATTAAAGTTAGTGTGCACAAAGTAGAGTGGCAGTGAAATGTTTTCCTGCTTTGCAGCTTTATGCATTTTGTTAGCAGGACTAACAACAAAGAGCTTATTAAGACACATTTTAAAACAAGACATCCTAATCAACAACATATTATCCAGAAGTGTGCAATACACAAATGGAAATCTCATATGTGTTTCATGAAGCTGACGTTGTTTGAGGTGTCACACGACAGTGACATCTCCTGGCGGGCTGCATTGTTAGGGTCGTGTTCCTACATCCTAACAGCTTGTCTGTTTCACGTGGCAGGACAGTGCTAAATAAAAACCATTGTCCTGATTTTGATTCTTATATATATATATCCTGTTAGATCTTTCACATTTTAAATAATATGTTCACTGATTGTAGGAAACCCACACCTTGACAGCTGGTCTTATTTGTGTTAATTTTAGACCGGATTTTAGAGTACTTACACATGATTTCTGAAGGATCGTGTGACAATGAAGACTGAAGTCAGTCACACACCATAACTGTGTCATATATTTGTTTGGTGACACAGGACTTCATAAACACTTCTGACCATTAATGTATTTTGACTCGCTTTTTCCTCCTTTATGCTCTGTGCGAGGTTCATAAATCACATCTGATCAATAATTTAAAACATCTTTTTTCTCTTTATTTCCTTCATCTGTGCCTAGAATGTTAAAGACCACAATCATTCAAGAGATTTGCCATGAAGACATGAATTAAATAGTTTATCAGATGACCCGCTGATCACCATTTAAACATCTATTAATAATCGCAAGCAACAGTTGGAAATCACATCGGATTGCGGATGATAAATAGATGAATCATACACTGACTGAGATTACTAAACTGAATTGTTGCATAAGCTGTCAAAAATGGTTCACAATTCCCAATCAAAATAAAATATTAAACATTAAAAAATTATTTGATTAAAAGTTCTTTTACAGAAGCATGAATTCTGCAAGATAGCAAACACTGTTTCAGTTAACATAGCATTTTAAGTCACAAAAGATGTACACACTAGTTATGTTTTATGCATATGCTTAGCCCACATCAAATCCCTTTGCCTTCAATGTAGGCTACAATGGCCTCGGGACCGAGGGAATTCCATTTTTATTCTTGAATAATATTAGTTTCCCATATGTGCATAAGGCACAGCATTTGTTCTCACTCAGCAGCTTCCAAAAATAATTTGCATACCTCATTCAGTGGATCCTATTTATATAGATTTGGCATGATTTTTGTAGGTTCGCCAACTTTTGATGTAGTGGCTGCAATAGCTGAAATCAAAATGATACTCAAGCAAAGAGATAGCAAGCGAGATATATCTTTAAGAGTTAAAAGGATAGTTCACCCAAATTGAAAATTCTAACATCATTCATTCCTCATGTCGTTCACTCACACTCACACTCACGCTGTTCCAAACTTCCATGACTTATTTAATTCTGCGGAACACAAAAGAAGATATTTTATGCAATCAAAGCAAATGTTGCGGTTATCGATTATTTATTTTTTCATTGTCTGTATTCACCAGTTTGTATATGATTACAACTGCAAACACAAAGCATGGGAATACGTCATCAGCGAAGAAGAATAGTGGGTGAAAACTGAAATTCAATAATAGGTGCCATCGAACACTAAGAAAGATTGTGTCCAAACAATACAGAACTACAGCTGCAAAGTAAAAGCAAACCTTGAAGTCCCTGTTTCATCAAAAACACAATCTTAAAGCCAACTTCTATGAAAGAGCTGCAACTACTAAGTTTTTAATTACAGGCACCAGTGCTAAAATATTGGAGCACCAGTTGGAACTGGAGCTCCAATATGAACTTCAACACCTTCCCTGTTTTGGAGAGAAGAGTGAAAAACAGATTCCCACCTCCAACATCTTTGAAGCAGCTGGCAGATGCTCCAATGTAGACTGTTCAAAAGTTATATGAATCCATTCTAAGAAGGTTGGAAGCTGTTTTAAAGGCAATTGGTGGTAAAAAAACTTAATAAAGAAATACTGCCTCTTTCCCAGGTGATCACATTATTTTGTCCAACCGCTTTATGGGTGGGTGGTTGAGCAGATTGGAGCTAAACTCTGCAGGACTGGCTCTTCAGGAAGTGAGATTGACACCCTTTATTTACAGTGAATCTCTTGGTTAGGTCTTATGGGCTAAATGTGGTCAGCGGGTTTCATTTGAATTAATGGTAACACTTTATTGTGATGGTCCCTTTTAAACATTCTGTTGACAGTAAGTAACTTTGCACCTACATGTCAGCCAACTCTCATTAGAGTATTAGTAGACTATCTGCTTAATATCTGCTAACTCTTTATTGTGATGGGCTCCGATTTTACTGACTATAAGTATAGCTTTTCAAGTAAATGTCAACTTATTCTAACCTTAACCCTACCAGTCTAGTACTCTACTAACACTCTAATGAGAATGCGTTAAAAAAAAGTCGTGACGTATTGTCAAGTATGGTGACCCATACTCGAAATTGGTGCTCTGCGTTTAACCCATCCAAGTGCACACACACAGCAGTGAGTAGTGAACAAATCCACACACACACACACACACACACACACCGTGAACACACACCCGGAGCAGTGGGCAGCCATGCTGCAGCGCCCGGGGAGCAATTGGGGGTTCGGTGCCTTGCTCAAGGGCACCTCAGTCGTGGTATTGAGGGTGGAGAGAGCGCTGGACACTCACTCCCCCCACCTACAATTCCTGCCGGCCGGGGGCTCGAACTCGCAACCTTTCGATTACTAGTCCGACTCTCTAACCATTAGGCCACGACTTCCCCCTTAAAGGGAGCATCAAAATAAAGTGAAACCAAATAATTTAACACCAAATGGTATATTAAGCATAAAATGAATAGAGATATGGCCTCTTTCATTGAGATAATGCATTGAAAAATCTATTGTAGCTATGCAGCTTTCAACATTCCAACTCAATTTCAGTAGTCTATTTACAGTTATATTTATTCATTCATCAGACGTTTTTTATCAAAAGCGGCTTCTACACTTTCTAAAACTATGTGAATGTTTTGCCTATTAATAATAATATTCACACTATATAATATAATACTATAATACTCTAAGCACCAAAAGTAAAAAGATTAACTCTACTCGCCTCCAAATGCTCGATTAGTAAATGAGTGGACAGATATAACGCTTTTCTGCAGTATAAGGAACTATGTAAATAAATACCACACGTCTCTGTGTATTTAGAAAAAAATACTTCTATTGGCATAAGTTTGGTCTCCATTGGTTTTCATTATGCTAACAGCATGCGCGATTAGCTTTAATGCTTTAAAGCAACCTCTTTCATAAACAACAATTATATGAATTAAGCCTACTGCTGTTGTGAGTATCAGTTCTGCCTTTCTGTGTCTTGACACAAGTGATTCTGAAGAATCCCAGCTGGATCTATTAGTAAGTCGGCCATGCTGCATTGATGTATCCTTTTTATCACTCTCTCTTTATTCAGTCACTGCAGGTCATTAGGATTTACCAGGTCACACATTTCAAACACATAATTAACTATATTTTCTCTCACATGGATATGATTGTTCATCAGGACTTAATAAAATCTAAATCTTGTAGAAAATGGAAAAGGTAGTGGTAATTTTCTGCTGGGATATTATCTGTTAAAAGAATGGTTCAACCAAAAATGATCATGTATTCACCCTCTGGTCATCCAAAGATGGATTTATTTCTCTTTTCTTTTTTCTTTTTTTGGAACAGATTTGGAGAAATTTAGAATTACAACATTTGCTCACCAATGGTTCCTCTACAGTGAATGGGTGCCGTCAGAATGAGAGTCCAAACAACAACAATAGAAACATCACAATAATCCTCTAGTAATAACTCCAATCTATCAGTTTGAATAAACAGCTGCAAGTTTGTAAGAAACAAAAGGTATTATTAACTTTATTTTGCTTCTGGGCAAAAATCCATAATCCATAATAACGCTTCCTCTAGTGAAAAATCATCCCTGTTGTCACCTTTTACATCAAAATTCACACATTGATATTTTCTATAGAACTGTAATGGATAAATTTCACTTGTAAATGGTGCTTGATCTGATTCAGGCAAAATTACTTTTCCACAAGAGAGATAAATATTATGTATAGACGACTCACATTTTAGATTGAAGTAATGGTTTAAAGTTAAAAAAAAATCTTAGTGAAGGATTTGTTTAATTTAAATATATCACAATATGCTATCGATGGATTGAAGTGGTGTGGATTACTTATTGTGTGGATTATTGTGATGTTTTTATCAGTTGTTTAAACTCTGATTTTGACGGCACCCATTCACTGCAGAGGATCCATTGGTGAGCAAGTGATGTATTGCTAAATTTCTCCAAATCTATGTAGATGAAGAAACAAACTCATCTACATCTTGGATGGCAAGATGTTCATCAAATTAAAATTTTTGGGTGAACTATTTCTTTAAGATTTTCCATTAACCCTAAAACAAAACACAATGCAATGCATAATTCAAAATACAGGTAAAACTCCTGTGAAAAATCAATAGGAAAAACTCCTTCATATTAACACAGTAGATTGTGCCTTATTTTTATGGACTTGTCTTAGAGGGCACTAGCAATATCTGCTCACGTATCAGACATGAACATTTTATTTCATAGATTTCATGCAGTTGAATGATTATGATCTTGTTAGGCATCAGAAAAGAATTTGAGGCAGCAGATTTTATCTCTTTTTAAAAATGTTTTAATATTTAAAGCTGCTTGCTAACCATAAATTCAAAAGGACGGTTATTTTTAGTAAGTCAGGTAAAGAGCTTCACTTTTAAAGCACTGAAAGCAATATTCACCCAATGTGTGAGTTTTATTGAAACAGTAAGTCACATGTTTACCTAAATGACTTTTAGCTGCAGAACTGCATATTGTTTTACACTCAAACTATTTCTGTCTTCCCCACCGCTGTTTTAATCATATTCACAGTAGGTAGAAGAAAAAGACACATCCATAACAAAATATAACAAAATAAAATAATTATTGGTGGGCATGTGTGGGCAAATATTTCAGAGTGTTATTTCTTACACATAAGATTATTATTATTTGCTGGTTTCAGTACATTTAAATAATTTTGAATTCATATTTATTTTTATCAGTAAATACTATTTTGTTTAGTTTCAGCAAATGCTATTTTGTTTGTCACAGATTTCATTATAATAATCCTTCATTTCACAATGTTGTATAATTGTTTGCATATGCAGATCTACACTATTAAAAATAAAGGTTTAATAAATAATAATAAACCTTTTTTGTCTAAATAGTTCCATAAAGAACATTTAACATCTGAAGAACCTTTCTGTTTCACAAAAGGTTTTTTTGTGGTGAAAGAAGGTTCTTCAGATGATAAAAAGGTAAGAAAGAGATGGTTCTTTAAATAACCTTTGACTGAATGGTTCTTATGGCATCGCTGTGAAGAACCTTTTAAGCACCTTTATTTTTAAGAGTGTACTAGTTGTCTTACAAAGAGTTTGTCACAAAGGCTGTATCACAGTGATTTAGATCATTTCTGTGAACATGGTCCTTCAAACAAAAAATACAATATAATCTTTTGTAATTTCAAGACAAGAGTCAACTATAAAATGATGGTAGATTTTGACTGAAAGTTGAACTGTATCATAGATTGGGCAAAGTTGTCCCCATTGTCACAGAAGGGCAGTGTGTGTTTATAATTTTTATTTTATTTAATCTTTATTGTTATTTTATTTTATTTTGTTATTTTGTAGCCCAACTATAAACTATAGATCTATAAACTGACTATACATAAATAAATAAACACATAAATAAAACCCCTACCAAATATTCACTTAGTAAACATGGTCTATATTTCATGCATACATTCCATACAGCCCAGTTTGTTTCAAAACTTTTTCTCTTGCTTTTGAAAAGTGACTTCTTGATCAGCATGCTCTAGTAGTTTAATTGAATGAATTTGGGACAAGGAGGACTTTGGAACATTCTATAAATAAGAGCAGAAATCTTTTATCGGTAGCACTTCTTTGGTTATATGCTGCTCTGATGGTTTTTAAGTGCATTCATGCAGTGACATCCATAAAAATAAATGTCCAGTGGTGGTTGAAATGATGACATACTATTCTTGTCCAAGTGCAAAGTGATGGTGACCGCCAGCAGTTCTTTCTCTTCCTTCAGATCATGCTAGAATAAATAGATGCAACATAATGGCCAGCGGCACCATCAGGCAATTTAATATTTGAAGAGCATTTGTTAAACGGAGTGCACTGTAATTTTATGCCCAAAGTGGGTTGATGGTTACATGTTTCAGTGAGACTGAGATGAAACCGATTATAGTAGAACTGCCTTCCATATGAAAGGTTATCATCATTTTGGTGTGATTACTCTGAGTTTGAGGCGCTGTGATCGATTGCTTCACTCTGTTCCTGTCTGTTGTGCTGCTGAGAGGTTTGCATTTGTAGCGCCACTTTTTTATTGAATCTTTACCTTACTTTCACTCTCTGTTGTTTAAAGTGATAATATATAACTTAATTCCCACCATATTTCTGGTATTATCTATCAAACTAATCTAACTAATTTGATCGTTCGCTTTTTAAAACCGCGAGTGCAGCGCATCAAATGGTTAGCTTGTTACTCGTGGTTCCATTCGCGTTTCTATTCATGCCTGTTATTGTTTTATTTTTTCTCGCTCCGTTTTCATTTCTCTCTCGCTCCGTTTTTTCACGAGTTCATCAAACAACAGTGGTAAGTGGTAAGTTAAGTTGGTATCATTCATCAGTCACGGTGAGTAATGGTTCTTCTCCTGCTATTGTTGTTTGTACTTCATGTGTCACAGTTTATCGCTCTCTGTCGGCGATGAGGGATTCACATGTGATAAATGCAGGGAAATAGTTAGGCTGACAGAGAAGTTTTCAGAATTAGAGACACGCATCCAAACTTTAGTTGAGGATAGTAAGAATGTGAGGGCTGTAGATACTGCTTTGGATGCGACTAGCTCAGGGAGTCCTGTACATTGTTCGGTTCCGGTAGAGCCCGTGCAGCAGGGCAGCTGGGTGACTGTAAGGTGGCCTAGTCGCGGGTCAAAACACCACTCTTCCATTCCGATCAGAACATCAAACAGGTTCTCCCCACTCAGTGACGCACCCACTGAGAAACCTGATGAAAGTGCTCTGATTATTGGCGATTCTATTGTACGGAACGTGAAAATAGAGACATCAGCCACCATAGTCCATTGTTTACCGGGAGCCAGAGCCCCTGATATCTTGGCAAATTTAAAAGTGCTGGCTAATGCCGAACGTAAATTCAGTAAGATTGTTATCCACGTCGGAGCTAATGATGTTCGACTTCGCCAGTCGGAGATCACTAAAAATAATGTTATAGAGGTGTGTGAACTTGCAAGTACAATGTCAGACACTGTAATATGCTCTGGTCCGCTCCCTGCTTACCGCGGCGATGAGATTCATAGCAGACTGTCGTCACTCAATGGCTGGATGTCTAAGTGGTGCCCGCAGAATAGCATAGACTTTATAGACAATTGGACGAGTTTTTGGGGCAGACCTGACCTGTTGAAAAGACATGGTGTTCATCCCTCCTGGGGTGGTGCCGCTCTTCTCTCTAGAAATATGGCACATAGTCTTAGAGTTCGTACTTGACTAACTGGGGCCCAGGTCAGGAAGCACACAGACTGGCTAAACCGACCGTCTGCCAGCTGCCTCACGTCACAGAAGTCAGTTAATTCTCACCACATAGAGACTCCTTCACCCAGATATCACACTATAGAGATTGTGTCTGTTCCCTGAACTAGAAAATACAGAAAATGGCCAAACCAAATTAAGAGTAACAATTTAATTGATGTTCAAGAAATAAAAAATGTTTACAATACAGGAAAACAATTGATAAAGCTTGGCTTACTGAATATCAGGTCCCTTTCTACAAAAGCACTTTTTGTAAATGATTTGATCAATGATAATAATCTAGATTTGCTCTGTTTGACAGAAACATGGCTAAAACCAGATTAATACATTACTTTAAATAAGTCCACCCCCCAAGATTATTATTATAAAAATGAGTCTGAAAGGTAAAGGGGGAGGTGTTGCTACAATTTATAGCAATATTCTCAGTATTTCTCGGAGGACAGGCTTTAAGTATAACTCGTTTGAAGTTATGGTGCTGCGTATAACATGATCTAGAGAAACACGTGTTAGTGATAAATCCCCTGTGATGTTTGTACTGGCTACTGTATACAGGCCATCAGGGCACCACACAGACTTTATTAAAGAATTTGCTGATTTTCTATCTGAGTTAGTACTGGCTGCAGATAACGTCTTAATTGTTGGTGATTTTAATATCCATGTCAATAATGAAAAAGATGCATTAGGATCAGCATTCATAGACATTCTGAACTCTATTGGGGTTAGACAACACGTTTCCGGACCTACTCATTGTCGAAATCATACTCTAGATTTAATACTGTCACATGGAATTGATGTTAATGGTGTTGAAATTCTGCAGCAAAGCGATGATATCTCAGATCATTATCCAGTCTTGTGTAAACTCCATATAGCTAAAACTGTAAATTCTACACCTTGTTACAAGTATGGTAGAACCATCACCTCTACCACAAAAGACTGCTTTGTAAGTAATCTTCCTGATTTATCTCAATTCCTCAGCATATCCAACAGCACAGAAAAACTTGATGATGTAACAGAAACTATGGACTCTCTCTTTTCTAGCACTTTAGATACAGTTGCTCCTTTACGCTTAAGGAAGATCAAAGAAAACAGTCAGACTCTGTGGTATAATGAGCACACTCTCACCTTAAAGAGAGCAGCCCGGAAAACGGAGCGCAGATGGAGGAAAACAAAACTAGAGGTATTTCGTATAGCCTGGCGGGAAAATACCCTATCCTACAGAAAAGCATTAACAACTGCTAGATCTGATTACTTTTCATCTCTTCTAGAAGAAAACAAACATAAACCCCGGTATTTATTCAATACAGACACTAAATTAACGGAAAAAAAAACAACAGGTGTTGGCATTTCCCAAAAGCACAGCAGTAATGACTTTATGAACTACTTCCAAAATCGATTCTATCAGAGATAAAATTGTAACCATGCAGCCGTCCGCTACAATATCACATCAGATAGTGCACTATAGATCCCCTGAGGAACAATTGCACTCATTCTCTACTATAGGAGAGGAAGAATTGCATAAATTTGTTAAATCATCTAAACCAACAACATGTATGTTAGACCCTATTCCATCTAAACTACTAAAAGAGCTGCTTCCAGAAGTCATAGATCCTCTTTTGGCTATTATTAATTCATCATTGTCATTAGGATATGTCCCCACAACCTTCAAATTGGCTGTTATTAAGCCTCTCACTTAAAAAATTAAATTAAAAAAACACAACTTGACCCCAAAGATTTCGTTAATTACAGACCGATCTCAGATCTCCCTTTTCTGTCAAAGATACTAGAAAAGGTAGTATTCTCGCAATTATATTCCTTCTTAGAGAAAAATAGTATTTGTGAGGAATTCCAGTCAGGATTTAGACCGTATCATAGTACTGAGACTGCTCTCATTAGAGTTACAAATGACCTGCTTCTATCATCTGATCGACGAGTAACTTCTTACTGCTAAATTCTGAATGTGTTAATGTGTTAATTATCAGACCTAAAAACCCCACATGTAATAACCTAGAACACTATCTAACACTTGATGGCTGCTCTGTCAATTCTTCTTCATCAGTTAGGAACCTAGGTGTGCTGTTTGATAGCAATCTTTCATTTGAAAGCCATGTTTCTAGCATCTGTAAAACTGTGTTTTTCCATCTCAAAAACATATCTAAATTGCGACCTATGCTCTCAACGTCAAATGCAGAAACACTAATTCATGCGTTTATGACCTCAAGGTTAGACTATTGTAATGCTTTATTGGGTGGCTGTTCTGCACGCTTGATCAACAAATTACAGTTGGTCCAAAATGCAGCAGCTAGAGTCCTTACTAGAACCAGGAAGTACAACCATATTAGCCCGGTTCTGTCAACACTGCATTGGCTCCCCATCAAACATCGTACAGATTTTAAAATCTTGTTAATTACTTATAAAGCTCTGAATGGCTTAGCTCCTCAGTACTTGAGCGAGCTCTTATCACATTATCTTCCTCCATGTCTGCTGCGTTCTCAAAACTCTGGCTATTTGATAATACCTAGAATATCAAAATCGACTGTGGGCGGCAGATCCTTTTCCTATTTAGCACCCAAACTCTGGAACAATCTACCAAATACTGTTCGGGAGGCAGACACACTCTGTCAGTTTAAATCTAGATTAAAGACACATTTCTTTAACCTGGCTTACACATAACACACTAATACACTTCTATTATTCAAATCCGTTAAAGGATTGTTAGGCTGCATTAATTAGATCAACCGGAACCGGGAACACTTCCCATAACACATGATGTACTCATTACATCATAAGAAGAATGGCATCTATGCTAATATTTGTCTGTTTCTATTCTGTTTCTCAGTCCGTGTCCGGATCAGATGGTGGATCAGCGCTGGGAGATGATGTATGTGGCCCTGATCGTCGGCGGAGGCCGAACACCTGGAAGATCCCCAGGGACATATCCCCAATCACCGTAGCCAACCGATCCGGTCCGTATCCAGCCCAGATGGTCACTGCAGTCACCAGATCCAGTCCGTATCCAGATCAGATGGTGGATCAGCACCCAGAGACGACCTCTACAGCGCTGAACGTCAGTGGAGACCAGGACACCGAGATGAGCGCCAGAGACAGATCCCCAGTGAGGACCCCGCCACTTAGACAGCCATCGGGAAAGACCACTGGAACCAGTTGAGCCCTTACAATCTGACTTTGCTGCAGTTGGAATTGAATATTTGTAGCTAGCAACAGCAAACCTGAGTGAACAGTGTAGATTTACTGCTGGTTTGTTTGGCCAGAGGAGAACTGGCCCCCCGACTGAGCCTGGTTTCTCCCAAGGTTTTTTTCTCCATTCTCTCACCGATGGAGTTTTGTTTCCTTGCTGCTGTCGCCTCTGGCTTGCTTAGTTTGGGACACTTCATTTCCAGCGATATCGTCGACCTGATTGCAAAGACACTATTTAAACTGAACTGAGCTGGACGATGACATCACTGAATTCAATAATGAAATGCCTTTAACTGAAAATCTTTTTTTTAATCTTTTAATTTTACATTATTGACACACTATTTTCATTTTTTGATATTGTGCAGTTGCTTTGACACAATTTACATTGTTAAAAGCGCTATATAAATAAAGGTGACTTGACTTGACTTAGCGTTCCTTCAGTCTGTCATTTTCAGCAGTGCTCATGTTATTGGTGAAACATTGCAGCACTTCTATTTAGAGTGTTACAGGGCTTGTTTACTGACCAAATGGAAACAGCTTCGACCCATTTGACATTTTGTTCTGACAGTCACTTTCTCTAAGACAGTAAAAAGTTCCTCCTGCCACTGTGTCCTGTTCGGCGGACCTCTATGACGGAATACGGAACTCTGGTTAAACTTTAATTTGAGCCACTTTATTCTTATTCATGATCAATAAATAAAGAGTTCAGCGGGGAACCTTTACTAGACCTTCATTTGCCCCATAACACTGCGTTTTGCAATGTCCCATCAAAAACATGGCAGATGTTCACTTTAAGTTCCATTACTAGTGTTTTCTGGATTCGCAGGTTTATCATTATTTTAAAGAAGTAGTTCCCAAAAATGAAGATTTTGTCATTAATTGCTCACCGTTATGTTGTTCCAGACCCATATGCTGTTATTTTTTTTCTTCTGAAGTCATATGATAGCTTTGTCTGGATTTCAGTCTATTCCTCACACAAAGCCTATGGCTTCAGAAGACTTGGAATAAAGCACATGAGTCGTACGGACTTCTTTCATGATGTTTTTTTTTTTTTTTGTCATGGAGCTGAATGACACAACTTGATGCTCATATATATGACCGAACATATTTGTTTACTTTTCACAGCTATCTTTTAGTATTAACTGGAAATTATGAGCTTGATGAACACTGAACCGAGTTCACAGCCTGTGACAACAACAAAAACCCAAGATAACGTAGCTTGACTCGTATCAACATCAGCCAGATGGCAGGTCCAGAAACATTACTCCTTCATTCTTTTCCACAAGAGTTGTATCATTTCTCTTATAGTTTCTGTGAAACAGGAGTTGAATGAAGCACAGAAACAAAGTTATGAATTCTGATTTGTCAAATGAAAATGGTTAGGTCACTAAAGGTTTATTTTTTTATTCTAAACCTTTAATATTATTAAGTAGTTATTATTAATTTATAAATAGATCACAATAGCTATTAATCTTTTATTGTATAGTATCTCCTTTTTTATTATTATTATAATGGTTATCTTTTTCCCCTAAATTTTAGGACTTGTCCCCCACCCAGATATTTTAATTTCCCCTCTATGAAACATTTATGGAAGCCTGGACAATTCTACTTGCCTCTTTTTCTTGAGAACTTTGAGAAAATATTCTTGTTTCAATAAATCTGCTATTAATTTGTATACTTTGATAGTTTAAGGCTACATGTAAATGTCTGTTTGTTTGTTTATTGGAGAGCTATGAGAATTTAAGACTTACTGTCTTTATTTGATTTAAAAAATATATATATTACAGACTAGACATCTTTGGTGTTTTGGTCAATTTCCCTTTTTATGGTTAATAAAATTAGTGTTTTATTTATACTTATCTGTTTATGCAGATTTATTCATTTCATATCTCTAAAGAAAGTAATGAGTTGCACAAAGAACTATGATACTATCTTCCATTCGGTGCCTGATTCAAAATGCATAATTGCAATTTTTGTTAATTAAAAAACAGCTAAAGCATTTCACAAAGCTTTAAGGCAGCAAAGCTTAATTTTTAGCCCAGCTGGTCTCCCAGGCCATTACGGTTACATGACTTCAATCATTACTAATCAGCAAAACAACTTGCAATTGTTTTGTGATGATGGTTCAGAATGGAGCACAGGATGGGGAAAGCTAATGCAGTGCAATAAAATGTTTGGCTCGGCTTACTTTGGAAAACTGGATCTGTCTGTAAGTCTCCAGGTTTGAGTGAGTAAACTGTAGCCAGTGGCCATTATGCTGTCTCATAAACCGTCCCTTGCCACTCTTTCTCATTATCTTCTCTGCCCTTTCCACACTCTCATAGCTTGGAGGCTTGTGGTTAAGCCTGTTCTGATATGGAGCCACTGGCAAACAGTCAGGAGAAAACTTTCGAAATGTTACTTTTTAAACATCCCATTGGGCGAACCACCCAAAATAAAAATTCTAGGTGGGCAGACATACAGTACACAGTTTTCTTGAGCCATTCACCATTCCCCATTGAGATATACAGTATATACAGTTTTCTTGAGCCATTCTATAGCTTTGCATGAACAACATACAGGAATTTAAGATTTTACATGTCTTCACTGACACTTTCATGAGAAGCAGCTATTTGTGATTTTTCATTTTTCATTGACTGTGCATACAGTTTGACTCGTAAATTCCCTATATTGTAAGGTACAGTTGACTTGTCTGTTGCCATACAAATTAGTGTCCATATTACCTGTTTTGACTTGCAGAAGAATTGTTTATTTGTTTTAAAGTTCTTGGGATTTTATTAACATTCAAATCTAATTTGTTTCAAACCTTAAAACTGCAAGATAGACAGACAGACAGACAGATAGACAGATAGACAGATAGATAGATAGATAGATAGATAGATAGATAGATAGATAGATAGATAGATAGATAGATAGATAGATAGATAGATAGATAGATATTTATATTTTCTTTTCATGGTTAAAAAAGAAAGGAGTGGATGCCAAAGTACACAGACTCAGCTTGAAAATAGCCCTGGATTTGGCAACCCTGATAAGTACAAACTACATGGATGCTATATGTGGATGTTTGAAAGAACTGCAAAAGTTAGCTAGACAGATGTGCAAATCCATCATCACCTGAGCTTACAGCACTGCTTGAGCTTCCTAAATCCTCTCCAGTAAAAAAACTGGAATGGCATGCTTGAAGAAAAATAAATGTTTAGTTTTTCCTCTTAAAATCCAACCGCAGAGATGTTGCCGATGAAAGTAACTGAAGCAGCTATGGCCAATCCATTAAGTAAATGCTGCAAGGTTGCATATGATGTATAAACATTTTCTTATAACATGACCCTTTGTCACAGTCTAAAAATTATTTAAAAGTGACTTTCTTTAAAAGTGTTTTCTACTATGGCCCCGGGGACCATGTCTTGAGGATTGATCCAGTTTTTTTTTTTTTTTTCAGAAAATGTGTAATGGGATTTCAAGAATGTCTCCTACGGATTACATGCTATTTATTTAGCTGTGAAATGTGTTTGCTGTAGTCAGATCTGCCAATGAACCCTTGAACTTCACATTCATTCATTGCATATTTTCAGAAAACTAAACTAAAACTAGAAAGAAAGAAAGAAAGAAAGAAAGAAAGAAAGAAAGAAAGAAAGAAAGAAAGAAAGAAAGAAAGAAAGAAAGAGAAATTAATACCTTCCTATTACCTGTAACCAGCATTTGGGCAATAAGAAATAAAATATCAAATATTCATGGATGTTACAAATATAGTACAATTTTCTTTCACTCATTTTCATTTATTTGACCATTAATTTGCTATATATGACCACTGTTCTGTTCATAAATATTTTTAATGGATTGTTTATCTTTTATACTTTTACATTTTAGAATACTTGTTAATGTCTAGATGCATTTTATGAAAGGCATACAGTACATACAGTATTAACTATATTGGTTACACTTTATTTTAATGTGCCATTGTTACACTGTAATTACACATAGGAAAGGAATACTGAGTAATATATATACATATTTTAAACTATACGTTCACGGTTAGGGTTTAGTATTAGTTTCATGTAATTTATGCATAATGTACTGTTATTATTACTATATTAAATACATGTAATGTGTAACTACAACGCATTCAAATAAAGTCTTGCCATTATTTTTTATAATTGTATTCATTTTAAATATAAATCTGCACTGTTCACTCAGGTTTGCTGTTGCTAGCTACAAATATGCTGGGGGAAAAACACAGTTTTGCAACAAATTTGGCAGAGAGCTGTGCCAGAACACTGTATTTTTGTAGGAGAAGTGTAATTTTGTCTGCCAACAAGTTTTCTTTCTTTAAATATAGAACATGACTGTTCAGTCAAGTGACATCTTTACATTCAGTGATTAAATATAACGGAAATACTTCAGTGCAAATCTAGCTAATGACTCGCACTCATGACATTTAAGTCACTCTTGAATACGTCCCGATTTAGGCTACTGTAATTATTATTTTCAACCACGACCATGACAATCAGTTGCAATTACAACATGTCAGGGATCACACCGAAGCACTAACTCTAAACGGTTCATCTATTTCAAACTGCAGTGGCACTGTCATCCAAAACAACAGACAAATCACAGGAGTGACACATCATCACCACTCTGTATCTATGGCAACTGTTCAGCTGAATGAGCAGTAGTGATCCAGCCCACTTTACGGATTCTCAGTCACCCCTCTCTCTGCAAAAGTCTAATGGCTTTTTTTGAGGGAGAGAATGACGCACTTCGATTCTGATCTGAGGCCAGTTGCGCGGTCAGATTCCTAATGAATGCGGCCAGTGTTTAGGCGCAGGAAGCTGGTCGAAGATCAGCACAAAGAGGCACTAATGGCCCGTGTTAAAGCAGCTCTTATTACAGCAAGATTAAAGTCTGGTATTAAAGTCAAGAAATGATCCTTTGCATTCCGTATTGGCTTTCTCTTATGACTGCTATATCATGTCTGATTGGCTCTGAGAAGCACTTACTTAGGCAGTCCGAGCAGGTGGCCAGCACTGGCACCAGCAACCTCTCAAATGCAGCTGTGTCTCCAAGCATGGAGAAAAAGCATTGACTAATTTAGCATGATGACAGAAAGGAGTTAAAGCTACAGTACATAAGATCTGACACTCTGGAGAGCCCCATTGCTGGTACTGATTGACAGCAATGTTCAGATTAACATTAACATGGTTATGATTGAGCATTGCTGGTCTTAATTTATCAAGGCATACACCTGTGATTTTTTTTCTCCCTATTTTATATAATTGTAGATGCAGGAGTTCTAGAAAGCTAACATCTCCTGATTGCAAGCAGCTGAAGTGCAGACGGTTCCTCGTTTCTGAATCAGCAAATGTTTGTGTTGTGATTTTGAGGTTAGAGGGTGTATGGGGGGCAGGGGTTCACGTCAGCTATTTGTTTAAATTTTTCTGTCCTAATTAAACACTGTCAGACTTTAAACTGTGCACATTATATAAAGCCTACTGTATCATATTTGATATCAATTTCTAAGGCCTCTGAATTATTAACATGATCAAAACTGAAAATACTGTTGTACACAATCTACTACATACCTTCTGTCGTCTGATTGTTAGTTTATAATTTTTTAGTAAGTAAAAGGCATTTTAGAAATATTTAAGGATGAACACTTACTGAACTGAAGCAACTTAAATTGTGAGTATCAAATATATCTGGCTTTTCATGAATTTTTATTTGTACGTCTCTTAATAATCATTGTATTGTGTTGCATTATAGTGTTGTAACACAATTACAAACTACAGAGCCTTGATACTGAGCATTTGAATATCATATTTCTAAGACATATTACTTTTTGACTGTATAAATATCAGATTTTTCTGACTTTTCAAATTTCATGTCAAATTTTTCAGGGTTAAGTATAAATGTTATAAAGTTCTTAATTTCTCTTTAAAGTTTTATTATTAGGCCTACCTCATCAACGACAATTTGTTGAAATCCATTAGAAGTCCCAAAATCAGCCATAACAGGTACAACACCAGGCTATATAAATGCTGAGGTAATGAAAAATCGGAAATCAGGTCTCCATTAGGACCCAAAGCGATCACACTGGGGATGCACAACAGACTATATGTACTTATTAAAGAAGCCGAATGCTTGCCCGAATTTCCCGCAAAAACCTATCAGTCCAGTACCACTTAAATTAGAAAACATTATTACAAGCTTACTGTTGTGAGTTGGGCAAAGGTAAGGAGATAGTTTTGAACACTGGCTGGTTATATACTTGCTCAATAATTGATTTTGGATCATTTTTAATCCAAAAAATTACGGACTGCAGCTTTAAGCATAATTATTTAAAAAATTACAATTTAAACTTAGAATAACTTCAGTCTTATATTTACAATTACAATTAGAATATCAATCTTTGTGTACTTCAAGCTTAAAGGGTTAGTTCACCCAAAAATGAGTACGCTTTCCCCGGAACGTAATCAATGTAATCAGCGCTGTTTACGTTAAGCATGCGGACGCTTTCTCTAGAACGTTAACAATGCAAATAACATTGATAACATTTTGGGGAAAGTGCACGTATGTGTCGTGGTACTCTCCAAAATGGCGGAAGACGTTAACTTGGGGATAAGAATTGTTGAATAAATTATTTTGCACACAAAAAATATTCTCATAGCTTTGCAAAATTGAAGTTAAGCCACTGATGTTACATGGACTGTTTTATCAATGTCCTGACTACATTTGTGGGTCTGAGAACATTTCAGTTGTGTTGTTGTCTATGCAGGGTCAGAGAGCTATCAGATTTCATCAAAAATATCTTAATTTGTGTTCCGAAGATGAACTTGAGGTCTTACAGGTTTGTAACGACATGAGGGTGAGTAATTAAGTTTTCAGAATTTTCATTTTTGGGTGAACTAACCTTTTAATTGTATCCCACTCGATTACATTGTACCTCAATTTAACTGACATGGGTAATGACTGACAGGTCGGAGGCAAACATTTTTAAGCTTTTAAATATTTTATATATCTGAGCAAAAGAAAAGTGTGTTAATTATCCCTGCTCTATCTACTATATACTAATTGTCAAAATTGGGTGTGAGTTATATCAACTTCCTTTTAATCAACTTTTGAGGTCCCTGTAGGACATCTGTCTACTATTCCACAGCATGAAAAGATAGCAGAAATATTAGCAAAATGAAATGTGCCATTTTTTTACAGAATGATCCGCCTCATTTGAATACCAAAAGGCAAATTGTGTAGCTTCACCTCTTTCATTTTGAACAAACCAGCAGTGAGTGGAAAAGTATGCAGAGCATGAAAAGAATATTAACTCCCAAATTCCTACAGAGCAATTCCATCCATTAAAGGCCGATTCTCTGTTTTGTTTTCATCACCAAAGAGAAAGACTTGAAAGCAACTCATCTCTGCAGGGTTGACTGGCTGTTTCTATTAGTTTTTCCCCAGTGTTGGGAGAGATTAGGTGGCTTGCAACCATACTGTCGAGAACATTTTCATGCTGGGCTAATTCTCAATAAATTCACATTGAAAATTAATCTCCAGTGCCAGCGCACCATAGAAATTGCCTCTCCAAGAGCCCTCTACTGAGCAGCACTAAAATCATATTCATAACTAAATTTGCTGACTCTTTGTTAAAGACCAGAACACTGTTGGTGCAGTATTTCTTCGTCCTTTAATGCATGGAGTATGCACATGTACACACAAAAAGTGTAAATAAACATTTTTCCCATAATCTTGCTGATGTCTAAGGTCAACTGTGTAAAGCAAACTATAAAAGACATGCAAAACTATTGTGTTGGCAATCACTATGCTTGGCTAACCATGAAATAGCCTGCTTTACATATCTCAAAATAACAGATTGTAGGTTAAGCCAACTATCCAAACATTAAAAACAAAAATAATGTAAATAAATATACATTGCGAAAAAATTGTAATAATTTCCAATTTTAACTATAATAATTTAAATTTAAATATTTTAATTTAAATCTTCTTAGTCTTACAGGTTAAAGTTTGAATGTTTTAATGATGGATTTGTTAAAATGCCTTATGGATTTGTTTCTTACAAACACGCAGCTTCACAAGACATAAACTGATGGACTCGAATTGTGTGGATTACTTGTGGATTATTGTGATGCTTTTATCAGTTTTGGACTAAATTCTGACGGCACTCATTCACTGCAGAGGATTCACTGGTGAGATGGTAAGATTCTCTAAATCTGTTCTGATGAAGAAACAAACCCATCTACACCTTGGATGCCCTGATGGTGAGTACATTTTCAGCAATTTAAAAAATAATTTGGGGGTGAACTTTATTGTCATTATTGAGGTCCGTTTACGTATGCATTTCTGATTGTTTAGGACAAATGAACTGTTGTAAAGAATAATGGACTATCAATGGTCTATCTGATCCATCCAATCACTAATTATTGGATTATCACCAATGCTTTAAGTTCCAGGAAGTGCATTATCACATACTCTGTGGCAATGGTTATCATTAAATGATTTGATTTAAAGTGTTGTACTTAAGATACTACTGAGATGCCAGACAGATAATGTCTTCCCTACTGTCCTTTGAGACTTGCAGCAGACTGGAACAAAACCATTCAATCTGTGGCCTTCTCGTATTACCAAAACCAATTACTGTAATCAGGTCCCTGTTGTGTAGCATTTAAAATGGCTTTTGACAATAGATTATGTTGAAAGTGGAGCAGAGGATGCATCTGTAACTTAAAGAGGCACCACATCAGTCTATGTAGCTGCATAATTAAACACAGGCAAGTTGATTTGTCAACTGTTGAATTGACTTTTAAAAGTCTGGCTAAAGGACTATATTTATTTCTAGAAATTATTATTTTTTCTAACCATATAAAACACAGCCAATTTATAAAAAAAACAACTTCAAATGAATTGAATCAATGTGAATTGTAAAAATGGTTATCTGTAAAAACAAATCAACTACAAATACAAAAAGTGTTTTTGTAAATACTGCATAAGACGTCATAACGACACAGCACTGGAGTTATTGGGAGTGTTTTCTTCACATTCAGTGTTTTCAGGGCTGATGTTTCATTGTCATATTTTACATTACTTTCAAACATTCAACGGCACTTCGGAGAAATAGATACCTGAATATGATCTCAATAGAATAATGCAAATAAGTCCTCATTATATATATAAAAATGTAGCTATATATATGAAAATGTAGCTTAGAACCTCAGTAGTATGAAAACATGCAAATCTACAATAGAGAAAATCCTTACCAAGAGATCCAAAACAGGAGAACTTGGAGAATACAGTATTAATTTAAGTAATTTTTGTAATAAATGATTTAATGGCTTTTAAAACTGTCATTATGAATTTTCATTATCTTACTACTTATAGCTAATACTTCTTGACACTGAAGAAGCAGGGTGGATAATTGCATCGTGAAAATTGCTTTATGTTGTGTTATATTTAATGTTATGCAGTGTTCGAAAATTGACAATTCATATGTATGACATATTTGAACCTAAAGCCCTAAACACACTGCATGATTTTCGGGAGTTTTGGGACAGATTTTTGGGACAGCCGAAAATCGTGCAGTGTGTTTCGGGCTTAAGGAATCCAATGGAACAAAGGAACGTTTTATACGAACTACAGGAATCGAACACTGTGTGTTTTTGGCACTTGGGAAGCAGGGTTGAGCAAATTTAAATTGAATTGGCTCAATTGACTTTTAACTCTGAATATAACTAGATCTTACACTTTCTGGAGCAAAATTCTCCAAAATGCTAAAGTCTATTTGCTGTGTATGTTGCATGTCCTAAGAAAAGTAAGAGGACAACTATGCACAGCAAGATATTCATGCCGCTGCACAGATGGAATTACACGCTGAAGTGTAACACTTTGTGCACATCCCTAACCCCAAGCATGAGCAATAGCAAAGCTATGTTTCCAACATTGGCTCACTGGAAAAATGCGCCTCTACCTACTTTTTTTTCGCAAAAATCTGAAACGTACCTATACGAATCTCTCACTGCAGTTTTCAGCTAAAATAAACACTAATTGCAATAAAATACTGACATTTTTATTCCTTTTCACAGAAATTATGATTATGGGGCAGATTATCAAATAATTATTTTTTTGTGGTTAATTAAATAATACTATGATATGACCTTGAAACACTGTCACTATAGTCCATGATTTGTAAACTAATACATTCTAATGTTTGCATCACACAACCAGTTCTGGCATAATAAACTTGCTCAGTAGCCCACCTGATACAGTACTGCATTTAGGATGCAAAGGTAGGTGGTACTCTATGTTTAAACGCACACATTAACCTATTAGCGCCACTCTTCGAACGCTTAATTTCCGAACTGCTGCATTACGTCAACCAATGTGATTAAACATAGCCAGATTCACGTTCATTTGTTTTGGATAAAACCGTACAGGCTTGTAGTGGCACTCACAGCACTGTACAGTTTGAAAGTCTTTGTGAAACATGTAAGGAACAATTTGCCATAGGCACGTTATTCCAATTAGCCTGGGTTGGATGTTTCCCTTGGCAAGCAGTACTATTGGTCTAATGGCTGAGGATATGAGAAGACCTCTTTGCAGGAATCCTTTGCAAAGAACGAGAACTGTGTGCTAAAGTGATGAGAGAGCAATTCCCCTAAAATCTCCATATCTGACATTGAGAGGTTAAAATGAAGGATGAAGCTCACTCCAAAAGAGAAACCTACCCTGGGGGTGCACTCATTAATTAAATTATATAATTACGAGGTGGTGACCCTGGCGTTTGGATCTCAACACAGAAGATGGCTCATCTCTTTCTCTGCAAATTGGCTGTGATCTGTCATTCTTAGTGACAGTAAGCAATCTCTGGATAGTGAGGAAAAGACAAGAGCCAGTGGGGCAATGTATAAATGATGGATCAAGATGACTGATGTCCTTGAGCCTGAGCAGGTCTTGGAGAACATGTAGGATGTTGGTAGGAATCACGCTTGCACACTGATCTGAGCTCAGTTTGGCAGGACCTTTTACAACAAGGAACTTCAGGGATTGACTTGGATGAACATAATCCTGCATCAATGGAATAAAACTTGTCAGAGGAACAAGCTGTTTTGGTTGCAGAAAGCTGACAGTCTCTTCTCTTGCCAAGAATGAAGGGTAATGAGTGGGCAGGAAACATCTGGGAGAAAGGCATCAGTTAGGGAACCATTGGCTAGGATAAATAAATCATTAGTAGCAGCACGGAATTGTTTTTGTTTCTTTGAATTGCTGCATGATTTGTCTTTACTAAACTATGTGAGAAGTATGAGATACATGGTGAGTACTAAAAGAATAATTTAGTCATCTACTAACTAATATGTTGCTCAGAAACTGGATAGCTTACTTTCTTCTGTGGAACAATGAATGAGATGTTTAGCAGAATGTTCACACTGCTTTAATCCAAACTACCATAACACACAGACTTCAGGTTGCTGAGCTCCGAAAAGGACAAAAAGCATCATATAAGCAGTTTATACAACTCATGCTCCACTTTTCAAGTTTATGTGAGAAGAAAAGATACCGAGATCTATATTCTCTCTCGCTCTCTCTCTCTCTCTCTCTCTCCCTTTTCTGTATTTTTTGGCATGTATGAACCTGATGTTTGATGTAAACATTTTAATAAGCTTAAATTTAAATTTTAGTTTGTTTCAGTTCATTTGTTATGTGTTTATTCATTTATTCATTCAAGTTATTTCAGTTAGTTGTGTGAAGAAAGTCTTTGAGTTTTATTTTTCAAAATATTTGTCTTCTGAGCAAGTAAGTAGTGTATCTGCCTCCTCCATAGCATGGACAAGAGACATAAAGATAAAATGTCTCACCAAATCTAACCCACCCATTCAAAATACAAACCATTAGTGTAGACTTATAATGTAGTGAATCAGTTTAAGGCAAGAACACAGTTTTGTTCACAGTTTGTACACAGTTTTTTTCATTTAGCAATGAAATTTTGATAATTTTTATCTCCCAAAATCTTCTGATTATTTATAGTGTATCAACATATTAATCAGGAAACAGAGAAAGTATTTAATGTCAAAATAATTACACATATTTACTGATCAATCTTAACTTGAAAATCTCTGAACAATCTCTGACACTGAAATCTCACTTGCACATATTTTTGTTCATGAAGCTGTATCACACTAAGCTTGGGGCCAATGATGCTTTGTTTTTGTGTTTTTGTAACCAATCATACAACCATAATAATAACAAATAAAAAATAACATTGAAACTTTTTTTCAAAATATCTTCTTTTGTGTACCGTTCATTTGGTTGGTTGATCAGTTGTTCGTTACTATTATTAATTCTTATTATGCACACTTCATTACCCAGTTTCCCTATCTCACTCCTGCCTTGAACTACTGAACAAACTGCTTAAAAAAGCTATAAAAATAAAATGTTTTACTATGCCTTTTTGGCTTTCAAATGTACAAATATGCAGCAAGTCTCTGCATAACTAGGTGTCCTTGAATACACTTCAGCCTGAGGATACTGTACATTATGTAAGGATTATAAAAATACCTGTACAGTAAGCACAACGGTTCAATAGCAGTATAAGCCTCAACACATTTACGTTAGTAAACTGGAGAGACTGCATAAAGACAGAACCCAGTACAGATGCTTTTCATATTCCGATGATTTGATAACACAGAGCACAGCGGACAGAACATTTGTCTTCGTCTGACAGGACGTTGTAAAGCACCATATACGCAGAGGCGTTTTTACGATACTGGCATACATCTATGTGAGGAAAGAGCCAAAATCCATCGCTTCAAGGACCCTTTCGAACGCACCGAGGAGGGAGGCTGAGCTCAGGCCCCGGGCCAGACGTTAGAGAGTCTCATGATTAAAGAGCTGGACTTCCTGGCACTACTGCCTGTGACCTTGGCAATGTCACTCCAGCCATTTGTGCTCTTTCATACTCAAGAGCTCTGCGCTCATCCAAACCCCATTCGCTCTGCAGCTGGGGTCCATTTCCTCATAATTGTTCTCTGAACTGAACTCTTGATCCATCTGTGTTCGCTCGCGATTATTAACGCACTGTTGATTGTTTTATTTTGGAGCTTTGCAGCGGTCAAGATGGATGACCAAACTTTGGCCATAAATGCCGTAAATTTTCTCCGATACGTACTTGTGTTGGCCGAGCACACAGGCGCGAAGCTTGAATGAACCACTGATTGGGTGTCCAGGACTGAATTATCAATGTCAAGTTGTTCTAGAGTGCGAGAAACTGCTAAACAGTATGAAGCACGGTCCTCCTCCACTTTGCTCTTGACTGTACAAGTGTACTCACATCCTCGTCTCCAGCACCGGGAGGAATGCACCTTACGTTCTTTGCATGCCCCACAGCACAAAGACAAAATCTCATCCACTTACTACCCATACTTTGACTGCATTACACACATCATGTATATGTGAAACAACAATACACAAGGCTACTCTCCTGTATTAAAAAGTTCAGGCAAGCTGAAGTGTCAAGATCAAGAGGTCTAAACGCGTTTGATGAAGTGGAAGAGGCAGTAAATTCAATGAAAGCCCATCGGACCGACAGGGGATGCTTTGAGAAGGCACCTCTGCTTCTCAGAATGCAAAGACATGCTGTAGCAGCCACATGGATGGGGCTTACAATGAGCTTAATGCATCCTGACAATCATTGTTAGATAAAATAGTAGCCTATATGTCTGCAGTGAATGTTTTCCATGCTAACAAGAATAGGCCCTTCAAATGCTCAGGGTCTAAAGAGCTCAGATGCAACACCCTTTCCTGCACCACCAAAGTGTCCCTCTTTTATTTCCTTCACACAGCATTCAAATGTGTCATTGCTGGTATATTCAACAGCTAATAGATTTTTTTTTATTTATTTTTTTGCCATTAAAAATCATTATTGACTTATGATACATCAGTGAAAGAATGCTAATTTATTTGTTTGGATCTATTCATTTATTTAAAAATACATTTAAAAATGCATGCATTAAATTATTTGCATACACATCTTCTATGATGGGAATTTTCATTTATATATATATATTTTTTTTAATTAATTTATCATTAAGCATTATACAATTTTTTATAAAAAAATATTAATTTATGTTGGCGTGCACATGATATCATAATGAATAAAAAGTAAAATAATTAAAATAATAATAGAATAGAACATTTTAGTACTGCAAGTACTGTGGCAAAGTCTTTTATTATTATTATTATTATTATTATTATAGAAGTTCTACAAAATTGCTGCTTATTAAAATCATGTGGTGCAACCAACATGCAAAAAAATAATATAATAAGGAAATTATATCATACTGAAGAGAAGATCCCTGCAGACCTCAAGTCTATTATAATATCAGATTATTTGCCATTTGTAAGTTGTAAAATCTAATGTGGTGTGACTCACCAAAAACTTAATGACCACTGTGAATTATGAATAGTCGTTAAGTTTTTGGGGAGTCAAATTGGGGAGCCAGATTTATAAAGATAGACAATATATAATAGTATTATCTTTTATTTTTGGTTAAACCACATTTTTATTAGTCATTAAATTTAATCCTATCTTTATGGTATGGAAGTTTTCAAAACAATACAAAAATAAAATGAATTTAAAATCACATGGCAATACTAATAGGACTAGAATAAATCTGACAGTGCAGTGTGCAGTGATATGTTAGCATCAAATAAAACTGTTGAGAAATGTGACAGTTATCTGGCACTTTGTTGCCAAAAAGAGGCTATAAGCAAATCAAGTTCCTATCCATCAGCTCTGTTAAACCTGTGTTGATGCTATAACACCTATCTCTGATGTTGCTTGAGTCATTCACTTGCTAATTAAGCAGTCAAAGTCAGCACATGCTACCTGCCCACTGCAATTATTGTTTCGTGAATTTAGGTTATGAGGGGGAAAAAAATCATTGCTTACACCTGGATAAACTCATTTCTATTCAGCCCCTACTCAAGCTTAGCATGACTTCGCTGCAAACCACACTTTGAGAACCTTTATTTTCAAGAGTTTAAATCAATAATACTGACAAAAAAATATCATAAAATCCTATTTATTCATCATCTCAATGCAAGTCACACAGGCCCATCTAGTAGTATTTAGTGAATAATAAAGCCATCTCTCCAACACAATTTCAGAAAATCTGATATAAAAATAATATTACATTTAGACTTCTAAAAAAGTTTGAATATGCAGAATAACAACACAAGTAGTTAATTTTAAATCCTTTTAAACAGCAGCCCATTAACTGAGAGCTGGTGGGGGATTGAAAATAAAAATAAAAAAAGGAAAATAATAACCTCTCAGTATGACCATGCTGGCTGTCTCTATGCAAATTAAGGTTTGAAGTGATGCTGAATGGTAAATTGTACATGCCGAAGTGACTCTCAATGCTTCTTGAATCATCCCGGGTTTAATGCATTTCTGACAGGAAGATTTTGAAGGATTTCAGATGAGTGCAGGAAAATGTCATTGCACCAACCATTTTGAAAATAATCACAATGGCCAGTTATATATTTAGCTCAGAAGAGATGACACTGAGCTGAATGTAATTTAATGTTTCAAGATATTACCCTTAAAATAAAGCAATAGCCTATAAGAGGGCAATACTGTAACACACAACATGTTGTGACGTTGGTTGTTTTTATACCTGAACAACATACAAGGATTATGAATGTTACTCAGTAAATAAACTGTTTGAAAGTACTGGAAAGTTAAAATGGTCAAAAACATTTTAACATCTACTGGTCATCGCTGACCATCACAGCTCATCTTGGCCATCCAATATGTAGATGAGCTTGTTTCTTCAAGGATTTTTAGAAATTTATAGATACCATTACATCACTTGCTCACCAATGGATCCTCTGCAGTGAATGGGTGCCGTCAGAATTAGAATCCAAACAGCTGTTAAAAGCGTCACAATAATCCACAAGCAATTCACATGACTCCAGTCCATTAATTAAACCATGAGTATTTTCTTCATTGCCATTTGTAGGACTAAAAGTCATTGTGACATTCAAATGATTTTTAAAATCATTAGATGCATATAGAGTCATTTAAAAACATTAAGTCTGGAAACAATTTCAATTAACTTTTTTTTTACACAGCGATACACAGCAATACACAACGATTTTCTGTCAATAATGTACAAAACCCACCGCTTTTAATTCAGAAGCAACTCACAAACTCTCATTTTTTTCTGGGGAGAGTCAGGCAGCAATGGCAGAAGTTAGCCATGCATGACTCCTTGGTTATGAGGGGAGAGAGAGGAGAAGGCTGGAGATGAGAGGTTAAAATCCGTGTAATCTCAATCCTGCCGTCAAGAGTGCACTGACAGGCATGTGTGAAATGAAAGCTCCAAGTGACACAGAAGGTGTAACAGTTTCCCCTCAGCAGTAGATGCAGAGTATGGCTACATATGAGTGAGCTTCTCCTCATTGAAGCTGTCATATTGTACTTCACTGTACAGGCATGCTTATCCGAGACACAGATACTCAGCAGAGACGAAATACAAGTTGCATCATGAAAATAAGACAGCTGAGCGCCGCTGTTTGTCAGATGTTTGTCTTACTTTTATAGGCAAATTGTTAAACAAAATTATTTTCTTTTATTATAGTGCTTCTCTGCTAAACTTCAAAACGTGAAATACATTAGGCAAGAAATAAAACTAGCACACAGAGTCTTCCTAAAATGGCTCCTTTTTTAGTTTAAAGCTTCAGTCCGTAAATTTTGCCTCTTTGTTGCCATCTCTGTTTGAAAACCTGGAATTGCAGCTCTGTGCGGAATTATCTTCCATGCGTGTGGTTGTGATCCAGCACGGCTCCAGCGTGGATGAATCTAATGTTTTGAGGAGTATGTGTGTCAGTCTGTCAGTGACCGCACCGGTGTGGATACTGTACTTAGGAATCACAGATTTTAGCCTATGTCTTGGAATATATGACCCAAATAAGAATTTTCACTGTATATTGCCATCTGAATAAGCAAGTAACAAGTCTGCCACGTTTGTTCTGACCAACTGAGGTAAAAGGAATTACATGCAAATTATTATTATTGTTATTCTTTATTCTCAAATTATTAATGTTAACAACGTCAGCATTGCGTGACAATGAGTATAGTGTGTATTAGCGTGTAGATTTAAATTTCTGTACAGTCTAATCTAATTGTCATGCCATTCGAATTTCATATTAAGAAATTCTTTTAACCCAAAAAGCAAACTATGCTCCCTTCGAACTGGTTTTCTTTAAAATACAAATCTTGTGTAATCCCAGGCTATCTGTAATCAGAAGCACATTTAAAACTGGAATATAATTTAATTTCATTCACATGTGTTTCATAAACACATAATCCTTTCTGGATTACAATCCACCATCGAAATGATACATTTAATTATTACAGCTGCTGTGAGAAAAGGCTAAACGATCCGCCACTTGCAGCATCCGCACATGCAATAGCCTAGTAGCCGGGACAACTTCTTTATGTTTACAGACGTGACGTAATGATGCAGCAGCATGCTTGAATTTCCTGCAAAAACCTACCCGTACCACTCAAATTAGAAAACATTATTATAAACTAACCACTGTGAATCAGGCTTACAGCAAGAAAGTTTTGGGGAAAATGTGAATAGATATGACGCTCTGTTATTTATTGTGCGTAAATTATTTTTCTAATTATTCTGTATTTTCGTTGTATGCGATTGATATCGAGTAGCAATTTCATGATTTCATGTTAAATTAGTAAATAAAAGATTGCTCTGATCTGTCATAGGCTATAGGCTATTAGGGTTTAAACGGATTGCAGTTGATCAAATCGGTATGCCGCGTGGGCGGGCTGTCTGAAACACGTCTCTATGCTTGTGCACGCTTCGGTGTTTCCGACAGCGCGGCTGTCAAGCAGTAGACTTTTGGCAGGGTCTACTGCGGGTGTGTTAAGGCTCAAAAAGGGAGAAAAAGGATGGCTCAACCCGCAAGTACTCGTTAGAGTATATTGATGTTTATTTACATGTGCACCGAAAAATCCAATAGTCCAGCCGTGAAAAT
Organism: Barbus barbus; assembly: GCF_936440315.1. NCBI lineage: Eukaryota > Metazoa > Chordata > Actinopteri > Cypriniformes > Cyprinidae > Barbus > Barbus barbus. Next base: position 15,538,660 of record NC_136734.1, on the reverse strand, counting down.
TATTTACAAGTGAGCAATCCCAACAATAACACAAAAAAAAACCGAACAAAATAAATCAAAGATATTTAAGTGTCTGAATATATACAAAAGTATCCACACTATACAAAATAGGATTTTCAGCTCACGGCCCCGCAGTAGCATGCTTGCTTTGACTTGGTGAACAAGCCGCTTGCAGCGGTGAAGAAGGTCACTTCTTCACAGCGGCATACTGATTTGATTCCTCTTTCATGTATCCCTGCATTGAAGATACATATGCATGGAGGTTGCAGTTACGTCGCAATACTGGAAATATTTCTGTTTTAAACCATGAAGGCGAGCCAATGGATATCACAAGAGCAATGTGCAAACTTTGCGCAATAGTTATGCCGGTGAACATCTTAACTTCAGTCATACATAAAGTGAAAGTAAAAAAAAAAAAGACCATCTACAACAACAATATTTAGTTCTTTGTTCAGAGCTTTGTACACAAATAGCAGAATTTTAAATTGAATACGATAGCTAACCGGTAACCAGTGCAATGAATGCAAGATAGGTGTGATGTGATTACTTCTGCGACTGCCTATGAGCAAACGAGCAGCTGCATTTTGAACCAGTTGAAATTATAAGAGGCTTATATAAGAGGAAATAAAGACAAAAGCAAACAATTCACAGTCAAACATTTGCTACAAAGTCAGCGCTGCAAGTTACTACTGTAAAGTAGTACATATAAAGTTAAAATTTGTACTCAGTCAAAACGATATGACCAGGAACAAATAATAGATTAATGAGACCACGAATGCCTGTTAAATATACACAAAACTAATTGATTCTCGTTTAATCACTACAGAGACATCAGAGCCAGCGGCAAATGTCGGAAGGACTAGCCGAGCTTTAGGCTGCTCGAGGCAGATACATGAGCACGGAGCACCCAGTGATCACCTGGAGCTTCGAAATCGGCATAGCAAATTTTCAAATAGGCGCTATATCTTTATAAATAAACCGCAGATTTGAGTTTTAAACAACTACACTCTCGCCTGAAAAACCCTTTTGGTACCCTTTGCTGTGCTAGGTACCCCAACGAAAGGGTACCAAAAAAGTGGTACGGTATGGTTTGCTATTTTGGTACCATTCACAACTTCTGACAAAGGCAACGGACATAATTGCGTACCGTACCGTACTGTACCGAACTGTACTGCTCAGTGGAAATGAGCCAATAGTCTTTAATAATCCAAGAAAGGGGTCACACAGGTGTAAAGGATTAGCCCTTATTTTATTTAGCTTTTGGGGAATCTATTCTTAAGATTTGATATTGATATTTACATGATTAATCGATATTAATCAAAACGTCCAACTTATACTTTGTTAACGATACCTCATTAACGACTTGTCCAGCAAGCATTAAAATCAGCACGTTATCTCAACAATTTTGTGTATCTTATTCGCGGCCAACGATAAAGCAAACCAAATAGTTCTTTATCAAAATTCATGAGAGCAGGTAGCGCGATCTTTGGCAAATAATTTCAGACTTGAAAAATCACATAGCAACAGACATGAGATTTCTTAATAGAATAAAAGTTTATTTCACTACTCTAACGCAATACTAAGCTACACAGCACAAACAGAAGACTTAAAGACACACACAAATTGCAGGCAATGAATTGTTTTGATCTGAAGAGAGTTCTAGGTTCTAATGCTCGTTTTCAAGAATGCTCTAACTTCAACCTGAGAGAAATCACATGCATGGAACTCTTCTATCATTACTCTTAGCGACAAATACAACCAGTTTCCAGCAGATTTAGGAAATATTGTCCTATTAAGGGTAATATTTGAGCCTCCGTGCTCTCAGGGCTGCAAAGAGGAGCAGAAGCCCTCCCTGGGGCGAACTTGAGAATGGAAGCCCTCTCTGGGCTAAACTTGGGAACAGAAGCACTCTCTGGGCTGATCTTATGAACGGAAACCATCTCTGGGCCAAACTTGGGAATGGAAGCCCTCTCTGGGCCAATCTTGGGAACAGAAGCCCTCTCTGGACCAAACTTGGGAACGAAAGCCCACTCTGGGCTAAATTCGGGAACAGGAGCCCTCTCTGGGCTGAACTCGGGAACAAGATCCCTCTCTCGACTCTGGTCCGGGGCTAGAGCCATCTCTCGAATCTGGTCAGGGACTAGAGCCATATCTCGACTCTGGTCAGGGGCTAGAGCCAACAGTTTTTTCCTCCTCATTCTCCTCTTTTGGGCTGAGGTTAAGGAGATTGCTCCCTGCTGTCATCATAGGGCTGGGCAGTGAATCGGCCGGTGGGCTTGACTCGGGAACAGAGTGTCTTACTGGGCTGGATGGAGAAACAGGAGTGACAGAGGGCTCCGAAGAAGGTGGGAGGAGAGGGGGCAGGTCAGCATAAACATCCAAAACCAGAAGCAGCCATGGCGCAGTGGGCAGAGCTCCTCTCTGCGCTCTCGCTGTCCACGGTAATTTCCCTCGTGGCAGGCATTGTAGCCGGCACTCACATCTCGTCTGACGTCATCAGCAGCTCTGGCGCCACAGCGATCCTTAGCACTGTCGCTCCGTGCGGCGATGGCTCATCGGTCGCAGTGGGCTCAGGCATAGGCTCTGTGCAGCGAGGTGATGGTGGGTTGGGCTCTAGGTCCAGAGTGGAACTGGCGAGATCATCCTCAGGACAGATGGTGAACGGAGATCCGTTTCTTGCCAGTATCCACTTCACAAAGGTGGCAAAATCCGCTCGAGGGCCATCTTCGGATGACGGCGCTCTGCATGCAGGGTTCAGGCTGGTGTCATAGAACACACAGAGCACGTCGTCCGAGTAGCTAGTTAGACGGGCGATTTCCAGAAACAGTCTGGTATGGCCCTTGAGCGATGTCTCCCATGAGCGAGGAAACACGTAGTTATACTTTCTGTAGGTCCGGTGTTCTCTCACAATGTCTACTGTGAGGAGCGAGGAGCATGGAGATGAAGGAGATAAAGGAATAATAGTCTTTAATAATTCAAGAAAGGGGTCACACAGGGCTGTTAGGAACATACACGTAGCACATGTCATGGACGTATAACACCGGACAAGGGAACATAAGGCAGACAACACTTTAAATACAGGACTTAACGAGGTAATTAACGAGACACATCAGAACCAAATGAACAATCAAACAAGGGAGAAACTGGGTCACAGGGAGCACATGGGGAGAAAAACACACACAGACAGTCCATGGGCGTGACAACTAGTTTATTCGTAAAGATATTTTACAAATATACATAGTATAGTGTATATATACTGTATAGTGCATCCTGAGTGACACTAGTGCAACTTAAAATTTATAATTAGTGAGTCTATGATGTTTTGGTCAAAATGGCACACTTTTAATATTCATTACAATTATACATATTTTATTGTTAGAAACTTCTATTTTGCATAATATAATGAAACAATGTTAAGTGATAAAGCTACTAGCATAAAATATACAAATAATTACACTGAACCATTCTTAGGTTAGTTTTTCATGAGAAAAATGTCAGAGGCCCCTTTCCTCCCAAAACTAATTTCTGCTCCTGTCTGCAGGTGCAACAGTGGTTTGTAGCTGTTTAATATGAAATGTTTAATTTGACTTGTTGAAGATCTCATAATGGATACTGAATCGTTATTTCTCAGCATGAATTTACAAACACTGACATACCAATTATGATACGCTAATTACCTTGCCGTTTAAACTGTCAGTCAAGCAGAAATTTATTACTTATAGCATAGTGAGAAGCAATTCAAATGGACATTTACATTTTTGCATTTAGAAAACACTTTATCCAGAGCAAGTTACAGTGCATTCAAAAATGCATCCATCCATACACACACACTCATATATAAAATATGTAAAAATATATGTATATGTATAAAAATATATAAAAATAAATATAAAATACACAATATTTTGTATGTATATATATATATATATATATATATATATATATATATCAGAGGTTGCATTAGACTTTATATTGTCCGTCATTTTAATTTTCATATTTTAAATATAATAACACATTTATTTGCTTTTATTTTTGTTCATGTTTTCATTTTTAATAATGAACCAATTGGACGAGCATATAGGCTTTTGCATTTATTCATTTATGAATGTAACGATCCAGTCCACTGAAGGTGTGCGTAGTACAAACGTGATCCAAAATACAAACATAATTCCGAAACGTGATTCAACACCCAAAACGACCAATGAGCAGACATAACTGATAATCACATGACAAGACAATAACCAATGAGAACATGACACACAGACTAAGGGGGCACATGACAAAAACAGGAAACAAGGCAAAATATCAAAATAAAAGACATGAAAACCTTAACCAGAAACAGAACCCCAAAAGAGAGCTTACAATGAAGAGAACAGATGAACAGAGACTGTGCGTCACTTTTCAAGTTCAACAGCACACCCCGCAGTGACAGTGGAGGCCACTAAAACAATGAAATATGCTAGGGCTGCGTAAAAAAAGATTTCTCTATTTTAATAGATTCTTATTTTTATGAACCAATATCGATTCTTAAATCCCAATCAATGTTTTCATTTGATGAATGCACAGTACATTTAGTGCGCCTCCCAATAAATCACAATAGGCTAAGCTTTGTGCTTTGTTACTTTTGTAAGGAAACAAAGTCTCAAATTCTGTCCATTTTATTAAGAAATTCAAGCAATAAATACTGTTTTGGCGCTCTTTAATGTGGTGTGATAGATCGCTGTAGACAGCTCAGATCAAGCGAAGTGGCAGCACATGTGAACTGATCATCTCTTTCCCTTTACTAGTGGATACTCACCTGTGCGTAATCAAAGGCATAGCAAAAGACTCCTGACAGTTTTATTTTTGTTCTGGAGGCTGATGATCCCGTGCTCTGCTGCCACACTGGAGCACACTCGCCACCAACTGGATAAGTGTGGGAATTACAGTTATAAATTACAATAGATCCCTCTCAGTGTAATATCAAAGTGATCGACGGCCTTCAGATTTTTCCGTCACTGCTAAAAAATTATGTCAATTAACGCAACCTCTGATGTATATACAGTGCTGATATATATATACATTTTCATAGAAGTCCTGAAAGTAGACAAAGAGAACTGAATCAAATAAGTGAGAGAAAAATATTTTCTTTGTTATTTATTTATTGAGAAAAATTATCCAGTGTTACATATCTGTACGTTGATATACAAAATGTACAAAAATATGTGATGTACAAAAATATGTGAACCTTTGCTTTCAGTATCTGGTGTGACCCCCTTTTGCTGCAGTAACTGAAGGTAAAATTTCTTGCAAATGCTGATCAGTCCTGCACAATAACATGTAGGAGTTGTAGCCCATTCCTTAGTGCAGAACCACTTAAACTCTGATGTCCGTGGGTTTCCTCCAATGAACTGCTTGCTTAAGGTCTGAAATTTGACTCAGCCATTCCAAAACATTAACTTTGTTCTTCTTTAACCATTCTTTGGTAGAATGACTTGTGTGCTTGGGGGTTGTTGTCTTGCTGCATGACACACATACTCTTGAGACTCTGTTCTTAAACAGATGTCCTGACGTTTTCCTTTAGAATTTGCTGGTATAATTCAGAATTCATTGTTCCATCAATGATGGCAGGCTGTCATGGCCAAGATGCAGCAAAACATGCCCAAGCCTGATACTACCACCACCATGTTTCACAGATGGGATAAGATTCTTAAAGGGGTGGTTGATTGTGATTTCACGTTTTTTAATTTTAAATAGTGTGTAATGTTGCTGTTGGTGCATGAACTGTATCTGCAAAGTTGCTGCGATGAAAGTTCAACGTAAGTCTTTTAAAAATCAGGAAGTTTAATGCCTACAAAAACGACTCAAGTGGGACTACAACGAGATACTTCCCGGGTTTCATATGTAACAAACCCATAAATTTACATCAACCCTCCCTCCGGAACATGCAAAAAAGGGGGCAAGGCCATGTTCTGCGGCTTTGTCGAAGAGGAAGAGTTATAGTGGAGAGCTGTAGCCATGCCGTCGAAAGTGTGTTATTTTCACCCAGCTGTCAGGTCTTCTGTGTTCGGGCTTCCTACGGACGCTGTAGTTCGTCAACAATAGTTAAAATTTATGTTTGATTATGTTCCTGACAATTACAATCATAACTTAGCTCTTTGTGCTGCGCATTTTACGGAAGACAGCTTCCAGAATCTACACGAGTTCAATGACGGATTCAACCAGAAACTATTACTAAAACATGGAGCAGTTCCAACTTTAAAACCAGAGGCAGCAGTTGTTGGGCCACAACCTGTAAGTAAGATTTAATAATTTTAAATGTATTTGCATGTATAATTTCAGACGTAATATTTTAGTTTTATCAAGGATGTAAACAAATGCCAATGCTGGCTTTAGTAGCCAGTTAGTTATGCTATTTCGTGTGTCTATGACAAACGCGTACAAACATTTTGGACCCAAATTTGTAATTATGTACTAATTTTGTAAATGTATACTTTATGACATAATTTTTCATGTAATTACTCAGTCATGTATTCAGTTATATTAAATGTTTAATCAGGAGAAAACCGTATCTCAAAAGCTAACAAACAGCAGTAGCATTTTCAAATAACAGCGTATCGAAATTCTTTGAGAGAATAATAATAATAAAAAAATTTACCATTCAGAAAGGTTTTGTAAGAGCCATGTTTGCGGAGGTTCTGCTTGACTCTCTTCATTACCACTTTCTGGGTCTGATTCTGGCTCAAACTGATACGGCAATATTGACACCATTATTTACATTTGACCAGAGCACATACAACTGTCGCCCGTAAAGGTAATGGGTGTGAAGTTTCCAGACAATGTGCAGAACGCAGTTTAGCCAATCACAACACACCGGCCCAACTAACCAATCTGAGCCCATTGCCTGTTTCTGAGGGAGTGGTTTCATAGAATCAGGAAGTCAACCGGTCGTTCAAATGACAGAGGAGAAAGCAGCTTACAATAAAGGTGAAATTTATGAAAAATAAGGCGTTTTTTAACAAACAAAACACGAAGACATGTTATATTGCACCCCATAAACACAATCAAGCAAAGAAAAAAGGCAGTAAACCACCCCAAGCTGAAATGCAGTGTGTTCTTTTCTCTGGATCTTATAGCTTCTCATTTAAACCAATAAGTTCTATTTTGGTTTCATCCATCAATTAAACCTTTCTCCAATAGTCCTCTGGCTTGTCCACATGATCTTTAACAAGAAATTTTCTTTCTGGAGAACAGTGACTTTCTTCTTGCAACTCTGCCATGCACACCATGGTTGCTCAGTGTTCTCCTGATGGTGGGCTCATGAACATTGAACAAAGAAAAAGGAGAGAAGTCCGCACACTGAAAATAGCTGCTCCAAATGAATTTAATAACAGCAATGTTTCGACCCTCAGGTCTTCATCAGGCTCATGAACATTAACATTAGCCAATGTGAGAAAGGCCTTTAGTTGCTTAGAAGTTATCCTGGGAACTTTTGCAACCTCGCAGACTATTACACATTCTGCTTTGGAGCAATCGTTGTTGGTCGACCACTTCTCTGGAAGGTAACAGTGGTCTTGAATTTCCTCCATTTGTACACAATCTGTCTGACTGTGGATTTGTGGAGTCCAAACTCTTTAGAGATGGTTTTGTAACTTTTTCTAGCCTGATGAACATCAACTCTTTTTCCGAGTTCCTCAGTAATCTCCTTTGTTCGTGACATGATTCACTTCCACAAACAGGATAAGACTTTGATAGATTCCTGTTCTTTGAATAAAACAGTGACTGAAAGCACCTCTGCACAGATAGACTCTAATTTGCTAATCAAAGATATTCACATACTTTTGCCACAGATATGCAATATTGGATCATTTTCCTGAATAAATATTGAAAATGATCAATATCACATAGAATCTAGGATGGATAGTGTGCACATTGGGACGCAGGTTAATAGTCCATGATGATGAATATATATATATATATATATATATATATAGTGTATTTTATATTTATTTTTAATTCTTAAATATAGACAATATAATACAATATAATGATATATGATGTACAAAAACTGTTTTCTTTTTCTTTTCGTCTATGGTCACTTTGCAGATTTTTTTCCTCTAAATTGTTCTGACTCATCACAACTGTTACATGACATAGATCTGAGTCCATAGATTTGAGGAGCTTATAAATCAGACAGCATTAGATAAATCCCTCTTAATCAGATTTAATAGGCCTGGATCTTTGAAATTAGATCCCAAAGTCTGAACTGAAGAAACTGTTCCTTTTCCAAATGTAATAGTGGCATTATGATAATAGCAAAGCAATTCAATTTCTTCAGCTGATTCTGAGTGCTTCAGCTCTTTATGGGGACAGCAGCGTATGAAACATGATTTAAGCCGCGTATTGGCTCATCCAACAAGTAATTCTGTCTTTTTATTTTTTGAACTCTATTTCATCTCCTGTGGGGTTCTGCTCTTCAGTTTTATCAAGTATCAGTGATAACCATTACATTGTATTTTAAAAGATCAGCAAAATGATGACCTGTGTGGCAAATTAGCCTAAAAGGGAAACGTATTCATTAATTATGATCAATAAAAGTATTTGAAACAAATACCTGTTTGGGGGTAATTCTTAAAAGAATCAGTCTTAGATATTCTCTAGATTACAGTAGAATATTACTCTCTTGTCCATAGATAATAATATCCTAATAATCATCCAACACACTTTTAACAGAATATAGCTTGATTGGCATGATTAGGGACTCCAGTTATGAGCAAAATTATGAACAAATTCAAGTGTCATATAAACAAGACTTTATTAACACTTAGTCCAAAACATACACATACATTCTAGCAGAGGAAGAGGGTTAAAGCTGAAGCAAAGTGAAGGATAAAAGCATGAACTTAGGGCAGTATTTGATACTTAGTAGATCTAAAGCCTGAAGAAAATAATAGTTTCTTAGTTCTGACACATCTTTGTGGAAAGAGAAAGGTGAAACGTAATGTATCAGTTAAGAAGACTGTTAAGAAGACTGAGTTTAATACTTGCACGTCTTCCTTGTTTAAAAGAGAGTCCTGATGCAATTCATTCAGGCTCCAGTTCTCTCTCAGAACAAGTATCTCTGCTGTGTTCTTTGACAGTCATCTTTTAAAGAATGAACATATCACACCCTTATGAGTCGAATGAGCTAATGAGGAATTGCACTGTCAAAGGGAAAGTTTGTGATCTTTTGTCTTTTAGCAAGGTGGTGGGCGCTCTGGAGGCCCCTCAGGACAGACACGGACAGGAACACAGGACGGGGACCTCCAGAGTGGAACAGACAGACGGAGGCCATGGCAGAGCATGGGGCTCAGGAGGCCATGGTGGAGCTGGCAGCTCTGGTGGCCATGGCGGTGCAGGGAGCTCTGGAGGCCGGGTCTGGGTGAGCCGTGGACGGCGGCGTGATCTCTTGGGACAGCCGCGGGCGGCGGATATCTCCCACGATCGGCGGGCTTGCTTGACTCGCGGCACTAACTCGAAATAACAGTCTTTACTTCAAATAAGGCAGGGCAAAACAAGGCAGGGCAAGACAAGGCAAGGCTGAGATCACTTAACTTCATTTTTATAGCATTACCTACCTATATTCCACTCAAATATAATGCTATGACACCACAGCAAGAAAATATAGTTATACTTTTAAATTAACGGTTAGAGAATATTAGCCTGCTGTCTACGATGTTGTACCAGATGTGTAATTGGTTGTGCAAATTACAGCATCTCTCTGCTTTGCTTCCTGAGTATATGTGTGTATATTTTGTATTTCTTAATAAATAAATAAATGCAAATAAAAGGTAACCTTCTTATGACCTTGTGAAAAGGTGTTATCTTTCTTCATTTATGAACTTTAATTAGCTAAAAAGAGTAGCACAAGACCTGGCACATTTAATTCAAATTATTGGAGATAATTCATGTGGTGTCCACAGTAAATCACATTAGCTCCTTCCTGTATATGTCAAAATGGCAGGAGAGGTTCATTGGAATGAAATTTCAGAGCTTCCCTTCACTAACCAAATTTGATTTGTGCTTTGCTAGTGTTGAAGCTCATTAGATTAGAGATGAATCATGACATTGTGAACTTATCCGGTAGAGAATATGGGGAATTGCTCAAAGTGTATGCAATTTATGCAGAATTCATCACACCGGCCCCATGCTTGGCCCAGATAGAATTTTTGTGAACCCCAATTTTTGCGCCTCTCCGTCCCTAAAATATGATGATACACCAAATAAAAATGTCCTTTTGAACTTCCTGATGAAGCTGTTTTGTTTTGTTTCTTTTTATATTTTGAATTTTTTTTCAATAATTACGTCACAATTGCATACTTTTATTACTAGTTGGCTGGAATTATTTTGCCAGTAAATGTGATAAACACATTTTTATGAGTGCTGTAAGTAAATTATCAGTCCTACCAAATCAGAATGTGCTAAAAATTATATATTTGCTCAATTCACTTTTGAATTGAATTAAAAATAGGACAAATATAGGCAAGTTACAGTTATAATTTTATTAGGAATAAAATGGTAAAGGAGGTTACTACCATGTACTGTAACATATCTGAAAAAAAAGATATCTAAAAAAAGAAGAAAAAAGAAAAACATGTACACATATTACATTCATTAAATTAACATTGATTTTCTGTGTTTCTGTGTGTACTCTAACATAAAACATTTTGTTTTACTCATTTTGAGTCCTATCAGCTGAATCCATAGTAATTAATTCACCATACAGATTAAAAAATAAAATACAAATAATTCCTCTCAAAATATCACATACGTAAGTGCTATTCACTGCACAGGTACAGCCTATCCCATCCTACACAATAAGAGTATAGTGACTTGATAAATGTGCATTAGGGGTGACATTAAGTGCAACAGGTGCATTAGCTTTTTGATATAGAAAAGAGACTTGGGATATTTGCCAGCCAGTCCATTAAGAAGAATCATGTTTAATCTAATCACATAAAGACTATTGTCCTAAAACACAGCTCTAGTGCCTCAAAAGCACCAACATAATCTTTTAAGAAATGGAGAAAGTAAAGATAATATCATAAACTATCATATTTGTCTCTGGAAAGAAATCCCTGATGTCTTCAGCCTACAGTAACTGCTAAATCAAAATTGACAATTCTATTTTTTTTTTAACATAAAAAAATAAAGTTGTCTGATGACCAGATGAGTTCCTTACCTCCAGTGGCCTGTCACAGAAACGAAATGAACAATTGGCAAACGACAACACTTTCCACAATCTAATCAATTCCCAATGGAGAAAATTAAGTATCGTCTTACGTTTTTTTTTCTTGGTCGATAAGCCATTTCACTCGGCTGTAAGTCACAATAAGGAAACGTTTTTGCCCAGAATCTACCATTTTACTGACAGTGAAATTAGAGAGAAGGATTGGAATCATTGCATGTTGCAGGCTGGATTTAAACCCCCATATTTAGTGTAAGCACCAAGTCCAGCTTGTGTCTGAAACACAAGCTGACAGATTAGTCAGCTGATTAACTGGTTTGTTTGTTTTATTTGACAAAAATTTAAATATAATACAAAAAATTCCAAAAAGACTAATTCAGACACAAACTGTCGAGGATAAAATACACAAAAAAGCCATCGCTTATTTCCATTGTGGTCCTTGGTATTTTAAAAAATGGATGAACAAATCATAAATGGAGTGCAACCAACATCAAGTTCAGAAACTCACCCACAATCTTCAAAACATCAATGATAAAACAACCATTCTAAAGGAAGCCGCCGCTCGTAATCCCGCCATAGCCCACTGCAAGTCGACATGGGATTTTGACGGGATCGCCGCAAGTGCCGCCAGTCCGCTGACCACTAGCCCTCCAGCCCGCCGATCGCGGGAGATATCCGCCGCCGCCCGCGGCTATACCAAGCCAGCCGCTCACTCCAGCCCGCCTTTCGCGGGAGATCACGCCGCTGTCCGCGGCTCACCCAGACCCGCCATTCGTGGGAGATCACGCCGCCGTCCACGGCTCACCCAGGCCGCCAGCCCGCCACTGTTTCAAGCCTGCCGGCCTGTTGCCATGGATCCAGTTCCCCAATCAAGGCTAGGAGTGCTGCGCCATGTCCCCAGAGACATGTTTTAAGTCGTGTTATCTCCACAGGAGCAGTTTTAATTCAGCCCGGTCTTGTCTTGTCCACGGAGACTCGTCGAGGGCAGGTGGCTCCTCTAGTCATGGCCGAGAAGGCCATTCCCAGCCGCATGCCCCTCCTGTCGCAGAAGTGGAAGCGGTTCCTGAGGCAACCCTGTGAGGGCCCTTGACCCCAAGTCACGCCCAAATGGACCTCAGCTTCCGAGCTTGCCCACGGAGGGCCTCCTGCTCCTGTGGAGCGTCTTGTTCCTGTGTGGACTGTCCTGTCATGTCCTGTATGTCTATCCCTAGAGGGCTCCTGATACCCCCGAGCTGCCCCATGGAAATTTTTGGGGGGGTAGAAGGGTTCCAGCTGGAGTGGCCAGGCCGAGGGATGAGGCCATGGCCACGAAGACCACCTGCCATGGCCTCCTGAGCACCCTGCACCGCCATGGCCTCCTGAACTGCCAGCTCCGCCATGGCCTCCTGAGTCCCTTGCTCCGCCTTGGCCTCCATCTGTCCGTGTCTGTCCTGAGGGGCCTCCAGAATGTCCACCCCCCCGGTGGACATTCTGGCATGTGTTCCCGCCTCATGTCAGAATGTCATGTGTTCCCGCCTCATGTTTCCATATTTGGGTTGTTTCTTGTCCTTGTTTAATGTGATTATGTTAATTCTTGTCCAGCCATGTTTGTCTAATTATCTATAATTAGTCGTCGTCGTGACGTATTGTCAAGTATGGTGACCCATACTCGAAATTGGTGCTCTGCGTTTAACCCATCCAAGTGCACACACACAGCAGTGAGTAGTGAACAAATGCACACACACACACACACACACACCGTGAACACACACCCGGAGCAGTGGGCAGCCATGCTGCAGCGCCCGGGGAGCAATTGGGGGTTCGGTGCCTTGCTCAAGGGCACCTCAGTCGTGGTATTGAGGGTGGAGAGAGCGCTGTACATTTACTCCCCCCACCTACAATCCCTGCCGGCCGGGGACTCGAACCCGCAACCTTTCGATTACGAGTCCGACTCTCTAACCATTAGGCCACGACTTCCCCACATTATCCTGTGTATTTATAGTCCTTTCTGTTCAGTTTGATTTCATCTGGTCTACTCAGTGTTCCTGTCTGTGTCTGCCTTGCCTTGTCTTGCCCTGCCTTGTTTTGCCCCGCCTTATTTGGAATAAAGACTGTTTTTGAGTTACATCCTCGTCTGCGTGTTCCTCGTTCCTCCCTGCTGTGTGCACTGTGACAACCATCAAATTTTCAAAAATCATCAAATCTCTTTCAAGGCCAAATTATTTGGACTACATAACCCACAATAAAAATGCAACTTATAAGGATACACATATAAATATCAACACTGAAATTCATAATATTGGAATAAGACAAAGATAATAAATATGCTATTTCAAAATGTATGAATAAGTTAAAATGTATTACAGTTAAGGGTTCATAAAACACATGGAGTGCATGTGCAGCCCTAGCGTGGAGGATTTGTAAATTGAGCAAGAGGGGGAGACTCTGAGTTATTAATGTTGTTTAACTTGTTACAAGTTGATTTAAATACACTAAAAGAAAAAAAATAATAATACTTACATGGTCTGCATCCTAAACAGAACACTTTTGGTTGAACAACATTTGTTTGGTCAGGTTTTATGCTCCAGTTAAAAATTGTGATGTTGGCAAAGATTCTTCCTTGATATGTGTGCAAATGTAGAGAAGACATGCATAACAAGAGAACGTCTCAGGTTACGTATGTAACCATGGTTCCCTGAGAGGGAACGAGACACTGCGTCCTCTAGAGGTCACTATGGGGAACTCCATCTACGTGACCCGTGTATATACAAAAACACCAAATTTTGGCCGGCGACAGCCTATGACGTCACTCCCGGTGCGACCACAGTATAAGAGGGCGCCGGGAGAAAGCATCATCCACTTCTTCGTCTGAAGCGGCATCCGAAGCATGGCCTGAAGTCTAGAGGACGCAGTGTCTCGTTCCCTCTCAGGGAACCATGGTTACATACGTAACCCGAGACGTTCCCTTTCAAGGGAACTTCGAACTGTGTCCTCTAGAGGTCGCTATGGGGAACGATATACCCACGCCGCCATGCTGAGGGGAGTGCATGCCATTCCACAAAGGCGAGCAATAAGCATCAACTCTACCAAAAAGAATAAGGGAGTTGTCCCTGGGATGAATTGACGGCTGTCAGTGACATTATCCCCTTCGGCCAAAGGCCTGAGTTGCATACCCCGGAACTCACATGATATAGGCCGGACCTCCTGGACCCAGGGTAGAGCTCAAGGCTTGGAATCAGAAAAGGGATTCCTTTAAGGGGATACGACCAAGCGCTTAGGATAGTAACTAAGCCTGGTCTGTCACCCAGGGGCTACTGCTTGCTCCTACAAGAGCTAGCTGAAGGAACTGTATCAACAGATCCTTAGTAGTAGCCCCTGTTCAAGTAGTATCACTGGGGATACACAGGTAGAGTAGGGCCCAAGGTGAAAATGGGCCTAACCGACTCAAAGAATGGGTACGAAGCCGCAGCGTATAACCCATACCATACAGGATTTTAGAAAAGACCGCAAAACACTCGGTGTGCGATCTTACCACAGCGTGGCTTTCAGAAAGTGCACAAAGACTAGTGTGCGCACTTACCAAAACATGGATTTGTAAACATCGTTCTTTTCCAAATGCTCTGGAGAGAGCAGCATGCTCAAAAGGTGACCCTTTTGCTAGCTCTACCAAGAAAGAGCTCTGGAGAGCGGAGAACTCAACTCTCAGCATGAGAGGAAACTCAGACGCTCAAAAAGGGAGCGGCATGCTCATAGGTGACCCTCTATAACGAGGGGAGAAATGCTAGCTCTACCAAGACAGAGCTCTGGAGAGCAGAGAACTTAACTCTCAGCATGAGAGGAAACTCAGACGCTCAAAGGGAGCGGCATGCTCATAGGTGACCCTCTATAACGAGGGGAGCAATGCCAGCTCGAGCAACCAGGAGAGCTCGTGAGGGAGCAGCATGCTCATAGGTGACCCTCTAAAATGAGGGGAGCAATGCTAGCTCTACCAAGACAGAGCTCTGGAGAGCGGAGAACTTAACCCTCAGCATGAGAGGAAACTCAGACGCTCAAAGGGAGCGGCATGCTCATAGGTGACCCTCTATAGAGAGGGGAGCAATGCCAGCTCGACCAACAAGGAGAGCTCGTGAGGGAGCAGCATGCTCATAGGTGACCCTCTATAGTGAGGGGAGCAATGCTAGCTCTACCAAGACAGAGAGGATACTCAGCACATATACATATATATATATATATATATATAAGTAGAGTGGGGCCCAAGGTGAAAAACGGGCCTAACCGACTCAAAAAATGGGCACGAAGCCTCAGCGCTTAACCCATACCATACAGGATTTTAGGAAAAGACCGCAAAACACTCGGTATGCGCTCTTACCACAGCGTGGTTTTTAGAAAAGTGCACAGAGACTAGCGTGAGCACTTACCAAATATGGATTTTAGAAATCGTATTGTCAGATGCTCTCTGGAGGGAGCAGCATGTTCATAGATGACCCTTTAAAATGAGGGGAGCAATGCTAACTCTACCAAGAAAAAGCTCTGGAGAGCGGAGAACTTAACTCTCAACATGAGAGGGAACTCAGACGCTCAGAAGGGAGCGACACGCTCATAAGTGACCCTCTAAATAAGGGGAACGATGCCAGCTCAGCCAACAAAGAGAGCTCAAAAAGGGATCAACATGCTCATAAATAACCCTCTAAAGTGAGGAGAGCAATGCTAGCTCGACCAACTATGAGAGCAACCTGACAAGGAGGCCTAAAGAAAGGCCTGACGTGCTGAGGTTTCTGAATAACAGAGCTCTGGGAGCGGAGACTCGACTCTCATATGAGAGGAAACTCAGACGCTCAGCAGGGAGCGGCATGCTCATAGGCAACCCTCTATAGCGAGGGGAGCAATGCCAGCTCAACTAACAGGGTAGAGCTCGGAGGGGTACAGCAGCAACGAGGAGCAGGTTGTTAAGTAACAAAGCTCTGGGAGCGGAACTCTACTTACAGCAAAAGAGGGAACTCACACGCTCATACGAGAGCAGTATACTCAAGGTGACCCTCAACAGTGAGGGGAGCAAAAACTAGCTCTACCATGATAAAGCTCTAGAGAGCGGAGAATCTACTCTCAGCATGAGAGCTCAGACACTCAGGAGGGAGTGGCATGCTCATAAATAACCCTCCACATTCTAGGCGAGGGGAGCAAAGCCAGCTCGACCTACAAACAGAGGGATACCTAACAACCCGAACAAGCTGCTGGAAAAAGTATCAGGGTAATAGGTAGCTGAACAGAAGGCAACAAGGGCTCAGGGAAACTGCTACTTAAAACCCTAATAAGGGTGGGCAGTTCTAAGCTAAACCTCATGCGCCTATTATGGCCTCGTTTGAAGAACAAAAGGGCCAGACTTAGAAAATGCTGCTCCTCAGAGCCAAAGCATTGTACTCACCCATCCATGGATCCCGCGCAGAAGAACAGTCCAGTGTAGGGGCTGAAATAAGGGCGCAGGAGGTGCTCACCTAACCTCAGTCAGGTGGTAGAAAACTGAGGTTGAAGGGGAATTAGAGAGGGAAAGATGAGGGCTTTAGATGTACAGGCCCCCTGAGGGAAGGAGAGATGTTCAACTCTTACCCTGGCCGAGAGCGTTGCAACGCCCCGTCCGAACCACCTCCCTCAGGTCTTGCTACCTCTCTTTGACCTGCGCCAGCCTTGAAACCCTACCCGCAGGCAGGGAAGGGCACGAGTTGCGACACTAGCCTTCTGTGCCCATCTCTGATCCTCAGATCGGGATGGGCCAGGACCCCTGCGCTGTTTGGGCTCAAACCTGGACCTTCTCATTTAAAATGAAGGTTTTAAAAGCCGCTGAACACGCCTTTGCCTCCCTAAACTTTTAAACCACCGACTCGACGGAGGTACTAAAAAGTACAGAAGGCGAAACCGGAGCATTGAGAAGAAAGCCCTTCTCTCTCTTCCCAATATCTGCCAGGTTCACCCACAGATGTCTCTCCGTTACCACCCTGGCCGCCATAGAACTGCCCATAGCAGAGGCGGCCTGCTTAGTGGCTCAAAGAGCCAAATCGGCGGTGCGGCACAGCTCAGCAACCTCATCAGGTGTATATATATATATATATATATATATATATATATATATCTTTACAAACCTTTTATCCAGGTCTTTCAACAGATCAGCCTGGTATGCCTGAAACACTGAAACACCAGAGGACGCTTGCCACCAGACAACGCTTCCGCTTCTGGCACACACCCAGACTGAGATCACACACACACACACACACACACACACACACACACACACACACAGGGCCTTGCCCTTTTCGCCTTTTTTGTTTTGTTTTTTCTCCGTGATCCCGTTTGCCACTGAACCTGCTTTAACGACGACAGTGGGGCTTGATTGCATTAGTCAAACGGGTTGGCGCGTTTGGTAGGGTTGTTAGTTAGTGCGCTATATTGAACCGTTTGCCACTGAACCTGCTTTAACGACGACAGTAGGGCTTCGACTGCCTTATTCAAACGGCTTTTCTATAACGTGTGAATATATCCACTATAGCGTTCTATAACAAATCCGATCAGAGCGCCTGTTTATCACTAGTTTTGTTCTGATTCTCGAGTCTGCTATTAGCTTATAGCCCGTTAGCATCGGCAGCGTGGCAGCCGCTAATCTCGCTTACATTGCAAATCCACTATTCACACACATTACTATCGTTTCACTGTTACTTGCTTAAATGGCGGATTTGTGTCTACCTCTGAGTGCAGGTGAGGACACGTTCGAGCTGCATTCGGTGCAGCTGGAGCTGGAGGCCGTGGAGAAACAGATCCTGGAAACATCCCGGGCTGACGCTCACAAGTCCGGGGTAAGTATACAGCACGCTGCTAACACTCCCACCACCTCTACTCCGTGTGTTTCTCTGCACAGACCCTGTGCACCCAGGACTCGATCTTCCCAGACGTCCTTCACTCTTCACTCCAGCGCCGGGACACCACGGACCCTGGGTGCTGCAGCAGCGGAGGACACGAGCCAGGCCTCGGGTGACGACTCCCCCCCCCCCCCTCCCCCCTGTCTTCGAGATCTCCACAAGGAACAAATTCGCCCCCCTCCGCGAGACAGAACGCGACGTTGTGATCGTTGGAGACTCCATTGTCCGGCACGTCCGTGCTACGCTAGCTGAAGGTAAAGTACACGCTTCTAACATCCCCACCACCTCTACTCCGTGTGTTTCTTTGCACAGACCCTGTGCACCCAGAACGCGATCTTCCCAGATGTCCTTCATCTCCACCCGGAACCGCTTCGTCCCCCTCCGCGAGACGGAACGCGATGCTGTGGTCGTGGGAAGCTCCATCGTCCGGCACGTCCGTGCTACGTCAGCTGAAGGTAAAGTGCACACTCACTGTTTCCCCGGTGCACGTGTTCTCGATGTTTCTGCGCAGATACCTGCGATCCTGAAGGGCAACGAGAACATCGGTGCTGTCGTGCTGCACGCGGGGGCCAACTACATCAAGCTGCGGCAGACGGAGACACTGAAGAGGGACTACAAGAGCCTGATCGAGACGGTATGCAGCACATCGCCCGCGGCGACTATCATCGTGTCAGGGCCGCTTCCCACGTATCGACAAGGAAACGAGAGGTTCAGTAGACTGTTTGCCTTAAACGAATGGTTATCGTCATGGTGTAAAGAACAGAAACTGCTCTTTGTTAATAATTGGAATCTTTTCTGGGAGCGTCCTAGGCTTTTCCGTGCTGATGGCCTGCACCCCAGCAGAGTCGGAGCGGAACTCCTGTCGGACAACATCTCCAGGACGCTATGCTCCATCTGACTAGTAAGCCAATTCTCAAATAACTGCTATGACGACTTTTGTTCTACCCACTTAAAAAATAGAAGTAATTGCGTTGTCCAATCTATACAGACTGTGTCTGTTCCCCGAATAGCGAGATCAAAATATAAATTCAATGCAGGATCTAGAAAAAATCTGACCGTGATCAAACTAGAAAAACGCAAAATAAATGAACAAAAACAATTTTTAAAACTTGGGCTCTTAAACATTAGATCACTCGCACCCAAAGCAGTTATTGTAAATGAAATGATCACAGATAATCATTTTGATGTACTCTGCCTGACTGAAACCTGGCTTAAACCAAATGAATATTTTGGTCTAAATATGAGTCTACTCCACCAAGCTACTGTTATAAACATGAGCCCCGTCAGACTGGTCGTGGCGGCGGTGTTGCAACAATATATAGTGATATTCTCAATGTTACTCAGAAAACAGGATACAGGAGGTTTAACTCATTCGAACTACTTCTGCTTAATGTGTCACTGTTAGATATGCAAAAGAAATCTCTCCTATCTCTTGCTCTGGCTACTGTGTATAGACCGCCAGGGCCATATACAGATTTCCTAAAAGAATTTGCAGATTTCCTCTCAGATCTACTAGTTAATGTTGATAAACTACTAATTGTCGGAGATTTTAACATTCACATTGATAATACAAATGATGCGTTAGGACTTGCGTTTACTGACCTAATAAACTCTTTTGGAGTCAAGCAAAACGTCACCGGGCCCACTCATCGTTTTAATCATACGCTAGATTTAATTATATCGCATGGACTTGATCTTACTGATATAGATATCGTACCTCAATGTGACGATGTTACTGATCATTTCCTTGTATCGTGCATGCTGCCTATTACTGATATTAGTTATATGGCTCCGCGTTATCGTCTGGGCAGAACTATTGTTCCAGCCACCAAAGACAGATTCACAAATAACCTGCCTGATTTATCGCAACTGCTCTGTGTACCCATAAATACACATGAACTAGACGAAATGACTAGCAACAT
The DNA here is from genome assembly GCF_936440315.1 of Barbus barbus. Taxonomy (NCBI): domain Eukaryota; kingdom Metazoa; phylum Chordata; class Actinopteri; order Cypriniformes; family Cyprinidae; genus Barbus; species Barbus barbus. Next base: position 15,518,648 of record NC_136734.1, on the reverse strand, counting down.
GGGCACTATCTTCTCTAATACATTAGAAGCTGTTGCCCCCCTCAAACTGAAAAAGGTTAGAGAAAAACGTACTGCGCCATGGTACAACAGTTATACCCATTCTCTCAAGAAAGAAACTCGTATTCTTGAGCGCAAATGGAGAAAAACTAAATTAGAAGTTTTTAGAAAAACAGTATGTCCAGCTATAGACAGGCTCTAAAAGCTGCCAGGTTAGAGCATATCCGCAAACTCATAGATAATAACCAAAACAATCCAAGGTTCTTATTTAGCACAGTGGCTAGACTAACAAATAAACAGACGCCACCCGATCCAAATATTCCCCCACAGTTTAATAGTCATGACTTTATGAATTTCTTTACTGATAAAATAGATAACATCAGAAATACAATATCAAATGTAGATTCTACTGCGTCTAGTATTTCAGCTTCATTGATCGCACCCAAAGAAAAACTGCCGTGCTTTACAACTATAGGACAGGAAGAGCTAAATAAACTTATCAGTGCATCTAAACCAACAACGTGTTTATTAGATCCTGTACCTACTAAATTACTGAAAGAGTTGTTACCCGTAGCAGAAAAACCGCTTCTCAATATTATTAACTCATCGTTATATTTAGGTCACGTCCCAAAACCATTCAAGGTGGCGGTTATTAAGCCTCTTATTAAGAAACCACAACTAGATTCAAATGAACTGGCAAATTACAGACCCATTTCAAATCTTCCGTTTATGTCAAAAATTTTAGAAAAAGTTGTGTCTACTCAATTATGCTCCTTTTTGCAAAAAAATTATCTCTATGAAGAATTTCAATCAGGTTTCAGGCCCAATCATAGTACAGAAACTGCACTTGTTAAAATTACGAATGACTTACTACTTGCTTCAGATCAAGGCTGCACCTCATTGCTAGTATTACTTGATCTTAGTGCTGCGTTTGACACTATAGACCATAATATACTCATTGATCGATTACAAAAATATATTGGTATTCAAGGACAGGCTTTAAGATGGTTTAGATCCTACCTGTCCGATCGCTACCACTTTGTCCATTTAAATGGGGAGTCATCTCAATTATCACCAGTAAAGTATGGAGTACCACAAGGATCTGTCCTAGGTCCTCTGCTATTTTCAATTTACATGTTGCCCCTTGGAAATATTATTACAAAACACGGGATAAGTTTTCATTGCTATGCTGATGATACTCAATTATATATCTCAACAAGACCAGATGAAACTTCTCAACTATCTAAGATAATAGATTGTGTAAAAAGTGTAAAAGATTGGATGACCAATAATTTCCTCCTACTAAATTCAGATAAGACAGAGATATTACTTATTGGACCAAAAAACAGTACACAGAATCTCGTGGATTATAATTTGCAACTAGACGGATGTACTGTTACGTCCTCTAAAGTCAAAAATCTGGGTGTTATTTTAGACAGCAACTTGTCCTTTGAAAATCATATTTCCCATGTTACAAAAACAGCATTCTTCCATCTTAGAAACATTGCCAAGCTTCGAAGCATGCTACCTGTTTCTGATGCAGAAAAGCTAGTTCATGCATTCATGACCTCTAGACTGGACTATTGTAATGCACTGTTAGGTGGTTGTCCTGCATCTTCAATAAACAAGCTACAGATAGTCCAAAATGCAGCGGCTAGAGTTCTTACCAGATCAAGAAAATATGATCATATTACTCCAATTTTACAGTCTCTGCACTGGCTACCTATTAAGTTCCGTATCATTTACAAATTATTATTACTTGCCTATAAGGCCCTAAATGGTTTAGCACCTGCGTACCTAACTTGTCTTCTACCACGCTACAATCCAACCCGCTCTCTAAGGTCGCAAAACTCTGGACTTTTGGTAGTACCTAGGATAGCAAAGTCCACTAAAGGAGGTAGAGCTTTTTCACATTTGGCTCCCAAACTCTGGAATAGCCTTCCTGATAACATTCGGGGTTCAGACACACTCTCTCTGTTTAAATCTAGATTAAAGACACATCTCTTTAGCCAAGCATTCACATAATGCATCTTATAATCTTGTACTGCAGTTATATCTGATCAAAAGTACATTATTATTATTCTTTAGCTTGGGTTGAACAATTTAATTTATTTTTGCTTAGATGGAACAGCAGCTACGCTAATCATGTCTCTGCTTCTGCTTGTCTCTACGTTTCTGCCACGGGATTAACATCCCGTGGTAGCCAGGAATTACAGAACTTCAGTCTGGATCTAACCATTACATGATCTGAGATGACCGAACACCTGAGATGGAGGATCAGCGCCGGGAGATGACGTATGTGTCCCTGATCGTAGGCAGAGGCCAAACACCTGGATGAACGCCAGAGACAGATCCCCATTGAGGACCCCGCCACTTAGACAGCCATCGGAAAAGACCACTGGAACCAGCTAAGCCCATTCAATCTGACTTGCTGCAGTTTGGAACTGAACTGCTGGTTTGTTTGGCCAGAGGAGAATTGGCCCCCCGACTGAGCCTTTTTTCTCCCAAGGTTTTTTTCTCCATTCTATCACCGATGGAGTTTTGGTTCCTTGCCGCTGTCGCCTCTGGCTTGCTTAGTTGGGGATGCTTCATTTCCAGCGATATCGCCGACCTTATTGCAAAGACATTATTTAAACTTATTGACACATTATTTTCCTTTTGTGATATTGTGCAGTGCTTTGACACAATTTGCATTGTAAAAAGCGCTATATAAATAAAGGTGACTTGACTTGACTTGACTAATGAGGCGGCAGCCTGACCTGCTGCTGCGTATGCATTGCCATTCCAGCGTTTTTTTTTCTTTCTCAGATGACGTCAGCGAAATCGCATCATTGTCATCCAACAGCTCGCCCTCGCTCGCGACTGACGAGCGCGAGAAGGAAAACCCCTTCTATAACTCATTGGCGAGAACCACCTGCAAACCCCATGAGCTCATTTTCCTCCGTGCTTCAGCAGCGGAGGGTCCTGAACCGCGGAAAGCAGACGGCTGCCCCTCTTTCCTCAAAAAGAGAGACAGACGAGAGCAGAGCTTTTAGAAAAACACTCGCAGTACGCGCAGCGTGCAAACAAAAAGACGCAAAGATCATGTGAGTCATCAAGCATCAGATAATGTGGATACGGATGCACACATCTCTTAACGCCTTGCTAGTGCTCGCATTACAAAAGTAAACCATACTTATCTTGTAAGGTGCACGCTTCAAACAAACAGTCATTGAAGATGAAGAAGAGGATGATGCTTTCTCCCGGCGCCCTCTTATACTGTGGTCGCACCGGGAGTGACGTCATAGGCTGTCGCCGGCCAAAATTTGGTGTTTTTGTATATATGCTTCAGACACGGGTCACGTAGATGGAGTTCCCCATAGCGACCTCTAGAGGACGCAGTTCGAAGTTCCCTTGAAAGGGAACTAAGATGGCGAGCCAAGCCCAAATGTGAATTTCATCTCTTCGTCAGTGAGAGGACCTGTTGCGTTGCCTGGTAGCCTACTGACAGAACAATTATACATGAACTGAACTTTATTACAAAGGAACTGAACTTCAATACACACAAACTGATCTTTATTACATTCACTGCATGATTTGAACAACATCACACCTTGAAGTAGGAAGAAGGAAAGAGTGTGTTTTACTTACCTTTTGTTACCTGTTTTTTCCCCTACTGATTTAAAGAATTGATTTGCATTTGCTGTGTTAAAGTGTTATTTTTTTATATTCAACCTGTAGTGTCCTGCTTAAGTATTTATATCTGTCCCCCCACTCCTTTCTGTCATGGCGTGAGTGAGGAAGGACTCAGGTGCAGAGTTGAGCGGGTGAAAACATTTATTTTGCCACCAAAACACAAAACAGTGTTGGGGAAAGTTACTTTTAAAAGTAATGTATTACAATATTGCGTTACTCCCTAAAAAAGTAACTAATTACATTACTTTACTACGTTACTTTTGCGTTACTTTTTAAATATGAGCAGGGCTTGATTGTTTTTAATACAAGAAGTTCTAATTATAACAAATGTAAAAGCCCTTTCACACCAAAACGTGTAATGAATAAACCTCAGGCTGAAGGAAAAGTAAATTCACGTCTGTACAGTAGAACGCAGGAGAAGAAGGTTTAACACTCTTCAGCAATTAAAGAACAATGAAGCACAATTGTTAGTTTATTTAAAGTCATTTTTGCTTAGTATGGTTGAACTTGATCATCAAAGGTCAGCAGCAAAGACATTGATTAATAAAATGGGATTAGATACATTTGTGTTGTTTAACATATTTAATTATTACAAGTTTGCATCATATTCTGAGTTTGCATTTCACTGTTTTAATTCATTTTGATGAATACTAAATCTGTTTTTTGCGAGTGGGATGAATTAATGCGCATTCACATTTAGTATAGTACTACAGTAACAGCATGTTCACACAGTGCACTGTCAGTCAATAAATGGGAAAAAAGTAACTTGTTACTTTTTTGAAAAAGTAACTCAGATATTTTCTTGTAAATTAAAAAGTAATGCATTACTTTACTAGTTACTTGAAAAAAGTAATATTATTACGTAACTCACGTTACTTGTAATGCGTTACCCCCAACACTGACACAAAATAACATAAACAATATATAAGCGGCTCAAGGAAGCGGAGATTCCAGAGCTGGACGGCAGCGTCTGCGGACCACACAAGCTGCTGGATCTCCGTGCTACGAGTCCTGTAGCACAAGGGAATAGAGGGTCAGAAAAAGGAGAAGTAAGATTTTCAAACAACACATAACACGAGTACGGACAAAATAATCTACTCACAACGAGGAATGGAAAAACAGGGACATATATGGGAGTGGGGAATGAGCGACAGGTGGGGGAGAGTCAGCTCGTGATCCGTGCCCTCCCGCTGCACGATCAGCGCTGATTGCCCAGACCATGAGCTGCAGCACATGACAGGACAACACAGACAGCACGAGGAGCCGAGAAGGCACCCTGAACCGTGACAGTAACCCCCACCTCAGGGACGCCTCCTGGCGTCCCCGGAGGACTCACCATGACACTGATGAAACTGATCAATGAGAGCGCGGTCCAGAACGTCACGAGCCGGAATCCAACATCTCTCCTCCGGACCATAACCCTCCCAGTCTACCAGGTTTTGGTAACCTCTACCCCTACGCTTCACATCAATGAGCCGCCGCACCGTATAGGCTGGTAACCCCTCGATGAGTCTAGGAGGCGGAGGGGCGGAGATCAGGGGCTGGAGGGGGGAGCGAAGGACGGGCTTAATCTTAGACACATGAAAAACCGGGTGGATCTTTTTAAACTGTGGGGTTAATTTGAGCCGCACCGTCACTGGACTGAGCAGTTTAGAAATCATAAACGGTCCAACAAATTTGGGTCCCAGTTTACGTGAGGGAAGTCTGAAGTTGATGTCCTTAGAAGACAACCAGACCCTCTGACCACACACGTAAAGTGGGGGCTTGGTACGGTGACGGTCCGCCGACGCCTTGTTCCTCTCGCCAGTCCGAGTGAGGGCTTCTCTGGCGATCCTCCAAGTACGGAGGCATCTCTGAATAAACGCGTGCACGGAAGGAACAACGGCATCGGATTCTTGAGAGGGGAATAATGGTGGCTGGTAGCCTAAACAGCACTGGAAGGGAGATAAACCCGTAGACGACACAGGGACAGAGTTATGTGCATACTCGACCATGGTTAACCTGGAACTCCAAGATGACGGTTCGGCAGACGCCACACAGCGCAGCACACTCTCCAAGTCCTGGTTGGCACGCTCAGCCTGACCATTAGTCTGCGGGTGATATCCGGAGGATAGGCTTGCAGTCGCCCCCTGCTGTCGACAGAACTCTGTCCAAAATTTAGACACAAACTGGGGACCCTGTCAGAAACCACGTCCACCGGGAGGCCATGAATACGGAACACGTGATCCAAGACAATAGTCGCTGTCTCCCTCGCTGAGGGTAATTTGGGGAGGGGAATAAAGTGGCCTTTGAGAACCTGTCCACCACAGTGAGGACTACCATCTTGCCATTAGAAGGGGGCAAGCCAGTAACAAAGTCCATCGCTATGTGTGACCAGGGTCGCGAAGGGACCGACAGCGGCTGGAGTAGCCCTACTGGGTGTCGATTGGAGCCCTTACCCGCAGCGCAAATCGGACAGGCCGACACGAATCATCGAGTATCCCGTGCCGCGGACGGCCAACAAAAACGCTGCTTGATTAACCTATACGTACGAGTCGCTCCAGGGTGGCACGCAAGGCTAGAGGAGTGGCCCCACTGTAGGCAGTTCGGACTGACTCGGGCACGAACAGCAGGCTCTCTGGGCATCCCACAGGAACAGTGGCGTCGCGTAGCTCAGTGCGGACTTTGGACTCCACCCCTCACGTGACCGCAACCACAACCCATTCGTGATGCAGAATAGCCTGGGCGATACGAAATGGTAAACCTGAAACGTCCAAAAAACAATGCCCAGCGAGCCTGCCTGGAATTTATTCTCTTAGCGGTGCGGATATACTCCAAATTTTTATGGTCAGTCCAAACGATAAATGGAAACCCCGCACCCTCTAACCAGTGACGCCACTCCTCCAGCGCCAGCTTGACAGCTAGTAACTCCCTATTCCCGATGTCGTAGTTCCGTTACGTGGGGGTTAAACGATGAGAAAAAAAGGCACAGGGATGTATTTTCTCGTCTGAAGATGATCTCTGAGACAAAACTGCCCCAACCCCCACCTCGGACGCATCCACCTCCACCATAAACTGCCGAGACGGGTCGGGGGTCGTTAAGATGGGAGCCGAAATAAACTGATTCTTCAAGCTCTCAAATGCAGTTTGGGCTTGCGACGACCAACAGAATCGTTTCTTAGTGGAGGTGAGATCCGTCAAAGGAAGGGCGACCTGACTAAATGAACCGCCTGTAAAAATTGGCAAACCCCAGAAAACGCTGGACCGCTCTACGGCTGTCAGGGGTGGGCCAATCAGCAACAGCTTTTACCTTGGCAAGATCCATTCGGATACCTTCAGGCGAGAGAATAAACCCCAGGAACGGAAACCGACCGTACGTGAAACTCACACTTCTCCACCTTGGCGAATAAACGATTCTCCAGCAGCCGCTGGAGCACTCGCCTGACGTGCTGGACATGATCGCGCTCGTTCTGCGAGAAGATCAGGATGTCGTCGATGTAAACAAAAACAAACCAATCGACCATGTCTCTGAGCACGTCGTTGACGAGTGCCTGGAAGACCGCCGGGGAGTTAGAAAGGCCAAACGGCATAACCAGGTATTCAAAATGCCCAGAATGGGTGTTAAAGGCGGTCTTCCATTCGTCCCCCTCCCTAATCCGAACCAAGTGATAAGAACTGCGGAGGTCCAACTTCGTAAAGATGGTTGCCCCCTGCAAGAGTTCGAAGGCCGACGACATCAACGGCAAAGCATAACGATTCTTTACCGTGATGTCATTCAACCCCCGATAGTCTATACAGGGGCGCAGCGAACCATCCTTCTTCTCCACGAAGAAGAACCCCGCCCCAGCTGGAGAGGAAGAGGGACGGATAATGCCTGCTACCAGAGAATTGTGTATATATCTCTCCATGGCCTCCCTCTCTGGTCCGGACAGAGAGTAAAGGCGCCCCTTAGGTGGGGAAGTGCCGGGCAACAGGTCAATCGCACAGTCGTACGGGTGGTGCGGAGGCAGAGATGAAGCTCGGGACTTACTGAACACCGCTCTAAAGTCATGGTAAGCCTCCGGTACATCCGCCAGGCTCACCGGCTCCTCCTGCAACACAGAACAAGACATGACTGGGGAAAATGCAGCACCCAAACATTGAGCTAAACAGAAAGGGCTCCAAGCCAAAACAGAACTGCGAGCCCAATCGATATGGGGGTTATGTTTGACCTACCAGGTGTGACCCAAGCGGTGGGCGAGTGAATAAGGAGGAAACGGATCTCCTCCGCATGATTACCAGATAGTGTTAACGTGACAAACTTAGTGACGTGTAATATTAGTCAGTAGGGTGCCACAAAGAGTTCTGGCAGAAATGGGTTCGGCCAGGGCAACAGCCTAAATCCCCAGGCGTGTGGCCAATCCAGAATCCATGAAATCGCCCTCCGCTCCAGAGTCGATTAAGGCAGAAATCTGGGAAACAGCTCCCCCGAACCTTAACGAAGCCTGAAACTCTAAACGACCACCAGATGGCAGTCGAGTGGCAGTCACGCTCACCCTATGCTCTTCCCTGCGTGATGAGCGTCGCCCCGCTACAGGGCACGCAGTTGCCACATGACCCGCCTCCCCGCAGTAGAGACACAGCTGATTGGCCAAGCGACGGCGTCGCTCCCCCACAGTCAACCGTGCTCCTCCGACCGCACCTGCATATGACTTCCTTTAACAGTCTTTAACAGAGTCAAAGACAGACAAAGTCATAGTCGATAGTAGAATAGTCATATTCATAGTAGAATACACATATGGCACAGCTGTGTGTCCCTTTCATCTATGTTGCCATACAAGCTTCACAGATTCCATGTTAAAACCCAAACTGACATTACATACTGTACCACTTTAGATACTTGTCACTGCTGTTGACAAAGTAAAACCCCTGACACCTGAATCTCCTCCAGGCATGTATCTGGACATCCTAGATTCCACTTTCAGCAATGTCAAAGGCGGAGACGACTCCTTTGCAAGGTACCTTAGTACTATGCAAGACAATGGTGAGAAGGCTGCAAGTGGGAAGTCGTGGCCTAATGGTTAGAGAGTCGGACTCGTAATCCAAAGGTTGCGGGTTCGAGTCTCGGGCCGGGACTTGCACTGAAGTACTTGCAGATTCCCCAGTACAATTCAGGTACTCAGAACCTTGCTAAGTCAAGACAGTGTAGATTCCTAAGACAATCGACAGGAGAATTAAATAAGGAAGGGAGGATGTAACCCACAATAAAAATGCAGCTTATATACACATATAAATATAAACACTAAAATTCATAATTATTTAAATATCGAGAAATTGAGTTATTAATGTTGTTTAACTTGTTAAAGGTTAATTTAAAGGCACTAAGATAAAGAAATAATAATACCTTCCTAGTCTGCATCCTAAACATTTACATTTAGTCATTTAGCAGCGACTTACAAATGAGGACAATGGAAGCAATCAAAATCAACAAAAGACCAAGGATTTTTTTTTTAAATTATATAATAAATAAAAAGAAAACAGATAGAATAGAAAAAGAATAGAGCAAGCTAGTGTTAGAGGCCTTTTTTTTGCTTTTGTTAATTGTATAATAAAAAAAGAAAGCAGATATAATACAAAAAGATTAGAAAAGACAGTGTTAGTTTTTTTTCTTTCTTTCTTTTTTTAGAAAACAAGCAGTAAATGAATAGAATGCAAGTCTAAAAGGGACCCTTTTTTTAAAGAATAGAATTAGAATAGAGAATGCTACAGTCAGAGGGTCAAATAAAGATGGAAGAGATGTGTTTTTAGCCGATTCTTGAAGATGGCTAAGGACTCAGTTGCTCAGATTGAGTTAAGCAGGTCATTCCACCAGGGAACATTTAATTTAAAAGTCTGTGAAAGTGATTTTGTCCCTCTTTGGGATGGCACAATAAAGTGACGTTCACTTGCAGAATGCAAGCTTCTAGAGGGCACAAAAGTCTGAAGTGATGAATTAAAAATTTAAAAGTTTTAATCAAAACCCTTTTTTACGATATCTGTTTTGTCAGATGTTATGTTCCAGTTAAAAAGTTTGAAGTTGGACAAAGATTGTTCTTTGACATATGTATGTATGCATGGAGAAGATGTGTACAACAAGAGAGCTAGATCATCAGCAGGAGGACCTGTTGTGTTGCCTGGTAGCCCACGACAGAACAATTACACACAAACTGAACTTTATTACAACGGAACTGAAATTTATTACAAAGGAACTGAACTTTAATATACAAACTGAACTTTATAACATCTACTGCATGAGCTGAAGAGTATCATACACCTCGATGTGTATTCGAACTGAGTTGTGCTATCAAAATCTTCATATTGGTTAATGTTTTATTTTGTCTTGTGTTGTGACATGATTGTGTTTACTTTGCCTTAAGTTGTTTGTTCACCTGTAAAGGTAACATGGGTTAAAGGTGCACTAGGAGATCTTGGAAAATGCTAACTTTAGCCTGAAAGCAAACGTCCCACCCTCCCTGCAATCACCATCCAAAGCCATGCCCCCTGAACGCACATACGCTCAAAGAGCAGAATACCAGAGACAACATTAAGTCACTACAATAGGCTACATCAACGGTTTCCAATTACAGTCCTTGCGCCCTCCCCGCTCTGCACATTTCATATGTATATCTTGTCACGTCCGACGGTTGTTTTATTCGACTGTAAGTCATAAGTGCCCTGCGAAGAGGACATCACCAGATATTCCGCCATGATTCCAGTCCAAAGCGAGCTTATATGTTCCATACAAAGGGCATTAAAGTGTGCAAGACATGAATTTAAATTGTATTTATTTACATAGGTATATTATGTCACACTTTACACTTCTCTAGTAAGTTTCGTCTGTGTGTGAAGACCCTGTGCAGCACAATCCGTGAATGAATGTTCCGAAGTGAAATAAACTTCAACGGATGTTCCCTGCTCAGGGAGTCAGGAGCAATGAACACTGTGTAGGGAGCATGTCAATCAGAACACAGCTCATGCACGTAGCTCTCTTCTAACGAGCTGGTTATCTGAATCAGGTGTGTTAACTAAGCAAGACATGCAAATGCAGAGGGGAGGGCACAAGGACTGGAATTGGGAACCGCTGGGCTACAACATGTGCCATTCACTGGTGAGAAAACTTTATTACACAGTTAGTATAAGTACTATAATACCAGGAAGGAAGATTTAGACCACTTAACTTAATGATTGCTATCAGGATGTGAAGAGACTTTCAACCAGAATAACTAGTTGAAGCTAATCTTCTAGCCCAGGTGGAAAGAATGTGTTTCAGGGCCCGTCAACACAGACACGTGTTTAGATGTATCATGTCGGCATTTCGTCTAGACAGATCCCACGTTTTGGAAACCGCTATTTTTTGAAATCGCATCCCAGAGTGGATAAATCTGAAAACAACACCCTTGCATTTTCGTGTTTACAACCTATCTGTATATTTAGTGTAGGATATCAGAGACTGAATCAGACAAATTTAAGATTCGATCAGAACATCGAAGCATGAGAAGCTGAGATTCCACAAAGTGGGGCCTCAAAGCTGTAACAGGACAACGTCATAAATCTGTTCACATCCTAGCGCCAACTAGTTGGAAGCAAGCAAACTAACCAGCAAGCCTCTTTCACAGAACAGCTTACAACCTTGAGACCAAAGAACACATATTGATAATTCCCATTCAGGAAGGAGACTGTCAAATTTGGGGCAAGTAATCAAGACTGATGGTCACATGTAAACCTGTAATAGAAAATCACGAGCTACAGACTCTCTTGGGCAGGACTCCCCCCATACAAGACAAAAAAACAGACTGAAATTCCTTTGTTCACAGAGACTATTGTTTCCATATGCACCTAAAATCATCTTAAAAGACTTTCATTTTAATGAAAGTAATCATTTTTATGCATCACTCCATATTATGTATGTAACCCACACATTAGACTATCATGTTTTAATCAAATATTATGCATGTCTTTTTAATCATTATTGAATAGCTGAAGGATTCATATTCATGTTTGGTATGTATGAGTTTGACAATTCTAGCTTTAAATGTTTCTTCCAATCAATTCTTTGTCAAATGCATCATAGTTTTGTTATAGAAATCATGTTCAAAAGTATACTTTGCAAGAGCCTGTAAAGTTCGGACCTCTGATTGAACAGATAACATGTTGATTTATTGATTGGGTGGAGGAACAGAGCAACACCCCAAGCAAGCACAGTATCTAATTGGTCAAGACGTCCAGATGGGACGGTCTGTAAGCCGAGTTTAAAAACTCAGGACACCATCAAACTCTCTCTCTTACTCTCTTAGTCCTTTTCGCCTCTTCTTCTCTTTTGCCACCGCATTTTGACGCTGCTCTTTGAGCGTGCTCTGGCCTACGTGCCAGCTGCCACCACAATGAGAAGAAAAACCACCTAGTCTCTTTTCATCCTTTTACTTTAATTTCTTTTCTTTTCCGTTGCGAGTTTTGTGTGACCAAGACGTCACTTCACGACTACTGAACTCACAGCCAATCAGCAACTTTTGCAAGCAAGTAACCTCCAGGTTCTAACTGAATTGGTGCAGTTAATATAAATTTTAGCCTCATTGAGAAACTCAAAGCGAGGGTTAAATAAGTGATTGATGGTTGTTCAGGTCTATGCAATAGCACATATTGCTGTAAACTTGGGATTTCACATTTTAATTCTCTTAAACTCATTCTTTCCTCTCTTTCTCTCTTTCTGCAACGTGTGAATTCTTGTGTTCATGTGTTAGATTAGTTTATGTCTTAGGTTTATATAAAAAAAAAAAAAAAATATTTACTTATTTATATTGAAAAGAGAAGTATCTTGTGTTTTGTGCTCACAAGTTAATGTCTTAATCTGCCGATTTTGTTACTGTGCTATTAAATAGTGTTTTCACTATATTTTGGATGAATCGCTGCCGCCTCAGTGATCAACTGTAAAACAGTGATTCTGTTCAAATTCCCTATAAAATCATAAATGATTCCCTTTGAGCTAAATTAAACTATTTCTTTAAATTACATATCAATATTACGTTTTTTATTACGTTACATTAGTGAAACTAAGATGTCATCACCCCACGTCTCGATCCTAGTCAGACACCACTACATCACGTAACAGCAACAACAACATTAACAAACAATTAACAAACATTAACACAGATTAATAAATGTATTGTTCCATGCTCATCTTCTTTTCGTTGTGTTGGGTTTGTATTTAGCATTTATGCACATGCTCCAAGTCTTCTTCTCCATTTTTAGTGAATCGCTGTGGCACAATTGGCATGCATGTATACTACATCTTTTCGAGTCAATTTCAGTTATTTCGTGTGTACGCAGATATTTCTTGAGACGATGATGTGTTTACGGAAGAAGAAGGAAAAAAAGATAAGATAGGGAAAGCTCCGGCTTTGTGTGGATGTGGCCTCACTTACCTTTTATTACCTGTGTTATTTTTGTTTGTTTTTCTTTTTTTCCAGGTGATCCAAACAATTGATTTGTGTTTCCTGTGCTACAGTAAAGTGTTATTTTTTATATACAACCTGCAGTTTCCCTGCATAAGTTTTTATATCTATCCCCCCACTCCTTTTGAGCCTAGAACTGGTCCAGTGCATAGTATTTGCATTGGAGGATGCAAGTTTAACATACACATTTGTAGTCATTTTATCTTGGACAAAGTTATGCTAATTAAAAATTGCCTACTTTAACATAACTGAGGAAAATCCACTAAGTTTCCTGAGCTATGATACAGCAACACCTGTGCAATAAATTTGTCCTCTGGGAATCAATAGCCCTCTGAATAAGTCAAATTCCATAGTTCTATAGAGAAAATGGGAACAGTTTCATGGAAATGACTCTTTGTTGAAATAGAAAGACACTTTACAAGTTTTAGAATGCTTATGACTGTCCTTGAATTCCTCGTTTGACTCATTCTTTGTTCTCCTTGTACCTCTCTGATGGCTGTGATCATGTGACGAGAGGTTTTTCCTACTTTATTACCCTCTTCACTGGAGCACTTCAAGGCATCATCTTTTTTATTGCAGCTTCTCTCTGTCTTCCCTTTTCTTCACTTATAAGAAGGTCACAAACACTCGCCTCTCTGTTGGGGTCAATTTCTTTCTTTTTCTCTCTTTAAACACTCATCTCACTTAATCTCTCGTATGTTAAATTTGACCTGTGCCTCAGGTTGTGGATTTAAAGAGATATGAATTCATCAACTGTCATTTTGGGTGGCAGTTTAGTTTGAGTTTAAAGAGCCTGTTACATCAGCCAATCGTCCATATTTTTAGGCTGCTTCACCTCAGTGGTCTTACAGCACTTGTCAATGTCAAAATAATTTAAATGGCCAATCAAATCCAAGAAGACAGACTTCATCGTTCACATGGAAAAAACTTTTAACAGTGAAAGAGTGCAAGAAGTAAGATGTAGCTAAACATTTAACATTTGACAACTGTTTTACTACAGAAATGTTAAACAACAGACAATAATATCCAGTGATGAAAACTACTTGATATTTTCACCATTTGAATTGAAAATAGGCTATACTTTATATGATTGATGTAATTCACAGCCGAATGTGACAAGACAGTAAACATTAAAACATTTTTTACTTACTAGGTATACATTTAAAAGTGAGTGTGAGCATATTTTAAAATAAAAATATTATTTCCTAATAGTTAAACTTGTTTACTTTACAATACATTATATTTAGAGCTGTCAACGTTAACGCATGCAATTAATCTAAAATTTTTAACGCGTTAATATTTTTTTAATGCAAATTAATCGTTTGATAAGTTTTGACCCCAACTTTTTGCCGTCATCGCAGCGCAATGAAGGTAATCATTGCCTGCGGCCCAATGTGCACACTATCCATCCTAAATTCTATGTGATATTAATAATTTTCAGTACAATTTAGGGCAGATAGGGTGGATAGTATGCACATTGGGACGCAGAGATTGTGTGATCATGAGGCTCCGGGCTCGACAAAAGTGAAGCAAACGCGGAGAGAGTGTGTCCGAGAGAGACAGAGAGTCTCTCTGAGTCCAACACTGTTCAACATCTACATTAATGAATTAGCGGTGCAGTTGGAACAATCTACAGCCCCTGGACAAGACAAAAACATCAAGCTTTTGCTGTACGCAGATGATCTAGTGCCGCTGTCATCCACCCCACAGGGACTACAGCAGCACCTAGACCTGCTGGAGAACTACTGCCAGAACTGGTCCCTGGCAGTAAACCTCAAAAAGGCCAACATTATGGTCTTTCAGAAAAAGCCCAGATGTCAGGAACACTGATACCAGTTCAGTCTAGGCAGCACCGCCCTAGAACACACGATGCAGTACACTTACCTCGGCCTGATCATCACTGCATCGGGGAGTTTCAGTATGGCAGTGAATGCTCTCAAGGATAAAGCTTGAA
Source organism: Barbus barbus (assembly GCF_936440315.1). Classification (NCBI taxonomy): domain Eukaryota; kingdom Metazoa; phylum Chordata; class Actinopteri; order Cypriniformes; family Cyprinidae; genus Barbus; species Barbus barbus. Next base: position 15,503,576 of record NC_136734.1, on the reverse strand, counting down.
GAGCTCTATACGCAATCAAGAAAAAATGCCAAAATATTGAAATACCATTGAAATACCGCTTCCAATTTGGTGTAAAATCTTTGATAGTGTAATTCAGCCCATAGCGCTGTATGGAAGTGAGGTTTGGGGTCCACTCAGTGATCAGAGCTACACTAGATGGGACACACATCCAACAGAAGCCCTACACACAGAATTCTGCAAAATGATTCTAAAATGACAAAGGAGAACACCCAATAATGCATGTAGGGCAGAATTAGGCCGTTTCTCATTGATTATAAATATACAAAAAAGATCGCTCATATTCTGGATCCATCTAAAATCAAGTCCCACAGAATCACTACATTTTAAAGCATTACAAACCCAAGAACTGAACCCTGAAAAGAGTCCACTCAGTCAGCTGGTTCTGAGACTTACTAACCTGACTAACTCTACTAACACTAACCAGTCTCAGACCAGCACTGCTTCTCACCCAAACATAAAAATAAATCAATCTAAATATCAATACAATATCAAACAATCTAAAAATATATATCTGGAACATTGGGATCAAGAAACCAAAACACAAAGTAAATTACAACTCTATCGAACTATGAAATTAAAATATGAATTAGAAGAATATCTCCAGAGTGTCAAAGACACAAAGCAGAGACAGATCCTGACCAAGTACAGGCTCAGTGAGCACAGACTAGCCATCGAGACCGGCAGACACAGAAAGAGCTGGTTAGCCAGAGAGCAAAGAGTGTGTGCTCACTGTGAGACAGGAGAGATCGAGACAGAGACACACTTCCTACTTCACTGTTACCAATTTAAATCAATCAGAGACATATACATCAACAAATTCACAAACATCATAAAGAACTTTACAGCCATGACAGAAGAGGAACAAATAAAGATTATACTAGGAGAGGGACAGACAGCAGCACTGGCTGTGAGATATGCGTGGACGTGCCACAGCCTGAGAGACAGCAGGTGAACGTGTGTAATGTGGGTAATGTGTGTATTATGTCTGACCTTAGTGTGTTACCCTGTCTACCACAGTTACCCTCAGCCTGTGTGTGTTTATATGTTAAACACTGTGGTATGACATGTTCACACAAATTCTTATTTGTTACACTGTGTATTTAAGTTTATATTGTTATAAAGGTTTTATTCTATTATTTTGATATTTTCATTGTTATTATATTTCTCTATATATATTTCAAGCTTTGGCTATATTGTATTTTTTACAGTCATGCCAATAAAGCAATATTGAATTGAATTGAATTGAATTGAGAGAGAGAGAGAGAGAGAGAGAGAGAGAGAGCGACAGTGCGCGAGAGATATGTATGCTCATGTGTGATAAGGGTACAGCAAACCAGTGTTGGGCTGTTTTGAAAATACAGTCGCGGGAAAAATTACAGAGCTTTGCATTTTATCATAATACTAATGTAAGGTCGCAAGAAAATGTTTTGTTGTATTTATTTAGAAATACTTTTGATAATAGTTGGGTGAATGTGTACTGGGATTGAAGCGATGTGGTTTGATAAACGTTTTATTGCCAGTATAAAGGTTGATAATGGCTGAATTAAAACAAAAGAATAATAAGGATTTTGTCTCATACCTGGCGGTGTCACGAATCTGGTCCATGCTCTTCCGGACAATCACCACCAGAGGTCACCCGTTCACCACATTGACTCTTACACTACACAGCACACTGGACTACAGTTCCCACAATCCATTGCACAGATCACAGCTGTCACCATTCACACATCACACACGCCTGATTATCATTTCACAATCACGCACTCACTATTTAACCTGGGACTTCCTCTTGCTCTCGGCTGAGTATTGATCTGCGTTTAGTGCTCACCTAGCGCTAGCTGCTTTACCGTGCCATTCCGTGTTTCTGTTGTGTTCCTGTATTGTTAGCGTTTATCACTAACCCAGCGATAGCAACTTTACAGAGCCATAGTCATAGTTCTAGTCTTGCCTTGTTTTCCTGCCGTGTCTGACCCTGCCCGTGTTTCCTGGATTTACCCTTAGCCTCTGCCGTTTGGACTCTGTTCGCTCCCCGTTTGGATTATTGCTCTCGTCTCTGGATTATCTCTCTGCCTTGCCCCTTTGGATACTGTTCGCCGATCATCGACCCACGCTTGCTCCACGGATTGCTCTGTCTTGCCTCTGCCATACCTGTTTGCTGTCTCCCGACCCTGTCTGTATGACCATGTTTTATAATAAAGCTTTGCACATGGATCCGCACGTCTCACGTCTCGTCAGCCCCGTAACAGGCGGAGGTGTGAAAGGTTCTGTTTCCTTAAACTAGTTTGTTATGCATTCCTTTATTTCAAGACATTTACAGGTAAATCCTAGTATTTTAAATTTGCGATTAATTGTGATTAATCACAGTCTAGGAACAGATTAACGCGATTAAATTTTTTAATCGATTGACAGCCCTAATTATATTATTTATTGTTTTTATTTTATTAATATATTGTTTTCTTTACCATTTCTTTATTCCATAAATCTGTCACGTTCCCTCTCGGGATACAAGGAGTACGGAGACGTGGAGATTCAATAAGACTTCCTTTATTGAAACACATAAGACGAGGAGCTTGGGGAGAGACGAACACATACGACGTTAAGACCGGACACAGGGGCTGGGAAACACAGGGCTTAAGAACACAAGGAAATCAACGGAAACAGGTGTGGACTAATTAAACAGGGCTAGGGACTAATCAACTCATAATGACAGGAACAGGAAGGCAAAATAGAGACACGGGAGGAGGGGAAACAAGACACAGGACTGACATTACGCCCCCCTCCGGAAGGCGTGTCCTCACGCCATACACCATTCAATGGGGAGGGGGGGTGGATGCTCTGGAGACCTCCAGGGATCAGGGAGCAGGGCTACCTGCCTCCAGAGCGGGGCCCGTTCCGGGAGCCATGGCGGGACGGGAGACACGGGAGGCCATGGCGGGTCAGGGGACTCGGGAGGCCAGGGCGGGTCAGAGGACTCGGGAGGCCACGGCCCTATTTTTTCGGACCGTCCGAGGGGTTCTGTGGCCTTGGCCCTTGGCCCGGCCACACAGGCTGTGACTCTCTTACCCCCCCCCCCCAAAAAAAATTTTTTTCTTGGGGAAGCTCCCCCCTGGGAGCCACTGAGGAGCCGGCCTTGTTGGGCGCTCTTGCAGCGCGGACTCTGTCGGGCGCTCTTGCAGCGCGGAGCTGGACGGAACCAGCGGAGACGCAGGAGGGCACGTGCGAGGGGCCGGCACGGGAGGGCGCTCTGGAAGCGCAGACACTTGGGGGCGCTCTGAAAGCGCAGACACCTGGGGGCGCTCTGAAAGCGCAGACACTTGGGGGCGCTCTGGAGGAGCTGAGCTGGACGGGACCAGTGGAGACGCAGGAGAGCTGGACGGCACCAGCGGAGACGCAGGAGAGCTGGGCGGGACCAGCGGAGATGCAGGAGTCCACCTGCGAGGAGCAGGCACAGGAGGGTGCTCTTGAAGCGTGGATTGGCGGGGGCGCTCTTGAAGCGCGGATTTCCGGGGGCGCTCGGACAGCGCAGATTCACAGGGGCGCTCTGGAAGCGCGGATTCGCGGGGGCGCTCTGGAAGCGCGAGTTGCAGAGGGCTCGGGGAAGCCGCGAACGGCGGCGGGCTGGCTCGGGCCCGGACGCTTCCCAGACACCGGTAAATCCCCTCTCTTCAGCTCAGGCCGATAGTGTCTGGGAGGTCCAAGGGACGGTGGTAATTGGCCCCGAGCCAGAACAGCTTATTTAGAGTTCTGTCATCAAACGCCGCCACCGCAGCGATCTTGCAGAACCCCTCTGCAAACTCGTAAAAGGGGAGATCCCTGCGGATCAGGGCGGCGAAGCAGGAGGCGGCGTCCATGCGCGGGAAAAAAACTGGAACAAAATAAAAACACTTTCAGAAAACGGAAACAAAAAATGTTGGACGCCGCTTACTTCTGTTTTAGGTCCGGTCTTCTGTCACGTTCCCTCTCGGGATACAAGGAGCGCGGAGACGTGGAGATTCAATAAAACTTCCTTTATTGAAACACATAAGACGAGGAGCTTGGGGAGAGACGAACACATACGACGTTAAGACCGGACACAGGGGCTGGGAAACACAGGGCTTAAGAACACAAGGAAATCAACGGAAACAGGTGTGGACTAATTAAACAGGGCTAGGGACTAATCAACTCATAATGACAGGAACAGGAAGGCAAAATAGAGACACGGGAGGAGGGGAAACAAGACACAGGACTGACAAAATCCTTTAATCCCTAATTCCTTTAGTTATTTAATTCAACTTAATTTTAATTTAAAAGATGACAAATAGACATGAACATTATTTTTTTTAATCTAAAATATTTGATTATTAAAATGTATTTATTTGTACTAAGGAAAGTGTATGTTTTAAACTGGTCACCTCAATTCAACTGAAGCAAAGCAGATTTATATAGAGACCAAATTAGTGGTATATTTGAAGGACAAATAGCTGCTGCTTAAACTGTTCATTAGTTGAATGATTGCAAATAGTGTCTGTGTCCTAAAGCTGTCCATTTTTTGAAGTCGGAGGTAATGTCACAGAATGGCCCGTCTCCACCTTCACTAATCACGTTCACCTGCACTCATCACTAATCATGCGCACCTGATCCTTGTCACCATCATTCAGAACTGGATATAAGCACTCACCTCAGTCACCACGATCGTCCGTTCTTGAAGTTACCACACTGCAAAGCCGGATTACTACATGGACCGTCTCTGCTTCCTATAAGCTGAGTATATCTACCTGCGAATACTTACCTGTCTTTACTTACCTTCTGCCTTGTCCTCTTCCAGT